>NC_086449.1:756986068-758387994 GCF_028390025.1 Pseudophryne corroboree
AAAGAAATTGATCGCTGCTGCGATCACAAGAAGATTGACAGGAGGAAGGCATTCCGGGGCGTCAAGTTACCGTTTTCTGGGAGTGGTGAGTCCAATGTAGGCGTGTCCAGGCGTTTGCAGGGCGGGTGTCTGACGTCAATTCCGGGACCAGACAGGCTGAAGACATCGCAGCGGGTGAGTAAGTTGAAAGCTACTCAGAAACTGCACAAAATGTTTTTGCATAGCATGGCTGCACAAGCGTTTGCGGCCTTGCTATGCAAAAAACCCTCCCCCATAGGCGGCGTCTAGTGCGATCAACTCGGAATGACCCCCAGTACCCACTGCCTAGTAATGTGCAGAGCATGAGGTTTTTGAATCCGACACGACCTGGGTGTTTTAAATGCCTAGGCTGTACGACCTGTAGCCATTAGATTGTGGGTGTTTTTCCCATCCTTACACGGGGAAGAGATTCAAAATTATTCACTGCGTGACCTGCACTACTAGATATGTGGTATACTTACTGAGCTGTCCCTGTGGCCTACACTATGTGGGCAAAACAGAATGTGCCTTCAAGGACTGGATGGCAGCCCACCAATCATCAATTAGAGCAGCAACTGCTTCGGGTAAGAGTGATCAGCCAGTTGCCCGGCACTTTGTGGAGGCACGCAACTCTTTGGCGCTATTGCGCCATCATATTATCCACCACATTCCCCCTTCCCCTCAAAAGAGGTGGGGATCGTTTTCTATTACTGTTAAAAAGGGAGGCCAAATGGATTCATTTATTAGACACCATGTCCACTCATGGGTTGAATGAATACCATAGTTTGTCATGCTTTCTATAAGTCCCTGCACAGCACTAATTCTAATTTTATTACTGAAGTGGCTGTTCATTAGGATTTGGTGTACAGTTGTTATGGTCTCTCTGTAAAATGTATCTATGATCTAATCTGTACTTGGAGTGTGAACTTATATTGTAAATGAAACGGGGATCTGCTACAGCCAGGATTGCTGTTATAGTTGTGTACTTGAGGACTATCTTTTCACAACGCTTATCTCCTATATAATAGCCCAGATCTGTGACTTTGTGCTTCATTTGCTAACGCTGAGCGGAGTCAAAACACTGGGCGGAGTTAGTCAAATGAGTCACAGATCTGGGCAAATCTATAGGAGACTTGGAGCAGGAGCAGATGGTATGGGCATGACACAGGCAGGGGTGCATACCTCCCAACTTTCTTCAGGCAGGAGGGACACACGCACAGCAAAAAGGGGGCATGGCCAACGGGAAAGGGGGCATGGCTTCGCGGGTGGACCCGCGATCGCAAGCCACGCCCCTGTTTTCGTCAGTGAGGGGGCATGCCCAGCACTTTGTGAGCTGCTGGCATGCCCCCAGCGGCAGATTATGAGTCCGGGGGGCCCAGGGCACTTATTTATTTATTTATTTATTAACAGTTTCTTATATAGCGCAGCATATTCCGTTTTACAATTAGAACAACAGTAATAGAACAAAACTGGGTAAAAACAGACAGACAGAGGTAGGAAGGCCCTGCTCGCAAGCTTAAAATCTATTTGAGACAGGAACCCTATCTCATTGCTGTGCCTGCTGTGGGTTTGGGGGTGTGGCCTAATTGTGGTCCTCGTGGCCACGCCCCCTTATGCAAATTCCGGTATTTTTATTTTATTTTATGGGATTTTGACCCCTCAGCTAGGGGTAAATCCAGAGGGGGTGGTCGCTCCCCCCTACACACCCGCACAGGCAGAAGAAAGCAGGGAGGCTGTTTTGCTAGTATGAGAGGCATAGATGGGACCAGTGTTTGGAGGGCATGCTTGTTCCTACAGTGCCATATGGAGATCCCAGGGGTGGCTCCAGGTAAGTTAGCTCTCAAATTGGGTATATCTGTTAGGTGCCATTATCATGTGGCACTATATTTAGTATGACCCAGAAGGGCTATTATTATTATCATTATTATTATTATTAGTACTGGAAATGGGTCTGGGGTGCGGTTCCCCCTGATTGGAGTGGCTGGGCTGCTGTGGGGTAGCACACTATTTTATTTATTTAGCACCCCCCTTAACACTGTTATTAATCCTTTAGGTCTTTTAATTACACCGTCACTAGTGTATCACTTTTTGTATACAGATTTTGCGTTCCCTTTAATTAACACATACTAACACTTTACCTTCTCACATGTGTGCTGCCCTGGGGTGGCTGGCCTATGCCGGTTTGTGGGGTTCTGCACCCCAGGCCCAGATATAGTATTAGGTTTAGGACCACCAGCATCAGAGGAGCCTTGTCGAGGCCTGGTGGCTTTGCCATATTTCTGCAGATATATGTAACGAAGACCTCTGGATTTCTATTATATGTAGGTTTTCAAGTCATGTTACCCATATAGTTTGGTGTGCTGGAGGACACCAGGGGTTAATCCCCATCCTGTCTCTTAATTCAGAATCATGCACAGATAAACAAAGATGTGTAAGTTCGCTTCAGCACATGCGCAATTTGCAAAAACGCTCTGGATGTGGCTGCATCCGGACCTGCGTGCAACCCCTGTCACTCATAGCCTTTTTTGCAGTGGCTAGAAGCCCAAACCGGGTTCACTTATGTGTGAAGATACCCGAGTCGGGTGTCCTAGTGTTCTAGGTCCGCGACCCTGCTTGATACGAGGTGACTGACCCAGGTTGCCTGTAGTGTGAAAGGCATGCCCCGTGTCATTATGCTAAAAGGAAGCAGGCAGAGTAGCGCTTGGAGATGACATCATCTCCAAGTGTCCACTGTGAGCCAGAAGACCCGGGTCACTGGAAAAGCTGGGTCCGATGTGAACGGTGACGACCCGATTGTAACCCAGGCCCGCCACCCATGTGTGAAAGGGTTAAGTATGGAAATCCAACTTCAACCCCTGATCAGTGTCCGGGGTCCTAGCCGGGGTTTATGTGTGAAAGGGGTGTTAGAGTCAGACCCACTATGCATTGCATCCACGATGCGATATATCCTGCCACCTATCGGGTACATACAGGTGTTAATAATGTCGGTATGTACACGATAAGTGGCAGGATGTATCGCATCGCAGATGCAATGCGTAGTGCACCCCACCCATAGGGGTAATTCAGAGTTGATCGCAGCAGCAAATTTGTTAGCAGTTGGGCAAAACCATGTGCACTGCAGGTGGGGCAGATATAACATGTGCAGAGAGAGTTAGATTTGGGTGGGTTATTTTGTTTCTGTGCAGGGTAAATACTGGCTGCTTTATTTTTACACTGCAATTTAGATTTCAGTTTGAACACCCCACCCAAATCTAACCTTCTCTGCACATGTTATATCTGAACCACCTGCAGTGCACATGGTTTTGCCCAACTGCTAACAAATTTGCTACTACGATCAGGTCTGAATTACCCCCTAAATGAGGTGCAGTGGGACTGACTGTAATACGTTTAGTGAGGGAAGATTAGCTTTGCAGCTGAATTCAGAATGGTTTATTACCCAGAGTGCTATCTGCGCCTGCGTCTAGTAACTCACTTACCCCGGGGGGTGCTTGGAGGAATCCGATTGAGGAACACACTTAAGAAGCCCATAGTCTTCTATTGGACGACACCATCTAAAGATGGCGCTGCCTATTGCATCCAAGCCCCAGAGTCTCGCATTCCGGGGCTTCACGCATATGTGGTAAGAGGCCAAACCTCAGAAAACTGTATTTTCTGATGTTTAGCTGCATTTTAAAGGTTGGTGCATCCCACCCATGGGGAGGTGGTGGTGGTGGGGGGTGCCGCAAGACCAGGCCCCCAAGACCCGCGGCACCACCCCGTGAGCTGTGAACACTCCACCTGTTCGGGACCACGCCCCCTGCAGTGCGCACAATACAGTGCCAGGGCTTAGCAGCCCCAGTCCGTCCCTGTTGGTTAGCATTCCTGGCTGACAGAATGAGTTCATTTCTCCTTCAATGTCCATTGGTGTGGAGTTTGTATGTTCTCCTAACGATTGTGTGGGTTTCCTCTGGGTGCTCCGTTTTTTTTCCGACACTCCAAAAACATACTGGTAGGTTAATTGGTTGTTGACAAAATGAACTGTAGTGTGTGTATGTTAGGTAATTTCAGGCACAGTGCTGATTTCAATGACATATACTGTATTCTCTGTACAGCACTGTGTAAATTATTGGTGCATTGTAAATCTATGAAAGTTTAGTAAAACTTATGACGTATATATAGTATATATATATAATATAGTTTTCATTTGAAAAAGCAAGAAACCATGGAATAAGGATGCCTATGGCTCCTCGCCAGATATATACAGTATTCACAGACACACAGAAAGCTGACGTGCAGCTTTGACAAGGAATTATTTACACATCATCATGAGTTCTGAGGTGACTGTAAAGAGAGGATTGAGGATGACGCTGCTGCAACTGGTTTCTGTGCGGTTAATATCTATCCCCAGGCACTGTGGCGAATACAAAAAGCAAAAATGCACCCTGGCAATTGGGAATATGAGAACATTTACTGTACAAAGTTTTTGTCAAAGCAATTTACATTTTTTACCTTGACAAATATTTAACAATAACTTGTAATTAAACCGGGAAAAGGGGTTTCACCTGAATCAGATTTCACAGTGAAGGAGCACAACAGCCTCGAGGCTCGTTACAAACAGGCTGACTGGGAATAGGCAGGGCCAGGTTAACAATGGGGCAGATGGAGCTATAGCTCCAGGCCTCCACATAAAAATAGGCCCATCATCATCATAACAGCAGGATGATAACAAGCCGCCTAGCTGGCCACAAGGTTGGCCATAAATCACAAGTATTAAAATTGTATTTCTAGTTTTCTCACAAAATTCTGTATAGCCTGATAGTGTACACAACGACATAGCACCAACCACACCCACACAGCACTGACCACACCCACACAGCACTGACCACACCCAAACAGCTCTGGTTACAGCTCCTCCCCTTCTCAGTATAGGCCCGCAAAACATTTTCAGCCCCAGAGCCATGTGGCTCTATTATCCGGCCCTGGGAACAGGTGAATGAAGTGCAGTGTTTAATCATTAGACCCAATGGTGAATCTTGGCAGTGGAGTGCAGCACATACTGTGAATGAGGCTCGGTTTTTATTATAACTCTGCACTCCACCCAAAAGTAAACAAATAATAGTTTATTTAAGTTATTTTATAATATTTTGAGGCCTGTTTATTAAATAATATTTGCAGGATATCCTCTGGAAAAAAAAACCACACCACTTTTCAGGGGATATTCACAATATTATACCCGGAATTGTATCATGGAGGGACCGCAGTAAGGGCCTAATTCATATTTGTAAGCAAACCCAATGTGTTGTGTACAAATATGATGTATGGGGGTCAGACGCAGAATGGGTGTTGCAATATCGCTCGCAGTCCCCTGTCATCTGCAGCATGTTTGACAGGATTTAGTATGATATCCTGGCTGACAGGATGCTGGCGGTCAGAGTACCGGTGGCGGCATCCCGATAGTGTAAATCCCGACAGGGGGGAGATAAGTCTGGTCCCCCCTCTCCCCTACACCCTAACCTCCCCCCACAGTGCCTGACCCTAACCCCCCCGATGGTGTCTAAACCTAACCCCCCGCTCCACATCCTAAGCCTGCCCCGTTAGTGCATAAACCTAACCCCCCCCCCCAGTGTTGTCTAACCCTAACCTCCCCTCCCAGCAGCCTAACCACCACCCTCCATTCCCCCGCATCCTAACCCTAAACCCCATGGGTGGCTCTTAAATCTAACACACACACCCCGGCCCTAACCCACCCGCTATACTTACAGTCGGGATTCTGGCGTCGGTCTCCTGACCTTGTTGGGATTCCGGCGACGGCATACTGACGACTATTGGGAATCTGGTGTCAGCATTCCGACTGTCGGGATCCCGGCAGCCGGCATCTTGACCACATCCCGATTGACATGCTGCAGCATTCGGGGGTGGAGCAGGGGCAGCACCCGGCACCCTTCTTCAAAATGGGGGGGTGTCGCCCCCGTTTTGAAGGCATGATGGGTCCAGTGTCTCCGGCGTTGAATGCAGACTTCCTGGACCGGGGTTTCCAGATCCGATGGCCAGGATGTGTAAGCTTTAGCTTACGCAGGCTGGCTGATGTCTAAAACCTTGCGAATCGTGACCGACAGTCGCAATGTTGATCCGAGACTGCATTCTCAGATGCAGCACTCGAAGCTTACAAATGCAAACAGGAGACATCTATCTCCTACAGACGCCTCCTGCTGCGTTACAGTTTTAATGATACAGAATTGCACAACTTAAGTGTTGCGGCTGTGCAATTCCTTATGAATCGGGCCATAGGTACCTCCGATATCTGCTGCGGTTTTTCCATTTCTGCCTGCCGCGAATATCTAAAACCTTTTAACTCTTTTGTATTTTTCCAACTGTTTTTCTGTTTTTATTTTGTACAAGCAAATTTGATACTGACTTTCTTATGGCGCCAAAATTCTGCAGAATACCTATCATATTAATTTCCTTATATTTGACAGACATCCAGCTCTTTTAATGGGAAAGCATAACATTAGGGACATATACAGTACATGTATTCATCCGTCAGCAAGACACATCCTGTTATGCTTTATATAACAGATGGACGACAGGTGAATCACGGAACTAATAATACTGCGATGAGCACGGGACCATGGATATTTACTGTTCAGCCAATTACTAAAAGACTAGAGCAGAGTTTTTAAAAGAACATACGGGGATATATAATACGCAATGGCTTTTCAAAACCCTCGATTTTTGGCGGGTTTGCCTGTCAGATTTAAAAGGACATTAATATTAAATACAAAACACGACTGATTTACATTTACTATCAGTGCATTTTTAAATCTGCCAAAAAGAAATAGCAGAAAATGAAGATTCTAAAACTCACTGCTTTATAAATATACCATATAGTTTCCATAAGAGATACTTGAATCGCTTAGAGTTGTTATCAGTGGTTTTGCATAGCTTTGAGAAGCTGCCTGTAAGAAGGGTGGGGTTGGTATTCTGTAGGGTGCAACTCTGAGAAGACACCTGTCAGGCGCAACTGACCCATAGAGTCGTCCTGCTATCTTTCCTGCAACTGTAACCTACCACTGGCCCATAGAGTCGTCCTGCTATCTTTCCTGCAACTGTAACCTACCACTGGCCCATAGAGTCGTCTTGTTATCTTTCCTGCAACTGTAACCTGCTACTAGCCAGTAGTGTCATCCTGTACTCTCTCCTGCAACTATAACCTACCACAGGCCCATAGCATCATCCTGTACTCTCTCCTGCAACTATAACCTACCACTGGCCCATAGTATCATCCTGTACTCTCTCCTACAACTATAACCTGCCACTGGCCCATAGTATCATCCTGTACTCTCTCCTACAACTATAACCTACCACTGTCCCATAGCATCATCCTGTACTCTCTCCTGCAACTATAACCTACCACTGGCCCACAGTATCATCCTGTACTCTCTCCTACAACTATAACCTGCCACTGGCCCATAGTATCATCCTGTACTCTCTCCTACAACTATAACCTACCACTGGCCCATAGTATCATCCTGTACTCTCTCCTACAACTATAACCTGCCACTGGCCCATAGTATCATCCTGTACTCTCTCCTACAACTATAACCTACCACTGGCCCATAGTATCATCCTGTACTCTCTCCTGCAACTATAACCTACCACTGGCCTATAGTATCATCCTGTACTCTCTCCTGCAACTATAACCTACCACTGGCCTATAGTATCATCCTATACTCTCTCCTGCAACTATAATCTATCACAGGCCCATAGCATCATCCTGTACTCTCTCCTGCAACTATAACCTGCCACTGGCCGATAGTATCATCCTGTACTCTCTCCTACAACTATAACCTGCCACTGGCCCATAGTATCATCATGTACTCTCTCCTGCAACTATAACCTACCACTGGCCTATAGTATCATCCTGTACTCTCTCCTGCAACTATAACCTACCACTGGCCGATGGTATCATCCTATACTCTCTCCTGCAACTATAATCTACCACAGGCCCATAGCATCATCCTGTACTCTCTCCTGCAACTATAACCTGCCACTGGCCCATAGTATCATCATGTACTCTCTCCTGCAACTATAACCTACCACTGGCCTAAAGTATCATCCTGTACTCTCTCCTGCAACTATAACCTACCACTGGCCCATAGTATCATCATATACTCTCTCCTGCAACTATAACCTACCACTGGCCGATGGTATCATCCTATACTCTCTCCTGCAACTATTATCTACCACAGGCCCATAGCATCATCCTGTACTCTCTCCTGCAACTATAACCTACCACTGGCCCATAGTATCATCCTGTACTCTCTCATACAACTATAACCTACCACTGGCCCATGGTAGCATCCTATACTCTCTCCTGCAACTATAACCTACCACTGGCCCATAGTATCATCCTGTACTCTCTCCTACAACTATAACCTGCCACTGGCCCATAGTATCATCCTGTACTCTCTCCTGCAACTATAACCTACTACTGGCCCACAGTATCATCCTGTACTCTCTCCTGAAACTATAATCTACCACAGGCCCATAGCATCATCCTGTACTCTCTCCTGCAACTATAACCTGCCACTGGCCGATAGTATCATCCTGTACTCTCTCCTACAACTATAACCTGCCACTGGCCCATAGTATCATCATATACTCTCTCCTGCAACTATAACCTACCACTGGCCGATGGTATCATCCTATACTCTCTCCTGCAACTATTATCTACCACAGGCCCATAGTATCATCCTGTACTCTCTCCTGCAACTATAACCTACCACTGGCCCATGGTAGCATCCTATACTCTCTCCTGCAACTATAACCTACCACTGGCCCATAGCATCATCCTGTACTCTCTCCTGCAACTATAACCTACCACTGGCCCATAGTATCATCCTGTACTCTCTCCTACAACTATAACCTACCACTGGCCCATAGTATCATCCTGTACTCTCTCCTGCAACTATAACCTACCACTGGCCCATAGTATCATCCTGTACTCTCTCCTACAACTATAACCTACCACTGGCCCATAGTATCATCCTGTACTCTCTCCTGCAACTATAACCTGCCACTGGCCCATAGTATCATCCTGTACTCTCTCCTGCAACTATAACCTACTACTGGCCCACAGTATCATCCTGTACTCTCTCCTGAAACTATAACCTGCCACTGGCCCATAGTATCATCCTGTACTCTCTCCTGAAACTATAACCTGCCACTGGCCCATAGTATCATCCTGTACTCTCTCCTGCAACTATAACCTACCACTTGCCTATAGTATCATCCTGTACTCTCTCCTGCAACTATAACCTACCACTGGCCCATAGTATCATTCTGTACTCTCTCCTGCAACTATAACCTACCACTGGCCCATAGTATCATCCTGTACTCTCTCCTACAACTATAACCTGCCACTGGCCCATAGTATCATCCTGTACTCTCTCCTGCAACTATAACCTACCACTTGCCCATAGCATCATCCTGTACTCTCTCCTGCAACTATAACCTACCACTGGCCCATAGTATCATCATGTACTCTCTCCTACAACTATAACCTACCACTGGCCCATAGTATCATCATGTACTCTCTCCTGCAACTATAACCTACCACTGGCCCATAGTATCATCATATACTCTCTCCTGCAACTATAACCTACCACTGGCCCATAGTATCATCCTGTACTCTCTCCTGCAACTATAACCTACCACTGGCCCATAGCATCATCCTGTACTCTCTCCTACAACTATAACCTGCCACTGGCCCATAGTATCATCCTGTACTCTCTCCTACAACTATAACCTGCCACTGGCCCATAGTATCATCCTGTACTCTCTCCTGCAACTATAACCTGCCGCTGGCCCATAGTATCATCATGTACTCTCTCCTACAACTATAACCTGCCACTGGCCCATAGTATCATCATGTACTCTCTCCTGCAACTATAACCTACCACTGGCCCATAGTATCATCATGTACTCCCTCCTGCAACTATAACCTACCACTGGCCCATAGTATCATCCTGTACTCTCTCCTACAACTATAACCTGCCACTGGCCCATATTATCATCCTGTACTCTCTCCTGCAAATTAATCTTCCACTGGCCCATAGTATCATCATGTACTCTCTCCTGCAACTATAACCTACCACTGGCCCATAGTATCATCATATACTCTCTGCTGCAACTATAACCTACCACTGGCCCATAGTATCATCCTGTACTCTCTCCTGCAACTATAACCTACCACTGGCCCATAGCATCATCCTGTACTCTCTCCTACAACTATAACCTGCCACTGGCCCATAGTATCATCCTGTGCTCTCTCCTGCAACTATAACCTACCACTGGCCCATAGTATCATCCTGTACTCTCTCCTGCAACTATAACCTACCACTGGCCTATAGTATCATCCTGTACTCTCTCCTGCAACTATAACCTGCCACTGGCCCATAGTATCATCCTGTACTCTCTCCTGCAAATTAATCTTCCACTGGCCCATAGTATCATCATGTACGCTCTCCTGCAACTATAATCTACCACTGGCCCATAGTATCATCCTGTACTCTCTCCTGCAACTATAACCTGACGTAGTCCCTCTGCTATGTTCTGACCACTTACACTGTAGCAAGTAAACCTGTCAGAAGAGTCCCAAAATACCCCTATGTTACTGTACGTAGCATCCTGTTTAATGATTTTTGTTGGATTACTATACTTGTCCTGTATTGCAGCAACCCCCCCCCCCCCCAACAACCCCCCCGCCCCAGGAGGATCTCTTCACAGTTTGCATTTGCTGATGAAGACATCTCCAAAATGCATAAAAGTCCATTATAACCAATTGGCCACACATTTATTAGCAACAAATGAGTGGAGAGCATGATATTTATGATGAATTATGATGAATTTGGTTCCGCTACTTGCACAACAAGGAAAATGTATAAAGGGGTTTTACCAAAGAGTCATTATTCTCCTCTAAATGAAAACAGTGCATATATCATCTTCCTGAGGGGTGGGCACAGAAGTATCCATGCATGATCATTTCTCCTCATCGCTATTTTTAACCCTGTTCATCTATGGCGACTAAACACCCTGCTCCATACATAATCATTTACTCATCCTTACGTACGTTCCCACCAGCGTAATAAGTAGTACCACTACAGGAGCACTAATACTCATTACCTCCATCCCACCCTCTTCTCCTTTCTCTCGTCATCTCCCATCTGTTCCTCTTCTCTCGCATTTCATTCTGTAAATGCACTCCTTTTCCAGAGTCCTGTTGCCGGCTCTGTGAATACTCCTTTGCCATTTATATTCATTCATGCCGGAGCTATGACAGCATAAAAGCAGTGCCCATAGTCATTTGGATGCCAAAGAGTCCGTGCCAACAGATGGTACCCCATCACATCTACAGTGGGAGGGGAGTTAACGTGGGAGTGGTAGCAAGAAACCAGCATGTCATGGCTACTTTCGTAGCGTGTATCTGCTTTCAGCTGCGATTATCTACATAGAGAAACATGGCACCAGCATCGCTACTGCCACGGCCAGTCTGGGTAGACATAGGTCAACCTTAGCAGTCGATGTTCCTAGATATTGGTTGGTGCTGCGTATGTTTACGCAAGTGCAGAGGACTTTGCGATTGCAACCATCTGCGTCTATTTTCTTTCCTGGGCGGCAGATTCACTTGCGATGATTAACAGTTCCGTGTCCTAGAAAAATACAGCTGCATAGGCCAGTGTGTACTAATAATATGATGTGGCCCTTCATCAGAAGAGTTTGGAAACTTGCAACTTATTTCGCTGGGTAAATTAGGTTTTATAACTGGACAGGCTCTGTAATGCACTGTGGGAAGTAGCTGCCCTGACATGCTGTTCTGCTGCTGGAAAATAACATTGTCGGAATTGTATTGTCCTGTAATTACTGTAATTAGTATATTATCAGAATTGTTTCACTTATTTTAATCATATTTATTCTGCTGCCTGGTTCCATATTCTCAAGTGATCTGTCAGACAAATTGGAGAATCTTGGTCAAATTGTGGCAGATTGAGTCCAATCTGATGGTTGGGTCAACCGATGACCTTCATTGTGGAGTGTGTAACTGGGGGGGGGAGGGCTCCAGGGCCAAACACTGGATTTCTAGAGGGGGGGTTTCCAAAAATACTTGATTTTAGAGTGAGTGTGACCAGCCCATGAAGACAGTATAATTAGCAATTACAGTAAGGTATAGTCTGCCAGTGTATGTAATATTACAGCCATACACAGGGTCAGAGATCACAGCAAGCTGTTAGATGCGGCAGTAGGGCCAGAACGCCTGAGATGAATGTTTTGTTTCACGGTTGTGGGCACCATTCCACAATCCAAGTCCCCTGTTCTGCGGAGCATTGGAGCAGGTTTGTGAGTCTCAGGTACTGGCAGAAGAACCTAGCACAGCCCTGGGTGTGTATGTATGTACTGGTCTTCTTATACACTGAGTAGTGTGTGTAATACAGTATTAACCACTTAACTGACAATTTTTTCAGCACAAAACCATTTAGAAATTGTCTTTTTTATTACTTAATAAAGTTTAGAAAGTATTTTTAATAAAATATTAAAATATTTTGTATCTATCTATCTATCTATCTATCTATCTATCTATCTATCTATCTATCTATCTATCTATCCAAGCAGAGAAATGCAGCGCCACTCTGTGAGATTATATCTACCAGTATTACTTACATAGTAATTAAATAATTACTTCAAATGACACTCCCAGCTTAGTGTGTGTCAGCTAACCCTTAAATATACAGTATTGGTTGACTACTGAAAAAGTACGTGGTAATGGGGGATAAGGGTACAAGCGACCAATGGTGTCAATCTGCACGGGGGAATGTTTCATAAATATGTTTAAAAATGCACGTAATAGATATGGTAAAAACAACAAAATGTTTTTATTTAACGTTATACATGGTCTAAAAAATACGAGAATATTTTTTTTAAAAAATCAGCTAATCTGAATAAAAACATTATAATCAAGATAAATAAAAAGAGCATAAAAAAGCTTAACTGAGGTAGTAGGAGGTCAATGGGGGAAATCCCAACGCGTTTCGTCCTTCAGACTTCTTCAAGGGGTCTACCACCATTGGTCGCTTATACCCTTATCCTGCATTACCATATTCTTGAGAACGGGGTGCTACCCCCGAAACGTCGATACAAACCAGTCATTGTATCTTCGCCAGCTGCCTCCTGAGTGCCATAGTTTTTGGCGATGTATGCTATTTTCTTAGACTAAGGCACCGGGGCCATTCATTGATTATTACTGAGTGCCGGCTGATTTGGAATATATATATATAATTTCAAAGCCCGGCACTCACAATTCAGTGTATAATATATATCTAGGGGCTGCTTTGGACCCCCCTCTTGCATCTATAGGCCCCCATTATAAAATAAATTCCCATCCCCCATTGGCAATAGACCCCCCACAGGTCTCAAATCCTCATAATAGTACACCGCAACCCCCAGTGTATTTTCTTATTATTATTTTAACCCCCCCCCCCCTCCCTTCCCCCAGCATAATTTGATGTTTCCCCCACACAAAGTTCCCCTCCCTGCACTGTACCTCTCCGGAGCGTGCGCTCCAGAATACCGGGTGCACGGAATTCTGGGGCGTGATTCCGGCAGTGATGTCAGCAGTCAGAGATTTCTGCATCACTGCCAGATTGGCACA
Organism: Pseudophryne corroboree; assembly: GCF_028390025.1. Classification (NCBI taxonomy): domain Eukaryota; kingdom Metazoa; phylum Chordata; class Amphibia; order Anura; family Myobatrachidae; genus Pseudophryne; species Pseudophryne corroboree. The sequence continues at coordinate 756,999,771 of NC_086449.1, forward strand.
CTGAATGGGCTGCGGACGCCGGGGGCAGACTCCTGGCTTCGGTCGTATCACATGTGACCAAGCTAGGCAAGTGGTTAATAATTAACACCTGTGTCAGACTGGCTGACCGGGGAACCGCTTCTGGTCCATTTATGCCCGGACAATGTTTAGAGGCATCTGGTTCTCTGCACTCGCTCCTGCAATACTTTGACGCAGGTAGCGGGTGTAAAGTGCCAGGTGCTTCTAAACATTGTCCCAGCATAAATGGACCTGAAGCAGTTCTTTAGTCAGCCATTCCGACGCTGATTAATAAACGTTATATAGTATAGGCTGTAGAGGGCAAGGGGGGTCATTCAGATCTGATCGCTGCTGTGCGTTTTCACATAGCGGGTGATCAGATCCGAACTGTGCATGCAAATGCACTGCAATGCGCATGCTCGTCAGATGGCTACAGTGGGCATCGGCGGTGCGAAGGATCCATTCGCACCAGCATTCGCAAGGTGATTGACAGGAAGAGGCCGTTTGTGGGTGCCAACTGACCGTTTTCAGGGAGGGTGTCTGACGTCAGCTCCGGCCCGATCAGCCGGAAACAATCGCACTGGAGGAGTACATCCTGGATTGCGCACAGACTGCACAAACTGATTTTTAGCAGCTCAGCTACACATGCAATCGCACACTTGCACGGCGAAAATACACTCCCCCTGTAGGTGGCGACTATCTGATCGCAGGGCAGCAAAAAACGCAGCCCAGTGATCAGATCTGAATTAGGCCCAAAGTCTGAGGCACAAACTCTGCATCATACATATTTACCTTATATATATAACATACAGTTAGTGGACAGGAAAAGGATAAACATCCCATAATAACAAATATACATACATAATATAACCAACTGGAAACAGAACTGAGCTTTCTAAGCGCACACTCCATTGTAAGGCACCTGTCTCTTCTTACTAGCAGCTGCTCACACATTTCTGGGACATCCCCTCAGGGATTAAAGTGAGCCGGAACGGGGCGGAACTGCGTTTCGTCAGTTCCACTTGGAGACGGAATGCAGTTCCGCCTCCTCCGGCTCACCTCACCCGAAGTGTGCCGGCGCCGCACAGGGAGATGCTGGGCGCCCGCTGAGATTTTGTAACCAGCGGCGCCCGGCTCTCCCTGCACAGCGGAAGCTGGCGGCAGGAGCTCAGTACTGAGCTCCGGTTTCCGGCTTCCGGCTCTGTCAGTGCGCGCTATGAGAGAGACGTCATGACGTTTCTCTCATAGTGCTGGGGAGACGGACGCCAGGAGGATCATAGCGGTCGGGCACGGGAGCGGGGCTTGATAAGTATGGTGTATTTTTTTATTTTTAAACATATGTGTGACTGTACAGTGCATCTACTGGGGGCAAGCTACTGGGGGGCAAACTACTGGGGCAAGCTACAGGGGGCCAAACTACTGGGGGCAAGCTACTGAGGGCAAACTACTGGGGGCAAGCTACAGGGGGCCAAACTACTGGGGCAAGCTACAGGGGGCCAAACTACTGGGGGCAAGCTACTGAGGGCAAACTACTGGGGGCAAGCTACAGGGGGCTAAACTACTGGGGCAAGCTACAGGGGGTCAAGCTACAGGGGGCCAAACTACTGGGGGCAAGCTACTGGGGGCCAAACTACTGGGGGCAAGCTACTGGGGGCCAAACTACTGGGGGCAAGCTACAGGGGGCCAAACTACTGGGGCAAGCTACAGGGGGCCAAACTACTGGGGGCAAGCTACTGAGGGCAAACTACTGGGGGCAAGCTACTGAGGGCAAACTACTGGGGGCAAGCTACTGGGGGGCAAACTACTGGGGCAAGCTACAGGGGGCCAAACTACTGGGGGCAAGCTACTGAGGGCAAACTACTGGGGGCAAGCTACAGGGGGCCAAACTACTGGGGCAAGCTACAGGAGGTCAAGCTACAGGGGGCCAAACTACCGGGGGCAAGCTACTGGGGGCCAAACTACTGGGGCAAGCTACAGGGGGCCAAACTACTGGGGCAAGCTACTGGGGGCCAAACTACTGGAGGCAAGCTACAGGGGGCCAAACTACTGGGGGCAAGCTACTGGGGGCCAAACTACTGTGGGCCAAACTACAAGGGGTCAAAATACAAGGGGGCAAACTACAAGGGGTCAAGCTACTGGGGGCAAACTACAAGAGAGCAAGCTACTGGGGGCAAACTACAAGGGGGCAAGCTACTGGGGGCAAACTACAAGGGGGCAAGCTACTGGGGACAAACTGCAGGGGCGCATTACTACTGGGGGCATAACTAGAGGGTCATTACTACTGGGGGCAAACTACTGGGGACATTACTACAGGGGGGGCTAAACTACAAGGGGCTAAACTACTGGGGGCATTACTACTTGAGGCAAACTACTGGGGGCTAATTACAAGGGTGGCAAGCTACTGGGGGCAAACTACAGGGGTGCATTACTACTGGGGGCATAATTACAGGGGCGCATTACTACTGGGGGCATAACTACAGGGGCATATCTACTGGGGGCATTACCACAGGGGCTAAACTACTGGGGCCATTATTACAGGGGGGCTAAACTACAAGGGGGCATTACTACTGGGTGCATAACTACAGGGGGCATTACTACTTGGGGAAAACTACATGGGGCTAAACTACTGGGGCATTACTACTGGGGGGCTAAACTACATGGGGCAAACTACATGAGGACTAAACTACAGGGGCTAAACAACTGGGGGCATTACCACTGGGAGGCTAAACTAAAGTGGGGGTAAACTACTGGGGTCATAACTGCAGGAGCATTAACACTGGGGGCTAAACTACTAGGGCTAAACTACAGGGTGCTAAACGACTGGGAGCATTACTGCAGGCGACATTACTACTGAGGCATTACCATTAAGGGCATTACTAATGGCGGCACTACTAATGAGGGCATTGTAAAGGGGGCACTTCATAAGGGACATCACTGCTGGGGGCATTACATAAGGGGCACCACTACTATGGGCTCTATATAAGGGGCACTACCAGTACAGTGGATATTGCATAAGGGGCACTACAACTATGGTCATTGTAAAAGGGGTGCTACTGCTGTGGGCATTGTGTATTACAGGGTGCTACTACTGTGGGCATTATATGTATTAGGGGTGCTACTACTGTGGACATTATTACTATTGTGTGACCACGCCCCTTTCTTTTTGAGATCACGCGATGGGCGCCGGGGGGTGAGTTCCACCACCTCTCTAGGACCACTTTAAGCACTGCATCCCCTTATAAGTGATACAAGTTTACAGTAATATCTGATTTTACTTTTGAGCCTTCCACATACGACAGAAAGAATACAGAGAAGGCAACAAAAGGTAAACCTTGCTTGTGTCATAACTCTGTAGTTTTTTTTTTTTTTTGTATGAATAAATGAAAAGTGACAAATTTTAACACAATACACAATATCAACAGTGGGCAGGTCAGGGTCTGGACTTTTTGAAGTAATACTTTTGACAACATTATCCTGCACTGGATTATATCTATTGTGTAGCCATAGAGTGGGAGCCAGCACTATTAACAGTGCAGCAGACTAATAGGTCCATGTTCATTTCAGTTTTGCCCTTGCTGATTGATCAGTGCCCACTGCCTGACGGTGCTGGGTATAGTAATAGGGGTTGAAATAAAGAACAATTTGCGCGCCTTGTTGATGAAACGGCTGCAGGATTCAGATGTGGATCTCACCAAACCACAAATAAATAGACATAAAAAGAAAAATAGAATCCTGCGCACTTTTCTAAAAGTATCTTCAAGTCTTAAATCGTATATGTCCAAAATATAAAATAAAGTCAAATGATAAGAAGGGGGTTAATCCCCATAGGATAAAACCTGGTCGGATTTCTTAAACCCCGCAATCAGCACTCTCAATCCTTTTCCTTTCCGTGATAACACTTTCTGGATCCCTTCAGATTTTGATGCAGTATTCACCCGGTCACTAGTCCACCTTTGTTGTTATCAACCTCTTTTGGGCGAGTTTATGCAAAACATAAAAGGTGGAGAGACCTTAGTGTATACCAACAAAATGTATTGTTTAAAACTTTTATCAGAATGCCAATAACATGCGTACCATATAGGACCTTCTATGGAAGGCACAAAACAGAGTATATAGGGGTTTTGTTTTATACAGAAGCTCCCCCTACTAAGCTGTACCTCCTTCTGGTCCCAGGCAGCAGTAGCAGTCCAACACCAACGCGTTTCAACCTCAATATGCCATGCAAGGGGACACGGTGCACTAATTGGGGTTCCCGGTCACTCTACGAAGAAAACGACACCAAAAAAACCCTCTTGTCGACCTTTTGACCTGTCGACCTAGAAACCCTGTCGACCTTCCAAACTTGTCGACCTAGTGACTGTCGACCTATAGTGGTCGACCTAAACATTGTCGACCTAGACACTGTCGATCTAATGATCCACACCCTTGCTGGGCAGTGTGGTATATTGATGCAATCTATGCTTAATTAGTATTTTATTACACTTTTATGTAACGTAGCCTAACAGAGGGAAGCAGAAGCTGCGGACACATCTCCGGCTCAGTATGTCATTTGCAGAGCAGTGGATAGAACACCATTATCTATGAGGATCTTAGATACCTTAAACTGCCAGAGGGGACAGTGACATGAGTGTGATTGAAATCAGAGGACAGGACATGCACAAGACTTGCTTTATTCCTTAATGCCCGTGCTCTGTTCTGCATTTCAGCAAACGTCTGTGTGCGGCTGTGACAGGAACCAATTGTTCCTATTTTTAGTTTGGATGATTTGGCTAGGGTCAGAGTGGCTTATTGTTATCCATCTTCATCTCCGGTGGGAAGCAGTGACCTGTCTTGGATTATGTTAGTGCAGGGCTACATGTGAAAGAGGCAGTGTCTGGATGTGAGGAAGGCAATGGATCTACGCATGAGACCACAGACTGGGAGACTCATCTAATAAAACTACACTTACCGTAGCAATAAATGTAATTGTTCATTGCCATAATAACCCAATAACCTTTTGCTGACATATATTGTTATTACCGTGGCAGCTGAGTGATACTCACATATAGACACACGCACGCACGCACGCACGCAGAGCCGGCCCTAACCAATATGATGCCCTAGGCAAGATTTTGGCTGGTGCCTCCTAGCACCATCGCTAGTTCCGCCTCTGAACCCGCACCCCTTTCCCAGCACCATCACCCCTCACCCACAGCAGTCCTTATTTTGGTGTTCCCACCACCTATATTTTAAATAGGAACAGTGCATACGTTTGGCGCACAGCCCAAAAAGGTATGTGTTTTTGCTGGCAAGGGGTATGGCCACACAATAGTACCCCCAATTCAAATATGCCACACAGTACTGCAACTTTATTCACATTTTATCATACGATAGTGTCCCTAATTCACGTTACATCACAGAATAGTACCACTTTACCTTATAAACGTTACTGCTCACAGTAGTGCTCCTTATTCACATTACATCACACTGAATTGCTCCTTATTCACATTACATCACACCATATTGCTCTTTATTTACATTAGACCACACAGTAGTGCCCTTTCTATACGTTACGCCACACAATAGAGCACCTTATACACATAATGCCACACATTAGTAATGCATTTATACACATAATACCGCACAGTAATGCCCCTTACACATATGACACACAGTATTATTGTCCTTATAAACATAATGCGCCTTACACGTTTGCCAACCTTTAGTAATGCCCTTATACACATAATGACACACATAGTGCCCCTTACACATTTGTTGCACATTATTAATGCATTTATACACATGACACGCGTAATGCCCCTTACACATATGCTGAACACTATTGCACAACCAAACCATCCGCACACAGCACTCACACTGCCGCTAACACTGTGACTTCTGCCTCTGCTTGGATACAGATGTATCCTCATACATCTTGCCTCAATGCGCCATACAGCAGGAGATGCCTGGCGTAAGTCAGGTGGCAGCTCCTGGCCAGCTCTGCTAATGTGCATTACTATGTGGCTAGGATGCACAAGCAGCTTCTGCTGATTAAGAGGATATACAGCATGCCTATATTCTGTGTGCGACTGTGGCTGTATCTGCATACGAAATGCTACACACAGAATATAGGCATGTCACATATAATTTTAATCAGCAGAAGCTGCTTGTGCCCCTAGGCATTTGCCTGGTTTGCCTATGCCTAGGGCTGGCTCTACATGCACGCATGTATATATATTATTTATTTATTTATTAACAGTTTCTTATATAGCGCAGCATATTCCGTTGCACTTTACAATTAGAACAACAGTAATAGAACAAAACTGGGTAAAAACAGACAGACAGAGGTAGGAAGGCCCTGCTCGCAAGCTTACAATCTATAGGGAAATAGGCATGGATACAAAAGGATAGATGCTATCTATTGCATAATGGCCCACCACATACTTGACCCTCTCCATGAGGGAGAAAATGCTCTGTTCCTGGACTTTCCTGGTAATGTATGATTCCCATCACCTGTGGTGAGCTAGTTAATTGATAAGAAAGGTGTTTCACAACAGGTGATGGCAATCATACATTACAGGTTGAGTCTCCCTTATCCAAAATGCTTGGGACCAGAGGTATTTTGGATATGGGATTTTTCCGTATTTTGGAATAATTGCATACCATAATGAGATATCATGGTGATGGGGCCTAAATCTAAGCACAGAATGCATTTATGTTACATATACACCTTATACACACAGCCTGAAGGTAATTTTAGCCAATATTTTTTTATAACTTTGTGCATTAAAGAAAGTGTGTGTACATTCACACAATTCATTAATGTTTCATATACACCTTACACACACAGCCTGAAGGTCATTTAATACAATATTTTTAATAACTTTGTGTATTAAACAAAGTTTGTGTACATTGAGCCATCAAAAAACAAAGGTTTCACAATCTCACTCTCGCTCAAAAAAGTCAGTATTTCGGAATATTCCGTATTTCGGAATATTTGGATATGGGATACTCAACCTGTACCAGGAAAGTCCAGGAACAGAGCATTTTCTCCCTCATGGAGAGGGTCAGGTAAGCAAGTATGATATATATATATATATATATATATATATATATACCTCCCAACATGACCCTCTCCAGGAGGGATAGAATGCTCTGCTCCTGGACTTCCGTCTTAATGTATGATTGCCATCACCTGTGCTGAAACACCTTTCTTATCCATTAGCCTGTTCAACACAGGTGCTGGTAATCATAAATAAAGAGAAAAGTCCAGAAGCAGAGCATTGTGTCCCTCCTGGAGAGGGTCATGTATTGTTGGGAGGTATGTATGTATATATATATATATATATATATATATATATATATATACAGTGGTCGAAGTGGAAATTTTGAAGTGGGGGTATGCAAAAGTCAAGGATGTAATTATGCGCGCGCCTTCGTCACGCGCTCCAGAAAAGGGGATGTGGTCACCCAAAAAGGGGTGTGGTCACCCAAAAGGGGCGTGTCCCGTGTAGTAGAACCCCTTATACTATCTAGTACTGGTGCCCCTTTCGCATTATAGCACACTGAATGAGCTGAAATTCACATTATAGCACACTGAATGAGCCGAAATTCACATTGTAGCACACTGAATGAGCCAAAATTCACATTGTAGCACACTGAATGAGCCAAAATTCACATTGTAGCACACTGAATGAGCCAAAATTCACATTGTAGCACACTGAATGAGCCGGAATTCACCATGTAGCATACTGAATGAGCCGAAATTCACATTGTAGCACACTGAATGAGCCGAAATTCGCCTTGTAGCACACTGAATGAGCCGAAATTCATATTGTAGCACACTGAATGAGCCGAAATTCACATGGTAACACACTGAATGAGCCGAAATTCATAATGTAGCACACTGAATGAGAATTGAAATTGTGACAGCAGGGACAGCCAGAGTGACGACAGGGAGAGAGACAGTGACGACAGGGAGAGAGACAGTGACGACAGGGAGAGAGAGTGACGACAGGGAGAGACAGTGACGACAGGGAGAGTGACGACGGAGAGACAGTGACGACAGGGGGAGAGACAGGGGGAGAGAGTGACGACAGGGAGAGAGTGACGACAGGGAGAGTGACGACAGGGAGAGTAACGACAGGGAGAATGACGACAGTGACGACAGGGAGAGTGACAACAGGGAGAGTGACGACAGTGACGACAGGGAGAGTGACGACAGTGACGACAGGGAGAGCGACGAGAGTGACGACAGGGGGAGGGAGAGTGACGACAGTGAGAGTGACGACAGTGAGAGTGACGACATGGAGAGTGACGACAGGGAGAGAGAGTGACGACAGAGAGAGACAGGGGAAGAGAGACAGGGGGAGAGAGAGTGACAACAGGGAGAGAGTGACAACAGCAACGACAGAGAGATAGTGACGACAGCGACGACAGGGAGAGAGTGACGACAGGGAGAGAGAGAGTGACGACAGTGAGAGTGACGATAGTGAGAGTGACGAGAATGATGACAGTGACAGTGACGACAGGGAGAGTGACGACAGTGATGACAGGGAGAGTGACGACAGTGACGACAGGGAGAGTGACAACAGGGAGAGTGACGACAGGGAGAGTGACGACAGTGACGACAGGGAGAGTGACGACATGGAGAGTGACGACAGTGACGACAGGGAGAGTGACGACAGTGACGACAGGGAGAGCGACGAGAGTGACGAGAGTGACGACAGGGGGAGGGAGAGCGACGACAGTGAGAGTGACGACATGGAGAGTGACGACAGGGAGAGAGAGTGACGACAGAGAGAGACAGTGACGACAGAGAGAGACAGGGGGAGAGAGACAGGGGGAGAGAGAGTGACAACAGGGAGAGAGTGACGACAGGGAGAGAGTGACAACAGCAACGACAGAGAGAGAGTGACAACAGCGACGACAGGGAGAGAGTGACGACAGGGAGAGAGAGAGTGACGACAGTGAGAGTGACGATAGTGAGAGTGACGAGAATGATGACAGTGACAGTGACGACAGGGAGAGTGACGACAGGGAGAGTGAAGACAGTGACGACAGGGAGAGTGACGACAGTGACGACAGGGAGAGTGACGACAGGGAGAGAGAGTGACGACAGAGAGAAACAGTGACGACAGAGAGAGACAGTGACGACAGGGAGAGAGGCAGGGGGAGAGAGAGTGATGACAGGGAGAGAGTGACGACAGGGAGAGTGACGACAGTGACGACAGGGAGAGTGATGACAGTGACGACAGGGAGAGTGATGACAGTGACGACAGGGAGAGTAACGACAGGGAGAGAGAGTGACGACAGAGAGAAACAGTGACGACAGAGAGAGACAGTGACGACAGGCAGAGAGGCAGGGGGAGAGAGAGTGATGACAGGGAGAGAGTGACGACAGGGAGAGTGACGACAGTGACGACAGGGAGAGTGATGACAGGGAGAGTGACGACAGGGAGAGACAGTGACGACAGGGAGGGTGACGACAGGGACAGCAGGGAGAGAGGTGACAGCAGGGGAACATTACCTTATTTGTTGCTGGCAGCAGTGAGCTGGCGCCGGGCGGCTGGTGAGCGGGAGCGGCGAGCGGCTGGTGAGCGGGAGCGGCGGGCGGCTGGTGAGCGGCGGGCGGCTAGCAGCGATGAGCGGCTGTGAGCTAATACAGCGCTCTACATAGCCGCCGGCCGCCGCGCAGGGACGGGGAGCACCATCTGCAGCAGGATGCCACTTCCCTCGCCTCCTGCTGCACTTTCTGGGCTTATTTCCGGGTCAGTGGAAGAAGTGGCGGTATACCATACCGCCGTATACCGCCCCACTTCGACCACTGTATATATATATATATACACTGCTCAAAAAAATAAAGGGAACACTAAAATAACACATCCTAGATCTGAATGAATGAAATATTCTTATTAAATACTTTGTTCTTTACATAGTTGAATGTGCTGACAACAAAATCACACAAAAATTATCAATGGAAATCAAACTTATTAACCCATGGAGGTCTGGATTTGGAGTCACCCTCAAAATTAAAGTGGAAAAACACACTACAGGCTGATCCAACTTTGATGTAATGTCCTTAAAACAAGTCAAACTGAGGCTCAGTAGTGTCTGTGGCCTCCTCATGCCTGTATGACCTCCCTACAACGCCTGGGCATGCTCCTGATGAGGTGGCGGATGGTCTCCTGAGGGATCTCCTCCCAGACTTGGACTAAAGCATCCGCCAACTCCTGGACAGTCTGTGGCGCAACGTGGCGTTGGTGGATGGAGCGAGACATGATGTCCCAGATGTGCTCAATTGGATTCAGGTCTGGGGAACGGGTGGGCCAGTCCATAGCATCAATGCCTTCGTCTTGCAGGAACTGCTAACACACTCCAGCCACATGAGGTCTAGTATTGTCTTGCATTAGGAGGAACCCAGGGCCAACCGCACCAGCATATGGTCTCACAAGGGGACTGAGGATCTCATCTCGGTACCTAATGGCAGTCAGGCTACCACTGGTGAGCACATGGAGGGCTGTGCGGCCCCCCAAAGAAATGCCACCCCACACCATTACTGAACCACTGCCAAACCGGTCATGCTGGAGGATGTTGCAGGCAGCAGAACGTTCTCCTTGGCATCTCCAGACTCTGTCACGTCTGTCACATGTGCTCAGTGAGAACCTGCTTTCATCTGTGAAGAGCACAGGGCGCCAGTAGCGAATTTGCCAATCTTGGTGTTCTCTGGCAAATGCCAAACGTCCTGCACGGTGTTGGGCTGTAAGCACAACCCCCACCTGTGGGCGTCGGGCCCGCATACCACCCTCATGGAGTCTATTTCTGATCGTTTGAGTAGACACATGCACATTTGTGGCTTGCTGGAGGTCATTTTGCAGGGCTCTGGCAGTGCTCCTCCTGTTCCTCCTTGCACAAAGGCGGAGGTAGCGGTCCTGCTGCTGGGTTGTTGCCCTCCTACGGCCTCCTCCACTTCTCCTGATGTACTGGCCTGTCTCCTGGTAGCGCCTCCATGCTCTGGACACTACGCTGACAGACACAGCAAACCTTCTTGCCACAGCTCGCATTGATGTGCCATCCTGGATGAGCTGCACTACCTGAGCCACTTGTGTGGGTTGTAGGGAGGTCATATACAGGCACGTGGAGGCCACACACACTACTGAGCCTCATTTTGACTTGTTTTAAGGACATTACATCAAAGTTGGATCAGCCTGTAGTGTGTTTTTCCACTTTAATTTTGAGGGTGACTCCAAATCCAGACCTCCATGGGTTAATAAATTTGATTTCCATTGATAATTTTTGTGTGATTTTGTTGTCAGCACATTCAACTATGTAAAGAACAAAGTATTTAATAAGAAAATTTCATTCACTCAGATCTAGGATGTGTTATTTTAGTGTTCCCTTTATTTTTTTGAGCAGTGTATATATATATATATATATATATATATATATATATATATATATATATACACACATACATACATAGATACATACATACATACAGGAATCCACCACACTCGCCATTCCCAGGAAAGGGGTGCACTCATGTACTCCCCAACCCTAGGTATACCTGTTATGTGACAGTAGTTTGCCCCAGTCTCTTATAAGCGAGACTAATGCTTTCCGGCCCTCATTCCGAGTTGTTCGCTCGTTATTTTTCTTCGCATCGGTGCGATTTTCCGCTAACTGCGCATGCGCAATGTTCGCACTGCGGCTGCGTCAAGTAAATTTGCTAAGAAGTTTGGTATTTTACTCACGGCATTACGAGGTTTTTTCTTCGTCCTGGTGATCGTAATGTGATTGACAGGAAGTGGGTGTTTCTGGGTGGAAACTGGCCGTTTTATGGGTGTGTGTGAAAAAACGCTGCCGTTTCTGGGAAAAACGCGGGAGTGGCTGGAGAAACGGGGGAGTGTCTGGGCGAACGCTGGGTGTGTTTGTGACGTCAAACCAGGAACGAAACTGACTGAACTGATCGCAGTGGCAGAGTAAGTGTCGAGCTACTCAGAAACTGCTAAGAAATTTCTATTCGCAATTTTGAGAATCTTTCGTTCGCAATTCTGCTAAGCTAAGATTCACTCCCAGTAGGTGGCGAGCGAACAACTCGGAATGAGGGCCTCTGTGCAGACTCACGTTAAACACATGGGACCAAATGTAATAGAGTGAGAGTTTCAGAAAGTGAGAGATTTGGTACGGTTTTGCATTTTTTAAAAAAGTGGCAATCATTTACACAGCAAGATCAACCTGGTGATTGCCACTTTAAAAAAAAAATGCAAAACCTTACCAAATCTCTCACTCTATTATATTTGGCCCATGGTTTATTCCTCACATATCCCTGCACACATAGCACAGCTACACATAATCACATATGGATCACATGGGTGTGATTAATTAGATGGTGAGTGCTTGGGAGGAGGTATGAGGTCTGGTTTTTGTGTTGGAGGCAGGAGACTGGTGACACTCAGGAAACCACTATGACTGTGTAGTCAGTGACAGGGTTGCGGGAATACTTTGCTGGTGTGACACTGGATCCAATGCTGATGCTGCTCATGTCATCCATATATATATATATATATATATATATTTACACACACACACACACACACACACACACACACAGTCACACACACACACACACACACACACACACACACACACACACACACGTATAAAAGAAACAGATATGTACATAGACACACAATGTTGTCCCGAGTTTCTTCTCTTCTATTCTCTGTTAGTCTGTAGGAATGTACATGCTGCGTATACTTGCCTATCTCCTGACACTCCTGAATTTCAGGTGCCCTCTAGGCACCCTGGAAGAACAGGATAACCTCTCATCTCCCATTCTCAGTGCTTAAGGATGCAGTATGCAGTATGCAGTGAATGACATCATCATTACCAAACTACATGAAGCCACACATGCCACATTATGCTGCGGAACCATGATGACATGATTTGCAGTTCCACACCCCATGTGCCATCACCTGATCCTCCCCTCCAGGATCTCCTGGAGAATATAGATGTAGGCAAGTATGATGCAATGGAATAAAACTAAAACACATTATTCATTGCCAGTAATGCGGAATCAATAAAAAATGTATATGATAAAAATCATATTTTATCATTTTTTATCAACAAATACACTACATACTGTACATGATACATCCACCCTTACCTTTAAGAACACCAGCCTGTTCTGTGTGTGTGTGAATGGGTCCGGCAATGTAAGAAGCAGGACAGCAGCAGGCAGACTGTCAGTGATTGACAGACTGCTGCCACATGGGGGGTGGCGACGGCCTCCATTTCCCAAAATGGCTGTGTTTCGCCACTGTTTAGGGTGAGGGAAGAAGCCAGGGTTCTCCGTCATTGGATGGAGATTTCCTGGCCCCTGAAACAGGAGGCTTGCGCGTCCGCATGGGTACAGCAAGCCACCCGATGGTGTGTGAGTGATCCAATGCTGTGTTCTAGGATGCAGCTCAGATCACTACTGCAGCAGGAGGCGTCTACATGTAATAGATGCCCCCTGCTGCATCACCACGCAGCACTATCACTTCCAAGGAAGCAGCAGTGATAGCGCCTCCATCCACATCTGACTGACACTCTATGTGCTGCAGAAAGATCAATGTTGCAGTAAGGGGTTGCAAAGGCAAAAAGTGTTCCCATGAAGCAAAATACTACATGCTTTTGCATACTGCAAATACGGCCAGCTCCATTCATAGACTGCAGGTTAGTTAGGCTGGTCAGTGCCCCCATCATAGGTGTTATATTTCCCCCCAGCAGCATTAATAATATTTCCACATAAACTCTATGGGCGTTATACAGGTTGCATTGCAATCGCGATGTGACCACAATTTTCAAGAAAGGTGCACTCTGCACATCCGCAGGTCCCGTCCTGTGCGCGCACGAGTAGATCGCATTAACTGCAAAAGCCTCTGTCTGATTGACAGGCAGAGACGTTCGCGGGGCGACGACTGAGCATTTCCGAGGCAGCGTTTGGGAAACAGGGGCGTGTTGGTGGCATTTTCGGGGAGGCTGATGTGTCGTCACACATAGCCGCTCCGATCGAAAAAATGGCGGCGGGACTCCTGCCATCGCAGTCAAGCTGCGTCAGCAGGAGGAATCCACAGTTTCTGCGACCATGCTATAACTGCTGTGCGAGCGCAATTGCAGCATGATCGCAGGGGGTGGGCAGCGGGTCGCATGCTGGACGGCCTTGCCTTACGATGAGCGCCCCGGGCCAGCATGCGTTTGCAAGGATTGCAGAATCTGCTACAAAGCCGAATTTACTGAATAAGGTCCTACACCCGGTCCCTGTAGCTCCTTTATCTAAATTCGGGGGTCATTCCGACCCGTTCGCACGCATCGGTTTATCGCTGCAGTGCGAACGGGTGCAGCATGCGCAGCGGGCCGCAGTGCGCATGCGCGACGCTGCTCGGCGACAGGGGTCGCCGGGTTACGTCGCAGCTTAAGAAGAAAGCGATCGCAGGACGGACCGCAAAGAAGATTGACAGGAAGATGGCGGTGCAGGGCGGATCCGGACAGTTTGGAGCCATTTTCGGGGAGTGGTGAGTAAAACGCAGGCGTGCCCAGGAGAACAGAGGGCGGAGGAGTGACGTCAAAGCCAGGCCCATCATCGCTGGATCCAATGCACAGGGTAAGTAGGTATAGGCCTAGTCTTGTATTGTGTGAATTTTTTTTTTAGCTTAGCAGGGTGGCACAAACGATCGCAGCCCTGCTAAGCTAAAATACACTCCCCCATAGGTGTGGACTGTTGATCGCGGGTGGTCTTCAGTATGCCGACTGACCGGATCCCGGCGCACAGTATACCGGCGCCGGGATCCCGACAGCCGGCATACTGACACTTATTCTCCCTCGTGGGGGTCCACGACCCTCCAGGGGGGTCGTGGACCCCCACGAGGGAGAATAAGTGTCAGTATGCCGGCTGTCGGCGCCGGTATGCTGGTCGCCGGGAGCCCGACCGCTGCCATATCGTAGTGAACCCGTTGATCGCAGCAGCAGAAAAAAGTTGCTGGCTGCGATCAACTTGGAATGACCACCTTAGACTCATGTTATATGCAGAGCTTCCGAGTACAGTGATTGGCACAAGGTGGGTTCTCTGACTCTGTATAATATTGCTTTGGGGGACAACAAATATTACTTCTGTTATTAACAGAGGCACGCAATGCTAACGTACATGAAAGTGCCTGGTCCGCACAATGAGGTGTCCACCAGGAGAAGCTGAACCTGCTGTGTCCGGAATGAAAATGGGAGAAAGCCCTGCACAACTTTTAGTGTGTGTGTGTCATCTTTCCTTCTCTACAATTCACCAGGATGTGTCGTCACCTGAGCATACACATTAGCTGAGCAAACACCAGGGTCAGTGCAAACAATACAATACACAGTTCTAAATACACACACTCTTCTAAATAAATGAATGTACACTCACTTATGTGCATACATTGTTAACAAAATGAATACAGAAAATCACTTACTTACTTCTCCATAATCCAATTATCTGAATAGTTTTTATCATCATCACTATTCCCGGTTTTGCTGCTCCCCTGCCTTCAGCCAGCGTAGGGGAAGTAGGGAGATGTTGTGAGGTAAAAACAAATCCTTTGGTCTGTGTTCACAGTGCTACCTGCTGCTTCCATTCACATTTGGCATCTATAAAGCACTGAGGGGCGAAAAATTGTCCTGGCTAATTTTTGGCTGGCTCTAAGGCTGGCCCCTGCTAACACCAATTGTGTATGTGCAGTATATAGCTATATAGCAGTATATAGCTGATTCTCACAAGTCAAATAGCAACAACATGCACCATAATTATACTATTTTTAAACATCGAGGGCAGGATGTACTACGCATCGCATCTGCAATGCAATACATACCGACACTTATCGGGTACATACCAGTATTAATAACGCTGGTATGTACCAAAAAGGGATCCGGTCAGGATCCCGGCGGTCGAGACCCTGTCAGTCAAAATACAGACACCGGAATCCCGAATAAGGTCACAAGCCCAGTGCCAGAATCCGAAGAGTGTGTGCCAGCCTTCTGTAGAGGTAAACTGTGGGGCAGGGGGGTAGGCTTAAGACTGTGAGGTTAGGCTGCGGTGGGGGGGGGGGGGGGATTAGGTTTAGGCTGCAGGGAGGGGGAGTTAGGTTTAGGTATCCCCAGGGAGGGTTAGGGTTAGGCTACAGGGAAGGGGTTAGGTTTGGGCACCCCCCTGGGTGGGTTATGGTTAAGCTGCGATAGGGGGAGGGTTAGGTTTATGCTGCTGCAAGGGAGGGTTAGGATTAGGGAGCCATTGGGGGAAGGTAAGTATACTGTCGGGATTCTCAACATCGGGATGCCACAGTCAGTATTCTGACCGCCGGCACTTCAATCCCAACAACCTAGAGATGTGATTAGAATCACAAAGGACAGCTCTCCTGATAAGAACTGTCTTTTGCAATCACTGGACTTCTGGGTTTAAGACCCGGGAGTCCTTCTCCACATACGCAGTGTAACAAACACTGTGCGGAGGGCGCCAGGAGGGATCCAATTAAATCCCTCTCAGAGAGAAATGCAAAAAGATACCCATAGGCTTCTATGGGGTAACGTCATCTAAAGGAGGCATTACTCACCGGGTCCAAGCTCCGGAATCAATCTTAATCCAGAGCTTGGTACATATGGGAATGCGACCAAAACTCCAAACATGGCATTTTCTGAGCTTTGGCACATTTTTACATTTTACATCCTGCCATATGGCTTAACAATGTGACTTTGACCTACGCGATAACATTATTCCAATTTTAAGAGAGAGGTCACTTTTTCATTAAACTTGTAGTGCTGGAATTTACAAGATGCAATGGCATTAAATATACAGTATGACTCTCTCGAGTCAGCCAATCAGGTGGCAGCAACTCAAGGTAAAAAAGCTCATGGACATGGTCAAAATGTTCAGTTGTTGCACAGACCAAATGCTTGAATGGAGAAGAAATGTGATTTGAGTAACTTTGACCATGGAATGATTGCTGACGGGAGCTTTGAGTATCTCAGAAACTGCTTATCTCCTGCGATTTTTACATTCACAGAGAATGTTGCTCACAACTAAAAATTTCTGTGGGCCAAAATCGCCTTATTAATGAGAGAGGTCACTTGCTGCAAGTGCTGGAAACCATTTCCATGCGCTGTCTTAGAACTTGCGCTTATGGTGTCCTTCTCCATCATAATAATGCACCTGCCCACAAGCCAGGAAAGTGGTGGATATTCTGGCCCAGGAATGCATCTAGGAGCTTGATCATCTGCTGTACAGTCCAAACCTGCCCTCCTGCGACTTTTACGTGTTCCCAGAAATCAATCGCAAGATGCATGGTGTTCATTTGAAGTCACTAAAAGCTGCGGTGGAGACCTTTTATCCAGCATGTAGAAGTCACAGCTGCTCTGAACTAGTCCAGCTGCTTCACCAAGTGGTTTGAGCACATGCAACTATGCATAGACTCCTCTGGCGAATATTTTTTAAAAATGTAATGTTCATACATAATTGTAATACGTTTTGTGCATCCGGAAACCACAGTTTTACCTCTGAGGTTGCCCAGCTGTTCAAGACTTGCTCCTGAATGGATAGGTTTATGTAGCTGCTCCAATTACTGAATTGGGTAAGTAAGGGAAGAAATAGTGTTCATATAATTTAGTCATAGCTTTGGCAATCTGTAAAGGTTTCTAGCTGATATTATTAAAAGGTTTGCCTATGTGGGTGCATTCACACAGATATGCCAAGAAATTAATCAGTTGCTCAGTGATTTTTTTAATTGCATTTTTTGACATTTGTAAATTAACACCATAACTGAAAAACACTCATAAATTACATGCTGACATTGGTCCCATGAAAATTAAAAATGAGTCCATCTCTATAGGCCACAGCCTCTGATAGGTGACCATATGCGCATGCAGAGAGGGTTTCCGAGTACCTAGAAACCCCCCTGGCCGCTGATCTATTGGCACCGCTGACCGATTTTTATTTTTTTGTTTGTATACGGAGGAGCTGCCCCTTCTGTAACGTGGCTGCTGCAGCTCCCTTGTCCCTCCGAGTCCTTTCACTGTCATCATGTGGCTGCTGGCTGCCTTTAGGGGGAGCTGCAGCGAAAACGTGCAGCTCCTCTGAGGCAGTACCTGGGGCTAGGGATGGCCTTCGGTGGGGTGTCCATCGATGGTTTGCACCACTTGATAACCACCATTGAAAGTTGCTGACTGGTCCACGAACCATCAGGGGCGGGATTTAGTGGGTGTCAGGGGGCGGATCTATGCTTCGTATCCCGGTACCACATTAAAAAAAAAAGTATTTGGTTATACCTTTCCATCGATGGAGGGAAAACATCTGGTTCTCCCCATCGATGGCAAAAGTATTCAACATCGGCCATAAACCATCAATGACTTTGAATCATCGATGGTCGATGGCCATCCCTACCTGGGGCTTTATGACGAGCTTGGTGAGGGCAGGCAATGGCTGTCTCCGCTCCAGTATTCTCACTCAGTGACTCTGCACTGAGCACTCTGCAGCAGCCAAGTAAAGGATGGGGGTGAAGGAGGTGCCACTAGTCTACATGCTGTGCCGTTTATGTGAGTAGCATGTGGGAGGGGGGAATGTGCTTCCTGTTTATGATGTGTGTATGTACAGTATGTATGTATGGCATGTATGTATGCTGTGTGCATGTACAGTATGGCATGTATGTATGTATGTATGTATGTATGTATGCATGCTGTGTGCATGTATACTGTGTATGTATGGCATGTATGTATGTATGTATGTATGTATGTATGTATGCTGTGTGCATGTATACTGTGTATGTATGGCATGTATACTGTGTATGTATGTATGGCATATATGTATGCTGTGTGCCTGTATACTGTGTATGTATGGCATGTATGTATGCTGTGTGCATGTATACTGTGTATGTATGGCATGTATGTATGCTGTGTGCATGTATTGTGTGTGTGTGTGTGTATTTGTGTATGTATACTGTATGTGTAGGTATACTGTTTGCATGTGTACTTGTGCATGTATACTGTGTGTGTAAGTATGCTAATGTATGTGTGTGTGGCGGTCTGGCACTCCCTTTGACATACAAAATGATACTCAGATGCCCTCTGTATTTAATTGTAACCCCAGTAAAAAAGACAGGGGCCTGTAGCTCCGAAACGTTGGTATGCTGTGAACTTGTATCATTCTAGGTTTTTTTTTTTTTAAATAAAATCAAAGGGCCCCTGGCTTTTTTACTGGGATAAAATCTATCTATCTATCTATCTATCTATCTATCTATCTATCTATCTATCTATCTATCTATCTATCTATCTATCTATCTATCTATCTATCTATCTATCCATCCATCTCACACAGACGTTCATACATACATGTGACCATAGCCACTTGCAACACCATTACAATTTTGAGTTGCCAATTTCAAAGCCAATTTTGCCCACTTGCAAAGGATGAGTGGAGCATTAGCATTCTCACAACTTTCCCAAGTTTCATAGTTAGACAGGAAGGAAATCTAATAACTTTACTTGGTGTTTAGAAATAAATGTAATAGTAGGAGACAATGGGTAGCACCTGATTTAAAGTAATTTATTAAAACGTGTAATACACTACTGGGGATAGGATATTCAATTGTTTGAAAAGTTGGTTGGGTGTCTGTTTTTTCCTATCTGATAGACATCCAACTGACTTTTCAAACAATTGCATATCCCCCACTGTGTGTAACACTGGTACTTCTACTGGCCTATAGTGTAGCCATACACACCACAAACCATCAGTGACAGCATTCTTGTCTAACAGAGTATCAGAATTAAATGACTTTACCATGGATGTCAGTGGCCAACTCTGACTGTGTATTTTTGAGTTGAACACTGTAGATGGAGTAACTAATGCTGCTTTCAGATCGCAAATGCCGGATCCTACCCGGTAAGAGAAACGTGTCCTTACCGGGTGGGATCCGGCATTTGCTCTCCTCTGCTGGCTTTCCGACCCGGCAATATACCGGGTCGGTTGCCATAGCAGCGGGGGGCGCAGCAGCAGCAGGGGCGGGGGTGGAGGCGGCGCTGGGAGATGAGCTCATCTCCTGCGCCGCCTCTCCCTATGCTATGAATGGGAGCCATGTCGCATCGGAACGGCTCCCATTCACACTGCACCTGATCCGGTATTCAACCCGGTACTAATAACCCTTCTTTTTAACCGGGTTGAATTACCGGGTCAGGTGACCCGCTAATTCGGCAAAGGCGCTTTCACATCGCACACTGACCCGTTTCGACACGGCAATATACCGTGTCGATACCGGGTTATTTGTGCAATGTGAAAGGGGTATAAGGGTACTCCCCTGCACAATAGGTCCAGGAGGGCTGCCGCTGACTGCAACAGTCTCCTCTGCCTGCACGGAGGGGGGGTGTAGCCATCACTTTGCTCACACCATGTTGTTTTAAAAAGGACGTGTGACCATACCTCTGTGATTAGGCCGAAACAACTGTTTTCCAAGGCCCAGACAAGGTTTCTGCAGCCCTGTTTATTCCTGATTAAATCTGACAGTCATAACCATATGCGCACGCAGGGGGGGTTTCCGAGTACTTGGAAACCCCCCCTGCCCGCCGATCCATCGCGCCGCTGACCAATATTTATTTATTTATTTTGCTGGGTGTGGTTCATCAAATCGACAGTATCTAGGTCGACAATGTTTAGGTCGACTACTATAGGTCGACAGTCACTAGGTCGACATGGACGGAAGGTCGACAGGGTTTCTAGGTCGACATGTGCTAGGTCGACAGGTCTAAAGGTCGACATGAGGATTTTTTTTTGTGTCGTTTTCTTCGTAGAGTGACCGAGATCCCAAATTAGTGCACCGCGTCCCCTCGCATGGCTCGCTTCGCTCGCCATGCTTCGGGCATGGTGCCTTCGCTCCGCTACCGCTTCGCTCGGCGCAGATTACCGTTCCAATCGTAGTCCACGTGGATCGTTAAGTATGAAAAAATGCAAAAAAAGAAAAAAATGTGAAACACTCATGTTGATCTTTAGACCTGTCGACCTAGCACATGTCGACCTAGAAACCCTGTCGACCTTCCATCCATGTCAACCTAGTGACTGTCGACCTATAGTGGTCGACCTAAACATTGTCGACCTAGACAGTGTCGATCTTCAGACCGGATCCCATTTTGACACGGAGGAGCTCCGCAGGCTGTTTCCGTCTTGCGGCAGCTACCTCCTCCAATACACTGAGATACTGGCTGAATGAACACTAGAGGGAGCTGCAGTGCACAGAGGGCCAGATGTACTAAGCCTGAAAAGTGATAAATATCACAGTGATAAAGTACCAGCCAATCGGCTCCTAACTGTCATTTTTCAAACACAGCCTGTAACATGGCAGTTAGGAGCCGATTGGCTGGTGCTTTATCACAGTGATATTTATCACTTTTCAGGCTTAGTACATCTCCCCCAGATCCTGTCTGTCTCAGGAAGCTACTGTACCATGGAGCTTTGATGCAGAGAGCTGGCCGGGTGAGGCCACGGACTCTGCAGCAAGCCACCAGGTAGTTGGTGGGTGCTGATGGGTCCCGAGGGGGAGGAGTGGAAGGGGTTCTGATGCTGGCCGGGTCAGTGCTCAGACACTGTATTCCACTCTGCAAAAGAGTGTACAATATATTTAGAATCACAGGCCTGGGATGTGGGCAGGGGTTTTCTGTAGAGATGAGCGCCTGAAATTTTTCGGGTTTTGTGTTTTGGTTTTGGGTTCGGTTCCGCGGCCGTGTTTTGGGTTCGAACGCGTTTTGGCAAAACCTCACCGAATTTTTTTTGTCGGATTCGGGTGTGTTTTGGATTCGGGTGTTTTTTTCCAAAAACACTAAAAAACAGCTTAAATCATAGAATTTGGGGGTCATTTTGATCCCAAAGTATTATTAACCTCAAAAACCATAATTTACACTCATTTTCAGTCTATTCTGAATACCTCACACCTCACAATATTATTTTTAGTCCTAAAATTTGCACCGAGGTCGCTGTGTGAGTAAGATAAGCGACCCTAGTGGCCGACACAAACACCGGGCCCATCTAGGAGTGGCACTGCAGTGTCACGCAGGATGTCCCTTCCAAAAAACCCTCCCCAAACAGCACATGACGCAAAGAAAAAAAGAGGCGCAATGAGGTAGCTGTGTGAGTAAGATTAGCGACCCTAGTGGCCGACACAAACACCGGGCCCATCTAGGAGTGGCACTGCAGTGTCACGCAGGATGGCCCTTCCAAAAAACCCTCCCCAAACAGCACATGACGCAAAGAAAAAAAGAGGCGCAATGAGGTAGCTGACTGTGTGAGTAAGATTAGCGACCCTAGTGGCCGACACAAACACCGGGCACATCTAGGAGTGGCACTGCAGTGTCACGCAGGATGTCCCTTCCAAAAAACCCTCCCCAAACAGCACATGACGCAAAGAAAAAAAGAGGCGCAATGAGGTAGCTGTGTGAGTAAGATTAGCGACCCTAGTGGCCGACACAAACACCGGGCCCATCTAGGAGTGGCACTGCAGTGTCACGCAGGATGTCCCTTCCAAAAAACCCTCCCCAATCAGCACATGATGCAAAGAAAAAGAAAAGAAAAAAGAGGTGCAAGATGGAATTATCCTTGGGCCCTCCCACCCACCCTTATGTTGTATAAACAAAACAGGACATGCACACTTTAACCAACCCATCATTTCAGTGACAGGGTCTGCCACACGACTGTGACTGATATGACGGGTTGGTTTGGACCCCCCCCAAAAAAGAAGCAATTAATCTCTCCTTGCACAAACTGGCTCTACAGAGGCAAGATGTCCACCTCATCTTCACCCTCCGATATATCACCGTGTACATCCCCCTCCTCACAGATTATCAATTCGTCCCCACTGGAATCCACCATCTCAGCTCCCTGTGTACTTTGTGGAGGCAATTGCTGCTGGTCAATGTCTCCGCGGAGGAATTGATTATAATTCATTTTAATGAACATCATCTTCTCCACATTTTCTGGATGTAACCTCGTACGCCGATTGCTGACAAGGTGAGCGGCGGCACTAAACACTCTTTCGGAGTACACACTTGTGGGAGGGCAACTTAGGTAGAATAAAGCCAGTTTGTGCAAGGGCCTCCAAATTGCCTCTTTTTCCTGCCAGTATAAGTACGGACTGTGTGACGTGCCTACTTGGATGCGGTCACTCATATAATCCTCCACCATTCTATCAATGTTGAGAGAATCATATGCAGTGACAGTAGACGACATGTCCGTAATCGTTGTCAGGTCCTTCAGTCCGGACCAGATGTCAGCATCAGCAGTCGCTCCAGACTGCCCTGCATCACCGCCAGCGGGTGGGCTCGGAATTCTGAGCCTTTTCCTCGCACCCCCAGTTGCGGGAGAATGTGAAGGAGGAGATGTTGACAGGTCGCGTTCCGCTTGACTTGACAATTTTGTCACCAGCAGGTCTTTCAACCCCAGCAGACCTGTGTCTGCCAGAAAGAGAGATCCAAGGTAGGCTTTAAATCTAGGATCGAGCACGGTGGCCAAAATGTAGTGCTCTGATTTCAACAGATTGACCACCCGTGAATCCTTGTTAAGCGAATTAAGGGCTGCATCCACAAGTCCCACATGCCTAGCGGAATCGCTCCGTGTTAGCTCCTTCTTCAATGCCTCCAGCTTCTTCTGCAAAAGCCTGATGAGGGGAATGACCTGACTCAGGCTGGCAGTGTCTGAACTGACTTCACGTGTGGCAAGTTCAAAGGGCATCAGAACCTTGCACAACGTTGAAATCATTCTCCACTGCACTTGAGACAGGTGCATTCCATCTCCTATATCGTGCTCAATTGTATAGGCTTGAATGGCCTTTTGCTGCTCCTCCAACCTCTGAAGAATATAGAGGGTTGAATTCCACCTCGTTACCACTTCTTGCTTCAGATGATGGCAGGGCAGGTTCAGTAGTTTTTGGTGGTGCTCCAGTCTTCTGTACGTGGTGCCTGTACGCCGAAAGTGTCCCGCAATTCTTCTGGCCACCGACAGCATCTCTTGCACACCCCTGTCGTTTTTTAAAAAATTCTGCACCACCAAATTCAAGGTATGTGCAAAACATGGGACGTGCTGGAATTTGCCCATATTTAATGCACACACAATATTGCTGGCGTTGTCCGATGCCACAAATCCACAGGAGAGTCCAATTGGGGTAAGCCATTCCGCGATGATCTTCCTCAGTTGCCGTAAGAGGTTTTCAGCTGTGTGCGTATTCTGGAAAGCGGTGATACAAAGCGTAGCCTGCCTAGGAAAGAGTTGGCGTTTGCGAGATGCTGCTACTGGTGCCGCCGCTGCTGTTCTTGCGGCGGGAGTCCATACATCTACCCAGTGGGCTGTCACAGTCATATAGTCCTGACCCTGCCCTGCTCCACTTGTCCACATGTCCGTGGTTAAGTGGACATTGGGTACAACTGCATTTTTTAGGACACTGGTGAGTCTTTTTCTGACGTCCGTGTACATTCTCGGTATCGCCTGCCTAGAGAAGTGGAACCTAGATGGTATTTGGTAACGGGGGCACACTGCCTCAATAAATTGTCTAGTTCCCTGTGAACTAACGGCGGATACCGGACGCACGTCTAACACCAACATAGTTGTCAAGGACTCAGTTATCCGCTTTGCAGTAGGATGACTGCTGTGATATTTCATCTTCCTCGCAAAGGACTGTTGAACAGTCAATTGCTTACTGGAAGTAGTACAAGTGGGCTTACGACTTCCCCTCTGGGATGACCATCGACTCCCAGCGGCAACAACAGCAGCGCCAGCAGCAGTAGGCGTTACACGCAAGGATGCATCGGAGGAATCCCAGGCAGGAGAGGACTCGTCAGACTTGCCAGTGACATGGCCTGCAGGACTATTGGCATTCCTGGGGAAGGAGGAAATTGACACTGAGGGAGTTGGTGGGGTGGTTTGCGTGAGCTTGGTTACAAGAGGAAGGGATTTACTGGTCAGTGGACTGCTTCCGCTGTCACCCAAAGTTTTTGAACTTGTCACTGACTTATTATGAATGCGCTGCAGGTGACGTATAAGGGAGGATGTTCCGAGGTGGTTAACGTCCTTACCCCTACTTATTACAGCTTGACAAAGGGAACACACGGCTTGACACCTGTTGTCCGCATTTCTGGTGAAATACCTCCACACCGAAGAGCTGATTTTTTTGGTATTTTCACCTGGCATGTCAACGGCCATATTCCTCCCACGGACAACAGGTGTCTCCCCGGGTGCCTGACTTAAACAAACCACCTCACCATCAGAATCCTTCTGGTCAATTTCCTCCCCAGCGCCAGCAACACCCATATCCTCCTCATCCTGGTGTACTTCAACACTGACATCTTCAATCTGACTATCAGGAACTGGACTGCGGGTGCTCCTTCCAGCACTTGCAGGGGGCATGCAAATAGTGGAAGGCGCATGCTCTTCACGTCCAGTGTTGGGAAGGTCAGGCATCGCAAACGACACAATTGGACTCTCCTTGTGGATTTGGGATTTCAAAGAACGCACAGTTCTTTGCGGTGCTTTTGCCAGCTTGAGTCTTTTCAGTTTTCTAGCGAGAGGCTGAGTGCTTCCATCCTCATGTGAAGCTGAACCACTAGCCATGAACATAGGCCAGGGCCTCAGCCGTTCCTTGCCACTCCGTGTGGTAAATGGCATATTGGCAAGTTTACGCTTCTCCTCCGACAATTTTATTTTAGGTTTTGGAGTCCTTTTTTTACTGATATTTGGTGTTTTGGATTTGACATGCTCTGTACTATGACATTGGGCATCGGCCTTGGCAGACGACGTTGCTGGCATTTCATCGTCTCGGCCATGACTAGTGGCAGCAGCTTCAGCACGAGGTGGAAGTGGATCTTGATCTTTCCCTAATTTTGGAACCTCAACTTTTTTGTTCTCCATATTTTATAGGCAGAACTAAAAGGCACCTCAGGTAAACAATGGAGATGGATGGATTGGATACTAGTATACAATTATGGACGGACTGCCACGGTTAGGTGGTATAAAAAAACCACGGTTAGGTGGTATATATTGTAATACAATTATGGATGGACGGACTGCCTGCCGAGTGCCGACACAGAGGTAGCCACAGCCGTGAACTACCGCACTGTACACTGGTTGATAAAGAGATAGTAGTATACTCGTAACAACTAGTATGACTGACTATGACGGTATAAAGAATGAAAAAAAAACCACGGTTAGGTGGTATATATTGTAATACAATTATGGATGGACGGACTGCCTGCCGAGTTCCGACACAGAGGTAGCCACAGCCGTGAACTACCGCACTGTACACTGGTTGATAAAGAGATAGTAGTATACTCGTGACAACTAGTATGACTGACTATGACGGTATAAAGAATGAAAAAAAAACCACGGTTAGGTGGTATATATTATAATACAATTATGGATGGACGGACTGCCTGCCGACTGCCGACACAGAGGTAGCCACAGCCGTGAACTACCGCACTGTACACTGGTTGATAAAGAGATAGTAGTATACTCGTAACAACTAGTATGACACTATGACGGTATAAAGAATGAAAAAAAAACCACGGTTAGGTGGTATATATTATAATAATACAATTATGGATGGACGGACTGCCTGCCGAGTTCCGACACAGAGGTAGCCACAGCCGTGAACTACCGCACTGTACACTGGTTGATAAAGAGATAGTAGTATACTCGTAACAACTAGTATGACTGACTATGACGGTATAAAGAATGAAAAAAAAAACACGGTTAGGTGGTATATATTGTAATACAATTATGGATGGACGGACTGCCTGCCGAGTTCCGACACAGAGGTAGCCACAGCCGTGAACTACCGCACTGTACACTGGTTGATAAAGAGATAGTAGTATACTCGTAACAACTAGTATGACTGACTATGACGGTATAAAGAATGAAAAAAAAACCACGGTTAGGTGGTATATATTGTAATACAATTATGGATGGACGGACTGCCTGCCGAGTTCCGACACAGAGGTAGCCACAGCCGTGAACTACCGCACTGTACACTGGTTGATAAAGAGATAGTAGTATACTCGTAACAACTAGTATGACTGACTATGACGGTATAAAGAATGAAAAAAAAACCACGGTTAGGTGGTATATATTATAATACAATTATGGATGGACGGACTGCCTGCCGACTGCCGACACAGAGGTAGCCACAGCCGTGAACTACCGCACTGTACACTGGTTGATAAAGAGATAGTAGTATACTCGTAACAACTAGTATGACACTATGACGGTATAAAGAATGAAAAAAAAAACCACGGTTAGGTGGTATATATTATAATACAATTATGGATGGACGGACTGCCTGCCGACTGCCGACACAGAGGTAGCCACAGCCGTGAACTACCGCACTGTACACTGGTTGATAAAGAGATAGTAGTATACTCGTAACAACTAGTATGACACTATGACGGTATAAAGAATGAAAAAAAAACCACGGTTAGGTGGTATATATTATAATACAATTATGGATGGACGGACTGCCTGCCGAGTGCCGACACAGAGGTAGCCACAGCCGTGAGCTACCGCACTGTACACTGGTTGATAAAGAGATAGTAGTATACTCGTAACAACTAGTATGACTGACTATGACGGTATAAAGAATGAAAAAAAAACCACGGTTAGGTGGTATATATTATAATACAATTATGGATGGACGGACTGCCTGCCGACTGCCGACACAGAGGTAGCCACAGCCGTGAACTACCGCACTGTACACTGGTTGATAAAGAGATAGTAGTATACTCGTAACAACTAGTATGACACTATGACGGTATAAAGAATGAAAAAAAAACCACGGTTAGGTGGTATATATTATAATACAATTATGGATGGACGGACTGCCTGCCGACTGCCGACACAGAGGTAGCCACAGCCGTGAACTACCGCACTGTACACTGGTTGATAAAGAGATAGTAGTATACTCGTAACAACTAGTATGACACTATGACGGTATAAAGAATGAAAAAAAAACCACGGTTAGGTGGTATATATTATAATAATACAATTATGGATGGACGGACTGCCTGCCGAGTTCCGACACAGAGGTAGCCACAGCCGTGAACTACCGCACTGTACACTGGTTGATAAAGAGATAGTAGTATACTCGTAACAACTAGTATGACTATGACGACGGTATAAAGAAAGAAAAAAAAATACCACGGTTAGGTGGTATATAATTATACAATTATGGATGGACGGACTGCCTGCCGAGTGCCGACTGCCGACACAGAGGTAGCCACAGCCGTGAACTACCGCACTGTACTGTGTCTGCTGCTAATATAGACTGGTTGATAAAGAGATAGTATACAACAATATACTACTATACTGGTGGTCAGGCACTGGTCACCACTAGTCACACTGGCAGTGGCACTCCTGCAGCAAAAGTGTGCACTGTTTAATTTTAAATTAATATAATATTATGTACTCCTGGCTCCTGCTATAACAACCTGCAGTGCTCCCCAGTCTCCCCCACAATTATTATAAGCTTTTATACATTGATGTGCAGCACACTGGGCTGAGCTGAGTGCACACAGACTGAGTCACACTGTGTGACTGCTGTGTATCGTTTTTTTCAGGCAGAGAACGGATATAGCAGAGAACGGATATATTAAATAAAAGTTAACTTAACAACAACTGCACTGGTCACTGTGGTAAACTCTGTCTGCACAATCTCTCTCTCTCTCTCTCTCTTCTAATCTATTCTAATGGAGAGGACGCCAGCCACGTTCTCTCCCTATCAATCTCAATGCACGTGTGAAAATGGCGGCGACGCGCGGCTCCTTATATAGAATCCGAGTCTCGCGAGAATCCGACAGCGTCATGATGACGTTCGGGCGCGCTCGGGTTAACCGAGCAAGGCGGGAAGATCCGAGTCGCTCGGACCCGTGAAAAAAAAAGTGAAGTTCGTGCGGGTTCGGATTCAAAGAAACCGAACCCGCTCATCTCTAGTTTTCTGGGGGTGGGGGGGTATTACTTTAATAAATAATGGTGCTTTTCTCTACATGATAGTGGCTTTGTTTTTGTTTAACCTTTTTGTGAAAGAGGTGTGTGTGTGTGTGTGTGACAGTGTGTCTGTGTGTGTGTAACATAAATGTATGTTTACTGCATATACTGTAACTGTGTATTTATGACATTCAGGTGTGCTATATAAAGCTATATGTGTGTATATATATATATATATATATATATATACATACACACACACACACATATATGTATATACACTGTATATACTCTGTATATAGGAGTGCACCCTGACAAGTGAATGTTGGTGCTATCAAGGGAGTGCCGTGTGTGTGTGTGTGTGTGTGTGTGTGTATGTATGTATGTATGTATGTATATATATTTCTCTTACATCCTAGAGGATGCTGGGGACTCCGTAAGGACCATGGGGTATAGACGGGCTCCGCAGGAGATAGGGCACCTAAAAAGAACTTTGACTATGGGTGTGCACTGGCTCCTCCCTCTATGCCCCTCCTCCAGACCTCAGTTAGATCTTGTGCCCAGAGGAGAATGGGTGCACTGCAGAGAGCTCTCCAGAGTTTTCTGTTGAAGAAGAATTTTGTTAGGTTTTTTATTTTCAGGGAGGTGTTGGCAACAGGCTCCCTGCATCGTGGGACCGAGGAGAGAGAAGCAGAGCTGGCTTGTCAAGTTGGGCATTGCTTCTAAGGCTACTGGACTCCATTAGCTCCAGAGGGAGTCGGAACACAGGTCTCACCTGGGGTTCGTCCCGAAGCCGCGCCGCCGTCCTCCTCAAAGATGCCGAAGAAAGAAGCCGGATGAGAAGGCAGAAGACATCTTAGGCGGCAGAAGACATCAGATCTTCATGAGGTAAGGCGTGCAGCGGTGAGCTGCGCGCCATTGCTCCCAGTCACACACACACAGAGCAGCACTGAAGGGTGCAGGGCACGGGGGGGGGGGGGGGGGGGGGGCGCCCTGGGCAGCAATAAACCTCACATTTGGCAAATGCAGATAGATTAGGCTGCGGAGGCAGTAAATCTAAGATCCCCCGCCATTTTCATTGAAAAATCACTGGGACCGAAGCCCGCCGTCGGGTGGGCGGGGCTTGATCCTCAGCACTAACCAGCGCCATTTTCTCCACAGAAGCTGCATGAGGAAAACGCTGGCTCCCTGGTCTCTCCCCTGCTGAACTTCACAGGCTGGAAAAAAGAGAGGGGGGCACATTAGCGACGCAGTGAGTGGGAATTGGTATATTATATATAGAAAAGCGCTATCTGGTCATAATTTTTCCAGTGTTTTTAAGCGCTGGTGTGTGCTGGCATACTCTCTCTCTGTTCCTCCTTAGGGCCTGGTTGGGGTTTTGTCCCCTTATAGGTTAATCCCTGTGTGTGTGGGGTGTCGACATGTCTGAGGCGGAAGGCTTCTCCAAGGAGGAGGTGGAGCAAATGAGTGGTGTGTCCCCGTCGGTTGTGCCGACTCCGGATTTGATGGACATGTGGCATATGTTGAATGCAAGTGTGGCATCTTTACATAAAAGGCTTGATAAGGCTGAATTAGGGGGGACGTCTGGGGGTCAATCCTCGGATTGGACCGACTCACAGGGCCCGTCGGGGTCTCAAAAGTGTCCCTTAACACAAGACACTACTACGGACACGGATTCTGATTCCAGTGTCGACTACGACAAAGTAAAATTGCACCCTAGGGTGACTAAAACCATTCAGTGTATGATTGTGGCAATAAGGGATGTGTTGCATATTGAGGATGAACCCTCGGTCCCCGACACAAGGGTACACATGTTTAAGGAAAAGAAACAGATTATTAACTTTCCCACATCTCATGAATTAAATGATTTCTTTGGAAAAGCTTGGGAGACTCCGGAAAAGAGACCGCAGATCCCCAAAAGAATTTTTATGGCATACCCCTTCCCTAAGCAGGACAGGGAGATTTGGGACTCACCCCCCACTGTGGACAAGGCCCTGACGCGCTTGTCCAAGAAAGTGGCGCTACCGTCTCCTGACACAGCGGCCCTTAAGGACCCTGCAGATCGCAGGCAAGAAACTACCTTAAAGTGTATTTATTCTCATACGGGTGCTGTGCTAAGACCGACAATTGCGTCGGCATGGGTGTGTAGCGCAATTGCAGCTTGGACAGATGAGCTGACAGATCAAATTGATAATATGGATAAGGATACTATATTCTTAACTCTAGCCCATATAAAAGACGCAGTCTTATTTATGAGGGATGCTCAAAGGGACATTGGATTGCTAGCTTCTAGGGCCAATGCCATGTCTATCTCAGCTAGAAGATCCTTATGGACTCGCCAATGTACGGGTGATGCGGATTCCAAAAAACATATGGAAGTACTACCCTATAAGGGTGATGTATTGTTTGGGGATGGGCTGACGGACCTGGTTTCCACAGCTACAGCAGGTAAATCAATTTTTTTTACCATATATTCCCCAACAGCAAAAGAAAGTGACACCCTATCAGATGCAGTCCTTTCGGTCGCACAAGTCCAGAAGAGGTCGGGGATCCTCTTTCCTCGCCAGAGGTAAGGGCAGAGGCAAAAGAGCACCTGCTTCGGCAGGTGCCCAGGAACAAAAGTCCTCCCCGGCTGCTCCAAAACCCACAGCATGACGCTGGGGCTCCCCTGAGGGAGTCCGCACCGGTGGGGGCACGTCTTCAACTTTTCAGTCAGACCTGGGTCAGTTCGGACCTGAATCCCTGGGTGTTGGAAATAGTTTCCCAGGGTTACAAATTGGAATTCGAGGAGGTGCCCCCGCACCGATTTTTCAAATCGGCCCTACCAGCTTCCACATCGGAAAGGGATATAGTGTTAGCTGCAATTCAAAAGCTGTGTATACAGCAAGTGATAATCAAGGTTCCCCTGCACCAGCAGGGAAGAGGTTACTACTCAACCCTATTTGTGGTCCCGAAACCGGACGGTTCGGTCAGACCTATTTTGAATCTGAAATCCCTAAACCTGTACATAAAAAGATTCAAATTCAAAATGGAATCTCTCAGAGCGATAATAGCCAACATGGGAGTGGGAGTTTATGGTGTCTCTGGACATAAAGTATGCGTACCTTCATGTCCCCATATATGCCCCCTATCAGGAATACCTGAGATTCGCTGTACAGGATGCCGTTTGGACTCTCCACGGCCCCGAGGATTTTCACCAAGATAATGGCGGAAATGATGGTGGTCCTGCGCAAGCATGGAGTCACAATTATCCCATACTTGGACAATCTCCTGATAAAAGCGAGATCAAGGGAGAAATTGCTGAGCAGTGTGGCACTCTCTCTGAGTGTGCTCCAGCAACACGGTTGGATTCTAAATCTACCGAAGCACAGTTGATTCCGACAACTCGACTACCGTTCCTAGGTATGATACTGGATACGGAACAAATGAAGGTCTTCCTCTCAATAGAGAAAGCCCAGGACATCCAGGACATGGTCAGAGACCTGCTAAAACCGAAAAGGGTGTCAGTTCACCAATGCACTCGAGTTCTGGGGAAAATAGTGGCGGCCTACGAGGCCATTCCCTTCGGAAGGTTCCATGCAAGGACTTTTCAATGGGATCTTCTGGACAAGTGGTCCGGGTCCCATCTGCACTTACAGCGGAAAATAACTCTGTCCCCAGGGGCCAGAGTGTCCCTCTTGTGGTGGTTGCAAAGTGTTCACCTCCTGGAGGGTCGCAGGTTCGGAATTCAGGATTGGATCCTGGTTACCACGGACGCGAGCCTCCGAAGATGGGGAGCGGTCACGCAGGGAAAGAATTTTCAGGGTCTTTGGTCAGACCAGGAGTCCTGTCTACACATCAATGTGTTGGAACTCAGGGCCATTTACAACGGCCTTCGACAAGCGGAGAGTCTTCTTCTAAACCTACCGATTCTGATTCAATCAGACAATGTCACAGCAGTGGCTCATGTGAACCGCCAAGGCGGGACAAGAAGCAGAGTCGCGATGGCGGAAGCCACAAGGATCCTTCGCTGGGCGGAAAATCATGTAAGTGCTCTGTCGGCTGTCTTCATTCCGGGAGTGGACAACTGGGAAGCAGACTTCCTCAGCAGACACGATCTCCATCCAGGAGAGTGGGGACTTCATCAAGAAGTCTTTGCAGACGTAACGCGTCTTTGGGGAACTCCTCAAATAGACATGATGGCGTCACACCTCAACAAAAAGCTTCGGAGGTACTGTGCCAGGTCTCGGGACCCTCATGCAGTAGCAGTAGACGCTCTGGTAACACCGTGGGTGTTCAAATCGGTCTACGTGTTTCCTGCTCTTCCTCTCATCACAAAAGTGTTGAGGATCATAAGACGAAGAAGAGTACAGACGATACTCGTTGTCCCAGACTGGCCTCGAAGGGCCTGGTACTCGGATCTACAAGAGATGCTCACAGGAGACCCCTGGCCTCTTCCTCTGAGGGAAGACCTGTTGCAACAGGGGCCCTGTGTATTTCAAGACTTACCGCGGTTACGTTTGACGGCATGGCGGTTGAACGCCGAATCCTAGCGAAAAAGGGGATTCTGGAATAGGTCATCCCTACTTTAATAAAGGCTAGGAAGGAGGTGACGGTAAAACATTATCACCGTATCTGGCGAAAGTATGTGTCTTGGTGTGAGACCAAGAATGCACCTACGGAAGATTTTCATCTGGGTCGTTTTCTCCACTTCCTACAGACAGGAGTGGATATGGGCCTGAAATTAGGCTATGTTAAGGTATAGATTTCGGTCCTCTCGATTTTCTTTCAGAAGGAATTGGCTTCTCTTCCAGAAGTCCAGACGTTTGTAAAGGGAGTGCTGCACATCCAGCCCCCTTTTGTGCCTCCAGTGGCACCATGGGACCTGAACGTAGTGTTGCAGTTCCTAAAATCACACTGGTTTGAACCGCTTAACAAGGTTGAGTTGAAATTTCTTACCTGGAAGGTGGTCATGTTGTTGGCCTTAGCATCAGCAAGGCGAGTGTCAGGATTGGCGGCTTTGTCACAAGAGCCCCTACTTGATTTTTCATGTGGATCGAGCTGAATTGAGGACACGTCCGCAATTTTTACCTAAAGTGGTTTCTTCATTCCATATGAATCAACCTATTGTGGTGCTCCCTGGACGTAGTCAGGGCCTTAAAAATTTATGTAGCCAGGACGGCTAGACTTAGGAAAACAGAGGCTCTGTTTGTCCTTTATGTGGCCAATAAGATTGGCGCACCTGCTTCGAAGCAGACTATTGCTCGCTGGATCTGTAATACGATTCAGCAGGCTCACTCTATGGCTGGATTGCCGGTACCAAATTCGGTTAAGTCCCATTCCACTAGGAAGGTGGGCTCTTCTTGGGCGGCTGCCCGAGGCGTCTCGGCATTACAACTTTGCCGAGCGGCGACTTGGTCGGGGTCAAACGCTTTTGCTAAATTCTACAAGTTTGATACCCTGGCTGATGAGGACCTAGCGTTTGCTAAGTCGGTGCTGTAGAGTCATACGCACTCTCCCGCCCGATTGGATGCTTTGGTATAAACCCCATGGTCCTTACGGAGTCCCCAGCATCCTCTAGGACGTAAGAGAAAATAAGATTTTAAACCTACCGGTAAATCTATTTCTCCTAGTCCGTAGAGGATGCTGGGCGCCCGTCCCAGTGCGGAAACTCTGCAAGACTTGTATATAGTTGTTGCTTACATAAGGGCTATGTTACAGTTGAAATCGGTCTTGGACCGTTACTGTTGTTGTTCATACGGTTAACTGGTTATGTATGTTCCAGGTTACATGGTATGATTGGTGTGGGCTGGTATGAATCTTGCCCTTGGATTGCCAAATCCTGCCTTGTATTGTCCATCTCCTCTGGGCACAGTTCTCTAACTGAGGTCTGGAGGAGCGGCATAGAGGGAGGAGCCTGTGCACACTCATAGTCAAAGTTCTTTTTAGGTGCCCTATCTCCTGCGGAGCCCGTCTATACCCCATGGTCC
The DNA here is from genome assembly GCF_028390025.1 of Pseudophryne corroboree. Lineage (NCBI taxonomy): Eukaryota > Metazoa > Chordata > Amphibia > Anura > Myobatrachidae > Pseudophryne > Pseudophryne corroboree. The sequence continues at coordinate 757,034,715 of NC_086449.1, forward strand.
TTACGGAGTCCCCAGCATCCTCTACGGACTAGGAGAAATAGATTTACCGGTAGGTTTAAAATCTTATTTTATATATATATATATATATATATATATAAAATAAGATTTTACTTACCGATAAATCTATTTCTCGTAGTCCGTAGTGGATGCTGGGGACTCCGTCAGGACCATGGGGATTAGCGGCTCCGCAGGAGACAGGGCACAAAAATAAAGCTTTAGGATCAGGTGGTGTGCACTGGCTCCTCCCCCTATGACCCTCCTCCAAGCCTCAGTTAGGATACTGTGCCCGGACGAGCGTACACAATAAGGAAGGATTTTGAATCCCGGGTAAGACTCATACCAGCCACACCAATCACACCGTACAACTTGTGATCTGAACCCAGTTAACAGTATGACAACGTAGGAGCCTCTGAACAGACGGCTCACAACAAGAACAACCCGATTTTTTTGTAACAATAACTATGTACAAGTATTGCAGACAATCCGCACTTGGGATGGGCGCCCAGCATCCACTACGGACTACGAGAAATAGACTTATCGGTAAGTAAAATCTTATTTTCTCTAACGTCCTAGTGGATGCTGGGGACTCCGTCAGGACCATGGGGATTATACCAAAGCTCCCAAACGGGCGGGAGAGTGCGGATGACTCTGCAGCACCGAATGAGAGAACTCCAGGTCCTCTTTAGCCAGGGTATCAAATTTGTAGAATTTTACAAACGTGTTCTCCCCCGACCACGTAGCTGCTCGGCAGAGTTGTAATGCCGAGAACCCTCGGGCAGCCGCCCAAGATGAGCCCACCTTCCTTGTGGAATGGGCCTTGACAGATTTAGGCTGTGGCAGGCCTGCCACAGAATGTGCAAGTTGAATTGTGCTACAAATCCAACGAGCAATCGTCTGCTTAGAAGCAGGAGCACCCAGCTTGTTGGGTGCATACAGTATAAACAGCGAGTCAGATTTTCTGACTCCAGCCGTCCTTGAAATATATATTTTCAATGCCCTGACAACGTCCAGCAACTTGGAATCCTCCAAATCGCTAGTAGCCGCAGGCACCACAATAGGCTGGTTCAGGTGAAACGCTGACACCACCTTAGGCAGAAAATGAGGACGCGTCCGCAGTTCTGCCCTGTCCGAATGGAAAATCAGATATGGGCTTTTATACGATAAAGCCGCCAATTCTGACACTCTCCTGGCTGAAGCCAGAGCCAGTAGCATGGTTACTTTCCATGTAAGATATTTCAAATCCGCCGATTTGAGTGGCTCAAACCAATGGGATTTGAGAAAATCCAAAACTACATTAAGGTCCCACGGAGCCACTGGGGGCACAACCGGGGGCTGTATATGTAGTACTCCTTTTACAAAAGTCTGGACTTCAGGAACTGAAGCCAATTCTTTCTGGAAGAAAATCGACAGGGCCGAAATTTGAACCTTAATGGACCCCAACTTGAGGCCCATAGACAATCCTGTTTGCAGGAAATGTAGGAATCGACCCAATTGAAATTCCTCCGTGGGGGCCTTCCTGGCCTCACACCACGCAACATATTTTCTCCAAATGCGGTGATAATGTTGTGCAGTCACCTCCTTCCTGGCTTTAACCAGTGTAGGAATGACCTCTTCTGGAATGCCTTTTTCCCTTAGAATTCGGCGTTCAACCGCCACGCCGTCAAACGCAGCCGCGGTAAGTCTTGGAATAGACACGGTCCCTGCTGAATCAGGTCCCGTCTTAGAGGTAGAGGCCACGGATTTTCCGTGAGCATCTCCTGAAGTTCCGGGTACCAAGTTCTTCTTGGCCAATCCGGAGCCACGAGTATCGTTCTTACTCCCCTTTGCCGTATAATTCTCAGTACTTTGGGTATGAGAGGCAGAGGAGGAAACACATACACTGACTGGAACACCCACGGTGTTACCAGAGCGTCCACAGCTATTGCCTGAGGGTCTCTTGACCTGGCGCAATACCTGTCCAGTTTTTTGTTGAGGCGAGACGCCATCATATCCACCTTTGGTTTTTCCCAACGGTTCACAATCATGTGGAAAACTTCTGGATGAAGTCCCCACTCTCCCGGGTGTAGATCGTGTCTGCTGAGGAAGTCTGCTTCCCAGTTGTCCACTCCCGGAATGAACACTGCTGACAGTGCTATCACATGATCTTCCGCCCAGCGAAGAATCCTTGCAGCTTCTGCCATTGCTCTCCTGCTTCTTGTGCCGCCCTGTCTGTTTACGTGGGCGACTGCCGTGATGTTGTCTGACTGGATCAACACCGGCTGACCCCGAAGCAGGGGTTTTGCCAGGCTTAGAGCATTGTAAATCGCTCTTAGCTCCAGTATATTTATGTGAAGAGACATCTCCAGGCTTGACCATACTCCCTGGAAGTTTCTTCCCTGTGTGACCGCTCCCCAGCCTCTCAGACTGGCATCCGTGGTCACCAGGACCCAGTCCTGTATGCCGAATCTGCGACCTTCTAACAGATGAGCACTCTGCAACCACCACAGAAGAGACACCCTTGTCCGTGGCGATAAGGTTATCCGCTGATGCATCTGCAGATGCGATCCGGACCATTTGTCCAGCAGATCCCACTGAAAAGTTCGTGCGTGGAATCTGCCGAATGGGATTGCTTCGTAAGAAGCCACCATCTTTCCCAGGACTCTTGTGCATTGATGCACAGACACTTTTCCTGGTTTTAGGAGGTTCCTGACAAGTTCGGATAACTCCTTGGCTTTCTCCTCCGGAAGAAACACCTTTTTCTGAACCGTGTCCAGAATCATTCCCAGGAACAGCAGACGTGTTGTCGGGGTCAACTGAGATTTTGGGAAATTCAGAATCCACCCGTGTTGTTGCAGCACTACTTGGGTTAGTGCTACTCCGTCCTCCAGCTGTTCTCTGGACCTTGCCCTTATCAGGAGATCGTCCAAGTAAGGGATAATTAATACGCCTCTTCTTCGCAGAAGAATCATCATTTCGGCCATTACCTTGGTAAAGACCCGAGGTGCCGTGGACAATCCAAACGGCAGCGTCTGAAACTGATAATGACAGTTTTGCACCACGAACCTGAGGTACCCTTGATGTGAAGGGCAAATTGGGACATGCAGGTAAGCATCTTTTATGTCCAGGGACACCATAAAGTCCCCTTCTTCCAGATTCGCTATCACTGCTCTGAGTGATTCCATCTTGAACTTGAATTTTTGTATGTACAGGTTCAAAGATTTCAGATTTAGAATAGGTCTTACCGAGCCGTCCGGCTTCGGTACCACAAATAGCGTGGAGTAATACCCCTTTCCCTGTTGTAGGAGGGGTACCTTGACTATCACCTGCTGAGAAAACAGCTTGTGAATGGCTTCCAATACCGTCGCCCTGTCTGAGGGAGACGTTGGCAAAGCAGACTTTAGGAACCGGCGAGGGGGAGACTTCTCGAATTCCAACCTGTAACCCTGAGATACTACCTGCAGGGTCCAGGGGTCCACCTGTGAGCAAGCCCACTGCGCGCTGAAATTCTTGAGTCGACCCCCCACCGCTCCTGAGTCCGCTTGTAAAGCCCCAGCGTCATGCTGAGGGCTTTGCAGAACCCGCGGAGGGCTTCTGTTCCTGGGAAGGGGCTGCTTGCTGCCCTCTCTTACCCTTTCCTCTGCCTCGGGGCAGATATGACTGTCCTTTTGCCCGCTTGTTCTTATAGGACCGAAAGGACTGCGGTTGAAAAGACGGTGTCTTTTTCTGTTGGGAGGGGGTCTGAGGTAAAAAGGTGGATTTCCCGGCAGTTGCCGTGGCCACCAAATCCGATAGACCGACGCCAAATAATTCCTCCCCTTTATACGGCAATACTTCCATATGCCGTTTGGAATCCGCATCACCTGACCACTGTCGTGTCCATAAACTTCTTCTGGCAGATATGGACATCGCACTTACTCTCGATGCCAGAGTGCAAATATCCCTCTGAGCATCTCGCATATAAAGAAAAGCATCCTTTAATTGCTCTAAAGTCTGTAAAATACTGTCCCTATCCAGGGTATCAATATTTTCAGTCAGGGAATCCGACCAGACCACTCCAGCACTGCACATCCAGGCTGAGGCGATGGCTGGTCGCAGTATAACACCAGTATGTGTGTATATACTTTTTAGAGTAGTTTCCAGCCTCCTATCAGCTGGATCCTTGAGGGCGGCCGTATCAGGAGACGGTAACGCCACTTGTTTTGATAAGCGTGTGAGCGCCTTATCCACCTTAGGGGGTGTTTCCCAGCGCGCCCTAACCTCTGGCGGGAAAGGGTATAATGCCAATAACTTTTTAGAAATTAGCCCTTTTCTATCTGGGTTAACCCACGCTTCATCACATACATCATTCAATTCCTCTGATTCAGGAAAAACTACAGGTAGTTTTTTCACCCCCCACATAATACCCCTTTTTGTGGTACTTGTAGTATCAGAGATATGCAAAGTCTCCTTCATTGCCGTGATCATATAACGTGTGGCCCTACTGGAAAATACATTTATTTCTTCACCGTCGACACTAGATTCAGTGTCCGTGTCTGGGTCTGTATCGACCGACTGAGGTAAAGGGCGTTTTACAGCCCCTGACGGTGTCTGAGACGCCTGGGCAGGTACCAACTGGTTTGACGGCCGTCTCATGTCGTCAACTGATTTTTGTAATGTGCTGACATTATCACGTAATTCCATAAACAAAGCCATTAATTCCGGTGTCGACTCCCTAGGGGGTGACATCACCATTACCGGCAATTGCTCTGCCTCCACACCAACATCGTCCTCATACATGTCGACATACACGTACCGACACACAGCAGACACACAGGGAATGCTCTATTGAAGACAGGACCCCACTAGCCCTTTGGGGAGACAGAGGGAGAGTTTGCCAGCACACACCCAAGCGCTATAATATATATGGGAACAACCCTATATAAGTGTTGTATCCTTATAGCAGCTTAAATATATTAATATCGCCAAAAAAAGTGCCCCCCCTCTCTGTTTTACCCTGTTTCTGTAGTGCAGTGCAGGGGAGAGTCCTGGGAGCCTTCCTCACAGCGGAGCTGAGCAGGAAAATGGCGCTGTGTACTGAGGAGAATAAGCCCCGCCCCCTATTTCGGCGGGCTCTTCTCCGGAATCTGTGAGATCTGGCAGGGGTTAAATACATCCATATAGCCTCAAAGGGCTATATGTGATGTATTTTTAGCCATAAAAAGGTATTATATATTGCTGCCCAGGGCGCCCCCCCAACGCCCTGCACCCTCCTTGACCGCTGTGTGAAGTGTGCTGACAACAATGGCGCACAGCTGCAGTGCTGTGCGCTACCTCAGGAAGACTGAAGAGTCTTCTGCCGCCTGCTTCTGGACCTCTTCCATCTTCGGCATCTGCAAGGGGGGTCGGCGGCGCGGCTCCGGGACGAACCCCAGGGTGAGACCTGTGTTCCGACTCCCTCTGGAGCTAATGGTGTCCAGTAGCCTAAGAAGCCAATCCATCCTGCACGCAGGTGAGTTCACTTCTCTCCCCTAAGTCCCTCGATGCAGTGAGCCTGTTGCCAGCAGGACTCACTGAAAATAAAAAACCTAAAAACTTTTTCTAAGCAGCTCTTTAGGAGAGCCACCTAGATTGCACCCTGCTCGGACGGGCACAAAAACCTAACTGAGGCTTGGAGGAGGGTCATAGGGGGAGGAGCCAGTGCACACCACCTGATCCTAAAGCTTTATTTTTGTGCCCTGTCTCCTGCGGAGCCGCTAATCCCCATGGTCCTGACGGAGTCCCCAGCATCCACTAGGACGTTAGAGAAATTGTATTTACATAGGAAACCCCCCTGTAAAAATCCTGCGTTTGCCCCTGATAACCTCTTTCTCTCCTGCTCTATGCTAGGAATAAGGGTGCTGTGAAGACATTCAAGTTGTGCAGTGGCATAGAGTAGGGGTGCACTGCAGATACCAATTACCCGGTCCCGAGGCAGCTACTAAGGGGGACACTGTCTCCCTGTGTGGCTGCTGTGCCCCCTGTACAGCAACGGGGTTGAGTCTGGAGGGGACGTGAGTTTGGGGGGGGGGGGGGGGGGGGGGTTTGTCAGATGCTGTGTGTCGGGGAGTGTCGGCTGCTGTTGGTAGGGCTATGTGATCTGCAGGAGTGTATACAGTCCCCACCCACATGTCCCCTCCTCCCCGCTGTACCCTCAGTGTGGTCGCCACAGCCACTTAACTAATTTTTGTTTAGGGGGGATGGCTATGCCTCCCTATATTTGGCCACACCCCCTCAGTACTTGGGCCCGTGGCCGCTCTTGGTCGTCCTGACAGTGTGGGTTGGCTGATTTATACACAAGGGCAGAGATGTCACAGAAACTCAGTATCCGCTTTCTCTACCTGAATGAAATCCTTATTTCTAGATCCCGGTTCCCAGTTTCTGCCATCAGACCCTGCCTGCACTACATGATGACATTATTTGTGGCAGCCAGAGCCGTAACTAAGGGGGGGCTAGGGGGGCATGTGACCTGGGCGCCGGATTGGAGGGGGCGCCGCAATGCTTACACCCCCTCTGAGTCCCGATGCGCACAGGTCCCTTCGTCGGAGCAGCACAAGGCTGCCGTGTGATGAAACTGAAAATAAACTACAGCTCCCAGAAGCCCTTGCTGCGGGAGCTGTAGTTTACTTTCAGTTTCTTCTATGTGGACATTCGTGTGCTACCTGTTGTGCCCTAAGAGGGGGCACAGGGAACAAGTTACCCCAGCCCCCCTGCTGCCTTTGATCACCTCAGCAGTGCACTATTGCACTGCTAAGCTGGAAAAATGAATGACTGCAGCCTAAGGTCCGAAAAAGGGGCGGAGCTACACGGCACTATACTCACAGTGACAGGCCAGCCAGCACCATCGAAGAGAGGAGGGGAGAAGAGCAGCAGCACAGCACAGCCTAAATAGTGAGAGTGACACAGTGAAGAGGCACTGTATGTGTGTGCAACTACTACATGTGTGTGTATGAATGTGTTGTGCATGTGTGTGACTGTATGTGAATAGGTGTGTCACTACATATCTGTATGCGTGCTTGTGTGTCACTGTATGTATGTATGTATGTATGTGTGACTATGTATGTATACAGGTGTGTGACTATGTATGTGAGTGACTGAATGCGTGCGTGTATGTGTTTAGATGTGTGACAGTATGTATGTGTGTGATTTTACATATGTATCAATGTATGGGGTATTATTTCCTTTTTCATTTCATCTGTAGCCCAAATGTCTAACTAAGGTGGTCATTCCAAGTTGATCGCACGTAGCAACTTTTTGCAGCCCGTGCGATCAACTAGACGCCGCCTATGGGGGGTGAATTTTAGCATAGCATGCCTGTGATCACTTGTGCAGCCTGGTAAGCTAAAAAAGTTTTGTGTAAAACAATACTAGCCCTGCAGTTACTTACCCTGTGCGATCGATCCAGCGATGGAGGTCCTGGAATTGACATCAGACATCCGCCCCCCAAACGCCTGGACACACCTGCGTTCGGATCTCCACTTCCGGAAAACGGTGAGTTGACGCCCCAAAACGCCTTCCTCCTGGCAATCTTCTTGCAGTTGCCGCTGAGACCGCTTTCTTCGTACGTGGCGTCACTGCCTGGAGACTGCCGTCACCGGGCAATGACGCGCCTGCACAATGCGGCCGCCGCACAAGCACAGTTCCGACCCGTTCGCACCGCTGCAATGAACCGCAGCGTGCGAACGGGTCGGAATGACCCCCTGAGTCCAGCTAAATGTCTAGAAAAGAAGCTATATAGCAGCTACCAGCCCTTTGCTCTCATGGAGTATATATGGGTTGGGGTTACGTGGCCGGTGCACGGTCAGCATACCGACACCAGGATCCCGGCCGCCAGAATGCTGTCAGGGGGTGAGTGTAAAAAAGCCCCTTGTGGGCTTCGCTGCACTGGCCACAGGTTCTATTCCCGCTCTATGGGTGTCGTGGACACCCATGAGTGGAAATAGCCCGTTAGCTGGTACTGGCTGATGGCATTGTCAGCCTTCTCACAGAGTTACACGTGGTGGTGGGTTGGTTGTCTGTGCGTGTGTGTGTGTACGGGGGGGCGCCGGATTACTGTTTTGCCCCGGGTGACAAAAATCCTAGTTTCGGCCCTGGTGGCAGCGCACAGCTTTGGGTGGGGCCTGGTAATGAGAATCGCATCATCAGATCCCACACCTTCCCTGTGGAGTTCCAAAAATGAATCAACTATGGTCAGATCATAGTTGTCTACCCTCCCTCATTCTGTGGGAGACTCCCTGAAATAGTAGCAATCTCCCTCACTCCTTGAATAGTCCAGCAATCTCCCTGATTACACCGGTTCCGGTATGAATGTTCGACAATGTTAAGGTCAACAGTCATTAGGTCGACCACTATTGGTCGACATTGACATGGTCGGCATGGACAAATGGTCGACACATGAAAATGGTCGACACATCAAAAGGTCGACATGGATTTTTTAACTGTTTTTGTCATTTTTTCTGTAACATGACCAGGAACCCCAATTAGTGTACCACGTCCCCTTGCATGGCTCGCTTGCTGCGGGTAAGGTGCCTCGCTCTGCTACCGCTGCATTCGGCACAGGTTACCATTCCCAATCGTAGTCCACGTGGATCGTAAAGTATGAAAAAGTAAAAATCTATATAAAAAAGCCATGTCGACCTTTCATGTGTTGACCATTTTCATGTGTCGACCATGTCAGTGTTTATCAATAGTGGTCGACCTAATGAGTGTCGACCTTAACATTGTCGACCACCTGAACGTATATCATTACACCTTATCCCCTTTAAGCAGCTGTTACATTCTTGGGGGGAAAAAAGAAATCACAGATGCATACATTCAGATGGGCTCATCAGTGCCATTTCCCTGCATTGGTTATAAGACACAATGGGGGTAATTCCAAGTTGATCGCAGCAGGAATTTTTTTAGCAGTTGGGCAAAACCATGTGCACTGCAGGGGGGGGCAGATATAACATGTGCAGAGAGAGTTAGATTTGGGTGGGTTATTTCGTTTCAAGCAGGGTAAATACTGGCTGCTTTATTTTTACACTGCAATTTAGATTGCAGATTGAACTCACCACACCCAAATCTAACTCTTTCTGCACATGTTATATCTGTCCCCCCTGCAGTGCACATGGTTTTGCCCAGTTGCTAACAGAATTCCTGCTGCGATCAACTTGGAATTACCCCCAATGATCCCTATGGTTGCATGCATTTTTAATACGTTTTCTAGTGGCCACTTACAGTATATGGAAGCTCTTGTAAAACACAAACAAATCCCGAAAAATATCAGTGTCTTTTCTTCTACAAGTAGATATTACTAACTTTGGGAATCATTTACATTTGGATGTCAGTCATTTTTATGACACGCCTCTCAGATGTAGCAGTACACGTCCGCGCTGACAGGTGTTACTTTTACCCTTTTCAGACTGACAAAAATTTCCTGTGTTATTGCGCATGAACGCACATCAACCCGGGAAATTGCTCCGTGTGAAAGGGTACAGGAACAATATCCCGGGACGAGCGTCCCGGTATTTCATCCCAGGTTTCGACCAGGGTTGAATCCGGGATCGTCCTGGGAAGCGGTGCAGTGCGAACGGGTATGCCGGGTAAAGGCGACCCGGCACCCGTTCTCTGCATAGGAGGAGGCGGTGCTTGGAGATGATTATCTCCAAGCACAGCCTCCGGCAGCGTCAGTGGTGACATCACCAACCCGGCAATATGCCGAGTCGGCTCGCAAGTCTGAAGGGGTCTCAAGCCAGGTCGCACCTGGGAAGCACCCGTGTACACGTTCCCGGGTGCGACCCGCCTCTTGTCAGTCTGAAAGGGGTATTTCACATCTCCCTGATATGCTTTTTCAAAAGTAGGCAAGTCTGGGTCAGGTCCCAGCTGTAATGGGCCCTACACACTAATAGATCTGCCGCCGAGCTGCCCGACGGCGGATACGGGCGACCCGACGGCGGGGGGGCAGTGACGGGGGAGTGAAGTTTCTTTGCTCCCCCCATCACCCGGGTCCATAGCAGTGCAGGCAAATATGGACGATCTCGTCCATATTGGCCTGCATGCACAAGCGACGGGGCACCAGCGATGAACGAGCGCGGGGCTACGCATCGTTCATCGCTGGTGCCTCCACACTGCATGATATGAACGAGTTCTCGTTCATTAATGAACAAGAACGTTCATATTGTGCAGTATCATCTGCCAGTGTGTAGGGCCCATTAGAGTTGCTGCAGTTGCCTTTCAAGAAATGGTAAAGTCAAACTTTTTTGACAGAGCTGCAGTGGAATTTCCAGTTAACACTAAACACTGTATTTTACCTTCATACCTTCAGTGTGTTATACATTGCTATCAGCAGACAAAGCAGCGCTTTATGGTGACTTCCAAAGGAAAAAAAGTTTGCCCAGAATTCTATTACTTCATTTAACACTAATATAGAAATAGGCATTAGGGGCTGCCCGGCGGTGGGAGAGGAGGGCATATGAATGCAAAGCCTTTGGGTTCTGCTGCGGTCCCTCCGTCATTCATTCGGGGGATCCTTAATATTTGCAGGTATCCCCCCAAAACACCTATATACTGTATGCCACAGATATTCAATGACAAAGACACTAATGAGAACAGACCAGATTAACACCACTGCCCAGTACTACTTCTCCTACCAGGTAACCTGGACACAAACTTCCACAAAGGTCCTGTCAAAGTCAGAAAAATATCACGCTGCACATTGCCATATATGCACCACATGCGTGTGCCCGCTGCACGTGCATGAGCCCTCCCGTGCCTGCGTATACTCGCGGTCGCGTGCACTCGCGGGCGCGCGGTATGCGCATTTACGGTAGAGTTTGTGTTCGTCTAGCGGGCGACTCAATTGTAACATATTTTAGTCATATAATGTATTTTGTAGACAATGGTCCCTTTGATAGAATCTGAAAGTTCAGTTAGTATAGCATGTTCAGGGACAGAGAGATTCCTCTTTGTTTGATACGAAGGGTCAGACAGGGGTTACACAGTGGTGTTTAGTATCCATCGGAAGAGAATATAATTAGCAGTATTCCAGTGTTGGTTTGAAGCGGATTACTCGCTCGTGCGTATAGTTATGGACATAAGAAGTTTATGGACATTTACTATATTTGCACTTTATTACCCATGCGGCGGGAAACCCAGTTTCCCTCCCACCTGAGCAGTTTGAAATAGTCACAACCCACCTGTATGAACCAACCTATGACCTTTTGTTATAATGCAGAGACGAATTCCTGTGTCCAATGAACAATAAGAATGTAGGGACCATTGTACTGTACTGTGTGTAAGTGTATATAAAGACAAGCCGATCTGGTCCAGCTCTCTACTCTTTTCAACGGTTCTCATCACTGATAATCGGGAGCTGGATATCCAGAAAGGCGCTTGCGATTGTTCCCCTTGTGCGTAAGTTCTCTGCAACCATATTTATCTCCTATCTTGTTGTAAGCCATTCTCTCTCTCCTTCCCCCTTAAATGTAATTGTGTCTTTGTTGTATTTTAACGTGTAGTAACTCAGTTAGGTATTTTATGTTAGTTTGGTAGTGTATAACTTGTATTGTGTATTCTTTTGCGATTGAACGTTCATTCATTTCCCTTAAAAGGTGTTAGACCCTTAGACCGGTATTTGAGTGTTTATTATATTGCTAAAGGGGTTCTCAGAGCGTAAGAATCGCTCATACAGGTTTTGAACTAACAAAGTTATACTGTGTTGCATTTACACCATATCACTGCACAAAGGTTTACAATTTAAGTACATTGTTTAGGATATTGTTACAAAGGTTTAACTCTGTGAGCGTCAGCGCCGCTTGTGATCTCCTCGTGGTCTCGAGCGTCCGCTACGCTGATAGCGTATCATTACGTCAGTCGGCAGCCTATAGCGTGCTTGCCTTTACGCATTAAGCCGTGAGCGAACGTGCCGCTCGTGCGTCTCGTCCACGGCTAAGCGTTTGTACGCTACGTGCGTACTCTTACGGTATTCCATACGCCAATTGCGTACTGTGTTCATTAACCTTTTAGCGTGTTTAATATAGGATATATATATTAGGCTTTTACAATTGGGGACTCGCCCGCTCTTCACATATCTGCACTAGGTAATTTCAGCAGACATTATCGATCAGCAAAAGGCGGGAGGTAATATTCCTCGTAGTGCTGACCAGATAAGCGTCTGCTTCGCTTAGTAAGGAGTGCTGAAGGAATCCGGAACCAAAAGGTAGGAACAGTACGTTATTGTCTTTTAAAACCTGTTTAGTTTCTGTTTTGCGAACGTACGCATAAGCACACACACCTGTATTCCTTGTTTAGTATTATTTGTCCGTACCTCATTCTCCTGATTGCCACACACTAGTGATAACGTGTTGAGACATTTGTTGTTATTAATAGTTAAAAGTAATATTTAAGGGAATAATTGTAAAAGGCACGCACACAAACTCTACTTGTGTGGTGTTCAGTGAATGATTACTGTTAAAGATCATTCACATTGATAAACGTGTAGTGTGTTACTGTGGACGTACTTGGCCTGCATACATGTGTCCTTACAAGGGCAGGGCGTACGCAGCAAGGGTCGACGCACGGAGCGTATATTACGCAACGGAGCGTACAGATACGCCCACATCATACAAACCGCACGATAGTATTGTTTTAATAGGCGATAAGGAAGTAACGCGAAAATAACACAAATCTATCTCAAATCCAAAAAGTTTAAAGTTAAAAGAAAAAGACTTTCTCTGTTGTAATTCTTCTGGGTTAGACTATTACTGAATGAAAGGAATTCTGTACAGAAATAAGAGTGTTTGAATGTAAGAGTGTGTATATATAAGATTTCTCTTTTATTACGGAAGTGGGAACCATAGGCCAGTAGAAAGAGGTACACCAGCGAGAGTGATAGCGTGGGGTGGCTTGGGAGGCGTCCCTTGTTAATCTCGACACATTTATGAGCAGTAGAGTCTGCTGTACATAACAGACCAGGAGGTCAAGGACCAGGAGGTTCAGGTACAGCAGACTAGAAGTAGAGAAGCACAACCGAAGAGGGTTGGTGCGAGACCCATATAGGCCAAAGAAGCTCATTGCTGAAGGAATTCGCAGCCGAAATTTTCGATTCCACTGATCGTTCCGCACATAAGATTAGTTGCTTGTGTGCAGATACGATTGTACCGCATGTGATTGTGTGCATCAGCGTGTCTTGAATTCAGAAGAACGCTGCTTGCACATTGTTAACGTGATTTGTGTAATTTTTTTTCTTTTAAGGGAAGTAGCCTGATCACTCAGGGACATTCCAGCGACTGATACTTGCTGGGGAGGGTAAGATACTCCCACACGCCCGAGCAAGTAGACGTACTTAGGTGCCCTAGGTTGGGTACGGAACCTCTGGGAACTTTGGTCGCCGTATTGGCCAGCGTGGGCGGAGTTAAGTGGGCGGACCTCGTTGCAAAACCCCCACCGCAGCTTTACCCCGAGCATCTTGGTTTTTGTAAGGGTTGCCGAAGACCCTGATTTGAAGTCAGAGGTAGTGAAAGCAGCACCTGCAGAGATGGGGGCCAGTTGTTCAGGTAAGGGGCGATCAACCCAGGTTCAGGTTGATTTGGTAAACCGACCAATCGGGTCGGCAAGGTATATCATGTGTGAGAAATATGGTCATCACACAGAAATGTTGTGCAATGAATGGGAAAGGAGGACTGTGCATGTCGGGGAAAAGTTTCCCTGGGTAGGTAGTTTTAACCCAGAAGTGTTACAGAATTTAAGGAGAAGAGTTTGCCTGATTAAATCTTTAAAAAGGCGTATTAGACATTATGATTATTTAACATTGTGGCAACAGGAAGGTGAAATACAAAGGGGGTTGGCGCAAGCCACTGGATCTAACCCTATCAGGAAACTGATAGCCACTGCAGCCCCACCACCATACATACCTGGAGAGAAATTGGTTGCAGAGAATGGCACTCAGGGTTATGTTAAATGTGTAGAAGTTAAGGATAATGTAACCAAAGTAATTAATGCTAACACTAATCCGTGCAAGTTGTACCCTGTTTTGAACTTTCCCCAGGATTGTGACCAAGAGGATGAGCCCACAACAATATCAGCACTCTCCCTAGCAGCCACCATATCAGAAACAGCAGTAGGCACGACCCAACCCGTAAGATTAGTAACAAAGGCCCCTAGCGGAGGGACAGGTGAGGTCGTATCGACTGGTAAGTACGGCACCATGCACTATGCTGAAACCATTTCACCACATGTTGTAGAATCTACTCAGAATGATGTTGTTGGACTTAATCCTGTTAGGGTAATAGCAGTGCCAAATGGGAAAACTGACACTTCAGGAGCAACTCCTGTCAGGAACATCGCCAAGCACTGTCCCTTTTCCCGAGCAGAATTAAGATCCATGATGTCTGAATTCCCTGATCCTAGGAAAGACTTAGTTGCATGTCAAAAGTATATTAGGGAGCTAGGAAATTCTGTAGAGCCAAATAACAAAGATTGGAGGACAGTTTTGAGGGCATGTTTACCCCCCAGTGTTGATCCGTTAAAATTTATCGCTGATTGCAAGTTAGATGAGGAAGTACCACTAACAGACGAGTATAATCAGGATAATGTAAAAAGAATCAACTTACAGTTAGGGGTATATTTTCCTGCAGTAGTAAAGTGGAATAAAATCTTGACAATAAAACAAAAAGAAGGTGAATCCACACCAGAGTATTTTCACCGGGCTCTGCAGGATATGGCTAGGTACACTGGTATAGATGACATTAAAACTAATGTACACCACAGGGAAGTAGCTGTTTCAGTATTAATGGACGGTCTAAAGGAGGTTTTAAGGAATAGAATACAAACCACTAGGCCTGATTGGAGAGGTATGTCGGTGGATGCATTGGGAGAGGCTGCTGCTGGGCATGATCGGAATATCATCAGACACAGGGAGTCACAGAGTGATAAGTTAATGGCTGTGAGCATACAGGCCCTCACTACCCGGCCACCTCAGCCCAGAACTGTGACCCCTGTGGGTAAGTCAAGAGGTATAAAATGTTATAGTTGTCACAGAGAGGGACACATGTCACGTGATTGTAAAGCAAGACAAATACAAAATTCATATCAATCCCCTAGACAACGACCTGATACGAGACATTGGGATCAAGGACCGAAAGGGCGGAGCTATGAGCCACATGCAGGGGAAACAAAAAGGTATCCCCCAAGAAGAGACTGGCAAATCTCTGATAGTTCCCATCTACCCCCACCACAAGTAATTGCTGCCAGCGCGATTCAGGGAGGTCACCATACCCAATAGGGGTGTGGCCACACCTGTAATCTGCAGCCAGTGAAATTGATTGCAAGTCTTGGAAGTGAACCCGAGATCACAATTGATGTAGCTGGTAAATCATTAAATTTCCTTGTAGATACGGGGGCGGCCAAATCAGTGATAAATTCGACAGTGGGCATGAGAACCACTGGTAAGACAATTCCAGCCATGGGAGTAACGGGAGTAGTACAGCACTACCCTGTTAGCAAACCAGCAGAGATTACAATAGGGCCCTTGCATACCAAGCATTCCTTTTTGCTGGCTGCATCAGCACCGACTAATCTCCTGGGAAGAGATTTATTGTGTAAAATGGGGTGCGTCATTTATTGTACTCCTGAAGGTGTATTCTTAGACATACCTGAGAATCACGCTCAGGAAGTACGAGACATGCTAGACTCCCCATCAAAATTAATGTCACAGACCGTTATGATAAATAGGAGTTCATCCCAGGTAGAAGAAATGACATCCCAAATACCAGAGTCACTTTGGACTAAAGATGGACAAGACACTGGATTAATGGCAAACGTAGCTCCAGTAGTTGTGCAAGTAAAAGATGGTAGGATAGCTCCAAAAATCCCACAATACCCTCTGAAGCCAGAGGTGGAGTTAGGAGTATACCCCGTAATAGAGCGCTTGCTACAACAGGGCATTCTGGTAAGAACATCCAGCACTGCCAATAGTCCCATCTTCCCTGTGAAAAAGAGTGGGTGGAGGGGTTACAGGCTAGTGCAGGATCTAAGGGGGATTAACAAAATAGTTGAGAGTCAGTTCCCCGTAGTGCCAAATCCAGCTGTCATCCTTATGCAAATCCCTCCCACTGCGAAATTTTTCACTGTTATTGACCTCTGCTCCGCCTTCTTCTCGGTACCTCTGCACCCTGACAGCCAATATTTGTTTGCATTCACATACAGAGGAGTCCAATACACATGGACTCGATTACCACAAGGTTTCATAGACAGTCCAAGTATATTTTCACAGGCTTTGCATGATTGTTTACAGTCTTTCCAACCAGAGAGTGGATCAGTATTGATCCAATATGTGGATGATTTACTACTATGCTCAGATTCACTGGAAGCGTCCCTGAAAGATACGAAACAGCTCCTGTTTCATCTTTCAGACACAGGACACAAGGTTTCCAAAGACAAGTTGCAATTATGCCAGACTAAAGTAAAATATCTGGGACACTGTCTGACACAAGGACTGAGACACCTGACCGCTGATAGAATTCAAGCAATTCGAGACATGACTCTGCCACAAACCCAGCAACAGATCAGAACATTTCTAGGAATGTGTGGGTATTGCCGTAACTGGATCCCAGGTTTTTCCATTCTAGCATTACCTTTGCAGGAGATGGTCTCATCAAACAAACCTGATCGGATTTCGCATACAGACGAATCCGAGATGGCATTTGAGAGACTTAAACAGTGCCTAACGCAGGCACCAGCATTAGGTATGACAGACTATGGGAAACCCTTCGAGCTGTACGGAACAGAAAGTGCTGGTTGCGCGGCAGGCGTCCTAACCCAAAAGCACGGTGATGCCAGCAGGCCGGTAGCATACTACAGCGCTCAGCTAGATACGGTAGCGCGATCCCTCCCCACATGCTTGCGAAGTGTTGCTGCGATAGCATTGCTAGTAACGAAAAGCGAAGATGTAGTGCTAGGACACAACCTCACAATCCACACACCTCATGCAGTGTCAGCCTTACTAAATTCTGCCCAAACCAGACATGTCTCATCCGCACGGTTTACAAGGTGGGAATTAGCACTAATGGCCCCTGTAAACATCACCATAAAAAGATGCAGTGCACTAAATCCAGCAACGTATCTCCCAGGTGTGCCTGGACAGGCACAAAGGGTGGGGGATGAGAGGGATGGTGAAGGAGGATTTAGTACAGACACTGACTCACATGATTGTATGGAATATTTGACCCAAAATTTCACGGCAAGGCCTGACATCAGTGACAACCCATTGGAAGATGTAGATCTTACTTTCTACACTGACGGTAGTTGTCACAGACAGACGGACTCGGGAGACTTGTGTACTGGATACGCAGTCGTAGATGACCAAGGCACCATAGAAGCAGAACCGCTAGGCCCACCTCACTCAGCCCAGGTTGCTGAACTGGTTGCCCTAACCAGAGCATGTGAATTGGCTAAGGGCAAAACAGCCAATATCTATACCGACTCTAGATACGCCTTCGGGGTAGTCCATGATTTCGGAGCCCTATGGCGCCTCAGAAATTTCATGACGGCAGCTGGTACACCGGTAGCGCATGCAGCCCACATCAAAAGGCTTCTAACAGCGATACAGGAACCTGACAGAGTGGCTGTTATCAAGTGTAAAGCACATACATATAGCCAAGACCCGGTATCACTTGGTAACAGCCGAGCAGACGAAGCTGCTAAGTTAGCAGCTGGTACCCCCAGACAGACACCACACAACTGATGGTATTTAATACCGTCAACACACAGAAATTGTGTGAAATGCAAAATTTGTGTTCCACACAGGAAAAGGCAGTTTGGAGGGCAAAAGGATATGGCCAGGAGTCCTCAGGACTCTGGACAGATGGGCAGGGTAAACCAGTGGCACCCAGAGCATACCTTCCAAGTTTAGCGGAAGCAGCACATGGGCTGACTCATCTAGGCAAGGAAGGGATGTGCAAGTTGGTAAGAGCATATTGGTGCGCCCCAGGATTTTCTTCCCATGCGGGAAAGAGGGCAATGACATGCCTCACCTGCTTGAGGAAGAATATCGGAAAGGCAATACCAACAGAACCATCTCATATCCCACCTACAGGCGGCCCTTTTCAGGTGATACAAATTGATTTCATACAATTACCCCCTTGTCGAAATTTGAAGTATGTACTAGTTTGTATAGATGTGTTTTCAAATTGGGTCGAAGCATTTCTTGCGGCCACAAATACCGCAATGTTTACTGCTAAGAAAATTGTACAGGAATTTGTGTGTAGATACGGTATCCCTAGAATAATTGAAAGTGATAGGGGTACCCATTTTACAGGTGATGTCTTTCAAGGAATGTGTAAGTTGATGGGAATTGATAGTAAGCTGCACACTCCGTACCGCCCCCAGGCGAGTGCGAAGGTAGAAAGAGTGAACAGCACTATTAAAAATAAATTGAGCAAAGTTATGGCAGAAACAGGATTGACATGGCCAGAAGCTTTGCCCATTGTATTATACAGCATCAGAACCACTCCCAGGTCCCCTCTTAATCTGTCCCCTTTTGAAATTCTGTTCGGTCGACAACCGCATGTTATGATTAACCCTCAGGATGATTTGAAGTGTAACAATGAAGTGACTGTAAAGTATTTGGTTAAGATGAGTAAACAGCTAAGGAATCAGAATGATAATTTGAAGTTAGTGATTCCTGATCTGCCAGATAGTAATTGTCATGACATTGAACCTGGGGATTATGTAATGATACGGAATTTTCTACGCTCAGGTTGCCTTATTGACAGATGGGAAGGACCATACCAAGTCTTATTGATTAGCACAACAGCATTGAAGGTTGCCGAGAGAGAGACTTGGGTTCATTCGTCCCATTGTAAGAAGGTTGCTGATCCAGAGAGGTCCCGTGATAAAGAACAGACGGTAGAGGAAGTTGTATCACTGGAGTGTCTGTTTCAGGAGGACTGAGACGGCACCTGAGCATTGAGAATAATAAGATCGGAGGCAGTTGTCGATTCCCTGTTCCCTTTTTTTTTGTTTTTCTCCACTTCCCATCCCATCTCCCTCAATTGTTTCTTTCCCCCTTCTCATTCTTCTCCATTTCCTCCTATAAGATGGACTTGCCCCAAGAGACTGTGATCCGGATTTTCCTGTTGACCATGATGTTGACCAGAGCAGTCTGTTCCGGCGAGAGTACCATGGAGGTCGAGAGAAGTTCTGGAATGGGTTCTGATGACAGAGATGGAGGCATAGATTTCCAAGAACATCATAATCACCGAGTAAAGGCGAGTATCAGAAAACGATCTGGTAGCATTGACAATAGAAGGAATTGTGAAGGATTGTTAGCTGAAGAGAACTGTATCTGTAGACTCTGTGACAGTGTAGTTGAGGATGGGTGTATCAAGAAATGCCAATCCAGTTTCAATATCCACATGGACCGGCATCCATTGAGTGACTATCACTCCTTAGTGGGTAAAGTGTTAAATCAGACAGATTGTTGGGTATGCTCTCAAGTACCTCAAGGCCATAGCAAATCAGGGTTAGTGCCATTTCCTTTAACTATAGGGGAGGTACTTGAGCTAAGTGGTGGGAGGCCGGTGGACAGGAGGTTTAATATCTCCAGTCCTCCTAGTTTGAAGCTCCACCAATATCATGTGGATAGATCCCTAGTATGTTTTAACATTTCCAATCCCCGAAAGCCGGGAAATTGGGAAGTGTCATGGAATAACCAAACCATGACCTTTTCATACAGAGCCGATAGAATGCCTACAGATACAGAACTTATACGCCACATAGCCAGTAGTGGAAAATATTTCCGATATAGGTATACCCTAGGAAGTAGGATCATGAGAGTTGGAGAAGTATCACCAGGATACTGTGCACATATCGTACAAACTGATACGTGTACTAAACAGATGGGAGAATTAGGGTTAGGAGATTTCATATGGAAAATGTGTAATATGGTTATGTCCTACTCCGTCCCATATGTTCTCCCCGATGATGCATATTTCATATGCGGGAGGAAGGCGTATAAGTGGCTTGCCCCAAACTCAGAAGGGTTATGTTATATTGGAAAAGTACTGCCTGAGGTAATGACCGTATCCCACACTAAAATGAAGGATATTCACCGCAGTGCCCAAGCTCCTTATACTCACACTCATTACGAGCACATCGTTAAACGGCACCTGATAGAAAGAACAGAGCATCCGGCCTCTGACCTGATCCATGAATCCACCGGGATTCAATTCCTAATCGCGTTAGATATCACTCGTACCGCCAGAGGAGTGATAAATTATAAATATATATCTGCGCTTGCAAATTTATTAGACAATATCACTGAAATGTATGATGACACATTCAGGTATACCGGAAGGGAGCTCCAAGCTTATAAAACAGAACTGGTTCAGCATAGGATGATTCTCAATTATCTCACAGCTGTGACAGGCGGGTGTTGTGTTACCCTAGCGACTCAGTATGGAATAAAGTGCTGCACGTATATTACAAATAGCACCGAGGACCCGGTCGAGGTCATAGACCAAAAGATGGACGACATTCTCCAATTAAAGTGGGAATTCCGCAGGAGACACAATCTCACCCTAGCTGCTGTGGGTAATGAGCTGACCGGTTGGGTGTCATGGTTGAACCCGCGAAATTGGTTCTCTGGTTTAGGAGAATGGACCCAAGGTATTATCATGGATGTAGGGAAATTTCTTTTGTGTATTCTGGGTGTCATCATATTGGTCGGTCTGATATTTAGATGCGTTCGGGTTTTAACAAAGTGTAAACGTAGCGCCCGAGTGATGAGTTTAAGAAGTGAAGATACTGTAATAACAACGACTGATTTGGTTTATGACCCAACGATAGAGACAATGTTGTGATGAAAATGTGATTCCACGGTCCGTTTCTTTCACCCGTTTCTCCTTTGTTTTCCCCCAAGGTACAAAGACATCCGCTTGGAAGAAGAATTTGACAACCTTTTACACAGACAACTGATGGACTATGCCATAGACCCCCCATATCCCTAGTACCTTTAATTTTACGCTAGCCCAACACTTTTTGTAAGTCTATGGACATTGAAAAAGCTTTTTGCACACCGTTTATAGCAAAAGCATCGGGAGACTACAGTCAACATGTACATCGAGACAAGACAAGACCTCAATCGGCAAATGTATATTAAACTCACATAGTTTATGACTGCATTTACCATAATTGCTCCTTATCTTCATCTCTACAAACTTCAGGTAATAACACACATAGTCGATAGGGAATATAGGCACAGATATCAGCACTCACATATCCCCCTATTCATGTATCATCAACTAAAATGTGCTCCCCCATTTTGTTGCAACCAAAAGCCGAAAAGAGCTCGGTAAAGTTTGACAGCCCATCCACAGACCCGTACCACGGGATAAGAAGGAATTCAAATGTATACTTCGCAATACCTCGAAGCTTGATTTAAAACACGTACAGCACGATGATACATGACCCCCCAAACATGGATTCATACACACATGCTTCTGCTATCTCACTAGGTCATACCCTTTTCCTACCTTCTCCTCTCCTCCCCTACCCAATCATAGAAATGTATTATACATGACATATATTTTTCTCTTTTTGAACTGTTTTAGGAAGTGGCAGTTATTGGTGACTGCCAAAGGGTGGACTGTCAAAGTCAGAAAAATATCACGCTGCACATTGCCATATATGCACCACATGCGTGTGCCCGCTGCACGTGCATGAGCCCTCCCGTGCGTGCGTATACTCGCGGTCGCGTGCACTCGCGGTCGCGCGGTATGCGCATTTACGGTAGAGTTTGTGTTCGTCTAGCGGGCGACTCAATTGTAACATATTTTAGTCATATAATGTATTTTGTAGACAATGGTCCCTTTGATAGAATCTGAAAGTTCAGTTAGAATATAATTAGCAGTATTCCGGAGTTGGTTTGAAGCGGATTACTCGCTCGTGCGTATAGTTATGGACATAAGAAGTTTATGGACATTTACTATATTTGCACTTTATTACCCATGCGGCGGGAAACCCAGTTTCCCTCCCACCTGAGCAGTTTGAAATAGTCACAACCCACCTGTATGAACCAACCTATGACCTTTTGTTATAATGCAGAGACGAATTCCTGTGTCCAATGAACAATAAGAATGTAGGGACCATTGTACTGTACTGTGTGTAAGTGTATATAAAGACAAGCCGATCTGGTCCAGCTCTCTACTCTTTTCAACGGTTCTCATCACTGATAATCGGGAGCTGGATATCCAGAAAGGCGCTTGCGATTGTTCCCCTTGTGCGTAAGTTCTCTGCAACCATATTTATCTCCTATCTTGTTGTAAGCCATTCTCTCTCTCCTTCCCCCTTAAATGTAATTGTGTCTTTGTTGTATTTTAACGTGTAGTAACTCGGTTAGGTATTTTATGTTAGTTTGGTAGTGTATAACTTGTATTGTGTATTCTTTTGCGATTGAACGTTCATTCATTTCCCTTAAAAGGTGTTAGACCCTTAGACCGGTATTTGAGTGTTTATTATATTGCTAAAGGGGTTCTCAGAGCGTAAGAATCGCTCATACAGGTTTTGAACTAACAAAGTTATACTGTGTTGCATTTACACCATATCACTGCACAAAGGTTTACAATTTAAGTACATTGTTTAGGATATTGTTACAAAGGTGTGATCTCCTCGTGGTCTCGAGCGTCCGCTACGCTGATAGCGTATCATTACGTCAGTCGGCAGCCTATAGCGTGCTTGCCTTTACGCATTAAGCCGTGAGCGAACGTGCCGCTCGTGCGTCTCGTCCACGGCTAAGCGTTTGTACGCTACGTGCGTACTCTTACGGTATTCCATACGCCAATTGCGTACTGTGTTCATTAACCTTTTAGCGTGTTTAATATAGGATATATATATATTAGGCTTTTACAGTCCATAGAACATATTAATCTCTTGTTGCAGTAGGAGTTAAAATTGAAGCCATTTAATGTGTGCTGCCATAGGAGCGTAAAGGAAATCTATATTTCTATCAGAATGCAAAGTTAATAGAATTGTGATATATGTTCAAAATAAAAGACTTTCTATACATCGTCAGACTAAGCAGCTTTGTATTTGCAGACAAAAATTATCATCTTTTATGCTGTAATTGACGTCTAGAAATCATTTGCAAAGGCAATCGTCTTTTTAAACGGTTGCCAATGGAAACTTATCTGGTATAGTAAGCTTTACATTGGACATCATATTGTTCCCAGAACACAGAAAAATGTGCATAGATAAGAAAAGAAACATTTATTATAATGACACCTGACCTGTTTCTTTACATGTGTTTGTAACCAGCACACAACAACATACACATTTAAAAAAAAAAAATCTATATTAGCTACAGATTGTAGAAATCACCAGGAGAAGGATCCTCCTAAACGTTCCCTGGCAAAAGCCACCGCACATTCATGGTCAGCAGAATGTTCCCTGCTCCTGAAAGTAGAAGTGAAAGGATTGCTCTTGCGATCATTTCACTTCATTACACAATGCAAGGAAGGGTTTCTTTTGAAACCCCTGGCCCTGCATAAGATTTTTAGTACGTTTGGGGGAATGTTAATTTCTTATTGCCATGAACAGTAGCAATAAGAAAGTCTAATGATGTCTAACCCAATAATGATTAAATATTGCCCTTAGAGTAGCCAAGAGAACATTGATGTATGTTTTTTAGCCTCTTCACGAACGTGACATGTGTCAGCGTCCGGAGTCTTACCGGTACGCTGGGGCCGCGGGGCTTGCTTCCTTGGCGTTGTGCGGGCAGCGGCGGAGGTGGGCTGCTGCGCCGGATCCGTGGGCAGCAGTAGCGGCGGTGAGGGGGTCCGCTCGTGGCGGCGGGACGCCGCTACAGCGGGTCGCTCTTGCTGAACCGTTGCTTGGAGACCAGGGGCAGTGAGCAATGTGGCTTTGCAAAAAGGTCTGCATTACTGGGCGCCGCCATGTTGGAGACCAAGTTTTAAGCATAGTTCCTGTTTCCTGTTTCTTCCAGCCAATCCAGGGGAAGCTCTCCCTATAAAAGGGGGCTGGTTTAGGACAGGGATGCCAGTGCTTCAAGTTACAACCCTGTTGTAGGTGCTTTAGCCTGTGCTCCCAGGATTCCTGCTGTATCTTGGTTCCTCCTGATCCTGCTTGGTCGGTTCTCTGTTGCTGCTGCAGCCCTGCCGTTTCTTGCCTGCTACTGCCTGTGGAAGCGCTCCTGGAAAACCCGGTCCAGTAAGACTCTTTGGGCACAGTCGGCCCCGGGTCTTCTGCCTCGTCTTTCAAGCCACACACCACAGATCTCCTTCACCAGCCACGCCTTTGTACCACTGACCACAGCCTGCATATTATTATCTTCAAGCCTTGTTTTCCAAACCACAGTCCACAGTCCTTGTCTCCAGCCACGTTTTCAACTACCATCCACAGTTCCACAGTTCATCATCTACAGTCTCGTCTTTCGAATCACAGTCCGCAGTTCTTCACCTCCAGCCACATCTTTAACCATTGTGCTTCAGCCTCGGTTCTCTACCTCAGCCCTGTACATAATAAATACTTTCCATTGACTCTCAAACCTCGCCTGCGTTCTTCATTGCTCCGTGTCCCATGCGAAGGAACTATATCCAGCCCCCTCATCTGGTTCATTCACAGCCTGCTACCTCCTCGGGCAAATCTCAGCTGCCGGATCCTCAAACCCTGCCAGACGTGACAACATGTGGACAGAGTGGGAGCTCATATGTTCTTGCCTTTCCTGCGTCTGGCGTATGATTTGACAGGGTAACAACTAGTTCTCTCTGCATTCATGGTATATTATTTACTCTGCGGTTGGATGATGTAGGCTCGTCTTGCAATCATGCTCCTTTCTCATCCTGGAAGCCACTTAAACCCTTATCCTTGCTCTTATTATTTCTCTGACGTCCTAGTGGATGCTGGGTACTCCGTAAGGACCATGGGGAATAGATGGACTCCGCAGGAGACTGGGCACTCTTAAAAGAAAGATTAGGTACTATATCTGGTGTGCACTGGCTCCTCCCTCTATGCCCCTCCTCCAGACCTCAGTTAGAATCTGTGCCCGGCCAGAGCTGGTTGCACACTAGGGGCTCTCCTGAGCTTCCTAGAAAAGAAAGTATTTGTTAGGTTTTTTATTTTTCAGTGAGATCTGCTGGCAACAGACTCACTGCTACGAGGGACTAAGGGGAGAGAAGCGAACCTACCTGCTTGCAGCTAGCTTGGGCTTCTAAGGCTACTGGACACCATTAGCTCCAGAGGGATCGAACACAGGACCCGTCCTCGATCGTCCGGTCCCGGAGCCGCGCCGCCGTCCCCCTTGCAGAGCCAGAAGCAAGAAGAACATCCTGAAAATCGGCGGCTGAAGACTCCGGTCTTCATTAAGGTAGTGTGCGCCATTGCTTCCTATGCACACCACATACTCCGGTCACTGATGGGTGCAGGGCGCTGGGGGGGGGGCGCCCTGGGCTGCAATTAGAGTACCTTACATTGGCAAACAGCACATAATATAGTCTAAAAAACTATATATGTGCAAAAATCCCCCGCCATAATATAAATATAAGAGCGGGAGAAGTCCGCCGAGAAGGGGGCAGGGCTATCTCCCTCAGCACACTGGCCCCATTTCCTCTTCACAGCTCCGCTGGAAGACAGCTCCCCAGGCTCTCCCCTGCAGTTTCCAGGCTCAAAGGGTAAAAAAGAGAGGGGGGGCACTAAATTTAGGCGCAAACTGTATATGTAAAGCAGCTATAGGGAAAAATCACTTTGTGTTAGTGTAAATCCCTGATTATATAGCGCTGTGGTGTGTGCTGGCATACTCTCTCTCTGTCTCCCTAAAGGACTTTGTGGGGTCCTGTCCTCAGTCAGAGCATTCCCTGTGTGTGTGCGGTGTGTCGGTACGGCTGTGTCGACATGTTTGATGAGGAGGCTTATGTGGAGGCGGAGCAGGTGCCGATAAGTGTGATGTCACCACCTGCGGGGTCGACACTAGAGTGGGTGGATATGTGGAAGGTTTTACACAACAGTGTCAACTTCTTGCATAAAAGGTTCGATGACATAACAGCTGTGGGACAGCCGGCTTCTCAGCCAGTGCCTGCCCAGGCGTCTCAAAGGCCATCAAGGGCTCAAAAACGGCCGCTACCTCAGATGGCAGACACAGATGTCGACACAGAGTCTGACTCCAGTGTCGACGAGGACGAGACTAATGTACATTCCACTAGGGCCATCCGTTGCATGATTACGGCAATGAAAAATGTGTTGCACATTTCTGACATTAACCCAGGTACCACTAAAAAGGGTATTATGTTTGGGGAGAAAAAGCAACCAGTGGTTTTTCCCCCATCAGATGAGTTGAATGAAGTGTGTGAAGAAGCGTGGGCTTCCCCCGATAAGAAACTAGTGATTTCTAAAAAGTTACTGATGGCGTACCCTTTCCCGCCAGAGGACAGGTTACGTTGGGAGACATCCCCGAGGGTGGATAAGGCACTCACACGCTTGTCAAAAAAGGTGGCACTGCCGTCTCAGGATACGGCCGCCTTAAAGGAGCCTGCGGATAGAAAGCAGGAGGCTATCCTGAAGTCTGTATATACACACTCAGGTACTATACTGAGACCTGCAATTGCTTCAACTTGGATGTGTAGTGCTGCAGCAGCTTGGTCCGATACCCTGTCAGAAAATATTGATACCCTCGACAGGGATACGATTTTGCTAACCATAGAGCATATTAAGACGTCGTCTTATATATGAGAGATGCACAGAGGGATATTTGCCGGCTGGCATCTAGAATTAATGCAATGTCCATTTCTGCCAGGAGAGTATTATGGACTCGGCAGTGGACAGGTGATGCGGATTCTAAAAGGCACATGGAGGTTTTGCCTTACAAGGGTGAGGAATTGTTTGGGGATGGTCTCTCGGACCTCGTTTCCACAGCAACAGCTGGGAAGTCGACATTTTTACCTCAGGTTCCCTCTCAGCCTAAGAAAGCACAGTATTATCAGGTACAGTCCTTTCGGCCCCAGAAAGGCAAGCGGGTCAAAGGCGCTTCTTTTCTGCCCAGAGGCAAGGGAAGAGGGAAAAAGCTGCAACAGACAGCCAGTTCCCAGGATCAAAAATCCTCCCCCGCTTCCTCTAAGTCCACCGCATGACGCTGGGGCTCCACAGGTGGAGCCAGTTGCGGTGGGGGCGCGTCTCCGGAACTTCAGCGACCAGTGGGTTCGCTCACAGGTGGATCCCTGGGTTCTGCAAGTAGTATCACGGGGATACAAGCTGGAGTTCGAGGCGACTCCCCCTCGCCGTTACCTCAAATCAGCCTTGCCTGCTGCTCTCAGAGAAAGGGAGGTAGTACTGGCGGCAATTCACAAGCTTTATCTTCAGCAGGTGATAATCAAGGTACCCCTCCTTCAACAGGGACGGGGTTACTATTCCACAATGTTTGTGGTACCGAAACCGGACGGTTCGGTGAGACCCATTCTAAATTTGAAATCCTTGAACATTTATATAAAAAGGTTCAAGTTCAAGATGGAATCGCTCAGGGCGGTTATTACAAGCCTGGAAGAGGGGGATTTTATGGTGTCATTGGACATCAAGGATGCTTACCTGCATGTCCCCATTTATCCACCCCACCAGGAGTACCTCAGTTTTGTGGTACAGGATTGTCATTACCAATTCCAGACGTTGCCGTTTGGTCTGTCCACGGCACCAAGGTAATGGCCGAAATGATGATGCTCCTCCGATGCTCCTCCGAAAGAAGGGAGTCATAATTATCCCGTACTTGGATGATCTCCTTATAAAGGCGAGGTCCAAAGAGCAGCTGCTAGTCAGCGTAGCACTATCTCAGGAAGTGCTGCATCAGCACGGCTGGATTCTGAATATCCAAAAGTCACAGCTGAGTCCTGCGACGCGTCTGCTGTTCTTGGGCATGATTCTGGACACAGAACAGAAGAAGGTGTTTCTCCCGGAGGAGAAGGCCCAGGAATTATCATCTCTGGTCAGGAACCTCCTGAAACCAAAGCAGGTGTCGGTGCATCATTGCACGCGAGTCCTGGGAAAGATGGTAGCTTCTTACGAAGCAATTCCCTTCGGCATGTTCCATGCAAGGATCTTTCAGTGGGATCTGTTAGACAAGTGGTCTGGATCGCATCTCCAGATGCATCGGTTGATCACCCTGTCCCCGAGGGCCAGGGTGTCTCTGCTGTGGTGGCTGCAGAGTGCTCATCTGCTCGAAGGCCGGAGATTCGGCATACAGGACTGGGTCCTGTATACCACGGATGCAAGTCTCCGAGGTTGGGGGGCAATCACCCAGGGAAGAAACTTCCAAGGACAATGGTCGAGTCAGGAAACTTCCCTACACATAAATATTCTGGAACTAAGGGCCATTTACAACGCCCTGAGTCAAGCAGAACCCCTGCTTCAAAACCAACCAGTTCTGATTCAGTCAGACAACATCACGGCAGTCGCCCATGTAAATCGACAGGGCGGCACAAGAAGCAGGATGGCAATGGCAGAAGCCACAAGGATTCTTCGATGGGCGGAGAATCACGTGCTAGCACTGTCAGCAGTGTTCATTCCGGGAGTGGACAACTGGGAAGCAGACTTCCTCAGCAGACACGACCTCCACCCGGGAGAGTGGGGACTTCATCCAGAAGTCTTCAAGCTGATTGTAAATCGCTGGGAACGGCCACAGGTGGACATGATGGCGTCCCGCCTCAACAAAAAGCTAAAAAGATATTGCGCCAGGTCAAGGGACCCTCAGGCGATAGCTGTGGATGCTCTAGTGACACCGTGGGTGTACCAGTCGGTGTATGTGTTGCCTCCTCTTCCTCTCATACCCAAGGTACTGAGGATAATAAGAAAAAGGGGAGTAAGAACTATACTCATTGTTCCGGATTGGCCAAGAAGAACTTGGTACCCAGGACTTCAGGAAATGATCTCAGAGGACCCATGGCCTCTGCCGCTCAGACAGGACCTGCTACAGCAGGGGCCCTGTCTGTTCCAAGACTTACCGCGGCTGCGTTTGATGGCATGGCCGTTGAACGCCGGATCCTAAAGGAAAAGGGCATTCCTGATGAAGTCATTCCTACGCTGATAAAAGCTAGGAAGGATGTGACAGCAAAACATTATCACCGCATATGGCGAAAATATGTTGCTTGGTGTGAGGCCAGGAAGGCCCCAACGGAGGAATTTCAGCTGGGTCGATTTCTGCACTTCCTACAGTCAGGAGTGACTATGGGCCTAAAATTGGGTTCCATAAAAGTCCAGATTTCGGCCCTGTCTATTTTCTTTCAAAAAGAACTGGCTTCACTGCCTGAAGTTCAGACGTTTGTTAAGGGAGTGCTGCATATTCAGCCCCCTTTTGTGCCTCCAGTGGCACCATGTGATCTCAATGTTGTGTTGGATTTCCTAAAATCACATTGGTTTGAGCCACTTAAAACCGTGGAGCTAAAATATCTCACGTGGAAAGTGGTCATGCTGTTGGCCTTGGCTTCGGCCAGGCGTGTGTCAGAATTGGCAGCTTTGTCGTGTAAAAGCCCATATCTGATTTTCCATATGGACAGGGCAGAATTGAGGACTCGTCCCCAATTTCTCCCAAAGGTGGTATCAGCTTTTCATTTGAACCAACCTATTGTGGTGCCTTCGGCTACTCGGGACTTGGAGGATGCCCTAAAAAATCTATGTTTCCAGGACAGCTGGAGTCAGAAAAACTGACTCGCTGTTTATCCTGCATGCACCCAACAAGCTGGGTGCTCCTGCTTCGAAGCAGACTATTGCTCGATGGATCTGTAGCACGATTCAACTTGCACATTCTGCGGCTGGACTGCCGCATCCTAAATCAGTAAAAGCCCATTCCACGAGGAAGGTGGGCTCTTCTTGGGCGGCTGCCCGAGGGGTCTCGGCTTTACAACTTTGCCGAGCTGCTACTTGGTCGGGTTCAAACACATTTGCAAAATTCTACAAGTTTGATACCCTGGCTGAGGAGGACCTTGAGTTTGCTCATTCGGTGCTGCAGAGTCATCCGCACTCTCCCGCCCGTTTGGGAGCTTTGGTATAATCCCCATGGTCCTTACGGAGTACCCAGCATCCACTAGGACGTCAGAGAAAATAAGAATTTACTCACCGGTAATTCTATTTCTCGTAGTCCGTAGTGGATGCTGGGAGCCCGTCCCAAGTGCGGACTCTCTGCAATACGTGTATATAGTTATTGCTTAACTAAAGGGTTTTGTTATGAGCCATCTGTTAATGAGGCTCATTTGTTGTGCATACTGTTAACTGGGTATAGTTATCACAAGTTGTACGGTGTGATTGGTGTGGCTGGTATGAGTCTTACCCTGGATTCCAAATCCTTTCCTAGTAATGTCAGCTCTTCCGGGCACAGTTTCCCTAACTGAGGTCTGGAGGAGGGGCATAGAGGGAG
This sequence comes from Pseudophryne corroboree, assembly GCF_028390025.1. Lineage (NCBI taxonomy): Eukaryota > Metazoa > Chordata > Amphibia > Anura > Myobatrachidae > Pseudophryne > Pseudophryne corroboree. Next base: position 757,065,091 of record NC_086449.1, read on the forward strand.
GAGCCAGTGCACACCAGATATAGTACCTAATCTTTCTTTTAAGAGTGCCCAGTCTCCTGCGGAGCCCGTCTATTCCCCATGGTCCTTACGGAGTACCCAGCATCCACTACGGACTATGAGAAATAGAATTACCGGTGAGTAAATTCTTATTTTCTCCCTGCCTTCAAAACCTATCCATTTATCCAAGCCTACCACCCCTCCTCTTATCTCTCACAATACCCAACTCTCCTCTCCATTCCCCACATGTGTCCACTCACAGCCCTTCAAGAATGTAAGCTCTTGGGATCAGGGCCCTCTTCCCACATTTTTCATGAAGGAATGACATAATCTGCAGATTTAATTATGTATATCAGTAACTTCTACTCGGGTATGTAACAGCTGTGTGTGTAAACCCTTGTACTTTTGTGCCAACACTACACAATGACATTATTCATGGCAGTGCTTGGCTTTGGGTGAGGCCTGATAATGGGAATTGCATCATCATGGACCCCACCCATGCTTCTTGGAGTTCCAAAAATTAGGCAAGTTTGGTTAAATCCTAGAAGGAAGTTGTCCTATAGATCCTAAGAGGAAGCTGTCCTATAGGAAGTTGGGATCCTGACCACCAGTGGTCAGGATCCCAACGGTCAGAATCCTAGCAGCACAATCCTGATGGTCAGAATGCAGATGAGTATTCTAAGCCTAGCCATAACACTAACCCTAACCCACCCCTCCCAAAGCCTAACCCTAACTGTCCCCTTCAGTAGCCTATCCCTAACCATGTCTTCCCGCAGCCTAACCTTAACCCTCCACATAGTGCCTAACCCTAGAACTAACCCTAATACTCACCACGGTATCCGTTGGCATTCTGAACATTGGGATTTCGCTATTGAGATTCTGACCATCGGGATCCTGACTACATCCCATTGCAGGAGTCGAAGCTGCCTTTTATGGAATGGGAAAGTAATTTCAGCTAGAATACTACTTGGAATGGTATCATTGTTCCAAAAATCAATTCTGAAAGTAGTTAATCAAGAAATCTGTCTTCTTTCCAGATCCATCAGATGGTGTGCAAAGGAAATTACATACTCTGGATGTTAGGAGAGCACTGTTAACTTATCTCGAAAGAACAGAATAATTGAGACTGACAGATCATGTCTTTCTTCAATTCTTCGGGAAGAGAAAAGGAAGTAAAGCAAGTAAATCCTCATTAGGTAGTTGGCTATAGAATATTACAGAAACGTGAAAGTGCAGCGTTACTGTTATCTATGAAGACTCATTCAGCTGGGTTGTCACCTACTTTATGGGCAAAATCAGCACAAATTTTATTTGAGCACATCTGTAGAGCATGTCTGCATACAGTACACAAGGTGTTCGGAAAAACACCCCCCTATAAAAATCCGTATGACATAAGAAAAAAGAAAATTGTAATAAAGAAGTACCTATTAATCTCCTGTAATAGATTGCAGCTTCTAATAATAACTCCGATTTACTCAAACTTAAAGATAGGGACTGAAGGAGGTTGACTAGAGCTTCACAACAAGAGTGCAGTAAATATTTACAAATAACATAAAACCTTAAATTATTTAATCATTAGTTTGTAAAGTGACAAAAATATATTACATTTAAAATGGGGTGGGTTCAATATGCCAGCAGTCAGGATACTGATCAGTGCATAACGATAGTGAGAATCCCGACAGGGGAAATGTATTCTTACCTTCCTCCAATGCCCCTAACCTTACCTTCCCGCAACCTAAACCTAACCCTCCCCGATGGTGCCTAAACCATCCCTCCCTTCCCGCAGCCTAAACCCAACTGTCCCTTCCCTGCAACCTAACCTTAACCCTCCTCAGGGCTGCCTTAACTTAACCTCCCTGCAGCATAAACCTAACTGTCCCTTCCCTGCAGCCTAACCTTAACCCTACTCAGGTGTGCCTTAACCTACCCCCCCCCCCCCCCCTCCCTGCAGCCTAAACCTAACTGTTCCTTTCCTGCAGCCTAACCCTCCTCAGGGGTGCCTTAACCTAACCACCCCTCCCCTCCCTGCAGCCTAAACCTAACTGTCCCTTTCCTGCAGCCAAACCATAACCCTCCTCAGGGGTGCCTAAACCTAACCCCCCCTCCCCGCAGCCTAAACCTAACCTCCCCAAAACAACCCCCCACCCCCAGCACGGCTTACCTCTCCAAACATTGGGATCCTGAGCACATCCCTTTAGAACACATGATTCATAAAAAATGCAAGGCAAAATATCAAGAGTCCTCATAAATCCCATGGTGCATTTGGTCTGATTCATGTTTGGATGGAATTGCACAGCGGCAGGGAAGCGGTTGTGCAATCCTGTGTCATTAGCATTCTAATGCAGCAGAAAACGTCTGTAGGAGATAGGCGCCTCCTGATAGCATCTGCGAGATCTCAGTGCTGCGTCTGAGGGTGCAGCCTCGGATCACCATTGAGACCATCAGTTGTAATTCACAATGTTTCCACGCACCGGCCATCTTGCGTAAGATGAAGCACCCGATCTTCCTGATATTTCTGCTTATATACTTGAGCGATGGATGTGAGACACTAGCACTTGGAACAAGACTACAATGGTCAAAATAAAATATGTTGGATAATGTCTAAAACTTATTCTCATAGTTCATACCTATTCGTGAAGTAATGGATCTAAGGGGGTGAATCAGACCTGATCGTAGATGTACTAAATTTTACACATCTACGATCAGCTTCCCTGACATGCCAGGGGGGCCGCCCAGCACAGGGCTAGTCCGCCCCGCATGTCAGACCCTACCCCGTCGCACAAGTACAAAATCATTGCACAGCGGTAATGCTTTTGTACTATACGAGTAGCTCCCAGCCAGCGCAGCTCCTGCGCGCTGAGAGGGATCTACCCGTCCAGGCACGCCTGCATTGCCTGGACTGCGCCCCCTAAACGGTGGCTAAATGCCACCGGCCCTCTGCCTGTCAGTCAGCGCTGGCGCATGCGCGGTTCAGGCCTGAGCGTTGCTGTGCGAATATGCACAGCACCGATCGGGTCTGAATTAGCCCCTTAGCCACATTACCATTTCTCTTATTGCAGCTGGTCCACGCTCAACCTTATTTTGGGAAAATATGTCTTCATATTGTTTGATGGTTGTTGTTTTTTTGTTCTCTTGGAAATGAAATAATTAAAATATTTTATTGTTATTTTCCTTTTGTGTATTTATTAAGTGGACCAAAATAGGTGGCAGATGTATTAACCTGAAGAAGGGATAAAGAAGTGATAAGAGGAATGTGATAACGCACCAGCCAATCGGCTCCTAACTGTCAATTTGCATATTGGAGCTGATTGGCTGGTGCGTTATCACCTTGCTCTTATCACTGCTCCAGGCTTAATACATCTGCCCCTAGGTATTCACCGGTTGCAGTATTGCAGTGCTCCAAGATCTTCCTGGACAGAACCATTGGTGACAGTGTCTGGATGTTAGAATGTTACCGGTGATTATGCACTGGTAATTAAATATTTTTACATTACATTACAGCACAGGTTTGCTCTGCTTTGAAATAAATGTGCTATGAAATAAGTTGTAATTCATTTACACGAAAGAAATATTAAACTAGATTCTATTTCCGAAGACCACAATTACACAGTCATCACAGTTATTCTTCCAGTCTGCGCCCGTGTTTAGCTAATTAAAACTTACGCTTAGACACACCTACATTCCACTTACAGTTTTTCCTTGACACGCGCATAAATTTACTTCTCCATCTATTTGCAGAGAAGCCTGAATTAATTGCTCATTCTTACGACAAGAAAACTGCCATTTTCACCCACACAATAACCCTCAGCTATAACTCTATAAACATTCCTAAATACCTAATAGCGTGCTGTCACGCCTGTGCAATCATGCCTGATTTCTATAACTATCTTTAACCTTGATTCAGTTATAAACATCAACTTTATTTTCTCTTTCTGTTTACTGTAAATATCAGAGCAACAGCCAATTAAATTTGTCTTCTGATGTATGTTATTTTGCAGTTAAAACACATGGGAGGGGGCACGGGAGCGCCTAACCCGAGCCCCCAGGTTTTATTCATGACATCATACATCCATATTGTGGTAGAGGAGAAACATACCCAAACTGCAGTCAATATAGTTCTTTGTGCTTTTTCCTGTAATGCACATCAATTGTTTTAATGTTTTAATGCAGTTTTTTATGCAGATCATATTTAAAAAAAATAAAAATAATTATAGCAGTGCCGTTACTGTGACCCTCCAAGACAATTTTTGGTTTGAGAAAATTCAGAAAAGGTTATTGAAGCATGAGTCTATGTCTTTTGGTAATTGTGATATGTTGAAACTGCTATACTTTCAATTTTTTGTGTTGCGCTTCGGTGCGATGGGGGTGGAGAGATGGGAACACGTAGCCGTGACTGTGTTTTGTGGGTTGCCCCCTGCTCGCTGGTATGGGGGACCCCGCCATATATCAATGAGATTGCACTACAGACCTTGCGCAGCGAAGATTGGAATTGGTTGATGGCAAATAATACCTGCAACTTACCGTACTCACCTCTCCACGACTCAATCAAATGTCTTTCATGGAATGTTGGAGGGCTCAATTCTCCCATTAAGCATCAAAGGGTTTTAACCCACCTTAAGAAATTTAGCCCAGACATCATTTTTCTACAGGAGACCCACTGGAGGGAGGGTGATGGTTCTTCCCTTCGAGCTGGTTGGTTGGGCGATTGCTTTTCGGCCCCGTATGCCAATAAGACTAGAGGGGTGGCTATCCTCTTTGCACGACACCTCCCATACACCATTTTAAACACTGTCTCGGACCCTAATGGTCGATATTTACTGATAGATGTTAAGATTGGAGGCGCTACATATACACTTTTAAACATATACGCTCCCAATACTCAGGTATCGGAGTTTTTGACACAGATGACTTTCTTGATACAACAGTGGGAGGCTTTTCCACTGATAATTGGAGGTGACTTCAATACGGTGCATGACCCAACCTTGGATAAAACTCCAATTCCGTCCAATCGACACTCTACAATCTGGTCTACACTTGTGAAATTTATGTTAGGACTCCAAGTGACTGATGTCTGGAGACTTTTTAATTCATCAGATAAATCTGTTACCTTCCATTCGGGGGTTTACCACATGGTCTCCCGCATAAACTATTTTTTAGTAGTGGATTCTTTGATATCCGAGGTGACCTCCGCAAATATTTCTGACATATTGGTCTCGGATCATGCACCGATTGAATTCTCGTTTAGACTACCACATACAGGTCCCACACACCGCACTTGGAAGTTTCCAGCATATTTATTCCAATCAGAAAAATTCCGGGACTACTTAAAACGTAACTGGCTGGACTATAGAGATAATAACATTGCCCACTGGGACGACCCGGTTCTTTTCTGGGAAGCATCGAAGTCTGTGATGCGAGGAAGTATCCTCTCATATGTGTCCAGTCGTAATAAAATTCAAAAAGACCAGTATCGTTCCCTCTCCCATACACTGCAGACTACGTTTGCTGAATATGTGGCAGACCCCTTGGAAGAAAAATTTACAATATATAATCAAGCTAAATCTGTATTGGAAAATGTTCTACTTTCCCAAGCACAATCGCGTTTGGACTTCACGAAAAATAGATATTATAGGTGGGGTGCCAGGACGGGACGTTTACTGGCCTCACTAACTAAAGGCTATAAACGGAGAAACCATATCGTCTCTATTAAAGAGACTGGAACTTCCTCTTGTCTGACAAGAACTTCTGACATATCAAGGGCCTTTCATGACTATTATTGTATTCTATACTCCGCTAGACCATCGACCCCAGAGTCTTTAGACGATATCATCAGAGAGGCCAATTTACCTAGTCTGGACCCAGACCAAATAGACCTTTTAGACTCGGAAATTACTAAAGAGGAAATAAGATCAGCAATCTCTTCCCTACATAGATGTAAAGCCCCAGGACCGGATGGTTTTTCGGAAGAATATTTTAAAATCCTATCTACTGACATTGTACCGACTTTATTAGAACTTTATCGCACTATACATAAAAAATGGCCGTCCTATCCCTCTTTTAATGCTGCCTTTACTACCCTTATTCCAAAACCCGACCGCGACCCTACACTGTTGCGTTCCTATCGTCCCATTACTTTGCTAAATGTGGGCTTTAAAATTCTGTCCAAAATCATGTCCTCCCGACTACAAATATTCTCCTCCTCTCTTTTTCTCATCTCACCAACTAGGTTTCACCCGGCGCAGACAATTGGTTAAGGGTATTCGCACAGCCATTGCTTCTATAATTGCATCCAACAACAATCCCACCGTTCCCAATATGCTTCTGAGCCTTGACACTCAGAAAGCTTTTGATACGGTATCCCGGCCCTTTTTATTTAAAGTTTTATTAACTCCTAATTTCGGCCCAGATTTCATTAATCTTATAAAGTTCCTCTATAGCTCTCCCACGACTTTCCTTTTAGTCAATGGCACAAGAAGTGATCCCATTATTATGTCTAGAGGCACCCGCCAAGGTTGCCCTTTATCTCCCCTACTTTTTAATTTGTCCCTTGACCCCTTACTTCGCATAATTGACTCTGGCCGACCTTGAAAGGTATATCGGTTGGTACGATGGAAGTGAAACTCATTGCATTTGCGGATGATGTTTTGATATACATGTCCAATCCTAAACACTCCCTTAAACCGCTGCCAGAATTGCTTGATAGGGTGGGGGTCTCTTTCTGGCTTTTTTATTAATTTTGAAAAATCTAGTGCACTTTATCTGAAACAAGGCTTTTATAGACCCTTGTGCGTGGCACACTTACCTTTGAACTGGGCGAGAAAGAAACTCCCGTATTTGGGTATTCTCCTTCCCAAAAATATTGCAAATCTCTATGATATTAATATTAAGACAACGCTCTCTAAAATTACGGGGGATCTTGGGGAGATGGTCCATTTACAACTTTCCTTTTTAGGAAGGACAAATATAATTAAAATTATATATTTTCCAAAACTCCTCTACCGATTACAAGTTCTCCCCCTTTTGCTCTCTAGACATGACCTCCTACAGATAACATCGGCCTTTAGGAAATTTATTTGGAACAATAAGCGCACGAGAATTGGTCTATTTAAATTAGGTCAACCTAAAACAAACAAGGGAGTTAATTTTCCAGACATTCTGACGTATAGCTATGCTTCCCATATTCGCTATTTCAAGGACTGGCTATCTAGTACCCAAACTTACACTGACTCACTTCTCGAACAAAATTTTATTCCTCATGTATCCCTGATAGCTTTTCTACACTTAACCGATGTTGAGATCTCTACAGATTTAATTAATAATCCCCTCCTTATGACTACGAGGAAAGTTTGGCTATCCCCGAGACATAAATATAAATTACACAAACACCTATCTATTCATTTGCCTTTCTTACAGAATCCGGGTTTCCAAAATGGAGAGGCCACCTATCCTTTCACTGAATGGAAATCATTAGGAATTTGCAGTATAGGCCAGCTAATCAATCTTGAATCCCATAAACCATTATCTTACGCGGAGGCCTTATCTAAATACCCATATATTGGCCCCCAGAACTTTGGTTTTTTTCAAGCCCAACATTATGTTAGCACGGTTTCCAGACTATTACCCGCGACTGATTGGGATAATCAACTGGACCGAATATTATTGCGACCGGAACTATCCAAAGGTGCTATTCCCTTTTACTATAAACACCTTCACCTAGACCATTCTACATAAAACTGGGATAGCCCAATGGTTGGAAAATTTTCCTAATTTAGATGTTAATGGGTTACTGCACATGCTACATTTTTCAATAGTTATGTTCCCCCCTGCTAAATACACGGAAATGTATCTTAATATCTTTCACAGATCCTATATTTCTCCCCATAGAGGTTTCTTAATAGGCCTTTTAAGCGATCCTTCTTGTCCCAAATGTGGCCATCAATCGGCAGACCTTTATCATTGTTTATGGGCCTGTCCACTATTAAGACTGTTCTGGTTAGCAGTTTGGCGTTTTGCATCCCTACATTTAGTGAACTACATCCCTTTAATGCCGGAATGGGCTATATTTGGCATTATACCCCCTGGTACCAGACCTCCCAAAGCCGTTAAAAAATTACTCTTAGCAATCTCATCGGCAGCTAGAAAAGCTGTTTTGCATATGTGGGTTCATAGTTCCGTCCTGATTCTAGAAATGTTCAAGGAAAAACTATTTTTTATTTGTCATATGGATTGGTTGGAGGCCTCCCTCCAAAAAGTATCTCGCACCGAATCCTTTTTCGCAACATGGGAAAGTTTTATTGAAACATTACCTACCCATACTAGAGAGGCCATTAGCTTATGTTTTCGCACCACACTCTGGTATGAAACCAGAATTTTTCTCAGAGACCCTCCATTCACTCTTGTTAGCGCTGGCTAGCGGTCATGTCGTGTTCCCGTCTCTCTGAAGGTCCGGAATGTACCTGTGGGTGTCATTTATTATTCCATGATATTGTTCATGTTACCCTTTTTTGTACTCCTCCCTCCATTATGTTTTGTATCTATTACATTATGTTTTTTTCTCTAACGTCCTAGTGGATGCTGGGGACTCCGTCAGGACCATGGGGATTAGCGGCTCCGCAGGAGACAGGGCACAAAAATAAAGCTTTAGGATCAGGTGGTGTGCACTGGCTCCTCCCCCTATGACCCTCCTCCAAGCCTCAGTTAGGTTTTTGTGCCCGTCCGAGCAGGGTGCAATCTAGGTGGCTCTCCTAAAGAGCTGCTTAGAAAAAGTTTTTAGGTTTTTTATTTTCAGTGAGTCCTGCTGGCAACAGGCTCACTGCATCGAGGGACTTAGGGGAGAGAAGTCAACTCACCTGCGTGCAGGATGGATTGGCTTCTTAGGCTACTGGACACCATTAGCTCCAGAGGGATCGAACACAGGCCCAGCCATGGAGTCCGGTCCCGGAGCCGCGCCGCCGACCCCCCTTGCAGATGCCGAAGTTGGAAGAGGTCCAGAAGCAGGCGGCAGAAGACTTTTCAGTCTTCCTGAGGTAGCGCACAGCACTGCAGCTGTGCGCCATTGTTGTCAGCACACTTCACACAGCGGTCACGGAGGGTGCAGGGCGCTGGGGGGGCGCCCTGGGCAGCAATGTATAATACCTTTTTATGGCTAAAAATACATCACATATAGCCCTTGAGGCTATATGGATGTATTTAACCCCTGCCAGATCTCACAAACTCCGGAGAAGAGCCCGCCGAAATAGGGGGCGGGGCTTATTCTCCTCAGCACACAGCGCCATTTTCCTGCTCAGCTCCGCTGTGAGGAAGGCTCCCAGGACTCTCCCCTGCACTGCACTACAGAAACAGGGTAAAACAGAGAGGGGGGGCACTTTTTTTGGCGATATTACTATATTTAAGCTGCTATAAGGATACAACACTTATATAGGGTTGTTCCCATATATATTATAGCGCTTGGGTGTGTGCTGGCAAACTCTCCCTCTGTCTCCCCAAAGGGCTAGTGGGGTCCTGTCTTCAATAGAGCATTCCCTGTGTGTCTGCTGTGTGTCGGTACGTGTGTGTCGACATGTATGAGGACGATGTTGGTGTGGAGGCAGAGCAATTGCCGGTAATGGTGATGTCACCCCCCAGGGAGTCGACACCGGAATGGATGGCTTTGTTTATGGAATTACGTGATAATGTCAGCACATTACAAAAATCAGTTGACGACATGAGACGGCCGGCAAACCAGTTAGTACCTGCCCAGGCGTCTCAGACACCGTCAGGGGCTGTAAAACGCCCTTTACCTCAGTCGGTCGACACAGACCCAGACACGGACACTGAATCTAGTGTCGACGGTGAAGAAACAAACGTATTTTCCAGTAGGGCCACACGTTATATGATCACGGCAATGAAGGAGGCTTTGCATATCTCTGATACTACAAGTACCACAAAAAGGGGTATTATGTGGGGGGTGAAAAAACTACCTGTAGTTTTTCCTGAATCAGAGGAATTGAATGATGTATGTGATGAAGCGTGGGTTAACCCAGATAGAAAAGTGCTAATTTCAAAAAAAGTTATTGGCATTATACCCTTTCCCGCCAGAGGTTAGGGCGCGCTGGGAAACACCCCCTAAGGTGGATAAGGCGCTCACACGCTTATCAAAACAAGTGGCGTTACCGTCTCCTGATACGGCCGCCCTCAAGGATCCAGCTGATAGGAGGCTGGAAACTACCCTAAAAAGTATATACACACATACTGGTGTTATACTGCGACCAGCCATCGCCTCAGCCTGGATGTGCAGTGCTGGGGTGGTCTGGTCGGATTCCCTGACTGAAAATATTGATACCCTGGATAGGGACAGTATTTTACAGACTTTAGAGCAATTAAAGGATGCTTTTCTTTATATGCGAGATGCTCAGAGGGATATTTGCACTCTGGCATCGAGAGTAAGTGCGATGTCCATATCTGCCAGAAGAAGTTTATGGACACGACAGTGGTCAGGTGATGCGGATTCCAAACGGCATATGGAAGTATTGCCGTATAAAGGGGAGGAATTATTTGGCGTCGGTCTATCGGATTTGGTGGCCACGGCAACTGCCGGGAAATCCACCTTTTTACCTCAGACCCCCTCCCAACAGAAAAAGACACCGTCTTTTCAGCCGCAGTCCTTTCGGTCCTATAAGAACAAGCGGGCAAAAGGACAGTCATATCTGCCCCGAGGCAGAGGAAAGGGTAAGAGAGGGCAGCAAGCAGCTCCTTCCCAGGAACAGAAGCCCTCCGCGGGTTCTGCAAAGCCCTCAGCATGACGCTGGGGCTTTACAAGCGGACTCAGGAACGGTGGGGGGTCGACTCAAGAATTTCAGCGCGCAGTGGGCTTGCTCACAGGTGGACCCCTGGATCCTGCAGGTAGTATCTCAGGGTTACAGGTTGGAATTCGAGAAGTCTCCCCCTCGCCGGTTCCTAAAGTCTGCTTTGCCAACGTCTCCCTCAGACAGGGCGACGGTATTGGAAGCCATTCACAAGCTGTTTTCTCAGCAGGTGATAGTCAAGGTACCCCTCCTACAACAGGGAAAGGGGTATTACTCCACGCTATTTGTGGTACCGAAGCCGGACGGCTCGGTAAGACCTATTCTAAATCTGAAATCTTTGAACCTGTACATACAAAAATTCAAGTTCAAGATGGAATCACTCAGAGCAGTGATAGCGAATCTGGAAGAAGGGGACTTTATGGTGTCCCTGGACATAAAAGATGCTTACCTGCATGTCCCAATTTGCCCTTCACATCAAGGGTACCTCAGGTTCGTGGTGCAAAACTGTCATTATCAGTTTCAGACGCTGCCGTTTGGATTGTCCACGGCACCTCGGGTCTTTACCAAGGTAATGGCCGAAATGATGATTCTTCTGCGAAGAAGAGGCGTATTAATTATCCCTTACTTGGACGATCTCCTGATAAGGGCAAGGTCCAGAGAACAGCTGGAGGACGGAGTAGCACTAACCCAAGTAGTGCTGCAACAACACGGGTGGATTCTGAATTTTCCAAAATCTCAGTTGACCCCGACAACACGTCTGCTGTTCCTGGGAATGATTCTGGACACGGTTCAGAAAAAGGTGTTTCTTCCGGAGGAGAAAGCCAAGGAGTTATCCGAACTTGTCAGGAACCTCCTAAAACCAGGAAAAGTGTCTGTGCATCAATGCACAAGAGTCCTGGGAAAGATGGTGGCTTCTTACGAAGCAATCCCATTCGGCAGATTCCACGCACGAACTTTTCAGTGGGATCTGCTGGACAAATGGTCCGGATCGCATCTGCAGATGCATCAGCGGATAACCTTATCGCCACGGACAAGGGTGTCTCTTCTGTGGTGGTTGCAGAGTGCTCATCTGTTAGAAGGCCGCAGATTCGGCATACAGGACTGGGTCCTGGTGACCACGGATGCCAGTCTGAGAGGCTGGGGAGCGGTCACACAGGGAAGAAACTTCCAGGGAGTATGGTCAAGCCTGGAGATGTTTCTTCACATAAATATACTGGAGCTAAGAGCGATTTACAATGCTCTAAGCCTGGCAAAACCCCTGCTTCAGGGTCAGCCGGTGTTGATCCAGTCGGACAACATCACGGCAGTCGCCCACGTAAACAGACAGGGCGGCACAAGAAGCAGGAGAGCAATGGCAGAAGCTGCAAGGATTCTTCGCTGGGCGGAAGATCATGTGATAGCACTGTCAGCAGTGTTCATTCCGGGAGTGGACACGATCTACACCCGGGAGAGTGGGGACTTCATCCAGAAGTCTTCCACATGATTGTGAACCGTTGGGAAAAACCAAAGGTGGATATGATGGCGTCTCGCCTCAACAAAAAACTGGACAGGTATTGCGCCAGGTCAAGAGACCCTCAGGCAATAGCTGTGGACGCTCTGGTAACACCGTGGGTGTTCCAGTCAGTGTATGTGTTTCCTCCTCTGCCTCTCATACCCAAAGTACTGAGAATTATACGGCAAAGGGGAGTAAGAACGATACTCGTGGCTCCGGATTGACCAAGAAGAACTTGGTACCCGGAACTTCAGGAGATGCTCACGGAAAATCCGTGGCCTCTACTTCTAAGACGGGACCTGATTCAGCAGGGACCGTGTCTATTCCAAGACTTACCGCGGCTGCGTTTGACGGCGTGGCGGTTGAACGCCGAATTCTAAGGGAAAAAGGCATTCCAGAAGAGGTCATTCCTACACTGGTTAAAGCCAGGAAGGAGGTGACTGCACAACATTATCACCGCATTTGGAGAAAATATGTTGCGTGGTGTGAGGCCAGGAAGGCCCCCATGGAGGAATTTCAATTGGGTCGATTCCTACATTTCCTGCAAACAGGATTGTCTATGGGCCTCAAGTTGGGGTCCATTAAGGTTCAAATTTCGGCCCTGTCGATTTTCTTCCAGAAAGAATTGGCTTCAGTTCCTGAAGTCCAGACTTTTGTAAAAGGAGTACTACATATACAGCCCCCGGTTGTGCCCCCAGTGGCTCCGTGGGACCTTAATGTAGTTTTGGATTTTCTCAAATCCCATTGGTTTGAGCCACTCAAATCGGCGGATTTGAAATATCTTACATGGAAAGTAACCATGCTACTGGCCCTGGCTTCAGCCAGGAGAGTGTCAGAATTGGCGGCTTTATCGTATAAAAGCCCATATCTGATTTTCCATTCGGACAGGGCAGAACTGCGGACGCGTCCTCATTTTCTGCCTAAGGTGGTGTCAGCGTTTCACCTGAACCAGCCTATTGTGGTGCCTGCGGCTACTAGCGATTTGGAGGATTCCAAGTTGCTGGACGTTGTCAGGGCATTGAAAATATATATTTCAAGGACGGCTGGAGTCAGAAAATCTGACTCGCTGTTTATACTGTATGCACCCAACAAGCTGGGTGCTCCTGCTTCTAAGCAGACGATTGCTCGTTGGATTTGTAGCACAATTCAACTTGCACATTCTGTGGCAGGCCTGCCACAGCCTAAATCTGTCAAGGCCCATTCCACAAGGAAGGTGGGCTCATCCTGGGCGGCTGCCCGAGGGGTCTCGGCATTACAACTCTGCCGAGCAGCTACGTGGTCGGGGGAGAACACGTTTGTAAAATTCTACAAATTTGATACCCTGGCTAAAGAGGACCTGGAGTTCTCTCATTCGGTGCTGCAGAGTCATCCGCACTCTCCCGCCCGTTTGGGAGCTTTGGTATAATCCCCATGGTCCTGACGGAGTCCCCAGCATCCACTAGGACGTTAGAGAAAATAAGATTTTACTTACCGATAAATCTATTTCTCGTAGTCCGTAGTGGATGCTGGGCGCCCATCCCAAGTGCGGATTGTCTGCAATACTTGTACATAGTTATTGTTACAAAAAAATCGGGTTGTTCTTGTTGTGAGCCGTCTGTTCAGAGGCTCCTACGTTGTCATACTGTTAACTGGGTTCAGATCACAAGTTGTACGGTGTGATTGGTGTGGCTGGTATGAGTCTTACCCGGGATTCAAAATCCTTCCTTATTGTGTACGCTCGTCCGGGCACAGTATCCTAACTGAGGCTTGGAGGAGGGTCATAGGGGGAGGAGCCAGTGCACACCACCTGATCCTAAAGCTTTATTTTTGTGCCCTGTCTCCTGCGGAGCCGCTAATCCCCATGGTCCTGACGGAGTCCCCAGCATCCACTACGGACTACGAGAAATAGATTTATCGGTAAGTAAAATCTTATTTTTTCAATTATTCACCACAATGTTCCTGTAACTACTGCTAATTTCTTTATGGAAATGCTTCAATAAAGAAAATAAGATTTTACTTACCGATAAATCTATTTCTCGTAGTCCGTAGTGGATGCTGGGGACTCCGTCAGGACCATGGGGATTAGCGGCTCCGCAGGAGACAGGGCACAAAAATAAAGCTTTAGGATCAGGTGGTGTGCACTGGCTCCTCCCCCTATGACCCTCCTCCAAGCCTCAGTTAGGATACTGTGCCCGGACGAGCGTACACAATAAGGAAGGATTTTGAATCCCGGGTAAGACTCATACCAGCCACACCAATCACACCGTACAACTTGTGATCTGAACCCAGTTAACAGTATGACAAACGTAGGAGCCTCTGAACAGACGGCTCACAACAATAACAACCCGATTTTTTTGTAACAATAACTATGTACAAGTATTGCAGACAATCCGCACTTGGGATGGGCGCCCAGCATCCACTACGGACTATGAGAAATAGATTTATCGGTAAGTAAAATCTTATTTTCTCTGACGTCCTAGTGGATGCTGGGGACTCCGTCAGGACCATGGGGATTATACCAAAGCTCCCAAACGGGTGGGAGAGTGCGGATGACTCTGCAGCACCGAATGAGAGAACTCCAGGTCCTCTTTAGCCAGGGTATCAAATTTGTAGAATTTTACAAACGTGTTCTCCCCCGACCACGTAGCTGCTCGGCAGAGTTGTAATGCCGAGACCCCTCGGGCAGCCGCCCAGGATGAGCCCACCTTCCTTGTGGAATGGGCCTTGACAGATTTAGGCTGTGGCAGGCCTGCCACAGAATGTGCAAGTTGAATTGTGCTACAAATCCAACGAGCAATCGTCTGCTTAGAAGCAGGAGCACCCAGCTTGTTGGGTGCATACAGTATAAACAGCGAGTCAGATTTTCTGACTCCAGCCGTCCTTGAAATATATATTTTCAATGCCCTGACAACGTCCAGCAACTTGGAATCCTCCAAATCGCTATTAGCCGCAGGCACCACAATAGGCTGGTTCAGGTGAAACGCTGACACCACCTTAGGCAGAAACTGAGGACGCGTCCGCAGTTCTGCCCTGTCCGAATGGAAAATCAGATATGGGCTTTTATACGATAAAGCCGCCCATTCTGACACTCTCCTGGCTGAAGCCAGGGCCAGTAGCATGGTTACTTTCCATGTAAGATATTTCAAATCCACCGATTTGAGTGGCTCAAACCAATGGGATTTGAGAAAATCCAAAACTACATTAAGGTCCCACGGAGCCACTGGGGGCACAACCGGGGGCTGTATATGTAGTACTCCTTTTACAAAAGTCTGGACTTCAGGAACTGAAGCCAATTCTTTCTGGAAGAAAATCGACAGGGCCGAAATTTGAACCTTAATGGACCCCAATTTGAGGCCCATAGACAATCCTGTTTGCAGGAAATGTAGGAATCGACCCAATTGAAATTCCTCCGTGGGGGCCTTTCTGGCCTCACACCACGCAACATATTTTCTCCAAATGCGGTGATAATGTTGTGCAGTCACCTCCTTCCTGGCTTTTACCAGTGTAGGAATGACCTCTTCCGGAATGCCTTTTTCCCTTAGAATTCGGCGTTCAACCGCCATGCCGTCAAACGCAGCCGCGGTAAGTCTTGGAATAGACACGGTCCCTGCTGAAGCAGGTCCCGTCTTAGAGGTAGAGGCCACGGATCTTCCGTGAGCATCTCCTGAAGTTCCGGGTACCAAGTTCTTCTTGGCCAATCCGGAGCCACGAGTATCGTTCTTACTCCCCTTTGCCGTATAATTCTCAGTACTTTTGGTATGAGAGGCAGAGGAGGAAACACATACACTGACTGGAACACCCACGGTGTTACCAGAGCGTCCACAGCTATTGCCTGAGGGTCTCTTGACCTGGCGCAATACCTGTCCAGTTTTTTGTTGAGGCGAGACGCCATCATATCCACCTTTGGTTTTTCCCAACGGTTCACAATCATGTGGAAGACTTCTGGATGAAGTCCCCACTCTCCCGGGTGTAGATCGTGTCTGCTGAGGAAGTCTGCTTCCCAGTTGTCCACTCCCGGAATGAACACTGCTGACAGTGCTATCACATGATCTTCCGCCCAGCGAAGAATCCTTGCAGCTTTTGCCATTGCTCTCCTGCTTCTTGTGCCGCCCTGTCTGTTTACGTGGGCGACTGCCGTGATGTTGTCCGACTGGATCAACACCGGCTGACCCTGAAGCAGGGGTTTTGCCAGGCTTAGAGCATTGTAAATCGCTCTTAGCTCCAGTATATTTATGTGAAGAGACATCTCCAGGCTTGACCATACTCCCTGGAAGTTTCTTCCCTGTGTGACCGCTCCCCAGCCTCTCAGACTGGCATCCGTGGTCACCAGGACCCAGTCCTGTATGCCGAATCTGCGGCCCTCTAACAGATGAGCACTCTGCAACCACCACAGAAGAGACACCCTTGTCCGTGGCGATAAGGTTATCCGCTGATGCATCTGCAGATGCGATCCGGACCATTTGTCCAGCAGATCCCACTGAAAAGTTCGTGCGTGGAATCTGCCGAATGGAATCGCTTCGTAAGAAGCCACCATCTTTCCCAGGACTCTTGTGCATTGATGCACAGACACTTTCCCTGGTTTTAGGAGGTTCCTGACAAGTTCGGATAACTCCCTGGCTTTCTCCTCCGGAAGAAACACCTTTTTCTGAACCGTGTCCAGAATCATTCCCAGGAACAGCAGACGTGTCGTCGGGGTCAATTGAGATTTTGGAAAATTCAGAATCCACCCGTGCTGTTGCAGCACTACTTGGGTTAGTGCTACTACGTCCCCCAGCTGTTCCCTGGACCTTGCCCTTATCAGGAGATCGTCCAAGTAAGGGATAATTAATACGCCTTTTCTTTGCAGAAGAAACATCATTTCGGCCATTACCTTGGTAAAGACCCGAGGTGCCGTGGACAATCCAAACGGCAGCGTCTGAAACTGATAATGACAGTTTTGCACCACGAACCTGAGGTACCCTTGATGTGAAGGGCAAATTGGGACATGCAGGTAAGCATCCTTGATGTCCAGGGACACATAGTGTGGAATAATACCCCTTTCCCTGTTGTAGGAGGGGTACCTTGACTATCACCTGCTGAGAATACAGCTTGTGAATGGCTTCCAATACCGTCGCCCTGTCTGAGGGAGACGTTGGCAGAGCAGACTTTAGGAACCGGCGAGGGGGAGACTTCTCGAATTCCAACCTGTAACCCTGAGATACTATCTGCAGGATCCAGGGGTCCACCTGTGAGTGAGCCCACTGTGCGCTGAAATTCTTGAGTCGACCCCCCACCGCCCCTGAGTCCGCTTGTAAAGCCCCAACGTCATGCTGAGGGCTTTGCAGAAGCCGGGGGGGGGCTTCTGCTCCTGGGAAGAAGCTGCTTCGTGCACTCTCTTACCCTTTCCTTTGCCTCGGGGCAAATATGACTGTCCTTTCGCCCGCTTGTTCCTATAGGAACGAAAGGACTGCGGCTGAAAAGACGGTGTCTTTTTCTGTTGGGAGGGGACCTGAGGTAAAAAGGTGGATTTCCCGGCTGTTGCCGTGGCTACCAAATCCGATAGACCGACCCCAAATAATTCCTCCCCCTTATACGGCAATACTTCCATATGCCGTTTGGAATCCGCATCACCTGACCATTGTCGCGTCCATAAACTTCTTCTGGCAGATATGGACATCGCACTTACTCTCGATGCCAGAGTGCAAATATCCCTCTGAGCATCTCGCATATAAAGAAAAGCATCCTTTAATTTCTCTAAAGTCAATAAAATACTGTCCCTATCTAGGGTATCAATATTTTCAGTCAGGGAATCCGACCAAACCACCCCAGCACTGCACATCCATGCAGAGGCGATGGCTGGTCGCAGTATAACACCAGTATGAGTGTATATACTTTTCAGGGTAGTTTCCAGCCTCCTATCCGCTGGATCCTTGAGGGCGGCCGTTTCAGGAGACGGTAACGCCACTTGTTTTGATAAGCGTGTGAGCGCCTTATCCACCCTAGGGGGTGTTTCCCAGCGCGCCCTAACCTCTGGCGGGAAAGGATATAATGCCAATAACTTCTTTGAAATTAGCAGTTTTGTATCGGGGTTAACCCACGCTTCATCACACACTTCCTTTTTAATTCGTCTGATTCAGGAAAAACTACAGGTAGTTTTTTCAGACCCCACATAATACCCCTTTTTGTGGTACATGCAGTATCAGAGATATGCAAAGCCTCCTTCATTGCCGTGATCATATAACGTGTGGCCCTACTGGAAAATACGTTTGTTTCTTCACCGTCGACACTAGATTCGGTGTCCGTGTCTGGGTCTGTGTCGACCGACTGAGGTAAAGGGCGTTTTACAGCCCCTGACGGTGTCTGAGACGCCTGTACAGGTACTAACTGGTTTGCCGGCCGTCTCATGTCGTCAACTGATTTTTGTAATGTGCCGACATTATCACGTAATTCCATAAACAAAGCCATCCATTCCGGTATCGACTCCCTAGGGGGTGACATCACCATTACCGGCAATTGCTCCGCCTCCACACCAACATCGTCCTCATACATGTCGACACACACGTACCGACACACAGCAGACACACAGGGAATGCTCTTATCGAAGACAGGACCCACTAGCCCTTTGGGGAGACAGAGGGAGAGTTTGCCAGCACACACCCAAGCGCTATAAATATATAGGAACAACCCTATAGAAGTGTTGTCTCCCTTATAGCAGCTTAATATATCAAAAAACGCCAAAAAAGTGCCCCCCCCCCCTCTCTGTTTTACCCTGTTTCTGTAGTGCAGTGCAGGGGAGAGTCCTGGGAGCCTTCCTCGCAGCGGAGCTGAGCAGGAAAATGGCGCTGTGTGCTGAGGAGATAGGCCCCGCCCCCTATTTCGGCGGGCTCTTCTCCGGTGTTTGTGAGACCTGGCAGGGGTTAAATACATCCATATAGCCCCAGGGGCTATATGTGATGTATTTTTTAGCCAGAACAAGGTATTCTCATTGCTGCCCAGGGCGCCCCCCGCAGCGCCCTGCACCCTCCGTGACCGCTGGTGTGAAGTGTGTGACAACAATGGCGCACAGCTGCAGTGCTGTGCGCTACCTCATGAAGACTGAAAAGTCTTCTGCCGCCGGTTTCTGGACCTCTTCACTTTTCGGCATCTGCAAGGGGGTCGGCGGCGCGGCTCCGGGACCGGACTCCATGGCTGGGCCTGTGTTCGATCCCTCTGGAGCTAATGGTGTCCAGTAGCCTAAGAAGCCAATCCATCCTGCACGCAGGTGAGTTCACTTCTTCTCCCCTAAGTCCCTCGTTGCAGTGAGCCTGTTGCCAGCAGGACTCACTGTAAAATAAAAAACCTAAAAACTTTTTCTAAGCAGCTCTTTAGGAGAGCCACCTAGATTGCACCCTGCTCGGACGGGCACAAAAACCTAACTGGGGCTTGGAGGAGGGTCATAGGGGGAGGAGCCAGTGCACACCACCTGATCCTAAAGCTTTATTTTTGTGCCCTGTCTCCTGCGGAGCCGCTAATCCCCATGGTCCTGACGGAGTCCCCAGCATCCACTAGGACGTCAGAGAAAGTAATGTTTAAAAAAAAAAATAATAATAATAATTATAATAGGCATACTTGCCTACTCTACTGGAAGTTACGGGAGTCTACCGATTTTTCGGGTAGTCCCCTGCTCACTCGGAAGAGTAGGCAGCTCTCCTGCATCCTGCCCACTTCCCAGTGAAGAAGGCAGGATTAAGAAATAATAACAGGAATCCTGGCACTGTATTGTAGGGGCAGGACTTAAATCCCCAGTTTCTTCCTGTAGACCTGCAAATCACAGCGTTTTGTCACTTTAGGGGCAGGGCATAATGAAGTAAGAGCCCCCCCCCCCCCCCCCAGAAGTAGTCGGCAGCACAGTGAAAGTCGGTAAGTATGACAATAGGACTGATGCAGAGTTGAATGCAAGTCAGCCGCAATTACTCCGGCATAACTAAATGTGTATTTTTGCCCGTATGCAGAGTTTCATGTGGCTGGACCGCATCTATGTGGCTGGGCATGTGGGGCCATAGGATAATTATTTGCACAGCCGTCATTACTGTCAGTGCACACTTACATCACAGTTATCCTTGGTGCAAAAGATACGTCTTAAAGCAGGTGAATTTACATGTGCGCACAACTTTTGCACAGTCCGCATTTACGTCCATCGTGCAAGACCACAAAATGAACTTGTGTTCAGTTCTGCACCAGTCCCATCGGTTTAAGATGTGAGGCACGCGTGAGAACATCCTCCCTCTTTTCCTCAACTCAGCAGCTTTGCTAGTCAACCAGTGGCCAGGGCAGGGGCACAGATAGAGGACTTTAAGAGCAGAGAAGGAGGGAGGCAGTGTGGTTCCAGCATTGTCGGGTCACCACGGATGGCTTACAGTACAAGTGCAAAGTTTGATAGGCACCATAGGGGTGGTCTCTGGGTGGGGGCCCTTTGATAGCGCCTTTATGGTAGGCTGAAGCTGCCTACGAGGTAGACAGGATATGCACCCCACCCTGCTTTACAAAGCTTGGAGAATTTATGGTTGCAGTGTCTAAATGGTAAGCTGATGAGGCCTACAGGATAGGTAGAACTGTGCTTTAAGAATTTGAGAATATATGGCAGCCTTGCCCACCTCTTCCATGAAATTGGAAAATAAAGCGGTGATCGATTTACGCCCTATATATGTCTCAGTGTCATCTATTGTTAGCTTAATAAAGTTGGGTGCATGAGGTCGGTCTATACCAATGGTAGCCAACCCTGGTCCTCGAGAGCTACCAACAGTTCACGTTTTCTAGCTCACCTGCCAAGAGCACATGTGCAGTTATTACTAACTGTCATGCTTTAAAAGATCCACAGGTGGAGCTAATCACTTAACTTGTGATTCTGTGAGAAGACCTGGAAAACGTACACTGTTGGTAGCTCTCGTTGGCTACCCCTGGTCTATACCATTTATCAGAGAGTGCCCACAGGCTGTACGGCTTTCCACCCAATATTCTCACATGCTTGCACGCTGTTATTTCATTAATGGGTGGGGAGAGCAATTTGGTGCACCCATATAAACAACGACGAAAGCTGCATCTGTTATATGTGTGTGTATATAAATGTGTATGCCATACTTAAGCTTCTTGATCTAACTACCAGAATGTCACCTAATTTGGAAAGAGACTAGGCGGTCCATTTATCAAGCCTTGGATGGAGAAAAAGTGGACGGAGATAAAGTACCAGCCAATCAGCTCTCAACTGCCATATTACAGGCTGGGTTTGAAAAATGACAGTTATGAGCTGATTGGCTGGTACTTTATCTCTATCCACTTTATCTCCATGCAAGGCTTAGTAAATAGTAGAGATGAGTGGGTTCGGTTCTCAGAGAACCGAACCCTACCGGACTTTGCCTTCCGAGTTCGGTTCCGAGCCAGGCTCGGGTTTTCCATATAAGGAGCCGCGCGTCGCGGCCATTTTCACTCCAGTCTCGGAGAGTGTATTGGGAGGACGTGTCCTCAGTGTTCAGTGTCTGTGTGGGGGCGGGAAAGTGGGGTGGCAAGTCTTGTGCTGTGTTGTGCTGTCCAGTGTAGCCAGTGTATTGTGCTGCATCAGTCCAGCCAGTCGCAGTGTTGGTGTTCTCTGCTACCATATATCCAGTGTAGCTGTATAAAGTGGTGCTGTGTTGTGCTGTCCAGTCCAGTGTAGTCAGTGTATTGTGCTGCATCAGTCCAGCCAGTCACAGTGTTTGTGTCCTCTGCTGCCATATATCCAGTGTAGCTGTATAAAGTGGTGCTGTGTTGTGCTGTCCAGTCCAGTGTAGTCAGTGTATTGTGCTGCATCAGTCCAGCCAGTCACAGTGTTGGTATCCTCTGCTACCATATATCCAGTGGAGCTGTATAAAGTGGTGTTGTGTTGTGCTGTCCAGTCCAGTGTAGTCAGTGTATTGTGCTGCATCAGTCCAGCCAGTCACAGTGTTGGTTTCCTCTGCTGCCATATATCCAGTGTAGCTGTATAAAGTGGTGCTGTGTTGTGCTGTCCAGACCAGTGTAGTCAGTGTCTTGTGCAGCATCAGTCCAGTGACCAGTCACAGTGGTGGTGTCTTCTGCTGCCATATATCCATTGTTACTGCCGTATAATTCCTGTGATACTGGCGTATAATTCCCGTGATATTGCTATATAATTCCTGTGATATTGCCGTATAATTCCTGTGATATTGCCATATAATTCTCGGAATACTGGCGTATAATTCCGTGATACTGGCGTATAATTCCTGTGATATGGCCGTATAATTCCTGTGATACTGCCGTATAATTCCAGATATCCTGCAGTATAATTCCATATAATTCCGTATAAATCCAGTCCAGTGGTGCTGCCATATAAATTCAGTGGTGCTGTCCTGTGCTGTATATTATTTACTCCAAATAAAGGGGTTATTAATATTTAATCCAAATCATTTTTACAGGGTTTGCCCTCTGAGGTGTAGGGGTACGCTCTCATGTGCCGCATATTGTGTTATATAACTCCCCAAAAATAATGGAGAACAAAAATTTGGAGGATAAAATAGGGAAAGATCAAGAACCACTTCCTCCTAGTGCTGAAGCTGCTGCCACTAGCCCTGACATAGACGATGAAATGCCATCAAAGTCGTCTGCAAGGCCGATGCCCATTGTGATAGTAGAGGGCATGTAAAATCCAAAAAGCCAAAGTTCAGTAAAAAGACCCAAAAAAAGAGATGTAAATGGTCTGAGAAGAAATGTAAACTTGCCAATATGCCATTACGACACAGAGTGGCAAGGAAAGGCTGAGGCTCTGGCCTATGTTCATGACTAGTGGTTCTGCTTCACATAACGATGGAAGCCCTCATAACTGAGGCCTTGACACTTATGTGCACACATCTCTCCCGCCGCTCAGCACAGCGCGATGTGTGCTCAGTGTGCGGGGGGAGACGGGGGGGGGGGGGGGGGGGGAGGGGGGGTGCTCACTTCACCCGGCGGGTGAAGTGTGCGACCCGCTAGATTGGCCTGCACGCCAGGCCAATCTAGCAGCAGCGACAGCGATGCGCGGGGCTGCGCATCGCTATCGCTGTAAGGGGTACACACAGAGCGATCAGGCTTATATTCTAAGCAATCTAGTCAGATTGCTTAGAATATCGCTCCGTGAGTACCCCCTTTAGACATGCATCCGGTATCCGCCATTAGTGCATTGGGATTTAGACAATTGATGGAGATATTGTGTCCCCGGTACCAAATCCCACCTTGATTCCACTTCACTAGGCAGGCGATACCGAGATTTTGCCATTTAATTCCAGTGATTTGGACGTATAATTATTAATTACAGTGATTTTGCCAATTAATTCCAGTGATTTGGATGTATAATTACAGCGATTTTGCCAATTAATTACAGTGAGTTGGACGTATAATTATTAATTCCAGTGATTTTGGCAATTAATTCCAGTGATTTTGCCAATTAATTCCAGTGATTTGGACGTATAATTCCAGTGATTTGGACGTATAATTATTAATTACAGTGATTTTGCCAATTAATTCCAGTGATCTGGACGTATAATTATTAATTACACTGATTTTGCCAATTAATTCCTGTGATTTGGATGTATAATTCCAGTAATTTGGACGTATAATTCCAGTTGGAATTGTGTATGCTGCTTGGTTTAGTCATACAGCTACCTCATTGCACCTCTTCTACATCTTTGCATGAGGTGCTGTTTGGGGCCTAGTTTTTGAAAAGTGCCATCCTGTCTGACACAGCAGTGCCACTCCTAGATGGGCCAAGTGTTTGTGCCGCACACTTGTGTCAATTAGCTTGGTCATACAGCCACCTCGGTGCAACTTTTAGGCCTAAAAACAATATTGTGAGGTGTTCAGAATAGACTAGAAATGAGTGGAAATGAATGTTATTGAGGTTAATAATACAGTAGGAGCAAAATTACCACCAAATTCTGTGATTTTAGCTGTTTTTATGTTTTTTTTCTTCAAAAATCATCCAGATCCAAAATTAAAACACGAAAGGGTGGTTTTGGCAAAACCAAGCCAAAACCAGAACACGAAAGAGGAATTAGAACCAAAACCAAAACACGAAAAGTGCCCGCCGCACATCTCTAGTAAATAGACCCCTTATTTGGATATGGGCAGGATGCACAAAAAAAGAATCTACTGCAAAAAGTGACTGATGTGGGGGAAGATGGAGTGTACACTTTAAAAACAGCATGAGAATGGACAAATGAATAACAGGATTAAACTGTAATGAATGATTAACTTTATTGTGTTACACTAATGATAACACATCAATAAAACATTTGCCTGTCCAGTTTCACGCTAGTTTCACATTGCACAGTGCCATATTCCCCCTGTGGGGGCACGGCCTGTCACAAATAGATTTAGCACTGACAAGAACATTTGTGTTTTAGTTTTACTAATTACAACACGTGGAAATATAATAGAAGCAATGTACATTACTGCAGTGCATTGACAACAGTCAAGCTTGGACATTAAAAAGTCATAATCCACTAGTTTCTTCAGATCTTGGAGACCATATGGCACATGAGGGATGGATGCAGGCCACATTCTGTCAGACGCTTCTATCACTACTGTGCTATATACTGTATACGGAGACAAATATCACTCATAGCTGTAAACAGGGCAGTTACTTTATATATAGTTCAGCCTGTAGCTTTGAACAGACATTAACCAAAATATGGTAGCATACACTAACAGACATTTGAATGAGAATTCTGAGTAAACTAGGCTCTTTTGACACGGAACGACTAGTGAAACTGGTTAACCCTATGTCACAACTTTTGGCTCTATTTCTACTTTAAGGCAAAATAAGGCCTATCTAGAAATACAGATTATTTTCCATTGGAAGTGTGACAGGACGGTACCGTACGGAAGCACTCGCCGCTTGCCGCGTCCCGTTGACTGCGCACAGAATGGAAGGTCAAGCCGCACGAGGCCTGACCACATAGGGGATTCCCGCTTACCGTCAGTAACCGCCTGTTACTGACTCCACCCACTGCGCTGTGGGCGGGTTCTTGCTGCCACCACCAAACTCCTAACCTGCCGTGGCGTTTGGAACCACGGTTCTGCTCTGTATGTGCCGACGCACTGCTTTACCACACCTGTGTGGTGTCGACGAATCCCCACTAGCCACTTGCTAGGCCTCTACCGGTAGCTGGCGGAAGGCGGAGCTTGGAGACGTCAGGTGCTTCCCTGGACAGCCGGAGAACGGGGCTAGGTTTGGCCTAACCCTGTAGGTCACAAGATGAAGCAGTCTTCTTGAGGCAAAGGTGTTTATTGCTCAAATAACCTTTAAAAAGGCTCCTCCCTATTGCTAGGGGCAACAGCATACAATCAAGATGTTTTCAGCAGAAGAAGATGTTACAATACACAATCCTATGGGCCAACTGCCCTTCTTTTATCCCTCTCCAAGACCCCTTACCACAGGGGGTAAGCCCGCCCTGTGGTGTACAACCAATCAATGTTTACCCATGAGCTGTGCATGCTCTGGTCTCATGCACACCTAACATTGTTCCCTATGGACAGTGGGGAGTGGTCGGTCTCCTTTGACGCTCCTACCTTGGAGAATCAGGATACTCCCCGGTGCCGTCCAGTCTGGCTGGGGGGAAGTTTTCCCTCCTAAATCTGACTTCCAGAAACCTGCCCGGGACCGCTCTCACTGCCTGCAGCCTGGATTTGGGCTCCAGAGCTGGGCAGTCGGGCTCCCCGGTCCAGGTTTCTTGGCACTACGGCTGATCTCCATGGAGCTCCAAGAAACCACTCAGCTTGTTTTATAGCTAAGCTGCTTCTCTTTCTCCCTGTACCCTTTGGAACTGTGAGGCTGGATGGGAAAACATTCCGTTTTTGGGGAAAGGGTCTGGGAGAATCCATCAGCCTGCACAGCTATGGATTCCCCCCTCCTGGGACACACAATCAAGTAAGTGCACTTTCTCTTTAAATATATTACATTTAAAATCACACTGTACATTGCTGAGCCTGTGCCTTGCACAGACTCTACATACTCAGGCACTGCAGTGCCTTCCCTAGCCCTGCAGCCTGGCTGCTAGGGCTCTCCCTCTCAGTGCTGGAGGTATGGGGCTGGCTTCCCCCATCCTCCAGCCTGCCTTCCTGCCTCTGGGGTTCCAGGGAGCTGGCTCTCCCTGTCCCCCCAGGGTGGCACTAACCAGTGGCCTCGCCGCACGCAGCGGCGCACCCCCCTGTACCTAAGCCCGGTGGCCCGGGACACTTGTCCCGGCCGCCGTGACTCTGGCTTTGTTGTAGCGCTGGGGCGCCGGGAGCGTAGCTCCCGGACCCCAGCGCTCATCAGCCTGCTCGCCAACCTAATTTCCCCCACACCGCTAGGGAGCCGGCTAGCCCGGTCCCCCGTGAGCGGTGCTGACTTGTGGCCTCGCCGCACAGGAAGCCGGCTAACTCGGTCCTCGTGTGCGGCGCACCCCCCTTGCTGCCCGGCAGCCCGGGACGTCCGTCCCGGCTGCCGCGGCTGGCCACCTCCGACGGGCTGAGGCGCTGGGAGCAGAGCTCCCGGCCCCCAGCGGCGGCTCTCACATAGAGCACTACAGCGGGAGCCGAGCTCCCAGCCGCAGCGCTCACCCTTCTCCCCGGCGCGCACACTCCAGTGCGCCCGGGGCTACACTGACCGCTGCCGGGAGCGGAGCTCCCGGACTCCGGCGGTCAGCGGCTGCCTCCTCTCCCCCGGCGTGCACACTCTGCTGAGCGCGCCGGGGGCTGTCCTCCCTGCCGTGGTCTCCGGAGGGGTCCGGGACCACGGCACAGTTAAAAATACATTTTTATACATTTTATACATCACGGCGCCTAGCGCCCAACATAATTCAAATATGGCGCCAAGCGCCCATTGTCCTTGCAAATGGCGCCGGGCACTAGGGATTAACCCCTTCAGTGCCAGGGCGGCCATTTGCCTCGTGGCTGGGGCTCTCCGGCCACAGGAAGCAATGTATCACTTCCCACAATATGTGTTTTGCTTAATGAACCTTTCAGTTTTGTATCCTTTATTGTAACTGAACCTTCCTGATGAGATTCATTTAGCAGATATATCTGGTAGGTGTTTGTGATAGCTTGAAGAAACTGTGAAACTTACAGAGAAGAGAGATGACGAGGAGACTATTAACACCTTCATGGCCAGTCACCTGCGATGGATGACGCTCTATATATCAGCGCTCCCAGATCCAGGTTAGTGAAGAGAAATGTCATGAATGAAATAGGCAGTGGAAGAAAAGTCAATAGAGTAGACATGTCCATCAGCAGCCGCTAATGCATACATGGTGGATGCCTTGTAACAATCAGCCTGAGAACAGGGGGGGCAGATGTATTAACCTGGAGAAGGCATAAGGAAGTGATAAACCAGTGATATGCGCAAGGTGATAAACACACCAGCAATCAGCTCCAATATGCAAATTGACCGTTAGGAGCTGATTGCCTGGTGCGTTTATCACCGTGCACATATCACTGGTTTATCACTTCCTTATGCCTTCTCCAAGATAATACATCTGCCCCTGGAGCTGCTGCAAAGCTATTTGCTAGTATTGAATGTCCTGCCTGCACATGTGTGAGAGTAGATCCCATACGAGGGGTGTGCAGTAAGTTTCTGGATGCACAAAAAGTATTATATTTACAAACAAAGTGAACATTACATTTTCAAAGTATTCGCCAGAGGAGTCTCTGCAAAATTGCATGCACTCAAACCACTTGGTGAAGCAGATGGACCAGTCCGAAGTAGTGATGTGCACCGGAAATTTTTCGGGTTTTGTGTTTTGGTTTTGGATTCGGTTCCGCGGCCGTGTTTTGGATTCGGACGCGTTTTGGCAAAACCTCCCTGAAATTTTTTTGTCGGATTCGGGTGTGTTTTGGATTCGGGTGTTTTTTTACAAAAAAACCCTCAAAAACAGCTTAAATCATAGAATTTGGGGGTCATTTTGATCCCATAGTATTATTAACCTCAATAACCATAATTTCCACTCATTTTCAGTCTATTCTGAATACCTCACAATATTATTTTTAGTCCTAAAATTTGCACCAAGGTCGCTGGATGAATAAGCTAAGCGACCCAAGTGGCCGACACAAACACCTGGCCCATCTAGGAGTGGCACTGCAGTGTCAGACAGGATGGCAGATTTAAAGAATAGTCCCCAAACAGCACATGATGCAAAGAAAAAAAGAGGTGCATCAAGGTCGCTGGATGGCTAAGCTAAGCGACCCAAATGGCCGACACAAACACCTGGCCCATCTAGGAGTGGCACTGCAGTGTCAGACAGGATGGCAGATTAAAAAAAATAGTCCCCAAACAGCACATGATGCAAAGAAAAAAAGAGGTGCAAGATGGAAGCTGTGTGACTAAGCTAAGCAACACAAGTGGCCGACACAAACACCTGGCCCATCTAGGAGTGGCACTGCAGTGTCAGACAGGATGGCACTTAAAAAAAATAGTCCCCAAACAGCACATGATGCAAAGAAAAAAAGAGGCGCAATGAGGTAGCTGTGTGACTAAGCTAAGCGACCCAAGTGGCCGACACAAACACCTGGCCCATCTAGGAGTGGCACTGCAGTGTCAGACAGGATGGCACTAGCAAAAATAGTCCCCAAACAGCACATGATGCAAAGAAAAATGAAAGAAAAAAGAGGTGCAGGCATCGCAACCGACACAATTGGACTCTCCTTGGGGATTTGTGATTTAGAAGAACGCACAGTTCTTTGCTGTGCTTTTGCCATCTTAACTCTTTTAAGTTTTCTAGCAGGAGGATGAGTGTTTCCATCCTCATGTGAAGCTGAACCACTAGCCTTGAACATAGGCCAGGCCCTCATCCGTTCCTTGCCACTCCGTGTCGTAAATGGCACATTGGCAAGTTTACGCTTCTCCTCAGACGATTTTGATTTAGATTTTTGGGTCATTTTACTCAGCTTTATTTTTTTGGATTTTACATGCTCTCTACTATGACATTGGGCATCGGCCTTGGCAGACGACGTTGATGGCATTTCATCGTCTCGGCCATGACTAGTGGCAGCAGCTTCAGCACGAGGTGGAAGTGGATCTTGATCTTTCCCTATTTTACCCTCCACATTTCTCTAACGTCCTAGTGGATACTGGGGACTCCGTAAGGACCATGGGGAATAGACGGGCTCCGCAGGAGACATGGGCACTTTAAGAAAGAATTTAGATTCTGGTGTGCTCTGGCTCCTCCCTCTATGTCCCTCCTCCAGACATCAGTTTGAGACTGTGCCCGGACGAGCTGGGTGCTGTTCAGTGAGCTCTCCTGAGCTTGCTGTGAGAAAGTATTTTGTTAGGTTTTTATTTTCAGGGAGCTCTGCTGGCAACAGACTCCCTGCATCGTGGGACAGAGGGGAGAGAAGCAGCCCTACTCTCTGAAGCTAGGTCCTGCTTCTTAGGCTACTGGACACCATTAGCTCCAGAGGGATCGTACACAGGATCTCACCCTCGTCGTCCGATCCCAGAGCCGCGCCGCCGCCCCCCTCGCAGAGCCGGAAGACAGAAGCCGGGTGAGTATGAGAAGCAAGAAGACTTCGAAATCGGCGGCAGAAGACTCCGTTCTTCACTGTGGTAACGCACAGCACTGCAGCTGTGCGCCATTGCTCCCATACACCTCACATACTCCGGTCACTGTTAGGGTGCAGGGCGCAGGGGGGGGGCACCCTGGGCAGCATATGGACCTCGTTTGGCAAAAGTACACATATATACAGTTGGGCACTGTATATATGTATGAGCCCCCGCTAAGAAAATTTATATTTAAGCGGGACAGAAGCCCGCCGTCGAGGGGGCGGGGCTTCTTCCTCAGCACTCACCTGCGCCATTTTTTCTCCACAGCTCAGCTGAGAGGAAGCTCCCCAGGCTCTCCCCTGCAGATACACGGTAAAAGAGGGTAAAAAGAGAAGGGGGGCACATAATTAGGCGCAAAAATCTTTATAAACAGCAGCTACTCGGTTAACATTAAGTTACTGTGTCACTCCTGGATTTATAGCGCTGGGGTGTGTGCTGGCATACTCTCTCTCTGTCTCTCCAAAGGGCCTTGTGGGGGAATTGTCTTTAGATGAGCATTCCCTGAGTGTGTGGTGTGTCGGTACGTGTGTGTCGACATGTCTGAGATAAAAAGGCTCCCCTAAGGAGGAGATGGAGCAAATGTGTGTGTGAGTGGTGTCTCCGTCGACAACGCCGACACCTGTTTGGATATGTGAAATTAAGTGCTAAGGTAAATTTATTGCAGAAAAGATTAGAGAACAGACAGGGAATCTACCCATGTCTGTCCCTATGTCGCAGAGACCTTCAGAGTCTCTCAATGCTCACTATCCAAAATAATAGACACTGATATCGACACGGAGTCTGACTCCAGTATCGACTACAATAATGCAAAGTTACAGCCAAAATGACAGGAAAGTATTCAATATATGATTATTGTAATAAAAAATGTTTTGCATATCACTGATGACTCATCTGTCCCTGACACAAGGGTACACATGTTTAAGGGGAAGAAAGCTCAGGTAAATTTCCCTCCTCTCAGACAAGAGACTGCAGTTTCCCACAAAGAATTCTCAGGGAGTATCCTTTCCCTACTAGGGCCAGGATACGATGGGAATCTTCCCCTAGGGTGTCACGTTTGCCCAAAAGGTAGCGCCTACTTAACAGCTATCCTCAGGGATCCTGCAGATAGCATGCAGTAAAAGTACTTTGAAGTCCATTTACACACATTCATACACTACTCAGACCGGCGATTGTGTCGGCATGGGTTTATAGCGCTGTAGCAGCGTGGACAGATACCTTATCAGCAGAGATTGAGACCCTAGTATGTATGTATATATATATATATATGTATATATATATAGATATATATATAAAAGATGCTGTCTTAGATATATATATAAAACATGCCCAAAGAGACATTAGTCTACTGGGTTCTAGAGTCAACGCTATGTCGATTTCTGCTTGACGTGTCCTGTGGAACATGCAATGGACAGGTGATGCCGACTTAAGTGGCATATGGAAGGTTTACCTTACAAGGCTGAGGATTGTGTGGAGAAGGGATCTCGGACCTGGTCTCCACAGCTATAGCTGGTAATTCTGATCTTTTGCCTTATATTCCAGCACAGCCTAGGAAAGCACGACATTATCAAATGCAGTCCTTTCGATCACAAAGAAACAAGAAAGTCCGAGGTGCGTCCTTTCTTGCCAGAGGCAGGGGCAGAGGAAAGAAGCTGCACAACACAGCTAGTTCCCAGGAACAGAAGTCCTCCCCGGCCTCTACAAAATCCACCGCATGTCGCTGGGGCTCCACAGGCGGAGCTAGGCCCGGTGGGGGCACGTCTTCGAAATTTCAGCCACAAGTGGGTTCACTCCCTGTTGGATGCCTGGGCAATAGATATTGTGTCTCAGGGATACAAGCTGGACTTCGAGGAGATGCCCCCTCACCGACGGCCCTGCCGGCTTCCCCCCACGATAGGGAAATAGTGTTAACTGCAATTCACAAATTGTATCTTCAACAGGTGGTGGTCAAGGTTCCCCTCCTTCAACAAGGAGGGGGTTATTATTCGACCATGTTGTAGTCCCAAAACCGGACGGTTCGATCAGACCCATATTGAATTTAAAATCCCTGAACATATACCTGAAAGGGTTCAAGTTCAAGATGTAATCGCTGAGAGCGGTCGTCGCAAGCCTGGAAGGGGGGGATTTTATGGTGTCTCTGGACATAAAGGATGCATACCTTCATGTCCCAATTTATCCACCTCATCAGGCGTACCTCAGATTTGTGGTACAGGATTGTCATTACCAATTTCAGACGTTGCCGTTTGGTCTCTCCACGGCACCGAGAATATTTACCAAGGTAATGGCGGAAATGATGGTACTCCTGCGGAAGCAGGGGGTCGCAATTATCCCATACTTGGACGATCTCCTCATAAAAGCGGGATCAAGAGAGCAGTTGCTGATCAGCGTAGCACTTTCTCTGGAAGTGTAACGGCAACATGGCTGGATTCTAAATATTCCAAAGTCGCAGTTGGTTCCTACGGCTCGTCTGCCTTTCCTAGGCATGATTCTAGACACAGACCAGAAAAGGGTTTATCTCCCGATAGAGAGAGCTCAGGAGCTCATGACACTGGTCAGGAACCTATTAAAACCAAAACAGGTGTCAGTGCATCACTGCACTCGAGTCCTGGGAAGGATGGTGGCATCATACAAGGCCATTCCCTTCGGCAGGTTCCATGCGAGGACCTTTCAATGGGACTTACTGGACAAGTGGTCCGGATCACATCTTCAGATGCATCGGTTAATCACCCTATACCCCAGGGCCGGGGTGTCTCTCCTGTGGTGGCTGCAGAGTGCTCACCTTCTCGAGGGCCGCAGATTCGGCATTCAGGACTGGGTCCTGGTGACCACGGATGCAAGCCTCCGAGGGTGGGGAGCAGTCACACAGGGAAGAAATTTCCAAGGTCTGTGGTCAAGTCAGGAGACTTGCCTTCACATCAACATCCTGGAACTAAAGGCCGTATACAACGCCCTACGTCAAGCGGAGACCCTGCTTCACGAACAACCGGTTCTAATTCAGTCAGACACCATCACCGCAGTGGCTCATGTAAACCGACAAGGCGGCACAAGGAGCAGGGTAGCGATGGCGGAAGCCACCAGAACTCTTCGCTGGGCGGAAAATCACGTAAAGCGCACTGTCAGCAGTGTTCATCCCGGGAGTGGACAACTGAGAAGCAGACTTCCTCAGCAGACACGACCTCCACCCGGGAGAGTGGGGACTTCATCAGGAAGTCTTCGCACAGACTGCAAGTCGGTGGGTACTGCCACAGGTGGACATGATGGCATCCCGCCTCAACAAAAAACTACAGAGGTATTGCGCCAGGTCAAGAGACCCTCAGGCGATAGCTGTAGACGCCCTGGTGACACCGTGGGTGTTCCAGTCGGTCTATGTATTTCCTCCTCTTCCTCTCATACCCAAGGTGCTGAGAATAATAAGAAAAAATAAGATTTTACTCACCTGTAAATCTATTTCTCGTAGTCCGTAGTGGATGCTGGGGACTCCGTAAGGACCATGGGGAATAGACGGGCTCCGCAGGAGACAGGGCACTCTAAGAAAGAATTAGGTCTACTGGTGTGTACTGGCTCCTCCCTCTATGTCCCTCCTCCAGACCTCAGTTAAGGAAACTGTGCCCGGAAGAGCTGACAGTACAAGGAAAGGATTTTGGAATCCAGGGTAAGACTCATACCAGCCACACCAATCACACCGTATAACTCGTGATACACTTACCCAGTTAACAGTATGAACAACAATAGAGCATCAGACAACCTGATGCAAACATAACATAACCCTTATTTAAGCAATAACTATATACAAGTATTGCAGAAGAAGTCCGCACTTGGGACGGGCGCCCAGCATCCACTACGGACTACGAGAAATAGATTTACCCGTGAGTAAAATCTTATTTTCTCTAACGTCCTAGTGGATGCTGGGGACTCCGTAAGGACCATGGGGATTATACCAAAGCTCCCAAACGGGCGGGAGAGTGCGGATGACTCTGCAGCACCGAATGAGCAAACACAAGGTCCTCCTCAGCCAGGGTATCAAACTTGTAGAACTTTGCAAAAGTGTTTGAACCTGACCAAGTAGCCGCTCGGCAAAGCTGTAATGCCGAGACCCCTCGGGCAGTCGCCCAAGAAGAGCCCACCTTCCTTGTGGAGTGGGCTTTTACTGATTTTGGAAGCGGCAAACCAGCCGCAGAATGAGCCTGCTGTATCGTGTTACAGATCCAGCGAGCAATAGTTTGCTTTGAAGCAGGAGCACCCAGCTTGTTGGATGCATACAGGATAAACAGCGACTCAGTTTTCCTGACTCTAGCCGTTCTGGCTACATAAACTTTCAAAGCCCTGACTACATCTAGTAACTCGGAATCCTCCAAGTCACGAGTAGCCACAGGCACCACAATAGGTTGGTTCATATGAAAAGATGACACCACTTTTGGCAGAAATTGCGGACGAGTCCGCAATTCTGCTCTGTCCATATGGAAAACCAGATAGGGGCTTTTATGTGACAAAGCCGCCAATTCTGACAAACACCTAGCCGAAGCCAAGGCTAATAGCATGACCACCTTCCACGTGAGATATTTTAACTCCACGGTTTTAAGTGGCTCAAACCAGTGAGATTTCAGGAAACTCAACACCACGTTAAGATCCCAAGGTGCCACTGGTGGCACAAAAGGGGGCTGAATATGCAGCACTCCCTTTACAAACGTCTGAACTTCAGGAAGAGAAGCCAGTTCCTTTTGAAAGAAAATGGATAGGGCCAAAATCTGGACCTTGATGGACCCTAATTTTAAGCCCATAGTCACTCCCGACTGTAGGAAGTGAAGGAAACGGCCCAGCTGGAATTCCTCTGTAGGGGCCTTCCTGGCCTCACACCAAGCAGCATATTTTCGCCATATACGGTGATAATGTTTTGCTGTCACGTCTTTCCTAGCCTTTATCAGCGTAGGAATAACTTCATCCGGAATGCCTTTCTCCGCTAGGATCCGACGTTCAACCGCCATGCCGTCAAACGCAGCCGTGGTAAGTCTTGGAACAGACAGGGCCCCTGTTGCAACAGATCCTGTCTGAGAGGCAGAGGCCATGGGTCCTCTGTGAGCATTTCTTGCAGTTCCGGATACCAAGGCCTTCTTGGCCAATCTGGAACAATGAGTATTGTTCTCACTCCTCTTTTTCTTACGATTCTCAGCACCTTGGGTATGAGAGGAAGAGGAGGAAACACATAGACCGACTGGAACACCCACGGTGTTACTAGTGCGTCCACAGCTATCGCCTGAGGGTCTCTTGACCTGGCGCAATACATTTGTAGCTTTTTGTTGAGGCGGGATGCCATCATGTCTACCTGTGGCAGTTCCCATCAATTTGTAATCTGTGTGAAGACTTCTTGATGAAGTCCCCACTCTCCCGGGTGGAGGTCGTGCCTGCTGAGGAAGTCTGCTTCCCAGTTGTCCACTCCCGGAATGAACACTGCTGACAGTGCTTGCACGTGATTCTCCGCCCAACGAAGAATTCTGGTGGCCTCTGCCATCGCCACCCTGCTTCTTGTGCCGCCTTGGCGGTTTACATGAGCCACTGCGGTGATGTTGTCTGACTGAATCAGCACTGGTTGGTTGCGAAGTAGAGGCTCCGCTTGACTCAGGGCGTTGTATATGGCCCTTAGTTCCAGGATATTGATGTGCAGACAGGCCTCCTGACTTGACCACAGCCCTTGGAAGTTTCTTCCCTGAGTGACTGCCCCCCACCCTCGGAGGCTTGCATCCGTGGTCACCAGGACCCAGTCCTGTATGCCGAACCTGCGGCCCTCGAGAAGAGGAGCACTCTGCAGCCACCACAGAAGAGACACCCTGGCCCTGGGGGATAGGGTGATCCGCCGATGCATCTGAAGATGCTATCCGGACCACTTGTCCAACAGATCCCACTGAAAGGTCCTCGCATGGAACCTGCCGAAGGGAATGGCCTCGTATGACGCCACCATCTTTCCCAGGACTCGAGTGCAGTGATGCACTGACACCTGTTTTGGTTTTAATAGGTTCCTGACCAGTGTCATGAGCTCCTGAGCTCTCTCTATCGGGAGATAAACCCTTTTCTGGTCTGTGTCTAGAATCATGCCTAGGAAAGGCAGACGAGCCGTAGGAACCAACTGCGACTTTGGAATATTTAGAATGCAGCCATGTTGCCGTTACACTTCCAGAGAAAGTGCTACGCTGATCAGCAACTGCTCTCTTGATCCCGCTTTTATGAGGAGATCGTCCAAGTATGGGATAATTGCGACCCCCTGCTTCCGCAGGAGTACCATCATTTCCGCCATTACCTTGGTAAATACTCTCGGTGCCGTGGACAGACCAAACGGCAACGTCTGGAATTGGTAATGACAGTCCTGTACCACAAATCTGAGGTACTCCTGATGAGGTGGATAAATGGGGACATGCAGGTAAGCATCCTTTATGTCCAGAGACACCATAAAATCCCCCTCTTCCAGGTTCGCAATAACCGCCCTGAGCGATTCCATCTTGAACTTGAACCTTTTCAGGTAAATTTTCAGGGATTTTAAATTCAATATGGGTCTGACCGAACCGTCCGGTTTCGGAACCACAAACATTGTGGAATAGTAACCCCTTCCCTGTTGAGGGAGAGGAACCTGTACCACCACCTGCTGGAGATATAATTTGTGAATTGCCGCTAACACTACTTCCCTTTCTATGGGAGAAGCTGGCAGGGCCGATTTGAGGTAACGGTGAGGGGGCATCATTTCGAATTCCAGCTTGTATCCCTGAGACACAATCTGTATAGCCCAGGGATCCACCTGTGAGCGAACCCACTGGTGGCTGA
This sequence comes from Pseudophryne corroboree, assembly GCF_028390025.1. NCBI lineage: Eukaryota > Metazoa > Chordata > Amphibia > Anura > Myobatrachidae > Pseudophryne > Pseudophryne corroboree. The sequence continues at coordinate 757,101,710 of NC_086449.1, forward strand.
AATTTCGGAGACGCGCCCCCACCGCTCCTGGCTCCACCGTCATGCGGTGGATTTAGTGGAAGCCGGGGAGGACTTCTGTTCCTGGGAACTAGCTGTATTGTGCAGCTTCTTTCCTCTACCCCTGCCTCTGGCAAGAAAAGACGCACCTCGGATTTTCTTGCCTCTTTGCGATCGAAAGGACTGCATTTGGTAATACGGTGCTTTCTTAGGTTGTGAGGGAATATATGGCAAAAAATTTTACTTCCCAGCCGTAGCTGTGGAAACTAGGTCCGAGAGACCGTCCCCAAACAATTCCTCACCCTTATAAGGTAAAACCTCCATGTGCTTTTTTGAGTCGGCATCACCTGTCCATTGCCGAGTCCACAGGACTCTTCTGGCAGAAATTGACATTGCATTTATTCTAGAGCCCAGTAGGCAAATGTCCCTCTGGGCATCCCTCATATATACTGTAGGACAGCGTCTTTTATATGCCCCAGGGTCAGTAATATAGTATCCTTGTCCAAGGTATCAAGTTCCTCAGACAGGGTATCTGTCCATGCTGCTACAGCACTACACATCCAGGCCGACGCACTTGCCGGCCTCAGTAGGGTACCTGAATGTATATAAACGGACTTCAGGATACCTTCCTGCTTCCTATCCGCAGGATCCTTTAGGGAGGCCGTATCCTGTGACGGCAGGACCACCTTCTTAGATAAGCGTGTCAAAGCTTTGTCTACCCTAGGGGAGGATTCCCAGCGTAACCTGTCCATTGGCGGGAAAGGTTACGCCATAAGTAACCGTTTGGAAATCTGCACTTTCCTATCAGGAGAAATCCCAAGCTTTTTCACATAACTCATTTAACTCATGTGAAGGGGGAAAAGTCACTTCTTGCCGTTTTTCCCCAAACATATAAACCCTCTTGTCAGGGACAGGGTTTACCTCTGAAATGTGCAATACATCCTTCATTGCTATAATCATGTAGCGGATGGCTTTAGCCATTTTAGGCTGCAACTTTGCATCATCGCCATCGACACTGGAGTCAGAATCCGTGTCGATATCTGTGTCAACAATCTGGGATAGTGGGCGCTTCTGAGACCCTGACGGCCTCTGCGCTGTAGGATCAGGCATGGGTTGAGACCCTGACTGTCCCAAGGCTTCAGCTTTATCCAACCTTTTATGCAAGGAGTTTACATTATCATTTAACACCTTCCACATATCCATCCAATCAGGTGTCGGCGCCGTCGGCGGCGACCCCACATTCATCTGCACCTGCTCTGCGTCCACATAGCCTTCCTCGTCAAACATGTCGACACAATTGTACCGACACACCACACACACAGGGGATGCTCTATTTGAGGACAGACCCCCCACAAGGCCTTTTGGAGAGAGAGAGAGAGAGAGTATGCCAGCACACACCCCAGCGCTATATAACCCAGGAATTACACAGTAACTTAGTGTTTACCCAGTAGCTGCTGTAATAGTGATTTTGCGCTAAATTTATGTGCCCCCCCTCTCTTTTTACCCTCTTTCTACCGTGATTCTGCAGGGGAGAGCCTGGGGAGCTTCCTCTCAGCGGAGCTGTGGAGAGAAAATGGCGCTGGTGAGTGCTGAGGAAGAAGGCCCGCCCCCTCAGCGGCGGGCTTCTGTCCCGCGATTTTGTGTAAAAATAATGGCGGGGGCTCATGCATATATACAGTGCCCAGCTGTATATATGCTCTATTTGCCAGGAGGTACTCAATTGCTGCCCAGGCGCCCCCCCCCCCCTTGCGCCCTGCACCCTACAGTGACCGGAGTGTGCGGGTTTAATGTGGGAGCAATGGCGCACAGCTGCAGTGCTGTGCGCTACCTCATATGAAGACAGGAGTCTTCTGCCGCCGATTTTGAAGTCTTCTTGCTTCTCTCGCCGGCTTCTGCCTTCTGGCTCTGCGAGGGGGACGGCGGCGCGGCTCCGGGATCGGACGACCAAGGGTGAGTTCCTGTGTTCGATCCCTCTGGAGCTAATGGTGTCCAGTAGCCTAAGAAGCACGACCTATCCGCAGTTAGTAGGTTTGCTTCTCTCCCCTTAGTCCCACGTAGCAGAGAGTCTGTTGCAAGCAGATCTCTCTGAAAATAAAAAACCTAACAAAATACTTTCTTATTAGCAAGCTCAGGAGAGCTCACTAAAGTGCACCTAGCTTTGTCCGGGCACAGATTCTATCTGAGGTCTGGAGGAGGGACATAGAGGGAGGAGCCAGTGCACACCAGTAGACCTAATTCTTTCTTAGAGTGCCCTGTCTCCTGCGAAGCCCGTCTATTCCCCATGGTCCTTACGGAGTCCCCAGCATCCTCTAGGACGTGAGAGAAAGAGGAGTGAGAACGATACTCATTGTTCCAGATTGGCTACGAAGGACTTGGTATCCAGATCTGCAAGAAATGCTCACAGAGGACCCGTGGCCTCTTCCTCTAAGACAGGACTTGTTGCAAGGTTTTCCATGTGGATAGAGCAGAATTGCGGACCCGTCCACAATTTCTGCCGAAAGTGGTTTCATCCTTTCATATAAACCAACCTATTGTGGTGCCTGTGGCTACTACGGACTTGGAGGATTCCGAGTTGCTTGATGTAGTCAGGGCTTTGAAGGTTTATGTAGCCAGAACGGCTAGGGTCAGGAAAACAGAGTCTTTGTTTATCCTGTATGCTTCCAACAAGCTTGGTGCTCCTGCTTCAAAGCAGACTATTGCTCGCTGGATCTGTAACACGATTCAGCAGGCTCATTCGGCGGCTGGATTGCCGCTGCCAAAATCAGTTAAGGCCCATTCCACTAGGAAGGTGGGCTCTTCTTGGGCGGCTGCCCGAGGGGTCTCGGCATTACAACTTTGCCGAGCGGCTACTTGGTCAGGTTCAAACACTTTTGCAAAGTCCTACAAGTTTGATACCCTGGCTGAGGAGGACCTTGTGTTTGCTCAATCGGTGCTGCAGAGTCATCCGCACTCTCCCGCCGCTTTTGGGAGCTTTGGTATAATCCCCATGGTCCTTACGGAGTCTCCAGCATCCACTAGGACGTTAGAGAAAATAAGATTTTACTTACCGGTAAATCTATTTCTCGTAGTCCGTAGTGGATGCTGGGCGCCCGTCCCAAGTGCGGACTTCTTCTGCAATGCTTGTATATAGTTATTGCTTAAATAAGGGTTATGTTATGGTTGCATCAGGGTTGACCTGTTGATCTGTTGTTGTTCATACTGTTGACTGGGTATGTTTATCTCAAGTTATACGGTGTGATTGGTGTGGCTGGTATGAATCTTGCCCTGGATTACCAAAATCCTTTCCTTGTACTGTCAGCTCTTACGGGCACAGTTTCTCTAACTGAGGTCTGGAGGAGGGACAGAGAGGGAGGAGCCAGAGCACACCAGAATCTAAATTCTTTCTTAAAGTGCCCATGTCTCCTGCGGAGCCCGTCTATTCCCCATGGTCCTTACGGAGTCCCCAGCATCCACTACGGACTACGAGAAATAGATTTACCGGTAAGTAAAATCTTATTTTTTGTTCTCCATTTTTTAATGTGTGGAATTATATGCCAGTAATATATCAATAGCAATGGCCTACTACTATATATACTGCGCACAACTGAAATGCACCACAGGTATGGATGGATAGTATACTTGACGACACAGAGGTAGGTAGAGCAGTGGCCTACTGTACCGTACTGCTATATATTATATACTGGTGGTCAGCAAACTGTGCAAAACTGAAATGCACCACAGGTATGGATGGATAATATACTTGACGAGACAGAGGTAGGTAGAGCAGTGGCCTACTGTACCGTACTGCTATATAGTATATACTTGTGGTCAGCAAACTGTGCAAAACTGAAATGCACCACAGGTATGGATGGATAGTATACTTGACGACACAGAGGTAGGTAGAGCAGTGGCCTACTATACCGTACTGCTATATAGTATATACTGGTGGTCAGCAAACTGTGCAAAACTGAAATGCACCACAGGTATGGATGGATAGTATAATTGACGACACAGAGGTAGGTAGAGCAGTGGCCTACTGTACCGTACTGCTATATATTATATGCTGGTGGTCAGCAAACTGTGGAAAACTGAAATGCACCACAGGTATGGATGGATAGTATACTTGACGACACAGAGGTAGGTAGAGCAGTGGCCTACTGTACCATACTGCTATATATTATATGCTGGTGGTCAGCAAACTGTGCAAAACTGAAATGCACCACAGGTATGGATGGATAGTATACTTGACGACACAGAGGTAGGTAGAGCAGTGGCCTACTGTACCGTACTGCTATATAGTATATACTGGTGGTCAGCAAACTGTGCAAAACTGAAATGCACCACAGGTATGGATGGATAGTATACTTGACGACACAGAGGTAGGTAGAGCAGTGGCCTACTGTACCGTACTGCTATATAGTATATACTGGGGGTCAGCAAACTGTGCAAAACTGAAATGCACCACAGGTATGGATGGATAGTATACTTGACGACACAGAGGTAGGTAGAGCAGTGGCCTACTGTACCGTACTGCTATATAGTATATACTGGTGGTCAGCAAACTGTGCAAAACTGAAATGCACCACAGGTATGGATGGATAGTATAATTGACGACACAGAGGTAGGTAGAGCAGTGGCCTACTGTACCGTACTGCTATATATTATATGCTGGTGGTCAGCAAACTGTGGAAAACTGAAATGCACCACAGGGATGGATAGTATACTTGACGACACAGAGGTAGGTAGAGCAGTGGCCTACTGTACCATACTGCTATATATTATATGCTGGTGGTCAGCAAACTGTGCAAAACTGAAATGCACCACAGGTATGGATGGATAGTATACTTGACGACACAGAGGTAGGTAGAGCAGTGGCCTACTGTACCGTACCGCTATATAGTATATACTGGTGGTCAGCAAACTGTGCAAAACTGAAATGCACCACAGGTATGGATGGACAGTATACTTGACGACACAGAGGTAGGTAGAGCAGTGGCCTACTGTACCGTACCCCTATATATTATATACTGGTGGTCAGCAAACTGTGCAAAACTGAAATGCACCACAGGTATGGATGGATAGTATACTTGACGACACAGAGGTAGGTAGAGCAGTGGCCTACTGTACCGTACTGCTATATAGTATATACTGGTGCTCAGCAAACGGCAAAACTGAAATGCACCACAGGTATGGATGGATAGTATACTTGACGACACAGAGATAGGTAGAGCAGTGGCCTACTGTACCGTACTGCTATATAGTATATACTGGTGGTCAGCAAACTGTGCAAAACTGAAATGCACCACAGGTATGGATGGATAGTATACTTGACGACACAGAGGTAGGTAGAGCAGTGGCCTACTGTACCGTACTGCTATATAGTATATACTGGTGGTCAGCAAACTGTGCAAAACTGAAGTGCACCACAGGTATGGATGGATAGTATACTTGACGAAACAGAGGTAGGTAAAGCAGTGGCCTACTGTACCGTACTGCTATATAGTATATACTGGTGGTCAGCAAACTGTGCAAAACTGAAATGCACCACAGGTATGGATGGATAGTATAATTGACGACACAGAGGTAGGTAGAGCAGTGGCCTACTGTACCGTACTGCTATATGTTATATGCTGGTGGTCAGCAAACTGTGGAAAACTGAAATGCACCACAGGTATGGATGGATAGTATACTTGACGACACAGAGGTAGGTAGAGCAGTGGCTTACTGTACCATACTGCTATATATTATATGCTGGTGGTCAGCAAACTGTGCAAAACTGAAATGCACCACAGGTATGGATGGATAGTACACTTGACGACACAGAGGTAGGTAGAGCAGTGGCCTACTGTACCGTACTGCTATATAGTATATACTGGTGGTCAGCAAACTGTGCAAAACTGAAATGCACCACAGGTATGGATGGATAGTATACTTGACGACACAGAGGTAGGTAGAGCAGTGGCCTACTGTACCGTACTGCTATATAGTATATACTGGTGGTCAGCAAACTGCAAAACTGAAATGCACCACAGGTATGGATGGATAGTATACTTGACGACACAGAGGTAGGTAGAGCAGTGGCCTACTGTACCGTACTGCTATATATTATATACTGGTGGTCAGCAAACTGTGCAAAACTGAAATGCACCACAGGTATGGATGGATAGTATACTTGATGACACAGAGGTAGGTACAGCAGTGGCCTACTGTACCGTACTGCTATATAGTATATACTGGTGGTCAGCAAACTGTGCAAAACTGAAATGCACCACAGGTAGGGATGGATAGTATAATTGACGACACAGAGGTAGGTAGAGCAGTGGCCTACTTTACCGTACTGCTATATAGTATATACTGGTGGTCAGCAAACTGTGCAAAACTGAAATGCACCACAGGTATGGATGGATAGTATACTTGACGACACAGAGGTAGGTAGAGCAGTGGCCTACTGTACCGTACTGCTATATAGTATATACTGGTGGTCAGCAAACTGTGCAAAACTGAAATGCACCACAGGTATGGATAAATAGCATACTTGACAACACAGAGGTAGGTAGAGCAGTGGCCTACTGTACCGTACTGCTATATAGTATATACTGGTGGTCAGCAAACTGTGCAAAACTGAAATGCACCACAGGTATGGATGGATAGTATACTTGACGACACAGAGGTAGGTAGAGCAGTGGCCTACTGTACCGTACTGCTATATAGTATATACTGGTGGTCAGCAAACATTGGAAAACTGAAATGCACCACAGGTATGGATGGATAGTATACTTGACGACACAGAGGTAGGTAGAGCAGTGGCCTACTGTACCGTACTGCTATATAGTATATACTGGTGGTCAGAAAACTGCAAAACTGAAATGCACCACAGGTATGGATGGATAGTATACTTGACGACACAGAGGTAGGTAGAGCAGTGGCCTACTGTTCCGTACTGCTATATAGTATATACTGGTGGTCAGCAAACATTGGAAAACTGAAATGCACCACAGGTATGGATGGATAGTATACTTGACGACAAAGAAGTAGGTAGAGCAGTGGCCTACTGTATCGTACTGCTATATATTATATACTGGTGGTCAGCAAACTGTGCAAAACTGAAATGCACCACAGGTATGGATGGATAGTATACTTGACGACACAGAGGTAGGTAGAGCAGTGGCCTACTGTACCGTGTCAAAGTCAGAAAAATGTCTCTATGCACGTTGCCATATTTGCACCGCACACTGGTCCGCGCTGCGCATGCGTACGCTCTCCCGTGAAGGCGCATACCCGCAATAGCGTGCACTCGCAGGCGCGGTATGCGTATTTACGGTAGAGTTTATGTAGTCGTAGCGTGCGACTCATTCGTTACATATTTTCACAATTAATGTAGTTTATAGATCATGATCCCTTTGATAGATTCTGAAAGTTTGGTTAATATAGAATGTCCCTGAGCTGAGGAATCCCTCTTTGTATTGTACGAAGGGTCTGACAGGAATCATACAGCAGTGTTTGGTACCCATCGGAAGAGTATTTAATTAGCAATATTCCGGTGTTGGTTTGGAGCGTATTAATCGCTCGCGCGAATAGTTATGGACATAAGAAGTTTATGTCCATTTCTATTATTTACGCATACTCAGGTATGCGGCGGGAAACCTAGTTTCCCACCCACCTGAGCTGTTTGAAATCGGCACAGCCCACCTGTATGAATCACCCTATGACCTTTTGTTATGATACAGGGCCGAATTCCGACGTCCAATGGACAATGGGATTGTAGGGACTATGAGATTGCATTGTGTGTGGGGCATAAATAGGCAGGCCGACCATATCCAACCTCACTCTCTCATCAACGGTTTTCTGCTGATAACCGGGAGCTGGATATCGAGGCGCATGCGATCGTCACCCTTTGTGCGTAAGTTTTCTCTCTGTAATCATTGTCTTACTGTGAGCCAATTTCTCTCATCTCTCTCCATTTCTCTCTCTCTCCCTCTTTCTCGTTTCTCTCACATCTCCCCTAGACTAGTATTGAATTGTATTAGATAGTATTGTATTTTGGTTAGGAAGTCTCTGTTATATTGTAGTGTATCATTTGTACTGTTATCCCCTTTTATAAGTATATTAGATATAATACAGTTAATAGGCTTTGGACCCTAAACCAGTATCTGTGTATTTTCTATAGTGTTAAGTGTTCACTTGAGCGTCGGTGACGCTCAAGCAGCTTTGTAGTTAGTCAGGTTACACAAGGTTGCACTTACACCCTGTATTCACATTAAGTTATTCTGAGTATTTCATTGGTATAAGGTTTAAACATTAAGGTATAGCGTTGTGAGCGTCTGCGCCGCTGGTGACCTCCTCGTGGTCTCGAGCGTATGCTACGCCATAGCGAATCATTACTCTAGTCATAACCAATAACGTGTCTTGTGATCACTGGGCCGTGAGCGAACGTGACGCTTGAGCGTCTCGCCTACGGCGGAGCGATCGTTACGCAAATAGCGTACCCTTACGGTACTTCTTAAGCAAACAGCGTACAGTGTTCTTAGACTTCATAAAGGGTTGTTTATACGACAAAGGAATTTAGCATTGTCAATTGGGGACTCGTCCTATCCTTCTCATATCTGCACTAGGTAGATCAGCAGACATTATCCCCCCAGCAAAGGGTGGGAGGTTGTCGGTTGTCTCGCAGTGCTGACGGGATAAGCGTCTGCTTCGCTTAGATAAAGAGTGCTGAAGGAATCCGGGAACCGGAAGTAAGAACAAAACGCTTGTGTCTTTTAAAACTGTTTTATTTCTCTTCTGTCTTGCGTATACACGCACGCATACATATATATCTGCATTTCTTTTTCAAATTTCGTATATCACTATTCCTGTTTGCCAATTTTTATAGTTGATAGAAAGTGCTAAAAGAGATTTGCTGTTATTTCATAGTAGAGGTAATAGTTAAAGTATAGACCAACACACGGCTTGTCTGGGAGACAAGGCAGTCAGTGTGGTGTGCGGTAGATGATCAGGGATCATCTACATTGATAAAAATAGAAATTGTGTTACGGTGGATCTTTGTTTTGCGTACACGTGTCCCTAACAAAAGACTTGCGTACGCAATCCAAAGGCAGACGCACGCAGCGTACATTACGCAACGTAGCGTCCGGTTACGCCCACGTAGCTCAAAGTCACGAAAAAGGTGAATTAGCGCAAAGCGATAATTAACGCAAAGGCGATAAGTAACGCACAGCGGTAGATAACGCGACGCGGTAAATAACGCAAATCTATTTTTGGAAAAATCTGAAATTTAGTTTAACAGATCCTGCTCCTAATTGGTAACACAGTTGGACTGAAGAAAAATTTCTGCGCAGAAATAGATATAGAAACAAAAGTGTACATGTGTTGAGTGAGTGTGTTTTTATCACATAAGTTTATATAACTTAGAGGTTGAACCAAAAGGAAAGTCGGGTACTCGTCAAGGGACATACGTGTAAGTGACATATACGGTGGCTAGGGAGGCATCCCTGGTTAAATAATATTTGAGCATTAGAGTATAGCGGACCATAAGGTAACAAGACCAGGAGGTCATAAGGTAACAAGGCCAGGAGGTCATAAGGTAACAAGGCCAGGAGGTCACAAGGTACTAAAAGGTCCGCTATAAAGGTACAAGAGGCACAACGCCTGGGGTGTTGGTGCAGAACCCATATAGGCCATAAGCTCATGCTGAAGGAATCGCGGCCGGAAACATCGATTCCATTAAATCTCTCAGTACATAACAGGTAGTGCTTATGTACTGAACGATTGGACCGCACGTAATTGTGTGCAGTAGTTAGTAATCTGACCTAATACCATTAGAGTAAAGTGGTCACAAACGCTATTTGTACATTCTGACGTGATTTGTGTAAATTTTTTTTTTAAAGGGAAGTTCGCTGGTCACTCAGGAACTATCTAACAACCCCACCTTTACTGGAAAGAGTAAGTGTCCTGCGGGTAACCCTCATATGTTCCAGTAAACCGAAGGTTCTTTTGGTAGGGCCCTGTATCGAGTACGCCAGCACCACGTCGGTGTGATCAGGTCGTATTGGTCGAGGTGGGCGAGTGAGTGGGGTACTCGGTAAACCGCCACCGCCGGCCTATTTTTGAATAATTTGGTTTGCTGTAAGGGTTCGCTGAAGACCGTGATTTAAAGATCAAAGGAGTAGTAAGCAACACCTGCAGACTATGGGGGCCAGTTGTTCAGGTAGGGGGCGATCAACCTCGGTTCGGGTTGATTCAGAGAACCGACCAGTCGGGTCGGCAAGATACATCATGTGTGAAAAATACGGTAGTCACACAGAGGTTTTATGTGATGAATGGGAGAGAATGACTGTACAAGACAGGGACAAATTCCCAAGAATAGGTAGCTTCAGTCCAGAAGTGTTACAAAATTTAAGGAGGAGGATATGTCTCATAAAATCAACAAAGAGACGAATTCAGCATCATGATTATTTACAGTTATGGCACCAGGAAGGTGAGATACAGAGAGGTTTGGCTCTGGCGGCGGGATCTGGGGCAGTAAGGAAACTGATAGCCACAGCTCCTCCTCCACCATATATAGCAGGAGAGAAGTTGATTGCGGAGAGAAACGCACTGGGTTGTAAAACACAAACACTTAGTAACCCTGTAAATGTAAATGATGGTAACCAAGTAACTCATGCAATTATTAACCCGTGCAAGTTGTACCCTGTTTTGAACTTTCCTCAGGAATGTGATCAAGAAGACGATTCAGCAACAATTTCAGCTCTCTCTCTTGCGGCCACCATAGCAGAGACCACAGTAGGCACAGCAACACCCACGAGATTAGCGAAAGCCGCTAGCGGAGGGATAGGTGAGGTCGTGTCAACGGGTAAGTACGGCACCATGCACTACACTGAAACAATTGTACCACAACAAGCAGTAGAATCTACACAGGAAAGAGCAGTCTGGAAGGCAAAGGGATATGGCCAGGAGTCCTCAGGGCTCTGGACGGATGGACATGGTAAACCAGTGGCCCCCAGGGCATATCTTCCATGTCTGGCTGAAGCAGCTCACGGGCCGACTCATCTAGGCAAGGAGGGGATGTGCAAATTGGTAAGAGCATACTGGTGCGCCCCAGGATTCTCCTCTCATGCGAGTAAAAGAGCAATGTCATGCCTTACCTGTCTGAGAAAGAATATTGGAAAGGCAATACCTACAGAACCATCCCATATCCCACCTGCCGGCGGCCCTTTCCAGGTAATACAAATTGACTTCATTCAATTACCCCCATGTCGAAATTTGAAATATGTACTTGTCTGTATAGATGTTTTCTCGAATTGGGTCGAAGCTTTTCCAGCAGCTACAAATACCGCTATGTTTACAGCTAAGAAAATTGTGCAGGAATTTGTATGTAGATATGGTATCCCTAGAATCATTGAAAGTGATAGGGGTACCCATTTTACAGGTGATGTCTTTCAAGGAATGTGTAAGTTGATGGGAATTGATAGCAAGCTGCACACTCCGTACCGTCCACAGGCGAGTGCGAAGGTCGAAAGAGTGAACAGCACTATTAAAAATAAATTGAGTAAAATAATGGCAGAGACAGGATTGACGTGGCCAGAAGCTTTACCCATTGTTTTGTATAGCATCAGAACCACTCCCAGGTCCCCTCTTAATCTGTCTCCTTTTGAAATCTTGTTTGGTCGACAACCGCATGTCATGATTAACCCTCAGGATGATTTGAAATGTAACAATGAAGTAACTGTAAAATACTTAATTAACATGAGTAAGCAGTTGAGGAGTCAAAATGATAATCTGAAGTTGGTGATTCCTGATTTACCAGATAATAATTGTCATGACATTGAACCTGGGGATTATGTAATGATACGAAATTTTCTACGCTCAGGTTGTCTTATTGATAGATGGGAAGGACCATACCAGGTCTTATTGACTAGCACCACAGCATTGAAGGTTGCTGAGAGAGAGACTTGGGTCCATTCATCCCACTGCAAGAAGGTTGCTGACCCAGAGAAGTCCCGTGATAAGGAACAGACGGTAGAGGTTGTATCACTGGAGTGTCTGTTCCAGGAGGACTGAGGCGGCACCTGAGCCTTGAAGACCGAAAGCAGTTGTCGACTCCCTTCTCCCTTTTATTGTTTTTCTCCACTTCCCATCCCCTCTCCCTTAAAATTTCTTTTTCCCCCTTCTCATTCTTCTCTGTTTCCTCCTCAAAGATGGACTTGCCCCAAGAGACTGTGATCCGGATTTTGATGTTAACCATGATGTTGACCAGAGCAGTCTGTTCCGGCGAGAGTACCATAGAGGTCGAGAGAGGATCTGGAATGGGTTCCGATTATGATGATGGAGGCGTAGTTTTCCAAGATCAACCAAACCAACAAGCAAAGGCGAGTATCAGAAAACGATCCGATAGAAGAAATTGTGATGGATTGTTAGCTGAAGAAAATTGTATCTGTAGGCTCTGTGATAATTTGGTTGAAGATGGATGCATAAAGAAATGCCAATCCAGTTTTAATATCCATATGGACCGGCATCCATTGAGTGACTATCACTCCTTAGTGGGTAACGTATTAAACCAAACAGATTGTTGGGTATGCTCTCAAGTACCTCAGGGTCACAGCAAATCAGGGCTAGTACCATTTCCTTTAACGTTAGGGGAGGTACTTGAGCTAAGTGGTGGGAGACCGGTGGACCGGAGGTTTAACATCTCCAGCCCTCCTAGTTTGAAGCTCCACCAATACCATGTGGATAGGTCCCTCTTATGTTTTAATATCTCCAATCCCCGTAAGCCGGGAAATTGGGAAGTGTCATGGAGCAACCTGACCATGACCTTTTCACACAGAGCAGATAGAATGCCTACAGATACAGAGCTGGTACGCCACATAGCCAGTAGAGGAAAATCTTTCCGGTATCGATATACCTTAGGAAATAGGATTACTAGAGTTGGAGAGGTATCACCAGGATACTGTGCACATATCGTACAAACTGATACGTGCATTAAGCAGATGGAAGAATTAGGGTCAGGAGATTTCACCTGGAAGGTTTGTAACATGATCATGTCCTTCTCCGTCCCTTATGTTCTCCCCGATGATGCATATTTCATATGCGGGAGAAAGGCGTACAAGTGGCTTGCCCCAAACTCTGAAGGATTGTGTTATATTGGAAAAGTATTGCCTGAAGTTATGACTGTTACACATGACAAAATGAAGGACATACACCGTGGTGCCCAAGCTCCTTATACTCACACTCATTACGAGCACCGAGTTAAAAGACAACTGTCAGAAAGGTTAGAGCATCCGGCCTCTGATCTTATCCATGAATCCACCGGGATTCAGGTTCTGGTAGCGTTAGATTTCACTCGTACCGCTCGAGGAGTGATGAATTATAGATACATTTCCGCACTCGCCAATTTGTTAGATAATATCACTGAAATGTATGATGACACGTTTAGATACACTGGAAGAGAACTTCAAGCTTACAAAACAGAACTAGTTCAGCATAGGATGGTTCTTAATTATCTTACAGCAGTAACAGGCGGATATTGTGTTACATTGGCAACACAGTATGGCATAAAGTGTTGCACGTATATCACAAATAGCACCGAGGATCCGGTAGAGGTCATAGACCAAAAGATGGACGATATTTTGCAATTAAAGTGGGAATTTCGTCGAAAACACAATCTCACCCTTGCTGCTGTAGGTAATGAGCTGACTGGTTGGGTGTCATGGTTGAACCCGCGAAATTGGTTCTCCGGTTTAGGAGACTGGGCTCAAGGAGTCATAATGGATGTTGGAAAGTTTCTACTATGTATCTTGGGTGTCGTTATATCGATTGGATTGATATTTAGATGCGGGCAGGCTTTAATGAGGTGCAAACAAAGTACAAAAGTGATGAGCTTGAGGAGTGAGGAAACCGTAATTAACCTGGATTTGATTTATGACCCAATGATAGAAACCAGAATGTGATGAAAATGCGATTATACGGTCCGTTTCTTTCACCTGTTTTTCTGTTTTTCTCCAAGATACAAAGACCCCCTTGGACGAGAAAGCTGACGAGACGAGATGTATACAGACAACAGACAAGCACCAAAGATGAAGTTTTGACAACCTATGATATGGACACTTGATGAACTTTGCCATGGATCCCCAGTTTCCCTAGTACTTTTAAACTCACGCTAGCCCAACATTTTTTTGTAAATCCGATGGCTCTGACAAAGCTATTTGCTCATGCCCAAGGAGCAATACAGCGCAAAGAAGACGACTCTCAACAGATACCGAACACAACTTCAACAACAGATGTACATTTCCCTGACATAGAATATCATTGCATTTTTCGTAAGTGTTCTTTATCTTCATCTCTACAACCCTCAGGTAACGACACACATAGACGATAGGGAGTACAGGCACAGATATCAGCAACCACATACCTCCCCCATTCATGTATCATCAACTAAAATGTGCATCCCCATTTTGTTACAACCACAGCCGAAATGAGCTCGGTAGAGTTTGACAGCCCATCCACAGACCCTTAGTACGGGATAAGAAGGAATTCAAATGTATACTTCGCAATACCTCGAAGCTTGATTTACCACACGTACGGCACGATGATACATGACCCTCCAAACATGGACTCATACACACATGCTTCTGCTTTCTCACTAGGTCATACCCTCTTCACACCTACTCCACTCTTCTTCCTTACCCCACCATGGAAATCAATTAACCCCTGACTTACATTTTTCTCCTTTTTGAAATGTTTTAGAAGGTGGCAGTTATTATTGACTGCCAAAGGGTGGACTGTCAAAGTCAGAAAAATGTCTCTATGCACGTTGCCATATTTGCACCGCACACTGGTCCGCGCTGCGCATGCGTACGCTCTCCCGTGAAGGCGCATACCCGCAATAGCGTGCACTCGCAGGCGCGGTATGCGTATTTACGGTAGAGTTTATGTAGTCGTAGCGTGCGACTCATTCGTTACATATTTTCACAATTAATGTAGTTTATAGATCATGATCCCTTTGATAGATTCTGAAAGTTTGGTTAATATAGAATGTCCCTGAGCTGAGGAATCCCTCTTTGTATTGTACGAAGGGTCTGACAGGAATCATACAGCAGTGTTTGGTACCCATCGGAAGAGTATTTAATTAGCAATATTCCGGTGTTGGTTTGAAGCGTATTAATCGCTCGCGCGAATAGTTATGGACATAAGAAGTTTATGTCCATTTCTATTATTTACGCATACTCAGGTATGCGGCGGGAAACCTAGTTTCCCACCCACCTGAGCTGTTTGAAATCGGCACAGCCCACCTGTATGAATCACCCTATGACCTTTTGTTATGATACAGGGCCGAATTCCGACGTCCAATGGACAATGGGATTGTAGGGACTATGAGATTGCATTGTGTGTGGGGCATAAATAGGCAGGCCGACCATATCCAACCTCACTCTCTCATCAACGGTTTTCTGCTGATAACCGGGAGCTGGATATCGAGGCGCATGCGATCGTCACCCTTTGTGCGTAAGTTTTCTCTCCGTAATCATTGTCTTACTGTGAGCCAATTTCTCTCATCTCTCTCCATTTCTCTCTCTCTCCCTCTTTCTCGTTTCTCTCACATCTCCCCTAGACTAGTATTGAATTGTATTAGATAGTATTGTATTTTGGTTAGGAAGTCTCTGTTATACTGTAGTGTATCATTTGTACTGTTATCCCCTTTTATAAGTATATTAGATATAATACAGTTAATAGGCTTTGGACCCTAAACCAGTATCTGTGTATTTTCTATAGTGTTAAGTGTTCACTTGAGCGTCGGTGACGCTCAAGCAGCTTTGTAGTTAGTCAGGTTACACAAGGTTGCACTTACACCCTGTATTCACATTAAGTTATTCTGAGTATTTCATTGGTATAAGGTTTAAACATTAAGGTATAGCGTTGTGAGCGTCTGCGCCGCTGGTGACCTCCTCGTGGTCTCGAGCGTATGCTACGCCATAGCGAATCATTACTCTAGTCATAAACAATAACGTGTCTTGTGATCACTGGGCCGTGAGCGAACGTGACGCTTGAGCGTCTCGCCTACGGCGGAGCGATCGTTACGCAAATAGCGTACCCTTACGGTACTTCTTAAGCAAACAGCGTACAGTGTTCTTAGACTTCATAAAGGGTTGTTTATACGACAAAGGAATTTAGCATTGTCAACCGTACTGCTATATAGTATATACTGGTGGTCAGCAAACTGTGCAAAACTGAAATGCACCACAGGTATGGATGGATAGTATACTTGACGACACAGAGGTAGGTAGAGCAGTGGCCTACTGTACCGTACTGCTATATAGTATATACTGGTGGTCAGCAAACATTGGAAAACTGAAATGCACCACAGGTATGGATGGATAGTATACTTGACGACACAGAGGTAGGTAGAGCAGTGGCCTACTGTACCGTACTGCTATATAGTATATACTGGTGGTCAGCAAACTGCAAAACTGAAATGCACCACAGGTATGGATGGATAGTATACTTGACGACACAGAGGTAGGTAGAGCAGTGGCCTACTGTACCGTACTGCTATATAGTATATACTGGTGGTCAGCAAACATTGGAAAACTGAAATGCACCACAGGTATGGATGGATAGTATACTTGACGACAAAGAAGTAGGTAGAGCAGTGGCCTACTGTATCGTACTGCTATATATTATATACTGGTGGTCAGCAAACTGTGCAAAACTGAAATGCACCACAGGTATGGATGGATAGTATACTTGACGAGACAGAGGTAGGTAGAGCAGTGGCCTTCTGTACCGTACTGCTATATAGTATATACTGGTGGTCAGCAAACTGTGCAAAACTGAAATGCACCACAGGTTTGGATGGATAGTATACTTTACGATACAGAGGTAGGTAGAGCAGTGGCCTACTGTACCGTACTGCTATATAGTATATACTGGTGGTCAGCAAACTGCAAAACTGAAATGCGCCACAGGTATGGATGGATAGTATACTTGCCGACACAGAGGTAGGTAGAGCAGTGGCCTACTGTACCGTACTGCTTTATATTATATACTGGTGGTCAGCAAACTGTGCAAAACTGAAATGCACCACAGGTATGGATGGATAGTATACTTGACGACACAGAGGTAGGTAGAGCAGTGCCCTACTGTACCGTACTGCTATATATTATATACTGGTGGTCAGCAAACTGTGCAAAACTGATATGCACCACAGGTATGGATGGATAGTATACTTGACGACACAGAGGTAGGTAGAGCAGTGCCCTACTGTACCGTACTGCTATATATTATATACTGGTGGTCAGCAAACTGTGCAAAACTGATATGCACCACAGGTATGGATGGATAGTATACTTGACGACACAGAGGTAGGTAGAGCAGTGGCCTACTGTACCGTACTGCTATATAGTATATACTGGTGGTCAGCAAACTGTGCAAAACTGAAATGCACCACAGGTATGGATGGATAGTATACTTGACGACACAGAGGTAGGTAGAGCAGTGCCCTACTGTACCGTACTGCTATATATTATATACTGGTGGTCAGCAAACTGTGCAAAACTGATATGCACCACAGGTATGGATGGATAGTATACTTGACGACACAGAGGTAGGTAGAGCAGTTGTCACGATCCGGGTATCTGGACGCCATTTCTTACCCATCAGATGCCTCCTAAGGCTTGCTCAGCGCTCCAGGACCGGATCCCATCTGTTATCCTGATGTGCATATTCCCGCATCCTCTCCTGTCTCTCTGGACGCTGTCACAGTAACGCCTTATACATCTGGCATGGCGTCTCCCGCGGCCTCCGCCGCCGTTCCTGAGCTTCTGCATTCAGAGTGGCGATTACGTCAGCCGCGGCCTCCGCTGTGTCCGCGTGGTTGGATGTGCACCTGTCAGCCTGGCGTCTCCTGTCTCCGGTGGCCGGCGCCGCCATTACTGTTTTCCAGACCACATGGATTACAAACCAAACTTCCCTCCAAGTGTCTGCATGGGCGCAGCCATCTTGGATTCTGTCATCTGATCATATTCACCAATCTGCTGTCTGTATTATTAATTTGCATAATTGCCTAGCCAATGCCTTCCTTGCTGCAGGTATAAATAGGTTGTGCCTGAGCAAGGAAGGCGTCAGTGCTTTGGTTGTCAAACCTAGTTCCAGTTTGTCTCTCTTCTGTGAATGTCTTCCAGGTTCCAGCTCCTGTCTCCATACTTCTGCTATAGAGACCCGCACCAGCATTCCATCTGCGGTGTAGCCTGACTCTCCGATCCATACTGGACTCACCTGTTTCCAGCTACAACATCACCTGCTTCCAGCTCAGCTTCCAGCAGTGTACAGCTTCTCTTAAAGGGCCGGTGTCCTTTCTGCAGTTTACCACTCTCCACCGGTATTATTATTTCTCCGCGCTCAAATTCTACATTTCATCTACATTGCATCGTTCTCAAGCTTTATTTATTATTTAACTGGTTCCAGCCAGTATCCACTCCGTGCCAACACCTGTCTGGTTCTAACCAGTACCCACAGCAGCATTTTATCTACAGCAGTCCAGCTATCCCTGGAACACCAGCTGGTACGATCCTGGGCTTTCCTCATTGCTACAGTTGAGCCTGGTAAGGACTTTCCAACTTGCAGATAATAAGAACTGTCTCATACCACCAGAGCTCTGTGGCCCCTGCCACCCTGTAGTACCCAGGAACTGTATTATTATTTCTCTGCTGATTTTTATGTTACTTTTTACTGCTACTGTGATGCATGGAGTTTGTCATAAATAAATATCATTGACTTTTACTCAAGTTGTCGTGGTCACGCCTTCGGGCGGTTTCTCTTCATGTTACTTACATGTCCAGGGGTCTGATACAACCTCCCAGGTTCCGGTACATCTCAGCCCCTACAACTGAGGCTGCCTTCCGTCAGCTCAGGCCCTCAGTTGTGACAGTAAGCACTGACCAAATGAATCCAGCCGGAGACCAGGATCAAGCGGCCAGGCCGATGCAAGAACTGGCAGCCCGACTTGAACATCAGGAGGCTGCACAGGGCCACATCATCCGCTGTCTCCAGGATCTCTCTACTCGGCTGGATGGGATTCAGACAACTCTCCGTGGATCAGGCGCATCTGGGGCGTCAACCACAGTGACTCCAACTATAACCCCACCCACCTTACCCGTTTCTGCTCCACGTCTTCATCTTCCAACGCCAGCAAAATTTGACGGATCTCCAAGATTCTGCAGGGGATTTCTCAACCAGTGTGAGATTCAGTTTGAGCTACAACCTGGCAATTTTCCCAGTGACCGTACAAAAATTGCCTACATCATCTCTCTTCTCAGTGGCTCAGCCCTTGACTGGGCATCACCGTTATGGGAGAGGTCCGACACCCTGCTATCTTCTTACACTGCATTCGTGTCAACATTCAGGCGCATCTTCGACGAGCCAGGCCGGGTAACTTCAGCTTCGTCTGAGATTCTCCGTTTACGCCAGGGATCACATACTGTAGGACAATATCTTATACAGTTCCAGATCCTGGCATCCGAACTGGCATGGAACGACGAGGCCCTGTATGCTGCATTCTGGCATGGTTTATCTGAGTGTATTAAAGACGAGTTAGCTACCAGAGACTTACCCTCCAAGTTAGATGAGCTAATCTCACTTTGTACAAAAGTTGACTTACGTTTCCGAGAGAGAGCAACTGAGCGTGGAAGATCATCTGCTCCAAAATCTTCTGCTCCTCCTCCTCGCCAACTGTCACCAACTAAAGATGAGCCCATGCAAATTGGCCGTTCCCGTTTAACTCCTGCTGAGCGCCGAAGACGTCTCTCCGAGTCTCTCTGTCTTTATTGTGCAGCTCCGTCTCACACCATTAATGCTTGTCCCAAACGTCCGGGACTCCAGACCCTAGCTCGCCAAGGAGAGGGCCGGCTAGGAGTAATGATCTCCTCTCCATCCCCTCAAGATTGTAATCTCCCAGTCTCGCTTCAAGTTGCTCAACGTTATCAGAACGTCATTGCCCTCCTTGATTCCGGAGCAGCTGGGAACTTTATTACCGAAGCCTATGTTAAACGGTGGTCCCTACCCACCGAGAGACTTCCTTCCTCCTTTTCCTTAACTGCCGTGGATGGCAGTAAAATTTTTGATACAGTTATTGCTCTAAGGACTCTACCAGTTCGTCTGAGAGTGGGAGTTCTTCATTCCGAACTTATTTCACTTTTAGTGATTCCAAGAGCCACACATCCTGTGGTCCTGGGCCTTCCATGGCTCCGTCTTCACAATCCTACAATTGATTGGACGACTACGCAAATCCTGGCATGGGGTCCCTCCTGTGCTGAGACATGTTTGTTTAAAGTGTTGCCTGTCTGTTCTTCCTCCCCCAGGTCGTCTGATGTTCCACCTCCTCCATATCAAGATTTCACGGATGTGTTCAGTAAGGCTTCTGCTGATATCCTTCCTCCTCATAGAGAATGGGACTGCCCGATTGATCTCGTTCCAGGGAAGGTTCCACCTCGAGGCCGAACTTATCCGTTGTCTCTGCCTGAGACGCATTCTATGGAGGAATACATTAAAGAGAACCTAGCAAAGGGGTTCATTCGACCTTCTTCTTCTCCAGCCGGCGCAGGCTTCTTTTTTTGTAAAAAAGAAAGATGGTGGTCTGCGGCCGTGCATCGACTACAGAGGTTTGAACGACATTACCATCAAGAACCGCTATCCTTTACCCCTGATTACTGAGCTCTTTGACAGAGTTAGCGGAGCTACCATCTTTACAAAGCTGGACTTGAGAGGTGCATACAATCTCATCCGGATCCGTGAGGGTGACGAGTGGAAGACCGCATTTAACACCCGTGACGGACATTATGAGTACCTCGTCATGCCCTTCGGACTGAGCAATGCTCCAGCTGTCTTCCAGCATTTCGTCAATGAGATCTTCAGAGACATTCTATACCGTCATGTCGTGGTCTATCTAGATGATATCCTCATTTTTGCCAACAATTTAGAGGAACATCGTTTTTGGGTAAAGGAGGTTCTGTCCCGTCTCCGTGTCAATCATCTCTATTGCAAATTAGAGAAATGCGTCTTTGAAGTCAAGTCCATTCCGTTTCTAGGGTACATTGTGTCCGGTTCCGGACTAGAGATGGATCCTGAGAAACTACAAGCAATCCAGAATTGGCCGGTACCCTTAACCCTCAAAGGGGTCCAGAGGTTCTTAGGGTTCGCCAATTATTACCGAAAGTTTATACGAGACTTTTCCACCATTGTGGCGCCTATTACTGCTTTCACCAAGAAGGGTGCTAACCCGTCCAAGTGGTCTGAAGAAGCCATGCAAGCTTTTCATCTTTTAAAACAGAGGTTCATCTCTGCGCCTGTCCTGAAACAGCCTGACATCGACTCTCCTTTCATCTTAGAGGTGGATGCCTCCTCCGTTGGAGTAGGAGCGGTGTTATCTCAGAGGGCTAAAGATGGCCATTTACATCCTTGCAGTTTCTTCTCACGGAAGTTCTCCCCAGCGGAACGCAACTATGCCATTGGCGACCAGGAGTTGCTAGCCATCAAGCTCGCTCTAGAGGAGTGGAGATATCTGTTGGAGGGAGCTTCTCATTCAATCACCATCCTTACAGACCACAAGAACCTTCTATATCTGAAAGGCGCACAATGTCTCAATCCTCGTCAGGCCAGATGGGCACTTTTCTTTTCCAGGTTCGACTTTAAACTCCAGTTCTGTCCGGGCTCTCAGAATCGCAAGGCCGATGCCCTTTCCCGCTCATGGGAGCAAGAAAATGAGTCAGAGTCTTCAGACAAGCATCCTATTATAAATCCGTTGGCATTCTCCACGGTAGGGATGGACTCTACGCCCCCATCAGGGAAAAGTTTTGTGAAGCCGACACTAAGGAACAAGCTCATGCATTGGGCTCATGCTTCCCGCTTTGCCGGACATACAGGTATCCAAAAAACCCTGGAGTTTATCTCTAGGTCCTATTGGTGGCCAACTCTGAAAAAGGACGTTTTGGAGTTTATTGCATCTTGCCCAAAGTGTGCTCAACATAAAGTATCCCGCCAGTCGCCTGCAGGGCAACTGGTTCCACTATCTGTTCCCCGTCGACCATGGACCCATTTGTCGATGGATTTTATTACAGATTTGCCCATGTGCAACAAGTTCAATACCATCTGGGTGGTAGTTGACCGGTTCACCAAGATGGCACACTTCATTCCTCTCACCGGTCTTCCGTCAGCTTCCAAGTTGGCTCAAGTATTCATACAAGAGATCTTCCGACTCCACGGTCTTCCAGAAGAAATTATCTCAGATCGAGGAGTTCAATTCACAGCCAAATTCTGGCGAAGTTTATGTCAAGTCCTCCAAGTCAAGCTAAAGTTTTCCACGGCTTACCATCCTCAGACCAATGGTCAGACTGAGAGGGTGAATCAGGACTTGGAGTCCTTCCTCCGCATCTATGTGTCCTCCTCTCAAGATGACTGGGTTCAATTACTTCCCTGGGCCGAGTTCTGTCATAACAACCAGTATCATTCTTCATCTTCTTCAACACCATTCTTCACCAACTTTGGATTCCACCCTAAAGTCCCTGAGTTCCAACCGCTTCCAGCAACTTCTGTTCCAGCAGTGGATATCACCTTGCATCAGTTTGCCAATATCTGGAAGAGCGTACGATCAGCTCTGCTCAAGGCATCGTTCAGGTACAAGAAGTTTGCGGATAAGAAGCGTCGAGCAGTTCCTGCTCTCAAGGTGGGTGATCGGGTATGGTTATCCACGAAGAATTTGAGGTTGAGAGTTCCCAGTATGAAGTTTGCACCTCGCTTCATCGGTCCTTTTAAAATTGATCAAGTCATCAATCCTGTTGCTTACAGACTCCAGTTACCTCCTTTCTTAAAAATACCCAGGACATTCCATGTTTCCCTGTTGAAACCGTTAATCTTGAATCGGTTTCATTCCTCACTTCCTCCAACTCCGAAAGTCCAAACTCAACGAGGCGTTGAGTATGAAGTGGCCAAGATCCTGGACTCACGTCACCGTTACGGTCGACTTCAGTATCTTATTGACTGGAAGGGTTATGGCCCTGAGGAACGTTCATGGACCAATGCTTCTGATGTCCATGCTCCTGCCTTGGTCCGGAGATTCCATTCCAAGTTTCCTCAAAAGCCAAAGAAGTGTCCTGGGGCCACTCCTAAGGGGGGGGGTGCTGTCACGATCCGGTTATCTGGACGCCATTTCTTACCCATCAGATGCCTCCTAAGGCTGGCTCAGCGCTCCAGGACCGGATCCCATCTGTTATCCTGATGTGCATATTCCCGCATCCTCTCCTGTCTCTCTGGACGCTGTCACAGTAACGCCTTATACATCTGGCATGGCGTCTCCCGCGGCCTCCGCCGCCGTTCCTGAGCTTCTGCATTCAGAGTGGCGATTACGTCAGCCGCGGCCTCCGCTGTGTCCGCGTGGTTGGATGTGCACCTGTCAGCCTGGCGTCTCCTGTCTCCGGTGGCCGGCGCCGCCATTACTGTTTTCCAGACCACATGGATTACAAACCAAACTTCCCTCCAAGTGTCTGCATGGGCGCAGCCATCTTGGATTCTGTCATCTGATCATATTCACCAATCTGCTGTCTGTATTATTAATTTGCATAATTGCCTAGCCAATGCCTTCCTTGCTGCAGGTATAAATAGGTTGTGCCTGAGCAAGGAAGGCGTCAGTGCTTTGGTTGTCAAACCTAGTTCCAGTTTGTCTCTCTTCTGTGAATGTCTTCCAGGTTCCAGCTCCTGTCTCCATACTTCTGCTATAGAGACCCGCACCAGCATTCCATCTGCGGTGTAGCCTGACTCTCCGATCCATACTGGACTCACCTGTTTCCAGCTACAACATCACCTGCTTCCAGCTCAGCTTCCAGCAGTGTACAGCTTCTCTTAAAGGGCCGGTGTCCTTTCTGCAGTTTACCACTCTCCACCGGTATTATTATTTCTCCGCGCTCAAATTCTACATTTCATCTACATTGCATCGTTCTCAAGCTTTATTTATTATTTAACTGGTTCCAGCCAGTATCCACTCCGTGCCAACACCTGTCTGGTTCTAACCAGTACCCACAGCAGCATTTTATCTACAGCAGTCCAGCTTTCCCTGGAACACCAGCTGGTACGATCCTGGGCTTTCCTCATTGCTACAGTTGAGCCTGGTAAGGACTTTCCAACTTGCAGATAATAAGAACTGTCTCATACCACCAGAGCTCTGTGGCCCCTGCCACCCTGTAGTACCCAGGAACTGTATTATTATTTCTCTGCTGATTTTTATGTTACTTTTTACTGCTACTGTGATGCATGGAGTTTGTCATAAATAAATATCATTGACTTTTACTCAAGTTGTCGTGGTCACGCCTTCGGGCGGTTTCTCTTCATGTTACTTACATGTCCAGGGGTCTGATACAACCTCCCAGGTTCCGGTACATCTCAGCCCCTACAACTGAGGCTGCCTTCCGTCAGCTCAGGCCCTCAGTTGTGACAGCAGTGCCCTACTGTACCGTACTGCTATATATTATATACTGGTGGTCAGCAAACTGTGCAAAACTGATATGCACCACAGGTATGGATGGATAGTATACTTGACGACACAGAGGTAGGTAGAGCAGTGGCCTACTGTACCGTACTGCTATATAGTATATACTGGTGGTCAGCAAACTGTGCAAAACTGAAATGCACCATAGGTATGGATGGATAGTATACTTGACGACACAGAGGTAGGTAGAGCAGTGGCCTACTGTACCGTACTGCTATATAGTATATACTGGTGGTCAGCAAACTGTGCAAAACTGAAATGCACCACAGGTATGGATGGATAGTATACTTGACGACACAGAGGTAGGTAGAGCAGTGGCCTACTGTACCGTACTGCTATATATTATATACTGGTGGTCAGCAAACTGTGCAAAACTGAAATGCACCACAGGTATGGATGGATAGTATACTTGACGACACAGAGGTAGGTAGAGCAGTGGCCTACTGTACCGTACTGCTATATAGTATATACTGGTGGTCAGCAAACTGTGCAAAACTGAAATGCACCACAGGTTTGAATGGATAGTATACTTGATGACACAGAGGTAGGTAGAGCAGTGGCCTACTGTACCGTACTGCTATATATTATATACTGGTGGTCAGCAAACTGCAAAACTGAAATGCACCACAGGTATGGATGGATAGTATACTTGACGACACAGAGGTAGGTAGAGCAGTGGCCTACTGTACCATACTGCTATATAGTATATACTGGTGGTCAGCAAACTGTGCAAAACTGAAATGCACCACAGGTATGGATGGATAGTATACTTGACGACACAGAGGTAGGTAGAGCAGTGGCCTACTGTAACGTACTGCTATATATTATATACTGGTGGTCAGCAAACTGTGCAAAACTGAAATGCACCACAGGTATGGATGGATAGTATACTTGACGACACAGAGGTAGGTAGAGCAGTGGCCTACTGTACCGTACTGCTATATATTATATACTGGTGGTCAGCAAACTGTGCAAAACTGAAATGCACCACAGGTATGGATGGATAGTATACTTGACGACACAGAGGTAGGTAGAGCAGTGGCCTTCTGTACCGTACTGCTATATAGTATATACTGGTGGTCAGCAAACTGTGCAAAACTGAAATGCACCACAGGTATGGATGGATAGTATACTTGACGACACAGAGGTAGGTAGAGCAGTGGCCTGCTGTACCGTACTGCTATATATTATATACTGGTGGTCAGCAAACTGAGCAAAACTGAAATGCACCACAGGTATGGATGGATAGTATACTTGACGACACAGAGGTAGGTAGAGCAGTTGCCTTCTGTACCGTACTGCTATATAGTATATACTGGTGGTCAGCAAACTGTGCAAATCTGAAATGCACCACAGGTATGGATGGATAGGATACTTGACGACACAGAGGTAGGTAGAGCAGTGGAGTACTGTACCGTACTGCTATATATATAGTTATACTGGTGGTCAGCAAACTGTGCAAAACTGAAATGCACCACAGGTATTGATGGATAGTATACTTGACGACACAGAGGTAGGTAGAGCAGTGGCCTACTGTACCGTACTGCTATATAGTATATACTGGTGGTCAGCAAACTGTGCAAAACTGAAATGCACCACAGGTTTGAATGGATAGTATACTTGATGACACAGAGGTAGGTAGAGCAGTGGCCTACTGTACCGTACTGCTATATATTATATACTGGTGGTCAGCAAACTGCAAAACTGAAATGCACCACAGGTATGGATGGATAGTATACTTGACGACACAGAGGTAGGTAGGGCAGTGGACTACTGTACCGTACTGCTATATATATATATATAGTTATACTGGTGGTCAGCAAAATTCTGCACTGTCCTCCTACTATATACTACAATGCAGCACAGATATGGAGCGTTTTTCAGGCAGAGAACGTATAATACTGGTGTCACGCACCTCGGGCAGCGGCGACCGCGCTTGTCCCTGCGGGTGGCCTGGTCTGCCCGGCGCCTCTCTTCTCCTGGCGGTCTCCGGCTTCGGCGGCGGGTCGGCGTGTCCCTCCGGCGGCTTCCCGGAAGCAAGGACGCCGCCATCATAAGCGAGGGCAAGGAGGCGGAGCAGGTCTGACATCACCTGCCTGCTCCGCCAATCAGGCTAGGGCGGGGGATTTAAAACCAGACACCAGGCAGAGATCCGGTGCCTGAGTATCTTCGTTTCTCCTGCGGAAGCTGTGATTCCAGAGCTCCCTCGTCCCTGTGATCTCCTTTGCCTCCAAGCATCCTGTGCCTCCAAGCATCCTGTGCCTCCAAGCACCCCGTGCCTCCAAGTACCTCCGTGCCTCCGAGCACCTCCGTGCCTCCGAGCACCTCCGTGCCTCCAAGTACCTCTGTGCCTCCAAATACCTCCGTGCCTCCAAGCACCTCGAGCCTCCAAACACCTTGGTGTCTCCAAATACCTCCGTGCCTCCAAGCACCTCGTGCCTCCAAACACCTTGGTGCCTCCGAACACCTTGGTGCCTCCGAACACCTCTGTGCCTCCAAGCACCTCCGTGCCCCCAATTACCTCGTGCCTCCAAGCACCTCCATGCCTCCAAGCACCTCGTGCCTCCAAGCACCTCCGTGCCTCCAATTACCTCGTGCCTCCAAGCACCTCCCTGCCTCCAAGCACCTCGTGCCTCCAAGCACCTCGTGCCTCCAAGCACCTCGTGCCTCCAAACACCTCCGTGCCTCCAAACACCTCCGTGCCTCCAAACACCTCCGTGCCTCCAAACACCTCCGTGCCTCCAAACACTTCCGTGCCTCCAAGCACCCCCGTGCCTCCAAGCACCCCCGTGCCTCCAAGCACCTCCGTGCCTCCAAGCACCCTCGTGCCTCCGAGTGCCTCCCAGCACTCCCTGTACTCCCAGCACCTCAGTGCCTCCAACACCACAGTGTCTCCAACACCACAGTGCCTTCAATATCTCAGTACCTCAGCCTTCAGTATTTCTACAAGTCTTGTCTTTCAGGAGACCTTCAGGAATTCCTCTGTGCTTCCTGCCTGCCGTCTTAATCCTGCATGAGGAAGACCTACATCCGGCCATCTCTACTGCGACCCAGTAGCGGTTCCTCTTCCCGGTCATCGGAAGAAGCCCCGAGTCCACAACACTCCCAAACCAGGTCAGTGATAGTATACTCAGGCCCCATGGACCCGGGGAATCGGAACACGGACTCAAGTGCCATCCAGAACCTGGCTTCTCGAGTACAAAGTCAGGAAGCGGCACAAGGCCAGGTGATGCAGTACCTCCAACAGTTGTCCGGGCGTCTGGATCAGATTCAGGCGTCTCTAGCCTCAGTAATTCCGGCACCTGTTCCAGTAGTCGCACCAGTCGCCGTTGCCAGCAATGTTCAACCATCGGCCGGTATCACTCCACGCCTTCAGCTGCCTACTCCGTCCCGCTATAATGGGAATCCTAAAAATTGTCGTGGTTTCTTGAACCAATGCGAGGTACATTTCGAGCTACTTGCACACAACTTTCCTACAGACCGGTGCAAGGTAGCATATATTATTTCTCTGCTGGAAGGTTCTGCTTTGGATTGGGTGTCTCCATTATGGGAACGATCTGATCCCATTGTTTCCAACTATACCAACTTCATCTCGTCCTTTCGAAGGATTTTCGACGAACCCGGCAGAATGACCACTGCTTCTTCCGACTTGCTCCGTGTTCGACAGGGCGCCCGTTCCGTGGGTCAGTACGTGGTTCATTTCCAGACCATTGCTTCCGAACTACGCTGGAATAATGACGCCCTGAGAGCTGCCTTCTGGAACGGTCTTTCCGACCGGCTGAAAGATGAGCTGGTTACCAGAGATCTGCCGGATCCATTAGAAGATCTGATTTCCCTTTGCGTCAAGGTGGATCTTCGGATGCAGGAGCGTGGAAGAGAACGTTGCCGTCCGGATCGTTCCAGGTTCCGGAATCCTACTCCTAGACCGGTGGCCTCACCTAGCTCAGATGGGCCCATGCAAATTAACCGATCCCGACTGTCTCCGGAAGAATGACAGCGTCGTCGTGAGGGTAAACTCTGCCTTTACTGTGGAGCCGCGGATCATTTTCTTAAATCTTGTAAATCTCGTCCGGGAAACGGGCAGGCCTAGCTTGTTCCGGAGGAGTCAAGCTGGGGGTTACGACAAAAGCTTCTCCAACTTCGGACTGTTTGCTTCCAGTAACTCTAGTCTCCGATTCAGTCTCCAAGTCTTGTGAAGCCCTATTGGATTCCGGAGCTGCAGGGAACTTCATTTCTTCCTTCTGTGCCCAAAGCTTGGGTTTAAAGTTACGGCCTATCGAGCGGCCAATTTCACTGACGGCCATCAACGGGACTAGAATTTCCAAAGGTCTTATAATGTGGCGCACGGGGCCAGCTAAGCTGCAGGTCGGGGCTCTACATCAGGAAGATTTGGAACTCTTGGTAATCCCAGAAATGCCCCATGATCTGGTTCTTGGAATGCCTTTGCTAAAAAGTCATAATCCCCACATCGACTGGAAGTCGTCACAAATTCTGTCCTGGAGTTCCTTTTGTCACACTAATTGTCTTACTCCTGTTTGTCCGCTCCGTGTCACCTCCAAAACGGATGAAGAGCACATTCCGGAGGCATATCAAGGGTACAAGGACGTATTTTCGGAACAAGCTGCTGACCTGTTACCACCTCACAGGCCTTGGGACTGCCCTATTGACCTTGTCCCAGGGAAGACGCCACCCCGTGGTCGCACATATCCCCTGTCTCTTCCCGAGACTCAAGCCATGTCGGAGTATATTAAGTCCAATATGCTCAAGGGATTTATTCGCCCCTCTTCCTCCCCTGCTGGTGCGGGCTTCTTTTTCGTGAAGAAAAAGGACGGGGGGTTGAGACCATGCATCGACTACCGCGGCTTAAACGACATTACTATTAAGAATAAATACCCCTTGCCACTAATCACAGAATTATTTGATAGGGTTCGTGGTGCCCGCATTTTTTCCAAACTCGACTTGAGGGGAGCTTATAATCTTATACGCATCCGAGAGGGGGATGAATGGAAGACTGCCTTTAATACCCGAGATGGGCATTACGAATACTTGGTGATGCCGTTTGGTCTTAGTAATGCTCCCGCGGTTTTCCAGGGATTCGTCAATGAAATCTTTCGTGACATGCTGTATCAGAGTGTTGTGGTATATTTGGACGACATACTGATCTTTTCCAAGAATCTTGTCGAACACAGGACTCAAGTCAAAGAGGTGCTCCACCGTTTACGAGAGAATCATCTCTATGCCAAGCTTTCCAAATGTACCTTTGAAGTAACATCTATTCCGTTCCTTGGTTATATCATCTCGGGGACGGAGCTTCGCATGGATCCGGAAAAGCTGTCTGCCATTCGTGACTGGACTCAGCCTCTTTCTTTGAAAGCAATACAAAGGTTCCTGGGCTTTGCGAACTACTACAGGAAATTCATTAAGGGTTTCTCCACCATCGTTGCGCCCATTACCGCCCTGACGAGGAAGGGTTCTAATCCAAGTTTGTGGCCTCCGGAAGCCATTGTAGCTTTTTCTCACTTAAAGTTAGCTTTCATGACGGCTCCAGTTCTCCAACAACCAAATTTCGATGAACCCTTCTTCTTAGAAGTTGATGCATCTTCAGTCGGGGTTGGGGCTGTTCTCTCCCAGTACTCCTCTGATAAGAAATTACATCCGTGTGGCTTCCATTCTCGTAAATTCTCTCCGGCCGAACGAAATTACACTATTGGAGACCAGGAACTCTTGGCTATCAAATCTGCCTTGGAAGAGTGGAGATATCTTCTGGAAGGGGCTAAACATGTGTTTACCATCTACACGGATCACAAGAATTTGCTGTACATCAAATCCGCACAATGCTTGAATCCTCGCCAGGCGAGATGGGCACTTTTCTTTTCCCGATTCTCGTTCATTATCAAGTACCGGGCCGGGACTCTCAATATTAAATCAGATGCGCTTTCCCGTTCACAAGTTTCCACAGACGAGGATGAACCTCCTGAGCGGGGTTTAATTCTGAATCCAGTTTCTGTCTCTGCTGCTTTAACTACTCCAGCTCCTCCTCCTGGAAGAATGTCCGTACCAGCTAGATTCCGGCCAGGAATACTACTGTGGGTCCATAACTCCAAGTTTTCCGGTCATCCCGGTGCCCAGAAGATGTACAAGTTTCTGCAAAGGTCTTACTGGTGGAACACCATGAGGAAGGATGTACAAGATTGTGTTAATTCTTGTCCCCAATGTACACAACATAAATCTCCTCGTCTGCCTCCTGCAGGGTTACTTCGTCCTCTGCCTATCCCTGTGAGACCCTGGACTCACATTTCCATGGACTTCATCACTGACTTGCCCTGTTCCAAGGGTTGCAACACCGTTTGGGTTATCGTTGACCGTTTTTCGAAGATGGCACACTTTGTGCCTTTGACTGGTTTCCCGACAGCACCGAAACTGGCTCTACTGTTTATCCAAGAACATTTTCGTTTGCATGGGTTGCCACTAGAGATTGTTTCTGACCGTGGAGTACAGTTCACCGCCAGGTTTTGGAAAGCCCTCTGTTCAACCCTACAAATTAAACTTAAGTTTTCGTCCGCTTATCATCCCCAAACAAATGGTCAAACGGAACGAGTCAATCAAGATCTAGAGACTTTTCTTCGTTTGTATCTCTCTCCTTCACAGGACAACTGGGTGGAGTTGTTGCCTTGGGCGGAGTTTGCCCATAACCATTTGTTTAATTCTTCCACTGGGGAATCACCATTCTTCGTCAACTACGGGTTCCATCCCCGTGTTCCAGAATTTCCAAGCCTTCCGAGAGTAGAGGTTCCTGCTGTAGCGTCCACTCTACAACACTTTGGACAAATTTGGAGAAAGGTTCATGCTAATCTTAAGAAGGTTTCTGTCCGGTACAAGTTCTTCGCAGATAAGAAACGGCGAGCCGCACCTCAATATAAAGTTGGGGACAGGGTATGGCTGTCCACACGTAATCTCCGGTTGAAGGTGCCCACCATGAAATTCGCTCCAAGGTTCATCGGTCCTTACCCGGTGCTACAAGTCTTAAATCCTGTGGTCTGTAAACTGGGTTTGCCTGCTCATCTTCGAATACCTAACGCCTTTCATGTTTCTCTACTCCGTCCCCTCATTCTGAATCGGTTCCACTCAGAATTCCCTAGGCCAACGTCTGTAGTGGCAGAAGCTGGAGCGGAGTTTGAAATCAAAGCTATTCTTGACTCTCGTTATCTTCATAAAAAATTACAGTACTTGGTGGACTGGAAGGGTTATGGTCCTGAGGAGAGAAGTTGGATTGAGGCTACTGAAGTAACGGCTCCTCGTCTGGTTCGGATCTTCCACTCCAGACATCTGACTAAGCCCGGGAAGTGTCCAGGGGCCACTCCTGGAGGAGGGGGTACTGTCACGCACCTCGGGCAGCGGCGACCGCGCTTGTCCCTGCGGGTGGCCTGGTCTGCCCGGCGCCTCTCTTCTCCTGTCGGTCTCCGGCTTCGGCGGCGGGTCGGCGCGTCCCTCCGGCGGCTTCCCGGAAGCAAGGACGCCGCCATCATAAGCGAGGGCAAGGAGGCGGAGCAGGTCTGACGTCACCTGCCTGCTCCGCCAATCAGGCTAGGGCGGGGGATTTAAAACCAGACACCAGGCAGAGATCCGGTGCCTGAGTATCTTCGTTTCTCCTGCGGAAGCTGTGATTCCAGAGCTCCCTCGTCCCTGTGATCTCCTTTGCCTCCAAGCATCCTGTGCCTCCAAGCATCCTGTGCCTCCAAGCATCCTGTGCCTCCAAGCACCCCGTGCCTCCAAGTACCTCCGTGCCTCCGAGCACCTCCGTGCCTCCGAGCACCTCAGTGCCTCCGAGTACCTCCGTGCCTCCGAGCACCTCCGTGCCTCCGAGCACCTCCGTGCCTCTAAGTACCTCCGTGCCTCCAAGTACCTCCGTGCCTCCAAGTACCGCCGTGCCTCCAAATACCTCCGTGCCTCCAAGTACCTCCGTGCCTCCAAGCACCTCGAGCCTCTAAACACCTTGGTGTCTCCAAATACCTCCGTGCCTCCAAGCACCTCATGCCTCCAAACACCATGGTGCCTCCGAACACCTCTGTGCCTCCAAGCACCTCCGTGCCCCCAATTACCTCGTGCCTCCAAGCACCTCCGTGCCTCCAAGCACCTCGTGCCTCCAAGCACCTCGTGCCTCCAAGCACCTCCGTGCCTCCAATTACCTCATGCCTCCAAGCACCTCCCTGCCTCCAAGCACCTCCCTGCCTCCAAGCACCTCGTGCCTCCAAGCACCTCGTGCCTCCAAGCACCTCCCTGCCTCCAAGCACCTCCGTGCCTCCAAACACCTCCGTGCCTCCAAACACCTCTGTGCCTCCAAACACCCCCGTGCCTCCAAGCACCCCCGTGCCTCCAATTACCTTGTGCCTCCAAGCACCTCCGTGCCTCCAAGCACCCTCGTGCCTCCGAGTGCCTCCCAGCACTCCCTGTACTCCCAGCACCTCAGTGCCTCCAACACCACAGTGTCTCCAACACCACAGTGCCTTCAATATCTCAGTACCTCAGCCTTCAGTATTTCTACAAGTCTTGTCTTTCAGGAGACCTTCAGGAATTCCTCTGTGCTTCCTGCCTGCCGTCTTAATCCTGCATGAGGAAGACCTACATCCGGCCATCTCTACTGCGACCCAGTAGCGGTTCCTCTTCCCGGTCATCGGAAGAAGCCCCGAGTCCACAACACTCCCAAACCAGGTCAGTGATAACTGGTGGTCACTGGTCAGCAAAACTCTGCACTGTCCTCCTACTATATAATACTGCTGGTCCCCAGTCCCCACAATAAATCAATTAGCACACTGAGAACAGATATTTGCAGCACACTGAGCACAGTCAGATATGGAGCGTTTTTCAGGCAGAGAACGTATAAATTTGCACTTGCAGCACACTGAGCACAGATATTTGCAGCACAATTTGCAGCCCACTGAACATAGAAACTGAGAGGACGCCAGCCACGTCCTCTCACGATCATCTCCAATGCACGAGTGAAAAATGGCGGCGACGTGCGGCTCCTTATATAGAGTACGAATCTCGCGAAAATCCGACCGCGGGATGATGACGTTCGGGCGCGCTCGGGTTAACCGAGCAAGGCGGGAGGATCCGAGTCTGCCTCGGACCCGTGTAAAATGGGTGAAGTTCGGGCGGGTTCGGATCCCGAGGATCCGAACCCGCTCATCACTAGTCCGAAGCAAGTATGTCTTCTACGTGCTGGATGAAGGTCTCCACTGCAGCTTCCAGTGACTCAAAACAATCCCCCGCAGCTTGATTTGTGCGTACACGTAGAAGTTGCAGGGGGCCAGGTCTGGACTGTACAGCAGATGACCAATCTCCTGGATGCCTTCCTGGGTCAGAATATCCACCACTTTCCTGGATTTGTGGGCAGGCGCATTGTCGTGATGGAGAAGAACACCACAAGAGCAAGTTCTGTCGTGGCAGGGATTGGTTGATGTGTTACGTCCCAGTAGCAGTGAGCCGGTACGGTAGCTACATGACCAGTCTTTGCCATAAAAAAGCCACCATCTGCTTGGTCATGCTGCGCTCACGTCAGAACTTCTGTGTCGGCACACCTCCAACATGGGTCCTCTGGGCCAACTGTTTGGTCTTGTGGTATTAACTGTAGATATAGGATTCATTGCCACTGTTGATCTACCAGACAGGGTTTGAGTGACCGCCCTCAAACTTGGCCAGTGTGTTGTGGCACAAAGTCACCCAAGCCTCCTGCTCTCAAGTCAGCTGATGGGGTAACCAGCGTGCAGATACCTTGCTCATGCCAAGCTTTTCATGGAGTATCAAGCGGATAGATCCTGATGAGATACCTATCTCCTCTAACTGAGCCACGGTCACCATGGTGTCCACCTCAACTATGGCTTGTACGGCAGTAATGTTGTCCTCAGCGATGGACACAGTTCGGCAGCAGCACCCCTCGTCTTCCAGGGGCCATTTCCCGCGCTGAAATTCTGCAAACCACTCAAACACAGGGACGGTGCTTCTTCCCCAAAAGCAACTTGCAGTCAGTCAACACTTTTCTACTGACGCAGTCCGCTCTTGTAGTCATAGTAGATCATGGCTGTCCAGAGGTCTCTGCTGAGCTGCATAATGAGTTTGTGAAGGAAGTGAACATGCTGACTTCTTTGGTGTGCAGTGCTGCTTATACAAGATTCTGTGCCCTGACATTTCACAGGTCAGAGATTACAGTTCACAACCAGACAGTCAGATTGTGTCTACTCTATCTACTGTATGCACTGCACATCCGCAAAACTTATTGCACACCACTCGTATTGTAGGGCAGATTTATCTACCCCTTACAAATAGTGGTGTTGCCTATAGCAACTAACCACGTTCTAGTTATTACTTATATAGGGGGTAATTCCAAGTTGATCGCAGCAGGAATTTAGTTAGCAATTGGGCAAAACCATGGGGGTCATTCAGAGTTGTTCGCTCGTTATTTTTTTCTCGCAACGGAGCGATTAGTCGCTAATGCGCATGCGCAATGTCCGCAGTGCGACTGCGCCAAGTAAATTTGCTATGCAGTTAGGAATTTTACTCACGGCATTACAAGGTTTTTTCTTCGTTCTGGTGATCGTAATGTGATTGACAGGAAGTGGGTGTTTCTGGGCGGAAACTGGCCGTTTTATGGGAGTGTGTGAAAAAACGCTACCGTTTCTGGGAAAAACGCGGGAGTGGCTGGAGAAACGGGGGAGTGTCTGGGCGAACGCTGGGTGTGTTTGTGACGTCAAACCAGGAACAACAAGCATTGAACTGATCGCACTGGAAGAGTAAGTCTCGAGCTACTCAGAAACTGCACAGAGAAGTCTTTTCGCAATATTGCGAATCTTTCGTTCGCAATTTTGATAAGCTAAGATTCACTCCCAGTAGGCGGCGGCTTAGCGTGTGCAAAGCTGCTAAAAGCAGCTTGCGAGCGAACAACTCGGAATGAGGGCCAAAGTGCACTGCAGGGGAGGCAGATTTAACATGTGCAGAGAGAGTTAGATTTGGGTGTGGTGTGTTCAATCTGCAATCTAAATTGCAGTGTAAAAATAAAGCAGCCAGTATTTACCCTGCACAGAAATAAAATAACCCACCCAAATCTAACTCTCTCTGCACATGTTAAATCTGCCCCCCTGCAGTGCACATGGTTTTGCCCAATTGCTAACTAAATTCCTGCTGCGATCAACTTGGAATTACCCCCATAGTACATTCTATAAAATTATAGCTAAAATCTGATTGGTTGCTATGGGCATGCATTTTGGAGTTCCATCCCATAACTAATATTGTTATGTAAATCCAGAAGAAAATCAGGAATTTCACAGAAGTGAGATAGGAGAAGCAAGTAAGTACATGATGTATATGCATAATCTAAAAATGATAGATGCATAATACACCCCATAACTATATGGGGCCCATTCATGACCAGTAAATGTAAGTGAAAATACTTATTCTCACATTTGTAGGGGTCAATCGAATTAGGTGCACGTTGTGTCCTCCTGGGAGCTCGCACTGCGAATTACGTTTGCAATCCAATTTTGAACTTGCATTGAATAATTTGATAAAATTTGCTTTTTGTGTGTGTGGATGTGCACCCCACTGAGCAGGTGAAAGGGTAGGGAAAGCTGTATTTTAAGGTGAAAATGTTGGGATTATGGGATCGAATCACGTTTGAAAGTGAAGCAAAAAAAGCAAGTAACTTTGTGTCTGGAACAAACCAAGGCCCTCATTCCGAGTTGTTCGCTCGCTAGCTGCTTTTAGCAGCATTGCACACGCTAAGCCGCCGCCCTCTGGGAGTGTATCTTAGCTTAGCAGAATTGCGAACGAAAGATTCGCAGAATTGCGATTAGAAATTTCTTAGCAGTTTCTGAGTAGCTCGACACTTACTCTGCCATTGCGATCAGTTCAGTCAGTTTCGTTCCTGGTTTGACGTCACAAACACACCCAGCGTTCGCCCAGACACTCCACCGTTTCTTCAGACACTCCTGCGTTTTTCCCAGAAACGCCAGCGTTTTTTCACACACTCCCATAAAACGGCCAGTTTCCACCCAGAAACACCCACTTCCTGTCAATCACACTACGATCACCAGAACAATGAAAAATCCTTGTTATGCCGTGAGTAAAATACCTAACTTTTGTGTAAAATAACTAACCGCATGCGCTCTGCGAACCTTGCGCATGCGCAGTAAGCGACTAATCGCAATATAGCGAAAATCGGCAACGAGCGAACAACTCGGAATGACCACCCATGTTGCCATACAAAGGGAGTAAAAATAAACGTATATTTTTTCTGTGCAGGGTACATAATGGCTGCTTTTGCATGTAGCCCACAAATGGTAGACAGATTTATTTTTACACTGCGATTTAGATTTCAGTTTGAACACACCCCACCCAAATCTAACTCTCTCTGAACGTTACATCTGCCCCACTTGCAGTGCAACACGGTTTTGCCTTGTTGCTTGTTTTTTTGCTTTACTTGCAAGCATGAATCAGGGCCCCAGTGCAAGACCTTTGGTACACTCATACTAATGAACAATTATGCACTTGGAGGGGTTTAAATAGTATAAGTTGACCAAAAAAGGCATGTCAGTTTTCAGGTGAATGTCTATAAAAAGCTCAATAATAGGTTAAATTACGTGGGGGTGTAAATTATGTGGGACAGGTATGTGGAGGTGTAAATGAAGTGGAACAGGTATGTTGAGGTGTAAATGATGTTGGACAGGTATGTAGAAGTGTAAATTATATGGTGCATTTATGTGGGGATGTTATGTTAATGGGTGAGGTTTTTTTTTATAACTTACAGCTGAGAAGTGAAAGTGTTTTTTTCAACTTTTCACAAACTTGTATAAAAACACTGACAAGTCACTATACAATTTTCTGTGTCACAGAATGCTGGAAAGACTTGGATGAAAAACACTTGCTAGTTGCTTCAACCATTAATACAAACTGCAAAAATCATCCATTTGACACCTTATAAAAACATCCGCTACTAACCGCGTTCTGTATGGTCCGATTATCTCACTTGTCAAAGTAATGGGCTACAGGACAGTTTCCTTACTTTTTCGTGCACTTATCCCAAGCAGCATTTTCTGAAAAAATAGTATTTTGGTTACCTACTGGTAAATCCTTTTCTCGTAGTCCATAGAGGATGCTGGGGTCCACATTAGTACCATGGGGTATAGACGGGTCCACTAGGAGCCATTGAAACTTCAAGAGTTTGAGAGTGTGGGCTGGCTCCTCCCTCTATACCAGACTCAGTCTAGAAACTGTGCCCGAGGAGACGGACATCTTCGAGAGAAGGATTTAACACAGATAGTGGCGAGATTCACACCAGCTCACACATACGAGGCACATCAAGCTAACTAGCTTGAAAAACTCAGCAACTGCTGAAACATTACTTACCAAGTAACAATGCAGTACATAACTAAACAAAGCCGTACTGAACCAGATAACGGTTGCAGGAAAACGAAGCGCTGGGCGGGCGCCCAGCATCCTCTACGGACTACGAGAAAAAGATTTACCAGTAGGTAACCAAAATCCTATTTTCTCTTACGTCCTAGAGGATGCTGGGGTCCACATTTGTACCATGGGGATGAACCAAAGCTCCCAGAACGGTAGGGAGAGCGCGGAGGCTCCTGCAAAACTGATTGGCCTCTGATGATCTGAAGTTCAGCCAAAGTATCGAACTTGTAGAACTTAGCAGACGTGTTCAACTTCTGTATTTTTGATACAATATTTTAAATACATATATTTTTCAAGCAATGTTTTCATGCCTTGAGTGATTTCACTCAGTGTCCAGTCAGCGGAGACAGTGGCTCAGACCCCGCAGGGCGGACACTGCTCCCTCCTCAGTCCCTCGCTGCAGGGAGGCTGTTGCCAGCAGCCTCCCTGTAAAACAAAAAACTGTAAAAAAACATTTTACTAGGAAAACTCAGGGGCATTTTCTAAACTGAGTCTGGTAGGAGGGGCATAGAGGGAGGAGCCAGCCCACACTCTCAAACTCTTAAAGTGCCAATGGCTCCTAGTGGACCCATCTATACCCCATGCTACTAATGTGGACCCCAGCATCCTCTAGGACGCAAGAGAAAGTCGTGTAACCTCGCCACGAGTACAATGAATGGCATTTCTAATCAGATCTCGCATTTCTTGGGCGCACACATTTGTGCGATGTATGCAAGTATCATGTAGCAAACTCACATCTAATTGAAGTTGTCCCTGTAAAGTCCAGGTCCAGTATATCAATGATATCTTCTGCTTACCTTGCAGCCCAGACAGTGCCAGATTAAGGTCCACATGGGCCTGGAGCTGAAATTTACAAAGGGCCTATGGTGTGCCTTGATAGGAGGTGTAACAAGTGCTGCGGTGGGGGTGGTCAAAATAGGGTGTGTGGCCTGTGCTATGGGTGTGGCATGGAGGTCATCCCCTCATGGGCTTGTCGCGCTTCAGGCCTGGTGGCGAGTATCCTGACCGCCACGTTCCCGTCAGCCGGGAAACTAACTGCTTCCCATGTGTATATGTGTGTGTGTGTGTGTGTGTGTGTTTGTGTAAAAAAATATGCACTCGTCATTCATTTACAGCCTCCAAAATGCTCACTCAAAAACGCCAACACAGTCCAAGTGCAGCCGCAGAACAGATTCAATGAAGAGGCCACTCTCCAAAAGTTGCTTTACACAAAATTACATATTTAATGAATCAGCTTGCCTTCATCACCACCCAGTAAAAGAAACTGCAAGCTTCTGAGATCCAATAATTATCATGGCAACCATAAAACCAATATGCAAATCAATGCCATCTCATCCTTATACTTAGTTTGTCAACCTCGGTCCCCTCCTGGGCTGCTAGAGACATGCAACAGAGTGTTAATGAGCCATGCATCAGAAGTCTGTAAAACAGTGACTTGCGCTCAAAACAACACTTAAGCCATCTCTATCTAATCAGATCATACACCTGGCAGCCGGGGGCCCGTGCGTGTATTCCATCGCACTGCACATGCTCACCGGAACGTCATGCGTTCCACCGTAATGCGCATGCTCACCCGCACTTCCGGTGCGGGTGAGCGTACCAGCACCATTGCTCCTCCTCACTACACACATCTAATAATAACTGTTAAACTCACATCTGGCTGCTCAGAGAGTAAGTAACACTGTGAAGTGCAGTGTGCACAATACAATAAGTGTAAACATATATAGTCTGCAGGATGTAGTTAAAATGGTGCCGCATGGAATCTCGGTGGCTAAAATACAGAGGCCGGAATCCTGAACGGCAACATAATGCCGGTATCAAAATCCCGAAGGAGCTCGGGATCATGGCATCAAAATCTCGAACGTACTTTTAGTGGGGCTCGATCATGTTTTGCCACGGAGGAGGGGGGTTTGGTTTAGGCATTAGAAGGGGGTTAGGGTTAGGGTGCAGGTACGGTAAGGTTATGGTTAGGTACCGGGGAGGGGGGGTTAGGTTTAGGCACTTGGAAGAGGAGGTTTGGGTTAGGCACCAAGCAGGGAGGGATAGGTTAGGCAGCGGAGATGGTAGGGTTAGGCACAAGCAGGGAGGGTTAGGGTTAGGCACCAGCGGGGAGGGTTAGGGTTAGGCACCCACAAGGGAGGGCTAGGATAGGGGCAGGGGAGGGTTGAAGTACTTTCTGGGGGCTGAAGGCATTCTGATGTTTGGGATGCCGCTGTCAGTATTCTGACCAATGGCATCCCGTCCAATGATATAACATAACGAATCCCAATCTGCTGCACTACTACTGTATGTCACTAACGCAAAATGACACAATCTAAAAAATAAAATAAAAACTATAAATGTTACATAAATAACAAGCTACTTGGTCAGGATTCCCTTATAAATCTAATCACAGAAAGCATCTAGAATTAATGTTCTCGTTTAACCCTCTTGGAGCGATAGTGTCTAATGTGGAGGGGTTGGGTTTGAAATGCCAGG
Source organism: Pseudophryne corroboree (assembly GCF_028390025.1). Lineage (NCBI taxonomy): Eukaryota > Metazoa > Chordata > Amphibia > Anura > Myobatrachidae > Pseudophryne > Pseudophryne corroboree. The sequence goes on from NC_086449.1 coordinate 757,142,145, forward strand.
GGTCAGAATACCGACCGCGCCATTCCCTTTGATGGGGATCCGGACAGGGGAAGGTAAGTATGGGATCCGGTCTCTAGGTCGTCAGTAACTAGGTCGACACCATCTAGGTCGACCACTATTGGTCGACAGTAACTAGGTCGACAGGGTCTCTAGGTCGACATGTTCTAGGTCGACCTTTCCCCAATGCTCCCCTAACTCTAACCCTCTGTTCCCACAGTCTAAACCTAACCCTCCCCAGCCTGGAGCCTAACCCTACCCCTCCCTGGTGATGCCTATACTTAACCCCCCCACTACAGCCTAAACCTGACCTCCCCAACCACCCCCCCCCCCCCTCCCCCCCAAATGCTCCCCGCTGGCTTACCTTTATGGCTGTCTGGCAGTCAGTCATTGGGGATCCTGGCTGTCGAGATGTTGGTGCCGGAATTGTGATCCCAGTTGGGATGCCGGACCCAGCGTTCTAAGCAGTGTCAGGATTCCGGCGTCGGTGTTTCAACTGACGGTGTACTGACCATTCCCGGGCTGTTGAATAACAAAGTGTGGAATGGGATAGAGTGGAAGAGGAATGGATTTTATATTTCTGTATATACATATATAAAAATAATAAACTCAGTCAACAGCACTCCACTCCAATTGATACATATCACTATTACCGGTGCCCTCCAGGTGTGGACCTTAACAAATACAAATGCAGCAGTCGGGACCTTAACAAATACAAATGTAGCAGTCGGCGGCCACTCACGGTAGTGGAAATAAAGACAGCAGTCTCGTCTGCGGCGTCGACACTGCAGACCAGACTGCTGTATTTATTTCCACTACCGTGAGTGCCGCTGACTACTACATTAATAATAATAAACTATTTTTTTCCTTGTAACCTTCATGTCCCCACCACAATCCACTTGCCTGGTTTCTGCACTTTATAGAAGCAGTGGAGGGAAAAGAAGTCATGACTCAGGAGGCACTGGGCTGGCCCAGAATAGGGAGGAGACTGGAGGATGGAAAACAGAATAGGGGAGGGACCAGCCTGAAAAGGAGCTCGGAGCATTGGTGGCTGGTCCCAGGGGAGTGGTTAGCTACAGAATTAGCTGTCCAGCTAATCCTGGAGAACAGCAGCTGCAGCACAGTGACAGCAGTGAGAGGCTACAGCATGCTATAATCACCACACACTCACAGTCTACACCATCCAGTCACAGCTGCAGCCTCTGTACAGCCCCTCCGATATAGAACCAACCCTCTGTACAGCCTTAATGCCAGCAGCACCTGTAGTGGCATTAGCATACTGTGATCCGGATGGCTCCGCCCCCGACCGAAACCCCGCCCCCTGTGACCACGCTGCTGTGTGTCAGTGTCTGGGCCCTAAACTGCTTCTTTAGTACTGGACCGGGGGGCAACTGTCATCCTGCCCCCCGAAGGCAGCCTGCCATTGGTTGCGATGCTCATGCGGTGCCTGCTCCTTGTGCCCTAGTGGGAAAGGGGAGGAGCTGAGAGAGGCCCCTCCTCCTCATCCGGCCGGGCCGTCCTCTTCAGCTGCAATAAATCTGGGGGAAAGGAGTTGTGACTGAGTAGATTGGCTCCTCCTCCACCCTGGCTGTGCAGACTCGCGTCACTGGGTAGTGGTGAGCACAGAGACAGCAGCACCGCTACTCCTAGTCTAGGGGGAGAGCAGCCCCTCCTCCCACTTGAGCTGGGATTTCTATGTATACACAGACTAGGGCACTGTCCATGGCGTCGGACAAGGTGCTGGCAGCAACTGCGGCATACAATGAGTCACTGTGACTCATTGCAATGTCGGCGGATATGGGGTTTCACTGCTGCGGGCTCTGGGCCTATTTTTAATGGGTGGCCTGGAGCTGCAGCTCCATCCGCCCCATTGTTAATCCGGCCCTGAGCCCAGATACTGTACACAGTCCCCATAAGCTAGTATGGGGACCTTCATTCATTAAAGTCAACAGTAACAATGTCAAAACCAGAATGCCGGCATCCAGCGGTGGCTTCTACTTATTTTAGGTAGGGGGGCTGCCGCTACCCATGCTGAGGAAGAAAGTTCCATGTCCTAGCACCTGTGCAATGGAGTTGACAGGTGCTGGGACTGGCGCATGCACACAAGCGGCCGCTTGAGTGAGCATGTTCAAACCCCTGGCTTCTATGGACTGCATCGGCTGTAGCCCATGGAAGCTGGAATGGGCTGATGACCAGGCAGGGAGTTTGCTTCGTACAGGAAGCCAGCTCTATGCAAATTGCAGCCCGATCTGGCAGTCCTGGAGGGAGGAAACACCTCCCAATGGGACTGCCCTGTGTGTCTGTGACTGACAAGTAGGACTTCCAATAGGAAGTCACTGCCAGTCACAGTGAAATCTGACTCACTGAGCTGGGTGGCGGATTTTCCTTGGGGAAGGGGGGGGGGGGGGGGGGGTGCAGTGCTGCAACCCATATGTAAAGGTAAAATCTGCCACTGCCAGCATCAGTATGGCGACATAGTTGTAATACAATGAAACAATAATTTCAACTGTGCGGACATTGTAACCTTATACATGCTGCATGTTTATACTTGGAATGCCTGCACAGTTAAAAAGATTAAAGTAGCATTACAGTCATGTTGGGACACTTGCACCGGCATTCTGGTTTCATCATAGATATTGTCACCATAATCGCTGTCAACAAAGTGGTTACATACCTATACATCTTCCCCTTAACATCACCACACATTATTTGCATACCTCCAACTGCTAGGTTAGGGGCGTGTGCTCACTAGCGTCACTAGGGAGATACGGACCGCACCGGTGTGCCAGCTCCTCCTCAGTGACAGGGAGGCGGGTGCTGCACTGTGACATTATTGTGCAACGCCTGGCTCCTGTCACTGAGGAGAACCCGACAAGAGTCTCCGGGGGCAGCCCAGCATCTCTGGGAATGCTGAGCACCTATGGTGAGAGACTTCTTCCTGAGTGCATACGCCCACCGCCCTCACGTCCACTCCTCCCCACCGCTGTACAGTGGGCACCGGCAGCTGCACAGGCGTCCAATTTACCCCCACAAGGCACCTCCAGCAATCCCAGGTCTGGGTAATTAGTACACCCCCCAGGCACCCCTATTTCTCTAACGTCCTAGTGGATGCTGGGGACTCCGTAAGGACCATGGGGAATAGACGGGCTCCGCAGGAGACAGGGCACTCTAAGAAAGAATTAGGACTACTGGTGTGAACTGGTTCCTCCCTCTATGCCCCTCCTCCAGACCTCAGTTAGAATCTGTGCCCGGACAGAGCTGGGTGCACTTTAGTGAGCTCTCCTGAGCTTGCTAATAAGAAAGTATTTTAGTTAGGTTTTTTATTTTCAGAGAGCTTCTGCTGGCAACAGACTCCCTGCTACGTGGGACTGAGGGGAGAGAAGCAAACCTACTAACTGCAACTAGGTTGCGTTTCTTAGGCTACTGAACACCATTAGCTCCAGAGGGTTCGAACACAGGAACCTAACCTTGGTCGTCCGTTCCCGGAGCCGCGCCGCCGTCCCCCTCGCAGAGCCAGAAGTACAGAAGCCGGCGGGTTGAAGCAAGAAGACGTCAAAATCGGCGGCAGAAGACTCCTGTCTTCATATGAGGTAGCGCACAGCACTGCAGCTGTGCGCCATTGCTCCCACACTAACCCACACACTCCGGTCACTAACCCACACAATTGCTGCCCTGGGCAGCAATTGATTACCTCCTGGCAAAAAGCAGCATATATACAGCTGGGCACTGTAATATGCATGAGCCCCCGCCATTAATTTTACACAAAATCGCGGGACAGAAGCCCGCCGCTGAGGGGGCAGGGCCTTCTTCCTCAGCACTCACCAGCACCATTTTCTCTTCACAGCTCCGCTGAGAGGAAGCTCCCCAGGCTCTCCCCTGCAAAAGCACGATAGAGAGGGTGAAAAAGAGAGGGGGGGCACATAAATTTGGCGTAAAAACAATATATACAGCAGCTACTGGGTTAACACTAAGTTACTGTGTGATTCCTGGGTCATATAGCGCTGGGGTGTGTGCTGGCATACTCTCTCTCTGTCTCTCCAAAGGGCCTTGTGGGGGAACTGTCTTCAAATAGAGCATCCCCTGTGTGTGTGGTGTGTCGGTATGTGTGTGTCGACATGTCTGAGGTTAAAGGCTCCACTAAGGAGGAGATAGAGCAAATATGTGTGTGAGAGGGTGTCTCCGTCGACAACGCCGACACCTGTTTGGATATGTGTAAGTGCTAAGGTGAATTTATTGCACAAAAGATTAGAGAACAGGCAGGAAATCTACCCATGTCTGTCCCTATGGCACAGAGACCTTCAGAGTCTCACAATGCTCACTATCCAAAATAATAAACACTGATATCGACACGGAGTTTGACTCCAGTGTCGACTACGATAATGCAAAGTTACAGCCAAAATGGCAGAAAAGTATTCAATATATGATTATTTTAATAAAGATGATTTGCATATCACTGATGACTCATGTCCCTGACACAAGGGTACACATGTTAAGGGGAAGAAAGCTGAGGTAAATTTCCCTCCTCTCATGAGGAAAAAGAGCGGGAATCTCCAGACAAGAGACTGCAGCTTCCCACAAAGAATTCTCAGGCAGTATCCTTTCCCCACTAGGGCCAGGATGTGATGGGAATCTTCACCTAGGGTGTCACGTTTGCCCAGAAGGTAGCCCTAGCTATTCTCAGGGATCCTGCAGATAGCGTGCACATTCTGGTACACTACTCAGACCGGCGATTATGTCGGCATGGGTTTATAGCGCTGGGGCGGCGTGGACAGGTACCTTATCAACAGAAATTGAGACCCTAGTATGTATATATATATATATATATATATGTATATAGAGAGATATGTATATATATATTAAAGATGCTGTCTTAAGAGATATATATAATCAAACATGCCCAAAGAGACATGAGTATTATGGGTCCTAGAGTCAAAGCTATGTCGATTTCTGCTTGACGTGTCCTGTAGAATATGCAATGGACAGATGATGCCAACTTAAGTGGCATATGGAAGGCTGAGGATTGTGTGGAGAAGGGTTCTCGGACCTGGTCTCCACGGCTATAGCTGGTAATTCGGATATTTTGCCTTATATTCCTGCACAGCCTAGGAAAGCACGTCATTATCAAATGCAGCTTTTCGAACAAAGAAACAAGAAAGGCCGAGATGCGTCCTTTCTTGCCAGAGGCGGGGCCAGAGGAAAGAAGCTGCACAACACAGCTAGTTCCCAGGAACAGAAGTCCTCCCCGGCCTCTATGAAAATCCACCGCATGTCGCTGGGGCTCCACAGACGGAGCTAGGCCCGGTGGGGGCACGCTTTCGTAAGTTCTGCAACAAGTGGGTTCACTCCCTGTTAGATCCCTGGGCAATAGATATTGTGTCTCAGGGATACAAGCTGGACTTTGAGAAGATGCCTCCTCACTGACGGCCCTGCCGGCTTCCCCCCACGAGAGGGAAACAGGGTTAACTGCAATTCACAAATTGTATCTTCAACAGGTGGTGGTCAAGGTTCCCCTCCTTCGACAAGGAGGGGGTTATTATTCGACCATGTGGTAGTCCCGAAACCAGACGGTTCGGTCAGACCCATATTGAATTAAAATCCCTGAACATATACCTGAAAAGGATCAAGTTCAAGATGGAATCGCTAAGAACGGTCGTTACAAGCCTGAAAGGGGGAGATTTTATTGTGACTCGGGACATAAAGGAGGCATACCTTCATGTCCCCATTTATCCACCTCATCAGGCGTACCTCAGAATTGCGGTACGGGATTGTCATTACCAATTTCAGACGTTGCCGTTTGGTCTCTCCACTGCCCCGAGAATATTCACCAAGGTAATGGCGGAAATGATGGTGCTCCTGCGGAAGCAAGGCGTCACTATTATCACGTACTTGGACGATCTCCTCATAAAAGCGAGATCAAGAGAGCAGTGGCTGAACAGCGTATCACTTTCTCTGGAAGTGTAACGGCAACACGGCTGGATTCTATATATTCCAAAGTCGCAGTTGGTTCCTACAGCTCATCTGCCTCTCCTAGGCATGATCCTTGACACAGACCAGAAAAGGGTTTATCTCCCAATAGAGAGAGCTCAGGAGCTCGTGACACTGGTCAGGAATCTATTAAAACCAAAACAGGTGTCAGTGCATCACTGCACTCGAGTCCTGGGAAGGATGGTGGCATCATACGAGGCCATTCCTTTCGGCAGGTTCCATGAGAGGACCTTCTAATGGGACTTACTGGACAAAGTGGTCCGGATCACATCTTTAGATGCATCTGTTAATCACCCTATCCCCCGGGGCCAGGGTGTCTCTCCAGTAGTGGCTGCAGAGTACTCACCTTCTCGAGGGCCGCAGGTTCGGCATTCAGGCCTGGGTCCTGGTGACCACGGATGCAAGCCTCCGAGGGTGGGGGGCAGTCACTCAGGGAAGAAGTTTCCAAGGGCTGTGGTCAAGTCAGGAGACTTGCCTTCACATCAATATCCTGGAACTAAGGGCCATATACAATGCCCTAAGTCAAGTGGAGACCCTGCTTCGCAACTAATTGGTGCTGATCCAATCAGACAACATCACCGCAGTGGCTCATGTAAACCGCCAAGGCGGCACAAGGAGCAGGGTAGCGATGGCGGAAGCCACCAGAATTCTTCGATGAGCGGAGAATCACGTACGAGCACTGTCAGCAGTGTTCATTCCGGGAGTGGACAACTGGGAAGCAGACTTCCTCAGCAGGCACGACCTCCACCCGGGAGAGGGGGGACTTCATCAAGAAGTCTTTGCGCAGATTGTAGGTCGGTGGGAACTGCCACGGGTGAACATGATGGCATCCCGCCTCAACAAAAAGCTACAGAGGTATTGCGCCAGGTCAAGAGACTCTCAGGCGATAGCTGTAGACGCACTGGTGACACCGTGGATGTTCCAGTCGGTTTATGTGTTTCCTCCTCTTCCTCTCTTACCCAAGGTGCTGAGAATCATAAGGAAAAGAGGAGTGAGAACAATACTCATTGTTCCGGATTGGCCAAGAAGGACTTGGTATCCAGAGCTGCAAGAAATGCTCACAGAGGACCCATGGCCTCTGCCTCTAGGGCAGGATCTGTTGCAGCAGGGAACTTGTATGTTCCAAGACTTACCGCAGCTGCGTTTGACGGCATGGCGGTTGGACGCCGGATCCTAGTAGAAATAAGGGATTCCGGATGAGGTTATTCCTACGCTGATAAAGGCTAGGAAGGACGTGACGGCTAAACATCACCGTATACGGCGAAAATATGTTGCTGGGTGTGAGGCCAGGAATGCCTCTACAGAGGAATTCCAGCTGGGCCGTTTCCTTCACTTCCTACAGTCGGGAGTGACTTTGGGCCTAGAATTGGGGTCCATTAAGGTCCAGATTTTGGCCCTATCCATTTTCTTTCATAAAAACTAGGTTCTCTACCTGAAGTTCAGACGTTTGTAAAGGGAGCGCTGCATATTCAGCCCCCTTTTGTGCCACCAATGGCACCTTGGGATCTTAACGTGGTGTTGAGTTTCCTGAAATCCCACTGGTTTGAGCCGCTTAAGACCGTGGAGTTAAAATATCTCACGTGGAAAGTGGTCATGCTATCGGCCTTAGCTTCGGTTAGGCGTGTGTCAGAACTGGCGGCTTTGTCATGTAAAAGCCCCTATCTGGTTTTCCATATGGACAGGGCAGAATTACGGACTCGTCCGCAATTTCTGCCAAAGGTGGTGTCATCTTTTCATTTGAACCAACCTATTGTGGTGCCTGCGGCTACTCGTGACTTGGAGGATTCCAAGTTACTAGATATAGTCAGGGCTTTGAAGATTTATGTAGCCATAACGGCTGGAGTCAGGAAAACTGAGTCGCTGTTTATCCTGTATGCATCCAACAAGCTGGGTGCTCCTGCTTCAAAGCAAACTATTGCTCGCTGGATCTGTAACACGATTCAGCAGGCTCATTCTGCGGCTGGCTTGCCGCCTCCAAAATCAGTAAAAAGCCCATTCCACAAGGAAGGTGGGCTCTTCTTGGGCGGCTGCCCGAGGGGTCTCGGCATTACAGCTTTGCCGAGCAGCTACTTGGTCGGGTTCAAACACTTTTGCAAAGTTCTACAAGTTTGATACCCTGGCTGGGGAGGACCTTGTGTTGCTCATTCGGTGCTGCAGAGTCATCCGCACTCTCCCGCCCGTTTGGGAGCTTTGGTATAATCCCCATGGTCCTTACGGAGTCCCCAGCATCCACTAGGACGTTAGAGAAAATAAGATTTTACTCACTGGTAAATCTATTTCTCGTAGTTCGTAGTGGATGCTGGGCGCCCGTCCCAAGTGCGGACTCCTTCTGCAATACTTGTATATAGTTAATGATTAAATAAGGGTTATGTTATGGTTGCATCAGGTTTGTCTGATGCTCTGTTGTTGTTCATACTGTTGACTGGGTATGTTATCACGAGTTGTACGGTGTGATTGGTGTGGCTGGTATGAGTCTTACCCTGGATTCCAAAATCCTTTCCTTGTAATGTCAGCTCTTCCGGGCACAGTTTCCTTAACTGAGGTCTGGAGGAGGGGCATAGAGGGAGGAGCCAGTGCACACCAGTAGTACTAAATCTTTCTTAGAGTGCCCAGTCTCCTGCGGAGCCCGTCTATTCTCCATGGTCCTTACGGAGTCCCCAGCATCCACTACGGACTACGAGAAATAGATTTACCGGTGAGTAAAATCTTATTTTTTGCAGCTTCATAAATGGTAAATGACATTTGGCGTTGAGAGAACCTGATCACATGATGATGCTGAGATGTGAACTAGCGTCCCAGAAACGATTTTGAATATTAAAGCTGTCAGACGTTTGTTTTGTAGCGCAAGAAAAATGTCACATGAAATCACTCAAGGCATGAAAACATTGCTTGAAAAATATATGTATTTAAAATATTGTATCAAAAATACAGCAGTTACAAACCATAATGGCAGCACACACGGGTGTTTTATTATTAATGCCGAATATCACTTAAAATAAACATAAACTGGCAACATTGCAACACATAAGTAGAAACACATTTACAACATTACAAAAACCTGTTAGGCCTCCTACAGGGAACATAATAACAGGTGTTGTCTCTGTGCTCTGCCTTGTACCCTTGTTCCTTGGCCCTCGCACAAATAAACATTGATGTAGCCTGGCAGATAACATGGCCTTTGCCCCTTAGCAGCAGGATTGTAATGTATCAGACTGTAACGTGACTTTCAGTGTCAAGGTTATGATATCTTGAATTAAGGCTCACAGCTGCCTGAACTTTACCTCCTCTGTGCTGAGGTTCCTGTTTCAACAAAGGAGAAAACATCCCACATAAGCAAAGACAGCACCTTGCACCGCGTGCACCACCTGCTCATGTCCAAGAAAGATAAAATACACATAAAAATAGTTAATAAACAATATCAAAATGTATATTATGAATGCATGTGTGAGTTCAGCTGCACTCTTCGGGGTATCTTTACTAAGGTGAGAGTTTTTTTTTTAGAAGATGTTGCCCATAGTAACCAATCAGGGCTGGAGCACCATTTATCATACACAATGAGTTTTATCATTCGTTGATAAATGTACCCCACTGTCCTTATTCTGGCAGTGCACACATCTTGCTCCCAATACACCTCTCCCACCAGCTCATACCATGCTGCGAGGAGTGATCAGTGGCAGTAGCGGATCTTGCTACGGGCACACTGGATTTTTGCCCGGGGCGCCGCCTTCCGGAGGGCGCCGCCGCCATGGCAAGATCCGCTATTGTGGGTCAGTGCCCCCCGGTGCTGTGCGGTGCTGTGAAAGGGAACTAGATGCTACCGGTCTAGTTTCCCTTCGTGGAGAGGACCTTTGCTGTGCGGTGCGCGCTGACGTCATCGTGTAACCGCACAGCATTGTGGGACTGGAACATAGACGCTAGGGGTCATAATTGACCTCTAGTGTCTATCTATGCTGTGCTATGGGAGAGACGTCATGACGTCTCTCCCATAGATCCGAGGAGTGGCGCCGGCGGAGGGCAGCAGCGGTCGGGAATCAGGAGCGGGGATAGTAAGTATTAATTAATATATATATATTTTTTTGTAAGCTGTGCTACTCAACTGGGGACACAACCGGGGGCACAACTCTACTGGGGGCACAAATGGGGGCACAACTCTACAGGGGGCATAACTGACCATGCCCCTGTATGAATCCACGCCCCTATTTTCGCCCGGGGTGTCACAAGGGCTAGAACCGGCCCTGATCAGTGGCAGCACATGTTGGAACTCTGTAATGTGGATATTATCCTTTTCTCATATCCAAAGAAGTCCCCCAACCACTATTGCTGCCCACAGATCCATTCAATTCATTAAACAGCCCTGATCTTAAGTGTGTGTGTGTCTGTCTGTGCACCACTGGTATGGAAAATAATATACTCCACTGGGACAGGGGCTAATGCAAATGAATAAACATTTGCCGACTGCACAGCGATGTGTGATATGATGGCGCCACATGAATAAGGGCTAATAATAAGCAGTGTAAGTTCAATCACAATAAATACTGAGCTTATTTTGGCTCCCATGTTGTTTCAATACACCTGAGTAGCTCCGAAATAACAACACAATAATAAGGAGATATTAAGGAAATTGTAATTGAAAAAAAAAAAAGATTTAACGCAGGCATGTCCAAACTGCGGCCCTCCAGCTGTTGTGAAACTACATATCCCCATACCTCCCAACATGACCCTCTCCAGGTATGCTCTGCTTCTGGACTTCTCTCTTAATGTATGATTGCCGGAACCTGTGTTGAACAGGTTAATGGATAAGAAAGGTGTTTCAGCACAGGTGATGGCAATCATACATTAAGAGGGATGTCCAGGAGCAGAGCATTCTGTCCCTCCTGGAGAGGATCATGTTGGGAGGTATGTATCCCAGCATGCTATCCTTGCCTACCTGACCCTCTCCGTGAGGGAGAAAATGCTCTGTTCCTGGACTTTCCTGGTAATGTATGATTGCCATCACCTGTGGTGAAACACCTTTCTTATCAATTAACTAGCTCACCACAGGTGATGGCAATCACACATTACCAGGAAAGTCCAGGAACAGAGCACTTTCTCCCTCATGGAGAGGGTCAGGTAGGCAAGTATGCAGCATGCCCTGACACAGTTTTGCTGTCAGAGAATGCTAAAAGCTGTGCCAGGGCATGCTGGGATGTGTAGTTTCTCAACAGCTGGAGTGCCGCAGTTTGGACATGCCTGGTTTAACGCATAAACTAATTGCGTCACATGCATACCTTCCAACATGACCCTCTCCAGGAGGGACAGAATGCTCTGCTTCTGGACTTCCCTCTTAAGTTATAATTGCCATCACCTGTGCTGAAACAGTTTCTTATCCATTAACCTGTTCAACACAGGTGACGGCAATCATGAATTAAGAGAAACCTCCAGGAGCAGAGCATTTTGTCCCTCCTGGAGAGGGTCATGTTGGGAGGTATGCACGTGTTCTCCCTTTTTGGCTTATATAAATAGTCTATCACCCTTCTGACATGTCTGCAACACTTAAATCGTTAAATTATACTGCAATGCTGAAAGCACGTGACTGGGGTTCGCAGTCTCAGAGAGTGTAAACCGTAAGTAACAGAGCAGGTGTTCCGTAAGGCTGAGACTTCATCCGCACTGCCGCTACCATATAGGCTGCAAGGTGGAAAATGGCATTAAATCATGCATTGGAAATGAGAATTAGCCTACTAGCTGTTAAGGGAAATTTATACATATCCCTCGAGGGTGAGTGACACCATAAGGCAGGTGTCTGATGGTTGATCGGTGCCTTTCTCAGCTGGTTGTCATGCCTAATCAACATTTCATGATTGATAAGATGGGTATGTCAGGTTTGGGCGGGAAATGAGAGTCTCTTCCCGGTGCAGCGAGCACCTTAACATGATCTAAAGCCATTAGATGTCACCTTTACTGCAGGACACATAAAAAATGGATTCTGCAGCGATACATTGTAGCTAGCATAGACCCTCATTCTGAGAGCCAGTTTCATGGTTCCGTTTGCTAAAATATGGAAGTTTGGTGCAACCTCACTTTAAGCTGCTTATTCATTGTAAAATATGATCATCCTAGGGGACCCCTTCTATCTGCTGCAAATTGCTCTGCTCCGGAACGTCTCAGGTAATTTACTGTTGTAATTATCTAGGCTGAAACTATTAATTGATGTGTAGTAATACCTCACTCATCAAAGAATTAATTCACCACAGGTAACTACAACAGTAAATTAAATAGGTGGAGGCTGTGAACATACATCTGAATATACAATTGATGCTAATGTATGGAAAGACTTAGGAGAGTAATAACTACATTAAGAGCGAGTTCTGCTATCAAGGATTAGAATCAGTGAGTCCTAATGTCCTAGCTGTAGCCCAGTGTCTCCAACCCAGCCCTCATGGAACCGTGGATGGTTTCCACTCCAGATCATTTAGCTGGAGCACAGGTGTGTAACTGACTAACGCCACGGAGCTACAGGTGGTACTAATTATTCCTGAGGATACTTTGAAAACACTTTCCAAAAGGATCTTGTTTAGTGAAAAATACCTGTTACTGATGGTTATGTAAGGGTAAAATGAAATCAGAGGGCCTGACACAGGTTGGATTGCAAATTCTGCTAAGTAGCAGAAGTTACAATTCATGTGAACGCATGCTGGAGGCCACCCATCGCAGGGCAAGGCCACCCAGCATGCTGACCGCCGCTACCCCCCCCATCCCTTGATAAAGCAGAAATTGCGATCGCGACGCAATTTCTGCTTCATCGTGCAAATTAGGGTACCCTCCTGCTGGCGCAGTTTGGCCGTGGCAGCAGGAGTCCCGCCGCCATCTTTCTAATCACGGTGGCTGCGTGTGATGTCACGCAGCCACCCCGTTCACGCCCCCGTTTGCACCGCCCCCCATTTTTTAACCATGCCCCTGCAATGCTCCATCTCCACCTAGGAATCGGAGCGTTGCATTTGCATTTTCTGCGCCCCCCTGCAGAAAATGCGGCCGCATGTGCAGGACAGGCACTGTGCATGTGCCTGCATCCTTTTCCTAATATTTGCGGTTGGATCGCGTTTTGCGATCCAACCTGAATCGAGCCCTGAGTCCATGAAAAGGTGTGTTCACATAATTGACACTGAGACTGACCTCCACGGAGATGCAGATACACGAGTCAGTAGCCATATTATTGGCTGGTAAAGAAGAGGCATGCCCCCCGTAGTTGTGACCGCTGTAGCTGTGCCCCCAGTGGATGTGCCCCCAGTAGCTGTGCCCGCTGTAGCTGTGCCTGCCGTAGTTGTGCCCCAAGGAGCTGTGCCCCCAGTGGTTGTGCCCCCTGTAGCTGTGCCCCCTGTAGTTGTGCCCCCAGTAGCCCCGCTTACAAATACAAAAAAAAAACTCCAACACAATACTTACCAGCCCCGCTCCTGCTTCCTGCCCACTGCTGCGCTCCGTCTCTGGCCCCCCGCTTCTCTCTATGGGAGAGACATTATGACGTCTCTCCCATAGCATCGCCGCACAGACACTAGAGGTCAATTATGACCTCTAGCGTCTGACAGTGGCCCTGGCTGCAGTGGGCGCCCACACAGCCCACGGCGCCTGCTGCTCCCTGCTTGCCCGTGCCTAGAACCGCTCCTGATTACGTCCCAGCGCTAGCCATCTGCATCTGATTGGTGCTGACTGCATATTCGCTTCTCACACTTTGTATGATGCTCATGTTTATAAAATACCATTTTCTGGGCATATTTTAAAATAAAATTTTTGCTACTTTCATTTTTACACAAAACAAAATGTTATGCCTCAATTATTATAGATGTTGTTTATGTTTAAATCAATCCTAATAGTGAATACATTTCTTGCTGTCAAAAGAAATGTTACTTTTATTGTGCTCACATGCTGGGTGGGTGTAATGGGCACTACACACTTAGCGATTACGATGGTCAATATAAACGTCATTCATCATTGATGTATAATCGTTTATACATGCTAGTCAATTTGGATGATATAGCTGCATGTACAGTCATATTGTCCAAATTGGCTATCGATATCGTTCAGTGTGTAGTAGGCAAACATCGTTGATGAAAAAATGACCAACGATGATATTGTTGGTCATTAAAATTGCCCAGTGTGTAGGGCCCGTAAGTGTATGTGGCTGTAAGTATCCCTGTTGCCAACCTGAAGCCTATGCATGCTTACTGACTTTCTAACTGCCCCATGCAGGAAGGTCCAGCCAGGTCGGTGTAATAGGGGGCGTGGCCTCAACGTGGGTAGAAGGTGCGGTGCGTGATTGCGTCATTGTAGCCCCGCCCCCTTTATTCAATGCCCAGATTACCGACATTGAATAGTGGAGGCTGGGCTATGATATCACGCGATTCAGCGCAAATCGCGCCATCGGCCTCCCTGGATCCGCCCCTGGCCGAGCAGGATGCATCATAGGATGGACATAAGTATGTTATTTATAGCTCCTGTGAAGCTGATAGAGTCAGGAGCAAAGCAATAAAAGCAAGTAATTTTGCATCTGGACCACCCTTGCCTACCCTCCCGAAAGTTGCAGGAGATTCCAGATTTTTCAGTAGTCACGCATAAGAGGAGGTGAATCTCTCACATCCCACCCGCTTCCTAACCATAGATATTACTTGGAAATATGGGTCCGTGTTGAGGGGGCAGTGCTAATTTATGCAAATTGTGTCATTCAGCTCAGCCCTCCTCACAGACCTGCAAGTCTCTTCATTTTGCCATGTTGGGGGTGGGGCCTGGTGTCCTGGAGAGTCCTTCCCCGCCCCCAGCTGTCAGCTGTATCTCCACTACTGGCTTCTAGAGAGAAGAACAAAGTTGCAGGTATGATTTGGACAAAACCGTGTTGCACCACTGTGCGGGCAGATGTAAACTATGCAAATAGAGTTAGATTTGGGAAGGGCGTGTCCAAACTCAAATCTAAATTACAGCGTAAAAATAAAGCTGGCCAGCATTTGTGGGCTACATGCAAAAGCAGGCAGTATTTACCCTGCATGCAAAAACAATAACTGTATTTACCACACTGCAGTGCAACATGGTTTGTCCTTCTGCTAAGGGTACACATCATGTTGACGGGCCATCGGGACGGTAGATGTACAGACTAGCTGATGTAATGAATGAAGGAGCGACATCTTTTTGTCATTTATTACACTGCTCCATGCCATACCTGCCTACACTCCCTCATTCTGCAGGAGACTCATTGAAATAGAGGCAATCTCCCTGACTCCCTGAATAGTCCAGAAATCTCCCTGATTGCACCTTAACCCCATTGTGCAGCTGTTACATTCTTGGGGGGGGGGGGAAATAAATCACAGATACATACATTCAAATGGGAACATCAGTGCCATTTCCCTGCATTGGTTATAAGACACAATGGGGGTCATTCCAAGTTGATCACACATAGCAACTTTTTGCTGCCCGTGCGATCAACTAGACGCCACCTATGAGGGAGGGTTCTTTTGCATAACAAGGCTGTGATCGCTTGTGCAGACGAGCTATGCAAAAACATTTAGTACAGTTTCTGAGTAGCTCTGGAGTTACTTACCCGCTGCGATGTCTTCAGCCTGTCAGGTCCCGGAATTGACGTCAGACACCCGCCCTGCAAATGCCTGGACACGCCTGCGTTCACGACACCACTCCCAGAAAAACGGTCAGTTGACGCTCCGAAACGCCTTCCTCCTGTCAATCTTCTTGCGATTGCGGCAGCGATCGCTTTGTTCGTTCTTCTTGTCGTTGCCGATGGGCAACGGCGCGCCTGCGCATTGCGGCCGCTGCGCATGCGCAGAACCGACCCGTTCGAACCGCTGCAAAAAACAGCAGCGTGCAGACCGGTCGGAATGACCCCCAATGATCCCTATGGCTACATGCATTTAAATAAGGTTTCTCGTGGCCACTTATAGTATATGGAAGCTCTTATAAAGCACAATACACGAACAAATTCTGCAAAATATGAGTCTTTTCTTCAACAAGTAGAACTTACTTACTTTGGGGTTCATTTACATTTGGATATAAGTCATTTTTATGACACGCCTCTCACATGTAGCAGTACTTGTCCACGCTGATGGTTTTACTTTCACTTCTCTCTGAAATGTTTTTTCAAAAGTAGGCAAGTATGCACCATGCGATATCTTCCAATTGGCTGTACAGCAAGGCTGACCAGAAGATGTCGAAAACGACCACAGGAGCATGCAATCATGCGCACACATTAGTAGATATGCATGATTTGTCATTCCAAAATGGCAAATTGTGTCCGTATCGGCCTAATGTGTAGCCAGGCTAAGGGGGAGATGTACTAAGCAGTGAAAAGAGTGGAGAAGTGAGCAAGTGGAGAAGTTACCCATGGCAACCAATCAGCATTGACATAGCATTTATAATTTACATACTATAAAATGATTCAGAGCAGCTGATTGGTTGCCATGGGCAATTTCTCCACTGGCTCACTTCTCAACTATTTTCACTGCTTAGTACATCTCCAAAGTCACTTCCTTTTGTTTTTGTTTGCTTTAATCTCAACCCTAGAATCTGCACCTATAAGCACACCCAGCCTTCTATTGTGTCCACTAAAGCCGACCATGATAACTGGGAGTTGCTGACTGAGAACAGGTTTGCTAATCCTTTAGTCTTTCAGAATTCTCTGCATTGCTCCTACATTAGTTTGACCTGAAATGTCAACAGATCTTCATGGAAACTCTAATAACAGTTAAATGGAATATGAAAGTGTCGACCGTCTTCATTTTGCTAATCCCTTTTGGATGGACTCTCTATTGTACTATAAACATCGCTGGACTTGTATAGGATAACTGAAGCAAGTAAGTGCTGCAAAGGATTGTCAGTGTCAATTAGAATCAGATGGTCACTGCTAACCGCGCTGAACTACCAGAAGCCGGCACGTCCTGCATTATTTGCTCTGCATTTGAGCCTCATGGGAAATATACAGGGATATGTGATTTAAGCTAAGGAGTACCTGAATACCTTCTTTATAGACTTTAGGTCAGAGCTTTGTTAGCAAATTGATTTTGTGTGTCAGTCTGTGTCAGTGCCAGATCCGCCCAGCGGAAGATCCTGTAGGGAGAGAGAGGACACGCACATTCTCATCCTTTCTGCAGCACAGCATTTTCATGGGGAATTTTCACCAACATGTTACACACGTTTCATGCATGTACAGTATATTATGCTTGTACACCATACATACAGTCGTGTATATATGGGATCTGGTCAATTCACCTACAGTCAAAATACCGACAACCATTGACCGACGGTCATAATACCGACAAGGTCAAAATTCAGACATGGTCATAATACCGATATTTAAAATACCGACAAGGTCAAAACACCAACATTTAAAATGTCGACAGGTCAAAAAGTCAACATGAGTTTTTTTTATTATTTTTTCATTGAAACTGACTTGTTCATACTTTACCATCCTAGTGGACCCCGAGGGGGGATATAATAGTGCAGCGCAGCGAGCCATGCGAGGGGACGAGGTACACTTATATGGTGTCTATGTCGGCCTATGTTGACATACACACCCAAAAACAACGAAAAACCTGTGTCAACTTTTTGACCTGTCAACATTTTAAATGTCTGTATTTTGACCTTGTCGGGATTGACCTTGTCGGGATTTTGACCGTCGGTCAATTGTTGTCGGGATTTTGACCGTTGGGATTTTGATTGTAGGTATTTGATAGTAAACCCATATAAATTGGTATCATGGCTGATATAGTAGAGGAGAGTGGGATAAGATAAGCCAAATTTTACTTATGTTGTCCCCTAGGCAAGGAAAAATGAGACAGAAGTAAAACGAAAACATCTATTGTTATTCCAGGATGTTTCAAGTCAATGGAATGATAAGAATGTATCTATGACAAAGGGCTGTGAAAATATGACTTGCCACAGATTAGGGGTAAAATGATCCAAGTCAATGGGTAAATTGAGCCATCTGGGGGGTAAATTGACCAATTGACTTTTTCAAGTTTAAACATGAGCATAATTAATAAATACTAGTGTCCTTTCCTATTCCAAATAGTCTTATTTCATAAAGGTAACTTTAAACAATAGAAATAAGTCAAATAAAGTTTATTCAACAATTAAATAATTTTCATACATCAGGGGAGATGTACTAAGTCTTGAAGAGTGATAAAGCGGAGAGAGATAAAGTGCCAGCCAATGGGCTACTACCTGCCATGCTACAGGCTATGGCCCCCATTTATCAAGCCTTGGAGAGTGATACATTGCACGGTGATAAAGTACCAACTAGTCAGCTTCCTAACTGCCATGTTACAGGCTGGGTTTGAAAAATAACAGTTAGGAGCTGATTGGTTGGTACTTTATCACCGTGCTATTTATCATTTTCCAAGGCTTGATAAATCCCATGTGCAATAGGGAGAGGACTTGTGCCACTGTACCCATGTGCCATAGGGACAGGACCTGTGCCACTGTACCCATGTGCCATAGGGACAGGACCTATGCCACTGTACCCATGTGCCATAGGGGCAGGACCTGTGCCCATGTGCCATAGGGACAGGATCTGTGCCTATCTGCCATAGGGACAGGAACTGTGCCCATGTGCCATAGATACAGGACCTGTGCCCATGTGCCATAGGGACAGGACCTGTGTCACTGTACCCATGTGCCATAGGGACAGGACCTGTGCCATAGGGACAGGACCTGTGCCCATGTGCCATAGGGAGAGGACCAGTGCCCATGTGCCATAGGGACAGGACCTGTGCCACTATACCCATGTGCCATAGGGACAGGACCTGTTCCACTGTGCCCATGTGCCATAGGGACAGGACCAGTGCCCATGTGCCATAGGTACAGGGCCTGTGCCACTATACCCATGTGCTGTGCCATAGGGACAGGACCTGTGCCACTGTATCCATGTGCCATAGGGACAGGACCTGTGCCACTGTACCCATGTGCAATAGGGACAGGACCTGTGATTGAATGGCTCGTTCATTTGGAAATGAGCTGCAAAATTGTAACTGTTCCATGTGGCCAGTGCTGGAATGTGTGTGCTGTTGCAGATGGTATGGCAGAGTGGTTGTTCCCACCAAGGGATTGCCCTTAAGCCACCGAACAGCCCTGTACTGTACTTAACCAGTGGCGTGGTAGCTGAGCAGTAACTTGAATGTACAGCTGTACTCACTGTTACTCGCAGCAGTGATGTCGATTGTGTGGAACACCTACATGAAAGAACATCTGCAGTGGGGCATTCAGCAATTGTAGGATTGTATACAGTACTTGTATCGGTTCATTTGGTCTCTGGCAAGCCTATACTGGTTGTTAATTATACAGTCACCAGCCATTGGCTATATGTTGGTAGTGTGGCAGGATGCAAGAGGTTTCTAGCTGTGTTGAATACAGTAATCTCAGTGTCCCACTGTGGCGCTCCAACACAGTGACAAGATGGTGCATGTGCAATAGTACAGATGGTGGCCATCTTGGTTAGGGAATGAAGACTCCCTAAAGGAGCCAATACAGAGACTGTGCAGTAGCACTCCCCTAGATTAAACAACCAGTAGGTCTTCGATGGCTGATAACATGACAGATTTTAACACTATATAAAAGTGCAAACATCCTATGGTGATACGTTTACATAAACAACTTAAAAAACTCCTTTTTTCTCTCAAAGCCATAAGACCGTCATAGGTCTGACTTGCTTGCAATAGTGAACATTAGAAAAAAAGCCATAATAAAATATTATTTTATCACGTTTATAAAGTTGTTCAGAATAAATTTTAGATTGTTTTTAAGTTTTTCTATATTTTTTTTCAACTTTTTGAAAAATTATTTTATTATTCAGTTTCATTGTTCAGTTCAACCTTTATAACGTCAGTCTTAATCACGGAAATTTGCCTAAGTGTTTGGCTCAACTCTGATTTAAGCACTTGACTGGCAGGAGATTTGGAAGGGGAACAATAGACTAATGCTCATATGAATGGTTGTGTCACTTGTACAGGTTGTACTTGTAGGTCTGGAACTCTCAACGATGCCCCCAGGATCTTAAGAGTTATACCAGAGATTTTTCACCCATTGGTCGAGACCCAACATGGACTAGTTACATTCAGTGTGCTGCCAACAAAGAAGCTAATTATTAATCAGTTCCTTTTTATTCTGTGCATTAACAATGAAAGGCATAACAAAGTAACAAAGTACTGAAAAGTAGCACATCATCAGTCTGAAGCGGAATGTTCAGTTGCATGATGGTTGAGTCACCAACGTAATCTGGATCTGGGCCATGGAAGATTGAAAAGTTTTGCTCTATACTAATACTCTATGGGGTAAATTTACTAAAGCTTGTACACGTGAAAAGATGTGAGGTTGCCCATAGCAACAAATCAGATTATCTCTATCATTCATTGCATCCTAGGAAATGTTAGAGAGAATCTGATTGGTTGCTATGGGCAACATCACTTCTTTTCACTTTTAGAATCGTTAGTAAATTTACCCCTATGAGTGCACTGAAAATCTCATTGAGGTTGAACGGTGGGAGTCTAAAGCAGTATTTAACTTTTGTTTAGCTCTCTACATTTTTTGACAGGCCAGTACCAATTTTAATACAGTGGTGGTGCAGCTTTAAAGGTGAGTAGAACTTGGAGGATATGTGGTGAAAAGTTGTTGAATCAAGTGCAGGGCAAGATGGGCCATCTGGCAAATGCGGCCGAATGGTACACATAGAGACCTGGACTGGCCAAGCAGCTCCGCCTCCTGGTGTTCTGCTCAGCTGTCATGCAGTGAAATTGGGGCGTGCCACGAAGCCAAGCCTCTGAGACTCGTGACATGGCCCCTTGAGTCCTGACCACACACCCTTGTCTAAGAGCCCCAATTCGTCCCTGGCATGGTCTATTTTGTCCTGACTTTTATTCTAGGAAAATGTGAGGTAAAGTGGTACTTGAAAATTGGTGGCCTTCTCTGTAAAGGTGGCCTTAAATATATTCATTGGGCCAGAGCCGGCAATAGGCATAGGCAAACTAGGCAATTGCCTAGGGCATTAGATATGCCTAGGGGCATCAGCAGCTTCTGCTGATTAAAATGATATGCAGCATGCCTATATTCTGTGTGTAGCATTTCATATGCAGATACAGCCACAGTCTCACACAGTATATAGGCATGCTGCATATCATTTTAATCAGCAGAAGCTGCTTGTGCATCCTAGCCACATAGCAATGCAAATAAGATGCATTTTCATTAAAAAAATGTGCCGGGTGTTAGAATTGAGGCAAGATTTATGAGGACACATCTGTATCCAAGCAGAGGCAGAGGTCACAGTGTTAGTGGCCGTGTGAGTGCTGTGTGCATGTGGGTGGGTTGGTTGTGCAGTAGTGTGTGTTATGTAAAATGCATTAATAATGTGCAACATATGTGTAAGGGGCACTATGTGTGTCAGGGCATAAATAATGTGCGGCATATGTGTAACGGGGTACTACTGTATGTGTGTCATTATGTGTATAGGGGAACTAATAATGTGCAGCAAATGTGTAGGGGGCACTGTGTGTCATTACGTGTATAAGGGCTTTAATAATGTACAGCATATGTGTAAGGGACATTATGTGTAAAAGGGCATTAATAAAGGTTGTCATAATGTGTAAGGCGCATTATGCTTATAAGGACATTAATAATGTGTCTCATATGTGTAAGGGGCATTACTGTGTGGCATTATGTGTATAAAGTGCTCTACTATGTGGCATTGCGTATAGAAAGGGCACTACTGTATCGTCTAATGTGAATATAGAGCAATAGGGTGTGGTGTAATGTGAATAAGGAGCAATTCAGTGTGATTTAATGTGAATAAGGGGCTCTACTGTGAGTAGTAACGTTTAAGGTAAAGTGATACTACTGTGGGATGTAATATGAATTATGGACACTATCGCATGATCAAATGTGAATAAAGTTGCAGTACTGTGTGGCGTAATTGGAATTGGGGTTACTATTGTGTGGCCATGCCCCTTGCCAGCAAAAACACACCCCTTTTTGGGCTGTGCGCCAAATGTGCGAACTGTTCCTATTTTAAATATAGGGGGTACAAGCACCAAAATAAGGACTGCTATGGATGAGGGGTGATGGTGCTGGGAAAGAGGTGCAAGGTCAGAGGCAGAACCAGCGGTGGTGCTAGGGGGCACCAGCCAAAATCTTGCCTAGGGTATCATATTGGTTAGGGCCGGCTCTGCATTGGGCCCTTGTATGGCTCACCTCCCACAGTGTAACCTTCGTAGTGTGCGCACCACGGCTGCCTCATCTGCTCCGTTTGTGGATGGGATGGAAAATACATGGACCTGACAGTTTTGTTGGGACCCTAATCTGAGCATTAGGACACTGCAACCACCCATTTAGTATAATCTATTCTAGGGGTAACCTGTTCCAACCAGGGTAATCCTACGCAGCGTGCCCAAAATAGCTTAGTAAATAGACCCCTCACTGCTATATTTTGACTTTCTAATGTGTTCGTTGGCTACACACAACTGGCAGCCATTTTGTGGGCAATGCTCAGCCTATCAATTCCTTAGGAGCCAGTGACATCAATAGGTCAGTTCCTATAGAATTTATAGGCTGTACTACCATGGTTATTGGCTTGATCCCCAAAATGGCGGCTTCCGCTGTGAGTATGGTGACAGGTGCACTTTAAATTCCCCAGTGGTATGATTTATTTGTAATGTAACAGATTCACTTGACTAGTAGGAGTGAAAAAAACACACACTAGAACCTCTACAGCTATAAACACAGATAGCAGATAAAAAAATCAATAAGGTTATCAGCGATGAAGACACATTATCAGAGAACACTGACTAGGAAATTATATGAAGAGAGAAGTGAAGTTGTGTGTGTGTTTCTGGCATATTAAATCCTGTAGAATAAAGGTGGAAGATTAGGCAGAGCTGCGGAAAGCTATACGGAGTTGCAGGGCACCTTCGATGCCTCATATTTTGGGCCCTTATAACCTGGACATGACAGTTAGGAGCTGATTGGCTGGTACTTTATCACAGTGCAATTTATCACTCTCCAATGCTTGACAAATCTGGGCCTCTATCTGTCTATATAAAATGTTTAAATAAGGAAAAGTATTTTAAAATATTTTAAATTGAATAGGCAAATTTGCACGTGGTCATTTTTAAGCATTCACAGAGTGACTTAATGCCAGATATGCAACACAAATCATGGATACGTTCAAGGGTCAAATATAATTGGCCGTGATTTGCGGGAAATGGCGCAGTTTGGATAGATACTCACTAGTTTTAAAGCAGCAATTACTTTAAAGGCAAAACCAAACTTGCCTGTAAACTACTTTCCACTTTAAATATCGCCGGCTACTGTAAATTGCGGAATATTGCACAGTAGTTATAAATATTTAGAATCAATTCACTAGCATGGTACTAAGGCCCTCATTCCGAGTTGTTCGCTCGCTAGCTGCTTTTAGCAGCCGTGCAAACGCTAAGCTGCCGCCCTCTGGGAGTGTATTTTAGCTTAGCAGAAGTGCGAACGAAAGGATCGCAGAGCGGCTACAAAATATTTTTGAGCAGTTTCAGAGTAGCTGCAGACCTACTCAGCGCTTGCTTATCACTTCAGACTGTTCAGTTCCTGTTTTGACGTAACAAACACGCCCTGCGTTCGGCCAGCCACACCCGCGTTTTTCCAGGCACGCCTGCGTTTTTATGAACACTCTCTGAAAACAGTCAGTTGACACACAGAAACGCCCCCTTCCTGCCAATCACTCTGCGGCCAGGAGTGCGACTGAAAAGCTTCGCTAGACCTTGTGTAAAAAACAATCGGCTGTTGTGAAAGTACGTCGCGTATGCACATTGCGCCGCATACGCATGCTCAGAATTGCCGCTTTTTGGCCTAATCGCTGCGCTGCGAACGAAAACAGCTGGCGAACAACTCTGAATGACCATCCAAAAGTTGCTATTCTGAAACTGATTATGATGTAGGTAATTAATCTTTGAGTGGAAGAACAAGACTTTTACTTGATGGGTGATGGCCAGGGCTAGACTGCCTGAATGCCAGAGGGCCCAATGACCTGATGGGCCGGCCCAGCCGTGCAGAGAGACTGGCTTACATAGTCAGGGGCTGGTCAAGCAACTCCGCCTCCCGGCGTTCTGTTCGGAGGCCCAGCATGCAGAGACACAGGGGCGTTCCGCGAGGCTAGGCCCCCTTGACTCAAGACATGTCCCTGTAAACCATGACTACGCCCTCTTTTTTGTGAGTGTGTAATGCCAGAGCTGTCAGACAGTCTGTGCCTGGTGATGGCGCAAACTGAAAAGAAACGACTCCTTAATGAATACGTAATGACAATCCACATCTGTGTTTCACAAACACCTACTGTATGTACACAAACACCTACTGATGATGTACACAGCAAAGATCGGCTATGCCCATGGTAGTAAGAAAAAATGGCATTATCACCAGGGCAGATGAGTAAAACTCTTACTGTATATTTATTTGAGAAGGGGCGGGTGGTAAGCACTGTTTTTATCATTGGCGTAAGCAAAATTAAACCGATCATACCTGCTAGCCTATACTACTAATACCCCCAATTAATAAACATGCCACTAAGCATACAGTATGTCCCAACATGCAGAATTGGAAGCAAAACAAACACCAGAACCGATCTGCCCTAAACCCATGCAGATCCTCTTCTAAACTCCCGCTATGGATGAAACGTCTCTTTCCAGGTGAGTGAGACAGGACTGTGCCCCAAAACAGGGACAGTTGGGAGGTTTGTCAGCGTTCAGCTGTCTGGGGTGTGACTGGTGAGAGCACAGTTCCTGCAGCATTGCTTATGTGACCAGTATTTATTACAGGGCTTCTGCCTTTTTCCTAATTATTGCACACTGCATTAGCAACCACTACAGTGCCTTGCTAAAGTATTCATCCCCTTTGCATTTTTCATTTGCCTCACAACCTGGAATTGAAATGGATTGTTTGAAGATTTGCATCATTTCCTTCACAGAACATGTCTACAAATTTGAAGATTTTTTTATTTATTGTGAATCAAACAACAAACAGGACAAAATACCAGAAAACGTCAGCGTGCATAACTATTCACCCCACTAAAGTCAGTACTTTGTAGAGCCACCTTTTGCGACAATTACAGCTGCAAGCTGCTTTGGATAAGTCTCTATGAGCTTGCCACATCTTGCCACTGGAATTGTTGCCCATTTCTCAAGGCAAAACTGCTCCAGCTCCTTCATGTTGGATGGTTTCCGCTTGTGAAGAACAATCTCCAAGTCTGACCACAGATTCTCAATTGAATTGAGATCTGGGGTTTGATTAGGCCATTCCAACACATTTAAATGTTTCCCCTTAAACCACCTGAGTGTTGCTTTAGCAGTATGCTTCGGGTCATTGTCCTGCTGGAAGGTGAACCTCTGTCCCAGTCTCAAAATTACAGGCAGACTTAAGCAGGTTGTGCTCAAGAATATCCCTGTATTTAGCACCATCCATCTTTCCCTCAACTCGAAACAGTTTCCCAGTCCCCGCTGCTGAAAAACATCCCCACATCATGATGCTGCCACCACCATGTTTCACTGTGGGGATGATGTTCTTGGGGTGATGGGATGTGTTGGGTTTGAGCCAGACATAGTGTTTTTCTTGGTGGCAGAAAAATAAAATTTTCATCTCATCTGACCAAAGCACCTTTCTCCATACATTTGGGGAGTCGTCCACATTTTGTGGGTGCAGTTCGGGCAATGCAGGCGAGCCCGGACCATGCGGGGGTGGGCCGCGGCAGCTGTATGATGTCACACGCAGCCGCTGCGACCGGGACAGCGAAAGGTAGCTCCCTGCCAGCGCGCATGAGCTGCGCAGGTATGGAGCTACTTCTCAAGTGCAAAAGCATCGCCGCCGTGTGATGCTTTTGTACCTGTGCGGGGGGTGGTGGGTAGGGACAGACATGCGGGGCAGATTAGCCCTGTGCTGGGCATCCCCCCGCATGTCTGAGTAACTGATCATAGCCGTGCAAGCTACGATCAGGTCTGAATTAGGCCCTATGTGCACTGCAGGGGAGGCAGATATAACATGTGCAGAGAGAGTTAGATTTGGGTGGGTTATATTTTTCTGTGCAGGGTAAATAATGTCTGCTTTATTTTTAGTCTACAATTTAGATTTCAGTTTGAACACACCACACACCAAATCTAACTCTCTCTGCACATGTTATATCTGCCCCTCCTGCAGTGCACATGGTTTTGCCCATTAGAGAAAAATGTTGCTGCTGCGATCAGGTCTGAATTTGGCCCCAAGTCAGTAAGTGAATGGCAGCAGCTGATGGAAAATGTTGCACCATGTTTTTTGACAAATGTTTTGACAAGTTGAGACATTGTTACAGTGTATTCTTGGTATAAAGAAGCATAGCTGTAAAAATATAGATTCTCAGTGACTGCAGGCGCTGTGCTTCTATAGTCGGCACAATTTCCACCATACTGATACAACTAATATTGTTTTTTTTAATGGATTCATGTTGTAAATTTTGACTAAATGAGTAAATTATCGCAATCTGCGTTTTTTCACGGTCTCAAATGTGACTTGAGACTGTGTGTGGCTAGGGTGCTGAGACCAGGGCTGGAATGGGCGTGGAGTTGCGTGTTATGGGCGTGCAATAGCAAAGTGCAACTAAAATGGCAGCTGAAAAAGCGTGTAGATAGATCACAGTTATGTGTGCTCTGAACCTGGTGTAAGTGTAAAGTTGATAGTAATGACTGCATGTGATTGGTCATAAGTGGTGGAAACACGCCCATATATGCAAATCCTCTAAAACTAGTACAGCAGAGTGTTAATAGTGATTTTACACTACTTTACACACTCGTTTTACACAGATAAATAATGCGTCTTATGCCATTGGGTCTGGGGATGCCTGCGCATATGTATATCTGAAAGTGATGTAATTCCCATGTTACAGGATAAAATCCTCTTGGATACTTTTTATCTGCTTTATCTGGCCATTAACTATAATGAAATTGCATTGCGTACTATTGTACACATTATTATTGATTTTATTATCACCATTATCCTTTATATGGCACAAAAAGGGTTTCATAGCACCTTACAATGGGGGTCATTCTGGGTTGCACGCTAGCAGTTTTTAGCAGCCATACAAATGCATTGTCGCCGCCCACTGGGGAGTGTATTTTAGCTTTGCAGAAGTGTGAACGCTTGAGCAGCAGAGCGCCTACAAAATCGTTTTGTGCAAAACAAGACCAGCCCTGTAGCTACTTTTCGTGTGCGTTAATTCAAATGACAGAGGGACGGCTTTTGACGTCACACACTTGCCCAGCGAACGCCCAGCCATGCCTGCGTTTTTTCTGCCACGCCTGCGTTTTTCTAAACACTCCCTGAAAATGGTCAGTTGACACCCAGAAACGCCCTCTTTCTGTCAATCTCCTCGAGGCCGGCTGCGTGATTGGAATCGTCGCTAGAACCAGTGCAAAACCACAATGGACTTTGTACCCGTACAATGGGCGTGTGCATTGCGGAGCATATTTTTCACTGATCGCTACGCAGCGAACAACGGCAACTAGCAATCAACTCTGAATGACCCCCAATGTACATAATCAGAAACAGTGCAAGGAACAAAAAATGCAAAAACACATGAGGGCGGTTTTGGCAAAACCAAAACTAATACACAAAGGTAATACAGATCCAAAACAAAAACATGGGAGTCAGCGCACATCTCTTAAAAAAATGGTAACCAAAGAACAGAATTCTCAGGTAGAGGAGGCAAATCAGACATTACAAGAGATGAAAAAGTGAGATAATACAATACTAAATGATGATGCCATCCCACAAAGCAACCATTCAGCACTGCTAGTGTAAATGTACATTTCTCAAATTGTATAGTCTAAGAATAGAGCTGAGAATACAAGAGTCACTTCATGCTGCTGTGTGGTCTGCTTAGGGTAGTACTGGGTGACCCACAAGGTCAAATTCCTCCGGCAGAAAAAAAGTACAAGATTTCACATCCCAATGTGAAATGAGGAAAAAAACACCACATCCTTTAGAATGTAAGCTTTCTCGAGCAGGGCCCTCTTCCCTCATGTGTCTTCTCTTTCTTAAACCATCTTCTACTCCATACTCCTTTCAACGGCATCAGATCTCTGTTTATTTCAGTGTCATCTGCTGAGGCAGCTATGTTTATAATATATACCCTGTGCTTGTCTTATTGAGATGTACTAACAGTGATCGCGGGCCATCGCAACGATGCTAATTGCATATGTACTAACATATACGACTAGTATCGCAATGCGATGCCAGGTGCCCCCTGCGATCCCTGTTGGTCCGGAGGAGAGGGTATGCAGGGGTCTCCGTCTCTGTCACCTCCCAGCACCGGAAGGTGACGTGTGCTGGGAGTCCCTGGGTTCCTCCTCCTACCTGCCTGCAGCTGGAAGGACAAATGGCTGTGTTGCGGGGGAGGAGGAGGTAGGGGATCGTGAAGCCGAACAAGCAGGCTGCCGGGACACAGGTGAGGGGGCGGCATGAGTGGTGGGTGCGGCGCTAGGTAGCGGGTGAGACGGGTTGCGGAAAGAAGCCCATAGGCTTTTATAGGGTAAAAAGATGGGGATACCCTCCGTGACGATACGTGGGTGGCCAGGTCTTAGTACATTTGAAAATGCGGCAAAACCCCCGAAAATGGGTGTTTTACCGCATTTTTCCCTTAGTACATCCCGCCCAATGTCTTGTACTGTAAGCCACTTTTTCTTTTTTGCTTATTCTTTTGCGCACTTTGCAACTGGGTGCTGCGGATCCCTCGTGACACCTTATAAATAAAGGATAATAATAATCTCCACTCAGGACAAGATAAATTGTAAAGATAAATTGACCTTTCTACCTTTTGCTTGTTGTGCAAGACAAAGGACTGATAAGTTTGCGACACTGAAATATGTGCGACATCTCCGTACTGTGGATTGTACCAGTGTTACCGGCACTGACAGCCATGTTTAACAGAATGCCAGAAGGCAGGGTGTGGTAGCAGAGATCAGACATAACTTTATGCTGGTATTTTTTCTCTCTCTCATAGGCAGCTGTTTCTCGCTAGCAAAGCTCCTTTAGAAGAATAAAAAGATGTTGTGCAGCTACAGTAAACTAAGAAGAAGAGGAAATGTGAGACGCAAATGAACCTTACAAGACTACAATAAACACCTGGGAGCCCCCAACACTCTGCCTCAGCTTCCCCCCTGCCTTCCTCTGTTTCACGTAAGACAAACCTGCCTTCCCTCTGAAGTCAGCAGTTCAAAGACTCCTCTGTTCTACCTTCCTCACATCATCCAAGCAGCACTCTATAGGAGCCAGAGCTAACTCTGCCTTGCGCAGGAAATGCAAATGAAGCAGATGTTGCGACTTCTCTCTTTTTTTTCTTCCCTTCGTACAATTAACAAGGAATAAAGGGAAAAAAACTGCAAAGGAGCAGCATATGAAACAATCAGCAATTATTTTTGTTGTCTGGGAAATGTGCTGTATCAGAGGAGCTTGGGAACAAAGTAGAAAAAAAAAGAGAGGGTTTTTTAGACTCTAGTTACATTTGCGTCACCGGAGTGGAACAGATGGGCTGGGGGCGCAAGCAGATGACAATTTGCAAGAGGTCGGTACAAAGTTCTAAAGGAGCTACCGTTTTGCTGCAGACAGCAGGAAACCTGCAAGGAATTGAAATGTAAAGATTAATGCTACCTTGAATTGTCATATGTGAACCTCAGAACCAATGTGAAAAAGAAAGGCTGAAAGATCATTAAGCCTTCTATCGACTGAGGGGCGCCTTCATAGAATGTGACGACAGATAAGAACCACTTGGCCCATCTAGTCTGCCCATATACATAACATACTTAAACACTAAGGTTAGTTTTTGGGAGACAAGACAATTTACATACCAGTATATTTTTGGAGTGTGGGAGGAAACTGGAGTACCCACAGGAAACCCACGCAAGCACGGGGAGAATATACAAACTCCACACAGAGCCATGGTGGGAATCGAAAACCCATGACCTCAGTGCTGTGAGGCAGTAATGCTAACCATTGCACCATCTGTAAAGATAAAGATACGTCAAAAATAGGTTTGGCAGAAAAAATATGTTGGCTATTTATTTAAAAATATTTTAAGGAAAAAGGTATCGTGGGAAAGAAAGTACGGACAACGTCAACACAATCCAACAATGCGCCAACAACAACCATAAATAGTGCATTTCAGGTGGATACTGCTAAAGGTGCGTAAAAGTAAATCATAACACTAACAGAGGTATCCATTCAACCTTCTATATTGACTACCCTGGTAGGATGGTACAGCCAACTAACCAGACAACGAAGGTGAGCGCATGCAAACATTAAACAAATTCGAATGTAATTGGAGACCTGCTGTTCTTTCCCGCCATAAAATAGCCAATAATAATAATAAGCACCAAACCAAACAAACAGCATTAGGGAGGGAAGGAAGGAAGGTAGTGACAAAGCAAGCGAGTCCTAAATACCAGCACCTAAAACACACCCTTAAAAAATGTAATAGGTCCCGCTGAGACATGGGACCATCACACAGTCCAGCCCTAAATCTTGAGGTTTAAATTACTTCTCATGTCAATCACTCGGTTTCTCAAATCAAAGTTCCATTTTATTTATTTATTTCTTTCATTAAACTCAAATTATTCTACATAGCAACGGTACTACTGTATCATCTAGCCAGTCACTTAGATACATTAAGACAGTAGGGTTCATTCACTTGTTGAAAGAGGTGTGGGCCACTGAGCAGACTCAATTTTGTTCTTCCAGGGAGGCTTCATTCCCTGTAACAAGATGGCCACAGTCTGTACTGTGCGTGCGTAGCGCCATCTTGACACTGTGGGGCAGATGTATTATGCCTAGAGAAGTCATAAAGCAGTGATAAGTGGAAGGTGATAACGCACCAGCCAATCATTACGGATTTGAAACATGACAGGTAGGAGCTGAATGGCTGGTGCGTTATCACCTTGCACTTATCACTCCCTTATCACTTCTTTATCACTTCTCTAGGCTTAATACATCTGCACCTGTGGTTAGAGCGCTACAGAGGGAGACAGTAGTCTTCAACTTAGCTCCAGTGAGACCTGCGACTACCTGCCTTCCAAACACTGTTCCAGCATCCTGCACCATTACTCGCAAGCTGCATACACTCACCGGCTGGTGAGCAGCATGACACCCCACTGTGCTCAAACTCTGCTCTATGAGAATGAGCGGGTTCGGTTTCTCGGAAACCGACCCACCCGAACTTCAGCCTTTTTACACGGGTCCGAGGCCGAACGTCATCATCCCGCTGTCGGATTCTCGCGAGATTCGGATTCTATATAAGCAGCCGCGCGTCGCCGCCATTTTCACACGTGCATTGAGATTGATAGGGAGAGGACGTGGCTGGCGTCCTCTCCGTTATAGTAGAAAAGAGTGACTTAGTTATAATTGTGGGGAGGATTGGGGACGGGGAGCAGCTGTTAGGGAGTACAGTGCAGGGTTTTGATTATAATACCACCAGTGAGTTTAATCCGTTGTTTCTCTTCCTGGAAAAAACGCTCCACCATATCTGTGCTCAGTGTGCTGCACTGCTGCATGATATATCTGTGCTGAGTGCACTGCTCACACTGCCTAATTGTGGGGACTGGGGAGCAGTTAAAGCAGGAGTACAGTGCACAGTTTTGCTGACAGTGACCACCAGTCCAGTATACGTTTGTCTGCCTGAAAAACACTCCTGTGGTGGCTTTTTTTTCCTTCATACTAGTTTAGCAGTCTGCTGACAGTGTCCACCAGGTCCGTTATTATTATACAGTATATTATATATATATATATATATATAGCAGTACGGTAGGCCGCGGCTGTACCTACCTCTGTGTCGTCAGTGCACTCGTCGTCCATAAGTAATATAATACTATACTATCCATCCATCTACATTGTATACCTGTGGTGGCTTTTTTTTTCTTCATACTAGTTTAGCAGTCTGCTGACAGTGTCCACCAGGTCCGTTATTATTATACAGTATATTATATATATATATATATATAGCAGTACGGTAGGCCACGGCTGTACCTACCTCTGTGTCGTCAGTGCACTCGTCGTCCATAAGTAATATAATACTATACTATCCATCCATCTACATTGTATACCTGTGGTGGCTTTTAGTTGTGCGCATTAAAATATGGAGAACAAAAATGTGGAGGTTAAAAAAATAAGATTTTACTTACCGATAAATCTATTTCTCGTAGTCCGTAGTGGATGCTGGGGACTCCGTCAGGACCATGGGGATTAGCGGCTCCGCAGGAGACAGGGCACAAAACTAAAGCTTTAGGATCAGGTGGTGTGTACTGGCTCCTCCCCCTATGACCCTCCTCCAAGCCTCAGTTAGGATACTGTG
Source organism: Pseudophryne corroboree (assembly GCF_028390025.1). NCBI lineage: Eukaryota > Metazoa > Chordata > Amphibia > Anura > Myobatrachidae > Pseudophryne > Pseudophryne corroboree. The sequence continues at coordinate 757,174,489 of NC_086449.1, forward strand.
CCCGGACGAGCGTACACAATAAGGAAGGATATTGAATCCCGGGTAAGACTCATACCAGCCACACCAATCACACCGTATAACTTGTGATCTAAACCCAGTTAACAGTATGACAAACGTAGGAGCCTCTGAACAGACGGCTCACAACAATAACAACCCGATTTTTTTGTAACAATAACTATGTACAAGTATTGCAGACAATCCGCACTTGGGATGGGCGCCCAGCATCCACTACGGACTACGAGAAATAGATTTATCGGTAAGTAAAATCTTATTTTCTCTGACGTCCTAAGTGGATGCTGGGGACTCCGTCAGGACCATGGGGATTATACCAAAGCTCCCAAACGGGCGGGAGAGTGCGGATGACTCTGCAGCACCGAGTGAGAGAACTCCAGGTCCTCCTCAGCCAGGGTGTGCCCCTGACCAAGTAGCAGCTCGGCAAAGTTGTAAAGCCGAGACCCCTCGGGCAGTCGCCCAAGATGAGCCCACCTTCCTTGTGGAATGGGCATTTATATATTTTGGCTGTGGCAGTCCTGCCACAGAATGTGCAAGCTGAATTGTACTACACATTCAACTAGCAATCGTCTGCTTAGAAGCAAGAGCACCCAGTTTTTTGGGTGCATACAGGATAACAGCAAGTCAGTTTTCCTGACTCCAGCCGTCCTGGAAATCTATATTTTCAGGGCCCTGACAACATCTAGCAACCTGGAGTCCTCCAAGTCTCTAGTAGCCGCAGGTACCACAATAAGCTGGTTCAGATGAAACGCTGACACCACCTTAGGGAGAAACTGGGGACGAGTCCGCAGCTCTGCCCTGTCCGAATGGACAATCAGATATGGGCTTTTGTGAGACAAAGCCGCCAATTCTGACACTCGCCTGGCCGAGGCCAGGGCCAACATCATGGTCACTTTCCATGTGAGATATTTCAAATCCACAGATTTGAGCGGTTTAAACCAACGTGATTTGAGGAATCCCAGGACTACGTTGAGATCCCACAGTGCCACTGGAGGCACAAAAGGGGGTTGTATATGCAGTACTCCCTTGTCAAATTTCTGGACTTCAGGAACTGAAGCCAATTCTTTCTGGAAGAAAATCGACAGGGCCGAAATTTGAACCTTAATGGACCCCAATTTGAGGCCCATAGACACTCCTGTTTGCAGGAAATGCAGGAATCGACCGAGTTGAAATTTCTTCGTGGGGCCTTCCTGGCCTCACACCACGCAGCATATTTTCGCCACATGTGGTGATAATGTTGTGTGGTCACCTCCTTCCTGGCTTTGACCAGGGTAGGAATGACCTCTTCCGGAATGCCTTTTTCCCTTAGGATCCGGCGTTCAACCGCCATGCCGTCAAACGCAGCCGCGGTAAGTCTTGGAACAGACATGGTACTTGCTGAAGCAAGTCCCTTCTTATCGGCAGAGGCCCTGAGTCCTCTGTGAGCATCTTGAAGTTCCGGGTACCAAGTCCTTCTTGGCCCATCCGGAGCCACGAGTATAGTTCTTACTCCTCTACGTCTTATAATTCTCAGTACCTTTGGTATGAGAAGCAGAGGAGGGAACACATATACCGACTGGTACACCCATGGTGTTACCAGAACGTCCACAGCTATTGCCTGAGGGTCTCTTGACCTGGCGCAATACCTGTCCAGTTTTTTTTTTTTTTTTTGTTCAGGCGGGACGCCATCATGTCCACCTTTGGTCTTTCCCAACGGTGCACAATCATGTGGAAAAAACTTTTCGATGAAGTCCCCACTCTCCCGGGTGGAGGTCGTGCTGAGGAAGTCTGCTTCCCAGTTGTCCACTCCCGGAATGAAAACTGCTGACAGTGCTATCACATGATTTTCCGCCCAGCGAAGAATCCTTGCAGTTTCTGCCATTGTCCTCCTGCTTCTTGTGCCGCCCTGTCTGTTTACGTGGGCGACTGCCGTGATGTTGTCCCACTGGATCAATACCGCCTGACCTTGAAGCAGAGGTCTTGCTAAGCTTAGAGCATTGTAAATTGCTCTTAGCTCCAGTATATTTATGCGGAGAGAAGTCTCCAGACTTGATCACACTCCCTGGAAATTTTTTTTTTTTTTTCCTGTGTGACTGCTCCCCAGCCTTTCAAGCTGGAATCCGTGGTCACCAGGACCCAGTCCTGAATGCATAACTGTGGCACTTTAGTAGATGAGCACTCTGCAGCCACCACAGAAGAGACACCCTTGTCCTTGGAGACAGGGTTATCCGCTGATGCATCTGAAGATGCGATCCGGACCATTTGTCCAGCAGATCCCACTGAAAAGTTCTTGCGTGAAATCTGCCGAATGGAATCGCTTCGTAAGAAGCCACCATTTTTCCCAGGACCCTTGTGCAATGATGCACTGACACTTTTCCTGGTTTTTGGAGGTTCCTGACTAGCTCGGATAACTCCCTGGCTTTCTCCTCCGGGAGAAACACCTTTTTCTGGACTGTGTCCAGAAACATCCCTAGGGACAGCAGACGTGTCGTCGGAGACAGCTGCGATTTTGGAATATTTAGAATCCACCCGTGCTGTCGTAGAACTACTTGAGATAGTGCTACTCCGACCTCCAACTGTTCTCTGGACCTTGCCCTTATCAGGAGATCGTCCAAGTAAGGGATAATTAAGACGCCTTTTCTTTGAAGAAGAATCATCATTTCGGCCATTACCTTGGTAAAGACCCGGGGTGCCGTGGACAATCCAAACGGCAGCGTCTGAAACTGATAGTGACAGTTTTGTACCACGAACCTGAGGTACCCTTGGTGAGAAGGGCAAATTGGGACATGGAGGTAAGCATCCTTGATGTCCAGGGACACCATATAGTCCCCTTCTTCCTGGTTCGCTATCACTGCTCTGAGTGACTCCATTTAGAATAGGTCTCACCGAGCCGTCTGGCTTCAGTACCACAATATAGTGTGGAATAATACCCCTTTACTTGTTGTAGGAGGGGTACTTTGATTATCACCTGCTGGGAATACAGCTTGTGAATTGTTTCCAATACTGCCTCCCTGTCGGAGGTAGACGTTGGTAAAGCAAACTTCAGGAACCTGCGAGGGGGAGACGTCTCGAATTTCCAATCTGTACCCCTGGGATACTACTTGTAGGATCCAGGGGTCCACTTGCGAGTGAGCCCACTGCGTGCTGAAACTCTTGAGACGACCCCCCACCGCACCTGTTTGTACGGCCCCAGCGTCATGCTGAGGACTTGGCAGAAGCGGTGGAAGGCTTCTGTTCCTGGGAATGGGCTGCCTGCTGCAGTCTTCTTCCCTTACCTCTATCCCTGGGCAGATATTATGGGGACGAAAGGACTGAGGCTGAAAAGACTATGTCTTTTTCTGCTGAGATGTGACTTGGGGTAAAAAAGGTGGATTTCCTAGCTGTTGCCGTGGCCACCAGGTCCGATGGACCGACCCCAAATAACTCCTCCCCTTTATACGGCAATACTTCCATGTGCCGTTTGGAATCTGCATCACCTGACCACTGTCGTGTCCATAAACATCGTCTGGCAGATATGGACATCGCACTTACTCTTGATGCCAGAGTTTCGCATATATAGAAATGCATCTTTTAAATGCTCTATAGTCAATAAAATACTGTCCCTGTCAAGGGTATCAATATTTCCAGTCAGGGAATCCGACCAAGCCACCCCAGCGCTGCCCATCCAGGCTGAGGCGATCGCTGGTCGCAGTATAACACCAGTATGTGTGTATATACTTTTTAGGATATTTTCCAACCTCCTATCAGTTGGCTCCTTGAGGGCGTCCGTATCTGGAGACGGTAACGCCACTTGTTTTTATAAGCGTGTGAGCGCCTTATCCACCCTAAGGTGTGTTTCCCAACGCGCCATAACTTCTGGCGGGAAAGGGTATACCGCCAATAATTTTCTATCGGGGGAAACCCACGCATCATCACACACTTCATTTAATTTATCTGATTCAGGAAAAACCACATGTAGTTTTTTCACACTCCACATAATACCCTTTTTTGTGGTACTTGTAGTATCAGAAATATGTAACATCTCCTTCATTGCCCTTAACAAGTAACGTGTGGCCCTAAAGGAAAATACGTTTGTTTCTTCACCGTCGACACTGGAGTCAGTGTCCGTGTCTGTGTCTGTGTCGACCGACTGAGGTAAAAGGACGTTTTAACGCCCCTGACGGTGTTATAGACGCCTGGACAGGTACTAATTGGTTTGCCGGCCGTCTCATGTCGTCAACCGACCTTGCAGCGTGTTGACATTATCACGTAATTCCTTAAATAAGCCATCCATTCCGGTGTCGACTCCCTAGAGAGTGACATCACCATTACCGGCAATTGCTCCGCCTCCTCACCAACATCGTCCTCATACATGTCGACACACAAGTACCGACACACAGCACACACACAGGGAATGCTCTGATAGAGGACAGGACCCCACTAGCCCTTTGGGGAGACAGAGGGAGAGTTTGCCAGCACACACCAAAAACGCTATATTATACAGGGACAACCTTTATATAAGTGTTTTTCCCTTATAGCATTTTAATATATATATACATATCGCCAAATAAGTGCCCCCCCTCTCTGTTTTAACCCTGTTTCTGTAGTGCAGTGCAGGGGAGAGCCTGGGAGCCTTCCCACCAGCATTTCTGTGAGGGAAAATGGCGCTGTGTGCTGAGGAGAATAGGCCCCGCCCCCTTTTTGGCGGGCTTCTTCTCCCGTTTTTCTGAGACCTGGCAGGGGTTAAATACATCCATATAGCCTCCAGGGGCTATATGTGATGTATTTTTAGCCAGAATAAGGTATTATACATTGCTGCCCAGGGCGCCCCCAGCAACGCCCTGCACCCTCCGTGACCGTTGGTGTGAAGTGTGTGACAACAATGGCGCACAGCTGCAGTGCTGTGCGCTACCTTCATGAAGACTGAAAAGCCTTCTGCCGCCGGTTTCTGGACCTTCAATCTTCAGCATCTGCAAGGGGGGTCGGCGGCGCGGCTCCGGGACGAACCCCAGGGTGAGACCTGTGTTCCGACTCCCTCTGGAGCTAATGGTGTCCAGTAGCCTAAGAAGCCAATCCATCCTGCACGCAGGTGAGTTGAACTTCTTTCCCCTAAGTCCCTCGATGCGGTGAGCCTGTTGCCAGCAGGACTCACTGAAAATAAGAAACCTAAAAACTTTTTCTAAGCAGCTCCTTAAGAGAGCCACCTAGATTGCACCCTGCTCGGACGGGCACAAAAACCTAACTGAGGCTTGGAGGAGGGTCATAGGGGGAGGAGCCAGTACACACCACCTGATCCTAAAGCTTTAGTTTTGTGCCCTGTCTCCTGCGGAGCCGCTAATCCCCATGGTCCTGACGGAGTCCCCAGCATCCACTTAGGACGTCAGAGAAAATAGGGAAAGATCAAGATCCACTTCCACCTCGTGCTGAAGCTGCTGCCACTAGTCATGGCTGAGACGATGAAATGCCATCAACGTCGTCTGCCAAGGCCGATGCCCAATGTCATAGTACAGAGCATGTAAAATCCAAAACACAAAAGTTCAGTAAAATGACCCAAAAATCAAAATTAAAAGCGTCTGAGGAGAAGCGTAAACTTGCCAATATGCCATTTACGACACGGAGTGGCAAGGAACGGCTGAGGCCCTGGCCTATGTTCATGGCTAGTGGTTCAGCTTCACATGAGGATGGAAGCACTCATCCTCTCGCTAGAAAAAAGAAAAGACTTAAGCTGGCAAAAGCACAGCAAAGAACTGTGCGTTCTTCGAAATCACAAATCCCCAAGGAGAGTCCAATTGTGTCGGTTGCGATGCCTGACCTTCCCAACACTGGACGGGAAGAGCTTGCGCCTTCCACCATTTGCACGCCCCCTGCAAGTGCTGGAAGGAGCACCCGCAGTCCAGTTCCTGATAGTCAAATTGAAGATGTCAGTGTTGAAGTACACCAGGATGAGGATATGGGTGTTGCTGGCGCTGGGGAGGAAATTGACAAGGAGGATTCTGATAGTGATGTGGTTTGTTTAAGTCAGGCACCCGGGGAGACACCTGTTGTCCGTGGGAGGAATATGACCATTGACATGCCTGGTCAAAATACAAAAAAAATCAGCTCTTCAGTGTGGAATTATTTTAACAGAAATGCGGACAACTGGTGTCAAGCCGTGTGTTGCCTTTGTCAAGCTGTAATAAGTAGGGGTAAGGACGTTAACCACCTCGGAACATCCTCCCTTATACGTCACCTGCAGCGCATTCATCAGAAGTCAGTGACAAGTTCAAAAACTTTGGGCGACAGCGGAAGCAGTCCACTGACCAGTAAATCCCTTCCTCTTGTAACCAAGCTCCCGCAAACCACACCACCAACTCCCTCAGTGTCAATTTCCTCCTTACCCAGGAAAGCCAATAGTCCTGCAGGCCATGTCACTGGCAAGTCTGACGAGTCCTCTCCTGCCTGGGATTCCTCCGATGCATCCTTGAGTGTAACGCCTACTGCTGCTGGCGCTGCTGTTGTTGCTGCTGGGAGTCGATCGTCATCCCAGAGGGGAAGTCGGAAGATTACTTGTACTACTTCCAGTAAGCAATTGACTGTCCAACAGTCCTTTGCGAGGAAGATGAAATATCACAGCAGTCATCCTGTTACAAAGCGGATAACTCAGGCCTTGACAACTATGTTGGTGTTAGACGTGCGTCCAGTATCCGCCGTTAGTTCACGGGGAACTGGAGAATTGCTTGAGGTAGTGTGCCCCCATTACCAAATACCATCTAGGTTCCACTTCTCTAGGCAAGCGATACCGAGAATGTACACGGACGTCAGAAAAAGACTCACCAGTGTCCTAAAAAATGCAGTTGTACCCAATGTCCACTTAACCACGGACATGTGGACAAGTGGAGCAGGGCAGACTCAGGACTATATGACTGTGACAGCCCACTGGGTAGATGTATTGCCTCCCGCTGCAAGAACAGCAGCGGCGGCACCAGTAGCAGCATCTCGCAAACGCCAACTCGTTCCTAGGCAGGCTACGCTTTGTATCACCGCTTTCCAGAATACGCACACAGTTGAAAACCTCTTACGGCAACTGAGGAAGATCATCGCAGAATGGCTTACCCCAATTGGACTCTCCTGGGGATTTGTGGCATCGGACAACGCCAGCAATATTGTGCGTGCATTACATCTGGGCAAATTCCAGCACGTCCCATGTTTTGCACATACCTTGAATTTGGTGGTGCAGAATTATTTAAAAAACGACAGGGGCGTGCAAGAGATGCTGTCGGTGGCCAGAAGAATTGCGGGCCACTTTCGGCGTACAGGCACCGCGTACAGAAGACTGGAGCACCACCAAAAACACCTGAACCTGCCCTGCCATCATCTGAAGGAAGAGGTGGTAATGAGGTGGAATTCAACCCTCTATATGCTTCAGAGGATGGAGGAGCAGCAAAAGGCCATTCAAGCCTATACATCTGCCCACGATATAGGCAAAGGAGGTGGAATGCACCTGTCTCAAGCGCAGTGGAGAATGATTTCAACGTTGTGCAAGGTTCTGCAACCTTTTGAACTTGCCACACGTGAAGTCAGTTCAGACACTGCCAACCTGAGTCAGGTCATTCCCCTCATCAGGCTTTTGCAGAAGAAGCTGGAGGCATTGAAGGAGGAGCTAAAACAGAGCGATTCCGCTAGGCATGTGGGACTTGCGGATAGAGCCCTTCATTCGCTTAACCAGGATTCACGGGTGGTCAATCTGTTGAAATCAGAGCACTACATTTTGGCCACCGTACTCGATCCTAGATTTAAAACCTACGTTGGATCTCTCTTTCCGGCAGACACAAGTCTGCAGAGGTTCAAAGACCTGCTGGTGAGAAAATTGTCAAGTCAAGCGGAACGCGACCCGTCAACATCTCCTCCTTCACATTCTCCCGCAACTGGGGGTGCGAGGAAAAGGCTACAAATTCCGAGCCCACCCGCTGGCGGTGATGCAGGGCAGTCTGGAGCGACTGCTGATGCTGACATCTGGTCCGGACTGAAGGACCTGCCAACGATTACTGACATGTCGTCTACTGTCACTGCATATGATTCTCTCACCATTGAAAGAATGGTGGAGGATTATATGAGTGACCACATCCAAGTAGGCATGTCAGACAGTCCGTACGTATACTGGCAGGAAAAAGAGGCAATTTGGAGGCCCTTGCACAAACTGGCTTTATTCTACCTAAGTTGCCCTCCCTCCAGTGTGTACTCCGAAAGAGTGTTTAGTGCCGCCGCTCACCTTGTCAGCAATCGGCGTACGAGGTTACTTCCAGAAAATGTGGAGAAGATGATGTTCATTAAAATGAATTATAATCAATTCCTCCATGGAGACATTCACCAGCAGCAATTGCCTCCAGAAAGTACACAGGGACCTGAGATGGTGGATTCCAGTGGGGACGAATTAATAATCTGTGAGGAGGGGGATGTACACAGTGAAAGGGGTGAGGAATCGGACGATGAGGAGGAGGTGGACATCTTGCCTCTGTAGAGCCAGTTTGTGCAAGGAGAGATTGATTGCTTCTTTTTTGGTGGGGGCCCAAACCAACCAGTCATTTCAGTCACAGTCGTGTGGCAGACCCTGTCGCTGAAATGATGGGTTCGTTAAAGTGTGCATGTCCTGTTTATACAACATAAGGGTGGGTGGGAGGGCCCAAGGACAATTCCATCTTGCACCTCTTTTTTCTTTCATTTTTCTTTGCGTCATGTGCTGTTTGGGGAGTAATTTTTTGAAGGGCCATCCTGCGTGACACTGCAGTGACACTCCTAGATGGGCCAGGTGTTTGTGTCGGCCACTTGGGTCGCTTAGCTTAGTCACACAGCTACCTCGGTGCAAATTTTAGGACTAAAAATAATATTGTGAGGTGTGAGGTGTTCAGAATAGACTGAAAATGAGTGGAAATTATGGTTATTGAGGTTAATAATACTATGGGATCAAAATGACCCCCAAATTCTATGATTTAAGCTGTTTTTTAGGGTTTTTTGAAAAAAACACCCGAATCCAAAACACACCCGAATCCGACAAAAAAAATTCGGTGAGGTTTTGCCAAAACGCGTTCGAACCCAAAACACGGCCGCGGAACCGAACCCAAAACCAAAACACAAAACCCGAAAAATTTCCGGTGCACATCACTAATGAGAACCAGTGTATGTAACAGTGAGTACTGCTTTATCAATAAACCACTCCACTGGTTATGTAACTGGGCTATAAGTGTAAGGCATCCGTTGGTGTGTACAGAATCTCTGCTACGTCCTCCAGCCTGTACACATATATTTCCAACAGTACTGAGGTGCAAAATGTGCACTAATCCATATCAGCCATTCAGACTCTGCATTGATAGAGTAACTTGCTGTCCAGTGCAAATGCAGTCCTAGTAATGATTACTGTGTAAACCCGTGTCGGTGGAGACTTAATAAAACCATTAAAATAAATCTATACACGGTGAAGATGACAATTCTCCCTAAAGTCTTGTATCTCCTGCAAACATTGCCCATAACAGTGCCTACTTCCTTTTTCACTACTTTGCAGTATTCTGTTAGCCGTTTTATCTGGGGGCAGAGAGGGCACCGACTCTCCCAATTCACACTGACATGTACTCGTAAGGAAGGTGGCCTCCAATTACCTCACTTTATTAGCTATTATTATGCTGTTCACCTGTCCAGAGTCCTTGATATGTCCAGATCCCCCTACACTAAACAGTGGCTGCTAATAGCTGAATCGTCCGTGGGGACTCCTTTACTTATCCTCCTCTGGCTTAGAAAAATTCCACGCGTAAAACATCCCACCCTAGACCCGACCCTTAAGATATGGAAGAAATTTAGGTACTTAGATTCTTTCAGTCCGAGCCCCTCTTTGCCGACTCCTTTATTGTTCAATCCAGACCTACCCGCGAATCCTCTCTCTCTCTCTGTCTCCGACATCAGTATGGGCTAAAGCTGGCATTTCTCGGTTGAGTCACCTGATCGGTCCGTCGGGATTCCATCCCTTCGCAGACTTGCAGCGATCTTGTAGTCTACCGTCTAATTCTTTCTGGGCTTATCTCCAAATTCGGCATTATGTTGCTGCAACACCGGCTCGCGCGGTGGGATGGAGGCCAACGTTTTTTTAATCCTTGTGTCTCTCTGAGAACCTGCCACGGCACATAATATCTTTGTTGTACAGACAATGCCTTGCGAGCACTCGACCCCTGGCATTCGTAACAGCGTGGCATGAGGACTTGGGTAGAGAGCTGACCTCTGACCAATGGTCCCGCATTTTTCAGTTCACATTTGCCAGGTCGCCTTCACTTCAAGTTTTAGAGACTCAAAGTGGTATCGAGATGGTATAGGTGCCCAGACCGAGTCCATCACATGTTTCCGAGTGTTCCAGATGTCTGCTGGAGGTGTGGCCGGTTTCGCGGCACTCCTTGCCATATTTGGTGGAGGTGCCCGGGACTGGCTTTGTTCTGGCAACAGGTTCACTCTATTACCAAGCGTATCACGGGGCTCCCTATACCAGAGACACCTGAGTTTTGGCTACTTAACTTAATTGACCTTCCTCTATCCCAGTTTAAAAATTCTCTATTGCGACACTTAATGAATGCCGCTAGGGCGACCATTCCGTGCTTCTGGAGATCCCAGACACAGCCTCCCATTGCCAAGTGTTTCCAAAGAATCGATTACTATATGGCAGTGGAAGACTTGACGTCTTCTGGACAGTCTGCCTCTCGATTTGCAGCCGTCTGGTTTGACTGGCTGGATTTCAAGGGTACGCAAGAATACAAAACCTTTCTGCGACTCCCCTCCCCCACGACATCTTAGGGTCGCGATGGTGATAGCGGTTCTTTCCTCTTCCTCTTTTCTCTCTCTTTTCCCTTATCTTGTCTATTCTTTCTGCTTCCTGTGTGTTCTATTTTTTCTTGTTATTACTACTTGAAGATGACGCAGTTTATTTTTCTAAGTCACGTAGGCTACTGATATCAAACATTACTTTTGTTTATTTATTTATTTTTTTGTATTCTCAGGGCCCATACACATTAGACGATGTCGCTCTGTGAGCGACATCGTCTAGCGTTTCCCCCTCCCGGGCCGGCCGGTCGGCGGCCGCCTGTACGCACTGAGCGATATGACCGCTCATATCGCTCAGTGACGTCACGCCCCCGCCAGCCCTGCATGAAGGTCGTGGACGACAGTCCACATCCTTCATGCATGCCCTACCGACAGCGACGATCGTTGCCGACCCGCGGGGCCGCGCATCGGTCGTCGCTGGCGGCATACACACTTGATGATAAAATGAGCGACGTCGCTCAAGGAGGGGGGAAAATGAGCGACGTCGCTCATTTTATCGTTAAGTGTGTATGGACCTTCAGTCTATGTTTAAAATGTCAGCACCTGTTACACTAATTTTTGTATTATATGCAACTCTTTTGTGCTGTGTGTTGTTATCTCTTTGTTAATAAAACACAATTTGCATAAAATAAATCTATAACCAACAGATTATTTCTCCTCAGATAAATTGCTTTAAATTCAAAAGGCAAAAATGGTCTCAGTAGCCAACATAATATACGCATGTCTCAGACCCGCCATGTTTGTGGATTTCTATCCGATAACCTCATTTTCCGCCTGCCTTAAATCTGGGATAATGACAGAAATTAAAGTTTCAGAAAGTAGGGATATCTTTGTATTTACAGGTGATAGTCTTATCAGTTATCAGGATGGTGTGGGAAGTAGGGCATCTAGTTAAGTAGACTCTCGTTACAACTCAGATCAGATGACAGCATGTCAGAAGATAAGTCCTGGCAGAAGCGTGCTTGGGATAAATGTGGAGTACACTTTGTTACCATAGGAATAGCCTCTGTGCAGTGACATCATAGATGGGGTAGCGAGGCAGAGAGTGTGGATTTTAGAACCATTATAAACTATTCTGAGTGTTGGGGTTCAACCTTAAGGGCCAGATACATCATCGCTTGGAAAATGATTAAATGGAGAGTAAAAAAGTACCAGCCAATCAGCTTCCTTCTGCCATTTTTGAAACACAGCCTGTGACATGGCAATTAGGACCTGATTGGCTGGTACTTTTTCACTGTCCATTTTATCACTTTCCAAGCAATGATGCATCTAGCCCTTAAAGCTGAACCACTGCTGAACCACTTCTACCGCTCCCCTGGGATACAGATTGTACTATGCGCAGCGCCACAAAGCCACACTACGTGCAGCAAAGTGTGACATTCGTCCTCCTCAGCCACTAGCCAACCTGCCCGGGCCCAGGTAAACAGTATATGCCCCCCTCCCTCTTACCGCCACTGATCCTATGTAAGTCTTCTGTTTTCTGTCATTTGTATCCCTTTTATTTAATTATTTTTCTTAAGTGTAATTTTATTTTATTTTGTCATTTGTTATTTTTTTTCCATTATAGTATATCCAAAGCACTGCACCTTTTTACATTAAATCCAAAATGTAATGAGCTAAGTCTATCAAATCCATAAGGCTTTTAAAAAGCATTGCCCCTTGTCTGCCAGGGAGTGATTTCTTAACCCTTTGAATGGTTAGGATTCGTTAGCCCTTTCACTACCAGGAAGCGTGCGGTAGTGTGTGACTTTGTGTACATTTGAACCTACCGACCTAATACAGAAGTGACAGTGATTGATTTGTGTGTGGCTTTGAGAGAACTCGTTTTGGGGGGTGATCCAGCACATGGCAAGGCTGCCAAGCATGTGTCTGGTGCCACCCCGCAATGCGTCCGCAATTTAATTGTGGATGCATCAAGTTAAGGTCAACTCCTGCCTGCGTAGCCTGGGTGCGCTGGCAGGTGGACTGGCGCCATTTTTCTTTCGAAGCAGCTGTGTGTCACTTGCAGCCAACCGGAAAATGCTTCCAACATGCCCCCGTTTTGCCCGCAACACCCCCCTTCAACGCTGTGTCGTAAAGAGTCACGCACTGCGGCCTGTGTGGGTGTAAATAGACCTCATAGTCACGAAATATGGAAATATGGGCAGATTATTGATTACTGAGAATGCCACACACTGCATAAAAGTTTAAACGATCTATTAATTGAAGCCGCGGTCTTCTGGCCGTTACTGGCTCATATTTATCGGCGTTTGTCCAAAGCGGTCATACCTACACACTACACCAAAAGCAGGCCGATCACACGTTTATTGGCAAATCAGACCAATGTGTGCCCAGCTTAAGTGTAAGTGCTGAACTACTGATTAACCCTTGCAGTAAATATCCAAGTCACAGACGCGGTGCATTGGGCTTGTGAGAGCATGAATATATTATTACGTAAAGACACAACCTTGAATTCAGTACACATTTATGGACGGAACAATATATAATATAATTGTGGGTTATGATTGCACAGCAACAATCTATAATAAAAAAGTCCTGTATGAGATTGCTAGTTGTGTGTTCTGCTAAAGGCATTTTCCATTTGCAGACAAGGGTTCGGCTTATTGGTTTGTACATGAGCCCCTGTAGCTTTTCCGCAATGTTTGTTGTAGTTTTATGTAGAGATGAGCGGGTTCGGTTTCTCTGAATCCGAACCCGCACGAACCTCATGTTTTTTTTCACGGGTCCGAGCGACTCGGATCTTCCCGCCTTGCTCGGTTAACCCGAGCGCGCCCGAACGTCATCATGACGCTGTCGGATTCTCGCGAGGCTCGGATTCTATCGCGAGACTCGGATTCTATATAAGGAGCCGCGCGTCGCCGCCATTTTCACACGTGCATTGAGATTGATAGGGAGAGGACGTGGCTGGCGTCCTCTCCGTTTAGAATAGATTAGAGAGACACTTGATTTACTAATTTTGGGGAGCATTAGGAGTACTCAGTACAGTGCAGAGTTTTGCTGATAGTGACCACCAGTTTTATTTATAATCCGTTCTCTGCCTGAAAAAAGCGATACACAGCACACAGTGACTCAGTCACATACCATATCTGTGTGCACTGCTCAGGCTCAGGCCAGTGTGCTGCATCATCTATTATCTATATATAATATTATATATATCTGATTATCTGTCTGACTGCTCAGCTCACACAGCTTATAATTGTGGGGGAGACTGGGGAGCACTACTGCAGTGCCAGTTATAGGTTATAGCAGGAGCCAGGAGTACATAATATATTATATAGTGAGTGACCACCAGACACACAGTGCAGTTTATTTAATATATCCGTTCTCTGCCTGAAAAAAGCGATACACACAGTGACTCAGTCAGTCACATACCATATCTGTGTGCACTGCTCAGGCTCAGGCCAGTGTGCTGCATCATCTATATATTATATATCTGTCTGACTGCTCAGCTCACACAGCTTATAATTGTGGGGGAGACTGGGGAGCACTACTGCAGTGCCAGTTATAGGTTATAGCAGGAGCCAGGAGTACATAATATTATATTAAAACAGTGCACACTTTTGCTGCAGGAGTGCCACTGCCAGTGTGACTAGTGACCAGTGACCTGACCACCAGTATATATAATATTAGTAGTATACTATCTCTTTATCAACCAGTCTATATTAGCAGCAGACACAGTACAGTGCGGTAGTTCACGGCTGTGGCTACCTCTGTGTCGGCACTCGGCAGCCCGTCCATAATTGTATATACCACCTAACCGTGGTTTTTTTTTCTTTCTTTATACATACATACTAGTTACGAGTATACTATCTCTTTATCAACCAGTCTATATTAGCAGCAGACACAGTACAGTGCGGTAGTTCACGGCTGTGGCTACCTCTGTGTCGGCACTCGGCAGCCCGTCCATAATTGTATATACCACCTAACCGTGGTTTTTTTTTCTTTCTTTATACATACATACTAGTTACGAGTATACTATCTCTTTATCAACCAGTCTACATATTAGCAGCAGACACAGTACAGTGCGGTAGTTCACGGCTGTGGCTACCTCTGTGTCGGCACTCGGCAGCCCGTCCATAATTGTATATACCACCTAACCGTGGTTTTTTTTTCTTTCTTTATACATACATACTAGTTACGAGTATACTATCTCTTTATCAACCAGTCTATATATTAGCAGCAGACACAGTACAGTGCGGTAGTTCACGGCTGTGGCTACCTCTGTGTCGGCACTCGGCAGCCCGTCCATAATTGTATATACCACCTAACCGTGGTTTTTTTTTCTTTCTTTATACATACATACTAGTTACGAGTATACTATCTCTTTATCAACCAGTCTATATATTAGCAGCAGACACAGTACAGTGCGGTAGTTCACGGCTGTGGCTACCTCTGTGTCGGCACTCGGCAGCCCGTCCATAATTGTATATACCACCTAACCGTGTTTTTTTTTTCTTCTTTATACATACATACTAGTTACGAGTATACTATCTCTTTATCAACCAGTCTATATATTAGCAGCAGACACAGTACAGTGCGGTAGTTCATGGCTGTGGCTACCTCTGTGTCGGCACTCGGCAGCCCGTCCATAATTGTATATACCACCTAACCGTGGTTTTTTTTTCTTTCTTTATACATACATACTAGTTACGAGTATACTATCTCTTTATCAACCAGTCTATATATTAGCAGCAGACACAGTACAGTGCGGTAGTTCACGGCTGTGGCTACCTCTGTGTCGGCACTCGGCAGCCCGTCCATAATTGTATATACCACCTAACCGTGGTTTTTTTTTCTTTCTTTATACATACATACTAGTTACGAGTATACTATCTCTTTATCAACCAGTCTATATATTAGCAGCAGACACAGTACAGTGCGGTAGTTCACGGCTGTGGCTACCTCTGTGTCGGCACTCGGCAGCCCGTCCATAATTGTATATACCACCTAACCGTGGTTTTTTTTTCTTTCTTTATACATACATACTAGTTACGAGTATACTATCTCTTTATCAACCAGTCTATATATTAGCAGCAGACACAGTACAGTGCGGTAGTTCACGGCTGTGGCTACCTCTGTGTCGGCACTCGGCAGCCCGTCCATAATTGTATATACCACCTAACCGTGGTTTTTTTTTCTTTCTTTATACATACATACTAGTTACGAGTATACTATCTCTTTATCAACCAGTCTATATATTAGCAGCAGACACAGTACAGTGCGGTAGTTCACGGCTGTGGCTACCTCTGTGTCGGCACTCGGCAGCCCGTCCATAATTGTATATACCACCTAACCGTGGTTTTTTTTTCTTTCTTTATAGTCATACTAGTTACGAGTATACTATCTCTTTATCAACCAGTCTATATTAGCAGCAGACACAGTACAGTGCGGTAGTTCACGGCTGTGGCTACCTCTGTGTCGGCACTCGGCAGCCCGTCCATAATTGTATATACCACCTAACCGTGGTTTTTTTTTCTTTCTTTATACATACATACTAGTTACGAGTATACTATCTCTTTATCAACCAGTCTATATATTAGCAGCAGACACAGTACAGTGCGGTAGTTCACGGCTGTGGCTACCTCTGTGTCGGCACTCGGCAGCCCGTCCATAATTGTATATACCACCTAACCGTGGTTTTTTTTTCTTTCTTTATACATACATACTAGTTACGAGTATACTATCTCTTTATCAACCAGTCTATATATTAGCAGCAGACACAGTACAGTGCGGTAGTTCACGGCTGTGGCTACCTCTGTGTCGGCACTCGGCAGCCCGTCCATAATTGTATATACCACCTAACCGTGTTTTTTTTTTCTTCTTTATACATACATACTAGTTACGAGTATACTATCTCTTTATCAACCAGTCTATATATTAGCAGCAGACACAGTACAGTGCGGTAGTTCACGGCTGTGGCTACCTCTGTGTCGGCACTCGGCAGCCCGTCCATAATTGTATATACCACCTAACCGTGGTTTTTTTTTCTTTCTTTATACATACATACTAGTTACGAGTATACTATCTCTTTATCAACCAGTCTATATATTAGCAGCAGACACAGTACAGTGCGGTAGTTCACGGCTGTGGCTACCTCTGTGTCGGCACTCGGCAGCCCGTCCATAATTGTATATACCACCTAACCGTGGTTTTTTTTTCTTTCTTTATACATACATACTAGTTACGAGTATACTATCTCTTTATCAACCAGTCTATATATTAGCAGCAGACACAGTACAGTGCGGTAGTTCACGGCTGTGGCTACCTCTGTGTCGGCACTCGGCAGCCCGTCCATAATTGTATATACCACCTAACCGTGGTTTTTTTTTCTTTCTTTATACATACATACTAGTTACGAGTATACTATCTCTTTATCAACCAGTCTATATATTAGCAGCAGACACAGTACAGTGCGGTAGTTCACGGCTGTGGCTACCTCTGTGTCGGCACTCGGCAGCCCGTCCATAATTGTATATACCACCTAACCGTGGTTTTTTTTTCTTTCTTTATACATACATACTAGTTACGAGTATACTATCTCTTTATCAACCAGTCTATATATTAGCAGCAGACACAGTACAGTGCGGTAGTTCACGGCTGTGGCTACCTCTGTGTCGGCACTCGGCAGCCCGTCCATAATTGTATATACCACCTAACCGTGGTTTTTTTTTCTTTCTTTATACATACATACTAGTTACGAGTATACTATCTCTTTATCAACCAGTCTATATATTAGCAGCAGACACAGTACAGTGCGGTAGTTCACGGCTGTGGCTACCTCTGTGTCGGCACTCGGCAGCCCGTCCATAATTGTATACTAGTATCCAATCCATCCATCTCCATTGTTTACCTGAGGTGCCTTTTAGTTGTGCCTATTAAAATATGGAGAACAAAAATGTTGAGGTTCCAAAATTAGGGAAAGATCAAGATCCACTTCCACCTCGTGCTGAAGCTGCTGCCACTAGTCATGGCCGAGACGATGAAATGCCAGCAACGTCGTCTGCCAAGGCCGATGCCCAATGGCATAGTACAGAGCATGTCAAAACCAAAACACCAAATATCAGTAAAAAAAGGACTCCAAAACCTAAAATAAAATTGTCGGAGGAGAAGCGTAAACTTGCCAATATGCCATTTACCACACGGAGTGGCAAGGAACGGCTGAGGCCCTGGCCTATGTTCATGGCTAGTGGTTCAGCTTCACATGAGGATGGAAGCACTCAGCCTCTCGCTAGAAAACTGAAAAGACTCAAGCTGGCAAAAGCACCGCAAAGAACTGTGCGTTCTTTGAAATCCCAAATCCACAAGGAGAGTCCAATTGTGTCGGTTGCGATGCCTGACCTTCCCAACACTGGACGTGAAGAGCATGCGCCTTCCACCATTTGCACGCCCCCTGCAAGTGCTGGAAGGAGCACCCGCAGTCCAGTTCCTGATAGTCAGATTGAAGATGTCAGTGTTGAAGTACACCAGGATGAGGAGGATATGGGTGTTGCTGGCGCTGGGGAGGAAATTGACCAGGAGGATTCTGATGGTGAGGTGGTTTGTTTAAGTCAGGCACCCGGGGAGACACCTGTTGCCCGTGGGAGGAATATGGCCGTTGACATGCCAGGTGAAAATACCAAAAAAATCAGCTCTTCGGTGTGGAGGTATTTCACCAGAAATGCGGACAACAGGTGTCAAGCCGTGTGTTCCCTTTGTCAAGCTGTAATAAGTAGGGGTAAGGACGTTAACCACCTCGGAACATCCTCCCTTATACGTCACCTGCAGCGCATTCATAATAAGTCAGTGACAAGTTCAAAAACTTTGGGTGACAGCGGAAGCAGTCCACTGACCAGTAAATCCCTTCCTCTTGTAACCAAGCTCACGCAAACCACCCCACCAACTCCCTCAGTGTCAATTTCCTCCTTCCCCAGGAATGCCAATAGTCCTGCAGGCCATGTCACTGGCAATTCTGACGAGTCCTCTCCTGCCTGGGATTCCTCCGATGCATCCTTGCGTGTAACGCCTACTGCTGCTGGCGCTGCTGTTGTTGCCGCTGGGAGTCGATGGTCATCCCAGAGGGGAAGTCGTAAGCCCACTTGTACTACTTCCAGTAAGCAATTGACTGTTCAACAGTCCTTTGCGAGGAAGATGAAATATCACAGCAGTCATCCTACTGCAAAGCGGATAACTGAGTCCTTGACAACTATGTTGGTGTTAGACGTGCGTCCGGTATCCGCCGTTAGTTCACAGGGAACTAGACAATTTATTGAGGCAGTGTGCCCCCGTTACCAAATACCATCTAGGTTCCACTTCTCTAGGCAGGCGATACCGAGAATGTACACGGACGTCAGAAAAAGACTCACCAGTGTCCTAAAAAATGCAGTTGTACCCAATGTCCACTTAACCACGGACATGTGGACAAGTGGAGCAGGGCAGGGTCAGGACTATATGACTGTGACTGCCCACTGGGTAGATGTATGGACTCCCGCCGCAAGAACAGCAGCGGCGGCACCAGTAGCAGCATCTCGCAAACGCCAACTCTTTCCTAGGCAGGCTACGCTTTGTATCACCGCTTTCCAGAATACGCACACAGCTGAAAACCTCTTACGGCAACTGAGGAAGATCATCGCGGAATGGCTTACCCCAATTGGACTCTCCTGTGGATTTGTGGCATCGGACAACGCCAGCAATATTGTGTGTGCATTAAATATGGGCAAATTCCAGCACGTCCCATGTTTTGCACATACCTTGAATTTGGTGGTGCAGAATTTTTTTAAAAACGACAGGGGCGTGCAAGAGATGCTGTCGGTGGCCAGAAAAATTGCGGGACACTTTCGGCGTACAGGCACCACGTACAGAAGACTGGAGCACCACCAAAAACTACTGAACCTGCCCTGCCATCATCTGAAGCAAGAAGTGGTAACGAGGTGGAATTCAACCCTCTATATGCTTCAGAGGTTGGAGGAACAGCAAAAGGCCATTCAAGCCTATACAATTGAGCACGATATAGTAGGTGGAATGCACCTGTCTCAAGTGCAGTGGAGAATGATTTCAACGTTGTGCAAGGTTCTGATGCCCTTTGAACTTGCCACACGTGAAGTCAGTTCAGACACTGCCAGCCTGAGTCAGGTCATTCCCCTCATCAGGCTTTTGCAGAAGAAGCTGGAGGCATTGAAGAAGGAGCTAAAAGGGAGCGATTCCGCTAGGCATGTGGGACTTGTGGATGCAGCCCTTAATTCGCTTAACAAGGATTCACGGGTGGTCAATCTGTTGAAATCAGAGCACTACATTTTGGCCACCGTGCTCGATCCTAGATTTAAAGCCTACCTTGGATCTCTCTTTCCGGCAGACACAGGTCTGCTGGGGTTGAAAGACCTGCTGGTGACAAAATTGTCAAGTCAAGCGGAACGCGACCTGTCAACATCTCCTCCTTCACATTCTCCCGCAACTGGGGGTGCGAGGAAAAGGCTCAGAATTCCGAGCCCACCCGCTGGCGGTGATGCAGGGCAGTCTGGAGCGACTGCTGATGCTGACATCTGGTCCGGACTGAAGGACCTGACAACGATTACGGACATGTCGTCTACTGTCACTGCATATGATTCTCTCAACATTGATAGAATGGTGGAGGATTATATGAGTGACCGCATCCAAGTAGGCACGTCACACAGTCCGTACTTATACTGGCAGGAAAAAGAGGCAATTTGGAGGCCCTTGCACAAACTGGCTTTATTCTACCTAAGTTGCCCTCCCACAAGTGTGTACTCCGAAAGAGTGTTTAGTGCCGCCGCTCACCTTGTCAGCAATCGGCGTACGAGGTTACATCCAGAAAATGTGGAGAAGATGATGTTCATTAAAATGAATTATAATCAATTCCTCCGCGGAGACATTGACCAGCAGCAATTGCCTCCACAAAGTACACAGGGAGCTGAGATGGTGGATTCCAGTGGGGACGAATTGATAATCTGTGAGGAGGGGGATGTACACGGTGATATATCGGAGGGTGAAGATGAGGTGGACATCTTGCCTCTGTAGAGCCAGTTTGTGCAAGGAGAGATTAATTGCTTCTTTTTTGGGGGGGGTCCAAACCAACCCGTCATATCAGTCACAGTCGTGTGGCAGACCCTGTCACTGAAATGATGGGTTGGTTAAAGTGTGCATGTCCTGTTTTGTTTATACAACATAAGGGTGGGTGGGAGGGCCCAAGGACAATTCCATCTTGCACCTCTTTTTTCTTTTCTTTTTCTTTGCATCATGTGCTGATTGGGGAGGGTTTTTTGGAAGGGACATCCTGCGTGACACTGCAGTGCCACTCCTAGATGGGCCCGGTGTTTGTGTCGGCCACTAGGGTCGCTAATCTTACTCACACAGTCAGCTACCTCATTGCGCCTCTTTTTTTCTTTGCGTCATGTGCTGTTTGGGGAGGGTTTTTTGGAAGGGACATCCTGCGTGACACTGCAGTGCCACTCCTAGATGGGCCCGGTGTTTGTGTCGGCCACTAGGGTCGCTAATCTTACTCACACAGCTACCTCATTGCGCCTCTTTTTTTCTTTGCGTCATGTGCTGTTTGGGGAGGGTTTTTTGGAAGGGACATCCTGCGTGACACTGCAGTGCCACTCCTAGATGGGCCCGGTGTTTGTGTCGGCCACTAGGGTCGCTAATCTTACTCACACAGCTACCTCATTGCGCCTCTTTTTTTCTTTGCGTCATGTGCTGTTTGGGGAGGGTTTTTTGGAAGGGACATCCTGCGTGACACTGCAGTGCCACTCCTAGATGGGCCCGGTGTTTGTGTCGGCCACTAGGGTCGCTAATCTTACTCACACAGCTACCTCATTGCGCCTCTTTTTTTCTTTGCGTCATGTGCTGTTTGGGGAGGGTTTTTTGGAAGGGACATCCTGCGTGACACTGCAGTGCCACTCCTAGATGGGCCCGGTGTTTGTGTCGGCCACTAGGGTCGCTAATCTTACTCACACAGCTACCTCATTGCGCCTCTTTTTTTCTTTGCGTCATGTGCTGTTTGGGGAGGGTTTTTTGGAAGGGACATCCTGCGTGACACTGCAGTGCCACTCCTAGATGGGCCCGGTGTTTGTGTCGGCCACTAGGGTCGCTAATCTTACTCACACAGCTACCTCATTGCGCCTCTTTTTTTCTTTGCGTCATGTGCTGTTTGGGGAGGGTTTTTTGGAAGGGACATCCTGCGTGACACTGCAGTGCCACTCCTAGATGGGCCCGGTGTTTGTGTCGGCCACTAGGGTCGCTTATCTTACTCACACAGCGACCTCGGTGCAAATTTTAGGACTAAAAATAATATTGTGAGGTGTGAGGTATTCAGAATAGACTGAAAATGAGTGTAAATTATGGTTTTTGAGGTTAATAATACTTTGGGATCAAAATGACCCCCAAATTCTATGATTTAAGCTGTTTTTTAGTGTTTTTTGAAAAAAACACCCGAATCCAAAACACACCCGAATCCGACAAAAAAAATTCGGTGAGGTTTTGCCAAAACGCGTTCGAACCCAAAACACGGCCGCGGAACCGAACCCAAAACCAAAACACAAAACCCGAAAAATTTCAGGCGCTCATCTCTAGTTTTATGTCCTCCTTCTGTGATTTTACCCCCAAAACCCAAACCTTTATATCATTTAGGCAGAATTGTTTATTCTACTTGCACTTACCTCCCAACCTTGCAGTTCTTCTTATCAGGCAGCAAAGGGGAACATATTTACAGGAGTCCGGTCACATCACAGCGGAGCATAGCCCGGGAAGCAGTTAGCTTCCCGACGAATGGGATGCCGGCGGTCAATATAGAGATGCCGGGCTCCAGAGTTAAGACAGAAACCCGGCATCACTATACCGACACCAAGCGGCATGGCGGCGTCAAAATACCGTCATCCGGCAACCCGAATGTCCAGACAGCGGGACGCGCTAGCATCCTGCTGCACAGGGGGAGGTTAGGTTTAGGCTGCAGAAGGGGGGTTAGGGTGCAGTGCCGCAAAGGTTAGGGTTAGGCACTAGGGAGGGAGAGTTAGGGTTAGGCACATAGAATTAGGGATGAGCGGGTTCGGTTCCTCGGAATCCGAACCCGCCCGAACTTCATGTTTTTTTTACACGGGGCCGAGCGACTCGGATCTTCCCGCCTTGCTCGGTTAACCCGAGCGCGCCCGAACGTCATCATCCCGCTGTCGGATTCTCGCGAGGCTCGGATTCTATCGCGAGACTCGGATTCTATATAAGGAGCCGCGCGTCGCCGCCATTTTCACACGTGCATTGAGATTCATAGGGAGAGGACGTGGCTGGCGTCCTCTCCGTTTATAGACAAGAGAGTGAGACAGTAGAGAGAGACACAGTAGTAATTTTGGGGAGCATTAGGAGGAGTACTAGTTACTTGCTGAAGTGATAGATAGTGTGACTGTATATTATCTGACTTGTGGGGGAGACACTGACAGTGGGGAGCAGTTAGAGTCTGAGAGCAGGACTCAGGAGTACATATAACGTACAGTGCACACTTTTGCTGCCAGAGTGCCACACTGCCATTGTGACCACACTGACCACCAGTATAATATATATTGTGATTGTCTGCTTAGGAGTACTACTTGCAAGTTGCTGATAGTGTGACCAGTGACCTGACCACCAGTCACCACCAGTTTAATATATATATATATATATATATATATATAATTGTATATAATATATATATAATATTGTATACCACCTACCCGTGGTTTTTTTTTTTTTCTTTCTTCTTTATACATACTACTATAGTAGCTTACTGTAGCAGTCTGCGGTGCTGCTGAGCTGACTGTGTCCAGCAGGTCCGTCATCAGTCATTACATAATAAATATATATACCTGTCCGGCTGCAGTACTAGTGATATTATATATATATATATTGATTTCATCTCATTATCATCCAGTCTATATTAGCAGCAGACACAGTACGGTAGTCCACGGCTGTAGCTACCTCTGTGTCGGCAGTCGCTCGTCCATCCATAATTGTATACCACCTACCCGTAGTTTTTTCTTTTTCTTTCTTCTTTATACATACTACTATAGTAGCTTACTGTAGCAGTCTGCGGTGCTGCTGAGCTGACAGTGTCCAGCAGGTCCGTCATCAGTCATTACATAATAAATATATATACCTGTCCGGCTGCAGTACTAGTGATATTATATATATATATATATATTGATTTCATCTCATTATCATCCAGTCTATATTAGCAGCAGACACAGTACGGTAGTCCACGGCTGTAGCTACCTCTGTGTCGGCAGTCGCTCGTCCATCCATAATTGTATACCACCTACCCGTGTTTTTTTTTTTTCTTTCTTCTTTATACATACTACTATAGTAGCTTACTGTAGCAGTCTGCGGTGCTGCTGAGCTGACAGTGTCCAGCAGGTCCATCATCAGTCATTACATAATAAATATATATACCTGTCCGGCTGCAGTACTAGTGATATTATATATATATATATATATATATATATATTGATTTCATCTCATTATCATCCAGTCTATATTAGCAGCAGACACAGTACGGTAGTCCACGGCTGTAGCTACCTCTGTGTCGGCAGTCGCTCGTCCATCCATAATTGTATACCACCTACTCGTGTTTTTTTTTTTTTTTCTTTCTTCTTTATACATACTACTATAGTAGCTTACTGTAGCAGTCTGCGGTGCTGCTGAGCTGACTGTGTCCAGCAGGTCCGTCATCAGTCATTACATAATAAATATATATACCTGTCCGGCTGCAGTACTAGTGATATTATATATATATATATATATATATATATATATTGATTTCATCTCATTATCATCCAGTCTATATTAGCAGCAGACAGTACGGTAGTCCACGGCTGTAGCTACCTCTGTGTCGGCAGTCGCTCGTCCATCCATAATTGTATACCACCTACCCGTGGTTTTTTTTTTTCTTTCTTCTTTATACATACTACTATAGTAGCTTACTGTAGCAGTCTGCGGTGCTGCTGAGCTGACAGTGTCCAGCAGGTCCGTCATCAGTCATTACATAATAAATATATATACCTGTCCGGCTGCAGTACTAGTGATATATATATATATTGATTTCATCTCATTATCATCCAGTCTATATTAGCAGCAGACACAGTACGGTAGTCCACGGCTGTAGCTACCTCTGTGTCGGCAGTCGCTCGTCCATCCATAATTGTATACCACCTACCCGTGGTTTTTTTTTTCTTTCTTCTTTATACATACTACTATAGTAGCTTACTGTAGCAGTCTGCGGTGCTGCTGAGCTGACAGTGTCCAGCAGGTCCGTCATCAGTCATTACATAATAAATATATCTACCTGTCCGGCTGCAGTACTAGTGTGATATTATATATATATATATTGATTTCATCTCATTATCATCCAGTCTATATTAGCAGCAGACAGTACGGTAGTCCACGGCTGTAGCTACCTCTGTGTCGGCAGTCGCTCGTCCATCCATAAGTATACTAGTATCCATCCATCTCCATTGTTTACCTGAGGTGCCTTTTAGTTGTGCCTATTAAAATATGGAGAACAAAAATGTTGAGGTTCCAAAATTAGGGAAAGATCAAGATCCACTTCCACCTCGTGCTGAAGCTGCTGCCACTAGTCATGGCCGAGACGATGAAATGCCAGCAACGTCGTCTGCCAAGGCCGATGCCCAATGTCATAGTACAGAGCATGTCAAATCCAAAACACCAAATATCAGTAAAAAAAGGACTCCAAAATCTAAAATAAAATTGTCGGAGGAGAAGCGTAAACTTGCCAATATGCCATTTACCACACGGAGTGGCAAGGAACGGCTGAGGCCCTGGCCTATGGTCATGGCTAGTGGTTCAGCTTCACATGAGGATGGAAGCACTCAGCCTCTCGCTAGAAAAATGAAAAGACTCAAGCTGGCAAAAGCACCGCAAAGAACTGTGCGTTCTTCGAAATCCCAAATCCACAAGGAGAGTCCAATTGTGTCGGTTGCGATGCCTGACCTTCCCAACACTGGACGTGAAGAGCATGCGCCTTCCACCATTTGCACGCCCCCTGCAAGTGCTGGAAGGAGCACCCGCAGTCCAGTTCCTGATAGTCAGATTGAAGATGTCAGTGTTGAAGTACACCAGGATGAGGAGGATATGGGTGTTGCTGGCGCTGGGGAGGAAATTGACAAGGAGGATTCTGATGGTGAGGTGGTTTGTTTAAGTCAGGCACCCGGGGAGACACCTGTTGTCCGTGGGAGGAATATGGCCGTTGACATGCCTGGTGAAAATACCAAAAAAATCAGCTCTTCGGTGTGGAAGTATTTTAACAGAAATGCGGACAACATTTGTCAAGCCGTGTGTTGCCTTTGTCAAGCTGTAATAAGTAGGGGTAAGGACGTTAACCACCTCGGAACATCCTCCCTTATACGTCACCTGCAGCGCATTCATAATAAGTCAGTGACAAGTTCAAAAACTTTGGGCGACAGCGGAAGCAGTCCACTGACCAGTAAATCCCTTCCTCTTGTAACCAAGCTCACGCAAACCACCCCACCAACTCCCTCAGTGTCAATTTCCTCCTTCCCCAGGAATGCCAATAGTCCCGCAGGCCATGTCACTGGCAATTCTGACGATTCCTCTCCTGCCTGGGATTCCTCCGATGCATCCTTGCGTGTAACGCCTACTGCTGCTGGCGCTGCTGTTGTTGCTGCTGGGAGTCGATGGTCATCCCAGAGGGGAAATCGTAAGACCACTTTTACTACTTCCACCAAGCAATTGACTGTCCAACAGTCCTTTGCGAGGAAGATGAAATATCACAGCAGTCATCCTGCTGCAAAGCGGATAACTGAGGCCTTGGCATCCTGGGTGGTGAGAAACGTGGTTCCGGTATCCATCATTACTGCAGAGCCAACTAGAGACTTGTTGGAGGTACTGTGTCCCCGGTACCAAATACCATCTAGGTTCCATTTCTCTAGGCAGGCGATACCGAAAATGTACACAGACCTCAGAAAAAGAGTCACCAGTGTCCTAAAAAATGCAGTTGTACCCAATGTCCACTTAACCACGGACATGTGGACAAGTGGAGCAGGGCAGGGTCAGGACTATATGACTGTGACAGCCCACTGGGTAGATGTATGGACTCCCGCCGCAAGAACAGCAGCGGCGGCACCAGTAGCAGCATCTCGCAAACGCCAACTCTTTCCTAGGCAGGCTACGCTTTGTATCACCGGTTTCCAGAATACGCACACAGCTGAAAACCTCTTACGGCAACTGAGGAAGATCATCGCGGAATGGCTTACCCCAATTGGACTCTCCTGTGGATTTGTGGCATCGGACAATGCCAGCAATATTGTGTGTGCATTAAATCTGGGCAAATTCCAGCACGTCCCATGTTTTGCACATACCTTGAATTTGGTGGTGCAGAATTTTTTAAAAAACGACAGGGGCGTGCAAGAGATGCTGTCGGTGGCCAGAAGAATTGCGGGACACTTTCGGCGTACAGGCACCACGTACAGAAGACTGGAGCAACACCAAAAACGCCTGAACCTGCCCTGCCATCATCTGAAGCAAGAAGTGGTAACAAGGTGGAATTCAACCCTTCAGAGGTTGGAGGAGCAGCAAAAGGCCATTCAAGCCTATACAATTCAGCACGATATAGGAGGTGGAATGCACCTGTCTCAAGCGCAGTGGAGAATGATTTCAACGTTGTGCAAGGTTCTGCTGCCCTTTGAACTTGCCACACGTGAAGTCAGTTCAGACACTGCCAGCCTGAGTCAGGTCATTCCCCTCATCAGGCTTTTGCAGAAGAAGCTGGAGACATTGAAGGAGGAGCTAACACGGAGCGATTCCGCTAGGCATGTGGGACTTGTGGATGGAGCCCTTAATTCGCTTAACAAGGATTCACGGGTGGTCAATCTGTTGAAATCAGAGCACTACATTTTGGCCACCGTGCTCGATCCTAGATTTAAAACCTACCTTGGATCTCTCTTTCCGGCAGACACAAGTCTGCTGGGGTTCAAAGACCTGCTGGTGAGAAAATTGTCTAGTCAAGCGGAACGCGACCTGTCAACATCTCCTCCTTCACATTCTCCCGCAACTGGGGGTGCGAGGAAAAGGCTCAGAATTCCGAGCCCACCCGCTGGCGGTGATGCAGGGCAGTCTGGAGCGACTGCTGATGCTGACATCTGGTCCGGACTGAAGGACCTGTCAACGATTACGGACATGTCGTCTACTGTCACTGCATATGATTCTCTCCCCATTGAAAGAATGGTGGAGGATTATATGAGTGACCGCATCCAAGTAGGCACGTCACACAGTCCGTACTTATACTGGCAGGAAAAAGAGGCAATTTGGAGGCCCTTGCACAAACTGGCTTTATTCTACCTAAGTTGCCCTCCCACAAGTGTGTACTCCGAAAGAGTGTTTAGTGCCGCCGCTCACCTTGTCAGCAATCGGCGTACGAGGTTACTTCCAGAAAATGTGGAGAAGATGATGTTCATTAAAATGAATTATAATCAATTCCTCCGTGGAGACATTGACCAGCAGCAATTGCCTCCACACAGTACACAGGGAGCTGAGATGGTGGATTCCAGTGGGGACGAATTGATAATCTGTGAGGAGGGGGATGTACACGGTGATATATCGGAGGATGATGATGAGGTGGACATCTTGCCTCTGTAGAGCCAGTTTGTGCAAGGAGAGATTAATTGCTTCTTTTTCGGTGGGGGTCCAAACCAACCCGTCATTTCAGTCACAGTCGTGTGGCAGACCCTGTCACTGAAATGATTGGTTGGTTAAAGTGTGCATGTCCTGTTTATACAACATAAGGGTAGGTGGGAGGGCCCAAGGACAATTCCATCTTGCACCTCTTTTTTCTTTCATTTTTCTTTGCGTCATGTGCTGTTTGGGGAGTGTTTTTTGGAAGGGCCATCCTGCGTGACACTGCAGTGCCACTCCTAGATGGGCCAGGTGTTTGTGTCGGCCACTAGGGTCGCTTATCTTACTCACACAGCTACCTCATTGCGCCTCTTTTTTTCTTTGCGTCATGTGCTGTTTGGGGAGTGTTTTTTGGAAGGGCCATCCTGCGTGACACTGCAGTGCCACTCCTAGATGGGCCCGGTGTTTGTGTCGGCCACTAGGGTCGCTTATCTTACTCACACAGCTACCTCATTGCGCCTCTTTTTTTCTTTGCGTCATGTGCTGTTTGGGGAGTGTTTTTTGGAAGGGCCATCCTGCGTGACACTGCAGTGCCACTCCTAGATGGGCCCGGTGTTTGTGTCGGCCACTAGGGTCGCTTATCTTACTCACACAGCTACCTCATTGCGCCTCTTTTTTTCTTTGCGTCATGTGCTGTTTGGGGAGTGTTTTTTGTAAGGGCCATCCTGCGTGACACTGCAGTGCCACTCCTAGATGGGCCCGGTGTTTGTGTCGGCCACTAGGGTCGCTTATCTTACTCACACAGCTACCTCATTGCGCCTCTTTTTTTCTTTGCGTCATGTGCTGTTTGGGGAGTGTTTTTTGGATGGGCCATCCTGCGTGACACTGCAGTGCCACTCCTAGATGGGCCCGGTGTTTGTGTCGGCCACTAGGGTCGCTTATCTTACTCACACAGCTACCTCATTGCGCCTCTTTTTTTCTTTGCGTCATGTGCTGTTTGGGGAGTGTTTTTTGGAAGGGCCATCCTGCGTGACACTGCAGTGCCACTCCTAGATGGGCCCGGTGTTTGTGTCGGCCACTAGGGTCGCTTATCTTACTCACACAGCTACCTCGGTGCAAATTTTAGGACTAAAAATAATATTGTGAGGTGTGAGGTATTCAGAATAGACTGAAAATTAGTGGAAATTATGGTTTTTGAGGTTAATAATACTTTGGGATCAAAATGACCACCAAATTCTATGATTTAAGCTGTTTTTTAGTGTTTTTTGAAAAAAACACCCGAATCCAAAACACACCCGAATCCGACAAAAAAAATTCGGTGAGGTTTTGCCAAAACGCGGTCGAACCCAAAACACGGCCGCGGAACCGAACCCAAAACCAAAACACAAAACCCGAAAAATTTCAAGTGCACATCTCTACATAGAATGGGAGGTTAGGGTTAGGTACACAGTGGGGAGGGTTAGGTTTAGGCAGCATAGAAGGGAGGTTAGGGTTAGGCATCAGCCAGGAGGGCTAGGCACCCACCCACAAGGGAGGGTTAGGGTTAAGGTAGGGAGCTTACTGGGGGGCTGTCGGGATTTTAATGGATGAGATGCCGCTGTCGGTATACTGATCGCCGGTATCCCGTCCATCGGTGATTCATACTGATCCCCATAGCCCTTAGGTATATCTAGTGTTTCAGAAACTTTAGGTTGACTCTCTTTTCCCTTCAATTCAAATGACCTATTCATTGTCTTGTGCACCTGGAGGATGATTCTGATTGGGGCAAAGCAAAAACAGCAAGTAGCGCAGCCCCTGGACAAACCTTTTTGCCATACCAGATGTTTTGTCTATAGAACAGCATCATTTTTATAGTCAAAGCCCACCAATTTGCAGCTCCCTGCTGGGAATACAGGGACTGCCAGGGGGGCAGATTGGAATGGAATCCAGCCCGGTAAAGTTATGGAAGCAGCTCTAATGGGGGTGCAGTCTGATGAGTGGGTTGTATGTTGGGGGGGGGGGGGACGTCTGCTGCTGCAGTTTTGTCTGAAGCCAGGGGCAGATTGGAAACTACATGTAGCCCTGTAAAATTTTGTAGAAGTGGTCCTACATGGGCAGCACAAGGGGTATGGGACCCTGCTGTTCTCCCCACGGGTTCAGTATGTTATCCCGGTCGTCAGGATGCCGGAAGCTATATGACCGACACCGGCATCCCGACATTGAAGATCCCAACATTGGAGGGGGTAAGAATTTTAACACCCGCACTCCCCAACCCTAACCCTCAGGGGGTGGCGGCTAGAGTTAAACATCCCCCCCCCCAGGCCCTAACCCTAACAGTGTCCCCGATAATACTTACCTTCAGGATGTCTACTGTCGATCTTCCGGCGCTGGTCTCCCACATGACCAGAGGCATCCCATCTATTGGCATGCTAAACGCATCCCCGTCCCACTGTTTGCCACTGCTGAGCACTGTAGCGTCTTACAAACGTAGGTTTATGTCAGCATTTTCTATATTACCTTTTCACTAATACAAAAAAGAATGAAGTACATTTAGTTTATACTGTATATAAAAAATGTTGTTTTTTTTAAGTTGTGCTCTCGCTAGTGAAATTTACTGTCAGTAGTAACATCTTTTATGCTATTTTATGTCAAAGTAAAAAATAAAAACTTCCGGGCCTTTAAAAAATATGTTAGTCTTCATCAAATGCCCCTTCATTCCTGCCTCACCCCAAACCCTGCCCCCCTGCTTAGACTGTGTAAAAAAGCAATGTGGACCTATAAGGAAGTGATAAATTATACCCAGTACTATTGCTGTGATGAATAACACTCATTGACTTTGTCCTAGAATCCCTGAGGGAATGTGACTAACACAGACCAGGCCTGTAACCCACAGAGACTTCCCACTGCCAAAGCTCTGCCTGAAATCAGGCAACCCCAGGCAGCGTCCTTAGGTCTATTTCCCAACTGTAGAAGAGTCACTTAATGCTGCAATCCAGTCACGAACTACACACATTTATTGCATGGAATGTTCTATTAAAAAACCAGTAAAGGGATTAAAAGACAAGTCCAGTCCAGTGTCACCACCTCTCTGACAGAAGTCCGTCCTTTGTCTACAACAGACAGGAGTTGTGACTGATAAAAGAACAAGTAACTTTCTTTCTCGCTTTCAGATTTTCAGGGCAGATGTTAAAATACAGTATTGGTTTTCCTGAATAAAACCAAAACATTTCTTCTCGCAAAACTACAAGTGCATTTAGCTGCGGGGTACCTGCTCCCTGATTACTGAAAGGTTATGTTTATGACAAGTTTTTAGCGTCTCTTTTTTTTCTCTATCTCCCCCAGTCAGTGCTGTTTTTTATTACTTGTTCCCTCATCTCGCTCTTTGTTTCTTTTCTCTTTCTTTTTTTTTTTTGCATCGCACGTCCTCTTTGGTGACTAATTTTCTATTTTTTTTATATTTCCCACAATAACTAAACTCAGTCACAGCTGCCATAGCAACCGTATATAATGTTCAACTTTGCTAAAGTATCAAAATAACACAAATTTTTTTTTATATATATATATATATATATATATTTTTTTTTTTTTTTTCTTTGGAAAATTGTTCCAAGCACCGAGTCTGAGCAATAGAGAAAAAAATAAGATTTTACTTACCGATAAATCTATTTCTCGTAGTCCGTAGTGGATGCTGGGGACTCCGTCAGGACCATGGGGATATAGCGGCTCCGCAGGAGACAGGGCACAATAATAAAAGCTTTAGGATCAGGTGGTGTGCACTGGCTCCTCCCCCTATGACCCTCCTCCAAGCCTCAGTTAGGATACTGTGCCCGGACGAGCGTGCATAATAAGGAAGGATATTGAATCCCGGGTAAGACTCATACCAGCCACACCAATCACACCGTACAACCTGTGATCTGAACCCAGTTAACAGTATGATAACAACGAAGGAGCCTCTGAAAAGATGGCTCACAACAAGAATAACCCGATTTTTGTAACAATAACTATGTACAAGTATTGCAGACAATCCGCACTTGGGATGGGCGCCCAGCATCCACTACGGACTACGAGAAATAGATTTATCGGTAAGTAAAATCTTATTTTCTCTGACGTCCTAGTGGATGCTGGGGACTCCGTCAGGACCATGGGGATTATACCAAAGCTCCCAAACGGGCGGGAGAGTGCGGATGACCCTGCAGCACCGAATGAGAGAACTCCATGTCCTCCTCAGCCAGGGTATCAAATTTGTAGAATTTAGCAAACGTGTTTGCCCCTGACCAAGTAACTGCTCGGCAAAGTTGTAAAGCCGAGACCCCTCGGGCAGTCGCCCAAGATGAGCCCCCTTCCTTTTGGAATGGGCTTTTACCGATTTTGGCTGTGGCAGGCCTGCCACAGAATGTGTAAACTGAATTGTATTACAAATCCAGCGAGCAATCGTCTGCTTAGAAGCAGGAGCACCCATCTTGTTGGGTGCATACAGGCTAAACAGCGAGTCAGATTTTCTGACTCCAGCCTTCCTGGAAACATATTTTTCAGGGCCCTGACAACGTCAAGTAACTTGGAGTCCTCCAAGTCCCTAGTACCCGCAGGTACCACAATAGGTTGGTTCATGTGAAAAACAGAAAACACCTTAAGGAGAAATTGAGGACGAGTCCTCAATTCTGCCCTGTCAGAATGAAAATTTAAGTAAGGGCTTTATATATGATAAAGCCGCCAATTCTGACACACGCCTGGCTGAAGCCAGGGCTAATAAAATATCTCACATGGAAGGTGACGATGCTAAGTCCACAGTGGTGAGTGGTTCAAACCAATGTGACTTTAGGAAACTCAAAACAACATTGAGATCCCAAGGTGCCACTGGGGCACAAAAGGAGGCTGTATATGCAGTACCCCTTTTACAAACATCTGAACGTCAGGCACTAAAGCCAGTTCTTTCTGGAAGAAATTCGACAGGGCCGAAATTTGAACCTTAATGGACCCTAATTTTAGGCCCATAGACAGTCCTGTTTTCAGGAAATGTAGGAAACGACCCAGTTGGAATTCCTCTGTAGGGGCCTTCTTGGCCTCACACCACGCAACATATCTTCGCCAAATGCGGTGAAAATGTTTTGCGGTTACATCCTTCCTGTCTTCGACCAGGGTAGGGATGACTTCATCTGGAATGCCCTTTCAGGATCCGGCGTTCAACCGCCATGCCGTCAAACGCGGCCGCGGTAAGTCTTGGAACAGACAAGGCCCCTGCTGGAGCAGGTCCTTTCTTAAAGGTAGAGGCCACGGGTCTTCCGTGAACATCTCTTGAAGTTTCGGGTACCAAGTCCTTCTTGGCCAATCCGGAACCACGAGTATCATTCTTACTCATCTCCCTCTTATGATTCTCAGTACTTTTTGTATGAGAGGCATAGGAGGGAACACATACTCTGACTGGTACATCCACAGTGTTACCAGAGCGTCCACCGCTATTGCCTGAGGGTCCCTTGACCTGGCGCAATATCTAGTTTTTTGTTCAGGCGGGACGCCATCATGTCCACCTTTGGTTTTTCACAACGGTTTACAATCATGTGGAAGACTTCCCGATGAAGTCCCCACTCTCCCGGGTGGAGATCATGCCTGCTGAGGAAGTCTGCTTCCCAGTTTTCCACTCCCGGAATGAACACTGCTGAGAGTGTTATCACATGATTTTTCGCCCAGCGAAGAATCCTTGCAGTTTCTGCCATTTCCCTCCTGCTTCTTGTGCCGCCCTGTCTGTTTACGTGGGCGACTGCCGTGATGTTGTCCCACTGGATCAATACCGGCTGACCTTGAAGCAGAGGTCTTGCTAAGCTTAGAGCATTGTAAATTGCCCTTAGCTCCAGTATATTTATGTGGAGAGAAGTCTCCAGACTCGATCACACTCTCTGGAAATTTTTTCCTTGTGTGACTGCTCCCCAGCCACTCAGGCTGGCATCCGTGGTCACCAGGACCCAGTCCTGAATGCCGAATCTGCGGCCCTTTCATAGATGAGCACTCTGCAGCCACCGCAGAAGAAACACCCTTGTCCTTGGAGACAGGGTTATCCGCTGATGCATCTGAAGATGCGATCCGGACCATTTTTCCAGCAGATCCCACGTAAAGGTTCTTGCGTGAAATCTACCGAATGGGATCGCTTTGTAAGAAACCACCATTTTTCACAGGATCCTTGTGCAATGATGCACTGATACTTTTCCTGGTTTTAGGAGGTTCCTGACTAGCTCGGATAACTCCCTGGCTTTCTTCTCCGGGAGAAAACATCCTTTTCTGGACTGTGTCCAGAATCATCCCTAGGAACAGTAGACGTGTCGTCGGAAAAAACTGCGATTTTGGAATATTTAGAATCCACTCGTGCTGTCGTAGAACTACTTAAGATAGTGCTACTCCGACCTCCAACTGTTCTCTGGACCTTGCCCTTATCAGGAAAGCGTCCATATTTCTTTTAAGAAGAATCATCATTTCGGCCATTACCTTGGTAAAGACCCGGGGTGCCGTGGACAATCCAAACGGCAGCGTCTGAACTGATAGTGACAGTTCTGTACCACGAACCTGAGGTACCCTTGGTGAGAAGGGCAAATTTGGACATGTAGGTAAGCGTCCCTGATATCCAGTGACACCATATCGTCCCCTTCTTCCTGGTTCGCTATCACTGCTCTGAGTGACTCCATCTTGATTTGAACGCTTGTATGTAAGTGTTCAAATATTTCAGATCTCACCTAGCCGTCTGGCTTCAGTACCACAATATAGTGTGGAATAATACCCCTTCCCTTGTTGTAGAAGGGGTACTTTGATTATCACCTGCTGGGAATACAGCCTGTGAATTGTTCCCAATACTGCCTCCCTGTCGGAGGGAGACGTTGGTAAAGCAGACTTCAGGAACTTGTGAGGGGGAGACGTCTCGAATTTCCAATGTACACCTGGGATACTACGTGTAGGATCCAGGAGTCCACTTGTGAGTGAGCCCACTGCGTGCTGAAACTCTTGAGATGACCCCCTACCGCACCTGAGTCCGCTTGTACGGCCCCAGCGTCATGCTGCGGACTTGGCAGAAGCTGTGGAGGGCTTCTGTTCCTGGGAATGGGCTGCCTGCTGCAGTCTTCTTCCCTTTCCTCTACCCCTGGGCAGATATGACTGGCCCTTTTGCCCGCCTGCCCTTATGGGGACGAAAGGACTGAGACTGAAAAGACTGTGTCCTTTTCTGCTGAGATGTGACTTGGGGTAACAAAAGGTGGATTTTTCAGCTGTTGCCATGGCCACCAGGTCCGATGGACCGCCCCTTTATACGGCAATACTTCCATGTGCCGTCTGGAATCTGCATCACCTGACCATTGTCGTCTGGCAGATATGGACATCACATTTACTCTTGATGCCAGAATGCAAATATCCCTCTGCGCATCTCGCATATATAGAAATGCATCCTTAAAATGCTCTATAGTCAATAAAATCTTGTCCCTGTCAAGGGTATCAATATTTTCAGTCAGGAAATCCGACCAAGCCACCCCAGCGCTGCACATCCAGGCTGAGGCGATTGCTGGTCGTAGTATAACACCAGTATATGTGTATATACTTTTAGGATATTTTTCAGCTTCCTATCAGCTGGCTCCTTGAGGGCTGCCGTATCTGGAGACGGTAACGCCACTTGTTTTTATAAGCGTGTGAGCGCCTTATTCACCCTAAGGTGTGTTTCCCAACTCGCCCTAACTTCTGGCGGGAAAGGGTATACCGCCAATAATTTTCTATCGGAGGAAACCCACGTATCATCACACACTTCATTTAATTTATCTGATTCAGGAAAAACTACAAGTAGTTTATTCACACCCTACATAATACCCTTATTTGTGGTACTTGTAGTATCAGAAATATGTAACTGTCACGATCCGGGTATCTGGACGCCATTTCTTACCCATCAGATGCCTCCTAAGGTTGGCTCAGCGCTCCAGGACCGGATCCCATCTGTTATCCTGATGTGTACATTCCTGTATCCTCTCCTGTCACTCTGGGACGCTGTCACAGTAAACGCCATATTACACCTGGCATGGCGTCTCCCGCGGCCTCCGCCGCCGTCCCTGAACTTCTGCATGCAGAGTGTCTGAGTGGCGATTACGTCAGCCGCGGCCTCCGCTGTGTCCGCGTGGTTGGATGTGCATCAGTCAGCCTGGCGCCTCCTGTCTCCGGTGGCCGGCGCCGCCATTACTGTTTTCATTACCACATGGATTACAAACCAAACTTCCCTCCAAGTGTCTGCATGGGCGCAGCCATCTTGGATTCTGTCAGCTGATCATTTCCACCAATCTGTTCTCAGTATTGATAATCTGCATAATTGCCTAGCCAATCCCTTCCTTGCTGCAGGTATAAATACACTGTGCCTGAGCAAGGAAGGCGTCAGTGCTTTGGTTGTCAAACCTAGTTCCTGTTTGTCTCTCTCCTGTGATTGTCTTCCAGGTTCCAGCTCCTGTCTCAAGACTTCCACCATAGAGACCCGCACCAGCATTCCACCTGCGGTGTAGCCTGACTCTCCAATCCATTGTGGATTCATCTGTTTCCAGCTACAACATTACCTGCTTCCAGCTCAGCTTCCAGCAGAGTACAGCTTTCCTTAAAGGGCCGGTGTCCTTTCTACACTTTACCACTCTCCACCGGTATTATTATTTCTCCGCTCTCAAGTTCAACATTTCAGTTCATATTTCATCGCTCCCAAGTTCATTTATTATTTAACTGGTTCCAGCCAGTATCCACTCCGTGCTAACAACAGTCTGGTTCCAGCCAGTATCCACAGCAGCTGTTTTATCTTCAGCAACCCAGCTTTTCCTGGAACACCAGCTGGCACAATCCTGGGTTATCTCCATTGCTACAGTCGGGCCTGGTAAGGACTTTCCATCTAGAAGATCATAAGAACTATCTCACACTACCAGTGCCCTGTGGCTCCTGCCATCCTGTAGTACCCAGGAACTGTATTTATTCTTTGCTGACTTTTACGTTTTCTTTTACTGCTGCTGTGTTGCGGAGTTGTCATAATAAACATCATTGACTTTTATCCAAGTTGTCGTGGTCACGCCTTCGGGCAGTTATTATTCATGTTACTTACATGTCCAGGGGTCTGATACAACCTCCCAGGTTCCGGTACATCTCAGCCCCTACAACTGAGGCTGCCTCCCGTCAGCTCAGGCCCTCAGTTGTGACAGTAAGCACTGACCTAATGAATCCAGCCGGAGACCAGGATCAAGCGGCCAGGCCTATGCAAGA
This sequence comes from Pseudophryne corroboree, assembly GCF_028390025.1. Classification (NCBI taxonomy): domain Eukaryota; kingdom Metazoa; phylum Chordata; class Amphibia; order Anura; family Myobatrachidae; genus Pseudophryne; species Pseudophryne corroboree. The sequence continues at coordinate 757,212,121 of NC_086449.1, forward strand.
ACTGGCAGCCCGACTAGAACATCAGGAGGCTGCACAGGGCCACATCATCCGCTGTCTCCAGGATCTCTCTACTCGGCTGGATGGGATTCAGACAACTCTCCGTGGATCAGGCGCATCTGGTGCGTCAACCACAGTGACTCCAGCTATAACCCCACCCACCTTACCCATTTCTGCTCCACGTCTTCATCTTCCAACGCCAGCAAAATTTGACGGATCTCCAAGATTCTGCAGGGGATTTCTCAACCAGTGTGAGATTTAGTTTGAGCTACAACCTGGCAATTTTCCCAGTGACCGTACAAAAATTGCCTACATTATTTCTCTTCTCAGTGGCTCAGCCCTTGATTGGGCATCACCGTTATGGGAGAGGTCCGACATCCTGCTATCTTCCTACACTGCCTTCGTGTCAACATTCAGGCGCATCTTCGACGAGCCAGGCCGGGTAACCTCAGCTTCATCCGAGATTCTCCGTTTACGCCAGGGGTCACGTACTGTAGGACAATATCTGATACAGTTCCAGATCCTGGCATCCGAACTGGCATGGAACGACGAGGCCCTGTATGCTGCATTCTGGCATGGCTTATCTGAGCGTATTAAAGATGAGTTAGCTACCAGAGACTTACCTTCTAAGTTAGATGAGCTAATCTCACTCTGCACGAAAGTTGATTTACGTTTCAGAGAGAGAGCAACTGAGCGTGGAAGATCATCTGCTCCAAAATCTTCTGCTCCTCCTCCTCGTCAACTGTCACCATCTAAAGATGAGCCCATGCAACTTGGCCGTTCTCGTTTAACTCCTGCTGAGCGCCGAAGACGTCTCTCCGAGTTTCTCTGTCTCTATTGTGCAGCTCCGTCTCACACCATTAATGCCTGTCCCAAACGTCCGGGAAACTCCAAATCCTAGCTCGCCAAGGAGAGGGCCGGCTAGGAGTAATGATCTCCTCTCCATCTCCTCAAGATTGTAATCTCCCAGTCTCGCTTCAAGTTGCTCAACGTTATCGGAACGTCATTGCCCTCCTTGATTCCGGAGCAGCTGGGAACTTTATTACCGAAGCCTATGTTAAACGGTGGTCCCTACCCACCGAGAGACTTTCTTCGTCCATTTCTTTAACTGCCGTGGATGGCAGCAAAATTTTTGATGCAGTTATTTCTTTAAGGACTCTACCAGTTCGTCTGAGAGTGGGAGTTCTTCATTCCGAACTTATTTCTTTTTTAGTGATTCCAAGAGCCACACATCCTGTGGTCCTGGGCCTTCCATGGCTCCGTCTTCACAATCCTACAATTGATTGGACGACTACGCAAATCCTGGCATGGGGTTCCTCCTGTGCTGAGACATGTTTGTTTAAAGTATTGCCTGTCTGTTCTTCCTCCCCCAGGTCGTCTGATGTTCCACCTCCTCCATATCAAGATTTCACGGATGTGTTCAGTAAAGCTTCTGCTGATATCCTTCCTCCTCATAGAGAATGGGACTGTCCGATTGATCTCGTTCCAGGGAAGGTTCCACCTCGAGGCCGAACTTATCCGTTGTCTCTGCCTGAGACGCATTCTATGGAGGAATATATTAAAGAGAACCTAGCAAAGGGGTTCATTCGACCTTCTTATTCTCCAGCCGGCGCAGGCTTCTTTTTTGTAAAAAAGAAAGATGGTGGTCTGCGGCCGTGCATCGACTACAGAGGTTTGAACGACATTACCATCAAGAACCGTTATCCTTTACCCCTGATTACTGAGCTCTTTGACAGAGTTAGCGGAGCTACCATCTTTACAAAGCTGGACTTGCGAGGTGCATACAATCTCATCCGGATCCGTGAGGGTGACGAGTGGAAGACCGCCTTTAACACCCGTGACGGACATTATGAGTACCTCGTCATGCCCTTCGGATTGAGCAATGCTCCAGCTGTCTTCCAGCATTTTGTCAATGAGATCTTCAGAGACATTCTATACCGTCATGTCGTGGTCTATCTAGACGATATCCTCATTTTTGCCAACGATTTAGAGGAACATCGTTTTTGGGTTAAAGAGGTTCTGTCCCGTCTCCGTGTCAATCATCTCTATTGCAAATTAGAAAAATGCGTCTTTGAAGTCAAGTCCATTCCGTTTCTAGGGTACATTGTGTCCGGTTCCGGACTAGAGATGGATCCTGAGAAACTACAAGCAATCCAAAATTGGCCGGTACCCTTAACCCTCAAAGGGGTCCAGAGGTTCTTAGGGTTCGCCAACTATTACCGAAAGTTTATACGAGACTTTTCCACCATTGTGGCGCCTATTACTGCTTTCACTAAGAAGGGTGCTAACCCGTCCAAGTGGTCTGAAGAAGCCATGCAAGCATTTCATCTTTTAAAACAAAGGTTCATCTCTGCGCCTGTTCTGAAACAGCCTGACATCGACTCTCCTTTCATCTTAGAGGTGGATGCCTCCTCCGTTGGAGTAGGAGCGGTGTTATCTCAGAGGGCTAAAGATGGCCATTTACACCCTTGCAGTTTCTTCTCCCGGAAGTTCTCCCCAGCTGAGCGCAACTATGCCATTGGCGACCAGGAGTTGCTAGCCATCAAGCTCGCTCTAGAAGAGTGGAGGTATCTGTTGGAGGGAGCTTCTCATTCAATCACCATACTTACAGACCACAAGAACCTTTTATACCTGAAGGGCGCACAATGTCTCAACCCTCGTCAGGCCAGATGGGCACTTTTCTTTTCCAGGTTCGACTTTAAACTCCAGTTCTGTCCGGGCTCTCAGAATCGCAAGGCCGATGCCCTTTCCCGCTCATGGGAGCAAGAAAATGAGTCAGAGTCTTCAGACAAGCATCCTATTATAAATCCGTTGGCATTCTCCACGGTAGGGATGGACTCTACGCCCCCATCAGGGAAAAGTTTTGTGAAGCCGATGCTAAGGAAGAAGCTCATGCATTGGGCCCATGCTTCCCGTTTTGCCGGACATACAGGTATCCAAAAAACCCTGGAGTTTATCTCTAGGTCCTATTGGTGGCCAACTCTGAAAAAGGACGTCTTGGAGTTTATTGCATCTTGCCCAAAGTGTGCCCAACATAAAGTATCCCGCCAGTCGCCTGCGGGGCAACTGGTTCCACTATCCGTTCCCCGTCGACCATGGACCCACTTGTCGATGGATTTCATTACAGACTTACCCATGTGTAACAAGTTCAATACCATCTGGGTGGTAGTTGACCGGTTCACCAAGATGGCACACTTCATTCCTCTCACCGGTCTTCCGTCAGCTTCCAAGTTGGCTCAAGTATTCATACAAGAGATCTTCCGACTCCACGGTCTTCCTGAAGAAATTATCTCAGATCGAGGAGTTCAATTCACAGCCAAATTCTGGCGAAGTTTATGTCAAGTCCTCCAAGTCAAGCTAAAGTTTTCCACGGCTTACCATCCTCAGACCAATGGTCAAACCGAGAGGGTGAATCAGGACTTGGAGGCCTTCCTCCGCATCTATGTGTCCTCCTCTCAAGATGACTGGGTTCAATTACTTCCCTGGGCCGAGTTCTGTCATAACAACCAGTATCATTCTTCATCTGCTTCAACACCATTCTTCACTAACTTTGGATTCCACCCTAAAGTCCCTGAGTTCCAACCGCTTCCAGCAACTTCTGTTCCCGCAGTGGATATCACCTTGCATCAGTTTGCCAATATCTGGAAGAGCGTACGATCAGCTCTGCTCAAGGCATCGTTCAGGTACAAGAAGTTTGCGGACAAGAAGCGTCGAGCAGTTCCTGCTCTCAAGGTGGGTGATCGGGTATGGTTATCCACGAAGAATTTGAGGTTAAGAGTTCCAAGTATGAAGTTTGCACCTCGCTATATCGGTCCTTTCAAGATTGAACAAGTCATCAATCCTGTTGCTTACAGACTCCAGTTGCCTCCCTTCTTAAAAATACCCAGGACATTCCATGTTTCCCTGTTGAAACTGCTGATCTTGAATCGGTTTCATTCCTCACTTCCTCCAACTCCGAAAGTCCAAACTCAACGAGGCGTTGAGTATGAAGTGGCCAAGATCCTGGACTCACGTCACCGTTACGGTCAACTACAATATCTTATTGACTGGAAGGGTTATGGTCCTGAGGAACGTTCATGGACCAATGCTTCTGATGTCCATGCTCCTGCCTTGGTCCGGAGATTCCATTCCAAGTTTCCTCAAAAGCCAAAGAAGTGTCCTGGGGCCACTCCTAAAGGGGGGGTGCTGTCACGATCCGGGTATCTGGACGCCATTTCTTACCCATCAGATGACTCCTAAGGTTGGCTCAGCGCTCCAGGACCGGATCCCATCTGTTATCCTGATGTGTACATTCCTGTATCCTCTCCTGTCACTCTGGGACGCTGTCACAGTAAACGCCATATTACACCTGGCATGGCGTCTCCCGCGGCCTCCGCCGCCGTCCCTGAACTTCTGCATGCAGAGTGTCTGAGTGGCGATTACGTCAGCCGCGGCCTCCGCTGTGTCCGCGTGGTTGGATGTGCATCAGTCAGCCTGGCGCCTCCTGTCTCCGGTGGCCGGCGCCGCCATTACTGTTTTCATTACCACATGGATTACAAACCAAACTTCCCTCCAAGTGTCTGCATGGGCGCAGCCATCTTGGATTCTGTCAGCTGATCATTTCCACCAATCTGTTCTCAGTATTGATAATCTGCATAATTGCCTAGCCAATCCCTTCCTTGCTGCAGGTATAAATACACTGTGCCTGAGCAAGGAAGGCGTCAGTGCTTTGGTTGTCAAACCTAGTTCCTGTTTGTCTCTCTCCTGTGATTGTCTTCCAGGTTCCAGCTCCTGTCTCAAGACTTCCACCATAGAGACCCGCACCAGCATTCCACCTGCGGTGTAGCCTGACTCTCCAATCCATTGTGGATTCATCTGTTTCCAGCTACAACATTACCTGCTTCCAGCTCAGCTTCCAGCAGAGTACAGCTTTCCTTAAAGGGCCGGTGTCCTTTCTACACTTTACCACTCTCCACCGGTATTATTATTTCTCCGCTCTCAAGTTCTACATTTCAGTTCATATTTCATCGCTCCCAAGTTCATTTATTATTTAACTGGTTCCAGCCAGTATCCACTCCGTGCTAACAACAGTCTGGTTCCAGCCAGTATCCACAGCAGCTGTTTTATCTTCAGCAACCCAGCTTTTCCTGGAACACCAGCTGGCACAATCCTGGGTTATCTCCATTGCTACAGTCGGGCCTGGTAAGGACTTTCCATCTAGAAGATCATAAGAACTATCTCACACTACCAGTGCCCTGTGGCTCCTGCCATCCTGTAGTACCCAGGAACTGTATTTATTCTTTGCTGACTTTTACGTTTTCTTTTACTGCTGCTGTGTTGCGGAGTTGTCATAATAAACATCATTGACTTTTATCCAAGTTGTCGTGGTCACGCCTTCGGGCAGTTATTATTCATGTTACTTACATGTCCAGGGGTCTGATACAACCTCCCAGGTTCCGGTACATCTCAGCCCCTACAACTGAGGCTGCCTCCCGTCAGCTCAGGCCCTCAGTTGTGACAGTAACACCTCCTTCATTGCCCTTAACATGAAACGTGTGGCCCTAAAGGAAAATACGTTTGTTTCTTCACCGTCGACACTGGAGTCAGTGTCCGTGTCTGTGTCTGTGTCGACCGTCTGAGGTAAATGGGCGTTTTTACAAGCCCCTGACGGTGTCTGAGACGCCTGGACAGGTACTAATTTGTTTGCCGGCCGTCTCATGTCGTCAACCGACCTTGCAGCGTGTTGACATTATCACGTAATTCCTAAATAAGCCATCCATTCCAGTGTCGACTCCCTAGAGAGTGACATCACCAATACAGGCAATTTGCTCCGCCTCCTCACCAACATCGTCCTCCTACATGTCGACACACACGTACCGACACACAGCACACACACAGGGAATGCTCTGACAGAGGACAGGACCCCACTAGCCCTTTGGGGAGACAGAGGGAGAGTTTGCCAGCACACACCAAAAACGCTATAATTATACAGGGACAACCCCTTATACAAGTGTTTTCCCTTATAGCATTTTTATATATGTAATCATATCGCCAAATAAGTGCCCCCCCTCTCTGTTTTAACCCTGTTTCTGTAGTGCAGTGCAGGGGAGAGCCTGGGAGCCTTCCTCACAGCAGAGCTGAGCAGGAAAATGGCGCCGTGTGCTGAGGAGAATAGGCCCCGCCCCCTTTTCGGCTGGCTCTTCTCCCGGAGTTTGTGAGATCTGGCAGGGGTTAAATACATCCATATAGCCTCAAGGGCTATATGTGATGTATTTTAGCCATAAAAAGGTATTATACATTGCTGCCCAGGGCGCCCCCCCCAGCGCCCTGCACCCTCAGTGACAGTTGGTGACTGTTGGTGAAGTGTGCTGACAACAATGACGCACAGCTGCAGTGCTGTGCGCTACCTTATGAACACTGAAAGTCTTCTGCCGCCTGTTTCTGGACCTCTGGACCTCTTCAACTTCGGCATCTGCAAGGGGGGTCGGCGGCACGGCTCCGGGACCGGACTCCATGGCTGGGCCTGTGTTCGATCCCTCTGGAGCTAATGGTGTCCAGTAGCCTAAGAAGCAAATCCATCCTGCACGCAGGTGAGTTTACTTCTTTCCCCTAAGTCCCTCGTAGCAGTGAGCCTGTTGCCAGCAGGACTCACTGAAAATAAAAAACCTAACTTAAACTTTTATTCTAAGCAGCTCAGGAGAGCCACCTAGATTGCACCCTTCTCGTCGGGCACAAAAATCTAACTGAGGCTTGGAGGAGGGTCATAGGGGGAGGAGCCAGTGCACACCACCTGATCCTAAAGCTTTTATTATTGTGCCCTGTCTCCTGCGGAGCCGCTATATCCCCATGGTCCTGACGGAGTCCCCAGCATCCACTAGGACGTCAGAGAAATGAACAGGATATGACTTATGTATTAATGTTTGTGCATTGGCCGCTTCTCCGCTTTGGGGAGCTGATTGGAGATTACCATGTTACACAGGCGCATTAAAAGTGGCATGACCGCCCAGACGTAAACCCTGACATTTTAATAATAAGCAGCTTTGCGTTCTACCTTTATGTTGTGCTTTTTCTTAAACATGCTTTGAAATGAAACACAGAAATTCTATTTGTAGCTGTGCAGAAGGTCAGCGTTACAGGAATGAGTATTAAAGCAGTAATTTTAAGGTAAATAATGGAAGTTTTTTTCTATCCCTCTGTTGCTGGCGTGTTCATATCATTCTTTACCAGTGTGCGATCGGAGAGGAATGCTGACATTTAAATAAAGGAGAAATAACACGGCACCGCTATCATGTTGTCCAGCCCTACCCAGAGGACAGCATGCCCAGTCTGTTAATATCATAATTGCCATTTTGTGCCAAATCTTAGGAACGCTCTCCGGAGATAAAAGAGGAATAGAGTTAATGGTGGGTTTTTCCCACTTCATTGTATGCTGAAATGGAAGGAAATAAGTGAACACAATGCGTATAAGTGTACTTGTGAGACTGGCGTGTACCCAGCTGGGATGCATTGCCTATCCAGCGAGCACTTAGAGTTGACAAACATGAATGTATTGCGTACCCGTTACATTTAGGGGGGTATCACAGAGGCGCTTTCAGTGCAGCACTTTATCCAGCTCATTCCTATTTTTGTATTTTTTTGTATTTTTTTTATAGCAACTGGAAAAGAGCAGAGCTTTGGACTCTCACAGCATATAAGCAAGGCTTAAACCGCTCAGTGTGACAGGATGTGCTTACATGTTATATTGCAATATATTTATTTATTGAGTGTTCTGCACATGTGTTCTAATTGCAGCAATCAGCACTTTAACACCGGTCAAGTAATTAAAGTGATCCTATCAAATGCTGTCTATTTTACTCATAGAAATTAATGGCTCCAGTTTTACTGTGCAGAGCAGAGGCAGCCAAAGCTATACCTGGGACACTTGGACGCTGGGCAGCTGCTACTGTAGTGATTCTATAACTAACCAGCGATGCCCACACAGGAGCGTCGGCTTGATACCTTAAATTGCAGGCGTAAAAGGCGTTCACAAGGAAATCCACAAAGTAGGCATATGCAAAGCTTCAACTATTGCAAGTTGCATGCAGGACATACATGCAGTGGTATACAGTATGCGCATAGTTTACACCTAATTTTATATATAGCAGTCTGACAAAAACTTTGCAATACTATTCTTTGCTGTAACAGGAGAATATCACAATTTCACATACAGACATACCAAAAAACGTAATAAATAGGTACCGCGATCCTGCACATTAGTATCTTAAAATACAAATGTTATAAATCAGGGGTTCTCAGTTCCACTTCTCAAGTATCACCAACAGGTCATGTCTTTTGGATTTCTTTAATCATGAACAGGCAGTAGTGCAAGTACTCTGTGTGTGAGACTGGTAAATCGGCGTGGCCACATGTCACTAGGAGTGTAGTCATATGCTACTAGGGGTGTGGCCATATGTCACTAGGGGTGTGGCCATATGTTACTAGAGGTGTGGCCACACGACAAGCTCCTTTTACATTGCACTCTGGGGAAAAGCTGCATTTTCAGATGGGAATTTTATCATGGTTAACTTTGCTGATTTGCATAAATATTGGAAGCAATAGTTAAATAGCATTATTGCTTTGCTCTGTAGTTTAGTAGCTTACTATTATTTTAAATAAGCTAATACATTTAAGAAGAGCAAAGTAATAATATATTAAATGTTTCCAATTGTCAGTCGTACAAACCTTGCCATGATAAAATACACATCTGAAAATTCCACTTTGTACTCTTTAGCCAGGCCCAAACATTCAATTCCATATTAAAAAAACAAAACCGATGCCGCCTGGGTTGGGGGTAGGGATGAGTATATGGGGGTTGGGTTGGTGCTGCTGCTGAAGTGACTTGTGCCGCAGCCCAGGCGGCAATACTATGATACAATGACATGGTAGGACAGGGACGTACGTGCGGGCGGGATACAGCAGCTGCAATCCTTCAAGCAGCAGCCTGGGGGGGGGGGGGGGGTTGCAGAACTGACATTCTATTGGCCAGCAATAGAATGTCAGTGGGGGAGTGGGATGGGGGGGTGCGATCTCTAATGCAGCCAGCCTGACCCAGCAATAGTGATAGCTGTTTGTAACTGTCGGAATCTCTGCTGGGCAGTCAGGATCCTTGTGCAGCCGGGCTGCCCGGCAATTAGGATCCGTCAAATGGGGGGTGGGGGGGCGCCGCCACTGCAGAGACTCTGTAGCCGCGAAGCCCCGTCAATAGGATATCAAGGCGGGTTTGAGTGCCGCGGCTGCACTGGCTCTTTCTGCACCCCCCGGCAAAGGGGGATGGGGGGGGGGGGGGTGAATTACCACTTTTTTGGAAAACTGTCTTCTCAAAAAGACCAGCTTTTCGAAAGTGATCATTTTCTCAATTGGGTATGATGAATCATGAAAAAATTGAGAGATAATACAATGAGAATTGAGAACTAAAAATTCTCATTGCACAATTTTTTTGGATGGATGGCAACGGGAAGCAGCTACACCCAGCAAGGGACATAGCAGATAGTGCAAACCACTGTTTTAGATAAAGATGATAGATTAATGGCTGTATGCACTAGGGCACTACTGTTTACAATAGGGTATAGCCTGGCTCCCATACACTTGCTGGGTTTGCCCCCCCCCCACACACACACACACACACATACACATACATACCACCACCAAGACCTGAAAGATCCCTTTGCAGATGTGACTGTGATCTGGCCTGGGTACCTATTATGGATTAAACAATCACAAGTGTTTTTATTAGGCCTACAATCCAGGTTCCAAACTGGTAAAATTCACAGAAACTGAAAGTTTTCTGAAAAGTTTCCATCATATCTAGTAATGAAAACAATAGTAAATAAAGAAAACGTAGCCCATTACATGTAAAGGGTTTGTTCATACTATCTGTACCATACAGTAAAACCAAATAAAGATATTGGGTACATAGGACACAGAAGAGCATTTGGTACAGCAATGAACTAGCCAGACAGCAGGTCTCTCAAGAGTCGCACTATGCTGTACCATCAGTGTTATAAATGCCTTAATGACAGATGCCATCGCCTTTACCTTAGTTATCTCTCTGGTACACTAAACTTGTCTCGAAATAAAACACACCACAACTGTTTTGGATATGCAATGTCTCCAGAGGAGACACTCAAGACGGGCAGTGTCCTGCCTCTGGTGCACAGTTCCTGGCCCTGGTTTCCCCTACTCTTTATACCACACCTATCCGGGAAGATGGTGATGCGGACTCCCGGCCAGTGGACATCAGCCAAGCCCAACTGAGAAGCAGAGTAACCCCCATCCCCAGAATAAAACTAGCCAACTAACTCAGGAACAAACAAATCTTGTGAGGAATGGTGGGATGCTTGAAATCCTAAAGGCCTCAGTACTATGAATTAGTTACTAGATTAACTACTGAGGCCTTACATTCCTCCCATCCGCTGTACTGATTGGACTAGCAGGCTTTTACTCAAAATCAGGAATAACAGCGGCCTCAGCCACCCACAAAGTCTGGCTCTGCCTTAGGGTTTAACCTTCTTCAGTCCTCTGGGGACTTCTGTCAGCCTTTTATTTAAAATTTACATAACAATGTATATTTTTTTTTGTTGCATTTTAATGATGTGTAATCCTGGGTTGAATAAGTTCCACATATTAATCAGGTGGAAAATAATTGGGTTGGAAGCACTGTGAGATATGGATGTAAGATTGGTACGGGGCAGTACAGAAGAAAATAGCCCATAGCGCTAAAGCAAAATAAAATCCGTCCCCATGATTAATGCACTTATATTTTGAGCAGCTGAAGGAACTATGGTGTGATGTAACCAAAGTTTCCCTTCAGAAGATGGACAGAGCCATAACAATTGCAGCACAAGTGTTGTTTCATTGTACGGTGTTATAAGGATTGTCTTAAAGGACATATTTTCTATCCTCTGTGGATTCACACTGCTCAGGTGTTTGGACAACAATTAATAGCCTGTTTTCCTCAGGTCCATGACTCATGGGTTTATTTGTTGAGAAGATCTGGTCACCTCTAGGGCTAGAGAACTCAGGGGACACCAGAGAAAACGCAATGACCTCCCAATGCTATTGCAGTGCTGCCTAGGATGCAATAACAAGACAAGGCTTTCGACACTTGCTCATTGGCAATTAACCTGCTTGTTTAAATAGCATTTTATGTCAAAATGTCATATGAACATACTTTATTTAAATAACTGATGTCAAATGTAATAATGCTAATACTGCAGCTAATATCAACATTACCCAAGGGAAATACCAGAATCTTGTAGATCTGTGCAGGAACATTTTTACCTCAGATGAAATAGTTTGTGTATGGATTCGGTGCTGGGGCTTGGACCTGTCACGATAAATAACATTTTCAGTATCAATAAAATACCTCTGTATGATTATGCAGCCTTGGACACCACCGAATCAGAAGATTTTAATGAAAATAATGATTTTTCTTTTTACCCATTGCATTTTGTGATTTCATTCGCTTTTGTGCATGGTAAGCAAAACAAGATGGCAGTACTCTGGCCTTGCAGGATTTTGCACTGTGGGAGCTGAGAGGATCTCCCTGATCTTTACAGATCCTTGAAGGAAGGCAGAGATTGTCTACCTGTCTATACTTTCAGTTGAACACTTTTTACTGAAATCAGGCACACATTGGGGCAAATTTATCACAATCTGCAGTTCTAATGTGAATGTGATTAATATTTTTCAGGTAAATTCACAAAGTGAAAACTAATATTTTCATGCAAATTGACTGACAATCTTTTGCCAGGGGATGGGCTCCGGTAAGCATACTGAAAGCATAATACTATTACACAACTTCCTGGTTGAGGTCCCTGCGCACACTGTGCATGTGAGGCTGTCAGCCAGCGCATGTATCCCCAGCGGGTGATGGAGAGGGATCTGCAGGCTTCATCTCTCTAAAATTTAGCAAATTAATAGCCCATAGTAGGTTTCTTTAGGGCAACCTGTGTGGGCTGCAGCTGTTGACGGATGTGGAGGGAGATATCTGCTGCAGTCCCTCTGTGGTACATTCAGGGGATAATTCATATTTGCAAGTATGCCTCGAAACCATAGGCCACAATTTTTTTTTTGATAAATAGTCCCCTTTATAAGGAAAAGCACATTTTTTTTAATGACCTACAGTACTTAACACATGAATGAAACTCCAACAAGGGAGTATTCTATGAGAAGATCTCTAAAAGTTAAGGTTAGTTCATGGACTGGTGCTGCAGAGATAGTAGGAGCGACTTACTGTATAAGTGTTGGTACTGTACTTGCCTTATCGTGTGCAGGGTCATGGAAGGAGCTATTGGGTCTTGGTCCTAGGGAGGGGGGAAATGGCCACACCCCATTGTAAATAGAGGGTGCCGCCTTGAGGCTGAAGGAGGCCATCTTGGGGCAAGGTAGCTCCTGCCAGGCAAGCCCTGGCCCCCAGAGAGGCTCAACTACAACACAGGCTCACACATCATTACCCCAAATATTTGTCTATGGGCATTGCCCATACTGTACTTGCTAGAGACCATACAATAGGGACATATCTACTAACCTTTAGAGAGAGAGAGAGAGAGAGAGAGAGAGAGAGAGAGAGAGAGAGATAAAGTGGAGAGAGATAAAGTACCAGCCATTCAGCTCCTAACTGCCATCTTACAGGCTGTGTTTGAAAAATAAAAGGAGCTGGTTAGTTGATACTTTGGGGTCTATGTACTAAGCCTTAGATGGACATAATGTCAACAGAGATAAAGTACCAACCAATCCGCTCCTAAGTGATATATCACAGGCTGGGTTTGAAAAATGACAATTAGGATCTGATTGGCTGGTACTATATCTCTATCCACTTTATCTCCGTCCAAGGTTTTAGTAAATAGACCCCTTTATCTCTCTCCACGGCTTACTATATATGCCCCATAAATTTATGTGTACTCTAAGTGGACAAATAGCCCCATAACGAGTTTGGCATATTTTGTCGACATTCACCATGTTATCACTTACAATTTGTCAACATGGTGATAATATTGTCGACAAGCAGGTTTTAGGCTAACCCTAACACTAATGGTAACCCTAACCCTAATGTCAAAATCTTTACTACGCTGACATGTCATCCTTTTCTCTATGTCGACATTCTGCAGGTGTCGCCATGTTAGATGTCGACATTTTAATCACGTCAACATCATAACAATGGTGACATTATGATTGTCATTGTTACTCCCCATAATCCACATAATGAAATGTGATGAGTGTCTGCGTATTCTGCAGCTAGCGCATGACCCTTAAATTAGAGATGAGCGCCTGAAATTTTTCGGGTTTTGTGTTTTGGTTTTGGGTTCGGTTCCGCGGCCGTGTTTTGGGTTCGAACGCGTTTTGGCAAAACCTCACCGAATTATTTTTGTCGGATTCGGGTGTGTTTTGGATTCGGGTGTTTTTTTCCAAAAACACTAAAAAACAGCTTAAATCATAGAATTTGGGGGTCATTTTGATCCCAAAGTATTATTAACCTCAAAAACCATAATTTACACTCATTTTCAGTCTATTCTGAATACCTCACACCTCACAATATTATTTTTAGTCCTAAAATTTGCACCGAGGTCGCTGTGTGAGTAAGATAAGCGACCCTAGTGGCCGACACAAACACCGGGCCCATCTAGGAGTGGCACTGCAGTGTCACGCAGGATGTCCCTTCCAAAAAACCCTCCCCAAACAGCACATGACGCAAAGAAAAAAAGAGGCGCAATGAGGTAGCTGTGTGAGTAAGATTAGCGACCCTAGTGGCCGACACAAACACCGGGCCCATCTAGGAGTGGCACTGCAGTGTCACGCAGGATGGCCCTTCCAAAAAACCCTCCCCAAACAGCACATGACGCAAAGAAAAAAAGAGGCGCAATGAGGTAGCTGACTGTGTGAGTAAGATTAGCGACCCTAGTGGCCGACACAAACACCGGGCACATCTAGGAGTGGCACTGCAGTGTCACGCAGGATGTCCCTTCCAAAAAACCCCCCCAAACAGCACATGACGCAAAGAAAAAAAGAGGCGCAATGAGGTAGCTGTGTGAGTAAGATTAGCGACCCTAGTGGCCGACACAAACACCGGGCCCATCTAGGAGTGTCACTGCAGTGTCACGCAGGATGTCCCTTCCAAAAAACCCTCCCCAATCAGCACATGATGCAAAGAAAAAGAAAAGAAAAAAGAGGTGCAAGATGGAATTATCCTTGGGCCCTCCCACCCACCCTTATGTTGTATAAACAAAACAGGACATGCACACTTTAACCAACCCATCATTTCAGTGACAGGGTCTGCCACACGACTGTGACTGATATGACGGGTTGGTTTGGACCCCCCCCAAAAAAGAAGCAATTAATCTCTCCTTGCACAAACTGGCTCTACAGAGGCAAGATGTCCACCTCATCTTCACCCTCCGATATATCACCGTGTACATCCCCCTCCTCACAGATTATCAATTCGTCCCCACTGGAATCCACCATCTCAGCTCCCTGTGTACTTTGTGGAGGCAATTGCTGCTGGTCAATGTCTCCGCGGAGGAATTGATTATAATTCATTTTAATGAACATCATCTTCTCCACATTTTCTGGATGTAACCTCGTACGCCGATTGCTGACAAGGTGAGCGGCGGCACTAAACACTCTTTCGGAGTACACACTTGTGGGAGGGCAACTTAGGTAGAATAAAGCCAGTTTGTGCAAGGGCCTCCAAATTGCCTCTTTTTCCTGCCAGTATAAGTACGGACTGTGTGACGTGCCTACTTGGATGCGGTCACTCATATAATCCTCCACCATTCTATCAATGTTGAGAGAATCATATGCAGTGACAGTAGACGACATGTCCGTAATCGTTGTCAGGTCCTTCAGTCCGGACCAGATGTCAGCATCAGCAGTCGCTCCAGACTGCCCTGCATCACCGCCAGCGGGTGGGCTCGGAATTCTGAGCCTTTTCCTCGCACCCCCAGTTGCGGGAGAATGTGAAGGAGGAGATGTTGACAGGTCGCGTTCCGCTTGACTTGACAATTTTGTCACCAGCAGGTCTTTCAACCCCAGCAGACCTGTGTCTGCCGGAAAGAGAGATCCAAGGTAGGCTTTAAATCTAGGATCGAGCACGGTGGCCAAAATGTAGTGCTCTGATTTCAACAGATTGACCACCCGTGAATCCTTGTTAAGCGAATTAAGGGCTGCATCCACAAGTCCCACATGCCTAGCGGAATCGCTCCGTGTTAGCTCCTTCTTCAATGCCTCCAGCTTCTTCTGCAAAAGCCTGATGAGGGGAATGACCTGACTCAGGCTGGCAGTGTCTGAACTGACTTCACGTGTGGCAAGTTCAAAGGGCATCAGAACCTTGCACAACGTTGAAATCATTCTCCACTGCACTTGAGACAGGTGCATTCCATCTCCTATATCGTGCTCAATTGTATAGGCTTGAATGGCCTTTTGCTGCTCCTCCAACCTCTGAAGCATATAGAGGGTTGAATTCCACCTCGTTACCACTTCTTGCTTCAGATGATGGCAGGGCAGGTTCAGTAGTTTTTGGTGGTGCTCCAGTCTTCTGTACGTGGTGCCTGTACGCCGAAAGTGTCCCGCAATTCTTCTGGCCACCGACAGCATCTCTTGCACACCCCTGTCGTTTTTTAAAAAATTCTGCACCACCAAATTCAAGGTATGTGCAAAACATGGGACGTGCTGGAATTTGCCCATATTTAATGCACACACAATATTGCTGGCGTTGTCCGATGCCACAAATCCACAGGAGAGTCCAATTGGGGTAAGCCATTCCGCGATGATCTTCCTCAGTTGCCGTAAGAGGTTTTCAGCTGTGTGCGTATTCTGGAAAGCGGTGATACAAAGCGTAGCCTGCCTAGGAAAGAGTTGGCGTTTGCGAGATGCTGCTACTGGTGCCGCCGCTGCTGTTCTTGCGGCGGGAGTCCATACATCTACCCAGTGGGCTGTCACAGTCATATAGTCCTGACCCTGCCCTGCTCCACTTGTCCACATGTCCGTGGTTAAGTGGACATTGGGTACAACTGCATTTTTTAGGACACTGGTGAGTCTTTTTCTGACGTCCGTGTACATTCTCGGTATCGCCTGCCTAGAGAAGTGGAACCTAGATGGTATTTGGTAACGGGGGCACACTGCCTCAATAAATTGTCTAGTTCCCTGTGAACTAACGGCGGATACCGGACGCACGTCTAACACCAACATAGTTGTCAAGGACTCAGTTATCCGCTTTGCAGTAGGATGACTGCTGTGATATTTCATCTTCCTCGCAAAGGACTGTTGAACAGTCAATTGCTTACTGGAAGTAGTACAAGTGGGCTTACGACTTCCCCTCTGGGATGACCATCGACTCCCAGCGGCAACAACAGCAGCGCCAGCAGCAATAGGCGTTACACGCAAGGATGCATCGGAGGAATCCCAGGCAGGAGAGGACTCGTCAGACTTGCCAGTGACATGGCCTGCAGGACTATTGGCATTCCTGGGGAAGGAGGAAATTGACACTGAGGGAGTTGGTGGGGTGGTTTGCGTGAGCTTGGTTACAAGAGGAAGGGATTTACTGGTCAGTGGACTGCTTCCGCTGTCACCCAAAGTTTTTGAACTTGTCACTGACTTATTATGAATGCGCTGCAGGTGACGTATAAGGGAGGATGTTCCGAGGTGGTTAACGTCCTTACCCCTACTTATTACAGCTTGACAAAGGGAACACACGGCTTGACACCTGTTGTCCGCATTTCTGGTGAAATACCTCCACACCGAAGAGCTGATTTTTTTGGTATTTTCACCTGGCATGTCAACGGCCATATTCCTCCCACGGACAACAGGTGTCTCCCCGGGTGCCTGACTTAAACAAACCACCTCACCATCAGAATCCTTCTGGTCAATTTCCTCCCCAGCGCCAGCAACACCCATATCCTCCTCATCCTGGTGTACTTCAACACTGACATCTTCAATCTGACTATCAGGAACTGGACTGCGGGTGCTCCTTCCAGCACTTGCAGGGGGCATGCAAATAGTGGAAGGCGCATGCTCTTCACGTCCAGTGTTGGGAAGGTCAGGCATCGCAAACGACACAATTGGACTCTCCTTGTGGATTTGGGATTTCAAAGAACGCACAGTTCTTTGCGGTGCTTTTGCCAGCTTGAGTCTTTTCAGTTTTCTAGCGAGAGGCTGAGTGCTTCCATCCTCATGTGAAGCTGAACCACTAGCCATGAACATAGGCCAGGGCCTCAGCCGTTCCTTGCCACTCCGTGTGGTAAATGGCATATTGGCAAGTTTACGCTTCTCCTCCGACAATTTTATTTTAGGTTTTGGAGTCCTTTTTTTTCTGATATTTGGTGTTTTGGATTTGACATGCTCTGTACTATGACATTGGGCATCGGCCTTGGCAGACGACGTTGCTGGCATTTCATCGTCTCGGCCATGACTAGTGGCAGCAGCTTCAGCACGAGGTGGAAGTGGATCTTGATCTTTCCCTAATTTTGGAACCTCAACTTTTTTGTTCTCCATATTTTATAGGCAGAACTAAAAGGCACCTCAGGTAAACAATGGAGATGGATGGATTGGATACTAGTATACAATTATGGACGGACTGCCACGGTTAGGTGGTATAAAAAAACCACGGTTAGGTGGTATATATTGTAATACAATTATGGATGGACGGACTGCCTGCCGAGTGCCGACACAGAGGTAGCCACAGCCGTGAACTACCGCACTGTACACTGGTTGATAAAGAGATAGTAGTATACTCGTAACAACTAGTATGACACTATGACGGTATAAAGAATGAAAAAAAAACCACGGTTAGGTGGTATATATTATAATAATACAATTATGGATGGACGGACTGCCTGCCGAGTTCCGACACAGAGGTAGCCACAGCCGTGAACTACCGCACTGTACACTGGTTGATAAAGAGATAGTAGTATACTCGTAACAACTAGTATGACTGACTATGACGGTATAAAGAATGAAAAAAAAAACACGGTTAGGTGGTATATATTGTAATACAATTATGGATGGACGGACTGCCTGCCGAGTTCCGACACAGAGGTAGCCACAGCCGTGAACTACCGCACTGTACACTGGTTGATAAAGAGATAGTAGTATACTCGTAACAACTAGTATGACTGACTATGACGGTATAAAGAATGAAAAAAAAACCACGGTTAGGTGGTATATATTATAATACAATTATGGATGGACGGACTGCCTGCCGACTGCCGACACAGAGGTAGCCACAGCCGTGAACTACCGCACTGTACACTGGTTGATAAAGAGATAGTAGTATACTCGTAACAACTAGTATGACACTATGACGGTATAAAGAATGAAAAAAAAACCACGGTTAGGTGGTATATATTATAATACAATTATGGATGGACGGACTGCCTGCCGACTGCCGACACAGAGGTAGCCACAGCCGTGAACTACCGCACTGTACACTGGTTGATAAAGAGATAGTAGTATACTCGTAACAACTAGTATGACACTATGACGGTATAAAGAATGAAAAAAAAACCACGGTTAGGTGGTATATATTATAATACAATTATGGATGGACGGACTGCCTGCCGAGTGCCGACACAGAGGTAGCCACAGCCGTGAACTACCGCACTGTACACTGGTTGATAAAGAGATAGTAGTATACTCGTAACAACTAGTATGACTGACTATGACGGTATAAAGAATGAAAAAAAAACCACGGTTAGGTGGTATATATTATAATACAATTATGGATGGACGGACTGCCTGCCGACTGCCGACACAGAGGTAGCCACAGCCGTGAACTACCGCACTGTACACTGGTTGATAAAGAGATAGTAGTATACTCGTAACAACTAGTATGACACTATGACGGTATAAAGAATGAAAAAAAAACCACGGTTAGGTGGTATATATTATAATACAATTATGGATGGACGGACTGCCTGCCGACTGCCGACACAGAGGTAGCCACAGCCGTGAACTACCGCACTGTACACTGGTTGATAAAGAGATAGTAGTATACTCGTAACAACTAGTATGACACTATGACGGTATAAAGAATGAAAAAAAAACCACGGTTAGGTGGTATATATTATAATAATACAATTATGGATGGACGGACTGCCTGCCGACTGCCGACACAGAGGTAGCCACAGCCGTGAACTACCGCACTGTACACTGGTTGATAAAGAGATAGTAGTATACTCGTAACAACTAGTATGACTATGACGACGGTATAAAGAAAGAAAAAAAAATACCACGGTTAGGTGGTATATAATTATACAATTATGGATGGACGGACTGCCTGCCGAGTGCCGACTGCCGACACAGAGGTAGCCACGGCCGTGAACTACCGCACTGTACTGTGTCTGCTGCTAATATAGACTGGTTGATAAAGAGATAGTATACAACAATATACTACTATACTGGTGGTCAGGCACTGGTCACCACTAGTCACACTGGCAGTGGCACTCCTGCAGCAAAAGTGTGCACTGTTTAATTTTAAATTAATATAATATTATGTACTCCTGGCTCCTGCTATAACAACCTGCAGTGCTCCCCAGTCTCCCCCACAATTATTATAAGCTTTTATACATTGATGTGCAGCACACTGGGCTGAGCTGAGTGCACACAGACTGAGTCACACTGTGTGACTGCTGTGTATCGTTTTTTTCAGGCAGAGAACGGATATAGCAGAGAACGGATATATTAAATAAAAGTTAACTTAACAACAACTGCACTGGTCACTGTGGTAAACTCTGTCTGCACAATCTCTCTCTCTCTCTCTCTCTCTTCTAATCTATTCTAATGGAGAGGACGCCAGCCACGTCCTCTCCCTATCAATCTCAATGCACGTGTGAAAATGGCGGCGACGCGCGGCTCCTTATATAGAATCCGAGTCTCGCGAGAATCCGACAGCGTCATGATGACGTTCGGGCGCGCTCGGGTTAACCGAGCAAGGCGGGAAGATCCGAGTCGCTCGGACCCGTGAAAAAAAAAGTGAAGTTCGTGCGGGTTCGGATTCAAAGAAACCGAACCCGCTCATCTCTACCTTAAATGGCTCCTTAAACGGTAACAGAGACAAGTCACACTAATACGTCACATCTGTAAGTAAACACATGTGACTGTGGCTAAGAGATGTTCCAGTATTTACCAGTACTCGGTGTATGAACAACATTAGCACTTGCTACATATGTAAGAGAGATTTAGGGTAAGAGATTATCTCGCACACATACAGCTGTACACTGAGAACAGGAGTGAAAACATAATTACATAATGTCTTTTTCACTGTAAGAATCACTGTGCGTGAGGCATCTTTACCTGATAGTTTAAAGACACTGATGTAATTTTACATAACAGGTTCAATCTCCCAGTGTACTTGGCAGACCAATACTGTCGCTGCCTGAGAGAGTAATCAGTTAACAAAACATTTCTGTGTGGCCACATGATGCCTTATAGCGGCTATCTAATGCAGCCTTCATCATCCAAGACGATGATTATACATAACACCTCCTGGATATGTCATGACGAGAAAATTATGTTTCAATCACATAATAACTAAATTTGAAGACATTTGTGCCTCTGACAGCGATGGGTTCTACCTCCCTTACCCGAAATGACCTGTCTGTAACATTGCTCCGTAACAATAGCACAAGAAGCACTACATCCTGCACCACCCTCTTCCAATCATTTTCCCCTTTACAGTTTATGTTTTGTACATTGCTGTTGTGTTTTCCATAAATCACCATTTTTTTTAAGTAAAAAAAATAAAATAAGGTACATCCTTTCACACAAGCACTATCTATCTATCTATCTATCTATCTATCTATCTATCTATCTATCTATCTATCTATCTATCTATCTATCTATTTCCGGTATATTATTACAGGTTGAGTATCCCTTATCCAAAATGCTTGGGACCAGAGGTATTTTGGATATCGGATTTTTCCGTATTTTGGAATAACTGCATACCATAATGAGATATCATGGTGATGGGACCTAAATCCAAGCACAGAATGCATTTATGTTTCATATACATCTTATACACACAGCCTGAAGGTCATTTTAGCCAATATTTTTTTTAACTTTGTGCATTAAACAAAGTGTGTGTACATTCACACAATTCATTTATGTTTCATATACAGCTTATACACACAGCCTGAAGGTCATTTAATACAATATTTTTAATAAATTTGTGTATTAAACAAAGTTTGTGTACATTGAGCCATCAGAAAACAAAGGTTTCACTATCTCAGTCTCACTCCAAAAATTCCGTATTTCGGAATATTCCGTATTTCGGAATATTTGGATATGGGATACTCAACCTGTAATAGCAGAAGAATGACTTTTATGAGAGATATATTTCTATGATGCCATTGTCTGAGTAGGGCACATCATGTACCAAATGAAAGCTCTTAATCCGTAGATGTGCAGAATTGTATTGGCATTGTAATTGGTTTCTTTGTTTCGGAGTTATATGGCAAAACGTCCGCCTGACGTTTACAATGCATCACCATGGTGCTCTGGAAAATGGGACAGTTGGTGAACTCTCCCTCTGCATCTGTTGGTTGACCTGGAACATGTAACATGCTGGGTGGTCTGGAAGCTGTGACAGTTATTTGCAGCCACCCACTAAGTCGGGATTTTTCAACTCCTAAGGGGTGAAAACTGTCCCGCCAAGCAAACCTTTGCCTGGTTGAAGCCGGACGCATCAGCTAGTTTTGGTGATTTGGGTGGTCGTCTGATGTTCCAAGACCTGCGCTTATGTAAGAGCCGCACTGCGCATGTCCATCTAAGGAGATGCAGTGTCACTCACAGTGCCCCAAAAGCTTTACAAACTGGGTGCCAGTCGACAGTGTCTAGGTCGACAGACATTAGGTCGACGTCTATTGGTCGACAGTGACTAGGTCGACACCAGAAATAGGCCGACATGGCCATCAGGTCGACATGGAGAAAGATCGACATGAGTTTTTGGTGTCGTTTTCTTCATAAAGTGACCTGGAACCCCAATTGGTGCACAGTGTCCCCTCGCATGGCTTGCTTCGTTCGCCATGCTTCGAGCAAGGTGCCTCGCTCTGCTACCGCTGCGCTCGGCACAGGTTACCGTTCCCAATCGTAGTCCACATGGATCGTAAAGTATGAAAAAGTTCAAAATAATTAAAACATTGTGAAAAACTCACACTGGGTGCACTGCGTCGCATGAGGTGAACTGGGGGCACTGTGACATAATGTGAACTGGAGGCACTGTGTGGCATAATGTGAACTGGGGGCCCTGTTACATAATGTGAACTGGGAGCACTGTGTTACATGAGGTGAACTGGGAGCCCTGTGACATAATATGAACTGGAGGCACTGTGTGGCATGAGAACTGGGTGCCCTGTGACATAGTGTGAACTGGGGGCTCTGTGTGGCATAATGTGAACTGGGGGCCCTGTTACATAATGTGAACTGGAGGCACTGTGACATAATGTGAACTGGAGGCACTGTAACATAATGTGAACTGGAGGCATTGTGTGGCATGAGGAGACCTGGGTGATCTGTGACATAATGAGAACTGGGGGCTCTGTGTTGCATATGGTGAACTGGGGGCCCTGTGACATACATGACATAATGGGGCACTGTAACATAATGTGAATTGAGGATCACTGTGAGGCATGAGGTGAACTGGAGGCACTATGACTTAATGTGAACTGGGGCACCATGGTACAATGTGAACTGGTACTATGTGGCATAATGTAAATTGGGGCACCACAGTGTGTTCAACCCTTGTGTGGTGGTGGAAGTAACTACACATTAGCCTATACATTACCAGTATATAATTTTATCAAATTTATTGCTAATAATATTACAAATATTAGTAGTATAAATAATACTGATAACACAAACACATGTCAATTTCTAGAAAATTCTTAAGACTTGAGTCTAACAATAAATACATACCGTCCAACATGACCCATTCCACCAGGTACAAAATGCTCTGTTCCTGGACTTCCTGCCAGTGGCAGCTCCAGAGGTGGGGCTGCAGCATTGTACAAAATTCAGATAGGGGAGCCACACCCACTGCTACCACAAACTGGCAAACATTGCCTGCCGGGACTTATTGGCAGTCGGTGTGGCTCCCCTATTTGAATTTTGGACTGTGCTGCAGCCCCACCTCTGCAACTGCCACTGACAAGGAAATCCAGGAACAGAGCATTTTGTACCTAATGGAATGGGTCATGCTGGAGGATATGCAAATATTGTTTTAAAAAACACCACATAATGTATTTAATGTAACATATGGACTCAGCAAACAGCAAATAAACAAGAGAGGAGGAATTATCTGCAAGTATCAACTCCTTGCGCAGCAATACCCCTTTCCAGAACTTAGTGGGCAGAACTTATATTCTTGGGGATGTAGACTATCAATGCACTAAGGGGGTCATTCTGAGTTGATTGTAGCGGTGCTAAATTTAGCACAGCTACGATCATCTTGTCAGACATGCGAGGGGGCGCACAGCACAGGGCTAGTCCGCCCTGCATGTCTGTGTCCCCCCCCCCCCCACCTCGCACAAGTACAAAAGCATCGCACAGCGGCGATGCTTTCGTACTTGAAAAGTAACTCCTGGCCAGCGCAGCTCCAGCGAATGGCCGGGAGTTACTCGTCACTGCCCCGGGTCGCAGCGGCTGCGTTTGACCTCACGCAGCCGCTGCGACCCGCCCTGCGCACGGTCCGACCATGCCTGCATTGGTCAGACCGCGCCCCGAAAACGGCGGCCGCCGTGCCACCCCCTCCTGCCCAGCGAACGCCTCTGCCTGTCAATCAGGCAGAGGTGATCGTTTGGTAACGACGGCCTTCGGGCGCCGGCGCATGCGCAGTTCCGACCCGAACGCTGCGCTGTGAACAACTGCAGCGTGCGATCGGGTCGGAATGACCCCCTAAGTTGTCATGGAAACATCTTTGCATTCCTGGTTCCACATACAACGCACAGCACCACCAACTTCCAGACAGATTTATTTCAGCCTGCAGTCACTAGACATAATCGCGAGTGTGTGAATAGATGATTTTCGCATGAAGCTATTATAGGAGTATTTTCATTTTTCTTTTGTGTTTGAGAAAGGTTTTAACTAAATCTATGACAACATCAAATGACTTGAGATAATTAGCATTGTGACAAATTCATGACCATTTTCCCATTCACCGGCATATAAAATCCACACATTATCTAAAGTGGCTGCTTTAAGATACAGCTGTATGCACTCACCCAATTTCAAATGCAAAATGGAACTGGAAATTATGTGAGGGAAACGTATGACTTTCAGCCCATTTCCGCTCATGAAGCCGACTTGCAAAACAGAAATCAAAACATCTGCACAGACTTTCAGTCCCTATATTAGACATATATATCGTTTTCTCCCATTAAAAAAAGGAATAAACTAATAAAACTCAATATCCTTAATTATGTATTTTTTAAAAATGCTGTCAATTATTTTTTGGTGGATTTTCTCTTGGTACATAGCAACTACATATACCACACTATGGGCCTATTTCGAGGTTGATGGCAAAACAACATTTTCCTCTAATGGGCAAAACCATGTGCACTGCAGGGGAGGGGGCAGATGTAACATGTGCAGAGAGAGTTAGATTTGGGTGGGGTGTGTTCAAACTGAAATCTAAATTGCAGTGTAAAAATAAAGCAGCCAATATTTACCCTGCACAGAAACAATATAACCCACCCAAAACTAACTCTCTCAGCACAGTAGTATTATACTGGTTTGCCTATATCAGTGGTTCCCAAACTGGGTGCTGCAGGGCACTTGCAGGGGTGCCATGGGTTGGAGGTATGGGACCAAATCAAATATGATCAATGTGATAAGCACAAATAGTGCTGGTCAGCCCCTGGGCTGCAGCGCCGACCATATAGTGCAGGGGGGAACCGCTTAGCACATATAAACATACATGTAATATATGTGCTGGCTGGTTCCCCCGCGGATCAGCAGCGCTGTGTCTATCAGGAGTCATGCGCCACCCAGGACTCAGCATAAGGTATCAGACTTCTTCTAAGCCCGCCCCCAGACTCCTGTGAAACTAGCCAATGGAAGTCGAGGGGTGGGTTTAGAAGCAATGTGATGCTGCCAATCCTAAGGATGACAGATAAGCACACTTTACTTAATTTATTGTGTGTCCCCCCAAAAATTATCAATGAGAAATGTATGGCTTAGGGGTGCCGTGAAAGATATGCTGATAATCTAGGGTGCCGTGATTCAAAAAGTTTGGGATCCACTGCCCGTTATGATATCCATATTGAAATGATAAAACTAATGATTAGAGGTGGCCAAAGAGACGCTGTACACAAGACAGTAATTGTGCTTCCCCCTATTTGTTATTGTGTGTCCTCTAATGTTTAAACGTTTGCAATTTTTTCAGACTAAATTTAACATATTTGCACATACATCAACACCTGCAAATCAGCATTTTCCACATATTCAGTTCTGCAAGCAAACAATTCCTGTATTTGTAGCTGCGGACAATGCAGCTGGCACAATCCCAGATCCTATAGCATTGTTTTAACTTTTCATTGTAAATATATCATAGTTTAGGGACAAAGAAATATAATAGTATTGTTAGTAAATGAAATATGTGTTATTACACACACAAAACTCATAACTTATTGTACAGAATTCATTATCCTATATTTATTGTGCGTACTGCATGTTAACCCTTCATATTAGCCATGTTATAAGTATAATTAACTATTTCAACATATCGATCAACGTCCAGGCTTTGATAAACCAGTTCAGAAAACAATGTTGATGGCTTGGATATTCATTATACAGGTTTGTAAAGGCTGTAACCCTGCCACAATATTTACCTATGCTCAAGTAATAGCATACAACTGGGCAGGGCGTGGCCAGGAGGTGTGGCCATGCTCCATCAATCTACCTTTGGAGAAGTTATAAGTTATGTGCTACAGGCAGCGGGGTGTGGTCTGTCATTTTTGAAGGCGTGGTTACTCTTATGGGCCCTACACACTGGTTGATGTTAGCAATTTTATTGACCAACGATATTATCGATAGTTGATATTTCTTCCAACGATTTTTGCCTACACACTGGACGATATCGATGGTCAATTTGAACAGTATGAGAGTAGATACATCTATATCGTCCAAATTGACTTGCACGTATAAACCAGGATAGATCAACGATGAACGATCACGGGGCTGCGCATCTTTCATTGTTGATGCATACACACTGACCAATATGAACGATTTATTGTTCATTTTTGAAGTATATCGTTCATATCGATTATCGTTATCGGCAAGTGCGTAGGGCAGTTAAACCAGCAATCCCGCACCCAATCAGATACGTGTCACCCTCCATCAGCCCCTTTTTCCCATAGAACGGTTCAGGGCTGCTGTAAGATGTTTGCATGGTAGCAAACCTGCAATACTAGTGTGTGTGAAACCTCCAGCTGTGTTGTTCTTACTGGTGCTACGTTTTGTCTCCCTGTACTGTCCTTTGTACGGCGCTGCAAAACACTTGCGGCGCCTTATAACTAAAATGTAATAAAATAATAATGGTGCACTCATTAATGTACTGCATACTGCTCTCTCCTTACCTGCTTCAAACAGCATTGTCTATACATATGGGCCCTCATTCCGAGTTGATTGCTCGCTAGCTATTTTTTGCAGCGCTACGATCAGATAGTCGCCGCCTATAGGGGAGTGTATTTTCGCTTTGCAAGTGTGCGATCGCATGTGCAGCCGAGCGGGACGAAAAAGTTTTTTGCAGTTTCTGAGTAGGTCTGAACTTACTCAGCCCTTGCGATCACTTCAGCCTGACCGGTCCCGGAATTGACGTCAGACACCCGCCCTGCAAACGCTTGGACACGTCTGCGTTTTTCCAGCCACTCCCAGAAAACGGTCAGTTGACACCCATAAACGCCCTCTTCCTGTCAATCTCCTTGCGATCGGTTGTACGAATGGATTCGTCGCTAGAAGCATTGCACAGCAACGATGCTGTTTGTACCCATACGGCGCGCGTGCGTATTGCGGTGCATACGCATACACAGTAGTAACCTGATCGCTGCACTGCGAAAAACGGCAGGGAGTGATCAACTCGGAATGAGGCCATGATGCAGTCCCTGATTGAAACTCACTTCCATGGGGAAGGGAGGTAGTGGACATCTAATAAACCGGGCACTCAGTGTAAATTAATAATTATCTGCCCATTCTGTGACCACTCTGTAAAAGCGGTCACCAGTGTGTTCTTTATATTTTATATGGGCAGCACGGATGGTATAATGGTTAGAATTACTGCCACACGGCACTGAGGTCATGGGTTCGATTCCCACCATGGCCCTAACTGTGTGGAGTTTGTATATTCTCCCTGTACTTGCGTGGGTTTCCTCCGGGTACTCCGGTTTCCTCCCACAATCCAAAAATATACTGGTAGGTTAATTGGCTCCCAACAAAAAATTAACCCTAGTGTGAGTGTGTGCGCGTGTAAATGTGATAGGGAATATAGATTGTAAGCTCCACTGGGGGAGGGACTGATGTGACTGGCCAAATATTCTCTGTAAAGCGTATGTGCGCGCTATATAAATAACTGGTAATAAATAAATAAATATTGGCCACTAAGATGCTCTCTGTGTTGTATTTCAATCACTGCGTTGCACTCTGTGTTGTCTATAAAATTCAGCAGTGCTATATAACAGTAGAACCACCATATCTTGGCATTGCTGCATCATAGTTGAGTAGAACTATGACAAGCTTATCATAATTTAGCAAATTCTTCCCAAAAATAAATTTTAAGCTTTGGCAGAAGCACCGCTCATGACTCTCGGTGCATATGTTATGCATACCATGAGGTAGAACAGCCATGTCCCTTCTGGTGGCCCCAATCACCTGGGGCTACCAAAAGTCTCTGCGTTCCTAAGCTTCAGGGGAAGTTCTTCTTTAACCACTTGCCTGTGTGGTCCTTAGCCAGCTGGAGATAATTTGCTCCTTCCACTCCCTTGAGGCCAGGGAAAGTCCATGTAGCCACTTATACCGGGTCTACATTATTTGTCTGACTACAACTGGGGCATTGTAATGTATAGAGTAGGAACGAGAGGTCCAATCAGGAGGCCCAACCACTGTGGCTTCCTATCACCCTTCCTACTCACACCCTTCTTCAACTTAAATGGTAATACAGCTTCTAATACATACGCAATAGCTGAAGGAGTTGTTAAATGTTAACGTTAGTGATGCAGCACCTCCATTTTATGTCCAGTCAACTCCCTCTTCCTTTAAGTGACATATAAATGACTATTTTGCAGCAGGAATAATGGTGGATAGATAAAAACTCAATGAAATAACTATCACCAGGTTTGTGTGTTTTTTAATATTTTCTATCTCAGCTTCATCGGTTTTAAGCAACAGCCTTTTTCTTGTATTTTTTCAGGCAAGGTGTATTTTATTTATCTTTCGGATGATGGCCCTCATTCCGAGTTGTTCGCTTACTAGCTGCTTTTAGCAGCATTGCACACGCTAGGCCGCCGCCCTCTGGGGGTGTATCTTAGCTTAGCAGAATAGCGAACAAAAGATTAGCAGAATTGCTACTAAATATTTTCTTGCAGTTTCTGAGTAGTTCCAGACCTACTCCTAGATTGCGATCACCTCAGTCCGTTTAGTTCCTGGTTTGACGTCACAAACACGCCCTGCGTTCGGCCAGCCACTCCCCCGTTTCTCCAGACACTCCTGCGTTTTTCCCTGACACGCTTGCGTTTTTTAGCACACTCCCGGAAAACGCTCAGTTACCACCCAGAAACGCCCTTTCCTGTCAATCATTCACCGATCAGCAGTGCGACTGAAAAGCACTGCAGGATCCACAGCAAATCTACTAAGGTTTGTGTAAAATAACTTAGCGCATGCGCTCTGCGTACCATGCGCATGCGCAGTTAGCAACAAATCGCAGCATAGCGAAAATCGGCAACGAGTGAACAATTCGGAATGGCCCCCGATGTGTCCACTTACTAATCTAGCAGTGTCTTCTAAGCCTTCTGCTAAAGTCTTAAGTTTGCTTTTCATGAGGCATGTTTTGCTGAGCTGTGGAAAGGCACTAATACGTTGTTATTGCCCCTAGATCCAGTAGGTGGCAGTAACAGTAATAACTAATGATTGTGACATGTGCGTGGCTGCTGTCCAAGACATTCATAATCAGACACTTCAGAGATTAATGGAGGTTTGTTTTTAATTTTCCATCTCAAGGAAAAAGCAAGCTAAGCGGCAGAATCAGAGAAGAGTTTTCAGAGAATCAGATCTGCAGAGCATGCAGCGTAATGACACTCATGTATACATTAGATCACAGGGAAATCAGAAAAAATACTAGGGAGCGTTATGGAGGCTGGTGGAAGACAGATATATATATATATATATATATATATATATATAAACATACGCACGCACAGAGTATATTATATTATATTTTTTAAAATACTGTGTGTGTGTGTGTGTGTGTGTGTGTGTGTGTGTGTGTGTGTGTGTAATTCTTAGTAGCCTTTCTTTATAGAACAGTAATATGTCACGGGTGTGGTTCATAGGGTCGACCACACTTAGGTCGACAGTGTCTAGGTTGACCAGTATTGGTCGACAGTAACTAAGTCCACACCTAAAATAGGTTGGCACACGCATTAGGTCGACATGGCAAAATATTGACATGAGTTTTTTTATTTTTTTTGGTGTAGTTTTTTTTCGTAGCATGACCAGGAACCCCAATTAGTGCACCGTGTCCCCTTGCATGACGAGCGAGCTTTGGGCAAGGTTACATTCCCATTTGTAGTCCACGTGGATCATAAAGTATGAAAAAGTAAAAAAAAAGTAAAAAAAATTGTGAAAAACTCATGTCGATCTTTTGTCACGTCGATCTAGAACATGTCGACCTAGAAACCACGTTGACCTAATGCATGTTGACCAATAGTGGTTGACCTAATGCATGTCGACCACACACAGCCTAACCCTAACCTCCCCCTTGTGCCTAACTCTAAATCCCAACACACACACAGCCTAACCCTAACCTCTCCATAGTGCCAAACTCTAAATCCCCAAACAGATAGCCTAACCCTAACATCCCCTAGTGCATTATTCTAAAACCACACAAACACAGCCTTACCCTAACCTCCCCCTAGTGTCTTACTCTAAATCCCCCCCACACAGCCTTACCCTAACATCAGGGCCGTTTCTTGGGGCAGGCGAGCAGTGCAACCGCACTGGGCGCCCGCCGCGGCACTAACTGTGGCTCCCTGCTTCCCCCTCCTATTTCTCCCCGAGTAACCCGCTTGGGGGGCGGAGTTTCACGGAATGACGCGGTTGCGTCCTTACGTCACGATGCAACCCTGTCACTCCGTGAAACTCCCCCCCCCCCCCCCCCCCGAGCAGAGTACAGAGGGGGATCCAAGTTAGGAAGAGGGAAAGGCCGGCGCGAGGAGCGACTGGTGAGGCGGGCCGAAGAGCGGTAATCGCCTCTGTAAGTATTCTCTCTCTCTCTCTCAATGTGTAAAATGGGGACACCTGCCGTAATGTGTGAAATAGGGACTCTTGCCTGCCGTAGTGTGGGGATTTAATGTATCAAGGGCATTGCGGTGTGTGGCATAATATGGTGCAGGGGGCATTACTGTGTGGGGTTTAATATGGTAAAAAATTTTTTTCCTGTGGTGGTCGTGATCTGTTGGAGCAGGGTCTTTTCAGACGAGGCCATGCCCATTTAAATGAGACCACACCCATTTATATGAGGCCACACCCCCTTGCCGGGCGCGCGCGCAAGGGTTTTTTTTCCATCTAGGTGTGTGTGTGTGTGTGTGTGGGGGGGGGGCACATTTTTTTATGTCATGAGGGGGGGGTGCATTTTTAAATCTCGCACTGGGAGCCAAATTGGCTAAAAACAGCCCTGCCTAACATCCCCTAGTGCCTAACTCTAAATCCCAAAACACACACAGTCTAACCCTAACCTCTCCTTAGTGCCTAACTCTAAATCCCTCCACACACAGCCTAACCCTAACCTCTCCCTAGTGCCTTACTCTAACCCCCCCCCCACAGCCTAACCCTAACATCCCCTAGTGCCTTAATCTAAATCCCCCCACACACAGCCTAACCCTAACATCCCCTAGTGCCTAACTCTAAATCCCCCCACACACAGCCTAACCCTAACATCCCCTAGTGCCTAACTCTAAATCCCTGCACACACATAGCCTAACCCTAACCTCTCCCTAGTGCAGTATTCTAAATCCACACAAACACAGCCTAACCCTAACCTCTCCCTAGTGCCTAACTCTAAATCCCTCCACACACAGCCTAACCCTAACGTCCCCTAGTGCCTTAATCTAAATCCCCTGACACACAGCCTAACCCTAACATCCCCTAGTGCCTTAACTAAATCCCCACAAACACAGCCTAACCCTAACATCCCCTAGTGCCTTAACTAAATCCCCACAAACACAGCCTAACCCTAACATCCCCTAGTGCCTTAATCTAAATCCCCTGACACACAGCCTAACCCTAACATCCCCTAGTGCCTAACTCTAAATCCCCCCACACACAGCCTAACCCTAACATCCCCTAGTGCCTAACTCTAAATCCCCCCACACACAGCCTAACCCTAACATCCCCTAGTGCCTTAACTAAATCCCCACAAACACAGCCTAACCCTAACATCCCCTAGTACCTAGCTCTAAATCCCTCCACGCACAGCCTAACCCTAACATCCCCTAGTGGCTAACTCTAAATCCCCCAACCCACAGCCTAATCCTAACCTCCCCCTAGTACTTTACTCTAAATCCCCCCCCCCTTCCCCACAGCCCTAGCCTCCCCCTAGTGCCTAGACCTAACCATCCCGGCAGCAACTAAACCTAACCATCGACATTCTGAGAAAGTCAGAATTTGACATGGCAGCATTTCAGATGTAGACATTGTGAAACATGTCATCATTCTGGTGTCAACATTATGAACTGAGCCATGGTTACTGTCGACAATCGGACCGAATACATTACTGTACAACTAACACTCTCTCTGCTTTAAGGACAGTGCAAGTGGCAAACCTGGAAAAGATGGGAACACATAGTGACCTGTGTATAATAAATACTGAATGCACTACCCATATGATATGCAATCACCTGAAATAGGTGGGGATTGTTCTTTACATAATATTCCTTTGTGTCTCAATCTCATCTCAATCAGGCGAGAACACAGATTTTGGTGTTAATCCCTAAAGTGAGCTAATTCCTCTCACACAATGAACAAACCAAGCAAGTGTTCACACGTTCATACATTACAATTTCATCTACATAGCATTGGCACAGTCATACTGTAAATTAAGCATATGGGGTCTATTCATGAAGCAGTGTTTTCTCAATGTACTGTCTCTTGTGTAACTACAGTAAATTGCTTATTTGGACAGAATCTACTTGTTCTCCTCTGACCTCTACCCTACTATACTATCTCATTTAACCAACTGTCTTTCTGCTGTGCCCAGATGAATAAATGTCCCAGTGCTACCTAAAGCTCAGCACATTCAGAACAGGTTTTATCATCTATCCTCCTCCCGCGGTCGCCACCTACCCTCAAATCTCTCTCACTGTCAATAAAACCACAATTCCCTAAGTCTGCTAAGCCAGCTTTGTGTTTTGCTCGTGTTACTCCTCACATTCTGTCTCTCTCACAGTCTTGTAACTTCCACCTTCCCTTTTTCTACCAAAGATGGTGCCAAAACTCTTATCCACCTTCCCGAAAACAAGAGGAAGTGCTGCTAACCAGTAACCACTTATATAAAACTCAAACACCGCCAATCTAAACTATAGGTTGACAACTAGCCACCGTCTACATTTCAATAACATTCTTGAAAGGGGCATCATTCAACAAACCTTGAGGAGTAACTCTTCTCAGGCTTACAATTAGCTTTACAAGCACCTTCCTGCCTGACAACTGCAATGTCCTGCTATTTGATTTTCCCAAACTATCTATCCCCGCCTCACTCCTTCTGAAGTGCTGCAACAAGCAAAGACTTCTGAAGGGGCTAGGCCGAGGCTTGGGTCAAAGGGCGGCACTGTCCTCCTCTGTAGAGCGTCTGTTCAGCCGCCCACAGCACCCCTTGCAGCTTGCTGCACAGCACATGAAATTTTTTCTTGAGGGAGCCAAGCCTCAACGGATTTGCCCGTGACCCCCAGTACTACGGCCCATAGCAAGTCTCTACGGCCCTGGTAACAACAATGGTCTTTCTCTTTCACCACTCCACGTCTGCTGCACCACTTTCCACACACTGACTCCCTGTGTCCTCCACTGCAATGCCCTCACCAGCAACACCAAAAATACTACCCCTTTTGCCCCCTTAGATATGTAAGATATCTAATGAGCAGGACCCTCTCTAACCTATGTTATTAAATCTCCATTTATTTTGGCAACCTTTTATGCCCCTGCTATATACATGTCCTGCTTCCCTCACTGTCCAGGGCTGTGGAGCATCTTTGAAATCTATAATAATAATAATAATAATAATAATAATAATAATAATTATTATTATTATTATTATTATCATCATCATAAAATAGGATAAACATGTTTATCACAGGCAGTGCACACTCTGTAAATCATTATAAAGTTGGTGAAGTTGAAATAAGTTGGAGTTGAACTTTCTACATTCTTCCTATATTCTGGGGAAGGGAATGCAAGACCCCACAGGGAAATAGAATTCCTTCCTGACCCCATGAATGGGAATCGGATTCACTTCCTGTACCAAACATATTACTCCTGCTATTTTTAAAGTGATTACACATATCATTCCTTGTGTCAAAGGCAGCCAATTCATATTGAAATCCATTTCTGTGTACTTCTATTTCTATTTGCCACTGCCTAATCCCATTACCATAAAAAATCCTGTTATATGTTAGCAGTGAAATGACCTTTCCTCCAGTCACAATTAATGTCTCATTTTAACCTGAACAGTCCTTGGTATGAGACATTTGTTAGATGTTTTATATTTGCATACATTTGTATATAATGCATAAGCAATGTTAATATATGTATAAAGTTTAAACTTCCATTAATAACAGCTGTATGACTTTGCTTTAGTGTTTATGAGAAAGTGTGTGTTTTAAAGACTCATGCACACAGATCCGATGATATATAGACGTGAACCTAGGAAGTCATCTAGGGTGTCTCCTTCACTCAGTGTAGTGATGAGCAGGTTCGGTTCCTCGGAATCCGAACCCCCCCGAACTTCACCCATTTTACACGGTTCCGAGGCAGACTCGGATCCTCCCGCCTTGCTCGGTTAACCCGAGCGCGCCCGAACGTCATCATCCCGCTGTTGGATTCTCGCGAGATTCGTATTCTATATAAGGAGCCGCGCGTCGCCGCCATTTTCACTCGTGCATTGGAGATGATAGGGAGAGGACGTGCAGCATTCTCTCAGTTTCTGTGTTCAGTGTGCTGCAAATATCTCTGCTCAGTGTGCTGCAAATATCTGTGCTCAGTGTGCTGAAAATACCTACGTTCTCTGCCTGAAAAACGCTCCATATCTGTGCTGCATTGTAGTATATAGTAGGAGGACAGTGCAGAATTTTGCTGACCAGTGACCACCAGTATTATATAGCAGTACGGTACAGTAGTCCACTGCTCTACCTACCTCTGTGTCGTCAAGTATACTATCCATCCATACCTGTGGTGCATTTTAGTTGTGCGCAGTATATATAGTAGGAGGACAGTGCAGAATTTTGCTGACCACCAGTATATAATATATAGCAGTACGGTACGGTAGTCCACTGCTCTACCTACCTCTGTGTCGTCAAGTATACTATCCATCCATACCTGTGGTGCATTTTAGTTGTGCGCAGTATATATAGTAGGAGGACAGTGCAGAATTTTGCTGACCACCAGTATATTATATATAGCAGTACGGTACAGTAGTCCACTGCTCTACCTACCTCTGTGTCGTCAAGTATACTATCCATCCATACCTGTGGTGCATTTTAGTTGTGCACAGTATATATAGTAGGAGGACAGTGCAGAAATATGCTGACCACCAGTATATAATATATAGCAGTACGGTACAGAAGTCCACTGCTCTACCTACCTCTGTGTCATCAAGTATACTATCCATCCATACCTGTGGTGCATTTTAGTTGTGCGCAGTACATATAGTAGGAGGACAGTGCAGAATTTTGCTGACCACCAGTATATAATATATAGCAGTACGGTACAGTAGGCCACTGCTCTACCTACCTCTGTGTCGTCAAGTATACTATCCATCCATACCTGTGATGCATTTTAGTTGTGCGCAGTATATATAGTAGGAGGACAGTGCAGAATTTTGCTGACCACCAGTATATAATATATAGCAGTACGGTACAGTAGTCCACTGCTCTACCTCTGTGTCGTCAAGTATACTACAAAAGTTCAGTAAAATGATCTAAAAATCAAAATTAAAAGCATCTGATGAGAAGCGTAAACTTGCCAATATGCCATTTACGACACGGAGTGGCAAGGAACGGCTGAGTCCCTGGCCTATGTTCATGGCTAGTGGTTCAGATTCACATGAGGATGGAAGCACTCATCCTCTCGCTACAAAACTGCAGTGCCACTCCTAGATGGGCCAGGTGTTTGTGTCGGCCACTTGGGTCGCTTAGCTTAGCCACACAGCTACCTCATTGCACCTCTTTTTTTCTTTGCATCATGTGCTGTTTGGGGACTATTTTTTAAATCTGCCATCCTGTCTGACACTGCAGTGCCACTCCTAGATGGGCAAGGTGTTTGTGTCGGCCACTTGGGTCGTTTAGCTTAGCCATCCAGCGACCTTGGTGCACCTCTTTTTTTCTTTGCATCATGTGCTGTTTGGGGACTATTTTTTTAAATCTGCCATCCTGTCTGACACTGCAGTGCCACTCCTAGATGGGCCAGGTGTTTGTGTCGGCCACTTGGGTCGCTTAGCTTAGCCATCCAGCGACCTTGGTGCACCTCTTTTTTTCTTTGCATCATGTGCTGTTTGGGGACTATTTTTTTAAATCTGCCATCCTGTCTGACACTGCAGTGCCACTCCTAGATGGGCCAGGTGTTTGTGTCGGCCACTTGGGTCGCTTAGCTTAGCCACACAGCTACCTCATTGCACCTCTTTTTTTCTTTGCATCATGTGCTGTTTGGGGACTATTTTTTCAATCTGCCATCCTGTCTGACACTGCAGTGCCACTCCTAGATGGGCCAGGTGTTTGTGTCGGCCACTTGGGTTGCTTAGCTTAGCCATCCAGCGACCTTGGTGCACCTCTTTTTTTCTTTGCATCATGTGCTGTTTGGGGACTATTTTTTTAAATCTGCCCTCCTGTCTGACACTGCAGTGCCACTCCTAGATGGGCCAGGTGTTTGTGTCGGCCACTTGGGTCGCTTAGCTTAGCCACACAGCTACCTCATTGCACCTCTTTTTTTCTTTGCATCATGTGCTGTTTGGGGACTATTTTTTCAATCTGCCATCCTGTCTGACACTGCAGTGCCACTCCTAGATGGGCCAGGTGTTTGTGTCGGCCACTTGGGTCGCTTAGCTTAGTCATCCAGCGACCTCGGTGCAAATTTTAGGACTAAAAATAATATTGTGAGGTGTGAGGTGTTCAGAATAGACTGGAAATGAGTGGAAATTATGGTTATTGAGGTTAATAATACTATGGGATCAAAATGACCCCCAAATTCTATGATTTAAGCTGTTTTTGAGGGCTTTTTGTAAAAAAACACCCGAATCCAAAACACACCCGAATCCACCAAAAACTTTTCAGGGAGGTTTTGCCAAAACGCGTCCGAATCCAAAACACGGCCGCGGAACCGAATCCAAAACCAAAACACAAAACCCGAAAAATTTCCGGTGCACATCACTAACTCAGTGTTCTTAATTTTTTTCCAGTGACGTCCCTATGCTTGGCTGTCATGAACCGCCTGAGTGCAGTTGAACAAGAAGTCACGAAGTTTGGTAATATATATACACAAGATGATATTTATTCTTATAACAATCGCAGGATGCACCAGGCAATGCAGCCTAGTACAGAAATCTTGTAGTCATTTAGGAAACGCAAAAAACAATTGGTAATGCAGAAACACTTGGTAATACAGACACACTGAGAATCCATAATGTGCACAAAAACAAACAAAGATAACTGCAAGCTGAGTGGTCACAATTGCAGACAATTAAAGTGCCAGGTAATAGAATAACCAACTCAGGTATCTGGTAGGCACAAATATACATGAGCTCACAGAAAGCACAAAGTACAGAGACATTGATGACCCAGCAATGAGTGCTGGGATCAGGCAGACTTTAATAGCCAGGTGTCAGGTGTAAACCATGCTGGTGATGAGCAGACCATTACCTGACACCTGACCATAGAACATACTTAGAAGAGCAGCACCTCTGGAATTTTTTAGAACTGCAGCTCACATGCACAAGAGGCCAGGGCGACCCCTGGTGCTGTGGGGTGAACACTGCTGGGAATCATAACACTGGTGCTGTCTGCCGACATGGAGGACAAGCAGCCAGCAATTTATTATTGGTGAAGTGTCTGGCTGTTGCTCCTCCATATAAGTTATGGTCTTTGGAGGATGAGACTTTTCTGACTGTTTGTCTTGCACCTTACAATCCCCAACATCGCAGATTATTCTGTGCACCCCATAGATGATGTAATGTTGCTGTACTTTACCTATTTGTCACATGGGCTGGGGGCACATCACTGATAATTGATTACCTCTTTGGAGCCTGGCACTGTGATGTTTCTTACCAGTGCCAAACGAACAGGCTGATGGGAGCAGAAGATGTCCTCTTTCCCCTGCTGTGGTAAGAAACACGGTTGCTGCACCAGCTATGTTTTATATTACAGGTTGAGTATCCCTTATCCAAAATGCTTGGGACCAGAGGTATTTTGGATATCGGATTTTTCCGTATTTTGGAATAATTGCATACCATAATGAGATATTATGGTGATGGGACCTAAATCTAAGCACAGAATGCATTTATGTTTCATATACACCTTATACACACAGCCTGAAGGTAGTTTTAGCCAATATTTTTTATAACTTTGTGCATTAAACAAAGTGTATGTACATTCACACAATTCATTTATGTTTCACATACACCTTATACACACAGCCTGAAGGTCATTTAATACAATATTTTTAATAACTTTGTGTATTAAACAAAGTGTGTGTACATTGAGCCATCAAAAAACAAAGGTTTCA
Source organism: Pseudophryne corroboree (assembly GCF_028390025.1). Lineage (NCBI taxonomy): Eukaryota > Metazoa > Chordata > Amphibia > Anura > Myobatrachidae > Pseudophryne > Pseudophryne corroboree. The sequence continues at coordinate 757,250,314 of NC_086449.1, forward strand.
CTATCTCACTCTCACTCAAAAAAGTCCATATTTCGGAATATTCCGTATTTCGGAATATTTGGATATGGGATACTCAACCTGTAATAGATAACATGGCATCATGGATTTGTGTGAACTATATAAAAGTGCTCGGCTTACAGCATTGCATATTTGTATGGTCCAGAATTTCTCAGTGACCGCTAATATTAATCCGATTTACAGTAGGAATACATTGTCCCTTGCGGGGGCGCCACAGGCTGGTGGTCCAGGACCAAATTAAATTATTTATGGTCAATGTGATGAGCAAAACAAATGCTGGTGGCAGGCAATCATAAAACATATGGGCTAACAAAAGCATAGCCCTGTCCAGCATCACATAACTGACCCTAAGGATGACAGGTCAGCACAATTTACCTAATGTATTATTTTTTTCTCAATTTCTCAATAAGAAGCTTTTGGCCTAGGGGTGCCGTGAATAAAATGCTGATGCTCTAGGGTGCCGTGATTCATGAAAGTTTGGGAATTATCCCATATATATTATTCACCTTATGGAGCCTTTTCACACAATAATCAAATCTAATTTGACAAATTATCTCAGAATTGCTGCTTTTGGTTCCAAAATAAAAAGCATTGCTCTCCCACGGTGGATCATTTTTAGGTATGCCCATAAATTCAGTCAATGACGTCTTTCACAGATAATATCGCGTCGGCCCTGCAGGATAGCCGATGGCAGATATATCTGCAGATATGTCAGCGCATCGTGCTGTGAGTACGGGCAGTCTGCAGACCACCTGTACACTTGCTGCAGGGGCCGTAGGTGACTGACAGCACAACTGGTTGGGCACATGTAAATGCCTGCTCAGTTGTGACGTCAGACACAACATATCGGGCCAACGATCGATAACTGTGTATGCACTTACTGATTGTCAGAGATGTCGGGGGAAAGCTGGACGGCCGATCTGTCGGCCTAGTGGGTGCCCAGCTTAAGGCTCCTATTTATCATACCATAACTTTGTTGGAAATAACCGTGAAGCACAACTGTATACACAATTTATGAAGCTAGCTTTTTGGAGATTGCCCCCCATAACTAACGCATCATTGGGGGCAAAGCTTATGTGTGAGACTGTGTAGTGTCATGGTGGGAGACAGAAGTCTCCAGCTTAGCTTCTATGAGAGAAGCCTGATTAATACCTGCTGTAAATCTGTCCTAGCATCCCTGCACCACTGCCCAGTTGCAGCATACACTGGTAAGCACTCCGCTATGCTCCACCAACAGTGTACATGTAACAGTGAGTACAGCTGTATCTGCTATCTAAACCAACAGTACTGGTTGGGTAACTGGGCTGTTCATAGCTTGAGTCATGCGCTGGGGTGTGCCCATATAACTCTGCAATATCAACAGTGGCACACACATAATTTCCTACAAAATCATGGGTTAAGCAATCACTTGATTGACAGGCTCTTGTCGGACCCGTGTCCTGGCAACTTTACCTTACCATACTCCTTCACAAAAAGTTTCCTTATTGTTGCGATATGTGGCGATTGGGAATCTAAATTTGCAGGGGCAAACCATACAGTCTAATAAATTTGCCCCTATGTATGCTAAAAAACCCCAATCGGACTTACCTCCTGTTACTCCAGGAATTGTGCTGGGACTTCTACTGACAGATTGGATTGGGTGGATCAGGACAGGGCATACTCACCTGCCAGTTTTCCCCCAGGATAGTGGCCTGAGGTGAGATGCAGGTGGTTACCGTGGGCAACGCCATTACAATAATGGGAACACAAAGAAGGGGTGGAGTCAAGATGTTGTCATTCTTTAAGAATCACGTCATAGTGCCCCCCCCGCTCACACACACACACACACACACACACACACACACACACACACACACACACACACACACACACACACACACACACACCTACCTTCCATCCATTCCACTGGACGTTCCAGGAGATTGGGCAAGTATAGTATGGGTTAATATTGCCCCAGTGCTGCTTTTAAATTGCAAGGTATGGAATCCTGTGCCACAATCCGGCTGCAGCTTCCCGTATAATTTGACCACTAGATCTGTCCCTGAGTGAAGTGTGTAGCTGATACTTCCAGCTTAGCCGTGTAAGTAATTTAGCTGATCTCACAGTAATAAATAGAACTGTGCAGGGAATGAGGTTATCCATGCAGAATGGCTTTCCCATGTGTGGGCAAATACATCAGGTGCATGAGATAACTATCACACAGACCTGGTTATCAGTCAGGAAAAGTAATATGTAAAGAGCTCTGCCAGGCCATAAACATCTTAGTGATATTTGGTGGACCCCTTTCTTTGAAAGTAAAGCATTCATAACCTAGAACCAGAAATAACGACACTGAGACTTGAATTTTGGCAGAAAATTGCTAGCTATTTATTTGTCCCTATCCATTAGGAAACCTGTAATAAAGAAATTAATTTAATATGCCGCTCCAGCTGGCATATGGTGGCGGCCCAAAAGAACGGCTCAATTAATCTGAATTAACTTTAAATAACTAACCCTATAAATTTACTAAAACTTACTATAAACCGGTAATAGTTGACAACTCAACCCCCACAGTGACTACCCACCGCTCCTGGGTGCCCTGCCGCTGCCTTCCCGGACGGGTGGTCAAGCGGCCATAAGTCGATGGAGGTGAGTGCACCTAAACCACAACAAACTGTAAAAACACTACAGTTTTCCCTACAATACAAAACTGCCGTTCTTTTCCGCCAATAAATAGCCAACGAAAACAGCCAACAACTTAAAGCCAAAGCCCACGTGCCACAAATTCTTAATACCAGGACGGGAGGGTGGGAAAGCAAATCACCAAGAGACTTAAGATGGCCTCTCCTTCCCTATATATAGCAAACCCTCCCCCTAAAGAAGGCTGTACTTTCCTCACAGCTAGGTCCACCCCTCCCCAGATGTTTAACTCTTTCCTCTCCTATGCAGTCAATACTCTCTCCCTCACTCAGCGACAGCCTGCATTGTGGTGACAAGAAAGAAAAGGCTGTAATAATGCAATAATGAGTTGTGAGTGGCATTACTGAACATCAACAGACAGTATATCCAGCAATAGCTTTATGTATATCTGATTTATATCCTTTATATATTTCCACTCATTCAGACTAGTGCTGTTTCTCTAGGCTGCTCTAGTGCCGCAGAGGAAGCACATTCAGCCTGTGAAACACCTTTGAAATCTACTGTAGACTGCGTGTGACACATGCTGCACTTCCAGTTCCCGATCCCGGTGTAGCACGTCAGAGCGCTGCAGCTGTTCCAGTGACAGACTGGCAGTTCTGCTCTTCGCATTTACACTGCAGCTTTTCTTGTTATTCATTGTACCTCAATACTTTCTGGATGACTATATCATACCTCCCAACTTTGCAGAGTGGCAGGGAGGGACATTAGCGCGCTGAAGGCGTGCGACCAAAATTAGGGGGGGTGTCCTATCGGAAAGGGGGTGTGGCCTCGCGACAAGTGCCGCGATCGCAAGCCATTCCCCCGTTTTCGTCATTATGGGGGCATGGACAGCGCTGTGAGAGCTGCTGGACATGCCCCCTGTCCCTCTCTGCCAGGAATAGACGCTGTGCTCCCTGATTGCACCTTACCCCCATTATATAGCAGTTACATTCTTGGGGGAGAAAGAGAAATCAGAGATACATACATTCAACTGGGATCATCAGTGCCATTTCCCTGCATTGGCTATAAGGTGCAATTATCCCTATGGTTACGGTATCCGGCCTCCACGTTGAATCCACTTAGGTCGACACCAATTGCTCGACACACCTAAGGCCGACACCAGAAATAGGTCGGCACGGACAAAAGGTCGACATGAACATGGTCGGCATGGAAAAAGGTCGACATGAGTTTTTCACACTTTTTACATTTTTGTTACTTTTTCATACTTTACGATCCACGTGGACTACGATTGGGAATAGTAACCTGTGGCACGGTGCTCTAATTGGAGTTCCCGGTCACATTACAAAGAAACGACACCAAAAAAAACCTCATCTCAACCTTTTTTCACGTCAACCTTTTGTCCGTGTCGACCTATTTATGGTGTCAATCTAAGGTGTGTCAACGAATTGGTGTCAATCTAAGTGGTGTCGACCTAACTGGTGTCCAACTGGAGTCCCAGACCCATGGTTACATGCATTTTAAATAAGGTTTCTGGTGGCCATTTACAGTATATGGAACCTCTTGTAAAACACACAATACAAGGTATTATCTCCCCATTCTGCCCACTTCATCAGGAAGGGGGCGGTTTTACTCTATAAAGACATACACCTTAGTTGGCTTGAAAATAAACCCTAGTGTCCATGTATGCTCACGCTGTAGGGAATGTAAGATACACTGTTGAATATTTAAACATTCTCTACAAAGCGCTGCATAATATGTAAGTGATATTCATTGTCTAATTTTTCACAGGAAATTCCAGATTCATGGACCAGAAATGTCGCAGCGTTTCAGCCAATTGCAGTAATTTCAGGGGGCCATCAGGGCAGAGTTTTAGTGGATCGGGGGGTGGTGGTGCTTGTTTTATCCTGATTTGTCATGTAAATGTTGGGAGATAAGCTATTTAAATAACTGTTAATACATAAAAATATAAATTTTCTTGGTATTCTACTGGCTTGGTCAGCCTGCGAGGATTAAAATACATGATCAGCTCTGCAAAGAGCACTGGTTAAAAAAAATAAGAATTTACTTACCGATAATTCCATTTCTCGTAGTCCGTAGTGGATGCTGGGGATTCCGTCAGGACCATGGGGAATAGCGGCTCCGCAGGAGACAGGGCACAAAAAGTAAGCTTTTAGGATCACATGGTGTGTACTGGCTCCTCCCCCTATGACCCTCCTCCAAGCCTCAGTTAGGATACTGTGCCCGGACGAGCGTACACAATAAGGAAGGATTTTGAATACCGGGTAAGACTCATACCAGCCACACCATTCACACCGTACAACTTGTGATCTGAACCCAGTTAACAGTATGACAACGTAGGAGCCTCTGAACAGACGGCTCACAACAAGAACAACCCGATTTTTTTGTAACAATAACTATGTACAAGTATTGCAGACAATCCGCACTTGGGATGGGCGCCCAGCATCCACTACGGACTACGAGAAATAGAATTATCGGTAAGTAAATTCTTATTTTCTCTAACGTCCTAAGTGGATGCTGGGGACTCCGTCAGGACCATGGGGATTATACCAAAGGTCCCAAACGGGCGGGAGAGTGCGGATGACTCTGCAGCACCGAATGAGAGAACTCAAGGTCCTCCTCAGCCAGGGTATCAAATTTGTAGAATTTTGCAAACGTGTTTGCCCCTGACCAAGTAGCAGCTCGGCAGAGTTGTAATGCCGAGACTCCCCGGGCAGCCGCCCAGGATGAGCCCACTTTCCTTGTGGAATGGGCCCTGACAGATTTAGGTTGTGGCAAGCCTGCCACAGAATGTGCAAGTTGAATTGTGCTACAAATCCAACGAGCAATCGTCTGCTTAGAAGCAGGAGCACCCATCTTGTTGGGTGCATACAATATAAGCAGTGAGTCAGACTTTCTGACTCCAGCCGTTCTTGAAATATATATTTTCAATGCCCGGACCACGTCCAACAACTTGGAATCCTCCAACTCGTTAGTAGCCGCAGGCACCACAATAGGCTGGTTCAGGTGAAACGCTGACACCACCTTAGGCAGAAAATGAGGACGCGTCCGCAGTTCTGCCCTGTCCGTATGGAAAATCAGATATGGGCTCTTATATGATAAAGCCGCCAATTCTGATACTCTCCTGGCTGAAGCCAGGGCCAGTAGCATGGTTACTTTCCATGTAAGATACTTCATCTCCACCGATTTGAGTGGCTCAAACCAATGGGATTTTAGAAAATCCAAGACTACATTAAGATCCCACGGTGCCACTGGGGGCACAACCGGGGGCTGTATATGTAGTACTCCTTTTACAAAAGTCTGGACTTCAGGAACTGAAGCCAATTCTTTCTGGAAGAAAATCGACAGGGCCGAAATTTGAACCTTAATGGACCCCAATTTGAGGCCCATAGACAATCCTGTTTGCAGGAAATGTAGGAATCGACCCAGTTGAAATTCCTCCGTGGGGGCCTTCCTGGCCTCACACCACGCAACATATTTCCTCCAAATGCGGTGATAATGTTGTGCAGTCACCTCCTTCCTGGCCTTTACCAGTGTAGGAATGACCTCTTCCGGAATGCCTTTTTCCTTTAGAATTCGGCGTTCAACCGCCATGCCGTCAAACGCAGCCGCGGTAAGTCTTGGAATAGACACGGTCCCTGCTGAAGCAGGTCCCGTCTTAGAGGTAGAGGCCACGGATCCTCCGTGAGCATCTCTTGAAGTTCCGGGTACCAAGTTCTTCTTGGCCAATCCGGAGCCACTAGTATCGTTCTTACTCCCTTTTGCCGTATAATTCTCAGTACTTTTGGTATGAGAGGCAGAGGAGGGAACACATACACTGACTGGAACACCCACGGTGTTACCAGAGCGTCCACAGCTATTGCCTGAGGATCTCTTGACCTGGCGCAATACCTGTCCAGTTTTTTGTTGAGGCGGGACGCCATCATATCCACCATTGGTTTTTCCCAACGGTTCACAATCATGTGGAAGACTTCTGGATGAAGTCCCCACTCTCCCGGGTGTAGATCGTGTCTGCTGAGGAAGTCTGCTTCCCAGTTGTCCACTCCCGGAATGAATACTGCTGACAGTGCTATCACATGATCTTCCGCCCAGCGAAGAATCCTTGCAGCTTCTGCCATTGCTGTCCTGCTTCTTGTGCCGCCCTGTCTGTTTACGTGGGCGACTGCCGTGATGTTGTCCGACTGGATCAACACCGGCTGACCCTGAAGCAGGGGTTTTGCCAGACTTAGAGCATTGTAAATCGCTCTTAGCTCCAGTATATTTATGTGAAGAGACATCTCCAGGCTTGACCATACTCCCTGGAAGTTTCTTCCTTGTGTGACCGCTCCCCAGCCTCTCAGACTGGCATCCGTGGTCACCAGGACCCAGTCCTGTATGCCGAATCTGCGGCCCTCTAACAGATGAGCACTCTGCAACCACCACAGAAGAGACACCCTTGTCCGTGGCGATAAGGTTATCCGCTGATGCATCTGCAGATGCGATCCGGACCATTTGTCCAGCAGATCCCACTGAAAAGTTCGTGCGTGGAATCTGCCGAATGGAATCGCTTCGTAAGAAGCCACCATCTTTCCCAGGACTCTTGTGCATTGATGCACAGACACTGTCCCTGGTTTTAGGAGGTTCCTGACAAGTTCGGATAACTCCCTGGCTTTCTCCTCCGGAAGAAACACCTTTTTCTGAACCGTGTCCAGAATCATTCCCAGGAACAGCAGACGTGTCGTCGGGGTCAACTGAGATTTTGGAAAATTCAGAATCCACCCGTGTTGTTGCAGCACTAGTTGGGTTAGTGCTACTCCGTCTTCCAGCTGTTCTCTGGATCTTGCCCTTATCAGGAGATCGTCCAAGTAAGGGATAATTAATACGCCTCTTTTTCGTAGAAGGATCATCATTTCGGCCATTACCTTGGTAAAGACCCGAGGTGCCGTGGACAATCCAAACGGCAGCGTCTGAAACTGATAATGACAGTTTTGCACCACGAACCTGAGGTACCCTTGATGTGAAGGGCAAATTGGGACATGCAGGTAAGCGTCCTTTATGTCCAGGGACACCATAAAGTCCCCTTCTTCCAGATTCGCTATCACTGCTCTGAGTGACTCCATCTTGAACTTGAATTTTTGTATGTACAGGTTCAAAGATTTGAGATTTAGAATAGGTCTTACCGAGCCGTCCGGCTTCGGTACCACAAATAGCGTGGATTAATACCCCTTTCCCTGTTGTAGGAGGGGTACCTTGACTATCACCTGCTGAGCAAACAGCTTGTGAATGGCTTCCAATACCGTCGCCCTGTCCGAGGGAGACGTTGGCAAAGCAGACTTTAGGAACCGGCGAGGGGGAGACTTCTCGAATTCCAACCTGTAACCCTGAGATACTACCTGTAGAATCCAGGGGTCCACCTGTGAGCAAGCCCACTGTGCGCTGAAATTCTTGAGTCGACCCCCCACCGTTCCTGAGTCCGCTTGTAAGGCCCCAGCGTCATGCTGAGGGCTTTGCAGAACCCTGGGAGGGCTTCTGTTCCTGGGCAGGGGCTGCTTGCTGCCCTCTCTTACCCCTTCCTCTGCCCCGAGGCAGATATGACTGTCCTTTTGTCCGCTTGTTCTTATAGGAACTAAAGGACTGCGGCTGAAAAGACGGTGTCTTTTTCTGTTGGGAGGGGGTCTGAGGTAAAAAAGTGGATTTTCCGGCAGTTGCCGTAGCCACCAGATCCGATAGACCGACGCCAAATAATTCCTCCCCTTTATACGGCAATACTTCCATATGTCGTTTGGAATCTGCATCACCTGACCACTGTCGCGTCCATAAACTCCTTCTGGCAGATATGGACATCGCATTTACTCTCGATGCCAGAGTGCAAATATCTCTCTGCGCATCTCGCATATAAAGGAAAGCATCCTTTAATTGCTCTATAGTCAATAAAATACTGTCCCTATCCAGGGTATCAATATTTTCAGTCAGGGAATCCAACCAGACGACCCCAGCACTGCACATCCAGGCTGAGGCGATGGCTGGTCGCAGTATAACACCAGTATGAGTGTATATACTTTTCAGGGTAGTTTCCAGCCTCCTATCAGCTGGATCCTTGAGGGCGGCCGTATCAGGAGACGGTAACGCCACTTGTTTCGATAAGCGTGTGAGCGCCTTATCCACCCTAGGGGGTGTTTCCCAGCGCGCCCTAACCTCTGGCGGGAAAGGGTATAATGCTAATAACTTTTTTGAAATTAGCATTTTTCTATCTGGGTTAACCCACGCTTCATCACATACATCATTTAATTCCTCTGATTCAGGAAAAACTACAGGTAGTTTTTTCACCCCCCACATAATACCCCTTTTTGTGGTACTTGTAGTATCAGAGATATGCAAAGCCTCCTTCATTGCCGTGATCATATAACGTGTGGCCCTACTTGAAAATACGTTTGTTTCATCACCGTCGACACTAGATTCAGTGTCTGTGTCTGGGTCTGTGTCGACCGACTGAGGTAAAGGGCGCTTTACAGCCCCTGACGGTGTCTGAGACGCCTGGGCAGGTACTAACTGGTTTGCCGGCCGTCTCATGTCGTCAACTGATTTTTGTAATGTGCTGACATTATCACGTAATTCCATAAACAAAGCCATCCATTCCGGTGTCGACTCCCTGGGGGGTGACATCACCATTATCGGCAATTGCTCTGCCTCCACGCCAACATCGTCCTCATACATGTCGACACACACGTACCGACACACAGCAGACACACAGGGAATGCTCTTATCGAAGACAGGACCCCACTAGCCCTTTGGGGAGACAGAGGGAGAGTTTGCCAGCACACACCCAAGCGCTATAATATATATGGGAACAACCCTATATAAGTGTTGTTCCTTATAGCCGCTTAAATATATAAAAATATCGCCAAAATATGCCCCCCCTCTCTGTTTTACCCTGTTTCTGTAGTGCAGTGCAGGGGAGAGTCCTGGGAGCCTTCCTCACAGCGGAGCTGAGCAGGAAAATGGCGCTGTGTGCTGAGGAGAATAAGCCCCGCCCCCTATTCCGGCGGGCTTTTCTCCCGGAGTTTTAGACATTTGGCATGGGTTAAATACATACATATAGCCTTAATGGCTATATGTGATGTATTCTTTTGCCATAAAAGGTATTATATATTGCTGCCCAGGGCGCCCCCAGCAGCGCCCTGCACCCTCCGTGACCGTCTGGTGTGAAGTGTGTGACAACAATGGCGCACAGCTGCAGTGCTGTGCGCTACCTTCATGAAGACTGAAGAGCCTTCTGCCGCCTGTTTCCGGACCTTAAATCTTCAGCATCTGTAAGGGGGGTCGGCGGCGCGGCTCCGGGACGAACCCCAGGGTGAGACCTGTGTTCCGACTCCCTCTGGAGCTAATGGTGTCCAGTAGCCTAAGAATCCAATCCATCCTGCACGCAGGTGAGTTGAAATTCTCTCCCCTAAGTCCCTCGATGCAGTGAGCCTGTTGCCAGCAGGACTCACTGAAAATAAAAAACCTAAAAAACTTTTTCTAAGCAGCTCTTTAGGAGAGCCACCTAGATTGCACCCTGCTCGGACGGGCACAAAAACCTAACTGAGGCTTGGAGGAGGGTCATAGGGGGAGGAGCCAGTACACACCATGTGATCCTAAAAGCTTACTTTTTGTGCCCTGTCTCCTGCGGAGCCGCTATTCCCCATGGTCCTGACGGAGTCCCCAGCATCCACTTAGGACGTTAGAGAAATAATAGTACAGCCTGTACCACTCCAGCAGGTTGCAGCTCTGCTAGAGGCACCAACGGTTGGATTACGTTTTTCAAGCCGAGGCAGTAGCCCAGGGACTCCACATAGTGGGGGCTCCCAAAACTTAGCTACATCATCATTGGGGTGGGACTTGGTACATCTGTCAGCTTTTGTTTGTGGCATAATGGTTACTGGGAACACTGCAATGTGGTATTTGGAGTATTTAGACATTTTACTTTAAAGAACATCACTACCAATAAAAATTATAGAAATAATTTAATTGGTTGGGGGCCCATAAGTTAGTTGCTCTGGAGCCCCTCAGAAAACTTGATCCTTCATAAGGTGTAGGAAACATTGTGAAGAAATGTTAGGGTGTAATAAACCTTTTTTTAATTGCCCTTGTATTTTTTTTACCTCATTCAGCAGATAATATGATTGAGGACTGATAAAACACTTTCAAATATTCCTTTCTGGAGTAAAAGTCCTTCTTCTGGGTCAGTGAAGAGTGGGGACAATGCCAACCACATAAATAATTTGCTTACTACAGTATGTGGGCCCAGATTTTACAGATCAGTCTCTCTTTATCTATAGAACAAGGGAGCTTTTCTTGTGGAACCACCCTAGAACCAGTGCCAGATTAAGGGGGTCATGAGCCTGGAGCTAAAATTTCTAAAAGGCCTATTGCGTGCCACCGCATGGGGTGTAACCAACACTGCAGATGTGTAGCTATAGCTACTGATATGGGGGCGTAACCAGTGCTGTATATACACTGCTCAAAAAAAAAAAGGGAACACTAAAATAACACATCCTAGATCTGAATGAATGAAATATTCTTATTAAATACTTTGTTCTTTACATAGTTGAATGTGCTGATAACAAAATCACACAAAAATTATCAATGGAAATCAAATTTGTTAACCCATGGAGGTCTGGATTTGGAGTCACCCTCAAAATTAAAGTGGAAAAACACACTACAGGCTGATCCAACTTTGATGTAATGTCCTTAAAACAAGTCAAAATGAGGCTCAGTAGTGTGTGTGGCCTCCATGTGCCTGTGCCTGCACGATGGACCACAGTAACGGGGATCGCAGGTCAGTGACGGGATGGTGCGAAAATTCCAAACGCAGCGGCGATCGCAAGGAGATTGGCAGGAAGAGGGCGTTTGTGGGTAGCAACTGACCGTTTCTAGGGAGTGTCCGGAAAAATGCAGGAGGGACCCGGCGTTTTGTGGGAAGATTTCTGATGTCAGCTCCGGCCCCGATCATCGCAGCGGCAGAGATTTCTGATGTCAGCTCCGGCCCCGATCATCGCACCCCTGCACACACGTACAATAACCTCCCCCTGTAGGCGGCAACTAACTGATCGCAGGGATGCAAAAAACGCACCCTAGCAATCGGGTCTGAATTACCCCCATAGTGAAGTGGCACTCACACGGTCTTCAACAGAACAACCAAAGTGTATATCCTATTCGGATGTTTAGGTCCCTTGTTAGACACGTTTGACCTATATATAATATCCAGTCGACGACTACCCAGCCGAAACATGTCAAAATAAAGAATATATATATATAATGCAATTAAGTTTCCGGCTGTCGGAATCCCACCTGTCAAAATTCCAACACCAGAACAGAATCCCTACACCCATGAAAACACTGACATTGGCAGGGGTGTTAGGTTAGGGTTAGGCTGCTGGAAGGGAGGGTTAGCGGGTTAACGGGTATTTTTCGGTATGCCGGCATTGGTATTTTGACCGCTGGCATCCCGACCGGCGGTTACCCATACCAAACCCATATATATATATATATATATATACATACACACACACATATATATACATGCATTTTTTATTATACGTTTTATATATATATATATATATATATATATGTGTGTGTGTGTGTGTGTATATACCCATATGTTTATGCAGTATGTGTGTAATATACATATATATAATATATATATATATATATATATATATATATATTTTACACACATACTACATAAACATATAGGTATATACACATACTGTACACGTTTAAAAAGTGTGTGTGTGTGTATATATATATATATACACATATCAAAAGTCAATGGCTGCTGGGAGCTACTGTAGCAGGATTAACACATTACCTATAGTATACTGATGTCTCAGGCCGCCTTCAGGGAGCAGTTTGCAAGCTGTCATTGTGCCTCCTGCTTCCTTCACAGCGCGGTAGTGGCGGGGCAATGGGCGCAGCAGGGAGGCCAGGGATAGCTGACGCTGTCAGAGCGCCACCATAAGTATACAGCTAATGCCCCCATTCGATCCGCCAGTGCCGCGGGAGGGGAAGAGGGGGCCGCGGGAGGATGGAGATGGGGGGGGGGCACGGCTTGGAGGAGTCGGGGACTGGGACAGCTTGTGGCAGGCTGCTGTAACAGGAGACAATGTTTTCCTGTGTACAGCAGCAGCTGATGGGCAGACACTGTGGGCCTATTTTAATGGGGTGGCCTGGAGCTGCAGCTGCACGTTGCACATTTTTTTTCACAATGCTGATGTCGTTTGGTCACTTTATTGCTAAAAACAGATTTCAATCTAGAGCGAATAGATGCCGCGTTTTAAACATGGTGTGAACATCACCCTAACTCATGGAATACTTTTAAAAATTAGCCATGTCAGCCAAGTGGACTTGGCTTCACAGCAAAGAAGAGATGGATGATAGCTTCTGCAAAGGGTGTGATACAATTTCCCGGTGGTCACATGACCGACACCTACATCTCGCCACTTAGAATGCCGACAGAGAGCGGGATAATTATTTTATCCCTCCCCTGTCCCCTACACTAACCCTAACCTGCCTGGAGGGACTGCTAGGGATAACATTCGGGGGAAGAGGCGGCTAGCGCTAAGACACTGGGGTGGTGGCTAGGGCTATGCCTCAGTGGTGGTTGTGGTGGTGGTGGTGGTGGTCGGGTGGGGGCTGGGCTAACCCCACTTTAGTGACTAACCCTAACCCCCCCAGGCCCTAACTCTAACAGTCACCCCGATACTTACCTTCGGGATGTCAGTGTTCCGGCGCCGGGATTCTGGTGTCAGTCACATGACCTCCGGCATCATGACTGCCAGGATGGTAACCACATTCCACTGCAAATAATGCTTCTATGGCTTGAAATAAATGGGTTAAAATCAGTGGTTTTCAAATTGCGTGACTAGGCACCCTGGGGTGCTTCAGGGCACTTGCAGGGGTTCCCTGGTTTGGTGGTCCAGGACCAATACAAATTATGTATGGTCAACATAATAGGCAAAACCAGTGCTGGTGGCTTCCAGTCACAAGATATGTGGACAAATAAAAGCAAATCCTGTCCCTCACCACATAGCCCTAAGCATGACAAATAAACTCAACTTATTTAATTTAATTGAATACTTTTTTCTGAATTTCTTCATAATAAACTTTTGGCCTAGGGCTACCATGAAAAAGAATCTGATACTCTAGGGCAGGCTTTTTCAACCAGTGTGCCGCGACCAGTTGCAAGGTGTGCTGCGGAGCCAGAACAGCTTCCTGCACCTTCAGAGTGACCTGTTGACCCGGGCTCTTCTTAGAGGATCAGTCGTGCTCTGACCGTGACCTATGCCATGAAGATGCGGCGGTGTGATATCATAAGTCACGGACGCTGCGTCTCACCACCCAGCCAACCCACCCGCCTACATACACATCTTCCAGTTCCTGCCTGCATACACAGCTTTCCTTGCCCACCCACATCCACACCTGCCCGACCGCCCGCTGCTCAGTATTCGCAGCACTACACTATGAACAACCCCCGCCACTGAGGGACAGGGAGGAGGACAGCTGACCGGTAGGGGCTAATATTTGTTATTTTATTTCTCTTGTGGGGAACAATAGGATTTATGTGGGGAGAATAAGGATTTATGGATTTATGGGGGGAATAATGTGAATAATTCATGTTGGGAGCAATAGGATTTATGTGGGGAGAAATGTGATTGATTTATGTGTGAGCAACATGATTTATGTGGGGAGCAATGTGATTGATTTATGTGGGGAGCAATAGGATTTATGTAGGGAGCAACATGATTTGTGTGGGGAGCAATGTGATTGATTTATGTGGGGAGCAATAGGATTTATGTAGGGAGCAACATGATTTATGTGGGGATCAATGTGATTGTTTTTTCTGTGTAGGCCAGTGTATGTGTGTTGTTCTTTTAACTGTGAGGGCCAATGTGTGTTTTTTGTTTTTTTTCTGTGGGGAACTGATGGTGTGCCTTGGCCATTTTTAAATATTGTCCGTTGTGCCGCAAGTAAAAAAAAGTTGAAAATCACTGCTCTAGGGTGCTGTAATATAAAAAAAGATTGGGGACCACTGGTCTAAACACACCCGATTCTTAGTAGCCTAGTGTGCAAGGGGTTATTCCAAGTATTGTATTCATGTTACTGCTTATCACCATCTTTTTTTATTATTCCTTTTTATGCGTGGAGGTATCACAGCGCTGAACAACACACTAAAGAAGGAAAGTAGTATGGATTGGAGAATACGGAGAAAAAACACAGCACCCATGTCGTTTTTTTCGAGATATTGTAACATCAATTTAAGAAAATGACGGCATACATTAGAGGAGGCTGTCTGCAGCGGCTTAGAACAGATTGAAACGTGAATCTTTAGACTACACTGAAGATGTTTTTTTATGAGCTGCATAAGGAAATATATTGGTCACAGTCAGTAGAACAACATGGGGAGAACACGCTGGTATATATACTGTAGATTGTCCTTAGAACATCTCTGATTGTTCGGGCAGGAGAAAAGTGGAATTTAATTGCCAGAGCCATTATAATAAATGCACAGATGCCTGAGGACAGCAGGGTAGAGGGCCTACCACAAGTGGAACATGGAAAGGATAGGTCGTAAAGGACCTTCTCTATATCTCCCCAGTGTCCTGAGAAGACAAGACACCTCTTGTTTCCCAGATAAGAGTCTCATCTTCCAATTGCTACTGATTTAAGTGATTATGGGGGTAATTCCAAGTTGATCGCAGCAGGAATTTTTTTTAGCAGTTGGCCAAACCATGTGCACTGCAGGGGGGGCAGATATAACATTTGCAGAGAGAGTTAGATTTGGGTGGGTAATTTTGTTTCTGTGCAGGGTAAATACTGGCTGCTTTATTTTTACACTGCAATTTAGATTGCAGATTGAACTCACCACACCCAAATCTAAGGGTGTGTACACACGTGAGATATTTTCTTTCGATTTTGACTATATAGTAAAAATCGCAAGAAAAGTTAGTGCACATCGCAAGGTGAAAGTCACCTTGCGATCCTGATTCGATCCCGATGCGCGGTCCCGCCAGGTTGGCATCGCAAGAAAAGATAGACTGTGCAGGCAAGTCAATCCTTGCTAGATCGGTGTACTATCTAGTTAATCTCACATGTCAATGACATCCAGAGCCGGCCTTAGGCATAGGCAAACTAGGCAAATGCCTAGGGCATCTGGTATGCTTAGGGGCACCAGCAGCTTCTGCTGATTAAAATGATATGCGGCATGCCTATATTCTGTGTGTGACTGCGGCTGTATCTGCATACGAAATGCTACATTGCAGTGTATTCCTAGAAATCACTGTAATGTAGCATTTCGTATGCAGATACAGCCACAGTCGCACACAGAATACAGGCATGCTGCATATAATTTTAATCAGCAGAAGCTGCTTGTGTATCCTAGCCACATAGTAATGCATTTTCATAAACAAAAGGCGCCCGACGTTAGCAGAGCTGCCAGCTGACTCATGCCAGGCATCTCCTGCAGAACTAGCGGCGGTGCTAGGGGGCACCAGCCAAAATCTTGCCTAGGGCATCAAATTGGTTAGGGCCGGCTCTGATGACATCTCACATAAGCCAAAATCTCACATAAGCCAAAATCGTAAGCACACATAGTCCATATCTCAAGAAAAGTTAGTCAAAATCTGTGCTATCTGGGCTCCAGGGAGTTCAAGGGAAATCGCAAGTAAAAATCGGGCATAGCAAGGATCTCACTGTGTGTACACACCCTAACTCTCTCTGCACATGTTATATCTGCCCCCCTGCAGTGCACATGGTTTTGCCCAACTGCTAAAAAATGTCCTGCTGCGATCAACTTGGAATTACCCCCCATAAAATCTGCTGGTGCAAATAAAACATAAATATAAAATCCCTCATTCATCAATCCTAGTCCTAATCCTGGCCGCGTCCTTACTGTAAATGTCCCAAATTTATATTTGGGCTAAAAGCTTTACGGAATATAAGGATATATATATTTGTGTCTTGTCCAGTCCTACTGTCTGGCACAATTGCCAGTTACCCCTCAGGCTTTGCACATGGGAAGAGGACTCAATAATTGAGTCATCAGTGTTTAGAACAATCTGCATTATGTAAAAAATATATATATACTTCTACTAAGGTTATAGGGTCTGATTCAGGTTTGTAAGCAAAGCAAAAAAAAATTGTAAGCAAAGCAACAAAAAAAAGCACACAACTGGGCAAAACCATGATGCACTGCAGGTGGGGCAGATATAACATGTGCAGAAAGCGTTAGATTTAGGTGGGTTATATTGTTTCTGTGCAGGGTAAATACTGGCTGCTTTATTTTTACACGGAGAGAGTATTGACTGCATAGGAGAGGAAAGAGTTAAACATCTGGGGAGGGGTGGACCTAGCTGTGAGGAAAGTACAGCCTTCTTTAGGGGGAGGGTTTGCTATATATAGGGAAGGAGAGGCCATCTTAAGTCTCTTGGTGATTTGCTTTGGGGTGAGTGCTGCTTTGCAGAATCCCCCCATTTTCTTTTTCGGATTTATACATTTCAGTGTTTTGTCAGCTAGTCATGGGCAAAGTGATTCACTGAACTGAGCTGAGACACATGACTCAGTTCAGTGAAGTGTCTGGAGTCAGTGTCTCGGCACATGAGTCATGACTCATCTGTAGTAGAATGTGTTGCAGAGACTGCACATGAATCAGTGAGTTGCCAGTGCTGGAGGATCAGTGCTGGACTCATGGAGTTATTCAGCTGCAGTGATTGTACAGTGTATCTGGGGGAGGCAGCTGCTTATGCCCTGATTGTTAATAATATGTTAACATAGATTTACTGTTATGTTGATATATTATTAATAACCACTTATTGCATACTAGTTATAGAATATGACATTACTTTTGGCTGAGGAGAGAAAGCTTAACAGCCATGAAACACATCATTCATTCTGTAACTAAACCAAATAAAAACGTTTTTTTTTTTTTTTTTAATCTTGCATACTTTGCTGATTGGATGATTTTAGGTGGCCTTGGATTTATTATATTATCCACTATCTAGCCTCCAGGGAGTTTGCCACCCACAATCACACTGAGCAGGATCAGTGAGCACTGAGCCGAGAGCCCTGTACCACAGGGGCTCCACCTCCTGCTGCATGAATCAGATTCATTCACTGAGTCACTGAGTCTACACAGTGTACAACTGTCTCACTCACTGGCAGACTCAGGATGAATCATGATTCATGACATGGATCAGGCACAGCAGCAGAGCACTCACTGACTGGTGAGTCGTGACTGCTCCCTCCCCCCTCCCACTGGGTGTCACCTGGTATAGCCTCTGGCCAATCACAGCTAAAGACAGCAGAACACACTGACTGAAGGACACAGGACACAGAGTTTCCTCCCTCTGTCTGAGAGAAGCTGCTGCTGCTGCTGTCTCGACTCATGAAACAGTGAGTGACTCGAATCATTCACACTTCCTGATGATTCCAGTCACTGTGTTGAGACAGAGAGTCAGTAGCCATCTCTATTGTCAGCTCCCTGCATTTAGGTCACACATCAGTGCTCTGGCTGCCACTCGCCCACGTTACCGCTCATCGGGCGGTGGGGGCTGGTTCCGGGGGCGAGCTGGCTGGCCCTGGGGACGGCGTCCCGTCTCCTAGGGCCTCCTCGAGGGATCTGGCGGAAGCCGGGCCGGATGTGACTGGCGGGAGCGGCCGACGAGGAGGATCAGAGAGGGAGTCAGGCCGCCCGGAGGTGGGCGGGCAGCAGCCCTTGCCTCCGGGCATGGCCGGGGAAGCCCCAGTGCCGGGTGCCCGCGGGAGCGCGCCGCGCCAGGCGCTCATCCAGGGACCGGAGACTGAGTTCGATGCCCAGCTCTTCCCCCTTGCCGGGGCCGGCTAGTGGTTCCAGGCGGGGGGAGGGCACTGGGCGGGGGACGGTGGCCAGCCGAGCGAGGCCTGTCGCCTCGCACGGCGTCATCCCCAAACGCTTCGGCTGAGAGAGCACGGACCGGAAGCGGTGGGACGCGCGCGCGCCCACGCGCGGCTCCGGCGGCGCCGCTCGCGAACGTGTGCGCGCAGCGGCTCCGCTTTCCTCCTTGTCTCCTCAGCCCTCTCCCCCGCAGCCGGAACACGGTGTGGAGCGGGGAGGGAGGGGGAGAGGCAGTGATCAACCAGGTTAAGCTAATGGAGCTCTTAATGCAGGAGCCCAGACAAGAGGCCTTGTGGTGACAGAGAGCAGTGGGGCGCGCGCCCGAGGTGCGCGCGCGCCCACGCTCGCCTCTGGCGCCGCTAGCCGCGCACGTGTGTGCGCAGCAGCGCCGCCGGCCCTGCTGTCTCCCCTGCTATCTCCCAGGCAGCCGGAGTCCGGCGGGAGCCGGGGGGAGAGGGGAGACAGGGCAATTATGATCACTGGCAGGGCAGTGCGATACCAAGGAGAAGGGGTGCGGCAGCAAGAGGTCACCGGGTGCGCGAGCCCGTGTCCACTGAAAGCGGAGCAGTGCGCGCGCGCTCTGCTGCGCCGCGGGGTTCCCGGTCTTTTCAGATCACTCCCCCAGGGCCGGAATCTAGCGGCCTGCGGGGGAGGAGGGGGGACAGGGAATGGGTTGGTGGCCGCGGGGCTGCTGCACGCGCCGCAGGAGCTCGCGGCGGTCCCACCCCCCCCCTCTGCGGCATCGGATAGTTCCGATACACGGGAAGAGGGGACAAATTCGGAGGCGAGGGCAGTGCGGGCGTCGACAGCGGTGCCTCCGCTTTCCCGCAAGGGCAGCGTGCGTCGGATGCCCGGCACACGCATGTCGGGCGGCGAGTGCGTGGTCGCACGCGGGCCCCGGCGAAGGACCCAGGACCGCGTTTTGGGGCAGTCACGACCCCTCCGGAGCGCTGGCTCGGCCCTGGCCACAGCGGTGAAGGTGTTAGGGCCGCTAGCCGCAGCTGCCTCCCCTAGAACGGCTGTTCGTTCCGGCGGGCTGCGGGCTATGGCGGCGCAGCGGGTGGCACGCGCCTGCCGTGAGCTCGGGACGGTCGCCGCAGAATTACAACAGGGTCCAGGGCAGGACGCGGGGGAGCTCACGGCCGCAACGCCCCCAGCACTGAGGCCGCGGCATGTGCCGCGAGTGCTGGAGGGGTCCTCCGCTTCTTCCTCTTTTTCAAGGGAGCTCGGGGATGAGGCGATGGCAGATTTCGAGGAGGAAGGCAACGATTTGGACGCGCCGGAAGATTCCATGTCGGGGCAGTCGGCGGCATCAGGTAAGGTGGTGCAGTCGGTATTCGGGTTCCTCCACGAGCTCTAGTTCGCGTAGTTCTTCCTCTTCCTCATCTTCAATGTAGTCACAGGCGTCCGAAGTCAGTAGCACAACTAGGGCAAAGAAGCGGGCATAAATTCGCCAAGAGGGCAGCGGAACAGGCGCAAGCGGCTTAGCGAGGAAGCGCGTAGGGCCAAGAAGCTCGCAATTTGCCCGGTGTCGTGCGATTCGTCTATACTGCTGTACTGCAGGGGCTGCGAGATAGCTGCCGCAAGAAGATTTGGAGGGGGGACTTCGTGGACGTGTTCGTATTGACGAAGGTCGCGAAGAAAGAGTATAAGGTGGCGGCGCAAAGAAGGGCATCGGGGCTGAGGCATTCCGTACCTTCGATAATTGCCTGGCCGGGTTCTGGGTCTTCGCGGCATCTTACCTGGAGGACAGGCCGGCAGAGCACACGAATATAATTAGGTACCTGCATCTCGTACATGACATGCAGCGCACGTCTTCGGGATCGGAGTGGCGCAGGTACGATCAGGAATTCAGGGAACAACAGGAAGGTTTGCAGGTCATGGACTTCGGGTTCAAGGACGTTGAGGTTGGGCTCAAGGTCACCCGGGCTTCGCTACAGGCGGAGGAGCCCCGGAAGCCGGGGGCGGACGGGCACCACGCAGGGTCGTCCTCCCAGTGGTTCGGCGCGGACGGCGGATTGGCCAAGTCAGGTAGGTCGGCAGTCCGCGCAGGGGGGCGTGCCACCACAAAAGGAAAATGTTTCACGTTTAACAACGCGGCGTGTTCCTTCGGGGGATGACTTGGTCATCTCTCCAGTGGGGGTGGTTCCTAAGAAGGCTCCAGGCGCCTTCCGGCTCATTTGAGTTCGCTTTTAGGTGTGTACTGCCGGAAGCTGTGAAGGGCGACTGCGGGGTGTGCCAGAACGCACCATTTCGTGCGTTTGTCCTCAGAGATTAAGAGGGATTTGGCAATATGGGCCTCGTTCCTCGAGGACTTCAACGGGGTGTGTATATGGCAGGCCCCAATGGCGGACAGCGCTAGGTTGCAGCTGTTCACCGACGCAGCGGGCGCCTCTGGATTCGGTTGCCATCTGGAGGGATCTTGGTGCGCGGCCTCGTGGCCGGCAGAATGGCATCGCGGGGGTTTCACGAAGGACCTTTTGCTTCTGGAGTTTTTCCCATTATGGTGGCGTTTGGAGGTCTGGGGCGATCGGCTGGCTAATCGCAGCATTTTGTTTAGATGCGATTATCTGGGCGTGGTGCATGCGATTAATAACCAGAGGGCAAAGTCGTTGGTGGTTATGCGGGTGCTAGGGCAATTGCTTTTGACATGCTTGCGTAGGAACCTGTGGTTCCGCGCGCAACATGTGCCCGGTTCGGAGAATGGGATTGTCGACGCTTTGTCGCGAGGACAGTGGGAGAGGTGTTGGTTGTTGGCACCTGAGGCCAACGAGCAAGGTTTTCATTGTCCCGGTTAGGTTTGGCAGGTGATCGGGCCGGACTGGAGGGTCTAGCGTTGCGGTCAGTAGCGCCAGCCACGCTCAAGGCTTACGAACAAGCTTGGAGTGAATGGGAGGAGTTTGTCCAAGGGCGTCAGCATCAAGGTAAGAGTAGGCATCGGCTGATGCTTTCTTTTATATGGCAGCTTTACGTCTCCGGTAGGTCACGAGCAGTGGTATCGCGGTATTTGGCAGGCATCTCATTTTTCTGCAAGCTGCGAGGCGTCCCTGACGTAACGAAAAGCGAGGTTCTGCGGAAGGCAATGAAAGGGTGGGTGCGAGTTGCGCCGTCGCCACCGGATAGGAGGCGGCCCATCGATGCGGCTTTGTTGCCAGCCGTCATCGAGGCGGTAGGGCGAGTCGCGTCGTCCAGGTTTGAGACGCTTTTGTTTAGTTTGGCGTTCTCAATGGCTTACCACGGGGCCTTTCGAGTTTCTGAGTTGGTAGCGCCTTCCAAGAGAGCAGATTCGCGCATGCTGGTCGGGGACGTGGTAGTGGGTGAGAGGTCCTTGCTGTGCAGGTTGCGACGCTCCAAGACGGATCAAGTGGGGAGAGGGCGCTGGGTTACAATGGTTCCAGCGCTAGAGGAGAGCGTTTGCCCAGTTGGCTGGCAAGGCAATATGTGGTGGTGCGACCCGTTAAGGAGGGGTCTTGGCTGTTGCATTATGATGGGCTGCCAGTCACGAAATACCAGTTTCGTTGGATGCTGAGTCGTTGTTTGGCGGGCTTGGGCCTCCCACCCACTGCTTTCGGTACCCATTCCTTTCGCATAGGCGCAGCGACGTCGGCTGCTGCGGCGGGTTGCTCCAGAACTGAAATCCAAGCGGTGGGGCGATGGAAGTAGTCAAGTTACAGACGATATATTCGCCTCGTCACATGAGAGGTCGGTTTGCGCTTGGGGCTTTGTTTAAATGGCAATTTATTACGTTGTTCCAGTTCTGTGATTTTATGGTGTTGTGCGTCTGTTGGTGTTCCCCCTTTTTTATCCTACTCAGGGATTAGCTACTCGCCGTTGCTGGCATGAGTCGGCAGCGGGGGTCTGGAGTTATTTGCGATTTTTTGCCTGACTTGACGGACTGAATTCTAATCTATAATTCGGCTAATTTGGTCTAATCAGAGTCCCTCAGCAGGTCTTTACGTTTCACCTCCAGCTGAGTTATTACATGTGTTTCCCATTTTATACCCCCCCCCCCTTTTTTATTTCGTTTGTTTTATTTGATCCTTCCCCTTTGTGTCTTTAATTGCGCTTTAAATTGGCAACGGAACATGGTGCAGTCGGCTAGGCCGTGACTGCTGCAATGGCGAGATCTAAAGTTTTCTTTTTTGGCAGATCCTTCAGTATAAACAATTAATAAGCCTCTTAGTAATCAATTCTACCCCTCTTTTTCCCTTCAGGATGGTTCGGAGACTATTTGCCCATTTGGGTGGTTGGCCACTCTTACATTTACTGGGCGGCCAGGTTTGTGGCCTCGGAAGGGTCTCAGGCATTGCTAGGAACACAGGGTGTCAGATGGCTTGGCTGGCGAGGAATGATGTGGGGTGAGCTGAGGAGTAGGTTAGTGAGTCAGGCCAGCAAGCATGGAGTCCCTAGGGTTTTGGTTGTCCATCTAGGTGGCAACGACCTGGGGAAGAGGACATCCTTGGATCTGCGGTGGGCCATGATACAGGATCTGGCAAGTGTGACCGCGGCATGGACCAATTGTGTGTTGGTTTTTTCCATGATGGTGCCAAGATTGTGTTGGAGGGGTGTGGCGGATGGTCGCCAGATTGATGAGGCCCAGAAAAAGGTGAACGGAGCGGTGGCAAAGTGGGTGCTGTCCCACGGTGGGAGGGTGGTTCGCCACCCGAGGATACGGTTCAGAGACAGCCACCTTTTCCGGCGCGATGGAGTACATCTATCCAATGAGGGGATGATGTTTTTTCTGGAGGATCTAGGTTTCGCTTTGCAGGAGTTAGGGTAGGTTTATGGTGGCGGTGCGAAAGACTGTGGGGATGAGTCTTTCGCTGTTGGCGGAAAAGAACGGCAGTTTTGTATTGTAGGGAAAACTGTAGTGTTTTTACAGTTTGTTGTGGTTTAGGTGCACTCACCTCCATCGACTTATGGCCGCTTGACCACCCGTCCGGGAAGGCAGCGGCAGGGCACCCAGGAGCGGTGGGTAGTCACTGTGGGGGTTGAGTTGTCACCTATTACCGGTTTATAGTAAGTTTTAGTAAATTTATAGGGTTAGTTATTTAAAGTTAATTCAGATTAATTGAGCCGTTCTTTTGGGCCGCCACCATATGCCAGCTGGAGCGGCATATTAAATTAATTTCTTTATTACAGGTTTCCTAATGGATAGGGACAAATAAATAGCTAGCAATTTTCTGCCAAAATTCAAGTCTCAGTGTCGTTATTTCTGGTTCTAGGTTATGAATGCTTTACTTTCAAAGAAAGGGGTCCACCAAATATCACTAAGATGTTTAGGAGAGAGTATTGACTGCATAGGAGAGGAAAGAGTTAAACATCTGGGGAGGGGTGGACCTAGCTGTGAGGAAAGTACAGCCTTCTTTAGGGGGAGGGTTTGCTATATATAGGGAAGGAGAGGCCATCTTAAGTCTCTTGGTGATTTGCTTTCCCACCCTCCCGCCCTGGTATTAAGAATTTGTGGCACGTGGGCTTTGGCTTTAAGTTGTTGGCTGTTTTCGTTGGCTATTTATTGGCGGAAAAGAACGGCAGTTTTGTATTGTAGGGAAAACTGTAGTGTTTTTACAGTTTGTTGTGGTTTAGGTGCACTCACCTCCATCGACTTATGGCCGCTTGACCACCCGTCCGGGAAGGCAGCGGCAGGGCACCCAGGAGCGGTGGGTAGTCACTGTGGGGGTTGAGTTGTCACCTATTACCGGTTTATAGTAAGTTTTAGTAAATTTATAGGGTTAGTTATTTAAAGTTAATTCAGATTAATTGAGCCGTTCTTTTGGGCCGCCACCATATGCCAGCTGGAGCGGCATATTAAATTAATTTCTTTATTACAGGTTTCCTAATGGATAGGGACAAATAAATAGCTAGCAATTTTCTGCCAAAATTCAAGTCTCAGTGTCGTTATTTCTGGTTCTAGGTTATGAATGCTTTACTTTCAAAGAAAGGGGTCCACCAAATATCACTAAGATGTTTATGCAATTTAGATTTCAGTTTGAACACACCTCACCCAAATCTAACTCTCTCTGCGCGTTACATCTGCCCCACCTGCAATGCAACATGGTTTTTCCCAGTTGTGTGCTTTTTTGCTTTGATTACAAACCTCTGTGTGGGGGTGGGGGCTGTGTCCTCTGTGCAGTGAAAGAAAGAGTTAATGGAGGAAAATTACAGTTTTGTTTTTAATTTTCATGGTAACTAATAGCATACTTTTACAGTTTATTGTATAATTATTGTCAGTGATTTGTAAGGCACTGTACTTAGTAATTATTAATATTTTTGGGGATATATGGTACTGCACATGTGATTTTTCCAAGTTTACTATAAGCTTTCCTTAGATAGGGCCGAAACTAGGATTTTCGTCACCCGGGGCAAGGCAGAAAATTGGCACGCCCCCCCCCCCCCCTCCCAAAAAACAAAACAAAAACAAACTCTGTCAGACTAAAATAATCATATTATCAAAAAATGCGAAAAAGAGGATAGTATTGGATAATATTCCCCTATGTGCCTCAAATACCATATGCGTGACATGCCCCGCCAGCGTGTTCAACTACATGCTCCTTTGTTTGTCCCCATACGTTGCACTATATCATAACACTTCATCACTGCACTACATTCCCCTATCCCCTATCCACTGCACTACATCACTATACTACATCCCCTACACGCTGAACTATATCACCACACTACATCCCCTTATATGCTACACCACATCAGTGCACTACGTGCCCCTATATACTGCAATACATTACTACACTACATACCCTATAAACTACACCAAATCCTCCCATCTGGGAGGCAAAGCGGAGGTTGATACTGCTAACTGGGAGCACAGTGCACTTCTATAGCTTGTACGGTGCACTGCACGCTAGTCGCAGCACTGCATGGCAAAGAAGAGAGTTTAAGACAGTAGCTGGCATAGGAGAGATCCCAGGTACTGGAGCTCACCTGCACAGCGCCTGAGCCAGCTGCGGGCAGACAGGTGGGTCAGAAACATTGCCCTGGGAGCTGTCTGCTGTCTCACAGGAGCAGTACAGCACTGCCGGTTAAAAAAAAAAAACTTGCTCCTCTGTAACTCCTTGGCACCCCCTCAAATCCTGCACCCAGGGCGCATGCACCCCCCCCCCCCCCTACATACGGCCCTGCCTTAGAATATGTGAGCAGAACTCAGGCACTCACAGAAATAGTGAATATACTGTATGCAGTGCACACTTGCTGACAGCATCTTATAACCAGTTGCTTTGTGCCAAGCAATTACTTTTATACCCCAACTAAATTATAACACCCACATATGATGTAATTCAGTGACATCGTTAGCTGGTAAATCTCAATCTGCCTGCATGTTATTATGGCACATTGGGAAATTGCATATCTACAGATAACATTTTATTTATTTGTGATTGATCCAAACTTCTGTTTCCAACAAAGACTATTGTAATGCCACATCTGGTATTCAGTTTCCAGTTCTCCTAAATGTGCATAAGCCCTTCAGTGCATGTGCATAAGGGGCCCTGTGTCGTCACACGCAGTCCTCCCTGAGTAGCAGCCTGATTGCTGTTTGGGGGTGGGGAGTGGGCGGGGCCGGGCAGCATTATGCAAAATGGGGTGCCGCCTTTGCTGACATTCATTAGTTATCATAGCTAATTGTCCCACTCAGAGCCATCTTAACATATAGGCACACTGGGCAGCTGGCCAGGAACCCACAATTAAAGGGGCCCCTGAGCAGAGGTGGGTGGTGGTCACACAATCAGAGAGGCAATGCAGCATTTTCTACCTGCCTTCCAGCCTGCATTCAGACAGTGAATGCCTGTCATTCACTGTCGGGAGCGGGAGCCATCCACCAATCAGAGTGCTGACAGCCATTCACTGTATAGTAGCATGTGGAGAGTGGTGCAGGACTGCAGAAGGGGCATGTTACTATTTTTTTTTTAATTGGTTCCCGTGAATGGGTGTGTAGGGGCCCCAGTGCACTGTTTTGCCCAGGGCCTCCTATGCTGTTAAGACGGCCCTGCTCCATCTTACCCTATGCCTACAGGGATGTTGCAGGTTTGCCAGCATCAAAAATATGACCTTTAAAATGTTTAATGCAAACTCAGAACTGATCTCTTGGTTGCAGTAAGGAAGCAGAGATCAACATTCCTATCCTGCAAGCATCCAGTAAGTTCTCTACACACAAATTACAAGGAAAATGTATTCACTCCATCTTGCTATATATCCCTTCTATACCTGATAGTATAAACACTCCTGGGCCTGTAACCCCAAGGTCTTTTCATTTCATCGACTAATGAGAATCAATCAGACAGTAGTGTGTTTGTGTGCTCGGTCCTCTGCGCCTGATTATTCTTCCGGCAGCTGATTGAAAGAAAGTCAGTTTGTGTTTTTTAGTTTTTTTAAATTACTCAGCCCCATGTAGAGAAACTACGCTGAAAGGAAACGTTCCATAAGTTTCCTTATTGTCTGTTGTTTGTTTTTCCCCTCCAACATCAGATGTCCTTCATTGTAATGTAACTTATCTAAATGTTAAGTGTAAACTTTACCAACTTCCATCCGTGGCAGGAATCACCTACGGACTTTTATTGAGCTGCAAACACTGCTTAGTTGTATCAATATATTATATTATGAAAATAAGAATTTACTTACCGATAATTCTATTTCTCGTAGTCCGTAGTGGATGCTGGGGACTCCGTCAGGACCATGGGGTTTAGCGGCTCCGCAGGAGACAGGGCACAATAATAAAAGCTTTAGGATCAGGTGGTGTGCACTGGCTCCTCCCCCTATGACCCTCCTCCAAGCCTCAGTTAGGATACTGTGCCCGGACGAGCGTGCATAATAAGGAAGGATATTGAATCCCGGGTAAGACTCATACCAGCCACACCAATCACACCGTACAACCTGTGATCTGAACCCAGTTAACAGTATGATAACAACGAAGGAGCCTCTGAAAAGATGGCTCACAACAAGAATAACCCGATTTTTGTAACAATAACTATGTACAAGTATTGCAGACAATCCGCACTTGGGATGGGCGCCCAGCATCCACTACGGACTACGAGAAATAGAATTATCGGTAAGTAAATTCTTATTTTCTCTAACGTCCTAAGTGGATGCTGGGGACTCCGTCAGGACCATGGGGATTATACCAAAGCTCCCAAACGGGCGGGAGAGTGCGGATGACTCTGCAGCACCGAATGAGAGAACTCCAGGTCCTCCTCAGTCAGGGTGTGCCCCTGACCAAGTAGCAGCTCGGCAAAGTTGTAAAGCCGAGACCCCTCGGGCAGCCGCCCAAGATGAGCCCACTTCCTTGTGGAATGGGCTTTTACTGATTTTGGCTGTGGCAAGCCTGCCACAGAATGTGCAAGCTGAATTGTACTACAAATCCAGCGAGCAATCGTCTGCTTAGAAGCAGGAACACCCATCTTGTTGGGTGCATACAGGCTAAACAGCGAGTCAGATTTTCTGACTCCAGTCGTCCTGGAAACATATATTTTCAGGGCCCTGACAACGTCAAGTAACTTGGAGTCCTCCAAGTCCCTAGTAGCCGCAGGTACCACAATAGGTTGGTTCATGTGAAAAACAGAAAACACCTTAAGGAGAAATTGAGGACGAGTCCTCAATTCTGCCCTGTCAGAATGAAAAATTAAGTAAGGGCTTTTATATGATAAAGCCGCCCATTCTGACACACGCCTGGCTGAAGCCAGGGCTAATAGAATCTTCACCTTCCATGTGAAATATTTTAATTCCACAGTGGTGAGTGGATCAAACCAATGTGACTTTAGGAAACTCAAAACAACATTGAGATCCCAAGGTGCCACTGGGGGCACAAAAGGAGGCTGTATATGCAGTACCCCTTTTACAAACGTCTGAACTTCAGGCACTGAAGCCAGTTCTTTCTGGAAGAAATTCGACAGGGTCGAAATTTGAACCTTAATGGACCCTAATTTTAGGCCCATAGACAGTACTGTTTTCAGGAAATGTAGGAACGACCCAGTTGGAATTCCTCTGTAGGGACCTTCTTGGCCTCACACCACGCAACATATTTTCGCCAAATGCGGTGAAAATGTTTTGCGGTTACATCCTTCCTGGCTTCGACCAGGGTAGGGATGACTTCATCTGGAATGCCCTTTCAGGATCCGGCGTTCAACTGCCATGCCGTCAAACGCAGCCGCGGTAAGTCTTGGAACAGACAAGGCCCCTGCTGGAGCAGGTCCTTTCTTAAAGGTAGAGGCCACGGTTCTTCCGTTCTCTTGAAGTTCCGGGTACCCAGTCCTTCTTGACCCATCCGGAACCACGAGTATCGTTCTTACTCATCTCCTTCTTATGATTCTCAGTACTTTTGGTATGAGATGCATAGGAGGGAACACATACCCTGACTGGTACACCCACAGTGTTACCAGAGCGTCCACCACTATTGCCTGAGGGTCCCTTGACCTGGCGCAATATTTGTCTAGTTTTTTGTTCAGGCGGGACGCCAACATGTCCACCTTTGGTTTTTCCCAACGGTTTACAATCATGTGGAAGACTTCCCGCTGAAGTCCCCACTCTCCCGGGTGGAGGTTATGCCTGCTGAGGAAGTCTGCTTCCCAGTTTTCCACTCCCGGAATTAACACTGCTGAGAGTGTTATCACATGATTTTTCGCCCAGCGAAGAATCCTTGCAGTTTCTGCCATTTCCCTCCTGCTTCATGTGCCGCCCTGTCTGTTTACGTGGGCGACTGCCGTGATGTTGTCCCACTGGATCAATACCGGCTGACCTTGAAGCAGAGGTCTTGCTAAGCTTAGAGCCTTGTAAATTGCCCTTAGCTCCAGTATATTTATGTGGAGAGAAGTCTCCAGACTTGATCACACTCCCTGGAAATTTTTTCCTTGTGTGACTGCTCCCCAGCCACTCAGGCTGGCCTCCGTGGTCACCAGGACCCAGTCCTGAATGTCGAATCTGCGGCCCTTTCATAGATGAGCACTCTGCAGCCACCGCAGAAGAAAACACCCTTGTCCTTGGAGACAGGGTTATCCGCTGATGCATCTGAAGATGCGATCCGGACCATTTTCCCAGCAGATTCCACTGAAAAGTTCTTGCGTGAAATCTACCGAATGGGATCGCTTTGTACGAAACCACCATTTTTCACAGGACCCTTGTGCAATGATGCACTGATACTTTTCCTGGTTTTAGGAGGTTCCTGACTAGCTCGGATAACTCCCTGGCCTTCTTCTCCGGGAGAAAACATCCTTTTCTGGACTGTGTCCAGAATCATTCCTAGGAACATTAGACGTGTCGTCGGAAAAAGCTGCGATTTTGGAATATTTAGAATCCACTCGTGCTGTCGTAGAACTACTTGAGATAGTGCTACTCCGACCGCCAACTGTTCTCTGGACCTTGCCCTTATCAGGAAAGCGTCCATATTTCTTTTAGGAAGAATCATCATTTCGGCCATTACCATGGTAAAGACCCGGGGTGCCGTGGACAATCCAAACGGCAGCGTCTGAACTGATAGTGACAGTTCTGTACCACGAACCTGAGATACCCTTGGTGAGAAGGGCAAAATTTGGACATGTAGGTAAGCGTCCCTGATATCCAGTGACACCATATCGTCCTGGTTCGCTATCACTGCTCTGAGTGACTCCATCTTGATTTGAACCCTTGTATGTAATTGTTCAAATCTTTTAGATATCACCGAGCCGTTTGGCTTCAGTACCACAATATAGTGTGGAATAATACCCCTTCCCTTGTTGTAGGAGGGGTACTTTGATTATCACCTGCTGGGAATACAGCCTGTGAATTTTTTCCCAATACTGCCTCCCTGTCGGAGGGAGACGTTGGTAAAGCAGACTTCAGGAACTTGTGAGGGGAAGACGTCTCGAATTTCCAATGTACACCTGGGATACTACGTGTAGGATCCAGGAGTCCACTTGCGAGTGAGCCCACTGCGTGCTGAAACTCTTGAGATGACCCCCCACCGCACCTGAGTCCGCTTGTATGGCCCCAGCGTCATGCTGCGGACTTGGCAGAAGCTGTGGAGGACTTCTGTTCCTGGGAATGGGCTGCCTGCTGCAGTCTTCTTCCCTTTCCTCTAACCCTGGGCAGATATGACTGGCCTTTTGCCCGCCTGCCTTTATGGGTACGAAAGGACTGAGACTGAAAAGACTGTGTCCTTTTCTGCTGAGATGTGACTTGGGGTAACAAAAGTGGATTTTCCAGCTGTTGCCATGGCCACCAGGTCCGATGGACCGCCCCTTTATACGGCAATACTTCCATGTGCCGTCTGGAATCTGCATCACCTGACCACTGTCATGTCTATAAACATCGTCTGGCAGATATGGACATCACATCTACTCTTGATGCCAGAATGCGCATCTCGCATATATAGAAATGCATCCTTAAAATGCTCTATAGTCAATAAAATATTGTTCCTGTCAAGGGTATCAATATTTTCAGTCAGGAAATCCGACCAAGCCCCCCCCAGCGCTGCACATCCAGGCTGAGGCGATTGCTGGTCGTAGTATAACACCAGTATGTGTGTATATACTTTTTAGGATATTTTTCAGCTTCCTATCAGCTGGCTCTTTGAGGGCGGCCGTATCTGGAGACGGTAACGCCACTTGTTTTTATAAGCGTGTGAGCGCCTTATCCACTCTAAGGTGTGTTTCCCAACTCGCCCTCACTTCTGGCGGGAAAGGGTATACCTCCAATAATTTTCTATCGGAGGAAACCCACGTATCATCACACACTTTAATTTATCTGATTCAGGAAAAACTACAAGTAGATTATTCCCACCCTACATAATACCCTTATTTGTGGTACTTGTAGTATCAGAAATATGTAACACCTCCTTCATTGCCCTTAACATGTAACGTGTGGCCCTAAAGGAAAATACGTTTGTTTCTTCACCGTCGACACTGAAGTCAGTGTCCGTGTCTGTGTCTGTGTCGACCAACTGAGGTAAATGGGCGTTTTTACAAGCCCCTGACGGTGTCTGAGACGCCTGGACAGGTACTAATTTGTTTGCCGGCCGTCTCATGTCGTCAACCGACCTTGCATCGTGTTGACATTATCACGTAATTCCTAAATAAGCCATCCATTCCGGTGTCGACTCCCTAGAGAGTGACATCACCAATACAGGCAATTTGCTCCGCCTCCTCACCAACATCGTCCTCCTACATGTCGACACACACGTACCGACACACAGCACACACACAGGGAATGCTCTAATAGAGGACAGGACCCCACTAGCCCTTTGGGGAGACAGAGGGAGAGTTTGCCAGCACACACCAAAAACGCTATAATTTATACAGGGACAACCCCTTATACAAGTGTTTTCCCTTATAGCATTTTCACATATGTAATCATATCGCCAAATAAGTGCCCCCCCTCTCTGTTTTAACCCTGTTTCTGTAGTGCAGTGCAGGGGAGAGCCTGGGAGCCTTCCTCACAGCAGAGCTGAGCAGGAAAATGGCGCCATGTGCTGAGGAGAATAGGCCCCGCCCCCTAAAACGGCGGGCTCTTCTCCCGGAGTTTGTGAGATCTGGCAGGGGTTAAATACATCCATATAGCCTCAAGGGCTATATGTGATGTATTTTAGCCATAAAAAAGGTATAATACATTGCCGCCCAGGGCGCCCCCCCCAGCGCCCTGCACCCTCAGTGACCGCTGGTATGAAGTGTGCTGACAACAATGGCGCACAGCTGCAGTGCTGTGCGCTACCTTATGAAGACTGAAAGTCTTCTGCCGCCTGTTTCTGGACCTCTGGACCTCTTCAACTTCGGCATCTGCAAGGGGGGTCGGCGGCACGGCTCCGGGACGAACCCCAGGGTGAGACCTGTGTTCCGACTCCCTCTGGAGCTAATGGTGTCCAGTAGCCTAAGAAGCAAATCCATCCTGCACGCAGGTGAGTTTACTTCTCTCCCCTAAGTCCCTCGTAGCAGTGAGCCTGTTGCCAGCAGGACTCACTGAAAATAAAAAACCTAACTTAAACTTTTATTCTAAGCAGCTCAGGAGAGCCACCTAGATTGCACCCTTCTCGGCCGGGCACAAAGATCTAACTGAGGCTTGGAGGAGGGTCATAGGGGGAGGAGCCAGTGCACACCACCTGATCCTAAAGCTTTTATTATTGTGCCCTGTCTCCTGCGGAGCCGCTAAACCCCATGGTCCTGACGGAGTCCCCAGCATCCACTTAGGACGTTAGAGAAATGCCTAATTTAGTGAATACAGACATACAGTATAAGCAGCGCCAGATTTGGAATACTCAGTAACCCTATGCAGATGTGCCTAGTATAAGGATCTGTCGGGACTGGAGTCCTAAACACACGTGCTCCGGACATTACCCTGGAATGATCAGGCTTTCAAGCACCGCGAGTCACACACAGGAGTCCACCGCTGCCCAGCCTAGGCTGTAGCAGATTGGTTTCTGCCAGGTCACCACTGCCAAACTAGCCGACTAGGCACATCTAGAACTGGGGAGTTACAAGTTGTTTTTCTGCCCAATGCTACTGTATGTAACAATGCTGCGTAATTTACATACACATGTCACAGGTATCAATGATCCTCAGGGCCTCATACATTTTTCAAGAGGTTTTAATATTTTACACCAGCCGGGATCTGCACAGCTCCAAGATAGTGTTAACACGTTCCAATATACTGTATGGAGATGATTGATTGACAGTTCTTGCCGGGACAGATGTAACCCAGAGAGGAGAGAAGCAGGCTATGCAGAATATGATTTACAACCTCCGCATCTATATTTATTTATCACTCTATTTACTGTTCCGTGGAATTCTATTCGGGTCCAGTCCCCCCAAAAATCCCACTTAGAGTTATTTATACAAAAGTTTTGTGTATACAATAAACACGTTTATAATTATATCTTCTTAAAATACTGCTTTGCTGATGGTTATATTTTCTGAAACTAAACTTTTAACAAAGTGAATTCATAGAAGCAAATACTTTATTACTTGAAAATTGGGCTACGGGCTCACAAACTTTTACCTATATTCCACCAAAGTAAAAAAATAAATCTATGTTATCTGTATTTTTTTTCTCAGGATACATGACCACGCCTCCTGTAGTTAGGCCACACCTCCTGAAAAGTACCTGGGCCCAGACAGGCTCTTTACCGCCCTGATGGTAGGCACCCCAGCTCACTTGGCTCTGCTGCTGATTGTATAGGGAGAAAGTTGCTGTATGTTAGATAATACTGTACACAACACTGCCCATTCATCCATTGCATTGGTAGTTGCCTGGTCTGCCTTATGTCTCCTCAAGCCTAACCGCTAACCTTGAACTAGGGATTAAGGAACAGAACACATACATGGAAATTTCTGAGTCTGCAACCCTTTCAGTCTGGCTCTCTCATTAGACTTATATAAATATACAAATGCATTTCCCAATTCTACAGCTAAAACATAGGGGGAGATCTATCAAACTTTAAAAAGAGACAAAACAAAGTAGTTACCCATGACAATCAACCAGATCCTAGCTTAGTTTGTACCTTCTGTAAAATGTCAGCTGGAATCTGATTGGTTATTGAGAGTAACTACTCCACTTTTTCTCTTTAGAAGGTTTGATACATTTACCCCAGAGGTGCCGACCTAATGCTAAAAAATGTAGGAAGAGATGCAGACCAGATTCTAGGGGATACATTTATCAATCAGATTCTAGCTTTTATCTTCTAGAAGGTGCTAGATAAATGATAAGTAGAATCTGACTGGTTGCTATGGGCAATAGCACCACTTCTAAAAACCCACACTTTAGTAAATATACTCCTAGGTGTTGACTACATAGCCAATGAATTCTACAAGCTATTGCCAATTTGAAATTGCCCTACTCAATTGGTTTAGGTCAACAACTAATGTGTCAACATCCTAAAATTTCATATGTCAACACCAGAATGTCAACATACAGTTTTAGCTTATTTTAATTTTAACCTAACCCTAAACATAATCCCTAACCCTAAACCTAACCATAAAAGAATAAAAAAACTGTATGTTGACATACTGTTGTCGGCATGTTAAATGCTGAACAAGTCAACATTTTAACCATGTCACAATTTTGGAAAGCTGCCCTCAAAAGTACAGAGGATTAGGTAATTAAAATGTTCAATTTTATTTTATCTCACCTAATTCTACTCTTTTTCTTTTGGGCAGAATGAGTTTTTAATTAAATACTTTTAAAATGGAGACATTACATATTCAGGTGCTAAATATAGGATACTTTGAATTAAATAATTAATTTGTTTATACCTGTATTAGGAGATGTTTAAAAAAGACTTATTCATTAATGATCAGCTGGCAATTCAAAAGATCGTAAAAATTCAATAAAATGTTCAAACTGAATGGCATTGTAAATTAAAATAGATGTGAATGCAAAAAGAAAAAAGAAAAAATGATTTCACAGAATATATTTTTCTTAATAATTTGTTTTTTTTCTATTTAGCAGCAACATCCAAACTGCATATTTTTTTATTATTATTAAATGCATTTACCTGTTATTAGCCATTAAAAATGCCAGTTTTTATAGGGATGGTAAAAAGATACAGTACTGTATGTCCTGGCTTAGGAGAATAAGCTGAACAGCATTATTCGTTAATGATCTGAATGTGCAAGCCTTGAGACAACAGAAAACAAAAAAAACAACATTAGATTTCTTCTGTTGTACTTTGATTTTCATTTCTAAATACATGTAATTGTCATTTCATTGGCAATAAAATAAAATAAATTGGGTAATATAATGTCACTCCATTAAAGCAACTTGTTCTAACTGTTTCAGCAATACAAATTGCTCAATAGTTTTTGAACAAATGTCTCAGCTTTCCTATGGTTGGCCTCTATCTATTAGACTTATTTAGTAAAGTTTTGAAGCACATACAGAATCTGGCTCAAAACTACGGCTTGAGACATAAAACCGGATAAACAAATATGAGGCTTCCGGAACTTTTTTATGAAATTATTTTCAGGGATACAGGTCACATAAAGTAGTTCTCTCTAGGTGGAACTACTGCGTTTATAACCTTGAACCATAGGCATGTGCAAGATCATCTTGAGGGGCGTGCGTGATATAGCCATGCTCCCGCTTAGCTGTGCCCCCACTTAGCCACGCCCAAACACAGCCCACTCAACACTTCCTGGGGGCAAGCTCCCGCTTAGCTGTGCCCCCACTTAGCCACGCCCAAACACAGCCCACTCAACACTTCCTGGGGCAAGCTGATGACACAGCAGTGTTGGATTGGAGCTTAGGAGGACTTCACTGCCTGTGCTGTACCACTCCCAGATACATGACCCAGATTGGAGTCTGCTGATCCAGGACCAGCCAGTGGAAACTCAGATTGGGGCTTCCTGAGGGCTACACAGACATACTCCCTGCAAACCCTGCTTTGCACACCTATGTGTGGAACTCCCCAACCTATAGTACATCAATGTCTGTACCATAAAGCTGAATAGAGTGCTATTCACCCCTAGTGGAAAATCATGGATAGATTTCCTTTTCTTTCCTGGGGAGGTTCGCATCCCCACCATTTGACACATGTGGCTTGCATCCCGCATTTGTAATTAAGCTATACCCCTATGTTTAGATGAAATATAGACAACCACTTGTCAGGGTCCAAAAATTGGGACAATAATGCCTAAATCAGTATTAGTGGGAGGTCTCTGTTTCATTACACATTAAGGGAATTGCATTCATTTGTAGAAAACTAATCTACCCTTTCAAAGTGCAAAATAATCATTAATAGGAAATATTTATTTAGTTCAGAGGTTCCCAAACTCAAGGCATCCTAATGGTCCAGGTTTTAAGGCTATCCATGGCTCAGCAGAAATAGTTAAATCAAATTGATTGAGGTGCTAATTAAGTCACTTGTGTCCAAGGTTAGTCAACCTTAAAACCTGGACTGTTAGGATGTCTTGTAATTTTAAAGCGGCAATCATTTACAAAGCAAAGCTAACCTGGGTAAACCCTGCAGCTAAGGGAAATGCTATTCAATGAAACAGCCGTTTCCTGCGCCCAAAAAAATTGTGATTCAGGTGCGTAAACCCACTGATTCTATGTAAACTGCTTAATCACTGGGGGGGTTTCCGCGCACAAACCCAATTTTGTGTTGTTTCTAGTTCAATCCGACTATGGGGACTTGCACATGGGGTATTTTCTTGCAAATGAATACCTCCTGCTATTAGCAGAGGGGCAAACCTGCTGCTGTCAGGATTCGCGGCCAACGCCGGTGTACTAATCGCTTACCACTGAAACTGCGGGTCTGGCGGGTCACATGATGGCAGGGGCCAATGAGAGACTATCCTCACTGACACTCCCTGCTGCTTCATGCTCAGGTATAAAAGGAGGTCTTTGCAAGCATTCAGGGCATGTGCAACTAGTTAGTGTGACAAGTGAACCTGCATATTGTCTCCTGTACTGCTCTACCAGGTCCAGTTTAACCCTTTAGCTTGTAACCAGTCCGGCCCAGCTTTAACCCTTCAGACAGTAATCAGTCCGGTCCAGCTTTATTCTTCAGCCGATAACCAGTCCGGAACAGTTTTATTCTTCAGCCGATAACCAGTCCAGAACAGTTTTATTCTTCAGCCGATAACCAGTCCGGAACAGTTTTATTCTTCAGCAGGTAACCAGTCCGGTACAGTACAATTCAGTGGTGCACTAACAGTAATACATTACAAATGTAGTTCTCACTGCTACCCAAAATCTATGCAAAAGAGTTATATTGAGCCTTCTCGATATCAGCCATGAGTTGCAGCCGTTGGACACCAGCCATCACCTGAAGCAGATAACATTGTGCATAAAACCGTGACAGCTGCTAATTGAATTCCCCTATATATGTTTGATTTGCATACCTGTGAGCAATGGGTGAGG
This sequence comes from Pseudophryne corroboree, assembly GCF_028390025.1. Lineage (NCBI taxonomy): Eukaryota > Metazoa > Chordata > Amphibia > Anura > Myobatrachidae > Pseudophryne > Pseudophryne corroboree. The sequence continues at coordinate 757,287,689 of NC_086449.1, forward strand.
CCGAAATCACCAATAATACTAATTACAAGGGGTTTCAAAGTACTTTTGGCCATGCTGTGTACAAGCAACAATCACATGAGGCAGAAGGGAAAGAAACCCTCCCGGAATGAGTTTACAATACAAGAGGTGGAGATACACTTTATACATACATAGCATACATACATACATACAGTACATACATACATACATACATACATAGGGTGGCCGATTAGCAACATAGGTGTTGGAGGAGTTACAGATCAGTGTATATCTATGTAGAGATGCAGGAACCTAACAATTCATTTCCAGACTGAGCAGAACTCTAATAAAATACAGATATTTACAGAAATTACTGTAGTACATGAATAGCCTGCTAAATGTAATTCTAAAGGGAACAAGATAACTTAAATGTATAGGTCTCCCCCCCCCCCCCCCCCCCCTGCATGAAGGCTCCTAGCATTTGGGGCCCAGCTTGCCCCTGATTTCAGACACATACCAGCGGACATGTCAGATACACACAAATCTGTACGCACTAACATAAGTCACACTCAGCAGCAGTCAAATGACATTTAGGTTTATGATATGAACATTTGGAGCTATAATTTGATTTTAGTTTTCTGGTTTTAAGAACTTTAAAACATCACATCACTGTATAATAAATTGTCTGGTCCTGTGCTTACTAGGGGCAGATTTCCAGTTATTTATAGGGCAGCATGGATGGTGTAATGGTTAGCATTACTGCCTCACAGCACTGAGGCCATGGGTATTCCTGTTTCCAGCAAGGGTGGTATGGAAGGTCGACAGTAACTAGGTCGACACTGTCTAGGTTGACAGTAACTAGGTCGACAGGGTCTCTAGGTTGACAGGGTTTCTGGGTCAACATGGTCTAGGTCGACAGGTCAAAATGTCCACAGGAGTATTTGATTTTTTTTTTTTTGGTGTCGTTTTCTCCGTGCAGTGACCGGGAACCCCAATCAGTGCACTGTGTCCCCTTGCGCGGCTCGCTTCGCTCGCCATGCTTCGGGCAAAGTGCCTCTCTCCGCTGCCGCGGCGCTCGGCACAGGTTACTATTCCCAATCGTATTCCGTGTGGATCGTTAAGTATGAAAAAGTAAAAAAAAAACTTGTGAAAAACTCATGTCGACCTTTTGAACTGTCGACCTAGAGACCCTGTCGACCTAGTTACTGTCGACCAATATCGGTCAACCTAGTTAAGGTCGACCTAGAGACTGGATCCCGTTTCCAGCCATAATCCAAAAATATAATCATAGGATAATTGGCTCCCAACAATAAAATAACCATAATGTGTCAGTGGGTGCACGTAGATGAGCAAACTAGATGGGCCAAGTGGTTCTTATCTGCCATCATATTCTATGTTTCCATAATCTATTATTTAGAGGATAATTGTGGTTGAAGTTGCTAAAATCTGTCACACTACAATGTTGCATCACGCAGAAATATAACATGAAAAGGGTATTGGTGTTGTTTTGATGGATTTATTTCTAAACTGAACTTCTAATCGGCAATTTTGTAGAATAATTACTATTCTTATGGGGTTGGGGTCGGCAAATTGTCGGGAATAGTCCACGTGTGTTGGCATGCCGACCGTTGGCATTGCCAGCGATCATGAGCCCGGCGTCAGCATCCTGACTGCCGGTCATGTGACCATATCCCTTCTTATGCTGTACTCAACAATTCCAAACAGCTACTGTACACCAGAAATACCTGGTGTGCTGAAGGAACAAAAAATGCACCAAAATCTCCCCAAGATATTTACTATCCGCATTTGTGATCCGGCAATGCTGAATCGCGTGTGCACAGAAATCTGTATCGGTCTGACAAATATTTCCTATCCCAGCAATGAATGGCGTTAGCAAATCTGTCCTCTCAGGCCTTTCTGATAAATAGGCCCTTAAGTCTCCCCAAGTGCAATATGATTCCCATAAGCAAACATTTCTGGGACTATGAATATAATATCAGGTCGGCGTGATTGAAATCTTCATCTTCTCTGAATGTACAATACATCAAACATCACTTCATGTCGAAGAACAGCTTGTTTTGATAGTCTACTGATATTGTCATTGACTTGCTAAGATCAGGTTGAAGGATGGCGTCCTCTTCCCGGGTGACAACTCAATAATACTGCGCGCTTCTGTCCCTCACGGACCTGAGGTAATCTAAACTCTCACCTCTGCTATATATAACATATCTGTATGAACCGTTGCATCAATAGTTTTGTGCATGCTGTGGCATATTAGGGAACAATTTATTAATTATACACACCGTTACTCCAACTTGACTGTTAATTAGCAATCTTTGTCTATCGATTGATTTACAGTCCTGACAGGAATGTGTGGGAAAGAAAATCCTGTTCTATTCTTTCACCTCAGATGGATTAAAGGACAGATTAGTAAAATAATATGTTCCCTCAGCTTCCTGTCCCTTGTTATTGATTTTTCACGTTATATTCACTTGCCTAGAGGAGAAAGGAGAAAAGAAATAAACGCAGTAGGCTGAGGTGGAAATTAGAGATGAGCGCCTGAAATTTTTCGGGTTTTGTGTTTTGGTTTTGGGTTCGGTTCCGCGGCCGTGTTTTGGGTTCGAACGCGTTTTGGCAAAACCTCACCGAATTATTTTTGTCGGATTCGGGTGTGTTTTGGATTCGGGTGTTTTTTTCCAAAAACACTAAAAAACAGCTTAAATCATAGAATTTGGGGGTCATTTTGATCCCAAAGTATTATTAACCTCAAAAACCATAATTTACACTCATTTTCAGTCTATTCTGAATACCTCACACCTCACAATATTATTTTTAGTCCTAAAATTTGCACCGAGGTCGCTGTGTGAGTAAGATAAGCGACCCTAGTGGCCGACACAAACACCGGGCCCATCTAGGAGTGGCACTGCAGTGTCACGCAGGATGTCCCTTCCAATAAACCCTCCCCAAACAGCACATGACGCAAAGAAAAAAAGAGGCGCAATGAGGTAGCTGTGTGAGTAAGATTAGCGACCCTAGTGGCCGACACAAACACCGGGCCCATCTAGGAGTGGCACTGCAGTGTCACGCAGGATGGCCCTTCCAAAAAACCCTCCCCAAACAGCACATGACGCAAAGAAAAAAAGAGGCGCAATGAGGTAGCTGTGTGAGTAAGATTAGCGACCCTAGTGGCCGACACAAACACCGGGCCCATCTAGGAGTGGCACTGCAGTGTCACGCAGGATGGCCCTTCCAAAAAACCCTCCCCAAACAGCACATGACGCAAAGAAAAAAAGAGGCGCAATGAGGTAGCTGACTGTGTGAGTAAGATTAGCGACCCTAGTGGCCGACACAAACACCGGGCCCATCTAGGAGTGGCACTGCAGTGTCACGCAGGATGTCCCTTCCAAAAAACCCTCCCCAAACAGCACATGACGCAAAGAAAAAAAGAGGCGCAATGAGGTAGCTGTGTGAGTAAGATTAGCGACCCTAGTGGCCGACACAAACACCGGGCACATCTAGGAGTGGCACTGCAGTGTCACGCAGGATGTCCCTTCCAAAAAACCCTCCCCAAACAGCACATGACGCAAAGAAAAAAAGAGGCGCAATGAGGTAGCTGTGTGAGTAAGATTAGCGACCCTAGTGGCCGACACAAACACCGGGCCCATCTAGGAGTGGCACTGCAGTGTCACGCAGGATGTCCCTTCCAAAAAACCCTCCCCAATCAGCACATGATGCAAAGAAAAAGAAAAGAAAAAAGAGGTGCAAGATGGAATTATCCTTGGGCCCTCCCACCCACCCTTATGTTGTATAAACAAAACAGGACATGCACACTTTAACCAACCCATCATTTCAGTGACAGGGTCTGCCACACGACTGTGACTGATATGACGGGTTGGTTTGGACCCCCCCCAAAAAAGAAGCAATTAATCTCTCCTTGCACAAACTGGCTCTACAGAGGCAAGATGTCCACCTCATCTTCACCCTCCGATATATCACCGTGTACATCCCCCTCCTCACAGATTATCAATTCGTCCCCACTGGAATCCACCATCTCAGCTCCCTGTGTACTTTGTGGAGGCAATTGCTGCTGGTCAATGTCTCCGCGGAGGAATTGATTATAATTCATTTTAATGAACATCATCTTCTCCACATTTTCTGGATGTAACCTCGTACGCCGATTGCTGACAAGGTGAGCGGCGGCACTAAACACTCTTTCGGAGTACACACTTGTGGGAGGGCAACTTAGGTAGAATAAAGCCAGTTTGTGCAAGGGCCTCCAAATTGCCTCTTTTTCCTGCCAGTATAAGTACGGACTGTGTGACGTGCCTACTTGGATGCGGTCACTCATATAATCCTCCACCATTCTATCAATGTTGAGAGAATCATATGCAGTGACAGTAGACGACATGTCCGTAATCGTTGTCAGGTCCTTCAGTCCGGACCAGATGTCAGCATCAGCAGTCGCTCCAGACTGCCCTGCATCACCGCCAGCGGGTGGGCTCGGAATTCTGAGCCTTTTCCTCGCACCCCCAGTTGCGGGAGAATGTGAAGGAGGAGATGTTGACAGGTCGCGTTCCGCTTGACTTGACAATTTTGTCACCAGCAGGTCTTTCAACCCCAGCAGACCTGTGTCTGCCGGAAAGAGAGATCCAAGGTAGGCTTTAAATCTAGGATCGAGCACGGTGGCCAAAATGTAGTGCTCTGATTTCAACAGATTGACCACCCGTGAATCCTTGTTAAGCGAATTAAGGGCTGCATCCACAAGTCCCACATGCCTAGCGGAATCGCTCCCTTTTAGCTCCTTCTTCAATGCCTCCAGCTTCTTCTGCAAAAGCCTGATGAGGGGAATGACCTGACTCAGGCTGGCAGTGTCTGAACTGACTTCACGTGTGGCAAGTTCAAAGGGCATCAGAACCTTGCACAACGTTGAAATCATTCTCCACTGCACTTGAGACAGGTGCATTCCATCTCCTATATCGTGCTCAATTGTATAGGCTTGAATGGCCTTTTGCTGCTCCTCCAACCTCTGAAGCATATAGAGGGTTGAATTCCACCTCGTTACCACTTCTTGCTTCAGATGATGGCAGGGCAGGTTCAGTAGTTTTTGGTGGTGCTCCAGTCTTCTGTACGTGGTGCCTGTACGCCGAAAGTGTCCCGCAATTTTTCTGGCCACCGACAGCATCTCTTGCACGCCCCTGTCGTTTTTTAAAAAATTCTGCACCACCAAATTCAAGGTATGTGCAAAACATGGGACGTGCTGGAATTTGCCCATATTTAATGCACACACAATATTGCTGGCGTTGTCCGATGCCACAAATCCACAGGAGAGTCCAATTGGGGTAAGCCATTCCGCGATGATCTTCCTCAGTTGCCGTAAGAGGTTTTCAGCTGTGTGCGTATTCTGGAAAGCGGTGATACAAAGCGTAGCCTGCCTAGGAAAGAGTTGGCGTTTGCGAGATGCTGCTACTGGTGCCGCCGCTGCTGTTCTTGCGGCGGGAGTCCATACATCTACCCAGTGGGCTGTCACAGTCATATAGTCCTGACCCTGCCCTGCTCCACTTGTCCACATGTCCGTGGTTAAGTGGACATTGGGTACAACTGCATTTTTTAGGAGACTGGTGAGTCTTTTTCTGACGTCCGTGTACATTCTCGGTATCGCCTGCCTAGAGAAGTGGAACCTAGATGGTATTTGGTAACGGGGGCACACTGCCTCAATAAATTGTCTAGTTCCCTGTGAACTAACGGCGGATACCGGACGCACGTCTAACACCAACATAGTTGTCAAGGACTCAGTTATCCGCTTTGCAGTAGGATGACTGCTGTGATATTTCATCTTCCTCGCAAAGGACTGTTGAACAGTCAATTGCTTACTGGAAGTAGTACAAGTGGGCTTACGACTTCCCCTCTGGGATGACCATCGACTCCCAGCGGCAACAACAGCAGCGCCAGCAGCAGTAGGCGTTACACGCAAGGATGCATCGGAGGAATCCCAGGCAGGAGAGGACTCGTCAGACTTGCCAGTGACATGGCCTGCAGGACTATTGGCATTCCTGGGGAAGGAGGAAATTGACACTGAGGGAGTTGGTGGGGTGGTTTGCGTGAGCTTGGTTACAAGAGGAAGGGATTTACTGGTCAGTGGACTGCTTCCGCTGTCACCCAAAGTTTTTGAACTTGTCACTGACTTATTATGAATGCGCTGCAGGTGACGTATAAGGGAGGATGTTCCGAGGTGGTTAACGTCCTTACCCCTACTTATTACAGCTTGACAAAGGGAACACACGGCTTGACACCTGTTGTCCGCATTTATGGTGAAATACCTCCACACCGAAGAGCTGATTTTTTTGGTATTTTCACCTGGCATGTCAACGGCCATATTCCTCCCACGGACAACAGGTGTCTCCCCGGGTGCCTGACTTAAACAAACCACCTCACCATCAGAATCCTCCTGGTCAATTTCCTCCCCAGCGCCAGCAACACCCATATCCTCCTCATCCTGGTGTACTTCAACACTGACATCTTCAATCTGACTATCAGGAACTGGACTGCGGGTGCTCCTTCCAGCACTTGCAGGGGGCGTGCAAATGGTGGAAGGCGCATGCTCTTCACGTCCAGTGTTGGGAAGGTCAGGCATCGCAACCGACACAATTGGACTCTCCTTGTGGATTTGGGATTTCAAAGAACGCACAGTTCTTTGCGGTGCTTTTGCCAGCTTGAGTCTTTTCAGTTTTCTAGCGAGAGGCTGAGTGCTTCCATCCTCATGTGAAGCTGAACCACTAGCCATGAACATAGGCCAGGGCCTCAGCCGTTCCTTGCCACTCCGTGTGGTAAATGGCATATTGGCAAGTTTACGCTTCTCCTCCGACAATTTTATTTTAGGTTTTGGAGTCCTTTTTTTACTGATATTTGGTGTTTTGGTTTTGACATGCTCTGTACTATGCCATTGGGCATCGGCCTTGGCAGACGACGTTGCTGGCATTTCATCGTCTCGGCCATGACTAGTGGCAGCAGCTTCAGCACGAGGTGGAAGTGGATCTTGATCTTTCCCTAATTTTGGAACCTCAACATTTTTGTTCTCCATATTTTAATAGGCACAACTAAAAGGCACCTCAGGTAAACAATGGAGATGGATGGATTGGATACTAGTATACAATTATGGACGGGCTGCCGAGTGCCGACACAGAGGTAGCCACAGCCGTGAACTACCGCACTGTACTGTGTCTGCTGCTAATATATAGACTGGTTGATAAAGAGATAGTATACTCGTAACTAGTATGTATGTATAAAGAAAGAAAAAAAAACCACGGTTAGGTCACTGGTATATACAATTATGGACGGGCTGCCGAGTGCCGACACAGAGGTAGCCACAGCCGTGAACTACCGCACTGTACTGTGTCTGCTGCTAATATATAGACTGGTTGATAAAGAGATAGTATACTCGTAACTAGTATGTATGTATAAAGAAAGAAAAAAAAACCACGGTTAGGTCACTGGTATATACAATTATGGACGGGCTGCCGAGTGCCGACACAGAGGTAGCCACAGCCGTGAACTACCGCACTGTACTGTGTCTGCTGCTAATATATAGACTGGTTGATAAAGAGATAGTATACTCGTAACTAGTATGTATGTATAAAGAAAGAAAAAAAAACCACGGTTAGGTCACTGGTATATACAATTATGGACGGGCTGCCGAGTGCCGACACAGAGGTAGCCACAGCCGTGAACTACCGCACTGTACTGTGTCTGCTGCTAATATAGACTGGTTGATAAAGAGATAGTATACTACTAATATTATATACTGGTGGTCAGGTCACTGGTCACTAGTCACACTGGCAGTGGCACTCCTGCAGCAAAAGTGTGCACTGTTTAATTTTAATATAATATTATGTACTCCTGGCTCCTGCTATAACCTATAACTGGCACTGCAGTAGTGCTCCCCAGTCTCCCCCACAATTATAAGCTGTGTGAGCTGAGCAGTCAGACAGATATATAATATATATAGATGATGCAGCACACTGGCCTGAGCCTGAGCAGTGCACACAGATATGGTATGTATGTGACTGAGTCACTGTGTGCTGTGTATCGCTTTTTTCAGGCAGAGAACGGATTATAAATAAAAGTGGTGGTCACTGGTCACTATCAGCAAAACTCTGCACTGTACACTACTGAGTACTCCTAATGCTCCCCAAAATTAGTAAATCAAGTGTCTAAACGGAGAGGACGCCAGCCACGTCCTCTCCCTATCAATCTCAATGCACGTGTGAAAATGGCGGCGACGCGCGGCTCCTTATATAGAATCCGAGTCTCGCGATAGAATCCGAGCCTCGCGAGAATCCGACAGCGTCATGATGACGTTCGGGCGCGCTCGGGTTAACCGAGCAAGGCGGGAAGATCCGAGTCGCTCGGACTCGTGAAAAAAAACATGAAGTTCTGGCGGGTTCGGATTCAGAGAAACCGAACCCGCTCATCTCTAGTGGAAATATGGAATTAGCAGAGAGATTTTTTTCTGTGGTTCCTGCTGTACATTTCTTCCTATCCACGGTAGTTATATGGCTGATAGATTGGGCAGCCATTTTGTGGTCTTTATCTCCACAAGTGACAATCACTTTAGATAATGTGATCGCGGCTTTGTAGCTGGGTTTGTGTAGAACGCTTACATAGATGTTAACACTTTTGCAGTCAGAGGTCTGACTGGAGATTAAACATCAGAAGGCCACGCATATTATTTTTTTTTTAGTCAGTTTTATTTATAATAAAAAGGTATTTTCCAAGTATACTTTATACTGTTTCCTGCTGTGTGTGTTGTTTCCTTTCTTTCTGAATAATACATTAGTCATCGAGTTTAATGTAGGGGCAGTAGAAAATAAATGTCATCAATGAAAAAAATACTTCAGGCCTCGGTGTGAAGTCTTCTTGGAGCCACTCCTAGATGTCTCATTCAGCTGTTTCTAAAGCCTGTATTGTGCAGGTAACCTTGGGTGGTGTGAAACCGTGAACCTGCTTCTATAGGATGCGCGTAAAGCTTTAGCAATAGGAGGAAGTGCACGAGCAGCATAGAGGATGTGACCGCGCCAAACAGGGGGAAGCTATTAATCTGCGCAGTCCACTATAAAGCTCAGAACATATTTATAAACATTTCACTGTACAGTACCTCTCCATTTGATCTTTGAGGGTGATGTCTAGGTGGAAGGCGGTGGGAAGAAACATATTGCTGTTAATTGCTTCATTGCAACCATTCTTGATTGTTTCAATGAGCAGTGGGGCTGGGGTCACAAGGATAGCTCTAATATGGTAATGCGCCATGCCTCTAGCTGCAGTAATGATCCGAACTGTGTTCTAGGATGCAGTTTCGGATCATCTGCGACAACAGTGGCCGGCTGCGTGACCCGTGGTGTCGCACAAGCCAGCCGCTGCTACCTAGAGGCCAGGAAATCTCAGTTTTTTGGCATCTTCCCTCCCGTGCAATGGCGGCAACAACTGTTTTGTAAAACGGAGGCCATCGCTGCCCCCTCCCCTCCCTCCAAATGGCAGCAGGCTATCAATCACTGACAGTCTGATGCCACTTTGCATCTGCAGTCACAGGACCTGTTCACTCCTGCGCAAAATGGCTCCTGTGCAAAATGACTCCTGCACAATGTACCGATAATCTGTACTGTGCTGCATGCAACGCTACTCCAATCACATCTGAATTACCCCCACGGCTAAGGCAGCTACATTGTAGGCTGATCCAATTTGTATAAGAATGTAGCCTACTGTGTCTAGCTATATACTAGGAATGAGTGATCCCTGAGATGCACGGCCTGACCCATAGGTGGACCCTGCTACATCCACTCCAGCCTGAGTGGTGTCAGTGATAATAAGCAGATGCTAGTTTCAGCAGTCCCTTGTACTAGACTGCCCTAAAATGTGCCAGCCCTGAGATATCAACTTTGCTTGCCCGTGCATGCTGTAACTCCGCTGGCGGTTCTGGACACGCCCCCCCCCCCCTGTGCACCAATCAAGTGCACCATTAACACTTGCACTTGCCATATGGCAGGGGTAGTTTCTCTGTCTGAATCTGACTTCTAATATGGAAGTGGCTATGCACCTGAGAATGCAGCCGCTTTCACTGACACACCTGCGACACTCCTATAATACGGGCACAAGACATATTTTTTTTAATGACCAGTCCCTCCCCAGGAACGCCTAGACAGACCAGAACATTATATATAAATGTGAGTATCCAGGTTTGTTTGTATGCGGAGCTCAGCACTTATTGGATGCATACTAAATGATAAAGTAATAGTGGAAGGCTGATGCCATTTACCCACAACATTTCAATCCTATGATGCTAGCAATAGATAAATCCTTTTGTTGCCGGCAAGGAGCTAAAGAGATCAGAATATTTCCAAAATATCCTGAAAATTCTATAGACTGCGCACGCATTGTGGTGTGTGTATATTATCCCATCTTCTTCTTCCCTCCCGTGTTCTTTCATTTGGCCAGAGAAGTGATGGATCACATGAAGTCCCTCTTTAGTTGTGTAATATCTTTAAAGTGGCATATCAAGCCATTAGCTATTTGTCTTCTCGTGGAGAGTCTTGTCAGGGCAGCCAAAGGAATTTTAAATTACTGTCACTTCGGGAGCTGAAAAAGGGCAGTCCTTGACAGCGGAAAAGGGGGGTTTAATTTGCAACCTTGTTTAATTTGTTTAAATGGACGTTCCACCTCACAGCTCAGCTGCCCTGGGGGCTATCTGTGTGATAAAGGATACACTATTTTACCCTAATTCCCGGCCAACTGAGGATGTTGCCTTGGTAAAGTGATATAAAGACGATCGTATGTTTGTCCCCTGCAGTCAGATGAGAATATATGTGTTATAATATCCATTCCTAGGTCATGATGGTCATGCAGGCTGGTTAATCATTTTGATATGAGTGGAATCACCTGCCATACAAATATTAATATGTTCTTTTTTTTTTATTAGGTGATAAGTTTAACTTTACGGTTCGCTGCTGGGATTTCTTATTACCAAAGACACCTTATGTCTTATAGATTTCCTTTGCAAGAAAGATACAAGACAATGTAGTGAATGTCAGTAATGAATATACTTCTTCATATAGCTTAGTCAGTAAATTCCCGTCGTAGAATTTTTTTTTTTTTTCCCTTTTGGCTTTTGTCCTGCTAGTGTTAGTATAGGGAGGAGGTGGGAAACTCATTACTCTCTAACTATTGTGGGACCGAAGCTTCAGCTAAAGTATGCTATGCCATCTTCTGCTCCATGGCATCACGCACCTATCTGTAATGCCAGCTACACTGTGCAATCATGATTTTAAATCAATATATTGCCCTGCCACCCAACATTCTAAAGGCAAACATTGCAAAATGATAGGCCAAGTCACAAGCATCCCAAACCATTCCCAGATCCAACAAAACCTCATATTCATTCATTCTATATAGGGGGTATAACTACCATGGTAGTAGTGAGTACCGCTAGAACAGGGCTGCAGCTTGGGGTGGTGGGATGCCCCTTTCATAGCCAGTGTGTGGGGTGGATGGGGGTCCCATGTTATAGACCTGTCCATGGGGGGAGGGGGTGTCCATTGCATAGCCCTGTGTGTGTGTGTGTGTGGGGGGGGGGAGTCCCCTGTCATAGCCCTGTGTGTGTGTGTGTGTGTGTGGGGGGGGAGTCCCCTGTCATAACCGCGTGTGTGTGGAGGTCCCCTGTCATAGCCCTGTGTGTGTGTGTGTGTGTGGGGGGGGAGTCCCCTGTCATAACCGCGTGTGTGTGGAGGTCCCCTGTCATAGCCCTGTGTGTGTGTGGGGGGGGAGTCCCCTGTCATAACCGCGTGTGTGTGGAGGTCCCCTGTCATAGCCCTGTGTGTGTGTGTGGGGGAGGGGAGTCCCCTGTCATAACCGCGTGTGTGTGGAGGTCCCCTGTCATAGCCCTGTGTGTGTGTGTGGGGGGGGGGGAGTCCCCTGTCATGACCACGTGTGTGTGGAGGTCCCCTGTCATAGCCCCGTGTGTGTGTTTTTCGGGGGGGGGGGGGGGGGAGTCCCCTGTCATAACCGCGTGTGTGTGGAGGTCCCCTGTCATAGCCCTGTGTGTGTGTGGGGGGGGGGGGGGGGGGGAGAGTCCCCTGTCATAACCGCGTGTGTGTGGAGGTCCCCTGTCATAGCCCTGTGTGTGTGTGTGTGGGGGGGGGGGGAGTCCCCTGTCATATCCGCGTGTGTGTGGAGGTCCCCTGTCATAGCCCTGTGTGTGTGTGTGGGGGGGGGGAGTCCCCTGTCATAACCGCGTGTGTGTGGAGGTCCCCTGTCATAGCCCTGTGTGTGTGTGTGTGTGGGGGGGGAGTCCCCTGTCATAACCGCGTGTGTGTGGAGGTCCCCTGTCATAGCCCTGTGTGTGTGTGTGTGGGGGGGGGGGGAGTCCCCTGTCATATCCGCGTGTGTGTGGAGGTCCCCTGTCATAGCCCTGTGTGTGTGTGTGGGGGGGGGGAGTCCCCTGTCATAACCGCGTGTGTGTGGAGGTCCCCTGTCATAGCCCTGTGTGTGTGTGTGTGTGGGGGGGGAGTCCCCTGTCATAACCGCGTGTGTGTGGAGGTCCCCTGTCATAGCCCTGTGTGTGTGTTTTTCGGGGGGAGGGGGGTGTCACCTGTCATAGCTCTGTGTGGTGGGATGAGTAACAGCAGTGGGCTTCAGATAATTTCTTAGCTTTACTGAAGCTCCCTTTAGTGAACAGGTCATGGCTGCTGCCATAGTAACCTAAAGGATTATTATTATTATTTCATTGGTAGTAGTAGTAGTAGTATGCCGTAGGGATGAGCGCCGGGACTTTTTGGGGTTTTGTGTTTTGGATTTGGATCTGTATCTCCTTCGTGTTTTAGATCTGGATTGGTTTTGCCAAAACCGCCCTTGTGGGGTTTGGCTTTGGTTTTAGACCTGTATTTTTTTGGGGGGGGGGAAATCATAAAAACAGCCAAAATCACAGATTTTGGGAGTGTTTTTGTTCCTATAGTATTATTAACCTCAGTAACATTAATTTCCACTCATTTCCAGTCTATTTTGACCACCTCACAGCTCTCAATATTGTTTTCATACAGTTTAGGCCAAAAGGTTGCACCGAGGTGGCTGGATGACTTAGCTAAGCGACAGAAGTGGGCTGCACAAACACCTGGCCCATCTAGGAGTAGCACTGCAGTGGCAGACAGGATGGCAGTTTTATAAACTATGCCCAAAAATGCTTCAAAGAGCACATAATGCAAAGAAAAGAGGTGCAAGATGGAATTGTCCTTGGGCCCTCCCTCACACCCTTATGTTGTATATATTAAACAGGACATACACAGTTTAACAAACCAATCAATCATTTCAGCGACATAGTCCGTCAATTGTGGCTGAAATGATTGGTTTATTTGGGTCCCACAAAAAACTTTTTAGAAGGACTTCCTCCGTTAAGTAATTACTCTGAGGATGTTGATGACGAGGTGTTAATTACATTATAATCTTGTAGAATAAATTTCATGTATTTGCCGCAAATGACGTAACATGGAGGAGGTGCCTAGATGGCTAACGTTCCTACCTCTACTAAATCTGGCCTCACAAATGGAGCAGATGCTTTCATAATCATTGTCAGGATTGGGGTAAAACTAATCCCACACCCAAGAGGTGGCTTTTTTTGGTCTTATGTCCAGGCATCGCAATGGCTTTCTTTTTTATCACAGTCAACAACTGCAGCCCCTGGTGGCTGACCTACACAAACAACATCATCATCAACATTCTCACTATCAGATAGTACACACTTATTCCCCTCATCCTGTCCCACTTCCACACATGAATCCTCAATTTGTATTATGTCCTCCTCATCAGATTCATCACCCTCCTCATCAGATACATCACCATCTTTACTTGCACTGCTCCCCACATATGCAGATGGTCCAGAAATGGTGGAAGGAGGTGAAAGAGGCTTCTCTATGAGGACAGTGTGAGAAATGTCAGCTGATGTGGACACCCCTAAACGTTCCTCAAGAATGTCTGATGGTTCTGATTAGATTGTGAGCTTGCAAGAGCAGGGACTTCTTTCCTCATGTGCCTTTCCTTTTCTTACTTATACAATCTTATACTTCTTATTCCCTTTGATGGCACCTAACCCCGGGTTTTTCATACCTGTCCTATATTGTCTTGAACTGTAAGTGCTGTTTTCTTGTTTGCTCATTTTATTATGTACTGTGTAATGGGCGCTGTGGATCCCTTGTGGCGCCATATAAATAAAGGATAATAATAATAATAATAATAATAATAATAATAATAATAATAAATGCGCAGTTTCTCTTACTGCCTCTGCAGCTAACTTTCCTTTTGATTTTTTTCTTTATCACTCTAAAATTAAATGATTTTACATACCCTGACTTAATCCCTCGATGCCCCTGGGCATCTGCCTTAACAGATTACGTTGACTGACTTGCATTGTGAATGTCATGACTAGTGGCAGCAGCTTCAGCACTAGTAGTAGCCTCCATTATCAACACAAAGTGGGGTTGATATTCACCGACAGCGTCGCACAGCTGAGTCAGAAATATATATAATAATAATTACACACTGCGGTTGACTTCACCGACACCATCGCACAATACATGTATGAGTAGGATAATATACTGCGGTCTGACCGGCAGTGTCACAGTACTTATGAAAATTTGTCCTCATACGGTTCGCTTTACCATTATTATGTGTGAGGACACTCTCTTTTCTCCATAAATAAAACAGATCACTCAGTTGATTGTAATGATTTAGTTTTATTGCAAATCTTCTTGCTATGTGAATTTCTGTAACTGTTATACATAATTTTTTTGTATTGCACTGTGATCTCTTCAATAAAAAGTTTATAAGAAAAAAAAATTGTGTAGTACAACAAAACAAAATTTTTTTATTAAAAAATAATAATTTTAGGCTTTATGTTTTTAGATCTTATTATTTTAATTTTACACCAGGGCAGAGCCTCTGGATGGAATGACAGATCGCCCCTTTTTCAAATACCGCAGACAGAGAGCACCCCTTTTTCAGATACAGCAGACAGAGAGAGCACCCCTTTTTCAGATACAGCAGACAGAGCGCACCCCTTTCTCAGATACAGCAGACAGAGAGCACCCCTTTTTCAGATACAGCTGACAGAGAGAGCACCCCTTTTTCAGATACCGCAGACAGAGAAAGCACCCCTTTTTCAGATACAGCAGCTAGAGCACCCCTTTTTCAGATACCACAAACAGAGAGCACCCCTTTTTCAGATACAGCAGACAGAGAGTATCCCTTTTTCAGATACCACAGACAGAGAGAGCACCCCTTTTTCAGATACAGCAGAGAGAGCACCCCTTTTTCAGATACAGCAGACAGAGGGGGTAATTCCAAGTTGATCGCAGCAGGAATTCTGTTAGCAATTGGGCAAAACCATGTGCACTGCAGGGGAGGCAGATATAACATGTGCAGAGAAAGTTATATTTGGGTGTGGTGTGTTCAATCTGCAATCTAATTTGCAGTGTAAAAATAAAGCAGCCAGTATTTACCCTGCACAGAAATAAAATAACCCACCCAAATCTAACTCTCTCTGCAAATGTTATATCTGCCACACCTGCAGTGCACATGGTTTTGCCCAACTGCTAAAAAATTTCCTGCTGTGATCAACTTGGAATTACCCCCAGAGAGCACCCCTTTTTCAGATACAGCAGACAGAGAGAGCACCCCTTTTTCAGATACCGCAGACAGAGAAAGCACCCCTTTTTCAGATACAGCAGACAGAGCACCCATTTTTCAGATACCGCAGACAGAGAGCACCCCTTTTTCAGATACCGCAGACAGAGAGAGCACCCCTTTTTCAGATACCGCAGACAGAGAGAGCACCCCTTTTTCAGATACCAAAGAGAGCACCCCTTTTTCAGATACAGCAGACAGGGCACCCCCACCCGCCGCACACCACGCCACCCAGTACTGAGATGGACTCGTCCTCCAATACACTGGCGTGAAGATGGCGCCGATCAGAGGGGACTTATATAGAATCCAAAACCCATGAGAATCCGACAGCGGGATGATGACGTTTTGCCTTATTTTGGGGTCCGAGTAAGGCGGGAAGTCCCGAGCCAGACTCGGATCCTGGCTTGGATCGGGAAGTTCGGGGTTTTTGGTTCCCTATAATTAAGTCATTTGTGGCCAAGCATAGATAAACTTAAAACCTGAACCGTTGGTGTGCCTTGAAGACTGCGTTTGAGTACCTCTGAACTACGGTATCAATTTAAAAAAAAAAGAATACTAGTGCACAGATAAAATCTAGATCAGTGGTTCTCAACAAGTTTGAGAACCACTGATCTAGATATTCCTAATCAATTAGCCTTATATAGTTTGTGTGGCTTTTAAAATAGGATATACAGATGTAGCCATGCTCATCTTACTGCGATGCGGCATGCTGCACGACGTGCCACACTGTGACTATTCGTATCCAACGATCACTCCATTAATTCCTAGGACACTGTGTCCTGAAGATGAGGAGCATTGCAGCCGACCTGTGTCCACCATCACAAGGTTGCTGACATGTGGGCCATAGTTGAGGTGGGTGCTAGGGTGACCATGGCCCTGTTAGAGAAATAGATAAACATCTCATCAGGGTTTCCATTGGCTTGATACTCCACAAAAAGCTTGGCCTGATCAAGATTTCTGCACGCTGGGTGCCCCATCAGCTGACTAGAGAGCAGAAGGATTCTTGCGGTACTTGGTGCCACAACATGCTGGCCAGGTTTGATGGCGGTCACTCAAACTCTGTCTGGGAGATCATCAGTGAAGATGAATCTTGGATCTATAGTGTTGATCGCGAGACCAAACAACAGTCAGCTCAGGGGACCTCAGTTGGAGGTGCGCCGCCACATAAGATCTGACATGAGAGCAGCATAGCCAAGCAGATGGTGGCTGTTGTTGTGTCCAATACTGGCCTTATAGCTACCGTACCACACATGCAGCAGTGTACCATCACAGGGGACTGGTATTCCAATAGAACTAATTATCAGTGGAATAAACACTGTTTGTGTCAGGGACACGTGAAGTTATACAGCAAAATATTGGACATCATTACAGTCTGTGAAAGTCATTGAGATAAAAAAACATGTATACATCAACACAGACTTTCCATATGCTCCCTGTCCTGATTGGTTATCTATATGTTTCCAAAATATGAATGTTTTAAATGACAATAGCAGGCACATACAACAACAAATATTTTGCTATATAAGCCAATATACCCTTTATGGAAGGTTTGCAGCGTTATGACTTTAATTATTGTCTAATGCACTGACTACACCATCATCTCATCAGATTATCAAAAGCCTAGTAACAAGTGTCTTGTTGGAGCAATTTAGCCACAAAATCACAGACAGTAAGATATAATACCTGAATTCTCCTTCAAGATCAGGAGACAGACAGCTCACCGGCAGCTCACCGGCAGGAGTAGAAACAACTGGCAGGAGAAACATACTTGGCTGAGGTTAGTAACAGGAGAAAGACAAGGGCAGCTTAGTTAGATGTGGCAGCAGACTTAGGGGCCCATTTATCAGCTATTCAAAACTTGTTGCGTATGTGCCCCAGCCAATCAGCTTCCAACTGTCATGCATTAAAAAAATGACAGTTTGGAGATGATTGGCTGGGGCAACATTTATTATACATAATGAGCTTTAAACAGCTAAAAATCGTTGATAAATGGGCCCCTCAGAGTATAATCAACGAGAAGAGCCACTACAGGAAGGGGAAAAGAATTGGATTCAACTGGGTGCACTCCGTCCCTTGGTCTAGACCAAGGGACGGAGTGCACCCAATTGAATCCAGTTCTTTTCCCCTTTCTATAGTGTATCATATTTGATAATTGGAGGGTTGCACCAAGTACAGACGATCTAATATAATATGGAGACGTAATCATTCCAATTATTAAGCTCTGTGTTCCCTAAAAAGAACCACTGGTGCAGAAAAGAAAATTTCAATTTTTTTTCCTTTTTTCAACGAGAAGAGCATAATCAACGAGAATCACAGAGGAATAGAAATTAATGATTTAATAAGACAGAAAATATGATACAGATACTACACATTAAACTGGAAACAAATACATAGAAAATGAAATTATGTCATAGCTGGTGCTTATTTAAATAATACTATCATATGTTTTATTTAAAACGCTTTGTATTATACATGTGTATGTTAGTTTATTACAGTGGTCACTGAGGTTTTCCATGATGGTTTCATCTTCTGCCACTGAAGCCAAACTACGGAGCTATTTATGTACTGAGAAATCCTCACCGCTCTCCTAATTTCCTTATTACACACTGAGCCATAGAGTACATCAGCAATACATGGCCACCATTAATTATTAGTAATCTAGGGGGAGATCTCTCATCCCTTCTAATGATGGGAGGTGTTGCCTATAGCAACAATCCGATGTTAACTATTGTATCATTGCATGGAGTATACTAGATATATAATAGCTAGAAGATAATTGGTTGCTATGGGCAACAGCTCCATTTATACTCTTTAGAAGGTTTGCTAAGTCTGAAAATATTAGGGAAGGCAGAAAGTAGGTTTATGTCGGACACCGCAGATGATTTTACAATTTCCAACAATGAAAGTGTTCTCAGCTTACATAAGTATAATAGTAACCGGTGAAATGGACTGTCCAGAAAGGCCTTTATACAGCTTACAGTTTCAGGTTCTAGTTGATCTTATATATGAATGTATATACTTAAATACTGTAGTTGATGTTACTTACAATTGTAAATGCATTGCAAGGTATCTAACACTGTCTACTCTTCATCTTTCTCCACATCAGCACTATGGCCCCGAGATGGATGATCACACTGTGGGAGTCGATAACTGCCTGCTGTCCATGCAGAAGATACAGGAGCTGGAATGCTCAGAGAAGAGATGCCCACTTGCCTCGCCATACCAGGCTTGAGGAAGGAATGCCTCCAACCAAGCCAGTGGGTTATGATCACTCTGATGGCAGTTTATCCAAAAAACTATCTCCCAGTGAGAAGAACAAGGATCGCCAGATAAAAGTCCTCGATCTCATTAACAAACAGTTAGTCGAGAAGAACAACTTGTTAGCGGCAGAAAACACCTTATTAAAACTGAAGGTTGAAATGCTTAAAGACACGCTAACGAAGGTCATAGAGCTGTTGTAGGCCCCTGTGTAACTCCGCCGCTGTTACGGAGGCTCACCCAGTAGCTGACCAGTAACCATGGATTCTTATCTTTATGCACTCGCCTATTAGAGCAGGGGGAAATATGCACTGAGAGGTTTCTGTAATCTTCTAATCGTAAAGGAGCGACCTTTCTTTTTTGAAGTCTGCAGAAATCTGTCAGTGTGTATTTTCCACCTTTTCTCACCTTCTCTAATAGGTAAGTACATAAAAACAGTGATCCATGGCCAACATCCACTGGTTACAGCTTACTGTGGGTATACCTGGTAATTAATCTTTACACCAATAAAGAGCCAGAGCAAAAATATTGTCTTCAGTGCATTCTTGTCTCTATTTAATGTATTTGTAGTGAGAAATATATCTTATGTCTAGCGAAATATATAAATATGAGAATTATTCATAATATGAAAAATATATTCATATTATCAGGGAAAACATCACAGGTAAGTAACCATAATATCTAACATAAGTCACATACATTGGTATATTAAGCAATGATATAATAACACATAACAGCATCTAGAAAAATGTAAATAAATCTTAAACCGTTTCTCGCTCTTATAATTGTGAGAACCTGAATAATCGGTTCTCAGGTGATAGCGTCACTTTAGCTCCTGTATCACATCACCAATAAGATCATTATTCACCTACTCAGATGTATCACTAGGGGAAAGTCTCCTTATTCATGTAACCAGTGGAACTACTCAGCACTTATACATAGTGTCAATAGTTCTTGAGCACAGTTTGGCTTCTTATATCTGAGCACCATTTAGCTGAACTCGATATCCACTGATTTGAGTAGATCATTTGGAGAAAAATCTACTAAATACCATAACAATGGAAATAATTAGTCGTCAATATCACCAATATTTTAGTGCATCCAATGCTTGTATATATATATATATATATATATATATATATATATATATATATATATATATATATATACGGTTACCTGCAATGGATATTGTTTTAAAAGTAAAAAAAAAAAAAAATTATGTCCTTATGTCTCTTTAAATACTGTACCTAAGTAAATAAACATTTTTTTAAGAGACTTATTGGTTAACTATATATGATCTCCATTTGGTTCTATGTATACCAAGCACTATGTATGCAGACATGTAATAGGCTCTACATATTTCACATCACTTTCCAGAAAATAATGCCAGTATATATTCAAAGTGTGGGAGGAAACTAGAGCATATCTACACAAATCTGGGGAGAACATACAAACTCCACTTAAATAGGGCCTTAGTTGGAATTAAACCCATGACCCTATTGCTGTATTGCTGTGAAGCAGCCATGGACTAATCAGTAGAGAAAGCTCCAATAAGCCAGAAAGTGAAACATGTTGTGCTTCATGGGTCCTTACAATTTTTACTATGGAGATTACAGATTTTTTGTTATTTCTCTGCTACTAGTACTGAAAGATTGCTCTCCTTTTCTAAAAAAAAAAACTGAACTGTTGAGGTATATGTATTGCACTTAACACATATTAATTTAGCCACGTGGCACTGGGAAAGGCTATTCAATTAAATAGCCTTTTGCCGCAAGCTGAAAATCCGGGATTAACATACAGGAAGTCACTATTTCCATGTAAACTGTGGAATCAATGGGGTTTTCACTTGCGCAGGGCCGGACTTGCAATCTGGCACTTCTGTCTTCACGGACAGGGGGCGTGACCTCTCAGAAGCCCAGCTGATGTCACTGAAGGGGGCATGGCCTCACAGAAATCCCCTGATACCGTAATTCCAGAGGCATGTGGGCTGCCTCTGGGGACTCTTCCCAGCTCCATCTCAGTTACAGGTGCCGAGTGCTGCAGGATAATGTCACACTGCGGCACCCAGATCCTGTCATTGTGGAGGAGTCACCATTTTGGTGTCACCTCCTGGAAGGGTGTCACCTGGATTTGGCCTACACCCCCTTGTGATGCCTCCACAGTATATGCGCATTGGATGCTAGGGATTCGAACCAGGAGGCAGTGTAATAGTGATTCGCTATCACCAGAAGCATCACGGTGCCCCCTCCAAAATAAAAACCAAAGCATAAACCCAACACTCTATAGAGAGAGGGGAAGGAAAGAGAGTGGGTGTAGATAGTCCATTAGTGAAATAATATTGTTTTTTTACAGGAGAACTACAGGTCCCAGCAAGCCTCCACCGAATGCTGGTGTTTGGAGAACCACAAGTGCCCACAGGCTGGGCATTAAGGGCATGCTGGTAGCCTGGTACCTATAGTCCCCCTGTAAAAGAAACATTAAAATAAAGACAGGGCACTGAATATTTGAGTATTTTATTATACAGCATCTTCACCTGAGCGGCGGAGGCCTTTAAGCTCTTCTGCATGGACGCTGCTATCCAGGACTTCCTCGCCATCTTCATTCTTCACCCGGGGGGCGGTGACCTTTAAGCTCTTTTACATGGCCACTGCCCACCTAGGACTTCATTGCTCCTACGCCATCGGAACTGCCTTCCCGGACTTGTGCTGACTACTATTAGCCAGTACAAGGAGGCAGGTGATAACGCAGCTCATTTGGCTCAGAAATGCCATCTTGGATTTTCAGAAATAGCCGCAGCGTGATTTTTGAAAATTTAAGATAGCCGCGGCTTGCCAACTGAGGCTCACACATCAGTGGCGTGCGGTGAGGTCAGTGGCTGGTGAGGCACTGCAGCCATAATGTCTGCCGAATCCTGCCAATGACCCCTACCGCCGCCAAGCCTATGCCCGCTACTGCCCCTGAGACGATGCCCGCTGCCACCGCCAGTGGCTTACAAACTCGCCCACCATCAACTGACCCAGCCCTCCGCCACTAATTTGCATCTCAGTCCGATGCCGCCAATTCCCGCTGCCTGCCTGCTCATCATACTTGTGATATATTGTACATTTTTATAGAAAAAATAATAATAGTTAGTGTTTGGGACTGGGGAAGGGAGTGGGAAGAGGACATGAATGCAATTTTGTTGTCCAGGGCTTCCATTAACTTAATAGCACCGTGGATGTGGCGCTATTAAGTTAATGGATGTCCTGGACAACAAAATAGCCAGCAGAGGGTGACGCCAGAGAGAGGGTGAAAGCAGTGGGTGACAGGGAGTGGGTGACGCCAGAATGTGACAGGAAGAGCGTGACGCCAGGAAGAGCGTGACGCCAGGGAGAGGGTCACCAGGGAGAGGGTGACAGCAGTGAGTGATGCCTGGGAGAGGGTGGCGGGAAGGGTGATGCCAGGGAGAGGGTGACAGCAGTGGGTGATGCCAGGGAAAAGGTGACAGAATTCTGTCTGGTGTCTGGAAGAAGGAGCAGTAGCTCCGAAACGTTACATCAATAAACATACCAGCATTTTTTCATATGTTCTACCCTGTGAGTGCCGTTCATGCCGCGTTTGGAGAATGATAGATAGATAGATAGATAGATAGATAGATAGATAGATAGATAGATAGATAGATAGATAGAACGGAGAAACAATGGCGGCACTCTGGAGACTCGGTTAAAGATGTGTAGAAATAGTGCTGTTTATTCAACGTTTCGGGGTACAAGCCCCCGTCTTCAGGATACACAACCGTTAGTGTATCCTGAAGACGGGGGCTTGTACCCCGAAACGTTGAATAAACAGCACTATTTCTACACATCTTTAACCGAGTCGCCAGAGTGCCACCATTGTTTCTCCGTTCCATATATGCAGACCGCTGTGTTTGTTGAGGAGGGCACTGGAGCAGGAGCTTACAGTAGCTCACTTTGCCCATGGGTGAGTGCCAGACTTGTTTGCCTTCTATATATATATATATATATATATATATATTACATACAGTACATGCACATATTCATACACAAACACATACACATGAATACATACTGTACATACACAATTGCACAAACTCACAGACATACTGTACTACATGCAAACATACAAATACACACAAACATTGGCTTTAAACTTACAGAGTCCATCTCGGGCTGGGAGCAGAAAGGGTGGCAGTGGTGGAGATGCTATAAGCAGAGAGCTCCTTAGCTCTCTCTTGCTGCTGCAGATCCGCGGTCGCGATCGCGGTCGCGGCTTTTGCTGAGACGGAGACAAAGCTGTCTCCGTCTCTGTGTGCGCCACTGCAGAGTCGTGCAGACTATTCCTCTTTTCAGCTGCAGACCCGGGTCCCGTTCTGTCGGTCCCCGCAGACCCCACTTGATGACGCTCATGGCCGGATGCAGTAACAGTGACAGGGGCATGCTGTCAGATACGCTGAAAGCACGCCCCTGCTGTTCAGCGGCACTTGGACAGGTGCCGCCTCCATTTATTTTTTCAATTGGCTTTTACAGCCCTCTGCTTGTCCCTGCCCCCTGCCCGCCCCCTGCTTCCGGACCATCACAATGGAGAGCAGGAGGCACCGTTCTCGGTGCCGCAAAATACATTTTAACATCAATTCAAACTGTAAAATGATTCACATAATATAAATAAAATACTTATGACACAGAATATGTATCATAAGTATCTTCTTTGTATTATTTTAATCATGAATGACAGGGGAGGCACTGCCTCCCCTGCCTCCCCTGACTGCACGTCCCTGTCACACATCATCGCCTCGCCCCCATGTATTGGCTAATATTAGCCAGCGTGCGACTGGGGAGGCAGTCCGACTGCAGAGGAAGAGACACGAAGAGCTCCTGAAAAAAGAAGATGTCGTTGAAGTCCTGGATGGGTGGCAGCCATGTAAAAGCACTTAAAGGCCGTCACCTCCCAGGGGAAGTTGAAGATGTCGTGGAAGTCCTGGATGGGCGGCAGCCATGTAAAAGCGCTTAAAGGCCACCACTTCCCAGGTGAAGTTGAAGACGTTGTGGAAGTCCTGCATGGGTGGCGGCCGCTCCCCAGGTGAAGAATACATGCTGCTTGCTGCCAAACTCTGCAAGAGAAGGGGAGGAGCCCTTCTCTTCTCCTCTGGCCGGACTGCCTTTTTTTTGTTACAGTCAGCGGATGGCTATAGTACACAGCCCTGGTCAAGCGCATCCCTGTCCGATATTCCTGTCACGCTGCCCAGGGCACGTGCCCCGCTCGCCTCGCCCTTTTTACGCCACTGGCTATCACACGGCTTTCTGCTCTTTGTCAGGGTGGGCTCTTATGGGAATGGGAACACATCTCTGGCAGGAGCATTTTAGTACATTTGTGTGATTCATTTTCACATTGTGAATTTAAGTGATAGATATTCATCACATAGGCATTAAAAATGCAGACTGCAATAAATATGCCTTTGAACAAACTCTTATTTCAGCACTGTGTTTTTTCTGTCGATTTCATGTGCAATATTTTGAATGATAATAAATAATAATAATAATAATAATAATAATAATAATAATAATAATTCCATATCCTTATCACACCATTGCATCTAACCAATGCTTTGATAAATTCCTGGAGAACAAGTTGAGCATGACTAAAATGAGAGAATCAGATAGGTTCCTTTCACTTTGAGAAACCTTTTTAGATATTACAATAAAGTATTAGTTTTTTAAACCCAGAGATAATAGTTTAGAAACATCAGACTCTAGCAAAGAGGTAATGCCTCTGTAATCCCAGTATGATCCCAGTGCTAGAGCACACTGCAGCATTAAACTCCCATGGTACACGCACTAACCTGACAACTGTCTGCTGGGTTCATTTTGGGATGCCCAGCGTGACTACATTCATCTTCTATATTGCTACATTTACAGTAATAAATACAAGGGTTTTTTCATGCTACAGAGGGAGCCTTGCTCATCTAGCCTTCTCTGCTGCACCTAGGTGCACCAAGGCTTATTAGCATAAGCCTTTCATCTATTTTTCTCAGATGCAATACAATACAGAGAGAACAATACAGCAGGGGACTAAGTCATTACAGCAGGGGATTAAATCCGACTGCCCTGGCTCAATTAAAATCCTATTAAAGGGATAGATGAGCAGGGCTTCATCTGTATGTGGAGTTTTAGGGTTATACTTTTTATTACAGCTAGTCCCATTGTGATAAAAGTGCGGTTTTGCTACTAATTGTACAAAAAAACATTGCTGAGTAATACCGACTCAATGCTAAATGACAGTAATTTGCCTCATTGCCAGGCCACTGTGAGTCTAAAGTAAACAGATTTTTTAAAACAGTATGGCATTCAGAAATGCTTTATCTAGCAATAAAGTGCTTTCAATGCTTCTGGTCTGATTTGGTAATTCTGAGATATCGTACTCCAGAGAAATAGTCAGGTGCAAATAGCAGGTGATGAAGATAATGAGGGTCCCCAGAATTAGCAAACCGCTTGTGATTTAAAGTTTAATTGCTGCATAATAGCATTTGGATTTGTAGCGCACGAGCAAATATTAGTGCAAGTGGGACATAAATGTTTGTGCCTGGCATAATCCAGGTGCATATGCTTCTGTTGCTGACCCCATAAAGCAGCTTTTAGAAAATAATAAACATAAAATAGCACTGTGGATTGCGCCAAGGCAGCTGTGGTTGGAGCAGGGCAGTTGAGAGCCGGGCTGGGCCCAGGTACTTTTCAAGGGGCGTGGCCTAATCACAGGAGGTGTGGTCATGTACCCTTAGAAAAAAATAGTATTTTAAGCACCTCCATAACCTCACTGCAACCCAGTACACAGCAACATGTGCTGGGCTGAGGAAAAGAGCTGCAGCTGCCAGGTAAGAGGGAGGTGGCCCAGGGCCCCCTCTGGACCCTCACTGGGAACCTCCATCAGACCTGGGCCCAGGTATTTTGTACCTTCTTCCCCCCTCTCTCGGCACCACCTCACCCTTACAGACAGAGCAAAGCAAAATAATTGGGAGCTCCCCCTTCAGCACCAGAAATCTGCAAACAGCAAAAGTGAAGAAGAAGAAGACGACATGTAATGAACCTCTTATCATATAGGAGTGTAGCAGTTCTCATGTTTCAGTTCAGTCTTCATAGTATAAGTGTGAAACCCAGGTAAATGTGTGAGGTAAGGTAAATGGTGAGTCACCCCAAGGAAACTGGTAAATTAGTGTTGTGTCTTTCAAGAAGATTATTTTTCCTTAATCTCCAAAACTCACATTTGCAGTATCAGGTTCCAAGGTTGCATTAAGTTATGTTACATTCATCAACATGTATTTAATACATTTATGACAATGAATAAATTAGTTTATTTTACAGGAATACTGGAGTTTCAGCTGTTTGGAAAGTATAGTTAGTTAAGCAAATTTCAAAATGCTATCGACAATACTAACACTTCAGAGAATTGGTTACTAGAGCCAAAATGTCAATGTATAAACCATAAAACATTCAGAGCATAGCATTAATTGCATTACTATTACTAGTACAATTACAATATTAAATAACTAGATTAATCTCATTATTACTACAAAATGTTTTATCAGTTCAGGTGTAAAATATACGTTAAAGGATGACGATGGAGAGTTCGTTAGAGGACAGCACTTTGCGTGCTTTACCAATCCTTATAATAACTGCAAATGTTCGGTACTTTGTTCTCTTAGGCCTAGAGCAATAGTTAATGGTTCATCTATATATATGCATATATATTTTGTTATATAAACTGACGACTCACCAGAGGGATCACCAGGTGTGGTGACACCCGGTGTGCACTCTGCATTACTGCACCCCCCCACTCACCCCGCCGAAGCCGCAGGCACCCGAAAAGGGGTCGTGGACGGATTTAAAGGGGCATGGCCTCCCTCAAGGATCTCCTCTTGACTCCGGGGGCGTGTCCAGCTTGCCCGGGCTGGAGATGCTGGTTGCCCCCAGAGACTGTGCAGCGTGCAGTGCCGGCTCCTTATCTGTGAAAGGAGCCGAGTGCTGGAGAGGATTATCACACTGCAGCACTCGGCTCCTGTCACTGCAGAAGAGCAGGCACTTTGGTGTCACCCCTTCCGAGGGTGACACCTGGGTGCGGGGCACACCCCACGCCCCGCCTTCTGACGCCACTGCGGCTCACTGAATCCAATAAAGGTGAGGAGGCAAATATGAGCTTTATAATTCCTGGCCAGAACAACTGTGTCTCTCTCACAGAATATAGAAATCGCTATGTACTCCTTGGCTGGAGATTTGGATCTTTCTGAAGTCCACAGTGGTCAGTTTACTAAAATCCAGATGCGACCAGAGGCTTATATAGCTTTGGCCTAAGGCTAACAGAGGTGGTCTACTCTGCCCTCTCTACAGTTTAGCTCTGTCTGCAGGGGTACCCAGCTATCAGTAGAAGGTACAGATTTAATGCAGTGCGTAAAGATGGGGGATGGTATGAGTTTTTATTGTCCTGCACACTGTATGGCAATAAACTAGCTGATGTGACATGAAACTATCAGCTGACTTCTATAGAATGGGGTTGAGGACCAGGCTGCAGCTTGTACTGTCTCATACAGTATTACATCAGAAGCTTAATTCAGCAATGAGCTGGAGGGGTGTGTGCTGCTCTGTAGGGCTGAATGGTGGCCATTTACACACATGTGTCAGGACGCTGTTACTGGTTCCTTGTAGTAGCTTGGGAATGTCCCTTGGGGGAAAGCCACCTCCATCCTTCCAGCCCACTCACTCTGGCTCCACTGTCTGTGTGGAAGCTGCTGGAGCTCTGCCTTGGTCCCTGGCAGGGGCGTAGCCAGAACTTTGTGGGTCCCATAGCAACATTTTGAAGGGGCCCCTGTCCCAATGCTTCTAGAGTGACACTTCTCTGCAGCAATTGTTAACTTTTATGCCCTATAATAGAGCCCTAGTTCATTTTCTGAACCATAGTAGAGTCTTAGTTAATGTCTTATCACATTGTAGGGCTGCCAGTACACATTATGCCACACATTACCCCAATTCACAGTTCCTCTAATTCATATTATTCCACACTTTAGTGCCTTCATACTGTGCCACTTTACAGTGCCACAGTTAATTTTATATCACATTACAATGAGCAGGTCCAGGGGCATAACTAGATATATTGTAGGCTCCAAGGCAACAGTTGTAAGTCCCCCTATGTACCACCCAATGGTGAAAAATGTATATAACACATGTAACTGTGACAGGGAAGGTGGGCCCCTCTCAGCTCTGGGCCCCATAGCAGCTGTACTGCCTGCACCTATGGTAGTTACGCCCTTGGTCCCTGGCATCCTACTAACAAGCAGCACCAGCTCTCCCTCTGCAGTCTGCCCCCACTGATAGACCAGCCAGCCAGCCCAGCTCCATTCTCCTCCACACTCCTCTCAGGACCTCTCAAAATGGCCCCTTCCAACCGCTCCCTCAGGAGACTCACTGTAACAGCCCTAACTGCCTAAGTCAGCCAGCTGTGGCTGGTTCCAGCTGCTTTACAGTCATGTGACCTGCTTCTGGCCCACAGTAGTCTGTCGCAGCCATATACATTAAATTGAAGAAATGTTTTCACAAGTCCAGGTGGGGTGTCACAATTGGAGTGTTTTCTGTTTAATAAATCAAAAGCAGCCAGAGCTCATTTCATGAAGGCATTTCTGTCCTCTTTGATGTTTGTGTGTTTGCTCCTGGTCACGCAGGCTGATAGTACGGTATCATTTAGTTACCAGCGTCCTTTACTCTGGCTGCTGCCGCTGTTACACAAGAGCAGTGAAGTAGAGTGCATAAGTCTCTGCCACGCTGGATGAAATGCCATCTTTCCCTCAGCCACTCCTCAGCAGAGTGGCGTCCTGACTGACCCTGTCTGCAGTCTCTGCATATGTTCCTTCACGGCGGATTACAAACACAACTCCTAAACCTTTATGTCTCCTGTCAGCGGTGTTGGCTTTATGTGGATTTATTGTTATATATCACTCTTGCAGTTTTAGTTTTTGACTTTCAATGCATTCAAGGTTGATTCTTTCAGAAATAAATTTTGTGTAAAAAGCAGGAAACTCAAGACCACTTATAACATATCATTGCTTGGTAGTTTATTTTTCAAATCCCTAAAAGTCATATAAAAGTCTTTCGACAGCTATTACATCTTATGACTGCAACGCGCAGACATTTTTACATTCCACCACAAACCGAAAGATGCAAGGAGATATCTCCTAAGAGTATAAAAATAAAGAACGACCATAGGGAGAGATGAGGCGGGGAGGGGGAACACAGTAAAAAGTTGTGCTTTAAAATAAAATATCATAAATGAAGGACTAGCGCCGCTCGGTTGACATAAGCCTGAAATCCAAAGCACAACTTCATCGTGTAGCTGGGCGCAACGGCCTTTCAGACTTTATTACCGTGACTGTAAACTGTGGGCTGAGAAACTGTTGCTGTCAAGTCGTTCCAAAAAAAAATTGGAGACCAAGAAGTTTTGTAAAGGGCAAAAAAAAAAAAAAAAGCCCAACAATCCACTGCGCAGGAATGATCCGTCTGTCTGTACGCAAGCGTTAGACTCCTCCTACTCACATCGCCATTTATTTTCAAACAGCATAGCTTGATAGGAACGACAGTTTCCAGTAGGAATTTGTTTACCTTGGTGTCTCCCGGCTGATGCAACTGTGAGGAAAAGAAAGAAGAGTATTTTTGCTGAGGCACTCTTACTGAATAAAGTGTTAGGCCCAGATTTATCAAGCCTTAGAGGCCTAATTTATTAACATTATTTTTACTAAAATGTAAAAGTGGTTTCACTCCCTTTTCACATTATTTTAGTATCACTTAAATGTATTAAAACTGGCTTTCGGAGTAGTTTTCATGAAAAACTGCTCCAAACCCTTTAATTCACTTTTTTTTAATAACCCACATCGTATTTCCCATACTTATAATGGAAAATGCGATCTGGGCTGAATTTACTAAACAAAAAAATGTGTAAAAAAATTGCAAGTGGCTGGCGAAATCACAAGGCAGGACTGCAATAAGTTGCCTTCCGCCCAGTTTTCTCTGCCCCCTTGCCGAAAAAGCTGTGCAGGGACCCAGCAGTGTGATCAGCTCTGTGTGTCCGATGGATACACAAGCTGATCATTTGTAAAAAAAAAAGAAAAAAGTAAAAAAAAACACCAAAAACCATACTTACCAGTCCAGGAGCCGGTGATCGGTGCTCCACTGCGGGCTGCCGGGCACCGGATCCTCCATGTGCTGCACTGTGACCCCAGGCGCAGTAAAGTGATGCTGCAAAACGGCAGCTCACTTTACAGCACTGGGGGTCACAGCAGCACACAGGATATGGCGCCCGGCAGCCCTGCAGTAGCAGCGATCAATGGCTCCCTGGACTGGTGAGTATATTTAATGAGTGGGGTGGGGGTGGGGGTAGTCATGACGGGGGGTAGACCCGGTGGCGGCAGCAGCCGTCAAGCTCCGTCCCTGCATGCGATAATTGATACATCCGTGCGATGTAATCAATTATCGCAGTGCGGATTTTGGTGATTTTATCACCTCACATCCGCATCCTTGGATGTGGATGGGGGTAAATAGGCCCCATAGAGAGTGATAAATTACACGGTGATAAACTACCAACCAATCAGCTCCTAGCTGTCTTTTTTCAAACACAGCCTGTAACATGACAGTTAGGAGTTAATTGGTTGGTGGCTTGATTTTATTGGTATGCATTAAAAGACAGTCTATCTCCCCGCTTAACAATTATCAATTCTACTAATCAGTTACATAAAATTCAGTTTTGACCGTATGTAATGACAAGTATAAAGTTTAGGCTGTCAAATGTGAGTGAAGTAAAAAAAACTACAAAATATAAGATATGTATTAACCAATGCTGTGGGGGATTTTCAGTAACGGTTAGAACACTATTCTGTTAATCGCAGTCTGTCATGGCTGAATTATTAGATACACACAATTATGCAGTTAAAGAAACAGGGCATCACATGTGCTATGTAAAGGCAAAAATGTGACAATTGGGAGATTTAGAATAAATACGAAACTGTTCGTGTATATTGGATGCGTTCGGCATCCCGGCGGTTTTGATGCTGGCGGTCATGTGACCGACACCAGAATCCGGACACCACTCAGGAGACTGGCACCCGGAACACCGATGGCCAACATCCTGAAGGTGAGTACAGGTGTACAGGTTAGGGCCCGGGGGGGGGGGGGGGAAGGTTAGGGACTAGGGGTGGTAAGGGTTAGGCACTAGTGGGGTGGTTAGTCATAGCAGCCACCTCCCGAGGGTTAGCCGCAGCCGCCACCCCCGAAGGGTTAGGGGAGGGATAGAATACTTTCCCCGTCCGGTTTCGGGATCGTCAGTGTCGGGATGCTGCTCTCGTTCATGTGACTGCCGGGATAACATACCCAACCCATGTATATATCTCACAATAATTTATCTAGTATCCAAATATAGCAAATATAGGGGGACATTTACTAAGCAGTGATAAGAGCAGAGAATTGAGCCAGTGGAGAAGTTGCCCCATCAACCAATCAGCAGCTCTGTATAATTTTATAGTATGCAAATTCTAGAGGTTACTTCAGTGCTGATTGGTTGCCATGTACAACTTCTCCACTGGCTCACTTCTCCACTCTTATCACTGCTTAGTAAATGTCCCCCATAGTCTATAGTACTATTTATACTTCCTTATGCCTGATAGAGGGCATGGGCAGCTATCCGTGAGTAGAGAGGCAGAAGTCCTCAATAGAGTGGGGGAAACGATCCTATTGTGAATAAGCGTAAGATATAAATGAAAGAGCTCATATGATCCACATCCTGTTCCTACTTCCCACCTGTGTGTTACTAAGAACAGTGAACAGGTGGGTGAGGGTTCAGGGGAGTGGATCAGGGATGAGGGAAAATAGGTGGAGTATAAGGGAAATGCTGTTGTGCGTGTGGTCAAGCCGTCACTCCTGATAGAAATCCAGCGCAGAGTGCACAGTAAGACCCCACAGAATGAGAGTCCCTGTAGAAGATATGTGTAAGTAGTATACAAGGTATGCACTGCAGTGAGCATACCAAAATGACATAAATTCCTTGGCCAGCAAATCATAGGGGGTAATTCAGACCTGATCGCTAGGCAGCGATTTTTGCACTGCTGCGATCAGATAGTCGCCGCCTACAGGGAGAGTGTATTTTTGCTGTGCAGGTGTGCAATCGCATGTGTAGCAGAGCTGTACAAGTAAGCCCAGGACTTACTCTGCCGCTGCGATCACATCAGCCTGTTCAGGACCAGAACTGACGTCAAACTCCCTCCCTTCAAATGCTTGGACACGCCTGTGTTTTTCCAGACACTCACTGAGAACGGTCAGTTGACACACACAAACGCCTTCTTCCTGTCAATCTCCTTGCGAACGCCTGTGGGAATGGATCCTTCGCATAAACCCATCGCTGACTGGCGATCCCCGTTGCTGCAGTCCGTTGTGCCTGCGCATTGCAGCACCGGCATACCGACAACTGGGCGAGCGCAAATGAGACCCTTGCAGGCTCGCTACGCTCGCCACGCTGTGGGCACGGTATCTATTCTTCCTCCAGGGTGGTCGGGGACTGCCAGGAGGGAGAAAAGCTGTCGGTATGCCGGCGATCGGGATTCCGGCGTTGGTATGCTGGTCGTCGGGAGCCCGGCCGCCGGCAAACTGAAGACCACCCTAATTGTACATGTGTACACAAGGGGCCAAATGTAATAGAGTGATAGTTTCAGAAAGTGAGAGATTTGGTAAGGTTTTGCAGTTTTTTTTTAAAGTGGCAATCATTTACACAGCAAGATCAAACCTGGTTTTGCAGTGTAAATGATTGCCACTTTAAAAAAAAACTGCAAAACCTTACCAAATCTCTCACTTTCTGAAACTATCACTCTATTACATTTGGCCCAAGGTGTATACATAAAAAATGCACATAAACCAAGTATATTAGGTAATCACAAGTAAATACTATGATGATCCCTCTTGATAAGAAACAATTAGAGCCTATCTTGGTATATCCCTATTCAACTGTAAGTCTATCATTATAGATATGCTTAACAAATATAACTAATAGTGGGATATGACACAGAGCAGGCAAGCAATGAGACATACAGCGGGATGTACTAATATGCATAGGGGGCCATCACGAGGCATTGCAGCGATGCTAATCGCATATGTACTAATATATGCAGTTAGTATCACAATGTGATGACAGAGGCCCCAGGCGGTACTTGGTGGTCTGGAGGAGAGAGTGTGCGGTGGTCTCTGGGGGTCTCTGTCACCTCAGTCCTGGGCTCCTCCTCTTCCTTCATGCAGCCAGGAGAAGCAATGTCTGTTTTGCTGGAGAAGGAGGAGGCAGTGACCCGGGACTGTGATGGAACTGCAACTGGCGGTGGGGGGTTGGCGTGAGCAGCGCTGGGTGGTGGGGGCGGCGGGATGCGGTAAGAAGCTCATAGGCTTCTATAGGGCATCCCCAGAAAAAGATGGCGATGCCCTCCGCATTGAAAAGCGGGCGGACCAGGGTTAGTACATGTGAAAATGCTGTAAAAACCACAAAACCGGGGGGTTTTACCGCATTTTTCGCTTAGTACATCCCGCTGTTAGTAACATGCAATAGAATATGTTGACCATCTAAAATAAGTGGATAATGATAAGCCAGAACTTATCAGAGTAGCCAAGCCGTATATCCTGTTTCTGTGCAAGGGACCTGGAACATCCAAACTTGGATGCGCGTTTCAACAAAGGTTGGCTTGTTCACCAGCTGATATCAGTGGGAGCTCCTAAATGCCATTTTACAGGCTTTGTGTAAAAAAATGGCAGAAGCTGATTGGACGGTACTTTACCTCGCTCCACTTTATCTCTCTCCAAGCTTTGATACATATGCCCTTAAGTGACTATGGGATCTATTTATAGTATTTATTGGTGAAAAGTCAATTTGCTAGTCAGGACTGATTAAGCGAACTGGTAAGATGACCTTTACCATTACGGGCCAGTATCACCGTGGCAGGTGAGTGTTGCTCAGCTACCTTGATGAGAACATAATGACATACTGTAGCAAAAGCCTCAATAAGAGGCAACACAAAAATTGCAATGTACAAGGCATGGTTTAGCCTTGTAAATGATTGCCCCTTTAACAAAGCATCCTAGTTTTTCCAGCATCCAACACGGTTGCATAACTCGGCCTTCATTACATCCCGGCCCATTTCCTCATCAAAACAGTATTATCTCATCATATTGTAGATCTTGCTAAGAAACTCGACAAATAATGATTTTTTTTTTCGTGGTTTCTTTATTGATGTTGTTTAGTATTTTGTTTCAGTGTTATCCCTTCGGCTCCTCCTGATGAGTCATCTTAATTCAATTTCATATCGGGAATGATTTTGTATGTAATTTGTTATACCAAACCATTGACAGGAGGTTTGCGTGTGTGTGGTTTATTGTTGGTTTATTCTTACACGATTTTTAATGTCTAAAAATGCAAAAATAAACAAAAAATAAAGATAAAATGTCTCTTTTTTTAGGCTCACAGGTATTGCTTATAATACGCAGTATCAGAGCAATTTATTTTTTCCCCAATGTATCGTTCATGCCTATTTGTGCTGTTGTAATTCCTCTGTATCTTGTATCCATCTGAATCCTAAACAACAATATATTTAAAGCCCATAATCCCTTCGAACACGGAATTAATCTTCATGGAAGACTCTGGAGATCATTAAAACAGTGCAGGAATACTTCCCCTCTGTAACTACGGTGCTGCTAAAATGAGCAATAATCCCTCAACAAACAGCTCTAATCCAGAATACAGGCAGGAACAGCTCCCACTGCTAGCAGGAAATGAGCCCATGTCATTGATCTACTATTGATAAGAGAGGGCACTTACGTGGGCACTCCACCCTGTAAGCCCTGTGGTGGTTATGATGTCAGAACCGCGGTGCTGACTCAGAGATGTACCCTATAGCACAGCTGCTGCGTTTTTGTAGGCAGCGGGTGTGCTATAATGTGTAGAAGTCGCAGGAGGCTCCTCAGGTTACTCAGCCTGAATTAATAATAATGAGGAAGCATCCTATTCACTTATCAGGAAACAGCGACAGTTCCTCGGTTCTGTCCTGATGGGGATCTGTACATTCATTGCATTGCCAGTTTTCTTTATATATTGAACTTTAATGCATTTATTTATCATACATAGACGAGCCCTAAATCCAATTAAAAGAAGTGTTTTTGGATAGCGATAGTAGAGGTGCATTATTATTATTATTATTAATATTATTAAAACAATGGATATTCACGTTTATAGATATATTAAAATAATAAAGAAATATTTTTTTTTAAGTCCAAGTCCAGGAGTTCTACAGTGCAGTGTGCATGTGTGACTCCGAAATGCTGGACAACTGCCCCATAGGCAAAAGTGGTGGTGGGGGTTTCCAGTTGCCGGGAAACTCCCTTCCCCTCAGCCTGGCCATCGACCACTACATGCAGTATAAAGGGTGTGGCGTCCAGGGCAAAAGTTTCCTTTGCCCCCCCTCCCCCGACAGGTAAAACAGGGTTAGTGCACAACGAAGGCACGTGTACAAAAATAGGGGCATAGCTTCATAGGGAAGTTGTGCCCCCTGTAGATTTGCTCCCAGTAGATGTGCCCCCAGTAGTTATGCCCCAAGTAGATGTGCCCCCAGTAGAGATGCCCCTGTAGTTATGCCCCCTTAGATGTGCCCCCTGTAGATTTGCCCCATTATATGTGTCCCCAGTAGAGATGCCCCTGTAGTTATGCCCCCTTAGATGTGCCCCCCCCCCCCCCCAATTATGACCTCTTGTGTCTGTCTGAAAATGGAGCCGGCTGCAGCGGCTTCGGCTGCAGTGGGTGTCCACACTGCCCACGGCGCTTGCTGCAGCTGGAATGCGGGATGCGGATGGGCGCCTTCAGGGTGACTGCAACCGTGCCTGCGGGCCGCAGCGCCCTGAGCGCCCGTCCTGCTCGCACATGCCTAGATCCGCTCCTGTCCATATACTCAGGGCCGGATCTAGACCTTGTGGCGCCCAAGGCAAAAAATAGGGGCGTGGCTTCATGGAGAAGGGGCGTGGTCAGTTATGCCCCCTGTAGCTGTGCCCTCAGTAGTTGTGCCCCGAGTACTGTGCCCCCTGTAGAGTTGTACCCCCAGTAGTATTGCCCCCAGTACTGTGCCCCAAGTAGAGTTGTGCCCCCTAGTTTCGCTGCTTACAAAAAAATAAAAAAATCAATAAAAATAAATTCATACTCAAAATCCCGGCTCCTGCTTCCCGACCGCTGCTGCCCTCCGTCTCCGGCCACCGGCGCCGCCCCCCGGATCTATGGGAGAAACGTCATGACGGTGGCGGCGCCCTCTGGAAGGCAGCGCCCTGGGCAAAAATCCTGCTTGCCCGTAGCAAGATCTGCTACTGCATATACTGTAAGTGGCCACAAGAAACCTTATTTAAAATGCATGTAGCCATAGGGACCATTGTGCCTTTTTAACCAATGCAGGGAAATGGCACTGATGAGCTCATTTGAATGTATGTATCTCTGATTCCCCCCCCCAAGAGTGTAACAGCTACTTAACAGGGGTAAGAGGTAATCAGGGAGATTGCTGGTCTGTTCAGGGAGTGTGGAAGATTGCTACTATTTCAGGGAGTCTCCTGCAGAATGAGGGAGGGTTGGCAACTATGCCTGTCACTGACATTGCAAATACATCCTCTGACTTTCCGCAATTGCTACTCTTGGAGCGTGCGCAGTGCAGCCTTGGCGCATGAGCAGTGGTCTGAATCAGGCCCATACCGAGCGCTGCTTGATGTCGCTCCAACCCCCACTCTAGTAAGTCTCACATCTTTCTGTCTTAGCTATGCTTACCATTAATTTCTTTCCCAGCACTAATTGGTCTTACACACGCATACAGCTGTGTTATTACAGCATATAAGTGCCAGCTGTAATGCAAGTGACTCCTGGCAGCATCTTTAGCAATCCCTGCAGCTCCCTGTTAAAATTGGTATATTTGACAATAAACCGTAGCGTATCTTTTCATAAACCATTCACACCTTTCCCACATTGCAATTATCTAGGTTGCTGTTGTTTTTTTTCTCTTCACAGTTTTCTATGGCTAACAATTAAGTAGACATTATATGATGTTATACAGAGCGAGGACTGAATGCGTAAGAGACCTGAAAAGAGGGAGTGATGCATTGTGGGTGACCAGTTCTAGCACGCCAAACACTTTGATTGCACAGAAACAGAATCAATACATTGCAACAATGTATAATGCTTTAAGGCTCACAGTTTAATGCCTAAATGGATCTTTATATATGTGTGTGTGTGTGTGTGTGTGTGTGTATGTATATTAGTGATGAGCGGGTTCGGTTCCTCGGAAACCGAACCCCCCCGAACTTCACCCATTTTACACGGGTCCGAGGCATACTCGGATTCTTCCGTATGGCTCGGTTGTAGCCAATGGTGGGAACTTTGCGGTCAGCGGTGAGGTTACTTTCGGTCAACCGCTGACCGCAAAGTTCCCACCATTGGCTACAATGGAGCGCATAGGCGCTACATTGTATCTGTGCCGTGTGCTGCCTGACAGACACTACAGGAGCACACAGACAATCAGGAGGGTGCCACGACGTGGCGCTCCCTGATTGGCTGAAGGGACCCTCTTTGACAGGAGTCAGGGGGTGTCCTGGCAGACGGGGAAAGGGGTCCCATGTGTAAACATGGGACCCCTTTCAGTGCGTGGTCGAGTTTGCGTTTTTTTTTTTTTTGCCAAGTACGTGGATTATTCAAAGGCTGGATTTTTCACTGGATTATGTGAGTATAATTTTTTTCAACAGGTACCCCTAGGATTCTACATGGAGAAGAGGACCGAGCCTCGTGGGAACATAGGTAAGTATGTGTGTATGTTGGTGTGCATGTATGTAATAAAGTTGTACTGTCACGGTGTGTGTGTCCTGTTTTTATTGGGGTATTTTTTTAGTAGTAGTACAACAGGTACCAGCGGGCCCGGTTTTCCACCGCATGCTGGTACTTGTGGTTCTCCAAGTACCAGCTTGCGGGGGAAGCTTGCTGGGATTTGTAGTACTGCTACTAAAAACAATATTCACAATTTCACACTTGGCTATCAGCCCCCCATCCGCCGCCCTTGGATGGGGGGGACAGCCTCGGGCTTCACCCCTGGCCCTTGGGTGGCTGGAGGGGGATGACCCCTTGATTGAAGGGGTCCCCACTCCTCCAGGGTACCCCGGCCAGGGGTGACTAGTTGGGGTTTTAATGGCACGGCCGCAGGGACCGATATTAAAGTGTCCCCTGGCTGTGGCATTATCTCCCCAGCTAGTGGAGCCCGGTGCTGGTTTCAGAAATACGGGGGACCCCTACGCTTTTTGTCCCCCGTATTTTTGGAACCAGGACCAGGCGCAGAGCTCGGTGCTGGTTGATTAAATATGGGGGGACCCCTGTCATTTTTCCCCCCATATTATTTCAACCAGGACCGGCTCAAAGAGCCAGAGGCTGGTTGTGCTTAGGAGGGGGGACCCCACGCAATTTTTTTCAGATTTTTAAAGACTTTAATCAACTTTTTAAGGTACACAATGAAGCCCTGCAAGGATCTCACAGATCCGACCGGGATTTCTTGTGTTTTTTCAGGCAGTGTTTTACTCATCACTCCCGTAAAACACTGCCTGATATTACGAATCACATCGACATCGGAAAAAACGATTGTGCAAAACTCGGCAGCTTAGTGAATGATCGTATCAGGATTCAAAAAGTTGCAGTAAAAAGCACCCGATACCATTCGAGTTCAAACACCCTTCAAAACGGCCAAAACACGAATATTAGTAAATATTGCCCCATATCTGTGCTCAGTGTGCTGCATATATCTGTGCTCACACTGCTTAATTGTGGGGACTGGGGAGCAGCTGTATTATATAGGAGGAGTACAGTGCAGAGTTTTGCTGACCAGTGACCACCAGCAGAGGCGGAACTACCGGCAGTGCAAGCAGTGCGTTGCACTGGGGCCCGCCTCTGTTCAGGGGCCCAAGCATGTAATGAGTCAAACTGACTCATTACATGCCGCTGTGCGCTGCGGGCAACCGCTGCCCACAGCGCACAGCCGCCCGGAGAGAGAGGAGAGGAGCGGCGCGCACTGCAGCGGTACGGGGTAAGGTGGAGGACGGAGGTGAAGGAGGGAGCCGCAGCAGCGCTTTGTTACTGGTGGAGGCGCTGCTGCTGCTGCTCCTCTGCTTCACTATAGGCTGTCTCTGAGAACAGCCTATAGTGAAGCAGAGGGGCAGCAGCAGCAGCGCCTCCACCAATAACACAGCGCTGCTGCGGCTCCCTCCTCCACCTCCCTCCTCCTTCTTCTCTACTGCCCGGGAAGCTGCACAAGGAGCCTGAGCCAACAGAGAGGGTAAGTATAATTTTTCTTTCTTTCTTTCTTTCTTTCTTTCTTTCTTTCTTTCTTTCTTTCTTTCTTTCTTTCTTTCTTTCTTTCTGTCTCTTTCTTTTTTTATTTGTTGGGACTGCATGCCGCAATCTGTAAAAAGGGGGAATCAGCCTGCCGCAATGTGTAAAAAGGGGGGACTGCCTGCCGCTATGTATAAAAATGGGGAATCTGCCTGCCGCTATGTATAAAAATGGGGAATCTGCCTGCCGCAATGTGTAAAAAGGGGGAATCTGCCTGCCGCAATGTAAAAATGGGGAATCTGCCTGCCGCAATGTGTAAAAAGGGGGAATCAGCCTGCCGCAATGTGTAAAAATGGGGAACCTGCCTGCCGCTATGTATAAAAATGGGAAATCTGCCTGCCGCTATGTGTAAAAAGGTAGAATCTGCCTGCCGTAATGTGTAAAAAGGGCACGCTGTCTGCCGTTATGTGTAAAAAGAGTATGCTGTCTGCCGTAATGTGTAAAATGGGGGCGCTGTCTGCCGTAATGTGTAAAAAGTGCACGCTGTCTGCCGCTATGTGTAACGAGGGCACGCTGTCTGCCGCTATGTGTAACGAGGGAACGCTGTCTGCCATTATGTGTAAAAAGTGTATGCTGTCTGCCGTAATGTGTAAAAAGGGGATGCTGTCTGCCGCTATGTGTAACGAGGGCACGCTGTATGCCATTATGTGTAAAAAGTGTATGCTGTCTGCCGTAATGTGTAAAATGGGGACGCTGTCTGCCGTAATGTGTAAAAAGTGCACGCTGTCTGCCGCTATGTGTAACGAGGGCACGCTGTCTGCCGTTATGTGTAAAAAGTGCACGTTGTCTGCCGTTATGTGTAAAAAGGGGAATCTGTTCGCTGTAAGGTGTAAAAGGGTCTCTACCTGGTGTAGTGGTGCTACTGTGCGGCGTAATTTGAAGAATGGAGACTACTGTGCACCGTTTTATGAATTGGTATTATTTTGTGGACACACCCCTTCCCCACGAAGCCACGCCACTATGTATTTTTACGCGCGCCTATGGCGCGCACTGCCCATGGCGCGCACTGCCCATGGGGTGGACTTGGATGGGATGGGGAAGGGGGGGGGGGCCCAAAGCATTTTGTCGCACCGCTTGCTTGTTCCGCCACTGACCACCAGTATACGTTGTCTGCCTGAAAAACACTCCATATCTGTGCTCAGTGTGCTGCATATATCTGTGCTCACACTGCTTAATTGTGGGGACTGGGGAGCAGCTGTATTATATAGGTGGAGTACCGTGCAGAGTTTTGCTGACCAGTGACCACCAGTATACGTTGTCTGCCTGAAAAACACTCCATATCTGTGCTCAGTTAGCTGCATATATCTGTGCTCACACTGCTTAATTGTGGGCACTGGGGACCACCAGTATATTATATAGGAGGAGTACAGTGCAGAGTTTTGCTGACAGTGACCACCAGTATATATAGCAGTACGGTACGGAAGGCCACTGCTCTACCTACCTCTGTGTCGTCAAGTATACTATCCATCCATACCTGTGGTGCATTTCAGTTGTGCGCAGTATATATAGTAGTAGGCCATTGCTATTGATACTGGCATATAATTCCACACATTAAAATATGGAGAACAAAAATGTGGAGGTTAAAATAGGGAAAGATCAAGATCCACTTCCACCCCGTGCTGAAGCTGCTGCCACTAGTCATGGCCGAAACGATGAAATGCCATCAACGTCGTCTGCCAAGGCCGATGCCCAATGTCATAGTAGAGAGCATGTAAAATCCAAAAAACAAAAGTTCAGTAAAATGACCCAAAAATCTAAATTTAAAGCGTCTGATGAGAAGCGTAAACTTGCCAATATGCCATTTATGACACGGAGTGGCAAGGAACGGCTGAGGCCCTGGCCTATGTTCATGGCTAGTGGTTCAGATTCACATGAGGATGGAAGCACTCATCCTCTTGCTAGAAAAATGAAAAGACTTAAGCTGGCAAAAGCACAGCAAAGAACTGTGCGTTCTTCTAAATCACAAATCCCCAAGGAGAGTCCAATTGTGTCGGTTGCAATGCCTGACCTTCCCAACACTGGACGGGAAGAGCTTGCGCCTTCCACCATTTGCACGCCCCCTGCAAGTGCTGGAAGGAGCACCCGCAGTCCTGTTCCTGATAGTCAAATTGAAGATGTCACTATTGAAGTACACCAGGATGAGGATATGGGTTTGCTGGCGCTGGGGAGGAAATTGACAAGGAGGATTCTGATGGTGAGGTGGTTTGTTTAAGTCAGGCACCCGGGGAGACACCTGTTGTCAGTGGGAAGAATATGGCCATTGACATGCCTGGTCAAAATACAAAAAAAATCACCTCTTCGGTGTGGAATTATTTAAACACAAATGCGGACAACAGGTGTCAAGCCGTGTGTTGCCTTTGTCAAGCTGTAATAAGTAGGGGTAAGGACGTTAACCACCTAGGAACATCCTCCCTTATACGTCACCTGGACCGCATTCATCAGAAGTCAGTGACAAGTTCAAAAACTTTGGATGACAGCGGAAGCAGTCCACTGACCACTAAATCCCTTCCTCTTGTAACCAAGCTCCTGCAAACCACACCACCAACTCCCTCAGTGTCAATTTCCACCTTACACAGGAAAGCCAATAGTCCTGCAGGCCATGTCACTGGCAAGTCTGACGAGTCCTCTCCTGCCTGGGATTACTCCGATGCATTCTTGAGTGTAACGCCTACTGCTGCTGGCCCTGCTGTTGTTGCTGCTGGGAGTCGATCGGCATCCCAGAGGGGAAGTCGGAAGACCACTTGTACTACTTCCAGTAAGCAATTGACTGTACAATAGTCCTTTGCGAGGAAGATGAAATATCACAGCAGTCATCCTGCTGCAAAGCGGATAACTCAGGTCTTGTCAGCCTGGGTGGTGAGAAACGTGGTTCCGGTATCCACCGTTAATTCAGAGGCAACTAGAGACTTGATTGAGGTACTGTGTCCCCGGTACCAAATACCATCTAGGTTCCATTTCTCTAGGCAGGCGATACCGAAAATGTACACAGACCTCAGAAAAAGAGTCACCAGTGTCCTAAAAAATGCAGTTGTACCCAATGTCCACTTAACCATGGACATGTGGACAAGTAGAGCAGGGCAGACTAAGGACTATATGACTGTGACAGCCCACTGGGTAGATGTATTGCCTCCCGCAGCAAGAACAGCAGCGGCGGCACCAGTAGCAGCATCTCGCAAACGCCAACTCGTTCCTAGGCAGGCTACGCTTTGTATCATCGCTTTCCATAAGAGGCACACAGCTAACAACCTCTTACGGAAACTGAGGAACATCATCGCAGAATGCCTCACCCCAATTGGACTCTCCTGGGGATTTGTGACATCGGACAACGCCACCAATATTGTGCGTGTATTACATCTGGGCAAATTCCAGCACGTCCCATGTTTTGCACATACATTGAATTTGGTGGTGCAGAATTATTTAAAAAACAACAGGGGCGTGCAAGAGATGCTGTCGGTGGCCCGAAGAATTGCGGGCCACTTTCGGCATTCAGCCACTGCGTACCGAAGACTGGAGCACCACCAAACACTCCTGAACCTGCCCTGCCATCATCTGAAGCAAGAGGTGGTAACGAGGCGGAATTCAACCCTCTATATGCTTCAGAGGATGGAGGAGCAGCAAAAGGCCATTCAAGCCTATACATCTGCCCACGATATAGGCAAAGGAGGTGGAATGCACCTGACTCAAGTGCAGTGGAGAATGATTTCAACGTTGTGCAAGGTTCTGCAACCCTTTGAACTTGCCACACGTGAAGTCAGTTCAGACACTGCGAGCCTGAGTCAGGTCATTCCCCTCATCAGGCTTTTGCAGAAGAAGCTGGAGACATTGAAGGAGGAGCTAAAACAGAGCGATTCCGCTAGGCATGTGGGACTTGTGGATGGAGCCCTTAATTCGCTTAACCAGGATTCACGGGTGGTCAATCTGTTGAAATCAGAGCACTACATTTTGGCCACCGTGCTCGATCCTAGATTTAAAACCTATGTTGCATCTCTCTTTCCGGCAGACACAAGTCTGCAGAGGTTCAAAGACCTGCTGGTGAGAAAATTGTCAAGTCAAGCGGAACGTGACCCGTCAACAGCTCCTCCTTCACATTCTCCCGCAACTGGGGTTGCGAGGAAAAGGCTAAGAATTCCGAGCCCACCCGCTGGCAGTGATGCAGGGCAGTCTGGAGCGAGTGCTGACATCTGGTCCGGAGTGAAGGACCTGCCAACGATTACTGACATGTCGTCTACTGTCACTGCATATGATTCTGTCACCATTGAAAGAATGGTGGAGGATTATATGAGTGACCGCATCCAAGTAGGCACGTCAGACAGTCCGTACGTATACTGGCAGGAAAAAGAGGCAATTTGGAGGCCCTTGCAGAAACTGGCTTTATTTTACCTAAGTTGCCCACCCTCCAGTGTGTACTCCGAAAGAGTGTTTAGTGCAGCTGCTCACCTTGTCAGCAATCGGCGTACGAGGTTACTTCCAGAAAATGTGGAGAAGATGATGTTCATCAAAATGAATTATAATCAATTACTCCGTGGAGACATTCACCAGCAATTGCCTCCAGAAAGTACACGAATTAATAATCTGTGAGGAGGGGGATGTACACAGTGAAAGGGGTGAGGAATCGGAGGATGATGATGAGGTGGACATCTTGCCTCTGTAGAGCCAGTTTGTGCAAGGAGAGATTGATTGCTTCTTTTTTGGTGGGGGCCCAAACCAACCAGTCATTTCAGTCACAGT
Source organism: Pseudophryne corroboree (assembly GCF_028390025.1). Classification (NCBI taxonomy): domain Eukaryota; kingdom Metazoa; phylum Chordata; class Amphibia; order Anura; family Myobatrachidae; genus Pseudophryne; species Pseudophryne corroboree. The sequence goes on from NC_086449.1 coordinate 757,331,792, forward strand.
CGTGTAGCAGACCCTGTCGCTGAAATGATGATTTCGTTAAAGTATGCATGTCCTGTTTATACAACATAAGGGTAGGTGGGAGGGCCCAAGGACAATTCCACCTTGCACCTCTTTTTTCTTTCATTTTTCTTTGCATCATGTGCTGTTTGGGGACAATTTTTTTGAAGTGCCATCCTGCCTGACACTGCAGTGCCACTCCTAGATGGGACAGGTGTTTGTGTCGGCCACTTGTGTCGCTTAGCTTAGTCACACAGCGACCTTGGTGCGCCTCTTTTTTTCTTTGCATCATGTGCTGTTTGGGGACAATTTTTTTGAAGTGCCATCCTGCCTGACACTGCAGTGCCACTCCTAGATGGGCCAGGTGTTTGTGTCGGCCACTTGTGTCGCTTAGCTTAGTCATCCAGCGACCTCGGTGCAAATTTTAGGACTAAAAATAATATTGTGAGGTGTGAGGTGTTCAGAATACACTGAAAATGAGTGGAAAATATGGTTATTGAGGTTAAAAATACTATGGGATCAAAATGACCCCCAAATTCTATGATTTAAGCTGTTTTTGAGTTTTTTTTGTAAAAAAAACACCCGAATCCAAAATACACCCGAATCCGACAAAAAAATTTCAGGGAGGTTTTGCCAAAACGCGTCCGAATCCAAAACACGGCCGCGGAACCGAATCCAAAACCAAAACACAAAACCCGAAAAATTTCCGGTGCACATCACTATGTATATATATTATATATATATATATATATATATATATATATATATAAAATTGCCTTTAATGTAGGAAAGGAGAAATAGCATTTCTGCCTTATCCCAAATATAGCTGCTGACAATTAGCAGTTACTTGTGCAAGTGTGCTGTGATGCCAAACACATAAGCTCACGACTTATTTGTGACAGGGGAATGAAAAATAAAACATTCTATGCGCTAAAGGGGTTAGAATGAAGTAATGTAAAAAGAAATCTCCAATTATAAGGCATGCCTACCGACCATCCTGATTTCAGAAGGTCAGTCCCTATTTGAGGGCTCTGTCCCGCTGTCACAACTGGGACTGAACTGTCACTATCACTAGGTCAGTTAGAGCTATGGGGGAGATGTATTAAGCTTTTGAGAGAGATAAAGTAGAGAGTGATAAATTACCAACCAATCAGCTCTTGTCATTTTTCAAACACAACCTTTAAAATGGGATCTAGAAGCTGATTGGCTGGTACTTTACCTCTGGCCAAGGCTGGATGCATATCCCTCTATGTCCGTTCATTGCTGTAATAGCCACATGCACCTGCCACTGGTACCCGGCACTGAAATTGTGGTAAGAAGGGGGTAGGAGTGTGATAATGGGCAGCCAGCACTTCTCAATCATGTACCCTGTCCTGATCAGCTCACTTGCAATATTGGGAGGTATGAATATGGGGGGGTGGGGTGGGGGGGGTGGCCCTTAGATCTGGGTATGCTTAGAGTTTAGTTAGCTTCAAACAATTGACTATAGCATCTGTATATGGCAGCAATGCATAAAGCAACCATCTGCACGCATATATTTACAAATGTCATATGATGCCTTTTAACATTGAAATATCCTCAAATATGAAGGCCCTCATTCCGAGTTGTTCGCTCGTTATTTTACTTAGCATCGGTGCGATTTTCCGCTAACTGCGCATGTGCAATGTTCGCACTGCGGCTGCGCCAAGTAAATTTGCTAAGAAGTTTGTTATTTTACTCACGGCATTACAAGGTTTTTTTTTCGTTCTGCTGATCGTAGTGTGATTGACAGGAAGTGGGTGTTTCTGGGCGGAAACTGGCCGTTTTATGGGAGTGTGTGAAAAAACGCTGCCGTTTCTGGGAAAAGCGCGGGAGTGGCTGGAGAAACGGGGGAGTGGCTGGGCGAACGCTGGGTGTGTTTGTGACGTCAAACCAGGAACGACAAGCACTGAACTGATCGCACTGGAAGAGTAAGTCTCGAGCTACTCAGAAACTGCAAAGAAAAATATTTTCGCTATATTGCGAATACTTCGTTCGCAATTTTGCTAAGCTAAGATTCACTCCCAGAGGGCGGCGGCTTAGCGTGTGCACTGCTGCGAAAAGCGGCTAGCGAGCGAACAACTCGGAATGAGGGCCGAAGTTGGGATAATCTAGGAGAGGGATGTCAAGATTATCCGGTATGTCCCTATGTTTTGGATGCGTTGTTTGGGTAGATCTGCTTGTGTACTGCGTTGATTTCATGCATGGTGTAAAAAAAAATCGGTACAAATTAGAAAAGGGGCGTGACCATGGGTAAACTTTCAATGGAAGTTTGGAGAGCCAAAAATCGATACAGACCCTAAAAAAAGGTACTGTACCTATTAAAAAGGTACAGTTGGAGGGAATGTATTTCTTGCCCTCCATCCCCTTTTCTGCGGTGACATGACCTGACATGACGTGCCTATGGTGCCCTTCTGACATTTGCTAGTTTGACTTTGTGTGACCACCTCTGGACGCTGTCTGCATTACCATCAAAAGGACAAGGTTTCACTTTATCTGAGGGTCCAAAATGGACAGTGTAAAACAGGCACAAGGATCCCCTGAAAGATGGGAAAACCATCACAAATTATACCATCCTAATAATATTAAACAACCCCCGTCCTATGCGCCCAGGCTTTAAAAGCAGAAGAATATTTTTTTTACCCCTGCCTGGAAAAAATCCTATGTTGTTAAGTAAATCATGCCAGGATTATAGTGAAGTACCCCCACACGGTGGTACTTAATGTGTTAGGGGATCCGCTTCGGTCACTTCACTCCGATGCAGAGAGGTGAGAATTGTGGGAACACTTGAAGACATGATGAGTCAGGTCTCGTTTCATAAGGAATGAGTTTTTATTAGAGGGTTGGCAGAAGTTAAGCAACACACTACTTAGGCAATATACAAGTCTGATATTCACTATCGCAAATAACAATGGCTAAATAGCATGCGCAGACTGTATCACGGTTTTCCTAAACATACGCACCACATGACAGTGTGCTTTTCAACACATTAGCATTTGCAACAATAAATGGACCATAACCCATTCAATATCATAAGTACATAAAAAAAACCACCTCAATAATAAGCATCAGCAATATTATAACATTCAATAAATCAAACCATATACCTGGATATGTGTCGGGTACCCGTTATGAAACTAGCGTCCTGCAAAAGTGTTCCTCCTCTACCTGTGCACAGGATTTTTGGCAAAGGGTCACTACAGTGGCAAACACAGGATTTGCATGGGGGGGTTTCCAGAACTGGGTGGAGCCAAGCACGGGGGTGGGGACTGAGGTGACCCAGTATATGCTGGGTCTGTAAAACTAGTGTGTCTGTGTGTGTATATATATATATATATATATATATACACATACATAGCTACACATATATATACCATATATACACCTATATATATATATATATATATATATATATATACAATGTCCATGTGATCCGGCTCTCCTATAATATACCTTACTGCACCGGGTGCCTCCGTGTAAAACCATGCATAGATACAGAAAACGCGGCACTCCTGGTGTCTCAATCAATGGCTTTCTTAGGCAGGTAGTAGACAACGTTTCAATTACATTTATTAAGTAGTTTTCCTCAGGTCCTCCCCCCGTCACACGGCTCCATAGAATTGCAGGCAAATATGGATGAGATCGTCCATATTGGCTTGCATGCACAGCCGACGGGGCACCAGCGATGAACGAGCGCGGGGCCGCGCATCATTCATCGCTGGTGCCTCCACACTGCATGATATGAACGTTATCTCGTTCATTAATGAACGAGATCGTTCATATCGTGCAGTGATGTCGGCCAGTGTGTAGGGCCCATTATATTAGCCTGTGCTGCTGAACTCTATTAGCTGTTTCACAGTGAGGTTTTCTCATGCTGCTGCTGCAGTCTCACTCTTAAATGCAGAGCTGCTCTTCTCCCTGGGATTCCTCTCTGGTAGCTATGGGGGCTGGTAATATGGCTCCTCACCTCTTAGTCCCAGTTGCGCTTTTCTCCTCACAGTGTACCACTTGCATACACTTCAGCACACTTTTTCCTACCAAGCAGGAGCTTCTCTCCTCACCCTGTCTGTCTAGGGCAGCGGTGGCCAACCTGTGGATCTTGAGCCACATGTGGCTTTTTCTTTATTCAAATGTGGCTCCCAACACTCTAAATCATGTGACCACAATAGATACAGAAACCGCTGCACTCCAGCCAGACACGCAGCAGCACTACATGGACTGAAAACTGAAGGAGCCAGATACTAGAGGTGAGACACCCACAAGCAAACAGAGGACACATTAGGGACTGCTGCAATGGTATGAGTTGAGGGAGGGGCTGTAGTGATACATGAGGGTGGGCTAGAGTGACACATGGCAGAGCTGGCTAGAGAGACACAGGAGGGTCCTGGCAGGAGTGACGCGGGAGGGTGCTGGAGGTAGTGACACATGGAAGAGCTACCTGGAGTGACATAGGAGGGTGGTAGCAGTTGTGACACATGGGGGAGCTGGAAGTAGTGACACATGGTGGGAGAGCTGGCTGGAGTGACATAGGAGGGTGGTAGCAGGAGTGACACATGGGAGAGCTGGCTGGAGTGACAGGAGGGTGTTGGCTGGGGTGACACAAGGGAGACCTGGCTGGAGTGACACAGCAGGGTCTTGGCAGTAGTTACACATGGGAGAGCTGGCTGGAGTGACACGGGGGAGCTGGCTGGAGTGACATAGGAGGGTGCTAGCAGGAGTGACACATGGAAGAGCTGGCTGGAGTGACAGGAGGGTCTTGGCAGTAGTGACACATGGGAGAGCTGGCTGAAGTGACAGGAGGGTCTTGGCAGTAGTGACACATGGGAGAGCTGGCTGAAGTGACAGGAGGGTGCTGGAAGTAGTGACACATGGGAGAGCTGGCTGGAGTGACAGGAGGGTGCTAGCAGCAGTGACACATGGAAGAGCTGGCTGGAGTGACAGGAGGGTCTTGGCAGTAGTGACACATGGGAGAGCTGGCTGGGGCAGGAGGGTCCTGGCAGGAGTGATGCGGGAGGGTGCTGGAAGTAGTGACACATGGGAGAGCTGGCTGGAGTGACACAGTAGGGTCTTGGCAGTAGTGACACATGGGAGAGCTGCCTGGAGTGACATGGGGGAGCTGGCTGGAGTGACATAGGAGGGTGCTAGCAGGAGTGACACATGGAAGAGCTGGCTGGAGTGACAGGAGGGTCTTGGCAGTAGTGACACATGGGAGAGCTGGCTGAAGTGACAGGAGGGTCTTGGCAGTAGTGACACATGGGAGAGCTGGCTGAAGTGACAGGAGGGTGCTGGAAGTAGTGACACATGGGAGAGCTGGCTGAAGTGACAGGAGGGTCTTGGCAGTAGTGACACATGGGAGAGCTGGCTGAAGTGACAGGAGGGTGCTGGAAGTAGTGACACATGGGAGAGCTGGCTGGAGTGACAGGAGGGTGCTAGCAGCAGTGACACATGGAAGAGCTGGCTGGAGTGACAGGAGGGTGTTGGCTGGGGTGACACAAGGGAGACCTGGCTGGAGTGACACAGCAGGGTCTTGGCAGTAGTTACACATGGGAGAGCTGGCTGGAGTGACACGGGGGAGCTGGCTGGAGTGACATAGGAGGGTGCTAGCAGGAGTGACACATGGAAGAGCTGGCTGGAGTGACAGGAGGGTCTTGGCAGTAGTGACACATGGGAGAGCTGGCTGAAGTGACAGGAGGGTCTTGGCAGTAGTGACACATGGGAGAGCTGGCTGAAGTGACAGGAGGGTGCTGGAAGTAGTGACACATGGGAGGGCTGGCTGGAGTGACAGGAGGGTGCTAGCAGCAGTGACACATGGAAGAGCTGGCTGGAGTGACAGGAGGGTCTTGGCAGTAGTGACACATGGGAGAGCTGGCTGGGGCAGGAGGGTCCTGGCAGGAGTGATGCGGGAGGGTGCTGGAAGTAGTGACACATGGGAGAGCTGGCTGGAGTGACACAGTAGGGTCTTGGCAGTAGTGACACATGGGAGAGCTGCCTGGAGTGACATGGGGGAGCTGGCTGGAGTGACATAGGAGGGTGCTAGCAGGAGTGACACATGGAAGAGCTGGCTGGAGTGACAGGAGGGTCTTGGCAGTAGTGACACATGGGAGAGCTGGCTGAAGTGACAGGAGGGTCTTGGCAGTAGTGACACATGGGAGAGCTGGCTGAAGTGACAGGAGGGTGCTGGAAGTAGTGACACATGGGAGAGCTGGCTGGAGTGACAGGAGGGTGCTAGCAGCAGTGACACATGGAAGAGCTGGCTGGAGTGACAGGAGGGTGTTGGCTGGAGTGACACATGGGAGAGCTGGCTGGGGTGACAGGAGGGTGTTGGCAGGGGTGCTAGCAGGAGTGACACATGGAAGAGCTGGCTGGAGTGACAGCAGGGTCTTGGCAGTAGTTACACATGGGAGAGCTGGCTGGAGTGACACGGGGGAGCTGGCTGGAGTGACATAGGAGGGTGCTAGCAGGAGTGACACATGGAAGAGCTGGCTGGAGTGACAGCAGGGTCTTGGCAGTAGTGACACATGGGAGAGCTGGCTGGAGTGACACGGGAGAGCTGGCTGGAGTGACATAGGAGGGTGCTAGCAGGAGTGACACATGGAAGAGCTGGCTGGAGTGACAGCAGGGTGTTGGCTGGAGTGACACATGGGAGAGTGGGCTAGAGTGACAGGAGGGTGTTGGCTGGAGTGACACGTGGGAGAGCTGGCTGGAGTGACAAGGGGGAGCTGGCTGGAGTGACATAGGAGGGTGCTAGCAGGAGTGACACATGGGGCAGCTGGCTAGAGTGACAGGAGGGTGTTGGCTAGAGTGACACATGGAAGAGCTGGCTGGAGTGACAGCAGGGTGTTGGCTGGAGTGACACATGGGAGAGCTGGCTGGAGTGACAAGGGGGAGCTGGCTGGAGTGACATAGGAGGGTGCTAGCAGGAGTGACACATGGGGCAGCTGGCTGGAGTGACAGGAGTGTGCTGACTGGAGTGACACATGGGGGAGCTGACATTTATTATGTGAATCTGTCTTTTTCAATTATTTTATGTGAAAGTGTTTTTTTTAATGAATCTGGTTTAAAAATTTTTATTTTATGTCGTTCTGGCTTTTTCAATGTATTTTATACCAGGGGTGTGGTCTGGCAGGCACAAGGCCACATTCCATTTTTGCATGTGCGCCATCGGCTCGATATCGGCTCTTTGACGTACATAACAAGGTTTTTTGGCTCTTTGTCACTGACTGGTTGGCCACCCCTGGTCTAGGGCAAGGTTCCATTCTCTCTCTGCAGGCAGCCAATCATGTAGGACAGGCTACCTGGATACATTGTTTCAGATGTGGGTTGCATTAACCCTCTGTTGAGCTATTTAGCTGTGGCCTGCATGTCTACCTCAATATAAAAGGGCAGGATGGGGTCTGTAGTGCCACAGCTGTATGCTGCATGCCTCTAGATCACACAGGGGCATGCTGGCACTTATGGTGCCACAATCCACTTTCCGGGGTGCCACAATAGAAGAACAGGGCAATATGGACCCAAGAACGTTGATGTGGTAGTGACAGTGTGGAATTTCTAACCGCGTTGTAACCATGTTGGCAGTCTAACTTTAAAGATGATGTTAAAGCATCAAGTTTGAAGTTATTATGTGAACGGCATGAGTGTAGACTATGTAACTACCTTTAGAAACGGTTGGTATCAAAATACCTATGGTCAGAATCCAAACATCAGAATCCTGACACTCAGAATGCCAACAGATCCTGGTATTTTAACCCTAATCCACCCCTCCCACAGCCTAACCTTAACCTTCCCCTCCTGCAGCCTAACCTTAACCTTCCCCTCCCACAACCTAACCGTAACCCACCCCTCCCACAGCCTAACCCTAACCTTCCCCTCCCATAGCCTAACCCTAAACTTCCTCTCCCGCAGCCTAACCTAACCATAACCCACCCCTACCACAGCCTAGTTCTAATCCACCCCTCTCACAGCCTAATCCTAACACACCCCTCCCACAGCCTAATCCTAATCCACCCCTCCCACAGCCTAATCCTAACCCACCCCTCCCACAACCTAATCCTAACCCACCCCTCCCACAGCCTAACCCTAACCTTCCCCTCCCGCAGCCTAACCATAAACCACCCCTACCACAGCCTAGTCCTAATCCATCCCTCCCACAGCCTAATCCTAACCCACCCCTCCCACAGCCTAACCCTATCCTTCCCATCCCGCAGCCTAACCCTAACCTTCCCCTCCCACAGCCTAACCCTAACCCACCCCTCCCACAGCCTAACCCTCTCCTTCCACTCCCGCAGCCTAACCCTGACCTTCCCCTCCCACAGCCTAACCCTAACCCACCCCTCCCACAGTCTAACCCTAACCCACCCCTCCCACAGCCTAACCCTCTCCTTCCACTCCCGCAGCCTAACCCTAACCCACCCCTCCCACAGCCTAACTTTAATCCCCCAGCACAGGGCAAGGCTGCCGCACATACCAGGTCCTGCCCCCCTCTAAAATGCGAGTACTTTGCTAAACAGCAAAGAGCACGCATGTTTAGGGTAGCCCCATGCCTCCGCAGCCTAGCTGCGAAGGCAGTCGCCGGACCCAGTAGTGCACACAGGGAGGGTTTCCAAGTACCTGGAAACTACCCTGATGAGCCAAATGTTTATCAGCAAAAGCTGCGATCGTAACCGCAACCACGGAGGTACAGCTACGTAGCTCTCTGCATAGAGAAAGTCTGGGGAGAGCTGCTGGCTGCGCATGCTTAGCTGCAGCAGCTCTCCCACCTCACAGAACCGCTACTCTGCTCCTGCCTCCCACTGCTCCCAGCCACTGGTAGCAGTGGCGTGCGGTGAGGTCAGTGGCTGGGGAGGCACAAGCAGCTAACATCCCCCCCCCCCCCCCATAGAGGAAAAATAAAAAAGCGTAGCCCCCCCCCCCCCCTTATTTGTAAAACCAGCACCAGGCAGAACCAGCCAGGGGGGGTAATGCCATAGCAGGGGAGACACTTGGTATGGGGTCCCCCTGCCATAGCATTAATCTACCCCCCCAAGCTAGTCAGCCCAGGGCTGGAATTCCTCGGAAGTGGGGACCCCAAAAAATAAACATGGGTTCCCCCTCCCGAGCAATAACCAGCACTGAGCTGATAGCCCGGTGCTATGCCCCGCACCCCTGGTGGCGGTGGGTGCGGGGTTCATTGTTAAAATTGTTCTTTACAGGTGGCCTACAGATCCCAGCAAGCCTGCCCCAGCATGCTGGCACTTGGAGAACCACAAGTGCCAGCATGCCCGGACATAATGGGCCCGCTGGCACCTGTAGTCCGCCTGTAAAGAATAGTAATATTGTTCTTTACAGGTGGCCTACAGGTCCCAGCAAGCCTGCCCCAGCATGCTGGCACTTGTAGAACCACAAGTGCCAGCATGCCCGGACATAAATGGCCTGCTGGCACCTGTTGCCCACCTGTAAAGAAAATATTAAAATAAAAACACCACACAGTCTTAAAAAATAAGTTTTATTGCACAGGGTCTTCACCTGGGGGCGGCGGCCTTTAAGCTCTTTTGCATGGCCGCCGCTTCCCCAGGGCTTCAGGCGTCTTCACCTGGGGGGGCGCCACCTCCCCAGGGCTTCCAGCGTCTTCCTCTGAAGTCTTCACCTGGGAGGCGGCGGCCTTAAAGCTCTTTTGCATGGTCGCCGCCTTCCCCAGGGCTTCCAGCGTCTTCACCTGGTGGGCGGCGACTGCTAAGCTCTTTTGCATAGCCGCCGCCCATCCAGGACTTCCGGCGTCTTCAACCTTCAGGAGCTCTTCTCCGCTCCTACTCCGCCGTCGGATTGACAGCCGCTCCCTCGCGCTGACTTATATAAGTCAGCCAGAGGGGGTGGAGCGATGACGCGGCGAGCCGTGATTGGCTCGCGGCGGCCATCTTCAATTTCAAAAGTGATGCTGAGGCGCCATTTTTTAAATGGGTTACCGCTCCGCTGCTCAAACTCTGCACCGCCGCCCGCACTCACGCCGCCCGCACCGCCGCAACCACGCCGCCCGCACCCCCGCCGCCCGCACCGCCGCACCCCTGCCACCCGCACCCCCGCCACCCGCACCCACGCCGTCAGCACCCACGCCGACGCCCGCACCTCCGCCGCGCCCACAACAGTGATTGACAGCGGATCCAGTGACGGATCCGCTGGCCAATCACTGTGGCCTGACTGACAGGGGACGTGCTTTCATAGGTTGAAAGCACGTCCCTGTGTGAAAGCGGCACCACTAATGGTGCCGCTTTCCCATGATTTTTCAATGGGCTTTTAATACCCATTGCTAGGCCCCGCCCGCGCCCGCCCCCCGCTCCCATACTTTTCCCTATCTGACAGGGAGGCACCACGATCGGTGCCTCCCAAACACTTTACACAGGACTGGGATGATTAGGATAATATAAAGCAAATACTTATGACACAGAAGAATATGTGTCATAAGTATCTTCTTTATATTATTTTAATCAGTAATGACAGGGGAGGCACTGCCTCCCCTGCCTCCCCTGACTGCACGTCCCTGACTGGTGGTACTGTATGTAAACCACCAATACTGTATATGCAGTGTGTGTATGTAAGTGTGTCTGTGTAAGTGTGTGTGTATGTATGTATTTACAGGGATGTTGTCACAATTGAGGGCTGGTGACGGTAACTGGAAGCCTCAGTTGTAGGGGCTGATGGGTACCGGAATGTGGGAGGAGTAAGTAGACTCCTAGACATATGCAAGGTAGCGCTATGTAGAGCCCGAAGGCGTGACCACGACAACTGGAGTAACTTAAACGGGTTTTATTTAAGAAAAAGTCATAAAAGGGGCATGAAATAATAATGTCACAGGGGATGAATAAACACAGTGCTGGTTGGAACCAGTAATCTGGAATAACACAGAGTTCTGTATAAAACTTGGGAGCCCAGGTGAGGAATAACGTGATGATGGGATATAAAGGGGAAGCTGTAAATAATATTAGTGTTCGTGGGTAAACTGAAGATGAAGCTGGAGTTCGCAGGTAAATGAGAAATGAAGCTGGGGTTCGCAGGTAAATGAAGAATGAAGCTGGGGTTCGTAGATAAATGAAGAATGAATGAAGGATGGCTGCTGGGAAGCCAAAGTATACACACCACTAGCACTAGGTGCAGGATGACAGGGAAGCAGATTGCACCACAGAATAACCACAGGAGAGCTGGATTAACGCTGCAGGAGGGAACCACCGAGGAGTCAGGCTGAGTTGCAGAGAGAGTCCACAAGAGAACTGCACACTGGATTAGCAGACGACAATGGAAGCACTGACAATCTTCTGGGTGTGGATACAGAGTATTTATACCCCATGTCCAGCGGGGATTGGCTGACCATGATACCTGAGCTATACGCAGCACTGCAGATTGGAGGAATGAAACAGGTGACTGGAGTCCAACATGGCTGCATCCATGAACGGGAATTAACTACTGTGGGAAGATGCAACAATGGCGGTGAAAGCCGCAGCAGCAGAATCACATGTGCCCAGCGGCGCACGGCGGCCAGAGAGACAGTAGTGGCAGCAGAGGAACATGGAGGACGTACATACAGACAGGAGCCCCCAGGCGCTGCGGTGACGGACGCGGCGGGACCGAAAGCGCTGCACTTCCGTAAGTACCTATACTAAGGTGGTCAGCTAAGACCAGCGCTGCGAGCAATAACCTAAGTTAACGCCCGGCCCTGGCCCGCTGAGCCAACCTCAGGAGGCACCTAATGGGTAAAAACTGGTGTCTCAGTACGCGGATCGTGAAAGATGTATGTGTATTTGGGTATGTATGCATGTGTATTTGTATATGTATGAATGTGTATGGTATGTGTATATATATATATATATATATATATATATATATTACGTCTATGTATGTATATAATATTATATATATATATATATATATATATATATATATAGTATGAGTATGTTTTACCAGCACGCGGGATGCCGGCTGTCAGTATACCGACAGTGGCATCCCATCTATTGGAAGCGAGGCGGCGAGACCCCTCACGGGCTCGCTGCGGGCCCGGTTGCTCGCTTCGCTCGCCACAGGTTATATTCCCACTCGGTTGGTGGCGTGGAGCAACTAACCGAGTGGGAATACCCTGCGGATATCGGGATTCCGTTCGTCGGTATTTCACTGGCTGTCGGGATTCTGGCATGTCAGTCTTTCGAACACCGGGATCCCGTCAGCCGGCATTTTAACTGCGTCCCATATATATATATGAGCAGTGATTACCTACCTGTTCTCTATCAGATAAGCTCTATAACCTTTAATTTAATGTACGGGTTGTTATTGTATTTTGGGGGCCAATAAATTGTGTTTAACTATACTGCACGATTTTTGGTCTATCTCTTCTTGTCTCCCCTCTATGTGATTGCTCGGAATGAGCTTTGAAGGGACGCTAAAGCAGTGAAATCAGAGGACCTCTGGTCAACCAGGAATTGTATTCCAGCAACATATGTTTTAGAGGGTGGATCTATTCCACTCTACATGGTACTTATTCAATTCATTTGGTGCTACAATACATGGTGGAGGGACCTTTGTGAGGGGTCACGGTTAATGCACTAGGAGGCGCTATTCTCACATCTCTTTTATATATATATATATATATATATATATTATACAGTCTGTACATTCACAGATACACACCCACAGAAACCCCCCTAAATAAATCCTGCGTTTGCCCCTGGGGCCGCCATGTTTTGGGTAGCAGCGCTGCGGCCCCTCCTGCAAATGGTCCGTTGTCCGGGTCGCGCCCCCCCCCCCAAAAGCCGCATAGACGCCCACAAAACGCAGCATTGACCCTCCGCCCGCCCCTCTGTCAATCAGGCAGAGGTGTTCACCAGGGACGTGCGGTTAGCTAAATGGTTCAGGAGGCACTGGCTTTCCCCAGAGCCAGATTTACACACAATGGGGTGTATTTACAAAGATTCGTGTTTTGGCCGTTTTGAAGGGTGTTTGAACTCGAATGGTATGCAACTTTTTGAATCCTGATACGATCATTCACTAAGCTGCCGAGTTTTGCACAATCGTTTTTTCCGATGTCGATGTGATTCGTAATATCAAGCAGTGTTTTACGGGAGTGATGAGTAAAACACTGCCTGAAAAAACACAAGGAATCCCGGCCGGATCTGTGAGATCCGTGCAGGGCTTCATTGTGTACCTTAAAAAGTGGATTAAAGTTGTAGCCAATGGTGGGAACTTTGCGGTCAGCGGTGAGGTTACTTTCGGTCAACCGCTGACCGCAAAGTTCCCACCATTGGCTACAATGGAGCGCATAGGCGCTACATTGTATCTGTGCCGTGTGCTGCCTGACAGACACTACAGGAGCACACAGCCAATCACGACGTGGCGCTCCCTGATTGGCTAAAGGGACCCTCTTTGACAGGAGTCAGGGGAAGTCCTGGCAGTCGGGGAAAGGGGTCCCATGTGTAAACATGGGACCCCTTTCAGTGCGTGGTTGGGTTTCCGTTTTATTTTTTTGCCAAGTACGTGGATTATTCAAAGGTCAGATTCTACACTGGATTATGTGAGTATAATTTTTTTCACAGGTACCCCAAGGATTCTACATGGAGTAGAGGACCGAACCTCGTGGGAACATAGGTAAGTATGTGTGTATGTTGGTGTGCATGTATGTAATAAAGTTGTACTGTCACGGTGTGTGTGTCCTGTTTTTATTGGGGTATTTTTTTAGTAGTAGTACTACAGGTACCAGCGGGCCCGGTTTTCCACTGCATGCTGGTACTTGTGGTTCTCCAAGTACCAGCTTGCGGGGGAGGCTTGCTGGGACTTGTAGTACTGCTACTAAAAACAATATTCACAATTTCTCACAAGGCTATCAGCCCCCCATCCGCCGCCCTTGGATGGGGGGGACAGCCTCGGGCTTCACCCCTGGCCCTTGGGTGGCTGGAGGGGGGGGACCCCTTGATTGAAGGGGTCCCCACTCCTCCAGGGTACCCCGGCCAGGGGTGACTAGTTGGGTATGTAATGCCAGGGCCGCAGGGACCAGTATAAAAGTGTCCCCCGGCTGTGGCATTATGTACCTGGCTAGTGGAACCCGGTGCTGGTTTCAAAAATACGGGGGACCCTTACGCTTTTTGTCCCCCATATTTTTGGAACCAGGACCAGGCGCAGAGCCCGGTGCTGGTTGATTAAATATTAGAGATGAGCGGGTTCGTTTTCTCTGAATCCGAACCCGCACGAACTTCATGTTTTTTTTCACGGGTCCGAGCGACTCGGATCTTCCCGCCTTGCTCGGTTAACCCGAGCGCGCCCGAACGTCATCATGACGCTGTCGGATTCTCGCGAGACTCGGATTCTATATAAGGAGCCGCGCGTCGCCGCCATTTTCACACGTGCATTGAGATTGATAGGGAGAGGACGTGGCTGGCGTCCTCTCCATTTAGATTAGGAGAGAGAGAGAGAGAGATTGACCTGAGGCTGATACTGTAGAAGAGAGTGCAGAGTTTAGTGACTGACCACAGTGACCACCAGCAGTGCAGTTGTTTTATTTAATATATCCGTTCTCTGCCTGAAAAAAACGGTACACACAGTGACTCAGTCACATACCATATCTGTGTGCACTGCTCAGCCCAGTGTGCTGCATGCCTGCATCATCTATGTATATATTATATATCTGACTGTGCTCAGCTCACACAGCTTATAATTGTGGGGGAGACTGGGGAGCACTGCAGTGCCAGTTATAGGTTATAGCAGGAGCCAGGAGTACAAGACAGTCACATACCATATCTGTGTGCACTGCTCAGCCCAGTGTGCTGCATCATCTATGTATATATTATATATCTGACTGTGCTCAGCTCACACAGCTTATAATTGTGGGGGAGACTGGGGAGCACTGCAGTGCCAGTTATAGGTTATAGCAGGAGCCAGGAGTACATATTATATTAAAATTAAACAGTGCACACTTTTGCTGCAGGAGTGCCACTGCCAGTGTGACTGACCAGTGACCTGACCACACTGACCACCAGTATAGTTAGTAGTATACTATATTGTGATTGCCTGAAAAAGTTAAACACTCGTCGTGTGACTTCACTTGTGTGGTGTTTTTTTTTTTATTCTATAAAAAACTCATTCTGCTGACAGTGTCCAGCAGGTCCGTCATTATATAATATATATACCTGTCCGGCTGCAGTAGTGATATATATATATTTTTTATATCATTATTTATCATCCAGTCGCAGCAGACACAGTACGGTAGTTCACGGCTGTAGCTACCTCTGTGTCGGCACTCGGCAGTCCATCCATAATTGTATACCACCTACCCGTGGTTTTTTTTTCTTTCTTCTTTATACATACATACTACTACATCTCTTTATCAACCAGTCTATATTAGCAGCAGACACAGTACAGTACGGTAGTTCACGGCTGTGGCTACCTCTGTGTCGGCACTTGGCAGTCCGTCCATAATTGTATACCACCTAACCGTGGTTTTTTTTTCTTTCTTCTTTATACATACATACTACGACATCTCTTTATCAACCAGTCTATATTAGCAGCAGACACAGTACAGTACGGTAGTTCACGGCTGTGGCTACCTCTGTGTCGGCACTCGGCAGTCCGTCCATAATTGTATACCACCTAACCGTGGTTTTTTTTTCTTTCTTCTTCATACATACATACTACGACATCTCTTTATCAACCAGTCTATATTAGCAGCAGACACAGTACAGTACGGTAGTTCACGGCTGTGGCTACCTCTGTGTCGGCACTCGGCAGTCCGTCCATAATTGTATACCACCTAACCGTGGTTTTTTTTTCTTTCTTCTTTATACATACATACTACGACATCTCTTTATCAACCAGTCTATATTAGCAGCAGACACAGTACAGTACGGTAGTTCACGGCTGTGGCTACCTCTGTGTCGGCACTCGGCAGTCCGTCCATAATTGTATACCACCTAACCGTGGTTTTTTTTTCTTTCTTCTTCATACATACATACTACGACATCTCTTTATCAACCAGTCTATATTAGCAGCAGACACAGTACAGTACGGTAGTTCACGGCTGTGGCTACCTCTGTGTCGGCACTCGGCAGTCCGTCCATAATTGTATACCACCTACCCGTGGTTTTTTTTTCTTTCTTCTTTATACATACATACTACTACATCTCTTTATCAACCAGTCTATATTAGCAGCAGACACAGTACAGTACGGTAGTTCACGGCTGTGGCTACCTCTGTGTCGGCACTCGGCAGTCCGTCCATAATTGTATACCACCTACCCGTGGTTTTTTTTTCTTTCTTCTTCATACATACATACTACGACATCTCTTTATCAACCAGTCTATATTAGCAGCAGACACAGTACAGTACGGTAGTTCACGGCTGTGGCTACCTCTGTGTCGGCACTCGGCAGTCCGTCCATAATTGTATACCACCTAACCGTAGGTTTTTTTTCTTTCTTCTTCATACATACATACTACGACATCTCTTTATCAACCAGTCTATATTAGCAGCAGACACAGTACGGTAGTTCACGGCTGTAGCTACCTCTGTGTCGGCACTCGGCAGTCCGTCCATAATTGTATACTAGTATCCATCCATCTCCATTGTTTACCTGAGGTGCCTTTTAGTTGTGCCAATTAAAATATGGAGAACAAAAATGTTGAGGTTCCAAAATTAGGGAAAGATCAAGATCCACTTCCACCTCGTGCTGAAGCTGCTGCCACTAGTCATGGCCGAGACGATGAAATGCCAGCAACGTCGTCTGCCAAGGCCGATGCCCAATGTCATAGTACAGAGCATGTCAAATCCAAAACACCAAATATCAGTAAAAAAAGGACTCCAAAACCTAAAATAAAATTGTCGGAGGAGAAGCGTAAACTTGCCAATATGCCATTTACCACACGGAGTGGCAAGGAACGGCTGAGGCCCTGGCCTATGTTCATGGCTAGTGGTTCAGCTTAACATGAGGATGGAGGCACTCAGCCTCTGGCTAGAAAAATGAAAAGACTCAAGCTGGCAAAAGCAGTAGCACCGCAAAGAACTGTGCGTTCTTCGAAATCCCAAATCCACAAGGAGAGTCCAATTGTGTCGGTTGCGATGCCTGACCTTCCCAACACTGGACGTGAAGAGCATGCGCCTTCCACCATTTGCACGCCCCCTGCAAGTGCTGGAAGGAGCACCCGCAGTCCAGTTCCTGATAGTCAGATTGAAGATGTCAGTGTTGAAGTACACCAGGATGAGGAGGATATGGGTGTTGCTGGCGCTGGGGAGGAAATTGACCAGGAGGATTCTGATGGTGAGGTGGTTTGTTTAAGTCAGGCACCCGGGGAGACACCTGTTGTCCGTGGGAGGAATATGGCCATTGACATGCCTGGTGAAAATACCAAAAAAATCAGCTCTTCGGTGTGGAACTATTTCAACAGAAATGCGGACAACAGGTGTCAAGCCGTGTGTTCCCTTTGTCAAGCTGTAATAAGTAGGGGTAAGGACGTTAACCACCTCGGAACATCCTCCCTTATACGTCACCTGCAGCGCATTCATAATAAGTCAGTGACAAGTTCAAAAACTTTGGGTGACAGCGGAAGCAGTCCACTGACCAGTAAATCCCTTCCTCTTGTAACCAAGCTCACGCAAACCACCCCACCAACTCCCTCAGTGTCAATTTCCTCCTTCCCCAGGAATGCCAATAGTCCTGCAGGCAATGTCACTGGCAATTCTGACGAGTCCTCTCCTGCCTGGGATTCCTCCGATGCATCCTTGCGTGTAACGCCTACTGCTGCTGGCGCTGCTGTTGTTGCTGCTGGGAGTCGATGGTCATCCCAGAGGGGAAGTCGTAAGCCCACTTGTACTACTTCCAGTAAGCAATTGACTGTTCAACAGTCCTTTGCGAGGAAGATGAAATATCACAGCAGTCATCCTGCTGCAAAGCGGATAACTGAGGCCTTGACAACTATGTTGGTGTTAGACGTGCGTCCGGTATCCGCCGTTAGTTCACAGGGAACTAGACAATTTATTGAGGCAGTGTGCCCCCGTTACCAAATACCATCTAGGTTCCACTTCTCTAGGCAGGCGATACCGAGAATGTACACGGACGTCAGAAAAAGACTCACCAGTGTCCTAAAAAATGCAGTTGTACCCAATGTCCACTTAACCACGGACATGTGGACAAGTGGAGCAGGGCAGGGTCAGGACTATATGACTGTGACAGCCCACTGGGTAGATGTATGGACTCCCGCCGCAAGAACAGCAGCGGCGGCACCAGTAGCAGCATCTCGCAAACGCCAACTCTTTCCTAGGCAGGCTACGCTTTGTATCACCGCTTTCCAGAATACGCACACAGCTGAAAACCTCTTACGGCAACTGAGGAAGATCATCGCGGAATGGCTTACCCCAATTGGACTCTCCTGTGGATTTGTGGCATCGGACAACGCCAGCAATATTGTGTGTGCATTAAATATGGGCAAATTCCAGCACGTCCCATGTTTTGCACATACCTTGAATTTGGTGGTGCAGAATTATTTAAAAAACGACAGGGGCGTGCAAGAGATGCTGTCGGTGGCCAGAAAAATTGCGGGACACTTTCGGCGTACAGGCACCACGTACAGAAGACTGGAGCACCACCAAAAACTACTGAACCTGCCCTGCCATCATCTGAAGCAAGAAGTGGTAACGAGGTGGAATTCAACCCTCTATATGCTTCAGAGGTTGGAGGAGCAGCAAAAGGCCATTCAAGCCTATACAATTGAGCACGATATAGGAGGTGGAATGCACCTGTCTCAAGCGCAGTGGAGAATGATTTCAACGTTGTGCAAGGTTCTGATGCCCTTTGAACTTGCCACACGTGAAGTCAGTTCAGACACTGCCAGCCTGAGTCAGGTCATTCCCCTCATCAGGCTTTTGCAGAAGAAGCTGGAGACATTGAAGGAGGAGCTAACACGGAGCGATTCCGCTAGGCATGTGGGACTTGTGGATGGAGCCCTTAATTCGCTTAACAAGGATTCACGGGTGGTCAATCTGTTGAAATCAGAGCACTACATTTTGGCCACCGTGCTCGATCCTAGATTTAAAGCCTACCTTGGATCTCTCTTTCCGGCAGACACAAGTCTGCTGGGGTTGAAAGACCTGCTGGTGAGAAAATTGTCAAGTCAAGCGGAACGCGACCTGTCAACATCTCCTCCTTCACATTCTCCCGCAACTGGGGGTGCGAGGAAAAGGCTCAGAATTCCGAGCCCACCCGCTGGCGGTGATGCAGGGCAGTCTGGAGCGACTGCTGATGCTGACATCTGGTCCGGACTGAAGGACCTGACAACGATTACGGACATGTCGTCTACTGTCACTGCATATGATTCTCTCACCATTGAAAGAATGGTGGAGGATTATATGAGTGACCGCATCCAAGTAGGCACGTCACACAGTCCATACTTATACTGGCAGGAAAAAGAGGCAATTTGGAGGCCATTGCACAAACTGGCTTTATTCTACCTAAGTTGCCCTCCCACAAGTGTGTACTCCGAAAGAGTGTTTAGTGCCGCCGCTCACCTTGTCAGCAATCGGCGTACGAGGTTACATCCAGAAAATGTGGAGAAGATGATGTTCATTAAAATGAATTATAATCAATTCCTCCGCGGAGACATTGACCAGCAGCAATTGCCTCCACAAAGTACACAGGGAGCTGAGATGGTGGATTCCAGTGGGGACGAATTGATAATCTGTGAGGAGGGGGATGTACACGGTGATATATCGGAGGGTGATGGTGAGGTGGACATCTTGCCTCTGTAGAGCCAGTTTGTGCAAGGAGAGATTAATTGCTTCTTTTTTGGGGGGGGTCCAAACCAACCCGTCATATCAGTCACAGTCGTGTGGCAGACCCTGTCACTGAAATGATGGGTTGGTTAAAGTGTGCATGTCCTGTTTTGTTTATACAACATAAGGGTGGGTGGGAGGGCCCAAGGACAATTCCATCTTGCACCTCTTTTTTCTTTTATTTTTCTTTGCGTCATGTGCTGTTTGGGGAGGGTTTTTTGGAAGGGACATCCTGCGTGACACTGCAGTGCCACTCCTAAATGGGCCCGGTGTTTGTGTCGGCCACTAGGGTCGCTAATCTTACTCACACAGTCAGCTACCTCATTGCGCCTCTTTTTTTCTTTGCGTCATGTGCTGATTGGGGAGGGTTTTTTGGAAGGGACATCCTGCGTGACACTGCAGTGCCACTCCTAAATGGGCCCGGTGTTTGTGTCGGCCACTAGGGTCGCTAATCTTACTCACACAGTCAGCTACCTCATTGCGCCTCTTTTTTTCTTTGCGTCATGTGCTGATTGGGGAGGGTTTTTTGGAAGGGACATCCTGCGTGACACTGCAGTGCCACTCCTAAATGGGCCCGGTGTTTGTGTCGGCCACTAGGGTCGCTAATCTTACTCACACAGTCAGCTACCTCATTGCGCCTCTTTTTTTCTTTGCGTCATGTGCTGATTGGGGAGGGTTTTTTGGAAGGGACATCCTGCGTGACACTGCAGTGCCACTCCTAAATGGGCCCGGTGTTTGTGTCGGCCACTAGGGTCGCTAATCTTACTCACACAGTCAGCTACCTCATTGCGCCTCTTTTTTTCTTTGCGTCATGTGCTGATTGGGGAGGGTTTTTTGGAAGGGACATCCTGCGTGACACTGCAGTGCCACTCCTAAATGGGCCCGGTGTTTGTGTCGGCCACTAGGGTCGCTAATCTTACTCACACAGTCAGCTACCTCATTGCGCCTCTTTTTTTCTTTGCGTCATGTGCTGATTGGGGAGGGTTTTTTGGAAGGGACATCCTGCGTGACACTGCAGTGCCACTCCTAAATGGGCCCGGTGTTTGTGTCGGCCACTAGGGTCGCTTATCTTACTCACACAGTCAGCTACCTCATTGCGCCTCTTTTTTTCTTTGCGTCATGTGCTGATTGGGGAGGGTTTTTTGGAAGGGACATCCTGCGTGACACTGCAGTGCCACTCCTAGATGGGCCAGGTGTTTGTGTCGGCCACTAGTGTCGCTTAGCTTAGTCATCCAGCGACCTTGGTGCAAATTTTAGGACTAAAAATAATATTGTGAGGTGTGAGGTATTCAGAATAGACTGAAAATGAGTGGAAATTATGGTTTTTGAGGTTAATAATAATATGGGATCAAAATGACCCCCAAATTCTATGATTTAAGCTGTTTTTTTAGTGTTTTTTTAAAAAAACACCCGAATCCAAAACACACCCGAATCCGACAAAAAAAATTCGGTGAGGTTTTGCCAAAACGCGGTCGAACCCAAAACACGGCCGCGGAACCGAACCCAAAACCAAAACACAAAACCCGAAAAATTTCAGGCGCTCATCTCTATTAAATATGGGGGAACCCCTGTCATTTTTCCCCCCATATTTTTTCAACCAGGACCGGCTCAAAGGCTGGTTATGCTTAGGAGGGGGGACCCAACGCAATTTTTTTTCCATTTTCTACACTAAACAGACCCTTTCCCATAGATAACCATGCACAGATCTCACTGATCCGTGCATGGTTATCCAAACTCGACTGGAAAAAGCAGTTCTATTTTTTTGCTGCTTTTTTTAACGATTCGAAAAAAAACAGACCCGCACTTGAGCACTCAGAAACTAACACCCAAATACGAATGAATAGTGAATGCCCGTATTGTATGAAATATCAGCCGCGTTTGACCGATGGTCTATTCATTCGTATTTCGGAACGTTGTCATTCAAACCATTACGAATAGTCCAAACACTGCCGAGATTGGTGCTTAGTGAATTTCCGGATTGGGACTTAGAAAAAAAAACACAAATCGGACAAACTCGGATTCTTAGTAAATAGTAAATACTGCCCCATATATGAACCAAAGCGTACATCTGGGCATCATACACAGTTGCAGCAGTATAAATGCCAGGAAATTTGGCGAGTTTTGATCAGAGATGTGCGGAAAAGATAGGTAGGTCAGGCACTGCCTCACCTGCCGTAGACTTTTTACTCCAGAGTTTTGGCTATAAAAATGATTAGTATAATGCAAAGAAGATATTTATAACATATTGTTTGTATTTTTCATATACTTTACACAGTCAAAACTCTGGCACAAACGTAAGTATGACAGGAAAGGCTCTGCCTCACCTGCCTCACCCCACCGCACGTCACTGGTGTTCACATAAGGGAGATGCTCCAGTACGGCTCCTGCGCGTGTGCACACCTCACAGAGGCTTCGGTATGTAAACGTATTGCTGATGCATTCCATACTGAATTTGGCCCTACATCCCTTTAGAAAAGCAAGCAAATCATACCTCCACAAAGCACGAGAACTTGCATTCGTTTGATCAATTCCATTATATTATATAAATCCTGCACATTATTTTCTTGCACATGGAACATAATCATATATATTTAATACATAAATGCAACAGCTACTTATCTAAGGTCAACATAAAAGTGTTAGAATTGCAAGTGCCTTGCAGATTTCAGCCTGCGTTTGAAGCCTCTGACCACAGTTTATTTTCACTTGTGTAATTATTTAAAGTCGAAGCCACTACTGCTGAGCCTGATACTAAAGTCTGCATATACGTTTAATTATTCAGTTCCATCGCTGTCTTCTCTCTACCAATAAAAAAGGATTAATCGGTTTCATGCCTCCATGTTATTGCTGTGTGATGTTGCTAATCCCCCGGATGGCAGAGGTGTCGGCGATGTAATGCTTTGACCCTCTTGTGGAAAAGGGTTAAGGATGTAGAGTATAAAAAAAATCGCAGGTGTTGAAAATGAAATTACAGGATATAAATATACGCATGAAGAAAGGTGGTATCTCAGCCTGGCAGAAGGCCCAACAAGCAATTTTGATTCACAACAATAAATAAATAAAACATATTAATGATCACAGCTCGTGGAGGAAATTGACCAGGCTCTCGTGGGAACCTGAGAGGTATTTAAAACATTTGTGTGGGGCGAGAGTGTACCCACTTGAATTGCTCTAATATCTGTCTTAGATATAATGGTGGAGGGAGGGGAGAGGGGGGCGGGGCGGACTAATTAGCTCTGCAGAAACAGAACAGTCAGTGATCAAGAAGCCGAACCAATGCTTCAGACCTACCTAAAGCAAATCCAATTCCTTTTTAATGTGTTTTTATTTTCTTCTGAAAGTCTGTCCGGAAAAGTTTTCTTACCGTGCAGCTGGAAGACTAAGATATAGAAATCCTGCATGAACTCATTCATAAGGAACTACATCATAGAGATACAGTGGGATGGTTAGGTTACGAGCAGCTTGTGTATCTGTAATAGCAATGAATATAGATCAGCCTCCAAGAGCCAGAACAGCATGATATTGGAGTTAGAGAGCGTCAGAAAAATCATATCCTGTGCTTCTGATACCGGAGAGGTTGCAGAACAGGGTGGTGTCAGGTCTGGAGCAGGACCCCCCATTTACTGCCAGTTTGGATTGCTTAGGAAGGATAAATGTTCTTATTTAAACTCAAGGTAGTTAATGTGACCAATCATGAGGAACTTAGGGGCAGATGTATTAAGCCTGGAGAAGTGTTAAAGCAGTGATAAGTGCAAGGTGATAACGCACCAGCCTGTCAGCTCCCAACTGTCATTTTTCAAATCTGTAATGATTGGCTGGTGCCTTTATCACCTTGCGCTTATCACTGCTTTATCACTTCTTTATCCCTTCTCCAGATTAATACATCTGCCCTCTAGACTCCTAACTATTAAAGGTCTAGAAATAACTTACCTACTCCCGTATACCCCATTTCCACCAAAACCCCCACATGAACCTGAGTTCGACCTGGATAGTTGAACACGATTTCAAGCCGTGTCACAGCGGATTGAAACCCCATTCACACCGGTCATCCGGCTCTCCCTATGCTACCAGGGTCAGATTGGCAGGTTATGCGACCTGGGATATTTTTCGCAGACCCTTTCCCACCAAATTTGGACCTAGGCTGCTCCAGCAATAACTCGAGCTATCGGTTTGGTGGAAAAGGGGTATTACAAGCAGCTGCCTCACCCACATTTTTATGACAGTGCTCTACTAGTGTTCTAACAGATCAGTTACAGTTCACGCAGCTGAGGCTGCCTTCTGCTGAGCTGCTGTGACATCCCTGTCTCCTGTATTTGAATCTACAACTTAACTTGATTTATTTAAAATATGCATACAATTGCAGCAATGTTCTTTTTTTCCCTCAAACCCCAGGATATACTGTGCTATTTAGCAATTTTGAGGGTTAAATCCCAAATCACTGCTGGTTTTAAGACAAACTGATGCTATTCTAGGTAGAACATCCCTAGATATTATTTATCATTAATAAGGTGGAATTATAATCA
This sequence comes from Pseudophryne corroboree, assembly GCF_028390025.1. NCBI lineage: Eukaryota > Metazoa > Chordata > Amphibia > Anura > Myobatrachidae > Pseudophryne > Pseudophryne corroboree. The sequence continues at coordinate 757,356,094 of NC_086449.1, forward strand.
TTTTAGGAAGAAGGGGCTTCTAATATTACTACTGAATATGTACAGGCACTAACATTAACAATGAAGGGGGCACAGAAATAAATTGAAATAAAGGGATATTATTAATACTAATTTTAATAATATATGGAGCACAGATATGTATTATGTATAATCTTTATCCGCCCCCCTCTCCCAACCCCCTCAGGTTCTGGATATCTTGAGTAACCTGAGTGGTACTCAGATGTTCAATGGCGGCCCAATGGTTATACAGGGGATCCGATGCTGACCCTTTAGATGCAGCCAACCGGAATTGAGGAAGCCAGCGTGGGGAGGGGAGGCTTTTTTACTAAAGACGTAAATACTCAGACCTTCTGCATTCGGAGTCACAGCACCGATCCACACTTCGTACATCACTGAATCAGGCCCTGTACTGTAAATTTACATTTTGTGGTACTGAAATTTGTGGAACATCACTGTGATAATGCTGGTTAATTAATTTTCCTTTGTGGCGTAGTTGGGGTCAGACTGGGAAAACTTAACGTGCAAAATTCTCTGGCCTAGGGGGTCATTACGAGTTGATCGCACGCTGCCGATTTTCGCAGCGCAGCGACCAGGTAAAAAAATGGCAAAACTGTGCATGCGTATGCACCGCAATGCGCACAGACGTCGTACGGATACAAACAGCATCGTTGCTGTGCACTGCTTCTAGCGACAAATCCATTCGCACAGCCGATCGCAAGGAGATTGACAGGAAGAGGGCATTTATGGGTGTCAACTGACTGTTTTCTGGGAGTGGTAGGGAAAACGCAGGCGTGACCAGGCGTTTGCAGGGCGGGTATCTGACGTCAATTCCAGGACCTCCAACGCTGGGATCATCGCACAGGCAGTGGCGGATCCATTTGTGCCTCCGTCCCCAGTCCCCCCCCCCCCGGCGCCACACAGGGAGATGACGGGCGCCCGCTGAGATTGTGTTACCAGCGGGCGCCCGTCTCCTTGCACAGCGGCAGCCGGAGGCAGGAGCTCAGTACTGAGCTCCTGCCTCCGGCGCTGTCACTGTGCGGCGTGCGCTATGGGAGAGACGTCAGTCATGACATCTCTCTCATAGTGCTGAGGAGAGGACGCTAGGAGGAGGAGTACTGCAGCGGTCTGGAAGCGGGAACGTGGCTTGGTAAGTATGTTCTCTTTTCTCTACCTCAGTGCAGCGGTGGCATCTACTGGGGGCAAACTAGGGGGGGACATTACTACTGGGGGCATCAACAAGGGACATTACTACTGGGTGGGGGGGCATTACTACTGGGGGCATTATTACTGGGGGAGCATCTACTGGGGGCATTACTACTGGGGGGCATCAACAAGGGGCATTACTACTGGGGGGCATTACTACTGGGGGCATTATTACTGGGGGGGCATGACATCTACTGGGGGCATTACTATTGGGGGGTCATCTATTGGGGGCATTACTACTGGAGGCAGCTACTGGGGACATTTTTACTGGGGGACATCTACTGGGGGCATTATTACTGGGGGGCATCTACTGGGGGCATTACTACTGGGGGACATTATTACTGGGGGGCATCTACTGGGGGCAAACTACTGGGGGACATTATTACTGGGGGGCATCTACTGGGGGCAACCTACTGGGGGACATTATTACTGGGGGCCAACTACAAAGGGGCTAACTACTGGGGGCATACTACAGGAGGGCATTACTACTGGTGGCGTAACTACAGGGGCATTACTGCTTGGGGGCCAAACTACTGGGGGCATAACTACAGGGGCCAAACTACTGGGGGATAACTACAGGGACCAAACTACTGGGGGCATTACTACTGGGGGCTAAACTACAAGGGGGGCATAACTACAGGGGCTAAACTACAATGGAGCAATCTACAGGGGGGCATTACTACTGGTGGCTAAACTACAAGCAGGCAAACTACTGGGGGCATTACCACTGGGAGGCTAAACTAAAGGGGGGGTAAACTACTGGGGTCATAACTGCAGGGGCATTACCACTGGGGGCATAACTACTAGGGCGCTAAATGACTGGGGGCATTACTACAGGCAACATTACTACTGGGGGCAATACGGGCATTGCATAAGGGGCACCACTACTATGGGGTCTATATAAGGGGCACTACCAGTACAGTGGACATTGCATAATGAGCGCTACAACTGTGGGCATTGTATAAGAAGCGCCACCTCACATGCACCGAAGCCGCACGCAAATGTACTTGCCCCTTCCATGGTGCCCCCCCTATCATTTTCTTCTGGATCCGCCCCTGCGCACAGGATAAGTAACTACAGGGCTGGTCTTGTTTTGCACAAAATGTTTTTGTACTGCTCGTCTGCACATGCGATCGCACACTTGCAAAGTGAAAATACACTCCCCCGTGGGCGGCGACAATGCGTTTGCACGGCTGCTAAAAGTAGCTAGCGAGCGATCTACGCGGAATGAGGGCCCATGTGCGGAATTAGGCAAATGCTTTGCAGTGATTTTATTTTCAATTATGATAATCCCTCTGAAGGAGCGTATTCAGATATATTTACCATACATTGTAGAGCTAAAAGAGGTAAATATGGATCTGGGTAAAAAAGAAAACACGTGGGAGGTATGGTGTGGTTTGTGGGCTAATCCGCAAGTCACATACTGGAGATGAGCAAAATTGCAATAAAGTATTGCCTCAGATCTGGATGCTGCACAGAGGTAGGTGGAGGGATCCAGAGATACAAACTTACACTAGGAATGGGATCACCAGACCAAATTCGTCCTGCAATATCTACAAAACCTCAAAACCAATTGTCACAACTGAGGGCCTGAGCTGACGGGAGGCAGCCTCAGTTGTAGGGGCTGAGATGTAACGGAACCTGGGAGGTTGTATCAGACCCCTAGACATGTAAGTAACATGTAGAAGAACTGCCCGAAGGCGTGACCACGACAACCAGGGTAAAAGTCAATGATGTTTATTTATGACAAACTCCGTAACACAGCAGCAGTAAAAGAAAATATAAAAATCAGCAGAGGATAAATACAGTTCCTGGGTACTATAGGGTGGCAAGGGCCACAGGGCTCTGGTAGTGTGAGATAGTTCTTATAATCTTCTAGTTGGAAAGTCCTTACCAGGCCCGACTGTAGCAACGGAGATAGCCCAGGATCGTACCAGCTGGTGTTCCAGGAAAAGCTGGGCTGCTATGGATAAAACGGCTGCTGTGGGTACTGGCTGGAACCAGACTGATGTTGGCATGGGGTGGATACTGGCTGGAACCAGTTAAATAATAAATGTAGCTTGAGAGCGATGAAATATGAAGTGATGTTTGGAGCTTGAGAGCGGTGAAATAATAATGCCGGTGATAAATGATAATCTGCAGAAAAGGGTACCGGCACTTTAAGAAGAGCTGACCTCTGCTGGAAGCTGGATGCTGAAAGCAGGTGGATCTGTAGCTGGAAGCAGATGAATCCAAATGGATAGGAGAGTCAGGCTACACCGCAGGTGGAATGCTGGTGCGGGTCTCTTTAGTGGAAGTGTGGAGATAGGAGCTGGAACCTGGAAAACAACCACAGGAGAGAGACAAACTGGAACTAGGTTTGACAACCAAAGCACTGACGCCTTCCTTGCTCAGGCACAGCATATTTATACCTGCAGCAAGGAAGGGATTGGCTAAGCAATTATGCAGATTAACAATGCAAACAGCAGATTGGTGGAAATTAACAGATGACAGAATCCAAGATGGCTGCGCCCATGCAGACACTTGGAGGGAAGTTTGGTTTGTAATCCATGTGGGTATTAAAACAGTAATGGCGGCGCCGGCCACAGGAGACAGGAGACGCCAGACTGATAAGTGCACATTTAACCACGCGGGCACAGCGGAGGCCGCGGCTGACGTAATCACCACTCTGACATTCTGCATGTAGAAACTCAGGAACAGCGGCGGAGGCCGCGGGAGACGCCATTCCGGATGTAACAGGCGTTGCGGTGACCGCGTCTCAGAGTGACAGGAGAGGAGGCAGGAATGTGGACATCAGTATAACAGATGGGATCCGGTCCTGGAACGCTGAGCCAGCCTTAGGAGGCATCTGAAGGGTAAGTAATGGCGTCCAGATACCCGGATCGTGACAGCACCCCCCGCTTTAGGAGTGGCCCCAGGACACTTCTTTGGCTTTTGAGGAAACTTGGAATGGAATCTCCGGACCAAGGCAGGAGCATGGACATCAGAAGCATTAGTCCATGAGCGTTCCTCAGGGCCGTAACCCTTCCAGTCAATAAGATACTGTAGTTGACCGTAACGGTGACGTGAGTCCAAGATCTTGGCCACTTCATACTCAACGCCTCGTTGAGTTTGGACTTTCGGAGTTGGAGGAAGTGAGGAATGAAACCGATTCAGGATCAGCGGTTTCAACAGGGAAACATGGAATGTTCTGGGTATTTTTAAGAAGGGAGGTAACTGAAGTCTGTAAGCAACAGGATTGATGACTTGCTCAATTTTGAAAGGACCAATATAGCGAGGTGCAAACTTCATACTGGGAACTCTTAACCTCAAATTCTTCGTGGATAACCATACCCGATCACCCACCTTGAGAGCAGGAACCGCTCTACGCTTCTTGTCCGCAAACTTCTTATACCTGAACGATGCCTTGAGCAGAGCTGCTCGTACACTCTTCCAGTTGTTTGCAAACTGATGCAAGGTGATATTCACTGCTGGAACAGAAGTTGCTGGAAGCGGTTGGAATTCAGGGACTTTAGGGTGGAATCCAAAGTTGGTGAAGAATGGTGTTGAAGAAGATGAGGAATGATACTGATTGTTATGACAGAACTCGGCCCAGGGAAGTAATTGAACCCAGTCATCTAGATGCGGAGGAAGGCCTCCAAGTTCTGATTCACCCTCTCAGTTTGACCATTGGTCTGAGGATGGTAAGCCGTGGAAAACTTTAGTTTGACTTGGAGGACTTGACATAGACTTCGCCAGAATTTGGCTGTGAATTGAACTCCTCGATCTGAGATAATTTCCTCAGGCAGACCGTGGAGTCGGAAGATCTCTTGTATGAACACTTGAGCCAACTTGGAAGCTGACGGAAGACCGGTGAGAGGAATGAAGTGTGCCATCTTGGTGAACCGGTCAACTACCACCCAGATGGTATTGAACTTGTTACACATGGGTAAGTCTGTAATGAAATCCATCGACAAATGGGTCCATGGTCGACGGGGAACGGATGGTGGAACCAGTTGCCCCGCAGGCGACTGGCGGGATACTTTATGTTGGGCACACTTTGGGCAAGATGCAATAAACTCCATGACGTCCTTTCTCAGAGTTGGCCACCAATAGGACCTAGAGATAAACTCCAGGGTTTTTTGGATACCTGTATGTCCGGCAAAACGGGAAGCATGGGCCCAATGCATGAGCTTCTTCCTCAGTACCGGCTTCACAAAACTTTTCCCTAGTGGGGGCGTAGAGTCCATCCCTACTGTGGAGAATGCCAACGGATTAATAATAGGATGCTTGTCTGAAGACTCCGACTCATTTTCTTGCTCCCATGAGCGGGAAAGGGCATCGGCCTTGCAATTCTGAGAGCCCGGACAGAACTGGAGTTTAAAGTCGAACCTGGAAAAGAAAAGTGCCCATCTGGCCTGACGAGGATTGAGACATTGTGCGCCTTTCAGATATAAAATATTCTTGTGGTCCGTAAGTATGGTGATTGAATGAGAAGCTCCCTCCAACAGATACCTCCACTCCTCTAGAGCGAGCTTGATGGCTAGCAACTCCTGGTCGCCAATGGCATAGTTGCGCTCAGCTGGGGAGAACTTCCGGGAGAAGAAACTGCAAGGATGTAAATGACCATCTTTAGCCCTCTGAGACAACACCGCTCCCACTCCAACGGAGGAGGCATCCACCTCTAAGATGAAAGGAGAGTCGACGTCGGGCTGCCTCAGAACTGGTGCAGAGATGAACCGTTGTTTTAAAAGATGAAAAGCTTGCGTAGCTTCTTCAGACCACTTGGATGGGTTAGCACCCTTCTTAGTTAAAGCAGTAATAGGCGCCACAATGGTGGAAAAGTCTCGTATAAACTTTCTGTAATAATTGGCGAACCCTAAGAACCTCTGGACCCCTTTGAGGGTTAAGGGTATCGGCCAATTCTGGATTGCTTGTAGTTTCTCAGGATCCATCTCTAGTCCGGAACCGGACACAATGTAACCCAGAAACGGAATGGACTTGACTTCAGAGACGCATTTCTCTAATTTGCAATAGAGATGATTGACACGGAGACGGGACAGAACCTCTTTTACCCAAAAACGATGTTCCTCTAAATTGTTGGCAAAAATGAGGATATCATCTAAATAGACCACGACATGACGGTATAAAATGTCTCTGAAGATCTCATTGACAAAATGCTGGAAGACAGCTGGAGCATTGCTCAATCCGAAGGGCATGACGAGGTACTCATAATGTCCGTCACGGGTGTTAAAGGCGGTCTTCCACTCGTCACCCTCACGGATCCGGATGAGATTGTATGCACCTCTCAAGTCCAGCTTGGTGAAGATGGTAGCTCCGCTAACTCTATCAAAGAGCTCAGTAATCAGGGGTAGTGGATAGCGGTTCTTGATGGTAATGTCGTTCAGACCTCTGTAGTCGATGCACGGCCGCAGACCACCATCTTTTTTCTTTACGAAAAAGAAGCCTGCGCCGGCTGGAGAAGAGGAAGGTCGAATGAACCCCTTTGCTATGTTCTCTTTAATGTATTCCTCCATAGAATGCGTCTCAGGCAGAGACAACGGGTAAGTTCGGCCTCGAGGTGGAACCTTCCCTGGAACGAGATCAATCGGGCAGTCCCATTCTCTATGAGGAGGAAGGATATCAGCAGAAGCTTTACTGAACACATCCGTGAAATCTTGATATGGAGGAGGTGGAACATCAGACGACCTAGGGGGGGAAGAACAGACAGGCAATACTTTAAACAAACATGTCTCAGCACAGGAGGGACCCCATGTCGTCCAATCAATAGATGGATTGTGAAGACGGAGCCATGGAAGGCCCAGGACCACAGGATGTGTGGCTCTTGGAATCACTAAAAAAGAAATACATTCGGAATGAAGAACTCCCACTCTCAGACGAACTGGTAGAGTCCTTAGGGAAATAACTGCATCAAAAATCTTGCTGCCATCCACGGCAGTTAAGGAGATGGACGAAGGAAGTCTCTCGGTGGGTAGGGACCACCGTTTAACATAGGCTTCGGTAATAAAGTTCCCAGCTGCTCCGGAATCAAGGAGGGCAATGACGTTCCGATAACGTTGAGCAACTTGAAGCGAGACTGGGAGATTACAATCATGAGGAGATGGAGAGGAGATCATTACTCCTAGCCGGCCCTCTCCTGGGCGAGCTAGGGTTTGGAGTTTTCCCGGACGTTCGGGACAGGCATTGATGGTGTGAGACGGAGCTGCACAGTAAAGACAAAGAGACTCGGAGAGACGTCTTCGGCGCTCAGCAGGAGTTAAACGGGAACGGCCAATTTGCATGGGCTCGTCTTTAGATGGTGACAGTTGGCGAGGAGGAGGAGCAGAAGATTTTGGAGCAGATGATCTTCCACGCTCAGTTGCTCTCTCTCTGAAACGTAAATCAACTTTCGTGCAGAGTGAGATTAGCTCATCTAACTTGGAAGGTAAGTCTCTGGTAGCTAACTCATCTTTAATACGCTCAGATAAGCCATGCCAGAATGCAGCATACAGGGCCTCGTCGTTCCATGCCAGTTCGGATGCCAGGATCTGGAACTGTATAAGATATTGTCCTACAGTACGTGATCCAGGAGGCAGGAATGTGGACATCAGTATAACAGATGGGATCCGGTCCTGGAACGCTGAGCCAGCCTTAGGAGGCATCTGAAGGGTAAGTAATGGCGTCCAGATACCCGGATCGTGACACCAATCATGGAATAACATGAATATTCTGCAGAACAGTTTTCCAAATTTTCTATAGCAAATGCTCATAAGCAATATTAAGCCAAGTCAGTAAATATAGCAAAACATGATCAGCCACAGTCAGACTGGCCATCTGTCAAATGTCAAAAGGACCGATGGCCACTTCGATAGCTCCACTTCCCGGCTATCTGCTTGGTAAGCGTGCTTAGACGGGGTGTAACGCTTGTCCACATCACATGATGTGTTGCATGGCCATGCAACCTTTTTCCATGTACGTGAGCACAGAAGGTGTGCCAGGTCCGATTCATAGCCCTAGTCCGTCCCTGTCTTCAGCCATGATAGCCTCTCACAGTGCCGTAACTAGACATTTTAGCGCTGTGTGCAAGATACAGCATCGGCGCCCCCCCCCCCAAACGCACACACCATATATAAAACAGGTCAATGCGTGCTGCAGGCGTGTGATAAAATATAGGGGCATGGTTTTACGGGGAAGGTGCGTGGCTACAGAGCTCCCTTTTATACATTACGGCAGGTAGAGTCCCCCTTTTAGACATCACGGCAGGCAGAGTCCCCCTTTTAGACAGCACGGCAGGCAGAGTCCCCCTTTTACATAGCACGGCAGGCAGAGTCTCCATTTTTCACACATTAGGCAGGCATAATCTCCCTTTTTCCCCCCATTAGGCAGCATTCCCTGTTTTCTACATGTTACAGGAACAGAGCCCCCTTTTTTCACGAGAGAGAGAGAGAGAGAGAGAGAGAGAGAGAGAGAGTGTGAGTGTGTGTGATTGTCACCTGTGGTGGTTATCCGGCTTCCAGGCACTGACACGATCCAGGAGCTACATGCTGAAATAGCGCTCCCTCTCCATGAAGGACCCGGCGGCAGGACTCGGCTGCGGGGATGTGTTAGCTGCGGCACCACTCCCGTTGTCTTCACAGGCGGCAGCAGCGGGACTCACCGATGGGATATGGGGGGAGCAACACGCTGAAATAGCGCTCCCTCTCCATGTAGGACTCGGCGGCGGGACTCACAGGTGGGGGATGTGTTAGCGCCATGCGGGTTTATGCTTCCACATGGCAGCTCCAGAGGCGGCGGCAGGTGGAACTTACACTAGTTCCTCACTGGGTAGAGCTGCTGTGTGGGGGTGATGGAGGGGGGTGTGCTGCCAGATGGTGCACCTGCAGTGCATTTGCGCTGTGGGCAAGGCACCATCGGCACACACCTGTCACGATTCGGGTATCTGGACGCCATTTCTTACCCATCAGATGCCTCCTAAGGCTGGCTCAGCGCTCCAGGACCGGATCCCATCTGTTATCCTGATGTGTACATTCCTGTATCCTCTCCTGTCATTTTGGGACGCTGTCACAGTAAACGCCATATTACACCTGGCATGGCGTCTCCCGCGGCCTCCGCCGCCGTCCCTGAACTTCTGCATGCAGAGTGTCTGAGTGGCGATTACGTCAGCCGCGGCCTCCGCTGTGTCCGCGTGGTTGGATGTGCATCTGTCAGCCTGGCGCCTCCTGTCTCCGGTGGCCGGCGCCGCCATTACTGTTTTCATTACCACATGGATTACAAACCAAACTTCCCTCCAAGTGTCTGCATGGGCGCAGCCATCTTGGATTCTGTCAGCTGATCATTTCCACCAATCTGTTCTCAGTATTGATAATCTGCATAATTGCCTAGCCAATCCCTTCCTTGCTGCAGGTATAAATACACTGTGCCTGAGCAAGGAAGGCGTCAGTGCTTTGGTTGTCAAACCTAGTTCCTGTTTGTCTCTCTCCTGTGATTGTCTTCCAGGTTCCAGCTCCTGTCTCAAGACTTCCACCATAGAGACCCGCAGCAGCATTCCACCTGCGGTGTAGCCTGACTCTCCAATCCATTGTGGATTCATCTGTTTCCAGCTACAACATTACCTGCTTCCAGCTCAGCTTCCAGCAAGAGTACAGCTTCTCTTAAAGGGCCGGTGTCCTTTCTACACTTTACCACTCTCCACCGGTATTATTATTTCTCCGCTCTCAAGTTCTACATTTCAGTTCATATTTCATCGCTCCCAAGTTCATTTATTATTTAACTGGTTCCAGCCAGTATCCACTCCGTGCTAACAACAGTCTGGTTCCAGCCAGTATCCACAGCAGCCGTTTTATCTTCAGCAACCCAGCTTTTCCTGGAACACCAGCTGGCACAATCCTGGGTTATCTCCATTGCTACAGTCGGGCCTGGTAAGGACTTTCCATCTAGAAGATTATAAGAACTATCTCACACTACCAGTGCCCTGTGGCTCCTGCCATCCTGTAGTACCCAGGAACTGTATTTATTCTTTGCTGACTTTTACGTTTTCTTTTACTGCTGCTGTGTTGCGGAGTTGTCATAATAAACATCATTGACTTTTATCCAAGTTGTCGTGGTCACGCCTTCGGGCAGTTATTATTCATGTTACTTACATGTCCAGGGGTCTGATACAACCTCCCAGGTTCCGGTACATCTCAGCCCCTACAACTGAGGCTGCCTCCCGTCAGCTCAGGCCCTCAGTTGTGACAGTAAGCACTGACCTAATGAATCCAGCCGGAGACCAGGATCAAGCGGCCAGGCCGATGCAAGAACTGGCAGCCCGACTAGAACATCAGGAGGCTGCACAGGGCCACATCATCCGCTGTCTCCAGGATCTCTCTACTCGGCTGGATGGGATTCAGACAACTCTCCGTGGATCAGGCGCGTCTGGTGCGTCAACCACAGTGACTCCAGCTATAACCCCACCCACCTTACCCATTTCTGCTCCACGTCTTCATCTTCCAACGCCAGCAAAATTTGACGGATCTCCAAGATTCTGCAGGGGATTTCTCAACCAGTGTGAGATTCAGTTTGAGCTACAACCTGGCAATTTTCCCAGTGACCGTACAAAAATTGCCTACATTATTTATCTTCTCAGTGGCTCAGCCCTTGATTGGGCATCACCGTTATGGGAGAGGTCCGACACCCTGCTATCTTCCTACACTGCCTTCGTGTCAACATTCAGGCGCATCTTCGACGAGCCAGGCCGGGTAACCTCAGCTTCATCCGAGATTCTCCGTTTACGCCAGGGGTCACGTACTGTAGGACAATATCTGATACAGTTCCAGATCCTGGCATCCGAACTGGCATGGAACGACGAGGCCCTGTATGCTGCATTCTGGCATGGCTTATCTGAGCGTATTAAAGATGAGTTAGCTACCAGAGACTTACCTTCTAAGTTAGATGAGCTAATCTCACTCTGCACGAAAGTTGATTTACGTTTCAGAGAGAGAGCAACTGAGCGTGGAAGATCATCTGCTCCAAAATCTTCTGCTCCTCCTCCTCGTCAACTGTCACCATCTAAAGATGAGCCCATGCAACTTGGCCGTTCCCGTATAACTCCTGCTGAGCGCCGAAGACGTCTCTCCGAGTCTCTCTGTCTCTATTGTGCAGCTCCGTCTCACACCATTAATGCCTGTCCCAAACGTCCGGGAAACTCCAAATCCTAGCTCGCCAAGGAGAGGGCCGGCTAGGAGTAATGATCTCCTCTCCATCTCCTCAAGATTGTAATCTCCCAGTCTCGCTTCAAGTTGCTCAACGTTATCGGAACGTCATTGCCCTCCTTGATTCCGGAGCAGCTGGGAACTTTATTACCGAAGCCTATGTTAAACGGTGGTCCCTACCCACCGAGAGACTTCCTTCGTCCATTTCTTTAACTGCCGTGGATGGCAGCAAAATTTTTGATGCAGTTATTTCTTTAAGGACTCTACCAGTTCGTCTGAGAGTGGGAGTTCTTCATTCCGAACTTATTTCTTTTTTAGTGATTCCAAGAGCCACACATCCTGTGGTCCTGGGCCTTCCATGGCTCCGTCTTCACAATCCTACAATTGATTGGACGACTACGCAAATCCTGGCATGGGGTTCCTCCTGTGCTGAGACATGTTTGTTTAAAGTATTGCCTGTCTGTTCTTCCTCCCCCAGGTCGTCTGATGTTCCACCTCCTCCATATCAAGATTTCACGGATGTGTTCAGTAAAGCTTCTGCTGATATCCTTCCTCCTCATAGAGAATGGGACTGCCCAATTGATCTCGTTCCAGGGAAGGTTCCACCTCGAGGCCGAACTTATCCGTTGTCTCTGCCTGAGACGCATTCTATGGAGGAATATATTAAAGAGAACCTAGCAAAGGGGTTCATTCGACCTTCTTCTTCTCCAGCCGCCGCAGGCTTCTTTTTTGTAAAAAAGAAAGATGGTGGTCTGCGGCCGTGCATCGACTACAGAGGTTTGAACGACATTACCATCAAGAACCGTTATCCTTTACCCCTGATTACTGAGCTCTTTGACAGAGTTAGCGGAGCTACCATCTTTACAAAGCTGGACTTGAGAGGTGCATACAATCTCATCCGGATCCGTGAGGGTGACGAGTGGAAGACCGCCTTTAACACCCGTGACGGACATTATGAGTACCTCGTCATGCCCTTCGGATTGAGCAATGCTCCAGCTGTCTTCCAGCATTTTGTCAATGAGATCTTCAGAGACATTCTATACCGTCATGTCGTGGTCTATCTAGACGATATCCTCATTTTTGCCAACGATTTAGAGGAACATCGTTTTTGGGTTAAAGAGGTTCTGTCCCGTCTCCGTGTCAATCATCTCTATTGCAAATTAGAAAAATGCGTCTTTGAAGTCAAGTCCATTCCGTTTCTAGGGTACATTGTGTCCGGTTCCGGACTAGAGATGGATCCTGAGAAACTACAAGCAATCCAAAATTGGCCGGTACCCTTAACCCTCAAAGGGGTCCAGAGGTTCTTAGGGTTCGCCAACTATTACCGAAAGTTTATACGAGACTTTTCCACCATTGTGGCGCCTATTACTGCTTTCACTAAGAAGGGTGCTAACCCGTCCAAGTGGTCTGAAGAAGCCATGCAAGCATTTCATCTTTTAAAACAAAGGTTCATCTCTGCGCCTGTTCTGAAACAGCCTGACATCGACTCTCCTTTCATCTTAGAGGTGGATGCCTCCTCCGTTGGAGTAGGAGCGGTGTTATCTCAGAGGGCTAAAGATGGCCATTTACACCCTTGCAGTTTCTTCTCCCGGAAGTTCTCCCCAGCTGAGCGCAACTATGCCATTGGCGACCAGGAGTTGCTAGCCATCAAGCTCGCTCTAGAAGAGTGGAGGTATCTGTTGGAGGGAGCTTCTCATTCAATCACCATACTTACAGACCACAAGAACCTTTTATATCTGAAAGGCGCACAATGTCTCAACCCTCGTCAGGCCAGATGGGCACTTTTCTTTTCCAGGTTCGACTTTAAACTCCAGTTCTGTCCGGGCTCTCAGAATCGCAAGGCCGATGCCCTTTCCCGCTCATGGGAGCAAGAAAATGAGTCAGAGTCTTCAGACAAGCATCCTCTTATAAATCCGTTGGCATTCTCCACGGTAGGGATGGACTCTACGCCCCCATCAGGGAAAAGTTTTGTGAAACCGATGCTAAGGAAGAAGCTCATGCATTGGGCCCATGCTTCCCGTTTTGCCGGACATACAGGTATCCAAAAAACCCTGGAGTTTATCTCTAGGTCCTATTGGTGGCCAACTCTGAAAAAGGACGTCTTGGAGTTTATTGCATCTTGCCCAAAGTGTGCTCAACATAAGGTATCCCGCCAGTCGCCTGCGGGGCAACTGGTTCCACTATCTGTTCCCCGTCGACCTTGGACCCATTTGTCGATGGATTTTATTACAGATTTACCCATGTGCAACACGTTCAATACCATCTGGGTGGTAGTTGACCGGTTCACCAAGATGGCACACTTCATTCCTCTCACCGGTCTTCCGTCAGCTTCCAAGTTGGCTCAAGTATTCATACAAGAGATCTTCCGACTCCACGGTCTTCCTGAAGAAATTATCTCAGATCGAGGAGTTCAATTCACAGCCAAATTCTAGCGAAGTTTATGTCAAGTCCTCCAAGTCAAGCTAAAGTTTTCCACGGCTTACCATCCTCAGACCAATGGTCAAACCGAGAGGGTGAATCAGGACTTGGAGGCCTTCCTCCGCATCTATGTGTCCTCCTCTCAAGATGACTGGGTTCAATTACTTCCCTGGGCCGAGTTCTGTCATAACAACCAGTATCATTCTTCATCTGCTTCAACACCATTCTTCACTAACTTTGGATTCCACCCTAAAGTCCCTGAGTTCCAACCGCTTCCAGCAACTTCTGTTCCCGCAGTGGATATCACCTTGCATCAGTTTGCCAATATCTGGAAGAGCGTACGATCAGCTTTGCTCAAGGCATCGGTCAGGTACAAGAAGTTTGCGGATAAGAAGCGTCGAGCAGTTCCTGCTCTCAAGGTGGGTGATCGGGTATGGTTATCCACGAAGAATTTGAGGTTAAGAGTTCCCAGTATGAAGTTTGCACCTCGCTATATCGGTCCTTTCAAGATTGAACAAGTCATCAATCCTGTTGCTTACAGACTCCAGTTGCCTCCCTTCTTAAAAATACCCAGGACATTCCATGTTTCCCTGTTGAAACCGCTGATCTTGAATCGGTTTCATTCCTCACTTCCTCCAACTCCGAAAGTCCAAACTCAACGAGGCGTTGAGTATGAAGTGGCCAAGATCCTGGACTCACGTCACCGTTACGGTCAACTACAATATCTTATTGACTGGAAGGGTTATGGTCCTGAGGAACGTTCATGGACCAATGCTTCTGATGTCCATGCTCCTGCCTTGGTCCGGAGATTCCATTCCAAGTTTCCTCAAAAGCCAAAGAAGTGTCCTGGGGCCACTCCTAAAGGGGGGGGGGGGGTGCTGTCACGATTCGGGTATCTGGACGCCATTTCTTACCCATCAGATGCCTCCTAAGGCTGGCTCAGCGCTCCAGGACCGGATCCCATCTGTTATCCTGATGTGTACATTCCTGTATCCTCTCCTGTCATTTTGGGACGCTGTCACAGTAAACGCCATATTACACCTGGCATGGCGTCTCCCGCGGCCTCCGCCGCCGTCCCTGAACTTCTGCATGCAGAGTGTCTGAGTGGCGATTACGTCAGCCGCGGCCTCCGCTGTGTCCGCGTGGTTGGATGTGCATCTGTCAGCCTGGCGCCTCCTGTCTCCGGTGGCCGGCGCCGCCATTACTGTTTTCATTACCACATGGATTACAAACCAAACTTCCCTCCAAGTGTCTGCATGGGCGCAGCCATCTTGGATTCTGTCAGCTGATCATTTCCACCAATCTGTTCTCAGTATTGATAATCTGCATAATTGCCTAGCCAATCCCTTCCTTGCTGCAGGTATAAATACACTGTGCCTGAGCAAGGAAGGCGTCAGTGCTTTGGTTGTCAAACCTAGTTCCTGTTTGTCTCTCTCCTGTGATTGTCTTCCAGGTTCCAGCTCCTGTCTCAAGACTTCCACCATAGAGACCCGCACCAGCATTCCACCTGCGGTGTAGCCTGACTCTCCAATCCATTGTGGATTCATCTGTTTCCAGCTACAACATTACCTGCTTCCAGCAAGAGTACAGCTTCTCTTAAAGGGCCGGTGTCCTTTCTACACTTTACCACTCTCCACCGGTATTGTTATTTCTCCGCTCTCAAGTTCTACATTTCAGTTCATATTTCATCGCTCCCAAGTTCATTTATTATTTAACTGGTTCCAGCCAGTATCCACTCCGTGCTAACAACAGTCTGGTTCCAGCCAGTATCCACAGCAGCCGTTTTATCTTCAGCAACCCAGCTTTTCCTGGAACACCAGCTGGCACAATCCTGGGTTATCTCCATTGCTACAGTCGGGCCTGGTAAGGACTTTCCATCTAGAAGATTATAAGAACTATCTCACACTACCAGTGCCCTGTGGCTCCTGCCATCCTGTAGTACCCAGGAACTGTATTTATTCTTTGCTGACTTTTACGTTTTCTTTTACTGCTGCTGTGTTGCGGAGTTGTCATAATAAACATCATTGACTTTTATCCAAGTTGTCGTGGTCACGCCTTCGGGCAGTTATTATTCATGTTACTTACATGTCCAGGGGTCTGATACAACCTCCCAGGTTCCGGTACATCTCAGCCCCTACAACTGAGGCTGCCTCCCGTCAGCTCAGGCCCTCAGTTGTGACAACACGTTACGGCACTGGCCTCTCAGGAATCAACTCAGTGGCCTGCACTCTAAATTCCATGGTTGTTACCGAGCTCTGGACAAATGAGAATTGTAATCTATAAGAGCTCCTTTGGTTTATTCCTAAAACACCATTAAAGCCTATAACCTGAATCTATCATTAACCTACTAAACCAGAAATATACTTGTACAGAACCTCTCATCATTAAACCCCCTTTAAACTCAGGTACTTAAGATAAAACTTAACACTATAAATAACGACACTGACACAATAACTGAGACGGACACATAAACGGCTTGGCTTGAAGGTCACAGCTATTTATTCCAATTGTGATTAACCTGATGAGGTAAAGGTGGCCAGGAGATGCTGCAATCTCAGTACCAGCCTTAATTAGTGTATCACGACCTAGGGTCGACTAAGATGTCCGCCCTTTTATAGATGCACTAGCGTCATGAGAACTCACTACGCCTCCTGGGCCAAGACTGAGCACTACCGCACGAAGTGCGCCCAGGTCCCCCGCACAAAGCAGGACAAACTCGCCAAGTAATCGGAGGGTAGGTGCCCCACAACGTCATTTTGCGCAACAGAAGGCCATGAGACTGCAGCGTTCTCCCGCCAAGCTGTGCCTCCCCTAAATGGGAAAGAAGCAACAACAAGCAGTGACAACACGGTATTGGGCGGGCGGGTGGGACTCCGAATGCAGGAAAAAGAGGCTGTCCTCAGGAGCCACCCACTTTACATGACCCTACACAGAAACACCACCCTTTAAAACCTAATAGGCTGCCAACTTTTGATTAACAGTAAACACCAGACTCTAATTCTGCCCAGCAACAAGGCTGTCACACTCAACCAATAGTAAAAAACCTAGGATTCTTATACATCCTCATCCCTATGCAGGATTCGTCTGCTTATGTTTTTTATTGTTACTGTATAATTGTTGAGATACCAAATTGCCAACCATAATACGCAGACACCCCACCATTTCCATACATAATGCTCAAGGACTCTTTGCCGCCAGCCATATTGCACAGAGATTCCGCTCATTGCCATTCCTACATAGGACAGTGCTAATGGATATGGGTGGTCATTCTGAGTTGTTTGCTAGCTGTTTTCTGTCGCTGTGCAGCGATCAGGCAAAAAAGCGGCACTTCTGCGAATGCGTATGTGGCGCAATGCGCATGCGCGATGTACTTTCACAACGGCCGATGCAGTTTTACACAAGGTATAGCGAAGCATTTCAGTCCCACTGCTGGCCGCAGAGTGATTGACAGGAAGAGGGCGTTTCTGGGTGTCAACTGACCGTTTTTAGGGACTGTTTGGAAAAACGCAGGCGTGCCAGAAAAACGCAGGCGTGGCTGGGAGAACGCAGGGCGTGTTCGTGACGTAAAACAGGAACTGAATAGTCTGAAGTGTTTGCAAGCGCTGAGTAGGTTTGAAGCTACTCTGAAACTGCACAAAATTATTTTGTAGCAGCGCTGCAATCCTTTTGGTCGCACTTCTGCTAAGCTAAAATACATTCCCAGTGGGCGGCGGCATAGCGTTTGCACGGCTGCTAAAAACTGCTAGCGAGCGATCAACTCGGAATGAGGGCCATGGTGACTTGCATGCTATCTCCCAAAAGAAACAACAGTTGTGCAAGAATTCAGTATAAAGCCACACAAGCCTGGTGCTGTCAGACAGACAGCAGAACTGCAGAGACTTGCAGCAAAGATATTATCTTCATGTGAAACAGATGAAAATGGTGATGCTAGTAAAACTCTGCAATAGGTTTCAAGAAGACGCAACCCCAATTTGGCCCTTACCGTATCCTATATATCTCAGTTATCCTCAAGTCACCACTGCATTTTGCAATGTACTGCAGTCTGTTTGGACAACGAAAGCTGTTAATGTTGAGTGCTCTCGGTGGACTATCTTTACATCAGGATGTCTGTGAGATCATTGATTCAGGGAATGCTTGAAACAGTTCACCAATCAAAGCGCCTTGTTCTAAATGAACAATACTTGACAGCTCTGAGTGAATTGTGGGATTTCTCGGGTTCCAGGCATCTCCCTGTGAATGCAAGGAAGCTGCGTTAAACCTTATTTTATGATAATATTGAGATATTTTACAGTATTGATAATGCTAAGAGGAAAGACGAAGTACACTATGTAACCTTTGTGCTAATGCATCTGTGTATAGGAGAAATTCCAAGCATCCCTCTTATTGACAGTATCTGTAAAGTAATTAAGCCCTTACGGAGAATGCTTGCATCTTCCTTAATGTTCCAGCTCTCTCCTCACAGGATCCATGTCTGGGGAATATCCCCTGTGAGCATTAGACACAGAGAAAACAGGAAATGGAGATGAGGAAAGGTATAACCATAAACAATAAACCTCTGCATACGCGTTTGCCTAAAGTTCTCAACAGAAATTTCCTTTCACTAACTTATAGGGGCTGATTCGGTTAAGTGCGATGCTGGCGATGTAGAATGGCGCAATGTGTGCACATTGACCGAACACGGGGCACATTTACGGCATCACCCGTGCATTAGGTATATACATCAGAAGCCAAGTGTTAGACATTATCGATGTCCCTCATTCAATGGAAGCATTTTTTCCATTGAATTGTGGGTATTCGATGCTTGCCAGCCTTGCAGCTTTCTGATGCCCATTCGATGGCTGATATGCAGCTGCAGAATGGACCGTAAGTAGGTGTGTGCAGAGTGTGCTCCGCACATAGCACTGCAGGGTAGGGGGCACTGTTGGTAACTCTTGTCAATTATGAATGATGTAATTACTTTCACTTGCAGCCAAGGGCGTAGCTGCCATAGGTGCAGGCAGTGCAGCTGCTATGGGGCCCAGAGCTGAGAGGGGCCCACCTTCCTTGTCAAAGTTACATGTGTTATATACATTTTTCACCATTGGGTGGTACGTAGGGGTCCTTTCAAACTTTTTCCGTGGGGCCTGTAATATATCTAGGTATGCCCCTGGCCATGCTCATTGTAGTGGGGTATCAAATGAACTGGAGTCATTTTAATGTTATATAATATGAACCGGGGCACTGTAATGAGGCACAATATGTGCAGGGTAAATACTGGGTGATTTATTTTTACACTGCAATTTAAATTTCAGTTTGATCACACCCCACCCAAATCTAACTCTCTCTGCACGTTATATCTGCCCCCCCGCAGTGCACATGGGGCCTAATTCAGACCTGATCGCTAGGCTGCATTTTTGTACAGCCTGCGATCAGGTCTAAACTGCGCATGCGTATGCACCGCAATGCACAGGCATTGGTACAAAGCGGATCGCCGCTCAGCGATGGGTTTGTGCGAAGAATCCATTTGCACGGCCGATCGCAAGGAGATTGACAGGAGGAAGCCATTTGTAGGTGGCAACTGACCGTTTTCTGGGAGTGGTTGGAAAAATGCAGGCGTGTCCAAGCGTTTGCAGGGAGGGTGTCTGACGTCAATTCCGGTCCTGAACAGGCTGAAGTGATGGCAGCGGCTGAGTAAGTCCTGGGCTGCGCAGAGATTGCACAAGATTGGTTGTACAGCTCTGCTACACATGTGTTCACACACTAGCAAAGTGAAAATACACTCCCCTATGGGCGGTGACTATGCGAATGCAGGACTGCTAAAAACCCCTAGCGAGCGATCAGGTCTGAATTAGGATCATGGTTTTGCCCAACTGCTAACAAATTTGTTGCTGCGATCAACTCTGAATTAGGCCCATTGCCCCTATTTGAATTGTCCTCATAACATATTTAGGGGGACATTTACTAAGCAGTGGTAAGAGCGGAGAAGTGAGCCAGTAGAGAGGTTGCCATGGCAACAAATCAGCACTGAAGTAACATCTATAATTTGCATACTATAAAATTATATAGAGCTGCTGATTGTTTGATGGGTCAACTTCTCCACTGGCCCACTTCTCCGCTCTTATCACTGCTTAGTAAATGCCCCCCTAGTCAGAGTTTTGTTCATTCTCACATGGGGCCTATTTATGGCTAGAACCCTTACTTTGGCAATAACTAGGATTTTTTATTGTTTTATTTATTTTCTATTACATTGAGGGGGAGAGAGGTCCGAGCGTAAGCCAGGGAGGGGATTTGCGGCCGGGAGCAAGTTGCACTTTCCACTGCCTGAAGAAGCGGCCAGTCGATGCTGCAGAAATGCAGTGGTACATTTATATTTATTTTATAGTTTATTTTTTCATATTTATACAGTGGGGCAAAAAAGTATTTGGACAGCCACCGATTGTGCAAGTTGACCCACTTAAAAAAATGAGAGAGGTCTGTAATTTTCATCATAGTTACACTTCAACTGTGAGAGACAGAATCTGAAGAAAAAAAACACAGGAAATCACATTGTATGATTTTAAACCATTATACTTGTATATTCTCGTGGAAAATATATATTTGGACACCTACTAAGCAACAAGATTTCTGGCTCTCACAGACATGTTACTTCTTCTTTAAGAAGCTCTTCTATCCTCCACTCATTACCTGTATTAATGGCACCTGTTTGAACTGGTTATGTGTATAAAAGACACCTGTCCACACCCTCAAACAGTCAGACTGCTACCTCTCCACCATGGCCAAGACCAGAGAGCTGTCTAAGGACACCAGGGACAAAATTGTAGAGCTGCACAAGGCTGGGATGAGCTACTCGACAATAGGCAAGCAGCTTGGTGAGAAAATATCAACTGTTGGCGCAATTATTAAAAAATGGAAGAAATACAAGATCACTGACAATCTCCCTCGACCTGGGGCTCCATGCAAGATCTCACCTCGTGGGGTATCAATGATCTTGAGAACGGTGAGGAATCAGCCCAGAACTACACGTGGGGACCTGGTCAATGACCTCAAGAGAGCTGGGACCACAGCCACAAAGGTTACCATTAGTAACACACTACGTCGTCATGGATTGAAATCCTGCAGCGCCCGAAAGGTCCCCCTGCTTAAGCCAGCACATGTCCAGGCCCGTCTAAAGTTTTCCAGTGACCATCTGAATGATCCAAAGGAGGATTGGGAGAATGTAATGTGGTCAGATGAGAGAAAAATTTAACTTTTTGGTATAAACTCCACTCGCCTTGTTTGGAGAGAGGAGAATGATGAATGGCATCCCAAGAACACCATACCCACTGTGAAGCATGGCGGTGGAAACATCATGCTTTTGGGCTGCTTTTTTGCAAAGGGGACAGGACGACTGATCCGTATTAAGGAGAGGATGAATAGGGCCATGTATCGTGAGATTTTGGGCAAAAACCTCCTTCCCTCAGTAAGAGCATTTAAGATGGAACGTGGCTGGGTCTTCCAGCATGACAATTACCCAAAACACCCCACCTGGGCAACTAAGGAGTGGCTCCGTAAGAAGCATTTCAAGGTCCTGGAGTGGCCTAGCTAGTCTCCTGATCTTAACCCAATAGAAAATCTGTGGAGGAAGTTGAAAGTCCGTGTTGCCCGGCGACAGCCCCGAAACATGACAGATCTAGAGAAGATCTGCATGGAAGAGTGGGGCAAAATACCTGCTACAGTGTGTGCAAACCTGGTCAAGAACTACAGGAAACATTTGACCTCTGTAATTGCCAACCGAGATTATATTACAAAGTATTGAGTTAAACTTTTTGATTGTCCAAATATTTATTTCCTGCAAGAATATACAAATAAATTGTTTAAAAATCATACAATTTGATTTCCTAGGTTTTTTTTTTTTAGATTCTGTCTCTCACAGTTGAAGTGTATCTATGCTGGAAATTACAGACCTCTCTCATCTTTTTAAGTGGGTCAACTTGCACAATCGGTGGCTGTCCAAATACTTTTTTGCTCCACTGTATATGTCACGCCAATATTATTACTATTTCTATCTTTTATGTAATTAATTTTAGATGTATTTCCATGTCAATAACATTGAGAACAGTTTTTGACCCTTTAATCTGTCTCTCCATTTCATCATGGTTTTATATCTTTGAAAATGCCTTTTATTACAAATAAATTATTTTTGTTTTAATATCAATCGTTTGACATTTTCTGTATATATATATATACAGGTTGAGTATCCCTTATCCAAAATGCTTGGGACCAGCGGTATTTTGGATATCGGATTTTTCCGTATTTTGGAATAATTGCAAACCATAATGAGATATCATGGTGATGGGACCTAAATCTAAGCACAGGATACACTTATGTTTTATATACATCTTATACACACAGCCTGAAGGTAATTTTAGCCAATATTTTTTATAACTTTGTGCATTAAACAAAGTGTGTGTACATTCACACAACTCATTTATGTTTCCTATACACCTTATACACACAGCCTGAAGGTCATTTAATACAATATTTTTAATAACTTTGTGTAAGAAACAAAGTTTGTGTACATTGAGCCATCAAAAAACAAAGGTTTCATTATTTCACTCTCACTCAAAAAAGTCCGTAAGTCGGAATATTCCGTATTTCGGAATATTTGGATATGGGATACTCAACCTGTTTATATATATATATATATATATATATGTGATGAGCGGGTTCGGTTCCTCGGAAACCGAACCCCCCCGAACTTCACCCATTTTACACGGGTCCGAGGCATACTCGGATTCTCCCGTATGGCTCGGTTAATCCGAGCGCGCCCGAACGTCATCATCCCGCTGTCGGATTCTCGCGAGATTCGGATTCTATATAAGCAGCCGCGCGTCGCCGCCATTTTCACCCGTGCATTGGAAATGTTAGGGAGAGTACGTGGCTGGCGTCCTTTCCGTTTATTAATCTTGATGCAAATATTTGTGCTTATTGCTTAATTGTGGGGACTGGGGAGCAGCTGTATTATATAGGAGGAGTACAGTGCAGAGTTTTGCTGACAGTGACCACCAGTATACGTTATCTGCCTGAAAAACACTCCATATCTGTGCTCAGTGTGCTGCATATATCTGTGCTCACACTGCTTTATTGTGGGGACTGGGGACCACCAGTACATTATATAGGAGGAGTACAGCGCAGAGTTTTGCTGACAGTGACCACCAGTATACGTTGTCTGCCTGAAAAACACTCCATATCTGTGCTCAGTGTGCTGCATATATCTGTGCTCACACTGCTTTATTGTGGGGACTGGGGACCACCAGTATATTATATAGGAGGAGTACAGTGCAGAGTTTTGCTGACCAGTGACCACCAGTATACGTTGTCTGCCTGAAAAACACTCCATATCTGTGCTCAGTGTGCTGCATATATCTGTGCTCACACTGCTTTATTGTGGGGACTGGGGACCAGCAGTATTATATAGGAGGAGTACAGTGCAGAGTTTTGCTGACAGTGACCACCAGTATATATAGCAGTACGGTACGGAAGGCCACTGCTCTACCTACCTCTGTGTCATCAAGTATACTATCCATCTAGATTCTATACCTGTGGTGCATTTTAGTTTTGCAGTTTGCTGACAGTGACCACCAGTATATATAGCAGTACAGTACGGAAGGCCACTGCTCTACCTACCTCTGTGTCATCAAGTATACTATCCATCTAGAGTCTATACCTGTGGTGCATTTTAGTTTTGCAGTTTGCTGACAGTGACCACCAGTATATATAGCAGTACGGTACGGAAGGCCACTGCTCTACCTACCTCTGTGTCGTCAAGTATACTATCCATCCATACCTGTGGTGCATTTCAGTTGTGCGCAGTATATATAGTAGTAGGCCATTGCTATTGATACTGGCATATAATTTCACACATTAAAAAATGGAGAACAAAAATGTGGAGGTTAAAATAGGGAAAGATCAAGATCCACTTCCTCCTCGTGCTGAAGCTGCTGCCACTAGTCATGGCCGAGATGATGAAATGCCATCAACGTCGTCTGCCAAGGCCAATGCCCAATGTCATAGTAGAGAGCATGTAAAATCCAAAAAACAAAAGTTCAGTAAAATGACCCAAAAATCAAAATTGAAAGCGTCTGATGAGAAGCGTAAACTTGCTAATATGCCATTTACGACACGGAGTGGCAAGGAACGGCTGAGGCACTGGCCTATGTTCATGGCTAGTGGTTCAGATTCACATGAGGATGGAAGCACTCATCCTCTCGCTAGAAAAATGAAAAGACTTAAGCTGGCAAAAGCACAGCAAAGAACTGTGCGTTCTTCTAAATCACAAATCCCCAAGGAGAGTCCAATTGTGTCGGTTGCGATGCCTGACCTTCCCAACACTGGACGGGAAGAGCTTGCGCCTTCCACCATTTGCACGCCCCCTGCAAGTGCTGGAAGGAGCACCCGCAGTCCAGTTCCTGATAGTCAAATTGAAGATGTCACTGTTGAAGTACACCAGATAGAGGATATGGGTGTTGCTGGCGCTGGGGAGGAAATTGACAAGGAGGATTCTGATGCTGAGGTGGTTTGTTTAAGTCAGGCACCCGGGGAGACACCTGTTGTCCGTGGGACGAATATGGCCATTGACATGCCTGGTCAAAATACAAAAAAAATCAGCTCTTCGGTGTGGAATTATTTCAACACAAATGCGGACAACAGGTGTCAAGCCGTGTGTTGCCTTTGTCAAGCTGTAATAAGTAGGGGTATGGACGTTAACCACCTAGGAACATCCTCCCTTATACGTCACCTGGTCCGCATTCATCAGAAGTCAGTGACAAGTTCAAAAACTTTGGATGACAGCGGAAGCAGTCCACTGACCACTAAATCCCTTCCTCTTGTTACCAAGCTCCTGCAAACCACACCACCATCTCCCTCAGTGTCAATTTCCACCTTACACAGGAAAGCCAATAGTCCTGCAGGCCATGTCACTGGCAAGTCTGACGAGTCCTCTCCTGCCTGGGATTCCTCCGATGCATCCTTGAGTGTAACGCCTACTGCTGCTGGCGCTGCTGTTGTTGCTGCTGGGAGTCGATCGTCATCCCAGAGGGGAAGTCGGAAGACCACTTGTACTACTTCCAGTAAGCAATTGACTGTCCAACAGTCCTTTGCGAGGAAGAAGAAATATCACAGCAGTCATCCTGCTGCAAAGCGGATAACTCAGGTCTTGTCAGCCTGGGTGGTGAGAAACGTGGTTCCGGTATCCACCGTTAATTCACAGGCAACTAGAGACTTGTTTGAGGTACTGTGTCCCCGGTACGAAATACCATCTAGGTTCCATTTCTCTAGGCAGGTGATACCGAAAATGTACACAGACCTCAGAAAAAGACTCACCAGTGTCCTAAAAAATGCAGTTGTACCCAATGTCCACTTAACCACGGACATGTGGACAAGTGGAGCAGGGCAGACTCAGGACTATATGACTGTGACAGCCCACTGGGTAGATGTATTGCCTCCCGCAGCAAGAACAGCAGCGGCGGCACCAGTAGCAGCATCTCGCAAACGCCAACTCGTTCCTAGGCAGGCTACGCTTTGTATCACCGCTTTCCATAAGAGGCACACAGCTGACAACCTCTTACGGAAACTGAGGAACATCATCGCAGAATGGCTTATCCCAATTGGACTCTCCTGGGGATTTGTGACATCGGACAACGCCACCAATATTGTGCGTGCATTACATCTGGGCAAATTCCAGCACGTCCCATGTTTTGCACATACATTGAATTTAGTGGTGCAGAATTATTTAAAAAACGACAGGGGCGTGCAAGAGATGCTGTCGGTGGCCCGAAGAATTGCGGGCCACTTTCAGCATTCAGCCACCGCGTGCCGAAGACTGGAGCACCAGCAAACAGTCCTGAACCTGCCCTGCCATCATCTGAAGCAAAAGGTGGTAACGAGGTGGAAATCAACCCTCTATATGCTTCAGAGGATGGAGGAGCAGCAAAAGGCCATTCAAGCCTATACATCTGCCCACGATATAGGCAAAGGAGGGGGAATGCACCTGACTCAAGCGCAGTGGAGAATGATTTCAACGTTGTGCAAGGTTCTGCACCCTTTGAACTTGCCACACGTGAAGTCAGTTCAGACACTGCCAGCCTGAGTCAGGTCATTCCCCTCATCAGGCTTTTGCAGAAGAAGCTGGAGACGTTGAAGGAGGAGCTAAAACAGAGCGATTCCGCTAGGCATGTGGGACTTGTGGATGGAGCCCTTAATTCGCTTAACCAGGATTCACGGGTGGTCAATCTGTTGAAATCAGAGCACTACATTTTGGCCACCGTGCTCGATCCTAGATTTAAAACCTACGTTGTATCTCTCTTTCCGGCAGACACAAGTCTGCAGAGGTTCAAAGACCTGCTGGTGAGAAAATTGTCAAGTCAAGCGGAACGTGACCCGTCAACAGCTCCTCCTTCACAACTGGGGGTGCGAGGAAAAGGCTAAGCTTTCCGAGCCCACCCGCTGGCGGTGATGCAGGGCAGCCTGGAGCGAGTGCTGACATCTGGTCCGGACTGAAGGACCTGCCAACGATTACTGACATGTCGTCTACTGTCACTGCATATGATTCTGTCACCATTGAAAGAATGATGGAGGATTATATGAGTGACCGCATCCAAGTAGGCACGTCAGACAGTCCGTACGTATACTGGCAGGAAAAAGAGCCAATTTGGAGGCCCTTGCACAAACTGGCTTTATTCTACCTAAGTTGCCCTCCCTCCAGTGTGTACTCCGAAAGAGTGTTTAGTGCAGCCGCTCACCTTGTCAGCAATCGGCGTACAAGGTTACTTCCAGAAAATGTGGAGAAGATGATGTTCATCAAAATGAATTATAATCAATTCCTCCGTGGAGACATTCACCAGCCTCCAGAAAGTACACAAGGACCTGAGATGGTGGATTCCAGTGGGGACGAATTAATAATCTGTGAGGAGGGGGATGTACACAGTGAAAGGGGTGAGGAATCGGAGGATGATGATGAGGTGGACATCTTGCCTCTGTAGAGCCAGTTTGTGCAAGGAGAGATTGATTGCTTCTTTTTTGGTGGGGGCCCAAACCAACCAGTCATTTCAGTCACAGTCGTGTGGCAGACCCTGTCGCTGAAATGATGGGTTCGTTAAAGTGTGCATGTCCTGTTTATACAACATAAGGGTGGGTGGGAGGGCCCAAGGACAATTCCATCTTGCACCTCTTTTTTCTTTCATTTTTCTTTGCATCATGTGCTGTTTGGGGACAATTTTTTTGAAGTGCCATCCTGCCTGACACTGCAGTGCCACTCCTAGATGGGCCAGGTGTTTGTGTCGGCCACTTGTGTCGCTTAGCTTAGTCACACAGCGACCATGGTGCGCCTCTTTTTTTCTTTGCATCATGTGCTGTTTGGGGACTATTTTTTTGAAGTGCCATCCTGTCTGACACTGCAGTGCCACTCCTAGATGGGCCAGGTGTTTGTGTCGGACACTTGTGTCGCTTAGCTTAGTCACACAGCGACCTTGGTGCGCCTCTTTTTTTCTTTGCATCATGTGCTGTTTGGGGACTATTTTTTTGAAGTGCCATCCTGCCTGACACTGCAGTGCCACTCCTAGATGGGCCAGGTGTTTGTGTCGGCCACTTGTGTCGCTTAGCTTAGCCATCCAGCGACCTCGGTGCAAATTTTAGGACTAAAAATAATATTGTGAGGTGTGAGGTGTTCAGAATAGACTGAAAATGAGTGTAAATTATGGTTATTGAGGTTAATAATACTATGGGATCAAAATGACCCCCAAATTCTATGATTTAAGCTGTTTTTGAGGGTTTTTTGTAAAAAAACACCCGAATCCAAAACACACCCGAATCCGACAAAAAATTTTCAGGGAAGTTTTGCCAAAACGCGTCCGAATCCAAAACACGGCCGCGGAACCGAATCCAAAACCAAAACACAAAACCCGAAAAATTTCCGGTGCACATCACTAATATATATATCCGTACTGGGGAGTAAAGGCATTGGTTCCAACTTCTACCACACCTTTATCTGTAGGCTATTCATTGGTCAGCATACCTCCCAACTTTACTGTTCTGTGGAGCGGGACACTTGCACGGCGAAGCCGCGCGCGCTCCCGAAAAAGGGGCGTGACCTATGAAAAGGGGACGTGGCTAAGCAGAGCAGCGATTGACAGAGCCTCCCAACTGACCACCCCCCCGCGGGACACTGCAGCCCGCGGGTGGGACAGCGGGACAGTCCCCAAAAAACGGGACTGTCCCGCGAAAATCGGGACAGTTGGGAGGTATGGGTCAGTGTCGGACAGTTCTCATTTATATAACTCATCAAACTGTTGCATGTAACATCCCAGTTCCAGGGGGTATATTTACTAAGCTCCCGATTTTGTCCAATTTTATGTTTTTTTTTCAAAGTGTCATCTCGGGAATTTACTAAACACAAATCTCGGCAGTGATGAGGTATTTTTTTTGAAGGCAGAGAAAAAAAATACGAATGAATACACCATCTGTCAAATACGCCTGTTATTTTATACAACTAGGTAATTTACTAAAAATTTGTATTCTCAATCACTGCCGTCAAAAGCCAAACACTGCCGGGAAAAAGTACAAATCGTAAAAAAAAGCAGTTTTCAAATAGACCTGCTTTTTTCTCCCATATTCTGATCAGTGAGATCCGTGCATGCTTATCAGTGGGAAGGGGTGGGAATGGGTTAAAATGTAAAAAAAAAATTGCGTGGGGTCCCCCCTCCTAAGCATAACCAGCCTCGGGCTCTTTGAGCCGGTCCTGGTTGTAAAATTACAGGGAAAAAAATTACTGGGGTTCCCCCATATTTAAACAACCAGCACCGGGCTCTGCGCCCGGTCCTGGTACAATAAATACGGGGGGGGGGGGGGGGGGGGGGGGGGGGGGCGTGGCCTAACTGTGGAAGCAGCAGGACGCTTGGTGGAGGAGCCCCTGCCTATACAACATATTTACAGCTTCTGCAGGAGCTCTACTGCTCCCACTTTGACCCACCTGCCGTCCTTGCATCTTCCGGAGTCCCGGAGTGTGGGTTGCGGAGCCGGGAGGTCATAATTTTGGCCTCTGCGGGTTGCGGCCTACACCCGGGTCTGAGACCGCGGGCTAAATTTGTGCGACATCCCCGCCGCGGGACTTCGGGTGGCATGGAGGCACCTCTATGACTTCCCCTCCGCTTACTGGCAAACACCATCTGCATTCCCCCTTGCGGCTGGACACCTACGATCAGCTGGCCTGGGAGCACGGCGGGCACCTGGCGACAGCGGCACCCGTGGCTCACCCCTGCAACGTCCGGCGCTGGGATCTCCGCCATACGGAGACGCACCACCTCCCCCCTGCAGGTACTGAAGGTAATCTTTAAGCTGACGCGGTCTGCGCTGTGCGGGGCCCGGAGCTCCGTCCCTGTCAGTGTGTCTGCCCACTACCCTGGTTTTGCATCACACTGCTCCACTCAACTGGCAGCCATTGCTCCTGTTTCCCTGTCAGCCTGTACATAGTGAACGGAGATAAGGTGCATATCTCCCTCCCTGGAGTGGTCCTATATATCTGCGGCCTCCTGCAGTTTAATGCCCCCTACTCTCCCTGACCTATGTGAGGACTGTTGATGAGGGCCAGTGGCCATCTCTCATTTTTCTATGATTAAAGCAGATGTATTGGATCCCGCATTTGCCTGTTGTTGCTACACAGCGGACCTACCTATTTTGTGTTCTGCCTCAGGACTAGGACACACTGATCTGGAGACCCTGTTGACCGGGGACTCCATTTTTACGCAATACCTGGCAGGCATCGAGACTCGCCAAGCCACAGGCTCCACATTACAGCTCACCTCGAAGGCTCCCCCTAGTGGCTACTCTGGGATAATTTACTGAAGAAATACATCTTTGCTATAAGATATGCACCTAAACCGGCTGCCGTGGCCACTGACGCCGTAATGTGCCGCTGATACCAACCCACGGGGAGCCATACCGCTGAAGGCACTCTTATGCCAATCATGTAATCATATCTCACCTCGTTAACTTGATTCAGGGAATTTAAGCTTCTCGATGCTGACCTAGTGATGCCCAAGAACAAGAAATCTTCTCAGAAGACCGGCAAACCGACTCCTCGGGGGAACATGTCACAATCTGCAATGAGGCCCTTCTTACAACCTACTTCGCTCGCTCCAACTGAAGATCCTCCTGCAGCAACCTCCCCCATTCTCCCGCCAGCCCCTCACCCGTCTTCCCCAAGCGCAGATACACCACATGCTCGCTCCTCGGGTGGCAAGGATCTGCAAGACATATTAGCTTATATAAAGACTCTACCCACTAAACAAGACCTACAAGACACAGTGAGACGTGAACTGGCTGCTATGAGACAGGATATTTCACACATCTCTGACCGGGTGTCGAGCTTAGAAGATCACCAAACTTCCTCTGATACATTTCTAAAATCATTGACGACCGTCATCGAAACCCAATCATCGGAGATCCGCTCCCTCCAGCTGCGGTTGACAGATTTGGACAACAGAGGGAGGAGAAACAATATCCATGTGCGAGGTCTACCGGAAGAAGTTCCTCCAACAGGCCTGATCGACGCCCTTACGAAGATCTTTAACGAGATCCTGGGTAACGATCCCAATGATACCATCACCTTCGATAGGGCTCATCGCGCCCTGAAACCAAGAGGCCTCCCCGCGGATAGACCACGTGATGTCATATGCAGGTTGCATTATTTCTCCCAAAAAGAGGACATCATGCGCAAAGTTCGCCAACTTGATGGAGTGGACTTCAATGGTTCCGCGATACAAATTTACCAAGATTTGTCCTGGCACACATTACAACAACGAAAAGCCATCAAGCCCCTGACGGATGAATTCCGCAAACGTCAATTGAAATACCGGTGGGGCTTCCCCTTCAGCCTCCAGGTCTCCTCATCCGGAAAGACCCACACTCTGAACTCCTACTCGGATCTCCCAGAGTTCTGCACGGGACTTGGCATACCAAAACCTGACCTACGCGACTGGGATTTCCCTATTCCAGAGCTACCATCAACCCCTGAACACAGGATCACCTTGGCAGGTGGTGCGAAAGGCTGGAGGGAAAGGGACTAATGGACCCCCCCCCCAACAAGGATTCACATGTTACCTGATCGACTATCTAGGATCCTCTGTTTGTCCTAGTTCTACTTCAGATATTTCTACAGGTTACAGCGTGACACTATTCTTAGATTACAGCGTGATATCACTTCACGCTACTGAAGAACCTCCATGTGAACTTCCGCTGTTACTGAGGCTCCGGCCTCACCTCCCCGATACGTTTTGGGCCGTTGATTAGTACCACTTCTTGTTCTATTATTACGAGATTTCTTATATTTTTCACTATTCGAAGATTTCCTTATGTTGATGAGGTTTAAGGTTTACAGCTTGTTGCTTACACTCAGTTCAGTTTATACATGTATATGGTTTACTACAATGTCTTCTCTCATTATCATTATGCCTTTGGCGGTGGCTCCCTTATCCGCCCCATACCCGCCCCTGGCTGTTTGGCCTCTTGGGTACCCAATCCTTAGATGGATCGGTTACCCCAATGCGGGTTTTTTTGAATGTTTTTTGAATGTTATTATAGTTTTTTTCTCCATGCTCTGTTCCTCTCTTTTTCCTCCCTACTTCCCTTTTTTCTCCTTTCACTGACCATTCTGGACCCAACGCATTCCATCATAACACATATCTCCTATGACGTCTACCGGCAAAATTAAAGTCGCTTCGATTAACGCGAAGGGTCTCAATGTACCGGAGAAAAGATCATCCCTTTTGAGGTCCCTTTGGGCTGATAGAGTGGATGTTGCAATGGTCCAGGAGACGCATTTTAAAATCTCAGCTAAGAACCCCCCCCTGACTAACTACCGCTACCCCCAGGCTTTTTACAATAACAACCCAGACTCTAAATCGAAGGGCGTAGCGATAGTGTTCTCCAGGACCCTCCAGCTGTCAGACATATCAGTCCATAAATTGGTCCCGGGTCGTCTCCTGATGGTGCGTTGTAAAATATGCACCTGTCCATACACATTTATTGCACTTTACGCCCCAAACAAGGATCAGGTCCCATTTTTCCGCACTGCACTCTCCCAAATAGAACCACTCCTTTCAGGAGTGATTGTTCTTGGAGGTGACCTGAACTGGATAATGGATCCATCATTAGATTCATCTTCTAATGCTCCCCGGACCTCCCAACGTCAGTACCGACAGGTTAGGCGACTGTTTCACGACCTCCAACTGGCTGACTCCTGGCGGGTTCTTCACCCCTCAAATAGAGACTACTCCTTCTATCCCCCCCCCCACACAATGCCTATTCCCGCCTCGATTGTTTATTTCTGAGTCACAGGCATCTCCCCTTATTAATAGACTCCTCCATCGGGCCGATAACCTGGTCTGACCATGCTCCAGTACATATGACGCTTTCGACCCCCCAGACTACCCCAGGTCAATGGACCTGGCGTCTCAACGAGTCACTGCTGCAAGATCAATATTGCAGGGGTGAAATAGAAAAAGCTCTGGCTGAATTCTTCTCCATAAACGATACCGAAGACGTTTCAAGGATTACCCTATGGGAAGCACATAAATGCACCATACGAGGTAAACTCATACAGTTGGGGACATTTATGAAGAAGCAGAAGTCAGCACTAATCACTAAATTATTAGACCAACTACACCATCTCGAGTCCCTGCATAAATCGACCCTGTCGGAGACTGACTATCTAGACCTACTAGATACACGGGCCCAACTAAAGAAAACCCTTACTGATAGTATCCAACTTTCTGTCCGAAAATGTAACTCTAAATACTACCAGTGGGGTAATAAACCTGGTCGCCTTCTGGCCCAGGCTCTCAAAGCCCAACGCTCATCCTTGTATATTAACAATGTAAAAGATCTCGGGAACACCCTCCGATTCAAAACCCCAGAAATTGCGGCAAGCTTCAAACAGTACAATTCCCTTTTATATAATCTAGAAAATTGACCGGATGACACCGCCCCTCCATACGACTTTTTACAGGCGAAGGCGTACCTAGAAAAAGTGTCCTATCCCGTCCTATCACCTTTAGACAGGGAAGCATTGGAACTACCCTTTACCCAACAAGAACTGGAGACTGCCCTGACCATGACACCGTCTGGTAAGAGCCCAGGACCAGATGGCTTCACCCTCACCTATTATAAACAATTCAAAGATCTCACATCCCCTTATCTTCTCCAAGCCTTTAATTCAATATCCGCAAATACCCATTTCTCTAGCCAATCCTTAGAGGCTCACATTTCCGTTCTGCCCAAGCCCAGCAAAGACCCCTCGGTGTGCTCCAGCTATAGACCCATATCTCTCCTAAACGTCGATATCAAGCTCTTCGCAAAATTAATGGCAAATAGATTGAACGCATTCCTGCCTTCCCTAATCCACAACGACCAGGTGGGGTTTGTCCCAGGCCGCGAGGCCAAGGATAATACCACTAAGGTACTGAGCCTGATTCATATTGCATCCCAGGGCGGCCCACCCACAGTGCTGTTATCCACTGATGCTGAAAAGGCTTTTGATAGGGTCGGTTGGGGCTTTATGAGGTCCGTGCTGGAGCATATTGGATTGGGTCCTCGGATGCTTGATAGGATAATGGGTCTTTATAGATCTCCCACAGCACGGGTCCGAGTGAACGGATCTTTATCCGACTCCTTCCCCATAAGTAATGGGACACGACAGTGTTGCCCACTATCTCCTCTACTCTTTGTCCTCTGTATCGAAGCTTTCGCTAGAGCTATTAGGGCCAATGACAGCATCACGGGCTTGACGATTGGTGATACGGAGCACAAACTTTCCCTGTTTGCGGACGATCTACTAGCCACAATAACGCACCCGATCTCCTCCCTCCCCCACTTTATGCGAGAGCTATCCCACTTCGGATCACTCTCCAACTTTAAGTTCAACATGTCCAAATCATGCGCCTTGAACATCTCCTCCCCCCCCGACACCGTAGCTAAACTTAAACAATCCTTCCCCTTTACTTGGAATGCCTCTCATTTGTCCTACTTGGGAATACAGGTGCCAAACGACCTATCTCATTTATACACTTTAAACTTTACTCCCCTCCTCCGAACACTCAGGGCTGACTATAGCAGATGGTACCTCAAACCACTCTCTTGGCTGGGGAGGGTGAACGTTGTAAAGATGAATACTCTCCCCAAACTACTCTACAAACTACAGACCCTCCCCATACAGATCCCAGACTCCTGGTTCAGATCCATCCAACTTTTAATACAACAATTCATCTGGTCTCGGAGACGGCCAAGAATAAGCCGATCCATTATGATCCGCTCCACCCAAAGTGGTGGTTTCCAATTGCCTGACATTGCTCAATAGGGTTCTGGACTGGACGAGGAGTCGGGAAACAAAGCAATGGGTGGCTATAGAGGGGCTATACATGCAACAATTCCCAGAGATCTTTCCCTGGCTCCCCTCCCTGCCCAAACCCCCCTCCCCCCACCCAACTATTACAGCGACCCTCTCCTTTTGGAAAAAGGCGCGCCGCTGGACCTTCCTCTCTTCCGATGTTGGCCCACTGACCTCTTTTCTAGCTAATCCCGACTTCCAGCCCGGCTTAACACCCTCCCACTTTCGTGACTGGGCCCTCGAGGGCCTCTTTAGAGTAGGCCAGATGGCAATTTCCTCAGGAGTTAAACAATTTTCAGAAATACGATCAAAATGGGAAATCCCGCAACGTGACTTTTGGAAGTACCTACAGCTTAGACACTTTTTGCACTCTGAGCGTAGATATCTCCGGGCCTCACGAGAGTTAACACAGTTCGAGAGGATGTGCGTCGCCACATGCCCCCCCCCCCAGCACACCATCTCCTCACT
Organism: Pseudophryne corroboree; assembly: GCF_028390025.1. Taxonomy (NCBI): domain Eukaryota; kingdom Metazoa; phylum Chordata; class Amphibia; order Anura; family Myobatrachidae; genus Pseudophryne; species Pseudophryne corroboree. The sequence goes on from NC_086449.1 coordinate 757,390,747, forward strand.
TTATAGACTCCTGCAGACCCCAAACGCCCAGAAGCCCACACCCTTCCAGCTGGCCTGGGAAAGAGACCTCGGGATTCCCCTAACAGACAAAGACTGGCAGAGGATATTCCTCAAATCCCATAAAAGCTCAGTCTGCATACAAATCAGGGAAACTCAATATAAGCTCTTAATGAGATGGTACAGGCATCCCTCTCTCCTCCACGTCATGTATCCTGGAGTGACGCACAGATGTTGGAGTTGTCTCAGCGCCACAGGCTCCCTAATGCATATCTGGTGGAACTGTCCCCTACTAAAACCATTCTGGAAGGATGTTATATCCATCTCTCAAGACATACTTCACACTCCCGTCCCCACAGACCCAGCCTTTTGGTTACTTTCCCACTCCTCAATCTCACTGGCTCAGCATAAAACATTGCTACTTCGACACCTGTCTAATGCAGCGAGGGCAGTCATCCCCACACTATGGAGATCTCAACTCCCACCCACTAGGAAACTATGGTTTAACAGAATTAGTTACTATATGAATATGGAAAACATCCTCCTGGTCTCCAGAGACAAACTCTCGGAGTTCATGACCACATGGATGCCCTGGATAGAGTATATGTCCTCCAAAGACTACAAGCACTATGTCTATGCTGTCAAATGATTTAACCGCGCAATTGATCGAATAGATAGATTGTACTACACCTCCCCCCCAACTCGATAGCTTCCCCCAGTTTGGTCACACTATGTTCTCTCTCTACTATTCCTCTCATTTCATTCCTCTCTCTTTTCTATAACCTCTCCACAATGCTATTTAAGATATTACGATTGCATTATAGTATGGATAGATGGCGAAAGGATACCAGATGGATGTTATAGAAACACCTACTAACGCTAGTGCCCATGCTAACCCCCAGCGATGGAGACGATACGCTACCCTACTCTTTAAGGCTATGATGTATTAGACCTTCATTTGTGTCCTGACGATTTCCTTCTTCTTTTGTTAAAATGTGATGTAATCCTTATATTGTTATATTGTCCTAAATAAAAACAGATTATACAAAAAATAAATAAATACGGGGGACAAAAAACGTAGGGGTCCCCCGTATTTTTAACACCAGCACCGGGCTCCACTAGTCAGAGAGATAATCCCACAGCCGAGGGACACTTTTATATTGGTCCCTGCGGCCCTGGCATTAAATCCCCAACTAGTCACACCTGGCTGGGGTACCCTGGAGGAGTGGGGACCCCTTAAATCAAGGGGTCCCCCCTCCAGTCACCCACGGACCAGGGGTGAAGCCCGAGGTTGTCCCCCCCATCCGTGGGCGGTGGATGGGAGGCTGATAGCCTTTTGTGTAAAAAAATATATTGTTTTTTTGTAGCAGAACTACAAGTCCCAGCAAGCCTCCCCGCAAGCTGGTACTTGGAGAACCACAAGTACCAGCATGCGGGGGGGAAACGGGCCCGCTGGTACCTGTAGTTCTACTACAAAAAAATATCCAAATAAAAACAAAACACAGACACCGTGAAAGTAAAAGTTTAATGCACATACATGCACACTTACACACATACATACTTACCTATGTTGACCCGAAGCACTCGGTCCCCTTGTCCAGTAGAATCCAGGGGTACCTGTAAATAAAATTATACTTACAAAGAATCCAATGTAGATCGGTCCTCTTCTTAAAAGTTATAATCCATGTACTTGGCAAAAAAACAAACAGCTCACCCGACCCACGAACTGAAATGGGATCCATGTTTACACATGGAACCCCTTTCCCTGAATGTCGGGACCCCACGTGACTCCTGTCAAAGAGGGTCCCTTCAGCCAATCAGGGATCGCCACGTTATAGCACTCTCCTGATTGGCTGTGCGCGCCTGCACTGTGGATACAATGTAGCGTAGCGGCGCTACATTATATCCAATGGTGGGAACTTTGCGGTCTGCGGTAGACCGCGAGGTTAAGTGGGGTCACTCTTGTGGGTGGCCCCACTTACCCCTTAGTATCAGCTCCATTCCAGACGTAACCTTATACAGCATTGCCGCGTAGCATACACATGGGCATATGTATCGTTCCAGCATTATAATCTGCCAGACTGCGACTACTCGCATGTGCGGGTCCATAAGGCAAAGCCTATGGGGATCGGGGCTGCATGCGAATGGCTTGCGCTGCACCGTGAACTGTGTGCACATAGCAGCAACACTGTATAAGGACACATCTGCATGTTCTCTGCATATAGTAACGGGTCTCTAGAGACGATGAATTGCTCACATTGGAGGCCATACTCAGACGGATGATCTGCACCTAGCATAGGACTGGTGAAAGTTACAATGGTGCGACTGATGGTGGTGTCTAAAGATGCTGAAAGCATGATTGCAGCACCTGTAGACACTGACAGTGGGCATCTCAGTCCTTGCATATTTGGATACACGGCTGTACACCAGGGAAGGGCATTATAACTTCATTAGCATAAAGTCACAGATGCAACAGCAGCAAAAGATGCAAGGAAGGCCACAACTGCGTCCAACTCACAATCAGACCCTATGAAGAGGAATCCCGCCCCCTCAACAGACCCCACCCTCGCAACAGACCACACTCCCATTAGGGCTGCTTCCATAAATTTCCTGGGCTGGTTTTCCATCCCAATCTGTCCCTGCCCATGAGCAACCCATCACAGCCAGGGTATCTCGCATCTGTAGGGACTAGGGAACGCCATGGAGTTAGACAGCAGTGGGGCTATGGGCGGCTGCTGTAAGTCAGTGTGCCTGACTGTACCTTGGAAGGCGGTTATCCTATTGGGCTCAGGGATAATCCTCAGGTGCTACATCAGGAACAGACAGGGAAGGGCCGACGCAGCATCATGCATAATGACGTTGCTACAGTACAGCACAGACTACTGGAACCACACCAAATGATGTGGTAAGGGGAGGGGGGGAGATGAGGTTGGTGCGTCAGCTAGTTGGTTGTTTACTTAATTGCTGGCTGGGGAGGAGGGGGCGGAGTCGACAGTTTAAAAAGTATTAATACATATTGCGGCCCTGTTTTTTTGTGCGCCAGAGTATGGGTTACCCCTTTGCCCTCCCCTGTTGCTGGACCTGCCCATAGATGTGTACATGATGTGAAGCTATGGAGAAGCTAAGGCTAAAGAATATGGGAGAGATGTATCAAACATTGGAGAGAGATAAAGTACCAATAAATCAGCTACTACTATCTGTCATTTTATAGGCTGTTTTTGAAAAATGACAGAAGCTTATTGGTTGGTACTTTATCTCTCCACTTTATTTCTCTCTAAAGTTTGAAACATCTACTATGTATGGTCCCTAGCCCTGACTATCAGTATGTATCAGTGTCAGACTGGGGCGTGAAGCAGCCACTGGTAAAATGCTGTGGTAGGTGTCCATGCTTAGAGGCTTGGCTTACCATTAGTGCATGGTCTGGGCCACTTGTGATAAATATATATAGTAAATACATGCTTGATAATGTACCTGAATAATAACAGCAATGCACTGTAGAAAATACACCATAGTCCTGTGCAGTATAATGTGACAGAAGCATAACTGTTCCAACTATCGCGGGACAGTCCCCTTTTTTTGGGACTGTCCCGCTGTCCCACCTCGGGCTGCAGTGTCCCACAGTGGAGGTGGTCAGTTGGGAGGTTCCTGTCACTGCGCACAGTGTCTATTCACAGGAGACAGAGGGACTGGGGGCAAATAGGCAGCTCACAGAATGCTGGCCTTGCCCCCATTGTGATGGAAACGGAGGCGTGGCAAGCGGTCGCGGTATTGCTGCAAGGCCGCCCCCTTCCACCATGGCCACACCACCTTTTTGGGCTGACACGGCTTCTCTGTGCAGAACAGTCCCGATTCTCCTATAATAAAAGTTGGGAGGTATGATAATGTATAATTCAAGTGCACAATCTGGAGCCTGATCCCTAGGAGGCGGTGGGGAGCCAGGCAGTGGAGCCCACCAGGGGGTGGTTACCCTTGTCAGGGCCGGTTCTAGCCCTTGTGGCGCCCTGGGCGGAAAATAGGGGCAGCGGGGGGCACAGTAGCGGATCTTGCCATGGTGCGGCGCCCTCCGGAAGGTGGCGCCCCGTGCAAAAGTCCTGCTTGCCCGTGGCAAGATCCGCTACTGACCCTTGTACTCTTGTGGGCCAATCCAACCCTGGTTTGCACAATATCTCCAAATAGGACAGAAGGGATATGTGCTCTCATCTGAAATTTTCAGTTCCATCTTTTTATTTTGTTTTTCTACAGATTAATTTTGCATTGCTCTATACCTGTAGCAGAAGAATGTGACAGAGTTAAGCTGGGCACACACCTATACATTTTTTGGCCTGAATACCCGATATCGGGTGAACAAGATGGCGATTGTTGAATTGTGTAGTATGCAGTAGCGTTGGCCAGTAAACAGCTTATAACGCTCCTGCAACGGTCGGGATCGGTAGGTCTCATCTCATGTACTGAAATATTTGTTGGCCCTACCTACTGTATCAATCCCATAGAATCCGTCCAAACTGAGCTATTTCTAGCACAGTGTGTACGAGGCTCGCAGGGGGTCAAGCTGGGGACACATAAAGGTGGGTACCAAGCATTACTCTTAGAATGTCCACATTTTCCATAGTTCTTAAAGTCAAAATCAAACAACTTAATTATCCACTTTTATTTTACGCGTGCTATGGACTGTCATGTCCCGTACCGTGAAAAGATTTAAAAAGCAGAAAAAATCCCATGAAGGCTGCCTGGAGCTCAGGTGACAGATGCTTTTCCTTTATTTTACAGTACGTAACGCTCCTTTTTTTCTCCAATGTAATCCTCTCATTCACATTTCATTTATCCATCTAGTTAAATGCTGTTGCCAGGCAACAGGTATCTCTGGGCCTACGGAACTAAGATGTCTCCCTTCCCTCTGGAAGTTTGGTGATCTTTGTGCCCAGCGCTATGGCCTCTGCAAGACACAGCAGCTAACCACAGAGGGTGTGAGGCGATGCACAGCAGCAGCAGATCTGTGTATATTTTATAGAAATCATTTATCAGAACATATTGCTTTGTAATGAAAAGAGCAATCCGCTATTCACTGAAGTATAAATGGATTATATTGTATTTCCAAAGCGCGCTGAATGATTGACGTGTTGTCATGGGTTATAGACTGTGCAGTGCGTTGTCCTTCTTTGTCAGAAATGTGTATGTTACTGTGTGCATTTAACAAAAGGGCTGATGCGGATTTAAACAGTTGCATTGCTCCCGCATTCTGTGTACTGAACTAAATGCATGTTTGTGCCTGTCATTGCGCGCTGGCTGCTCCTATCTATACACTTAGTCTGGTGCTTCTCATCACCATCAATGCACCAGGCCTATCTTAAGGCCCGTACACACTGGTCGATATATATCGGACGTTCTCCTGAACGGCCGATATATCGCGGGACCGTCGGCCAGTGTGTACGGCCGATACGTCTGTGAACTCCGTCGTTCACAGACGTATCGCGTCGGCCGCACAGCACAGCCGACGGCCAATATATCTACCGATATATTGGCGCGTCGCTGTGTGTGTACGAGGCGGTCGGCCAACCACCCGTACACATGCTGCGGCGGCCGGCGGTGATTGACAGGTGAACTGGGCGGGCGTGTGTACACCCCCGCCCAGTTCATGATGTCAGTCCCCCGACGGATCGAGCAGTGTGTATGCTGAACACACTGCTCGATCCGTCCATAGATATATCTGCAGATCAATTGATCTGCAGATATATCTGTTAGTGTGTACCCACCTTTAGGTGTACTTACACTTCTGACCCTTCTGACACTGTTGGGCAGCATGGTTGGTGTATTGGTTAGCAGTACTACCCCACAGCAGTGAGGTCTTCAGTTCAATTCCCACCAAGGCTCTATCTGTATAGATTTTGTATGTCACTTCCGTGATTTCATCGGTTTCCCAGAGGTACTCAGGCTCCTCCCAAGCTCCGAAAACATACTGGTAGTGTTATTGGCTTCTGGCAGGAGCTACTCTTCGCTTTCAGGGTCGCAGCGGCTGCATGTGGTGTCACACAGCCGCCGTGGCCGCCCCCTCAATGGTCTGGGTACGCCTGCATTGCCCGGACCGCACCCCCTAAACGGCGGCCAAACGCCGCTGGCCCGCCCAGCGACCGCCTCTGCCTGTCGGCTATCTGGCATGTGCCAGCGCACTGCGGTGCCGGCGCATGCGCACTTCAGACCTGATTGGCTGCTGTGCGAAAAAAACGCACAGCACCGATCAGGTCTGAATCAGGCCCTATATATACAGCTGATAAATAAATTATAAATAAACTCTGTGCTACATACTTGAGATTGTCCCATTACAGCCCTTGTATACACTTGATTCTGGAATGGATAGATCCGTCCGACTAGAATAGGACAGACATATGGAAAATGCATACATTTGCCTCCACGCATGTGCACCTGTACACAGGTGTTAACAGGTATTAACTGACATCCTCAATTGGACACAAATTCAGCCCCTAATAGTCTCTTCCACGTAAGCAGTAGCGATGCTCACTGCAACCGCATCTAAATCAGGCCCTATATCAGATGGTCGCCATAGTATAGGTAACAAGGTACTGGTTCCGCTACACTGTGTGCTATTGCTCTGTATGTTGGGGAATTTCATCTCCTGTTATTATAAAATGATAATGCCACAGGGAGGCGTCTGCTAAAAATATCTGCCTCCTGCATGCATTAGTGATCCGTGCTGCATCCTAGAACATGGGGGTCATGCAATCCGGCTGCCGCAGGACCTACCAACAGGCCAGGAAATCTCTGTCTTCCAATGGAGATCTTGGCCTTGGCACTCCCCCAAAACGCAGACATTTTTGGGAAACGGGGCTGCCGTCGCTGCCCCTCCCATCTCCCAAACAGCTGCAGACTGTCAATCTCTTGATGTCTGCAGCCCTAGTGCATCCAATGACATGGGACCTGTACTGCACATGTGCATTACGCGACACATGTGCAATATGGGTCCAGCGCATGTGCAAAGTATTGCCAGCAGTACTCTGCATCTCATGCCACCGATCCTTCGGGATCTGAACCCATAGATTGTAGAATATCGGAGGAATCTTGCTGCAGGGTGTGCTACTAGTAAGAGTTGGCATACAAATCAGGTGAGAGAGAACAGTGGCCAAAATGAAGAGATGTAAGTAAACCCAGTACTGAAAGTAGGGTGGTACGGGGTGGTACGGAGTGCCATTAAGAAATATTGTGGTGGTACTCAGGCGCCGCAGGGTGCAGTGTCTCTGTCTGCAATGACCATGCAACCCCTGGCAATGAGCAAGAAACCCCTGGCAATGAGCATGTAGAGCGGTAAGTCCTACTAGAGGCATTGTGTGTGTAAGCGGCACTACAGGGGGGCATTATGCATGTAAGCAGCACAGCAGGGAGCATTGTGCATGTAAGCGGCACTACTGGGGACATTATGCATGTAAGTGGCACTAAAATGCTGTGGTGGGGCGCAAAATGTATAATTACGCCACTGCATGTATAGTGTTACACAGAAGTGCCTGAAACGCTGGTGCCGCCAGGAGAAGATGCAGAAAGCTGCATCTTTTGCCATGAAACCCCTGGCAGCAAGTAAACAGAAGCCTTACTGTGAGGCATAATTTGTAAGGTGCATTTTTGTGTGTGGGATATAAAATGGTGTCAGTGGCATAATATGTAAAAGGCAAACCGGTGTGTGGTATAATATGTAATAGGCATTACGGTGTGTGGCATAATGTGTAATGGGCATTATGGTGTGTGGCATAATGCATAATAAGCATTACGGTGTGTGGCATAATGTGTAATAAGCATTATGGTGTGTGGCATAATGTGTAATGGGCTTTATGGTGTTTGGCATAATGTGTAAGGGGCATTATGATGTGTGGCATAATGTGGCCATGCCCCTACTGTCATGTAAAAACTCCCCTAGTTTAGTGTGACAACGCCCCCTCATGACACATTACAACGTCCATTTTTTACTATCAGTACCACTAAGAAAAAAACCCGATGTTTACGTATATCTCCGATGTTTTCAGATCTGTGAATGTGCAGAAGCAGATCTGGGGCTGCGATGTCCCTAGCAATACGTCAAATGCTGCAGCGCAATTGACATGCAATTGCGGTGACGGGCAGTGTTACAGAAAACAGGGTGTTTCGGCCCCATTTCCTCTGGCTGCTGAAGCCGGCGGCTGCGTCCTTGGATGTAGTTTCACAGGCATCAGCGGCACAAATTTCCCAGCCATCCTGAGTGACTTGAGGGTTACTTCGATGACTGATCTTTGCGCAGATGATATGATGCTGCATCTTTTGACACAGCAGTGGATCAGAGAAGCCGTCAACAGGTATTTACTCAGTTGTGAAAATACACTGATTTCTATGGGGGCAATTCAATTGAGGCCAAACAGATTTGCCCTACGGAATTTGCAAGACACCCACTGTGCTTTACGGCAATGGAATCTCGCACAAAAAATGTTCGCTACCCCACCCCTACAGCCAGGTGCAGGTCGCGAGTTGGTCTGCTGTAGCTGACATATAAACGCAGCGCCAGCAGCAATTTGCACCCCCCCCGATTGAATTCCCTCCTTCGTCTCTTTACCCCCCTCTCATCCATCCACCAGAATAAACACAAAATTAAAGATTTACTTTTTTTTTTTTTTATATATAAATCATATAATGTAATTCATAATAAGATTTGACTATGGTAATCTACTAATTTGTGCATGCCTTCATGGTTGAAAACAAGATTTACAAATATTCAGCACTAAGGGTTAACTGTTTTGCAGAGGAGGCTTTATTCTACTAACAATGTACAGAAGTAATGCCAGTCACAGGCTGAACAAACCTATATCCCCCAGCTAGAGCGACAAGGTCAAAGTTCAATCCAGACACATGTAGGTGAACAAATGGACAAGATGTGGGGGTTTGGCTCTAGGGGCCGGGAAGAGAGTTTTACTGGCGTCACTGAGTCCAGCCGCAGACACAGGCTATTAGCAGTCATCCTCTGACCACATGTGCCAACATATCCGATAATTATCCAATTGATCTGATTATCGTGAATCATGTTGGTCTTGGACATGCTTTACTCTGAAGCCAAAAATAGTGCTTTTGGGAGTGAAAAGTGACAGCTCTCACTATGAAGTTTTCAATTGAATTGATAGGTCAGCTCTCCAGCTCACAAGTAGATAGATTAGTAGCAAAATTATATTCTTGAGCCCAGATTTATCAAGCCTTGGAGAGTGATAAATAGCATGGTGATAAATGACCAGCCAACCAGCTCCTAACTGTCATTTTTCAAACACAGCCTGTGCCTAGAGATGTGCGGCGGGCACTTTTCGTGTTTTGTGTTTTGGTTTTGGTTCTGGTTCCATGCTCGTGTTTTGGATCTGGATTGATTTTGCCAAAAACCACCCATTCGTGTTTTGGTTTTGGTTTTGGATCTGGATGATTTTTTAAAATAAAAAATAAAAACAGCTAAAATCACATAATTTGGGGGTAATTTTGCTCCTACGGTATTATTAACCTCAAAAACATTCATTTCCACTCATTTCCAGTCTATTCTTAACACCTCACACCTCACAAAATAGTTTTTAGGCCAAAAGGTTGCACTGAGGTGGCTGTATGACTAAGCTAAGCGACACAAGTGTGTGGCACAAACACCTGGCCCATCTAGGAGTGGCACTGCAGTGGCAGACATTGTGGCAGATTTAAAAAAAATAGGCCCGAAACAGCACATGATGCAAAAAAGAAAAAGAGGTGCAATTAGGTAGCTGGATGGCTAAGCTAAGCGACACAAGTGTGCGGCACAAACAACATGGGACGTGCTGGAATTTGCCCAGATGTAATACACGCACAATAGGGTCATTCCGAGTTTATTGCTAGCTGCCGTTGTTCGCAGCGCAGCGATCAGGCTAAAAATCTGCATTTCTGCGCATGCGTATGCACCGCAATGCGCAGGCGCGTCGTACAGTACAATGAGCATCGTGGGTTTGCACAGAGTCTAACGAACATTCCTGTCGCACGGCCGTACGCAGGAAGATTGACATGAAGTGGGCGTTTCTGGCTGTGAACTGATCGCTTTCAGGGAGTGCTAAGAAAAACACAGGCGTGGCTGCGCGTTCGCTGGGCTGGTGTGAGACGTCAAAAGCCGTCCCTCCGTCGTTAGAATCAACACACAAGAAGAGTAACTACAGGGCTGGTCTTGTTTTGCACAAAAAGATTTTGCAGGCGCTCTGCTGTACAAGCGTTCACACTTCTGCATAGCTAATCCCCAGTGGGCGGCGACAATGCGTTTGCATGGCTGCTAAAAACTGCTAGCGAGCGATCAACTCAGAATGACCCCCAATATTGGTGGCACAGGAGAGCGTACCCCTAAACCACACACACACACACACACACACACACACACACACACACACACACACACACACACACACACGGCAAAGCTTGTAAAATTAATTTGGATAATAATAACCCTTTTATTTGGAGCTATTATAATAATATGCAGCACAGGCGAGCGTATCCCTACCCCACACAGGGCAAACCCTGTAAAATGTATTTGGATAATAATATAAGTAATGTATATAACCATTTTATTTGGAGTAAATAATATACAGCACAGGACACCACCACTGGACTTATTGCAGCACAAGACACCACCACTGGACTGATGCAGCACAAGACAGCACCACTGGACTGGACGTATACAGCAGTACCCCTGGACTTATCTGGACTTATACAGCAGTACCCCTGGAGTTGTACAGCAGTGTCAGACAGGATGGCACTTTAAAAAACTAGTCCCCAAAAAGCACATGATGCAAAGAAGAAAAAGAGGTGCAAGATAGAAATGTCCTTGGGCCCTCCCACCCACCCTTATGTTGTATAAACAGGACATGCATACCTTAACAAGCCCATCATTTCAACGACAGGGTCTGCCACACGACTGTGGCTGAAATGACTGGTTTGTTTGGTCCCCCACCAAAAAAGAAGCAATCAATCTCTCCTTGCACAAACTGGCTCTACAGAGGCAAGATGTCGACCTCATCCTCATCCTCCGATTCCTCACCCCTTTCACTGTGTACATACTCCTCCTCACAGATAATTCATTTGTCCCCACTGGAATCCACCATCACAGGTCCCTGTGTACTTTCCGGAGGCAATTGCTGGGAAACGTCTTCCTGGAGGAATTTATGATTCATTTTGATGAACATCTTCTTCTCCACATTTTGTGGAAGTTACCTCCTACGCCGATCGCTGACAAGTTTACCGACTGCACTAAACACTCTTTCGGAGTACACACTGGAGGAGGGGGTGGGGGGGGCAACTTAGGTAAAATAAAGGTAGTTTGTGCAAGGGCATCCAAATTGCCTCTTTTTCCTACCAGTGTACATAGGACTGTCTGACATGCCTACTTGGATTTTGTCACTCATATAATCCTCCACCATTCTTTCAATGGTGACAGAATCATAGGCAGTGACAGTAGACATGTCAGTAATCGTTGGCAGGTCCTTCAGTCCAGACCAGATGTCAGCACTTGCTCCTGACTGCCCTGCATCACCGCCAGCGGGTGGGCTAGGAAATCTTATCCTGTTCCTCGCAGCCTCTGTTGCTGGAGAAAATGAAGGAGGAGCTGTTGACGGGTCACGTTCTGCTTGAGTTGACAATTTTCTCACCAGCAGGTCTATGAACCTCTGCAGACTTGTGTCTGCTGGAAAGAGAGATACAACGTAGGCTTTAAACCTCGGATCGAGCACGGTGGCCAAAATGTAGTGTTCTGATTTCAAGAGATTGACCACCCTTGAATCCTGGCAAAGCAAATGAAGGTCTCCATCCACAAGTCCCACATACTTAGCAGAATCGCTCCGTCTTAGCTCCTCCTTCAATTTCTCCAGCTGCTTCTGCAAAAGCCTGATGAGGGGAATGACCTGACTGGCAGTGTCTGAACTGACTTCACGTGTAGCACGTTCGAAGGGTTGGAGAACCTTGCACAAGACAGAAATCATTCTCTACTGCGCTTGAGTCAGGTGCATTCCCCCTCCTTTGCCTATATATCGTAGGTGGATGTATAGGCTTGAATGTCCTTTTGCTGCTCCTCCATCCTCTGAAGCATATAGAGGGTGGAATTCTACCTCGTTACCACCTCTTGCTTCAGGTGATGGCAGGGCAGGTTCAGGAGTGTTTGCTGGTGCTCCGGTCTTCTGCACGCGGTGGCTGAATGTCGAAAGTGGGCCGCAATTTTTCGGGCCACCGACAGCATCTCCTGCACGCCCCTGTCATTTTTCAAAAAGTTCTGCACCACCAAATTAATTGTATGGGCAAAACATGGGACATGCTGGAATTTGCCCAGATGTAATGCACACACAATATTGGTGGCGTTGTCCAGATTCACAAATCCCCAGGAGAGTCTAATTGGGATAAGCTACTGTGCGATGATGTCCCTCAGTTTCCGTAAGAGGTTGTCAGCTGTGTGCCTCTTACGGAAAGCGGTGTTACATAGCGTAGCCTGCCTAGGAACGAGTTGAAGTTTGCGAGATGCTGCTACTGGTGCCGATGCTGTTGTTGCTGCGGGAGGCCATACATCTACCCAGTGGGCCGTCACAGTCATATAGTCCTTAGTCTGCCCTGTTCCAGTTGTCCACATGTCCGTGGTTAAGTGGACAGTGGGTACAACTGTATTTTTTAGGACACTGAGGATACTTTTTCTGAGGTCCCTGTACATTCTCGGTATCGCCTGCCTAGTGAAGTGGAACCTAGATGGGATTTGGTACTGGGGACACTACCTCCATCAATTCTCTAAGTCCCACTAAACTAATGGCAGATACCGGACGCACGTCTAACACCAACATAGTTGTCAAGGCCTCAGTTAGCCACTTTGCAACGGGATGACTGCTGTCATATTTTATCTTCCTCACAAAAGACTGTTGGACAGTCAGTTGCTTACTGGAAGTAGTACAAGTGGTCTTCCGACTTCCCCTCTGGGATGACGATCGACTCCCAGCAGCAACAATAGCAGCGGCAGCAACAGCATCAGTAGGCGTACCACTCAAGTATCCTCCGGAGGAATCCCGGTTAGGAGAGGACTCGTCAGACGTGCCAGTGACATGGCCTGCAGGACTACTGATGTTCCTGACTGAGGAGGAAGTTGACATTGAGGGAGTTGGTGATGTGGCTTGCAGGAGCTTGGGTACAAGAGGAAGAAGGGATTTAGGTGTCAGTGGACTGCTTGCGCTCTTACCCAAAGTTTCACAACTTGACACTGACTTCTGATAAATGCGCAGCAGTTGACGTATAAGGGAGGATGTTCCTAGGTGGTTAACGTCCTTACCCCTAATTATTACAGATTGACAGAGGCAACACACAGCTTGACACCTGTTGTCCGGATTTGTGGAGAAATAATTCCACACTGAAGAGGTGGCTTTTTTGGTATTTTGCCAATGCATCACAATGGGCTTATTCATCCCACAGACAACAGGTGTCTCCCCTGTGACTGATTTAAACAAACCACATCACCATCAGAATCCTCATCGTCAACTTCCTCCTCAGCGCCAGCAACACCCATATCCTCATCCTGGTGTACTTCAACAGTGACATCTTCAATTTGAAGATCAGAAACTGGACTGTGGGTGCTACTTCCAGCACTTGCAGAGGGCATGCAAATAGTGAAGGAGCCACCTCTTCCCGTCCAGTGTTGGGAAGGTCAGGCATCGCAACCGCTGACACACTAGGACTCTCCTTGGAAATTTGTATTACCATCTTAGAACGCACAGTTCTTTGCTGTGCTTTTGCCAGCTTAACTCTTATCATTTTTCTAGCAGGAGGATGAGTGCTTCCATCGTCATGTGAAACTGAACCACTAGTCATGAACATAGGCCAGGGCCTCAGCCGTTCCTTGCCACTTTGTGTCGTAAATGGCATATTGGCAAGTTTACGTTTCTCCTCAGACCATTTCAATTTATGATTTTGGGTCTTTTTACTGAACTTTGGCTTTTTGGATTTTACATGCCCTCTACTATCACATTGGACATTGGCCTTGGCAGATGACTTTGATGGCATTTCATCATCTATGTCATGACTAGTGGCAGCAGCTTCAGCACTAGGAGGAAGTGGTTCTTGATCTTTCCCTATTTTATCCTCCAAATTTTTGTTCTCCATTATTTTTCTGGAGTTATATAACACAATATGCGGTAAAGGAGAGTGTACCTCTACACCGCACATGGCAAACCCTGTGAAAATTATTTGTATTAAATATTAATAATCCCTTTATTTGGAGTAAATAATATACAGCACAGGACAGCACCACTGAACTTATATGGCAGCACCACTGGACTGGACTTATATGGCAGTACCATTGGAATTATATGGCAGTATCACTGAAATTATACGGCAGTATCACTGAAATTATACGGCAGTACCACTGGACTTATACGGCAGCACCACTGGACTTATACGGCAGTACCAATGGACTGGATTTATACGGCAGTATCACTGGACTGGATTTATACGGTAGTATCATTGGAATTATACGGCAGTAAAACTGGACATATATGGCAGTATCACTGGACTCGATTTATATGCAAGTACCACTGGATATATATGGCAGTATCACTGGATAAATATGGCAGTATCACTGGACGTAAACGGCAATATTGCTGGATGCATACGGCAGTACCAGTGGACATATACAGCAGTATCACTGGACATATACGGCAGTATTACTGGAATGGATTTATACGCCAGTACCACTGGACATATACGGCAGTATCACTGGAATTATATGGCAGCACCACTGGACATATATACGGCAGTTTCACTGGACTGGATTTATATGCCAGTACCACTGGATTTATACGCCAGTACCGATGGAATTATACAGCAGTATCACTGGAATTATACAGCAGTATCACTGGAATTAAACGGTAGTACCACTGGACATATACGGCAGTTTCACTGGACTGGATTTATACGCCAGTACCACTGGAATTATATGGCAGTACCACTGGACATATATGGCAGTATCACTGGATTTGTAAGGCCGTACTGCTGGACATATGCGGCAGCACCACTGGACATATACAACAGTATTACTGGACTGGATTTATACGCCAGTACCGCTGGAATTATACACCAGTACCACTGGAATTATACAGCAGTATCACTGGAATTAAACGGTAGTACCACTGGAATTATACAGCAGTAGCACTGGACATATACGGCAATATCACTGGACATATACAGCAGTATCACTGGACTGGATTTATACGCCAGTACCACTGGAATTATATGGCAGTACCAGTGGACATATATGGCAGTATCACTGTATTTGTACGGCCGTACTGCTGGACATATACGGCAGTATCACTGGACATATATGGCAGTACCACTGGACATATACAGCAGCACAGGGACACCATTACTGGACTGATGCAGGATAACACAGCACCACTACAGTGGACTGGACTTATACAGCAGCACTGGACATATGGCAGCAGAGGACACCACCACTGTGACTGGACTGATGCAGCACAAGACACCACCACTGTACTGATGCAGGACAACACAGCACCACTGCATGACTGCAATGGACTGGACTTATACAGCAGCACTGGACATATGGCAGCAGAGGACACCACCACTGTGACTGGACTGATGCAGCACAAGACACTACCACTGGACTGTTGCAGCACAACACAGCACCACTGGACTGGACTTATACAGCAGCACTGGACATATGGCAGCAGAGGACATAACTACTGTGACTCGACAGATGCAGCACAAGTCCTCTCTCTACACTCTCCAATGCCGGAGTGAAAATGGCGGGGACGCGCGGCTCCTTATATGGAATCCAAACCCCGTGAGAATCCGACAGCGGGATGATGACGTTTTGCCTCATTCCGAGTCAGGCGGGAAAACATAAAAACAGCTAAAATCACAGCATTTGGGGGTAATTTTGATCCTACTGTATTATTAACCTCAGTAACATTCATTTCCACTCATTTCCGTCTATTCTGAACACCTCACACCTCACAATATTGTTTTTAGGTCAAAAGGTTGCAAGAGGTAGCTGGATGACTTTGCTAAGTGACACAAGTGTGCGGCACAAACACCTGGCCGATCTAGGAGTGGCACCGCAGTGTCAGACAGGATGGCACTTTTAAAAACTAGGCCCCAAACAGCATATCATGCAAAAAAGAAAAAGAGGTGCAATGAGGTAGCTGGATGACTAAACTAAGCGACACAAGTGTGCGGCACAAACATCTGGTCCATCTGGGAGTGGCACTGCAGTGTCAGACAGGATGGCACTTTTAAAAACTAGGCCCCAAACAGCATATCATGCAAAGAAAAAAAAGAGGTGCACTGAGGTAGCTGGATGACTTTGCTAAGTGACACAAGTGTGCGGCACAAACACCTGGCCTATCTAGGAGTCGCACGTAGTGGCTGAATGTCGAAAATGGCCCGCAATTTTTCGGGCCACCGACAGCATCTCCTGCACGCCCCTGTCATTTTTCAAAAAAATTGGCACCAACAATTTATTTGTATGTGCAAAAATAAGATTTTACTTACCGGTAAATCTATTTCTTGTAGTCCGTAGTGGATGCTGGGGACTCCGTAAGGACCATGGGGATAGACGGGCTCCGCAGGAGACATGGGCACTTTAAGAAAGAATTTAGGTTCTGGTGTGCACTGGCTCCTCCCTCTATGCCCCTCCTCCAGACCTCAGTTAGAGAAACTGTGCCCAGAAGAGCTGATAGTACAAGGAAAGGATTTTGGTAATCCAGGGCAAGATTCATACCAGCCACACCAATCACACCGTATAACATGTGATAACAACCAGTTAACAGTATGACAAATAACAGAGCATCAGGTCAAACCCTGATGCAACCATAACTTAACCCTTATTGAAGCAATAACTATATACAAGTATTGCAGAAGAAGTCCGCACTTGGGACGGGCGCCCAGCATCCACTACGGACTACGAGAAATAGATTTACCGATAAGTAAAATCTTATTTTCTCTAACGTCCTAGTGGATGCTGGGGACTCCGTAAGGACCATGGGGATTATACCAAAGCTCCCAAACGGGCGGGAGAGTGCGGATGACTCTGCAGCACCGATTGAGCAAACACAAGGTCCTCCTCAGCCAGGGTATTAAACTTGTAGAACTTTGCAAAAGTGTTTGAACCTGACCAAGTAGCCGCTCGGCAAAGCTGTAATGCCGAGAAACCTCGGGCAGCCGCCCCAGAAGAGCCCACCTTCCTAGTGGAATGGGCCTTAACTGATTTTGGCAGCGGCAATCCAGCTGCAGAATGAGCCTGCTGAATCGTGTTACAGATCCAGCGAGCAATAGTTTGCTTTGAAGCAGGAGCACCAAGCTTGTTGGAAGCATACAGGATAAACAAAGACTCTGTTTTCCTGACCCTAGCCGTTCTGGCTACATAAACCTTCAAAGCCCTGACCACACCAAGTAACTAGGAATCCTCCAAGTCAGTAGTAGCCACAGGCACCACAATAGGTTGGTTTATATGAAAGGATGAAACCACTTTCGTCAGAAATTGTGGACGGGTCCGCATGGAAAACCAGATAGGGGCTTTTATGTGACAAAGCCGCCAACTCTGACACACACCTGTTAGGCGCCGGGGTCCGCTTGTCTGCGCGGCCCGGCGCCTAGCAACTAGAGACGCCGTGCGCGTACAGCCGCCGGCTCCCTAGCAACGCTAGACGCCGGGCGCGCTGAGCCGCACGGACCCTAGCAACGGGGACGCCACTGGCGGACCGCGTTCCCCGTTGCTAGGCTTTAGGAAATTAAGATATTCACCTGCTCTCTGGCCGTGCAGCAAGGCAGCTGCACGGCATTTATTCTAATCAGCCTTTAGCAGCTGATTGGAGGACTCCTTGTTAAATACACTCCCAGGGCTTCTCACAGACGCCGGTAATAGCTTCCTGCATGCTGCCTTTGTTTGCTGAGAGTCTGTTTCCAGTCCTGCTGTATCCGGTCATTCCAGTCCTCAGAAGTCCGGTATTCGGGAGTTGTCATCTCATCCCAAGAGGTCGTTTGGTTCCCTGGAGTCCTGACTGATCACCGTTTTATATCCAGTGGTGTTCGTGAGTTGCGGCTCTGCCGTGTGTTGCGGCTCAGCCGCTTTACCTTTTATATTTGTGTTTGGAGCATTTGCGGAGGGTTCCGCTTCCACAAGTCCTCTCTGGTACTCGGCGGTGCCGGGTAGGAGAATTGGTCAAGTGGATATTTTGGTTGTCCTTTTCCCTGGCGGTTTCTCCGCACATATTATAGTTTTGAGTTTGCTTAGCCCCTGGCCTGGTTGTTTAGTTAGAGGGCCTCTTGTTATCACCCTGTCTCGGGTTTCCCTTTGTCTCTCATTAAGACCGGGGGGCATCGAAGTTGGGCAGACATAATCCGCCCTTCAAACGCGGCTGCTAAGGGCTCAAGAAACCATAGTCTCGCAGGGGATTTCTGACAACACGGGTGAGACAACAGAGTTAGGGCGCCAGGGGCTATTTTCCTGTCCTGCTCCCTTCCCCAGCATTCCGTTCCAGTGCTCTGGTCCTTGCCATAAGATCTCCTCTGACCAGAGTGCTGGAATCATAACATTATTACCGGCCATACCAAAACTTAAAATTAAACGAGGTTTAATTTTTTCTCATTCAGTTTTGTGAGAGTTTATCGGCCTCATGAATCCAACAGGTTTAGGGCCAAATCCTGGTCAGCTCTTAGTCAGCCAGATTCAAGAACTTACTCAGATGGTTCAGGATCTTTCTCTTCGGGTGAAGTCGCAGGAAGATCTTTTGCGAGCTTCCCCAAGGGTAGTCCCTGAACCAAAGATGCATTTGCCTGTCCGTTTTTCTGGTGATAGAAAAGAGTTTTTTAATTTTAAAGAATCCTGTAAGCTTTATTTTCGTTTAAGACCGACTTCCTCGGGTACTGAATCTCAGCGGGTCGGGATTATTATTTCTTTGCTCCTGGGGGATCCTCAGACCTGGGCATTTGGTTTAAAAGCAGAGGATCCGGCATTGTTGTCAGTTGACGCTTTTTTTGAGTCTTTAGGGCTCTTGTATGATGACCCTGATAGAGGGGCGTCCGCTGAAAGTCAGTTTCGCGCTCTCAGACAGGGTAGAAATCCTGTGGAGGTTTATTGTACGGAGTTTCGCCGTTGGTCGAACGACTGTGGCTGGAATGACCCAGCCCTGCGCAGTCAGTTTCGCCTCGGCTTATCAGAGTCTATAAAAGACAGTCTCCTTCAGTACCCCGCTCCTGAGACTCTCGATAAACTCATGGAGCTTTCTATTAAGATTGATCGTCGTCTCAGAGAGCGGAGGGCTGAAAAAGGAGCACCTGTAAGGTCAAGTCCGTGTGTATATTCCATTCCTGAAGATGTAGAGGAGCCCATGCAGATGGGTCTCTCCCGGCTGTCTCCTGAAGAAAGAGCCAGAAGGCAAAATTCTGGTCTTTGTCTGTACTGTGGGGGTAAGGGACATTTTGCTCGTAATTGTCCGAACAAGTCGGGAAACGCTTTGACCAGGTGAATTGTGAGGGGGTTCACCTAGGTCTGCAGCTTATCTCCTCGAATAACTCCCTTTTAGTCCCAGTTAAAGTTTCCTTTGGCAGCCTCAGTTCTTCGGTGTCGGCTTTTGTTGACAGTGGAGCTGCAGGAAACTTTATGGATTTAACTTGGGCTAAGGCCTTAGGCATTCCTCAGTTACCTTTGGGTAGGTGTGTCACCATGCATGGCTTAGATGGGAGTCCGCTGTCTAATGGGATTATTTCTCTCCATACACCCCCTGTACTACTTACAGTAGGAGCTCTACATTCCGAGAAAATCAAGTTCTTTCTTACACATTGCCCAGCAGTTCCAGTTGTTCTGGGTCACCCTTGGCTGGCCTTTCATAATCCAACCATTGATTGGCGGTCGGGGGAGATTTCACAATGGGGTACTTTTTGTAATAAGGAATGTATCACGTTTCCAGTCAGAGTAGCAGCTATCATTCCAGAACTCATTCCGGTGGAATACCAGGAGTTTGCTGATGTTTTCTCCAAAGGCAATGCGGACATTCTGCCTCCCCATCGGCCTTATGATTGTGCTATTGAGTTAATTCCTGGTGCCGCATTGCCAAAGGGAAGATTATATGCATTATCCGGGCCAGAAACTGCGGCTATGAATGATTATGTAAAGGAGAGCCTTGAGAAAGGATTTATTAGACCATCAAAATCTCCTTTAAGTGCAGGCTTCTTCTTTGTGGAGAAAAAGGATGGCTCGCTTAGACCTTGCATTGATTTTAGAGCCCTGAATAAGATCTCAGTTAAAAATACCTATCCTTTGCCGTTGATTTCTGTACTCTTTGATCAGTTACGTTCTGCTGTGATTTTTTTCTAAAATTGACCTTAGAGGAGCGTACAACCTCATCCGAATTAAATCTGGAGATGAGTGGAAAACGGCCTTCAGTACTCAGTCGGGTCACTACGAATACCTGGTGATGCCGTTCGGCCTGTCCAATGCTCCGGCAGTTTTTCAAGACCTCATTAACGATGTGCTCCGTGACTTCCTAGGGAAATTCGTGGTCGTTTACTTAGACGACATCCTGATTTTTTCTGAATCAATGGAACAACATGTTACCCAGGTGCGTCTGGTTCTTCAAAAGTTACGCGAGAATCATTTATATGCCAAGCTGGAGAAGTGTGAGTTTCATGTCACGGAAGTATCTTTTTTAGGGTACATAATTTCCCCTCAGGGATTTTCCATGGAACCAAAGAAACTCTAGGCCATCCTTAGTTGGGCGCAACCCACCAATTTAAAAGCAATTCAGCGCTTTTTAGGGTTTGCGAATTATTATAGGAGGTTCATTCATTCTTTTTCTGACCTGGTTGCTCCCATTGTAGCTCTGACAAAGAAAGGAGCGGATCCTACCAACTGGTCGCGTGAAGCTGAGTTGTCCTTCCGGGCCTTGAAACAAGCCTTTGTCTCGGCTCCAGTCCTCAGACATCCTAATCCGGAATTGCCCTTTGTGGTGGAGGTTGATGCCTCGGAGGTTGGAGTGGGGGCTATCCTTTCTCAAAAGGATCCGGAGTCTTTGGAGTTACATCCTTGTGCCTTTATGTCCAGGAAATTCTCCTCCGCTGAATCCAACTACGATGTTGGTAATCGGGAGTTACTGGCGGTAAAGTGGGCTTTCGAGGAGTGGAGGCATTGGCTGGAGGGAGCAAAACATACTATTTCGGTATTGACTGACCATAAGAACCTGCAATACATTGAATCGGCTAAGCGGCTTAATGCCCGGCAGGCACGTTGGGCATTATTTTTTACGCGTTTCAAATTTATAATCACTTTCAGGCCTGGTTCCAAGAATACTAAGGCTGATGCCCTGTCACGTAGCTTTCTTCCGGTTCACAATAACAATCCTGTTACACCCATACTTCCATCTTCGGTCATCTGGGCGGGCCTCACACAAGATTTATTTACCCAGTTAAAACAGCTTCAACACCAAGCTCCTAGAATTACTCCTGCTGGTCGTCTTTACGTCCCTGAGTTTTTGAGAGCTACTGTTTTAACGGAATTCCATGATAACAAAGTTTCAGGGCATCCAGGAGTCTCTAAGACATTGGAGTTAGTCTCTCGCTCAGTATGGTGGCCTGGTCTTTCTAAAGACGTCAAGGAATTTGTTTATTCATGTCAGGTTTGTGCACAGCATAAGGTTCCCCGTTCCTTGCCCATCGGGCAACTTATGCCCTTAAATGTTCCTCTCAGGCCGTGGTCTCATATTTCCATGGATTTTGTGGTTGACCTTCCCCTTTCAGCCGGATTCCGAGTCATATGGGTGGTAGTGGACCGTTTTAGTAAAATGGCTCATTTTATTGCTCTTCCCCGATTGCCTTCTGCCCAAGGGTTGGCAGTTTTGTTTCTCCGCCATGTATTCAGGCTTCATGGGTTGCCTACTGATATTGTTTCTGATCGGGGTCCACAATTCATCGCACAATTCTGGAAATGTTTTTGTGCCTCTTTGAAGATGAAATTGTCGTTAACATTCGGTTACCACCCACAATCCAACGGGCAAACCGAACGAGTTAATCAATCATTGAAACAATATTTGCGCTTGTATTCAGCCAAACTCCAGAATGATTGGTCCGAGTTTCTTCCGTTGGCTGAATTTGCTTACAATAATTCTTGTCATTCCTCCACTAAAGAGTCTCCATTCTTTTCAGTTTTTGGTTTTCACCCCAGAGCTAATTCTTGTTTTCATCATTCCTCAGTCTCCTCGCTAACCTTAACCTCCCATCTCAGAGCCATTTGGAAAAAGGTGCACCTTGCTCTCAGAAAAGCGGCCTTTCGAGAGAAGAAATTTTCTGACAGGCTCCGACGTCCTTGCACTTTTAAGGTGGGAGATAGGGTGTGGTTGTCGACTCGCAACATCAGGCTTCGACAATCCTCGGCTAGACTGGGACACAAATTTATTGGGCCATTTCTTATTATTAAAAGAGTCAACCCAGTTGCCTTTCGGTTACGTTTACCAAGATCTCTCAGGATTGGAAATACGTTTCATTGTTCCCTGTTGAAACAATACGTTTCTTCCAGTAGATTTCCTCGGAAGATCTCTCAGGGTAGATCTCCAGTGGATGTACAGGGACAACAGGAGTTCTTGGTAGAGAAGGTTCTCGATTCCAAATTGTCCCGGGGTCGGCTGTATTTTCTAGTTCACTGGAAAGGCTATGATCCGGAGGAAAGGTCTTGGGTCCTGGATAAGGATCTTCATGCCCCGAGGCTCAAGAGGGCATTTTTTTGGGAATTTCCTCAGAAACCTGGCTTTAGGGGTTCCTTGACCCCTCCTCAAGGGGGGGTACTGTTAGGCGCCGGGGTCCGCTTGTCTGCGCGGCCCGGCGCCTAGCAACTAGAGACGCCGTGCGCGTACAGCCGCCGGCTCCCTAGCAACGCTAGACGCCGGGCGCGCTGAGCCGCACAGACCCTAGCAACGGGGACGCCACTGGCGGACCGTGTTCCCCGTTGCTTGGCTTTAGGAAATTAAGATATTCACCTGCTCTCTGGCCGTGCAGCAAGGCAGCTGCACGGCATTTATTCTAATCAGCCTTTAGCAGCTGATTGGAGGACTCCTTGTTAAATACCCTCCCAGGGCTTCTCACAGACGCCGGTAATAGCTTCCTGCATGCTGCCTTTGTTTGCTGAGAGTCTGTTTCCAGTCCTGCTGTATCCGGTCATTCCAGTCCTCAGAAGTCCGGTATTCGGGAGTTGTCATCTCATCCCAAGAGGTCGTTTGGTTCCCTGGAGTCCTGACTGATCACTGTTTTATATCCAGTGGTGTTCGTGAGTTGCGGCTCTGCCGTGTGTTGCGGCTCAGCCGCTTTACCTTTTATATTTGTGTTTGGAGCATTTGCGGAGGGTTCCGCTTCCACAAGTCCTCTCTGGTACTCGGCGGTGCCAGGTAGGAGAATTGGTCAAGTGGATATTTTGGTTGTCCTTTTCCCTGGCGGTTTCTCCGCACATATTATAGTTTTGAGTTTGCTTAGCCCCTGGCCTGGTTGTTTAGTTAGAGGGCCTCTTGTTATCACCCTGTCTCGGGTTTCCCTTTGTCTCTCATTAAGACCGGGGGGCATCGAAGTTGGGCAGACATAATCCGCCCTTCAAACGCGGCTGCCAAGGGCTCAAGAAACCATAGTCTCGCAGGGGATTTCTGACAACACGGGTGAGACAACAGAGTTAGGGCGCCAGGGGCTATTTTCCTGTCCTGCTCCCTTCCCCAGCATTCCGTTCCAGTGCTCTGGTCCTTGCCATAAGATCTCCTCTGACCAGAGTGCTGGAATCATAACATTGCCTAGCCGAAGCCAAGGCTAATAGAATGACCACCTTCCACGTGAGATATTTCAACTCCACCTTTTTGAGTGGTTCAAACCAGTGGGATTTCAGGAAACTCAACACCACGTTAAGATCCCAAGGTGCCACTGGAGGCACAAAAGGGGGCTGAATATGCTGCACTCCCTTTACAAACTTCTGAACTTCAGGTAGAGAAGCCAACTATTTTTGAAAGAAAATGGATAGGGCCGAAATCTGGACCTTAATGGAACCCAATTTTAGGCCCAAATTCACTCCGGACTGTAGGAAGTGAAGGAAACGGCCCAGCTGGAATTCCTCCGTAGGAGCATTCCTGGCCTCACACCAAGCAACATATTTTCGCCATATACGGTGATAATGTTGAGCTGTCACGTCCTTCCTAGCCTTTATCAGCGTAGGAATGACCTCATCCGGAATGCCTTTCTCTGCTAGGATCCGGCGTTCAACCGCCATGCCATCAAACGCAGCCGCGGTAAGTCTTGGAACAGACAGGGCCCCTGTTGCAACAAGTCCTGTCTTAGAGGAAGAGGCCACGGGTCCTCTGTGAGCATTTCTTGCAGATCTGGATACCAAGTCCTTCGTGGCCAATCTGGAACAATGAGTATTGTTCTCACTCCTCTTTTTCTTATTATCCTCAGCACCTTGGGTATGAGAAGAAGAGGAGGAAATACATAGACCGACTGGAACACCCAAGGTGTCACCAGGGCGTCTACAGCTATCGCCTGAGGGTCTCTTGACCTGGCACAATACCTCTGTAGCTTTTTGTTGAGGCGGGATGCCATCATGTCCACCTGTGGCAGTTCCCACCGACTTGTAATCTGTGCGAAGACTTTCTGATGAAGTCCCCACTCTCCCGGGTGGAGGTCGTGTCTGCTGAGGAAGTCTGCTTCCCAGTTGTCCACTCCCAGGATGAACACTGCTGACAGTGCGCTTACGTGATTCTCCGCCCAGCGAAAAATTCTGGTGGCTTCCGCCATCGCCACTCTGCTCCTTGTGCCGCCTTGGTGGTTTACATGAGCCACTGTGGTGATGTTGTCTGACTGAATCAGAACCGGTTGGTCGTGAAGCAGGGTCTCCGCTTGACGTAGGGCGTTGTATATGGCCCTTAGTTCCAGGATGTTGATGTGAAGGCAAGTCTCTTGACTTGACCACAGACCTTGGAAATTTCTTCCCTGTGTGACTGCACCCCAACCTCGGAGGCTTGCGTCCGTGGTCACCATGACCCAGTCCTGAATGCCGAATATGCGGCCCTCGAGAAGGTGAGCGCTTTGCAGCCACCACAGGAGTGATACCCTGGCCCTGGGGGATAGGGTGATTAACCGATGCATCTGAAGATGTGATCCGGACCACTTGTCCAGTAAGTCCCATTGAAAAGTCCTTGCATGCAACCTGCCGAAGGGAATGGCCTCGTATGATGCCACCATCTTTCCCAGGACACGAGTGCAGTGATGCACTGACACCTGTTTTGGTTTTAATAGGTTCCTGACCTGTGTCATGAGTTCCTGAGCTTTCTCCATCGGGAGATAAACCCTTTTCTGGTCTGTGTCTAGAATCATGCCCAGGAAAGGCAGACGAGTCGTAGGAACCAACTGCGACTTTGGAATATTTAGAATCCAGCCGTGTTGCCGTAACACTTCCAGAGAAAGTGCTACGCTGGTCAGCAACTGCTCTCTTGATCTCGCTTTTATGAGGAGATCGTCCAAGTATGGGATAATTGTGACTCCTTGCTTCCGCAGGAGTACCATCATTTCCGCCATTACCTTGGTAAATATTCTCGGTGCCGTGGAGAGACCAAATGGCAACGTCTGAAATTGGTAATGAAAATCCTGTACCACAAATCTGAGGTACGCCTGATGAGGTGGATAAATGGGTACATGAAGGTATGCATCCTTTATGTCCAGAGACACCATAAAATCCCCCCCTTCCAGGCTTGCGATGACCGCTCTCAGCGATTCCATCTTGAACTTGAACCTTTTCAGGTTTATGTTCAGGGATTTTAAATTCAATATGGGTCTGACCGAACCGTCCGGTTTCGGGTTTACAAACATGTTCGAATAATAACCCCTTCCTTGTTGAAGGAGGGGAACCTTGACCACCACCTGTTGAAGATACAATTGGTCAATTGCAGTTAACACTATTTCCCTCTCGTGGGGGGAAGCTGGCAGGGCCGATTTGAGGTATCGGTTAGTGATGAGCACCGGAAATTTTTCGGGTTTTGTGTTCTGGTTTTGTGTTCGGTTCCGCGGCCGTGTTTTGGGTTCGAACGCGTTTTGGCAAAACCTCACCGAATTTTTTTTGTCGGATTCGGGTGTGTTTTGGATTCGGGTGTTTTTATCAAAAAACCCTAAAAAACAGCTTAAATCATAGAATTTGGGGGTCATTTTGATCCCAAAGTATTATTAACCTCAATAACCGTAATTTCCACTCATTTTCAGTCTATTCTGAACACCTCACACCTCACAATATTATTTTTAGTCCTAAAATTTGCACCGAGGTCGCTGGATGACTAAGCTCAGCGACCCAAGTGGCCGACACAAACACCTGGCCCATCTAGGAGTGGCACTGCAGTGTCACGCAGGATGGCCCTTCCAAAAAACACCCCCCAAACAGCAAATGACGCAAAGAAAAAAAGAGGCGCAATGAGGTAGCTGTGTGACTAAGCTAAGCGACCCTAGTGGCCGACACAAACACCTGGCCCATCTAGGAGTGGCACTGCAGTGTCACGCAGGATGGCCCTTCAAAAAACTACTCCCCAAACAGCACATGACGCAAAGAAGAAAAAAAAGATGCGCAATGAGGTAGCTGTGTGACTAAGATAAGCGACCCTAGTGGCCGACACAAACACCTGGCCCATCTAGGAGTGGCACTGCAGTGTCACGCAGGATGGCCCTTCAAAAAACTACTCCCCAAACAGCACATGACGCAAAGAAGAAAAAAAAGATGCGCAATGAGGTAGCTGTGTGACTAAGATAAGCGACCCTAGTGGCCGACACAAACACCTGGCCCATCTAGGAGTGGCACTGCAGTGTCACGCAGGATGGCCCTTCCAAAAAACACCCCCCAAACAGCACATGACGCAAAGAAAAAAAGAGGCGCAATGAGGTAGCTGTGTGACTAAGATAAGCGACCCAAGTGGCCGACACAAACACCTGGCCCATGTAGGAGTGGCACTGCAGTGTCACGCAGGATGGCCCTTCCAAAAAACACCCCCCAAACAGCACATGACGCAAAGAAAAAAAGAGGCGCAATGAGGTAGCTGTGTGACTAAGATAAGCGACCCAAGTGGCCGGCACAAACACCTGGCCCATCTAGGACTGGCACTGCAGTGTCACGCAGGATGGCCCTTCCAAAAAACACCCCCCAAACAGCACATGACGCAAAGAAAAAAAGAGGCGCAATGAGGTAGCTGTGTGACTAAGATAAGCGACCCAAGTGGCCGACACAAACACCTGGCCCATCTAGGAGTGGCACTGCAGTGTCACGCAGGATGGCCCTTCAAAAAACTACTCCCCAAACAGCACATGACGCAAAGAAGAAAAAAAAGATGCGCAATGAGGTAGCTGTGTGACTAAGATAAGCGACCCTAGTGGCCGACACAAACACCTGGCCCATCTAGGAGTGGCACTGCAGTGTCACGCAGGAGGACCCTTCCAAAAAACACCCGCCAAACAGCACATGAAGCAAAGAAAAAAAGAGGCGCAATGAGGTAGCTGTGTGACTAAGATAAGCGACCCAAGTGGCCGACACAAACACCTGGCCCATGTAGGAGTGGCACTGCAGTGTCATGCAGGATGGCCCTTCCAAAAAACACCCCCCAAACAGCACATGACGCAAAGAAAAAAAGAGGCGCAATGAGGTAGCTGTGTGACTAAGATAAGCGACCCAAGTGGCCGACACAAACACCTGGCCCATCTAGAAGTGGCACTGCAGTGTCACGCAGGATGGCCCTTCCAAAAACTACTCCCCAAACAGCACATGACGCAAAGAAAAATGAAAGAAAAAAGAGGTGCAAGATGGAATTGTCCTTGGGCCCTCCCACCCACCCTTATGTTGTATAAACAGGACATGCACACTTTAACCAACCCATCATTTCAGTGACAGGGTCTGCCACACGACTGTGACTGAAATGACGGGTTGGTTTGGACCCCCACCAAAAAAGAAGCAATTAATCTCTCCTTGCACAAACTGGCTCTACAGAGGCAAGATGTCCACATCATCATCCTCCGATATATCACCGTGTACATCCCCCTCCTCACAGATTATCAATTCGTCCCCACTGGAATCCACCATCTCAGCTCCCTGTGTACTTTGTGGAGGCAATTGCTGCTGGTGAATGTCTCCACGGAGGAATTGATTATAATTCATTTTAATGAACATCATCTTCTCCACATTTTCTGGATGTAACCTCGTACGCCAATTGCTGACAAGGTGAGCGGCGGCACTAAACACTCTTTCGGAGTACACACTTGTGGGAGGGCAACTTAGGTAGAATAAAGCCAGTTTGTGCAAGGGCCTCCAAATTGCCTCTTTTTCCTGCCAGTATAAGTACGGACTGTCTGACGTGCCTACTTGGATGCGGTCACTCATATAATCCTCCACCATTCTTTCAATGGGGAGAGAATCATATGCAGTGACAGTAGACGACATGTCCGTAATCGTTGTCAGGTCCTTCAGTCCGGACCAGATGTCAGCATCAGCAGTCGCTCCAGACTGCCCTGCATCACCGCCAGCGGGTGGGCTCGGAATTCTGAGCCTTTTCCTCGCACCCCCAGTTGCGGGAGAATGTGAAGGAGGAGATGTTGACAGGTCGCGTTCCGCTTGACTTGACAATTTTCTCACCAGCAGTTCTTTGAACCCCAGCAGACTTGTGTCTGCCGAAAAGAGAGATCCAAGGTAGGTTTTAAATCTAGGATCGAGCACGGTGGCCAAAATGTAGTGCTCTGATTTCAACAAATTGACCACCCGTGAATCCTTGTTAAGCGAATTAAGGGCTCCATCCACAAGTCCCACATGCCTAGCGGAATCGCTCTGTGTTAGCTCCTCCTTCAATGTCTCCAGCTTCTTCTGCAAAAGCCTGATGAGGGGAATGACCTGACTCAGGCTGGCAGTGTCTAAACTGACTTCACGTGTGGCAAGTTCAAAAGGTTGCAGAACCTTGCACAACGTTGAAATCATTCTCCACTGCGCTTGAGACAGGTGCATTCCACCTCCTATATCGTACTCAGTTGTATAGGCTTGAATGGCCTTTTGCTGCTCCTCCAACCTCTGAAGCATATAGAGGGTTGAATTCCACCTCGTTACCACTTCTTGCTTCAGATGATGGCAGGGCAGGTTCAGGCGTTTTTGGTGGTGCTCCAGTCTTCTGTACATGGTGCCTGTACACCGAAAGTGTCCCGCAATTCTTCTGGCCACCGACAGCATCTCTTGCACGCCCCTGTCGTTTTTTAAATAATTCTGCACCACCAAATTCAAGGTATGTGCAAAACATGGGACGTGCTGGAATTTGCCCAGATTTAATGCACACACAATATTGCTGGCGTTGTCCGATGCCACAAATCCACAGGAGAGTCCAATTGGGGTAAGCCATTCCGCGATGATCTTCCTCAGTTGCCGTAAGAGGTTTTCAGCTGTGTGCGTATTCTGGAAAGCGGTGATACAAAGCGTAGCCTGCCTAGGAAAGAGTTGGCGTTTGCGAGATGCTGCTACTGGTGCCGCCGCTGCTGTTCTTGCGGCGGGAGTCCATACATCTACCCAGTGGGCTGTCACAGTCATATAGTCCTGAGCCTGCCCTGCTCCACTTGTCCACATGTCCGTGGTTAAGTGGACATTGGGTACAACTGCATTTTTTAGGACACTGGTGAGTCTTTTTCTGAGGTCTGTGTACATTTTCGGTATCGCCTGCCTAGAGAAATGGAACCTAGATGGTATTTGGTACCGGGGACACAGTACCTCCAACAAGTCTCTAGTTGGCTCTGCAGTAATGATGGATACCGGAACCACGTTTCTCACCGCCCTGGATGCCAAGGCCTCAGTTATCCGCTTTGCAGCAGGATGACTGCTGTGATATTTCATCTTCCTCGCAAAGGACTGTTGGACAGTCAATTGCTTGGTGGAAGTAGTAAAAGTGGTCTTACGACTTCCCCTCTGGGATGACCATCGACTCCCAGCAGCAACAACAGCAGCGCCAGCAGCAGTAGGCGTTACACGCAAGGATGCATCGGAGGAATCCCAGGCAGGAGAGGACTCGTCAGAATTGCCAGTGACATGGCCTGCAGGACTATTGGCATTCCTGGGGAAGGAGGAAATTGACACTGAGGAAGTTGGTGGGGTGGTTTGCGTGAGCTTGGTTACAAGAGGAAGGGATTTACTGGTCAGTGGACTGCTTCCGCTGTCGCCCAAAGTTTTTGAACTTGTCACTGACTTATGATGAATGCGCTGCAGGTGACGTATAAGGGAGGATGTTCCGAGGTGGTTAACGTCCTTACCCCTACTTATTACAGCTTGACAAAGGCAACACACGGCTTGACAAATGTTGTCCGCATTTCTGTTGAAATACTTCCACACCGAAGAGCTGATTTTTTTGGTATTTTCACCAGGCATGTCAATGGCCATATTCCTCCCACGGACAACAGGTGTCTCCCCGGGTGCCTGACTTAAACAAACCACCTCACCATCAGAATCCTCCTGGTCAATTTCCTCCCCAGCGCCAGCAACACCCATATCCTCCTCATCCTGGTGTACTTCAACACTGACATCTTCAATCTGACTATCAGGAACTGGACTGCGGGTGCTCCTTCCAGCACTTGCAGGGGGCGTGCAAATGGTGGAAGGCACATGCTCTTCACATCCAGTGTTGGGAAGGTCAGGCATCGCAAACGACACAATTGGACTCTCCTTGTGGATTTGTGATTTCGAAGAACACACAGTTCTTTGCTGTGCTTTTGCCAGCTTGAGTCTTTTCATTTTTCTAGCGAGAGGCTGAGTGCTTCCATCCTCATGTGAAGCTGAACCACTAGCCATGAACATAGGCCAGGGCCTCAGCCGTTCCTTGCCACTCCGTGTGGTAAATGGCAAATTGGCAAGTTTACGCTTCTCCTCCGACAATTTTATTTTAGATTTTTGAGTCCTTTTTTTACTGATATTTGGTGTTTTGGATTTTACATGCTCTCTACTATGACATTGGGCATCGGCTTTGGCAGACGACGTTGATGGCATTTCATCGTCTCGGCCATGACTAGTGGCAGCAGCTTCAGCACGAGGTGGAAGTCGATCTTGATCTTTCCCTATTTTTGGAACCTCAACATTTTTGTTCTCCATATTTTAATAGGCACAACTAAAAGGCACCTCAGGTAAACAATGGAGATGGATGGATACTAGTATACTTATGGATGACGAGCGACTGCCGACACAAAGGTAGCTACAGCCGTGGACTACCGTACTGCGTCTGCTGCTAGTATAGACTGGATGATAATGATATAAAAAATATATATATATCACTACTGCAGGACAGGTATATATTATATAATGACGGACCTGCTGGACACTGTCAGCACTGCAGACTCCTAAAGTAAACTACTAGTATGAAGAAGATAGAAAACAAAAAAAAAACACCACAGGTAGGTATACAATTATGGATGGACGAGCGACTGCCGACACAGAGGTAGCTACAGCCGTGGACTACCGTACTGCGTCTGCTGCTAGTATAGACTGGATGATAATGATATTAAAAAAATATATATATCACTACTGCAGGACAGGTATATATTATATAATGACGGACCTGCTGGACACTGTCAGCACTGCAGACTCCTAAAGTAAACTACTAGTATGAAGAAGATAGAAAAAAAAAACAACACCACAGGTAGGTATACAATTATGGATGGACGAGCGACTGCCGACACAGAGGTAGCTACAGCCGTGGACTACCGTACTGCGTCTGCTGCTAGTATAGACTGGATGATAATGATATAAAAAATATATATATATCACTACTGCAGGACAGGTATATATTATATAATGACGGACCTGCTGGACACTGTCAGCACTGCAGACTCCTAAAGTAAACTACTAGTATGAAGAAGATAGAAAAAAAAAAAAACACCACAGGTAGGTATACAATTATGGATGGACGAGCGACTGCCGACACAGAGGTAGCTACAGCCGTGGACTACCGTACTGCGTCTGCTGATAGTATAGACTGGATGATAATGATATAAAAAATATATATATATCACTACTGCAGGACAGGTATATATTATATAATGACGGACCTGCTGGACACTGTCAGCACTGCAGACTCCTAAAGTAAACTACTAGTATGAAGAAGATAGAAAAAAAACAAAACACCACAGGTAGGTATACAATTATGGATGGACGAGCGACTGCCGACACAGAGGTAGCTACAGCCGTGGACTACCGTACTGCGTCTGCTGCTAGTATAGACTGGATGATAATGATATAAAAAATATATATATATCACTACTGCAGGACAGGTATATATTATATAATGACGGACCTGCTGGACACTGTCAGCACTGCAGACTCCTAAAGTAAACTACTAGTATGAAGAAGATAGAAAAAAAAAACACCACATGTAGGTATACAATTATGGATGGACGAGCGACTGCCGACACAGAGGTAGCTACAGCCGTGGACTACCGTACTGCGTCTGCTGCTAGTATAGACTGGATGATAATGATATAAAAAAATATATATATATCACTACTGCAGGACAGGTATATATTATATAATGACGGACCTGCTGGACACTGTCAGCACTGCAGACTCCTAAAGTAAACTACTAGTATGAAGAAGATAGAAAAAAAAAAAAACACCACAGGTAGGTATACAATTATGGATGGACGAGCGACTGCCGACACAGAGGTAGCTACAGCCGTGGACTACCGTACTGCGTCTGCTGCTAGTATAGACTGGATGATAATGATATAAAAAATATATATATCACTACTGCAGGACAGGTATATATTATATAATGACGGACCTGCTGGACACTGTCAGCACTGCAGACTCCTAAAGTAAACTACTAGTATGAAGAAGATAGAAAAAAAAAAAACACCACAGGTAGGTATACAATTATGGATGGACGAGCGACTGCCGACACAGAGGTAGCTACAGCCGTGGACTACCGTACTGCGTCTGCTGCTAGTATAGACTGGATGATAATGATATAAAAAATATATATATATATCACTACTGCAGGACAGGTATATATTATATAATGACGGACCTGCTGGACACTGTCAGCACTGCAGACTCCTAAAGTAAACTACTAGTATGAAGAAGATAGAAAAAAAAAAACACCACAGGTAGGTATACAATTATGGATGGACGAGCGACTGCCGACACAGAGGTAGCTACAGCCGTGGACTACCGTACTGCGTCTGCTGCTAGTATAGACTGGATGATAATGATATAAAAAATATATATATATCACTACTGCAGGACAGGTATATATTATATAATGACGGACCTGCTGGACACTGTCAGCACTGCAGACTCCTAAAGTAAACTACTAGTATGAAGAAGATAGAAAAAAAAAAAAAAACACCACAGGTAGGTATACAATTATGGATGGACGAGCGACTGCCGACACAGAGGTAGCTACAGCCGTGGACTACCGTACTGCGTCTGCTGCTAGTATAGACTGGATGATAATGATATAAAAAATATATATATATCACTACTGCAGGACAGGTATATATTATATAATGACGGACCTGCTGGACACTGTCAGCACTGCAGACTCCTAAAGTAAACTACTAGTATGAAGAAGATAGAAAAAAAAAAAACACCACAGGTAGGTATACAATTATGGATGGACGAGCGACTGCCGACACAGAGGTAGCTACAGCCGTGGACTACCGTACTGCGTCTGCTGCTAGTATAGACTGGATGATAATGATATAAAAAATATATATATATCACTACTGCAGGACAGATATATATTATATAATGACGGACCTGCTGGACACTGTCAGCACTGCAGACTCCTAAAGTAAACTACTAGTATGAAGAAGATAGAAAAAAAAAAACACCACAGGTAGGTATACAATTATGGATGGACGAGCGACTGCCGACACAGAGGTAGCTACAGCCGTGGACTACCGTACTGCGTCTGCTGCTAGTATAGACTGGATGATAATGATATAAAAAATATATATATATCACTACTGCAGGACAGGTATATATTATATAATGACGGACCTGCTGGACACTGTCAGCACTGCAGACTCCTAAAGTAAACTACTAGTATGAAGAAGATAGAAAAAAAAAAAAAACACCACAGGTAGGTATACAATTATGGATGGACGAGCGACTGCCGACACAGAGGTAGCTACAGCCGTGGACTACCGTACTGCGTCTGCTGCTAGTATAGACTGGATGATAATGATATAAAAAATATATATATATCACTACTGCAGGACAGGTATATATTATATAATGACGGACCTGCTGGACACTGTCAGCACTGCAGACTCCTAAAGTAAACTACTAGTATGAAGAAGATAGAAAAAAACAAAACACCACAGGTAGGTATACAATTATGGATGGACGAGCGACTGCCGACACAGAGGTAGCTACAGCCGTGGACTACCGTACTGCGTCTGCTGCTAGTATAGACTGGATGATAATGATATAAAAAATATATATATATCACTACTGCAGGACAGATATATATTATATAATGACGGACCTGCTGGACACTGTCAGCACTGCAGACTCCTAAAGTAAACTACTAGTATGAAGAAGATAGAAAAAAAAAAAACACCACAGGTAGGTATACAATTATGGATGGACGAGCGACTGCCGACACAGAGGTAGCTATAGCCGTGGACTACCGTACTGCGTCTGCTGCTAGTATAGACTGGATGATAATGATATAAAATATATATATATATCACTACTGCAGGACAGGTATATATTATATAATGACGGACCTGCTGGACACTGTCAGCACTGCAGACTCCTAAAGTAAACTACTAGTATGAAGAAGATAGAAAAAAAAAAAAAACACCACAGGTAGGTATACAATTATGGATGGACGAGCGACTGCCGACACAGAGGTAGCTACAGCCGTGGACTACCGTACTGCGTCTGCTGCTAGTATAGACTGGATGATAATGATATAAAATATATATATATATCACTACTGCAGGACAGGTATATATTATATAATGACGGACCTGCTGGACACTGTCAGCACTGCAGACTCCTAAAGTAAACTACTAGTATGAAGAAGATAGAAAAAAAAAAAACACCACAGGTAGGTATACAATTATGGATGGACGAGCGACTGCCGACACAGAGGTAGCTACAGCCGTGGACTACCGTACTGCGTCTGCTGCTAGTATAGACTGGATGATAATGATATAAAAAATATATATATATCACTACTGCAGGACAGATATATATTATATAATGACGGACCTGCTGGACACTGTCAGCACTGCAGACTCCTAAAGTAAACTACTAGTATGAAGAAGATAGAAAAGAAAAAAAAACACCACAGGTAGGTATACAATTATGGATGGACGAGCGACTGCCGACACAGAGGTAGCTACAGCCGTGGACTACCGTACTGCGTCTGCTGCTAGTATAGACTGGATGATAATGATATAAAAAATATATATATATCACTACTGCAGGACAGGTATATATTATATAATGACGGACCTGCTGGACACTGTCAGCACTGCAGACTCCTAAAGTAAACTACTAGTATGAAGAAGATAGAAAAAAAAAAAACACCACAGGTAGGTATACAATTATGGATGGACGAGCGACTGCCGACACAGAGGTAGCTACAGCCGTGGACTACCGTACTGCGTCTGCTGCTAGTATAGACTGGATGATAATGATATAAAAAATATATATATATCACTACTGCAGGACAGATATATATTATATAATGACGGACCTGCTGGACACTGTCAGCACTGCAGACTCCTAATGTAAACTACTAGTATGAAGAAGATAGAAAAAAAAAAACACCACAGGTAGGTATACAATTATGGATGGACGAGCGACTGCCGACACAGAGGTAGCTACAGCCGTGGACTACCGTACTGCGTCTGCTGCTAGTATAGACTGGATGATAATGATATAAAAAATATATATATATATATCACTACTGCAGGACAGGTATATATTATATAATGACGGACCTGCTGGACACTGTCAGCACTGCAGACTCCTAAAGTAAACTACTAGTATGAAGAAGATAGAAAAAAAAAAACACCACAGGTAGGTATACAATTATGGATGGACGAGCGACTGCCGACACAGAGGTAGCTACAGCCGTGGACTACCGTACTGCGTCTGCTGCTAGTATAGACTGGATGATAATGATATAAAATATATATATATATCACTACTGCAGGACAGGTATATATTATATAATGACGGACCTGCTGGACACTGTCAGCACTGCAGACTCCTAAAGTAAACTACTAGTATGAAGAAGATAGAAAAAAAAAAACACCACAGGTAGGTATACAATTATGGATGGACGAGCGACTGCCGACACAGAGGTAGCTACAGCCGTGGACTACCGTACTGCGTCTGCTGCTAGTATAGACTGGATGATAATGATATAAAAAATATATATATATCACTACTGCAGGACAGATATATATTATATAATGACGGACCTGCTGGACACTGTCAGCACTGCAGACTCCTAAAGTAAACTACTAGTATGAAGAAGATAGAAAAAAAAAAAAACACCACAGGTAGGTATACAATTATGGATGGACGAGCGACTGCCGACACAGAGGTAGCTACAGCCGTGGACTACCGTACTGCGTCTGCTGCTAGTATAGACTGGATGATAATGATATAAAAAGTATATATATATCACTACTGCAGGACAGGTATATATTATATAATGACGGACCTGCTGGACACTGTCAGCACTGCAGACTCCTAAAGTAAACTACTAGTATGAAGAAGATAGAAAAAAAAAAAAACACCACAGGTAGGTATACAATTATGGATGCACGAGCGACTGCCGACACAGAGGTAGCTACAGCCGTGGACTACCGTACTGCGTCTGCTGCTAGTATAGACTGGATGATAATGATATAAAAATATATATATATCACTACTGCAGGACAGGTATATATTATATAATGACGGACCTGCTGGACACTGTCAGCAGAATGCGTTTATAGAATAAAAACACCACACGACGAGTGTTTAACTTTTTCAGGCAGACAATCACAATATACTGGTGGTCAGTGGTCACTGGTCAGTCACACTGGCAGTGGCACTCTGGCAGCAAAAGTGTGCACTGTTAAATATGTACTCCTGCTATAACTGCTCCCCAGTCTCCCCCACAATTAAGCTGTGTGAGCAGTGAGCACTCAGCACAGTGAGATATACATAGATGATGCAGCACACTGAGGCTGAGCACAGATATGGTATGTGACTGTGTATCGTTTTTTTTCAGGCAGAGAACGGATTATATTAAATAATAAAAATAAATAAAACTGCACTGGTGGTCAGTCACTAGTATAACTATCAGCAAAACTCTGCACTCTCTGAGTACTCCTCCTAATGCTCCAGTAAATCAAGTGTCTCACTCTCTATCTATTCTAAACGGAGAGGACGCCAGCCACGTCCTCTCCCTATCAATCTCAATGCACGTGTGAAAATGGCGGCGACGCGCGGCTCCTTATA
Organism: Pseudophryne corroboree; assembly: GCF_028390025.1. Taxonomy (NCBI): domain Eukaryota; kingdom Metazoa; phylum Chordata; class Amphibia; order Anura; family Myobatrachidae; genus Pseudophryne; species Pseudophryne corroboree. Next base: position 757,428,275 of record NC_086449.1, read on the forward strand.
TAGAATCCGAGTCTCGCGATAGAATCCGAGCCTCGCGAGAATCCGACAGCGGGATGATGACGTTCGGGCGCGCTCGGGTTAACCGAGCAAGGCGGGAGGATCCGAGTCGCTCGGACCCGTGTAAAAAAAGGTGAAGTTCGGGCGGGTTCGGATTCCAAGGAACCGAACCAGCTCATCACTAGTATCGGTGAGGGGGCATCTCCTCGAATTCCAGCTTGTATCCCTGAGACACAATATCTATTGCCCAGGGATCCAACTGGGAGTAAACCCACTTGTGGCTGAAATTTCGAAGACGTGCCCCCACCGGGCCTAGCTCCGCTTGTGGAGCCCCAGTGTCATGCGGTGGATTTTGTAGAGGCCGGGGAGGACTTCTGTTCCTGGGAACTAGCTGTGTTGTGCAGCTTCTTTCCTCTGCCCCTGCCTCTGGCAAGAAAGGACTTTCTTGTTTTTCTGTGATCGAAAGGACTGCATTTGATAATACGGTGCTCTCTTAGGCTGTGAGGAAACATATTGCAAAAAATTTGACTTTCCAGCAGTAGCTGTGGAGACCAGGTCCGAGAGACCCTCCCCAAACAGTTCCTCACCCTTGTAAGGTAAAACCTCCATATGCCTTTTTGAGTCGGCATCACCTGTCCATTGCCGAGTCCACAGGACCCTTCTGGCAGAAATTGACATAGCATTTATTCTAGAACCCAGTAGACTAATGTCTCTTTGAGCATCTCTCATATATAGGACAGCGTCTTTAATATGCCCCAAGGTCAACAATATAGTATCCTTGTCTAAGGTATCAATTTCCTAAGACACGGTATCCGTCCATGCTGCCACAGCACTACACACCCAGGCCGACGCGATCGCCGGCCTCAGTAAGGTACCTGAATGTGTATAAATTAACTTCAGGGTAACCTCCTGTTTGCGATCCGCAGCATCTTTGAGGGTAGCCGTATCCTGTGACGGCAGGGCTACCTTCTTGGATAAGCGTGTTAAAGCTTTGTCCACCTTAGGGGAGGATTCCCAGCGTAACCTGTCCGTTGGCGGGAAAGGATACGCCATAAGAATCCGTTTGGAAATCTGCAGTTTTTTATCTGGAGATTCCCAAGCCTTTTCACATAACTTATTTAGCTCGTGTGAGGGGGAAAAGGTTACCTCCGGCTTCTTTTCCCCATACATATGTACCCTCTTGTCAGGGACTGGGATTTCCTCTGTGATGTGCAACACATCCTTAATTGCTATAATCATATAACGGATGGATTTAGCCAATTTTGGCTGTTTCTTTGCATCATCGTAATCGACACTGGAGTCAGAATCCATGTCGGTATCTGTGTCAACAATTTGGGATATTGGGCGCTTCTGAGACCCTGACGGCCTCTGCGACATAGGATCAGGCACGGGTTGGGACCCTGACTGTCCTGAGGCTTCAGCTTTTTCTAACCTTTTATGCAAGGAATTAACATAATTTAAAACCTTCCACATATCCATCCAATCAGGTATCGGCGCCGTCGGTGGAGACACCACATTCATTTGCTCCCGCTCTGCTTCCACATAGCCTTCCTCATCAGACATGTCGACACAAGCGTACCGACACCACACACACACACACACACACACACACACACACACACACACACACACACACGGAATGCCATTTTTGAAGACAGTTCCCCCACAAGGCCCTTAGTAGAGACAGAGAGAGAGTATGCCAGCACACACCCCAGCGCTATAAACCCAGGAATAACACAGTAACTTAATGTTAACCCAGTAGCTGCTGTTTATATATTGTTTTTTGCGCCTAATTATGTGCCCCCCCTCTCTTTTTACCCTCTTCTACCGTGTATCTGCAGGAGAGAGCCTGGGGAGCTTCCTCTCAGCGGAGCTGTGGAGAAAAAATGGCGCTGGTGAGTGCTGAGGAAGAAGTTCCGCCCCCTCGGCGGCGGGCTTCTGTCCCGCTTAAATATGCAATTTTTGGTGGGGGCTCATACATATATACAGTGCCCAGCTGTATATATGTTTAACTTTTGCCAAAAGAGGTCCCAAATGCTGCCCAGGGTGCCCCCCCCCCCCCTGCGCCCTGCACCCAGAGCCGGCCTTAGGCATAGGCAAACTAGGCAAATGCCTAGGGCATTTGGTATGCTTAGGGGCACCAGCAGCTTCTGCTGATTAAAATGATATGTGGCATGCCTATATTCTGTGTGTGACTGCGGCTGTATCTGCATACGAAATGCTACGTTGCAGTGTATTCCTGGAAATCACTGTAATGTAGCATTTCGTATGCAGGTACAGCCGCAGTCGCACACAGAATATAGACATGCTGCATATCATTTTAATCAGCAGAAGCTGTTTGTGCGTCCTGGCCACATAGTAATGCAAATAAGATGCATTTTCATAAACAAAAAGTGGCCGACGTTAGCAGAGCTGCCAGCTGACTCATGCCAGGAATCTCCTGCAGAACTAGCAGCGGTGCTAGGGGGCACCAGCCAAAATCTTGCCTAGGGCATCATATTGGTTAGGGCCGGCTCTGCCTGCACCCTTACAGTGACCGGAGTATGTAAGGTGTGTGGGAGCAATGGCGCACAGCTGCAGTGCTGTGTGTTACCTCGGTGAAGAACGGAGTCTTCTGCCGCCTGTGAAGTTTTCTTTGCTTCTCATACTCACCCGGCTTCTGTCTTCCGGCTCTGTGAGGGGGATGGCGGCGCGGCTCTGGGATCGGGCGGCGAGGGTGAGATCCTGCGTACGATCCCTCTGGAGCTAATGGTGTCCAGTAGCCTAAGAAGCAGGACCTAGCTTCAGAGAGTAGGGCTGCTTCTCTCCCTTCAGTCCCACGATGCAGGGAGTCTGTTGCCAGCAGAGCTCCCTGAAAATAAAAAACCTAACAAAATACTTTCTCTCAGCAAACTCAGAAGAGCTCACTGAAAAGCTCGTCTGGGCACAGTATCAAACTGAGGTCTGGAGGAGAGGCATAGAGGGAGGAGCCAGTGCACACCAGAACCTAAATTCTTTCTTAAAGTGCCCATGTCTCCTGCGGAGCCCGTCTATCTCCATGGTCCTTACGGAGTCCCCAGCATCCACTAGGACGTTAGAGAAATATGGGATGTGTTGGAATTTGCCCAGATGTAATGCACGCACACTATTGGTGGACTTATATGGAAGTACCGCTGAACTTATATGGCTGCACCACTGGACTGGACTTATACGGGGTGGGTTTGGGGTGCGATTTTCCCTGTGTTGGTATGGCTGGGCTGCTTCAGGTTGGCACACCCTAACACTTTATAACACATGTTTTTCCCTATCACATTGTATAGATTTTTGTATTATTTTAATCACACCTCACTTACATAGCACTTACAGTATGTGCTTCTTAATAACCCTTACTAATTTTCACCTATGTGCTGCCTTGGGGTAGCCAGCCTGTGCCGACATGATGGGGTCCCGCACCCCGGACCCACACCTAGTATTAGGGACCCTTAGTGACAGAGACGCCTTGCCATACGCAACTAAGATCTCTGTATTATCTGATTATTATGTAGTGTTATTTCTCACTCAGTGTGCATTAGGGATATCAAAATGTTTTTCTCTTACCTAGAATTACCCCTCCCTTTTAGCACCTGAGTGACATCACAATCCGATTGAGCAGTTTGCCAATAAATGTGCATTGTATTTCAGAGAGGCATGGATTGGTCAGCATTAGGAGGGATTGCTGACTCCAGAGTGCCATTGGAGAAGCTAGGGGTGTCTCCAGGTAAGCTGGCTCTCAGATGGTGTAGGAGCCATTATCATGTGGCCTTACACTGGGCTATTAGACCCAGTGCAAACGCAGGATTTGCGTGGGGGGGTTTCCAGAACTGGGTGGAGCCAAGCACGGGGGTGGGGACTGAGGTGACCCAGTATATGCTGGGTCCATAAAACTAGTGTGTCTGTGTGTATATGTGTATATATCAGGGACGTGCGGTGAGCAAAATGGCTCTGGAGACACTGTCTAGCACCAGAGCAAGATTTACAATCAATATATGAGCCAAAGGGTACATCGGGCATTATACACAGGTGCACCAGGATAAACTCCTGGAAATTTGGTGAGGTTTGATCAGAGATGTGCTGAAAAAATATTCAGGTGAGGCACTGCCTCACCTGCTATAGACTTTTTACTCCATAGTTTTGGCTATAAAAGTGATTTGAATAATGCAAAGAAGATATTTCAAACATATTCTTTGTATTTTTCATATAATTTATACAGTCAAAACTCTTGCACAAACGTTAGTATGACAGGAAAGGCTCTGCCTCACCTGCCTCACCACACCGCACATCACTGGTATATATATATATATATATATATATATCTACATACATATATATATAGATTGTAAGCTTGAGAGCAGGGCCTTCCTACCTGTCTGTCTTTGCCCAGTTTTGTTCTATACCTGTTGTTCTAATTGTAAAGCGCAACGGAATATGCTGCGCTATATAAGAAACTGCTAATAAATAAATAATAAATAAATAAATAAATAAATACCGTATATACAGCTAGATATATATATATATATACATATACATATACACATAGCATATTAAACATGCATACATATATATATATATATATATACATACATACAGTACATGTATATATACGCATGTATATATATCATATGTGTGTGTGTTTATATGTATGTATATATATATATATATATATATATATATACATGTGTGTATATATGTATGCACATGGATATATATGTACTATAATTAAAATAAAGTAAACTTTTATTAAGCACTTAAAAATGCCACCAGGAAGACAGCAGGCTGCAGAGGACGCTAGACAGCCATTAATAATTCTCATGCAGCATTAAAAAAAAAAAAAACATTTTTTTTTTTTTTTTTTAGGTTGAGGGGGGTTTCTGGGTGCTCGGAACCCCCCTGGGTGCGCCACTGAGACCCAGACATATTTGTCGTTATTTATGGGGTGGGTTTGTGGTGCGATTTTCCCTGTGTTGGTATGGCTGGTCTGCTTCAGGTTGGCACACTCTAACACTTTATTAACACATGTTTTTCCCTATCACATTGTATATATTATTGTATTATTTTAATCACACCTCACTTACATAGCACTTATGTGCTTCTTATTAACCCTTACTAATTTTCACCTGTGTGCTGCCCTGGGGTAGCTGGCCTGTGCCGACATGATGGGGTCCCGCACCCCGGACCCACACCTAGTATTATGGACCCCCAGTGACAGAGACGCCTTGCCGTTCGGTCTGGGGGCTTAACCCTATATCTGCAGATATACGCAACTAAGATCTCTGTATTATCTGATTATTATTAGAGATGAGCGGGTTCGGTTTCTCTGAAACCGAACCCGCACGAACTTCATGTTTTTTTCACGGGTCCGAGCAGACTCGGATCCTCCCGCCTTGCTCGGTTAACCCGAGCGCGCCCGAACGTCATCATGACGCTGTCGGATTCTCGCGAGACTCGGATTCTATATAAGGAGCCGCGCGTCGCCGCCATTTTCACACGTGCATTGAGATTGATAGGGAGAGGACGTGGCTGGCGTCCTCTCCATTAGAAATTAGATTAGAAGAGAGAGAGAGATTGTGCAGAGTCAGACAGAGTTTACCACAGTGACCAGTGCAGTTGTTGTTAGTTAACTTTTATTTATTTTAATATAATATATCCGTTCTCTGCTATATCCGTTCTCTGCCTGAAAAAAAACGATACACAGCAGCAGCCAGTCACACAGTGTGACTCAGTCTGTGTGCACTCAGCTCAGCCCAGTGTGCTGCACATCAATGTATAAAAGGCAAAGCTTATAATAATTGTGGGGGAGACTGGGGAGCACTGCAGGTTGTTATAGCAGGAGCCCCCAGGAGTACATAATATTATATTAATTTAAAATTAAACAGTGCACACTTTTGCTGCAGGAGTGCCACTGCCAGTGTGACTAGTGGTGACCAGTGCCTGACCACCAGTATAGTAGTATATTGTTGTATGTATTGTATACTATCTCTTTATCAACCAGTCTATATTAGCAGCAGACACAGTACAGTGCGGTAGTTCACGGCTGTGGCTACCTCTGTGTCGGCAGTCGGAACTCGGCAGGCAGTCCGTCCATCCATAATTGTATTACAATATATACCACCTAACCGTGGTATTTTTTTTTCTTTCTTTATACCGTCGTCATAGTGTCATACTAGTTGTTACGAGTATACTACTATCTCTTTATCAACCAGTGTACAGTGCGGTAGTTCACGGCTGTGGCTACCTCTGTGTCGGCAGTCGGCAGGCAGTCCGTCCATCCATAATTGTATTATTATTATAATATATACCACCTAACCGTGGTTTTTTTTTCATTCTTTATACCGTCATAGTGTCATACTAGTTGTTACGAGTATACTACTATCTCTTTATCAACCAGTGTACAGTGCGGTAGTTCACGGCTGTGGCTACCTCTGTGTCGGCAGTCGGCAGGCAGTCCGTCCATCCATAATTGTATTATTATTATAATATATACCACCTAACCGTGGTTTTTTTTTCATTCTTTATACCGTCGTCATAGTGTCATACTAGTTGTTACGAGTATACTACTATCTCTTTATCAACCAGTGTACAGTGCGGTAGTTCACGGCTGTGGCTACCTCTGTGTCGGCAGTCGGCAGGCAGTCCGTCCATCCATAATTGTATTATTATTATAATATATACCACCTAACCGTGGTTTTTTTTTCATTCTTTATACCGTCGTCATAGTGTCATACTAGTTGTTACGAGTATACTACTATCTCTTTATCAACCAGTGTACAGTGCGGTAGTTCACGGCTGTGGCTACCTCTGTGTCGGCAGTCGGCAGGCAGTCCGTCCATCCATAATTGTATTATTATTATAATATATACCACCTAACCGTGGTTTTTTTTTCATTCTTTATACCGTCGTCATAGTGTCATACTAGTTGTTACGAGTATACTACTATCTCTTTATCAACCAGTGTACAGTGCGGTAGTTCACGGCTGTGGCTACCTCTGTGTCGGCAGTCGGCAGGCAGTCCGTCCATCCATAATTGTATTATTATTATAATATATACCACCTAACTGTGGTATTTTTTTTTCTTTCTTTATACCGTCGTCATAGTGTCATACTAGTTGTTACGAGTATACTACTATCTCTTTATCAACCAGTGTACAGTGCGGTAGTTCACGGCTGTGGCTACCTCTGTGTCGGCAGTCGGCAGGCAGTCCGTCCATCCATAATTGTATTATTATTATAATATATACCACCTAACCGTGGTTTTTTTTTCATTCTTTATACCGTCGTCATAGTGTCATACTAGTTGTTACGAGTATACTACTATCTCTTTATCAACCAGTGTACAGTGCGGTAGTTCACGGCTGTGGCTACCTCTGTGTCGGCAGTCGGCAGGCAGTCCGTCCATCCATAATTGTATTATTATTATAATATATACCACCTAACCGTGGTTTTTTTTTCATTCTTTATACCATCGTCATAGTGTCATACTAGTTGTTACGAGTATACTACTATCTCTTTATCAACCAGTGTACAGTGCGGTAGTTCACGGCTGTGGCTACCTCTGTGTCGGCAGTCGGCAGGCAGTCCGTCCATCCATAATTGTATTATTATTATAATATATACCACCTAACCGTGGTTTTTTTTTCATTCTTTATACCGTCGTCATAGTGTCATACTAGTTGTTACGAGTATACTACTATCTCTTTATCAACCAGTGTACAGTGCGGTAGTTCACGGCTGTGGCTACCTCTGTGTCGGCAGTCGGCAGGCAGTCCGTCCATCCATAATTGTATTATTATTATAATATATACCACCTAACCGTGGTTTTTTTATACCACCTAACCGTGGCACTCCGTCCATAATTGTATACTAGTATCCAATCCATCCATCTCCATTGTTTACCTGAGGTGCCTTTTAGTTCTGCCTATAAAATATGGAGAACAAAAAAGTTGAGGTTCCAAAATTAGGGAAAGATCAAGATCCACTTCCACCTCGTGCTGAAGCTGCTGCCACTAGTCATGGCCGAGACGATGAAATGCCAGCAACGTCGTCTGCCAAGGCCGATGCCCAATGTCATAGTACAGAGCATGTCAAATCCAAAACACCAAATATCAGAAAAAAAAGGACTCCAAAACCTAAAATAAAATTGTCGGAGGAGAAGCGTAAACTTGCCAATATGCCATTTACCACACGGAGTGGCAAGGAACGGCTGAGGCCCTGGCCTATGTTCATGGCTAGTGGTTCAGCTTCACATGAGGATGGAAGCACTCAGCCTCTCGCTAGAAAACTGAAAAGACTCAAGCTGGCAAAAGCACCGCAAAGAACTGTGCGTTCTTTGAAATCCCAAATCCACAAGGAGAGTCCAATTGTGTCGTTTGCGATGCCTGACCTTCCCAACACTGGACGTGAAGAGCATGCGCCTTCCACTATTTGCATGCCCCCTGCAAGTGCTGGAAGGAGCACCCGCAGTCCAGTTCCTGATAGTCAGATTGAAGATGTCAGTGTTGAAGTACACCAGGATGAGGAGGATATGGGTGTTGCTGGCGCTGGGGAGGAAATTGACCAGGAGGATTCTGATGGTGAGGTGGTTTGTTTAAGTCAGGCACCCGGGGAGACACCTGTTGTCCGTGGGAGGAATATGGCCGTTGACATGCCAGGTGAAAATACCAAAAAAATCAGCTCTTCGGTGTGGAGGTATTTCACCAGAAATGCGGACAACAGGTGTCAAGCCGTGTGTTCCCTTTGTCAAGCTGTAATAAGTAGGGGTAAGGACGTTAACCACCTCGGAACATCCTCCCTTATACGTCACCTGCAGCGCATTCATAATAAGTCAGTGACAAGTTCAAAAACTTTGGGTGACAGCGGAAGCAGTCCACTGACCAGTAAATCCCTTCCTCTTGTAACCAAGCTCACGCAAACCACCCCACCAACTCCCTCAGTGTCAATTTCCTCCTTCCCCAGGAATGCCAATAGTCCTGCAGGCCATGTCACTGGCAAGTCTGACGAGTCCTCTCCTGCCTGGGATTCCTCCGATGCATCCTTGCGTGTAACGCCTACTGCTGCTGGCGCTGCTGTTGTTGCCGCTGGGAGTCGATGGTCATCCCAGAGGGGAAGTCGTAAGCCCACTTGTACTACTTCCAGTAAGCAATTGACTGTTCAACAGTCCTTTGCGAGGAAGATGAAATATCACAGCAGTCATCCTACTGCAAAGCGGATAACTGAGTCCTTGACAACTATGTTGGTGTTAGACGTGCGTCCGGTATCCGCCGTTAGTTCACAGGGAACTAGACAATTTATTGAGGCAGTGTGCCCCCGTTACCAAATACCATCTAGGTTCCACTTCTCTAGGCAGGCGATACCGAGAATGTACACGGACGTCAGAAAAAGACTCACCAGTGTCCTAAAAAATGCAGTTGTACCCAATGTCCACTTAACCACGGACATGTGGACAAGTGGAGCAGGGCAGGGTCAGGACTATATGACTGTGACAGCCCACTGGGTAGATGTATGGACTCCCGCCGCAAGAACAGCAGCGGCGGCACCAGTAGCAGCATCTCGCAAACGCCAACTCTTTCCTAGGCAGGCTACGCTTTGTATCACCGCTTTCCAGAATACGCACACAGCTGAAAACCTCTTACGGCAACTGAGGAAGATCATCGCGGAATGGCTTACCCCAATTGGACTCTCCTGTGGATTTGTGGCATCGGACAACGCCAGCAATATTGTGTGTGCATTAAATATGGGCAAATTCCAGCACGTCCCATGTTTTGCACATACCTTGAATTTGGTGGTGCAGAATTTTTTAAAAAACGACAGGGGCGTGCAAGAGATGCTGTCGGTGGCCAGAAAAATTGCGGGACACTTTCGGCGTACAGGCACCACGTACAGAAGACTGGAGCACCACCAAAAACTACTGAACCTGCCCTGCCATCATCTGAAGCAAGAAGTGGTAACGAGGTGGAATTCAACCCTCTATATGCTTCAGAGGTTGGAGGAGCAGCAAAAGGCCATTCAAGCCTATACAATTGAGCACGATATAGGAGATGGAATGCACCTGTCTCAAGTGCAGTGGAGAATGATTTCAACGTTGTGCAAGGTTCTGATGCCCTTTGAACTTGCCACACGTGAAGTCAGTTCAGACACTGCCAGCCTGAGTCAGGTCATTCCCCTCATCAGGCTTTTGCAGAAGAAGCTGGAGGCATTGAAGAAGGAGCTAACACGGAGCGATTCCGCTAGGCATGTGGGACTTGTGGATGCAGCCCTTAATTCGCTTAACAAGGATTCACGGGTGGTCAATCTGTTGAAATCAGAGCACTACATTTTGGCCACCGTGCTCGATCCTAGATTTAAAGCCTACCTTGGATCTCTCTTTCCGGCAGACACAGGTCTGCTGGGGTTGAAAGACCTGCTGGTGACAAAATTGTCAAGTCAAGCGGAACGCGACCTGTCAACATCTCCTCCTTCACATTCTCCCGCAACTGGGGGTGCGAGGAAAAGGCTCAGAATTCCGAGCCCACCCGCTGGCGGTGATGCAGGGCAGTCTGGAGCGACTGCTGATGCTGACATCTGGTCCGGACTGAAGGACCTGACAACGATTACGGACATGTCGTCTACTGTCACTGCATATGATTCTCTCAACATTGATAGAATGGTGGAGGATTATATGAGTGACCGCATCCAAGTAGGCACGTCACACAGTCCGTACTTATACTGGCAGGAAAAAGAGGCAATTTGGAGGCCCTTGCACAAACTGGCTTTATTCTACCTAAGTTGCCCTCCCACAAGTGTGTACTCCGAAAGAGTGTTTAGTGCCGCCGCTCACCTTGTCAGCAATCGGCGTACGAGGTTACATCCAGAAAATGTGGAGAAGATGATGTTCATTAAAATGAATTATAATCAATTCCTCCGCGGAGACATTGACCAGCAGCAATTGCCTCCACAAAGTACACAGGGAGCTGAGATGGTGGATTCCAGTGGGGACGAATTGATAATCTGTGAGGAGGGGGATGTACACGGTGATATATCGGAGGGTGAAGTTGAGGTGGACATCTTGCCTCTGTAGAGCCAGTTTGTGCAAGGAGAGATTAATTGCTTCTTTTTTGGGGGGGGTCCAAACCAACCCGTCATATCAGTCACAGTCGTGTGGCAGACCCTGTCACTGAAATGATGGGTTGGTTAAAGTGTGCATGTCCTGTTTTGTTTATACAACATAAGGGTGGGTGGGAGGGCCCAAGGATAATTCCATCTTGCACCTCTTTTTTCTTTTCTTTTTCTTTGCATCATGTGCTGATTGGGGAGGGTTTTTTGGAAGGGACATCCTGCGTGACACTGCAGTGCCACTCCTAGATGGGCCCGGTGTTTGTGTCGGCCACTAGGGTCGCTAATCTTACTCACACAGCTACCTCATTGCGCCTCTTTTTTTCTTTGCGTCATGTGCTGTTTGGGGAGGGTTTTTTGGAAGGGACATCCTGCGTGACAATGCAGTGCCACTCCTAGATGTGCCCGGTGTTTGTGTCGGCCACTAGGGTCGCTAATCTTACTCACACAGTCAGCTACCTCATTGCGCCTCTTTTTTTCTTTGCGTCATGTGCTGTTTGGGGAGGGTTTTTTGGAAGGGCCATCCTGCGTGACACTGCAGTGCCACTCCTAGATGGGCCCGGTGTTTGTGTCGGCCACTAGGGTCGCTAATCTTACTCACACAGCTACCTCATTGCGCCTCTTTTTTTCTTTGCGTCATGTGCTGTTTGGGGAGGGTTTTTTGGAAGGGACATCCTGCGTGACACTGCAGTGCCACTCCTAGATGGGCCCGGTGTTTGTGTCGGCCACTAGGGTCGCTTATCTTTCTCACACAGCTACCTCATTGCGCCTCTTTTTTTCTTTGCGTCATGTGCTGTTTGGGGAGGGTTTTTTGGAAGGGACATCCTGCGTGACACTGCAGTGCCACTCCTAGATGGGCCCGGTGTTTGTGTCGGCCACTAGGGTCGCTTATCTTTCTCACACAGTCAGCTACCTCATTGCGCCTCTTTTTTTCTTTGCGTCATGTGCTGTTTGGGGAGGGTTTTTTGGAAGGGACATCCTGCGTGACACTGCAGTGCCACTCCTAGATGGGCCCGGTGTTTGTGTCGGCCACTAGGGTCGCTTATCTTTCTCACACAGTCAGCTACCTCATTGCGCCTCTTTTTTTCTTTGCGTCATGTGCTGTTTGGGGAGGGTTTTTTGGAAGGGACATCCTGCGTGACACTGCAGTGCCACTCCTAGATGGGCCCGGTGTTTGTGTCGGCCACTAGGGTCGCTTATCTTTCTCACACAGTCAGCTACCTCATTGCGCCTCTTTTTTTCTTTGCGTCATGTGCTGTTTGGGGAGGGTTTTTTGGAAGGGACATCCTGCGTGACACTGCAGTGCCACTCCTAGATGGGCCCGGTGTTTGTGTCGGCCACTAGGGTCGCTAATCTTACTCACACAGCTACCTCATTGCGCCTCTTTTTTTCTTTGCGTCATGTGCTGTTTGGGGAGGGTTTTTTGGAAGGGACATCCTGCGTGACACTGCAGTGCCACTCCTAGATGGGCCCGGTGTTTGTGTCGGCCACTAGGGTCGCTTATCTTACTCACACAGCGACCTCGGTGCAAATTTTAGGACTAAAAATAATATTGTGAGGTGTGATGTGTTCAGAATAGGCTGAAAATGAGTGTAAATTATGTTTTTTGAGGTTAATAATACTTTGGGATCAAAATTACCCCCAAATTCTATGATTTAAGCTGTTTTTTAGGGTTTTTTGAAAAAAACACCCGAATCCAAAACACACCCGAATCCGACAAAAAAAATTCGGTGAGGTTTTGCCAAAACGCGGTCGAACCCAAAACACGGCCGCGGAACCGAACCCAAAACCAAAACACAAAACCCGAAAAATTTCCGGCGCTCATCTCTAATTATTATGTAGTGTTATTTCTCACTCAGTGTGCATTAGGGATAGCAAAATGTTTTTCTCTTACACAGAATTACCCCTCCCTTTTAGCACCTGAGTGACATCACAATTTGATTGAACAGCTTGCCAATAAATGTGCCTTATACGGCAGTACCCCTGGACTTATACAGCAGTACCCCTGGATTTATACATCAGTACCCCTGAACTTATATGACTGCACCACTGGTCTGGACATATAGTACCACTGGACTTATACGGCAGTACCCCTGGACATATACGGCAGTACTCCTGAACTTATACGGCAGTACCCCATGACTTAAATGGCTGCACCACTGGACTGGACTTATACCGCAGTACCCCTGAACTTATATGGTTGCAACACTGGACTGGACTTACTCGGCAGTACCCCTGGACTTATATGGCAGTACCCCTTAACTTATACGGCTGCATCACTGGACTGGACTTATACGGCAGTACCCCAGGACTTATACGGCTGCACCACTGGACTGGACTTATATGGCAGTACCACTGTACTTATATGGCAGTACCCCTGAACTTATACGGCTGCACCACTGGACTGGACTTATACGGCAGTACCCCTGTACTTATACGGTAGTACACACATACTTATATGGCAGTACCCCATAACTTATATGTCTGCATCACTGGACTGGACTTATACGGCAGTACCCTGGACTTATACGGCAGTACCCCTGGACTTATACGGCTGCACCACTGGACTGGACTTATACGGCAGTACCCTGGACTTATACGGCAGTACCCCTGGACTTATACGGCTGCACCACTGGACTGGACTTATACGGCAGTAATCCTGGACTTATACGGTAGTACCCCTGAACTTATACAGCTGCACCACTGGACTGGACTTATACGGCAGTATTCCTGGACTTATACGGCAGTACCCCTGAACTTATACAGCTGCACCACTGGACTGGACTTATATGGCAGCACCCCTCGACTTATACAGCAGTACCCCTGGACTTATACGGCAGTAACCCTGAACTTATATGAATGCATCACTGGACTGGACTGGACTTATACGGCAGTACCCCTGGACTTATACGGCAGTACCCCTGGACTTATACGGCAGTACCCCTGGACTTATATGGCAGTACCACTGGACACATATGGCAGCACCACTGGACTTATATGGTAGTACCCCATGATTTATACGGCAGCACCACTGGACTTATTGCAGCACAGGACAGTACCACTGGACTTATGGCAGCACAGGACACTACCACTGGATTGATGCAGCACAACACAGCACCACTGCACTGGACTTATACAGCAGCACCACTGGACTTATGGCAGCACAGGACAAAACCACTGGACTTATGGTAGCACAGGGCACCACCACTGGACTTATACAGCACAACACAGCACCACTGCACTGGACTTATACAGCAGCACCACTGGACTTATGGCAGCACAGGACACCACCACTGGACTGATGCAGCACAACACAGCACCACTGCATTGGACTGGATTTATACAGCAGCACTGGACTTATGGCAGCACAGGACACACCACTGTGACTGGACTGATGCAGCACAAGACACCACCACTGGACTGATGCAGCACAAGACAGCACTGGAATGACACATAAGAGCAGGTCGCCACCCCATGCACCATGCCGCTTTCCCGCACAGACACTGAGGAGACACGTCCTCTCGCTACACTCTCCAGGACTGGAGTGGAAATGGCGGTGATGCGCGGCTCCTTATATGGAATTAAAAACCTGCAAGAATCCGACAGCGGGATGATGACGTTTTGCCTTATTCTGGTTTCTGAGTCTGGCGGGAAAACCCGATAATAAGTACTGCTGCAGAGGCACTGCTGATCCCAGCACATCCAGCTGACCAGGTATGCTGAGACTGCTTGACAGACACAGCTGCCTAATGGAAACTCCAGAGTTTCAACTATAAAAATTATTGGAATAATACAAAGAAGATATTTCTAATATATTCTTTGGATTTTTCATATACTTTATACAGTTAAAACTCTGGCGCAAACGTTAGTTTAACAGGAAAGGCTCTGCCTCACCTCACGTCACTGATCTGCAGTGCAACATAATTTTGCCCAATTGCTAACTTTTTGGTTTGCTAACAACTCTGAATAAACCCCCTTTATACTGCATGCAGTGGCTGCTGCCAAGCTGTGGGGATGGGGTTTTCCGGGCAACTGGAACCCCCCTCGTGGTATATAAGATAGATAGTGTCTAGTTAGACAGTCAATAGATAGAGGCCATATTTTAGGCAGACATTAGGTCGACAGGGTCAAAAGGTCAACATGAAAATGGTAGACAGTACAAAAGGTCGACAGGGTCAAAAGGTCGACATGGTTAAAAGGTCGACATGAAAATTGTCGACATGAAAAAGGTAGACACCATGTTTTTTGCAGTTTTGTGGTTTGTGTGGACAGTTTTATCATCTGGGACCCCCAATTGTAAAAAGGCATACCCTCACAGGGCTCGCTTCACTCACCACGCTTCGGGCTCGGTGGCTCGCTGCGCTCGCCACAAGGTTTATATCCAACTCTATGCCGACATGGATAGAGAAGGTATGAAATAGTCCAAAAACATGTTAAATGTTAAAAAAGTCGACCTTTTCACCCTGTTGAACTTTTGACCCTGTCGACCTTTTGTACTGTCTACCTTGTTCATGTCGACCTTTTAACCCTGTCGACCTTTTGACCCCGTTGACCTAATGTCTGTCTAACATATGGTGTCTATCTATTGACTGTCCAACTAGACACTGGTGTCTATCTATCAACCGGATACCATCGAGGGTGATGGTGGCAGAAACCATTGACGATAGATATCTGTTCTGTATCATGCCATCGATGGTTTTACCATCAATATTTTTTTTTGCATGCGCAGCAAAACACTGTGTGTAAGAGCTGGGATCTATGCAGAGCTGCTGGCTAACAGTCTAGCAGCTCTATGCAGCAACCCATGGCATTGGCTACCATCAATGACCAGGAACCATCGGTTTCTCCACCATCGATAGTATTCAACATCAACCATTGACCAGCGATGGTTTAGAACCATCAATGATTGATAGCCATAACTACTGTTCGGCCTGTGAAAAGTCGGGGAATTTGTTCCATTCATCCCTAGGGTCTTGCTTTGAATCTTATGTTACTCAGTATGCTTACCATGTTCGTTATCTCGCTCCCTTTCCTCCTGAAACTACCCAACCAAGGAACAGGGTTACAGTTCTCATCTTTCCAAACCTGTGCTCACATTTTCTGAGAAATGCTAAAATGAGCCGACAGAGTGATAGCTAGAACCGGGGAACCATTTGTGCTGAAGTGGGCTCTGGAGGTTTCCCTGCTGTCAGAAGAAGCAGCTGGGAGAGGATTCTCTCAGGATGCACCAGGGAAGATTACAGTAAGGAATCAGCACACAGGGAAAAAAGTGTTTAGGGGAGGGGTATGGATGTGGAGGAAAGAGAGAGAGAGAGAGAGAAATGTGAAATGATTTCTGGCAGACAAGTGTGCGACAGGACTCGGTGATAAGCAGGAATTAGAGATGCATTAGCAGAAGCTTCAAAGGAAGAGAAAGAAAGAATCCGAGAATATATCCCAAACTTGCAAGGCTGTGAGATAAGAAGGGAGCAATATATGATATGCTTAATGCAAACACCAAAGTGACCACCGGATCTGAATGGCTGGGGACGGCCCATGGCAGTTGTGTCACTTTTATCTGCGATGCCAACAGATTTGCCAGAGGATTAAATACAAAAAAATGAGAAAAGTTGATACAGTTAGTAATGATGTGCATGGCGCTAGTGTCACCTGTTATTCTGAGAATGCAGCCTATCAGTTGTTAGAAGCGTCAATTATAAAATTCCAATTTATCTCAGGGTTTTACAGCCGCAAATGTTTATTCGTTTACATTAGCTGCTGCCGCAATGGCGCTTACCCCCTTTTTTTACCTACCACACACAAACACATTGGCCAATATTTACTAATATTCGTGTTTTGGCCGTTTTGAAGGGTGTTTGAACTCGAATGGTATCGGGTGCATTTTACTGAAACTTTTTGAATCCTGATACGATCATTCACTAAGCTGCCGAGTTTTGCACAATCGTTTTTTCCGATGTCGATGTGATTCGTAATATCAGGCAGTGTTTTACGGGAGTGATGAGTAAAACACTGCCTGAAAAAACACAAGGAATCCCGGCTGGATCTGTGAGATCCGTGCAGGGCTTCATTGTGTACCTTAAAAAGTTGATTAAAGTCTTAAAAAATCTGGAAAAAATTGCGTGGGGTCCCCCCTCCTAAGCACAACCAGCCTCGGGCTCTTTGAGCCGGTCCTGGTTGAAAAAATATGGAGAAAAAAATGACAGGGGTTCCCCCATATTTAATCAACCAGCACCGGGCTCTGCGCCTGGTCCTGGTTCCAAAAATACGGGGGACAAAAAGCGTAGGGGTCCCCCGTATTTTTAAAACCAGCACCGGGCTCCACTAGCTGGGTAGATAATGCCACAGCCGGGGGACACTTTTATACTGGTCCCTGCGGCCCTGGCATTACATACCCAACTAGTCACCCCTGGCCGGGGTACCCTGGAGGAGTGGGGACCCCTTCAATCAAGGGGTCCCCCCCCTCCAGCCACCCAAGGACCAGGGGTGAAGCCCGAGGCTGTCCCCCCCATCCAAGGGCGGCGGATGGGGGGCTGACAGCCTTGTGAAAAATTGTGAATATTGTTTTTAGTAGCAGTACTACAAGTCCCAGCAAGCCTCCCCCGCAAGCTGGTACTTGGAGAACCACAAGTACCAGCATGCGGTGGAAAACTGGGCCCGCTGACCGCAAAGTTCCCACCATTGGCTACAATGGAGCGCATAGGCGATACATTGTATCACTGCCGTGTGCTGCCTGACGGACACTACAGGAGCACACAGCCAATCAGGAGGGTGCCACGACGTGGCGCTCCCTGATTGGCTGAAGGGACCCTATTTGACAGGAGTCAGGGGGGGTCCTGGCAGTCGGGGAAAGGGGTCCCATGTGTAAACATGGGACCCCTTTCAGTGCGTTTTTTTTTTTTTTTTTTGCCAAGTACGTGGATTATTCAAAGGCCGGATTCTTCACTGGATTATGTGAGTATAATTTTTTTCACAGGTACCCCAAGGATTCTACATGGAGAAGAGGACCGAGCCTCGTGTGAACATAGGTAAGTATGTGTGTATGTTGGTGTGCATGTATGTAATAAAGTTGTACTGTCACGGTGTGTGTGTCCTGTTTTTATTGGGGTATTTTTTTAGTAGTAGTACTACAGGTACCAGCGGGCCCGGTTTTCCACCGCATGCTGGTACTTGTGGTTCTCCAAGTACCAGCTTGCGGGGGAGGCTTGCTGGGACTTGTAGTACTGCTACTAAAAATAATATTCTCAATTTTTCACAAGGCTATCAGCCCCCCATCCGCCGCCCTTGGATGGGGGGGACAGCCTCGGGCTTCACCCCTGGCCCTTGGATGGCTGGAGGGGGGGAACCCTTGATTGAAGGGGTCCCCACTCCTCCAGGGTACCCCGGCCAGGGGTGACTAGTTGGGTATGTAATGCCAGGGCCGCAGGGACCAGTATAAAAGTGTCCCCCGGCTGTGGCATTATGTACCTGGCTAGTGGAGCCCGGTGCTGGTTTTAAAAATACGGGGGACTCCTACGCTTTTTGTCCCCTGTATTTTTGGAACCAGGACCAGGCGCAGAGCCCGGTGCTGGTTGATTAAATATGGGGGAACCCCTGTCATTTTTTACCCCATATTTTTTCAACCAGGACCGCCTCAAAGAGCCCGAGGATGGTTATGCTTAGGAGGAGGGACCCCACACAATTTTTTTTCTGATTTTACACTAAACAGACCCTTTCCCATAGATAACCATGCACAGATCTCACTGATCCGTGCATGGTTATCCAAACTCGACTGGAAAAAGCAGGTCTATTTTTTTGCTGCTTTTTTTAACGAATCGAAAAAAAACAGACCCGCACTTGAGCACTCAGAAACTAACACCCAAATACGAATGAATAGTGAATGCCTGTATTCTATGAAATAACAGCCGCGTTTGACCGATGGTCTATTCATTCGTATTTCGGAAGGTTGTCATTCAAACCATTACGAATAGACCGGACACTGCCGAGATTGGTGCTTAGTGAATTCCCGGATTGGGACTTAGAAAAAAAAACACAAATCGGCCAAACTCGGATTTTTAGTAAATACTGGCCCTTGTCTAAAAAAAATGTGGGTGTTTTTGGGGGTACCCACAAATATTAAGCACCCCCAGAATATTTCTAGGGAGGACTGCAACATAGATCGATCTATCTATCTATCTATCTATCTATCTATCTATCTATCTATCTATCTATCTATCTATCTATCTATCTATCTTGTTTTAAATAAATGCGTCAATCCTTAATTTCCTATTAACGCGATAGGCATTGATAAGAAATTAAGTTTAATGGGTCTAAAACCTGATAACCATGCTGCATAAACACATAAAACACATAGCCATAAACCAAGAATAATTGTATTTGGAGACCAATTAACCTACCGGCTAGACTGCGGGATGAAACTGTTATCACAGTGGGGCCTGCTGCGTCAATATTGATATTCTGCATGACCTATTATATGTTCATGAAAACTGGTTCAGTCCCCAAAATAGCTATCATCATGTGCAGCTTATCCAAATGATGCCAGACTTGTGCGTTATCTGACATGGTCGCAAACAATGCAACCAGTCAGAAACACAGAATGGGCGGCTGCTGGAAGAGAACCCTCTAGTAATAAAAACCACAAAAATTTCTGAGCAGTTTTTGTCATTTTTTTTTGCCAGTTAAGTGGTTAAAGTGCAGCTTAACAACTCATTCTGGACCAGTGCTTTACGAATGTTTGCTCACATTAGGGGTACATGAGTGGTGCCACTGCCCAGGGCTCAAGACCAAGGATGCAGACCCATCACTGCCCTGTGGCATCTATAC
The DNA here is from genome assembly GCF_028390025.1 of Pseudophryne corroboree. NCBI lineage: Eukaryota > Metazoa > Chordata > Amphibia > Anura > Myobatrachidae > Pseudophryne > Pseudophryne corroboree. The sequence continues at coordinate 757,448,195 of NC_086449.1, forward strand.
TTGGTATGCAGGGCAGGGCTGTATGTAGACATTTTGGCTCCCAGTGCAAACAGTAGAAAAATGTACCCACCCCCAACAGACATGCCAAGATGTAAATAGTAGTCACCCGGTTTTGGGGAGGGGGGGCAGGGTTAGGCTGAGGGGTAGGGTTAGAGGGTTAGGCACCACCGAGGAGAAGTTAGGCTTAGGCACTAAGGGGGGAGAATTAGGGTTAGGCTACGTTGAAGGGGGGGTGGGGGGGGGGTTAGATTTAGGCACCCCCGAGAGGAGATTAAGGTTAGGCACTAAGGGGGAAGGATAGGGTTAGGCTGTGGGAAGGGAAGCTTAGGGGGTAGGGGTGAGGAGGGAACATACCTCCCCACTGTCGGGATTTCAGCCTATAAAATGGTTGTTTGTAATGGAGATAATTTACAACTTGTTCTAAAAAATTACCCAAGCATCTGTGTCTTATTTTAGGTTTGAAGGCAAAATTTGTCAAAATGTAAAGAGTGGAGGAGTGGAGAGTTGAAGAAGTTGCCATAGCATCCAGCTAGCTTCTAAGTATCATTTTATACAGTGTACGTACAGCGGCGGGTCCCATAGCAACATGTTGTGGGTCCCATAGCAACATTTTGAAGGAGGCCTGTCCCAATGCTTCCAGAGAAATACCTCTCCGCAGCATTTGTTAATTTTATGCCCCATAATAGTGTTTATTTTATGGACCACAGTAGAGTGGCTATGTTATGTCATATTTATGTGGCTGCCAGTACACATCCCCCTATTCATATTATGACAAACAATGTCTCCGGTTGGGATCCGGTCAATATACCAATAGTCGGGATCCAAGCAGTCAAAATACCGATGCCAGAATCCCAACTGAGATCACAATCCCGGCCCCGGCATCCCGACACCTGGGATCCTGAATGAGAGATTGCCGGGCTGCCAGAGAGGGAAGAGGGAAGGGGGGGAGAATTAGGTTTAGGCTGCGAGGGGGGGGGAGGGGGGAGGGGGGGGGGGGTTAGGGTTAGGCTGCGGGGAGGGGGGATTAGGTGAAGGCTGTGGGGGGAGGGTTTGGGTTCAGCTGCGGGGAGGGTGTGTTAGGTTTAGAGACCCCTGGGAAGGGTTAGGGTTAGCCTGCAGGTGGTGAAGGGTTAGGTTTAGGCTGAGGGAAGGGGGGGGGGGGGTTAGGGTTAGGCTGTGGGGGGAGGGGGGAGGTTTAGGCTGCAAGAGGAGATAGTTAGGGTTGGGGGGTCAATAAGTATACTTACCTTCCCCCTGTTGGAATTCTCACAATCGGGATACCACGGTCGTTATTCTGACCGCCGGCATCCCAACCGCTGGCATTTCAAACCCAACCCCTCCAGTTCATATATGCCACATTGCAGTGCCCCCAGTTCATATTATGTAACAGTATAATGCCCTCATGTTCATTGTATATCACATTACAAACAGCAGGTCCAGGGGCGTAACTAGATATGTAGGCCCCAAGGCAAAAGTTTGTAAGTGCTTCTATGCATCACCCAATGGGGAAAAACATATATAACATGTGTCTTTGACAAGAAAGATGGGCCCCTCTCAGCTCTGGGCCCCATAGCAGCTGCACTCCCTGCACCTTTGGTAGCTACGCCCTTGTGTACATGATAAAAGATAACTGAAAGCTTATTGGTTGCTACTGTATGCACAACTTCTTCACTTGTCCACTTCTCCACTCTTTAAAAAGTTTAATATGTTTCCCTATAAGTGGCCGATCACACCCTTTAAACATTATTTTATTCTGACCTGAATGTATTAAAGGATTTTTGGAACAGTTTTTTATGAAAAACTGCTCCAAACCCTTTAATTTACTTTTTTTTAGTAACAAGATACTGAATGGGAAATGTGATCTGAACAACTTTGCTAAAAAATAATAGTTTTTTAAAATACCGCCTGGAGACCTGTGATAATAACGCTGTCCAGAGATAGCGTTACCAGAGGGCCCACTACAATATCCTGCCTACAGGCAGAGAAAGCTGTGCAGGGTCCCGGCAGCATGATAGAAGGGGGTGGGCGCCCGCTGTCGGTAGTGACGCTGTCGGCGGCGCATGTGTAGCCATTACTCAGGGTATTTTTCATGAAAAGGCTGTGAAATGGCATCACAGGGGGTGGTCTTCAGTATGCCGGCTGTCGGGATCCCGGCGCACAGTATACCGGCGCCAGGATCCCGACAGCCGGCATACCGACACTTATTCTCCCTCGTGGGGGTCCACGACCCCCCTGGAGGGAGAATAAAATAGCGTGGCGCGCGTAGCGCGCCACCGCGCCCGTAGCGTGGCGAGCGCAGCGAGCCCGCAAGGGGCTCATTTGCGCTCGCCACACTGTCGGTAAGCCGGCGGTCGGGCTCCCTGCGCCGGTATGCTGGTCGCCGGGAGCCCGACCGCCGGCATACCATAGTGAACCCATCACAGGGACAGAGCTTTCTTGCAATCTCTGTCCCTGCATGCGATTATTGATACATCCATGCAATGTAATCAATTATCGCATTGCGGATTGGGGCGATTTTATCACATCATGTCCGCATCATAAGTAAGGTTGGAAAATGTTAACTAAGATTGGATACTGTTACATTGTTGTACCCACTATGCAATAAGCACCTTAACCCGGCGTCAGTCAGGTTGGGTCATTATGACCCGGGCAGTTTTCACGGATGGCGGTCATTAGGTCGACATGAGTTAGGTCGACATACATTGGGTCAACCACGTTTGGTCAACATGCATTAGGTCAACATGATCACTATGTCGACATGGTCATTAGGTCAACATGGAAATAGGTCGACATGAGTTTTTCACAATTTTTATCGTGTTTTGAACTTTTTCATACTTAACGATCCACGTAGACTACAATTGGGAATGGTGACCTGTGCCGAGCGCAGCGATAGCGGAGCAAGGCACCGTGCCCGAATGCAAGGGGACACGGTGCACTAACTGGGATTCCAGGTCACTTTATAAAGTAAACAACACCAAAAAACTTTTTAAAAAACTCATGTCGACCTACTACATGCTGACCTAATGACCATGTTGACTTAGTGACCATGTCGACATAATGCATGTTGATCAATAGTGGTCGACCCAATGTATGTCAACCTAACTCATGTCGACCTAATGAACCACACCCAGTTTTCACTTGTGTGTATTTTTTTGTAATGTAATGCGACATTGCCAAACTTCTCAGTAGCTGGAGCTAAGACCACTCACTTCTTGTTTTTCACCACAGCTTAGCTGACGTGTGACTGCGCAGGGAGATAGATGTGCGCAAACATAAAAAAGGTAAATATGACCCAACCTTAAAGTCGGGGCCAAATGTAATAGAGTGAGAGTTTCAAAAAGTGAGAGATTTGGTAAAGTTTTGCTGTTTTTTTTTAAAGTGGCAATTATTTACACAGCAAGATCAACCTGGTTTTGCTGTGTAAATGATTGCCACTTTAAAAAAAACTGCAAAACTTTACCAAATCTCTCACTTTCTGAATCTCTCACTCTATTACATTTGGCCCTCGATGTTACAATTTTGAGCCAAATTAGTGTAGTGTTTATTGTTTATGTTTTTTGTTATTTATAGGTTTTTCTTCAAAATGGATCGCGCCAGCAGAGAGACACAGAGCAGGAGGCTTCTGACAGTGATGATGATGATGATGATATACCTCTGAGTGCACTACAGCATCAAATACGTTCCTCAGTATCTAGTCTTCCTCAGCAGGATCCTTCAATACCCGCCAGACTACAGAAATCAAGGTACGAACATCACACTATGCTGGCAAAGACGGGACTAAGTGGCAAAAGTAACCTTTTCGACAGAATGTACGTACCCGGCTGGAAAATATAATTACACAGGTGCCAGAAGTACGGCCACAAGCAAAACCTGATACATCAGAAATAGATTGCTGGAGTCTTTTTTTTTTTTTACAAGTGTGCTGATATGCTTCAAGAAAGTGATTAGTATTATTGATTTATGGAATCATATTTATGAATATTAATATTTAATATATCATATATGGTATTTAATATATGGATATATTTCAATTAATATGCATTTATCATATATATCTGCAAATATATTATGTCAGGCTTACAAACTAATTGGCTGATACATATATGCAGTCCTTATACATATGACTTATGAAGTTATTAAGTTAAGATTCCTTAAAGAGAGTTCAAGCTTGAATATTACCGCTCTTTTTATATGATTCTTTATTTACAGGCAGATCAAATCGTACAGAATAAGATATACACAGTAGTGATATATATACTAATTATAATTATATATGCTTCCTTCGTTACATAACATAAAACAACATGACATAAGTTTCACAAACAGTTTCAATTGCTAACATAAAATGTATACTTGCAAGTTAAAGATTGCCATCCCAAGAATCATTCCTTCTGCATGTTCTCCATGACTTCTCCTCCTGACTGACTTCCTTCCTTCTCCTTCTTCTTCTCCCTCTCCCTCTTCCTTCTAACTCCTAACTACAAGTCTGGTCCTTTTATCTCATATTTTACCAATTCAAACTATCATATTCTCATAGTTTCCAATGGAATAGGTAATTATAGGTTTGTCAGATTCCAAGGTGTAATAAAACAAACATTGAACTGGGCTGTCGTGTCCTGTTCACGGAGGCATGGTGTCATAAAAGTGTGGTGTCCACACTGCCTTAAGCAAGTATAGTATTGTAAAATCTGGAATGTCTTTTCATCCAAAGTTCTGTTGTATTGACAAGTTTTCCTGGGGTCGGTTACACAATGTTTTATCAATGGATGTGATCTCTTTTCATAGTAGTTAATTTATACTCCCTAGCTTTTAACCTTCACTGGACAATAGACAAACCAGTAGATTCTGATCTACTGTAAGCACACCTGTGAATTCCAATGACCAACAGAGCTCTGTCACATACCTATTATCATTTATGGCCTAATACCTTTTCTCTACAATGACTCTTGATCTTACTGTAACCTCTCTGGCCTTATTTATGACTAGAGCAGAATAAACCTGTTCCCTACACTATTTTTTACCATCTTGCTGTAAAACACAAATATACAGTATATCTATATAAACACATACACAAACCTAATCTCTTAAATCAGCTAAACATTACCTCATACATTCAAACTTATTTCATATCTATTCCTTACTATATATATCCAGTATACTGTCCACTATGGTAACATCGCCTATTTATAATGAATTATATTTTGATTCAGACAATATCCATTGCCCTAATATTATACTAAGTGCAGACAATTACCTATAAGGCAACAGTCGCCCCCTTGTGGCCATGAGAAATTCTTTTGATTGGCCACACATTAAACTAGCGTAATTGCTTCCAAATACATTTCAAAATATTCCTTCAAACATAACTTTCGTTGTAACCATAATATATACCATAAGTGTAATAATAATAACCATTATGATTTTAAAAATCTCTAAAAATTCTTAGCTTACCTAACCTTATTCTACTTTTTAACTAAAGCAGACAAAACTGAGGTTTTTATTCAGTATTCATGAGGAAAACTAATTTCTACAGACATTTGGAATACCATAGCCCAATTGTAGACCTTTTTTCTGTATCTGGATCAGTACGTTTGGACATTTTTGCTGTTCTTGTATGTAGCAATTTACTGGGATAAGACTGTCATCTGCGTGGTTTGCTTGCAATTGGAGATGCCTTGCGTTTGCATTATGGCCTTGCGTTTGCAACATTTGCACCATTACTAGAAGTAGAATTCTTCGTAGCAGCTGCTCCTTTGCTTGCCATTTCGCTGTTTGAGGCAGAGGGCTGTGTACGTCGAGTGCTGTGTCTTGAACATTCAGTACTTGTGACGACCCTCAGTAATAGTAATAGTCTTTATACAGTCTTTAGCAGTTCTGTTTCCTTTGCGTTTATCCAATGCCGCAGTTGTGACCAGTGTCCATATTGCTTTTGCACAAACAGGTTGTGATTTTGAATAGAACAGGCATATATGAAACAGTCTTTTTTTTTTTTTCTTTCTTTCTTTCTTTCCTTGCTTGTTAATAGTAGGTCTTAATTGTCTTCGGGCAATAGTACCACAAATGGCTGTGAGTAGTACACCTACTCTGTTCTGTATTTCCTCACTGAATAAATTACCATGCAGTCTTAAATCTCCTTATTCTACCTTGTACCTATTTATACATCTCAATCTTACATAAACTTATACCAGTTTAACCCATATAAAGGCGTTTTCTATCCTACCTATATTTTGACTAATAATTATTTAAAATGCTTTTGATGTGTATATAGTAACATCCTATCAATACAATAAATGAATATAATTTTGCTTCAAACAGATATTAAATATCATTTAGGAATGGCTTTAAATATATCTAATTCCATCCAATATTATTTTATATGCAGCCATGTGCATATACAGTGACCCTGTTATGCTACAAATAATTATCTTAGACTTGTGACAGTCTTTATTAAGAGAATTATTCATCCCTCTTAATAATCTCGGCCCAATTTGTTATAACGCGGTATACCATCCTGTATTAGATATTTAATTACTTTTGAAGCTTTTACGAAGGAAGCATAGGTAGTATCTACTGTGTAATATTAAAAAAAACATAAAATATTTACAAGGTATATAATACAATTACATAATATATATATATATATCAGACAAATGTTTACATATATGTGATTAAGGTATATGAAGGGATGAGACAGTTCTGTATAATCACAGTGATGAGATGTGCTGTACACTGTTTTGGGAGTGTACATGTAGTTTGAAAGACAAGTAATGATTACTTGTGATGAAAAGGTTAATGAAAACATTCCCCTTTCTTGTGAAACTAGAAAACTCCTTGAGGATTTGTCCATATATCAGTCTTTAGGGATGCTATGTAGATTTTGCTGGATAGCAGCGATGAAAGGGTTAATGAAGACCTTTTCCCTTGTAAATTGGAGTCTTTTTGGAGTCTTGCACCATTCTGTATACAGGTTGCCAGGATTACTATGAATCAAACAAAAATACATACAATGACTATCACAGATATTTATACAGTGATTTAACATAGCTTGCTATGCATTCTGTCCTATCTGCTGCATGTTATCAGGTACAGAATTTACAAATGTGTCTTTTAACGATTGAATAACAAACAAACAATTGTTTCTGGCCTGTGCCAATCTTTCCTGTCACATTGTGTGTCAATGACAGCACAATTGTCGCTGCAGATATGATGCAGGTTTAATTTGGAAACTGTGGCTGTTTGAACATCAAAGCAAACAATGGCTTCATTGGATCTAACAAGTAAAGGAATGATACTACCGTATTCACTTGTGACCATACTCCCTTGTGATGCAGCCTGGTCCCAGACTGTCTTTAACCATAGCGTTTGCTGCTTGGTGTGGCTCCTTAGTTTGGAAGAATCTTGGAGCTTCTGAAAAAACCTACTTTTGTGGGGAGAGAAACTTGTTAAACTTTGCCAAATATGTATTGCAGGTCCCAGGGCTTTCTGTCTTTCCACACCTGTAATAAAATGGTTATGGCACCAGGGCATAAAAACATTTTCATCCTGGTGATCCTTTTTGTCATTGTTAATTGGTGTGTGGTTTGCAGAATGACACTCTGCATGTGGTCTCTCTGAGAGCATGCAAACATTTGCACCATCACTAGAAGTCTCTGAGTGCTCTGTGGGGGTTACATAAGTTTGGGAACTTTGTTTGTAAACATGCATTCCTGAATTAATTTCATGGATTTTCCCTTTAAACATGTTTCCAGGTGAATACATTTCAAGGTTTGCAACTCTGGTTGCCATGGGAGTTTTCACCATGGGGAACTTCTTCACCCCTGTGTGCACTGTACTGCAGCTATCAGTGTTTAAATCTGCTGACAATTCACCTTTGCCTAAGGGCATAACAAATTCTTCATTTACATTGGGAACTCTGAGAGTGTATTCAGCAGAATACTCATAATCTGAGTTACAATGATCTTCCCCCTTACTAGAAACAGTATAGGGGACATCTCCTATTGCTGCTACCTCCTTTACATTAATGTGCTGTCTGATGATAGACACATCCGGCACATTGCTACTTTCTTCCTTTACCACAGAGGCTGTTCTGCTGGTGGTCTGTGTGACCATAGCAGACTCCATGCGCTGCACATTGATGCAGTCCTGCAACATGTAACTTTCCTTAATTTTAGGATCTTGACTGATTAAGTCATTTCTGACTCCTGTAGACTCTGTGTACAGAGTTTCACATACCTCAACACTATTCCTGTTTGGTGTTTCTATCTCAGCTTGCTTGCTGGATGTTATCTCTTCATCAGAGATCTTGACAATTTGATTACAAACTGTCAGGCTTTTCGCTTCTGCCCCAAACTTTTTCTGTTTATTTTTCTGTTTAAGGGACTTAAATAACGAATGCATTTTTGCATTAATGGTCAGGCACGCCTTACGAAGACGTGAACCTGATTCTTCTTTACATTTCTGTTTGGCTTCTAGAGCCGCAGTTCTGCGCATTTTTCTAAATGCTACAGAAAACTTTTGCATTTTTAACATTTCAATGCTAAATTTATATATTCTTTGTTTTTAGTACTGAAGGTATCCTCTCCTTAAGATTGACCGGTGTCTTAAGGTTAAACTCTAATACCTGGTACATTTATACATTTATTTGGAAATACCCTTTTCCACTGTGCACATTTTCTATTCTAGGCCTTTAAATTCTTTATTCTCATTTGTAACCTATTCCACTGTGATCTTGTATTTTGCCAGCAGGCTTATAGCCTTTGGTGCTGCTTCCTAATAGATATTATGTTAGTTAAAATAACGTATATTGCACTAACACATTTATCCTAGGTTATACAGAATACAAAATTGACATTACACAATGGTAATAAATTTTCATAGATACATCCCCACCGTGATTCTGCAGATTTGGTAGCCAGCTTATAGCATCTGCTACTCCTCATAAATATTATAGATCAGATAATCAGATTCAGTAATAACAAGTCCCTTCGTGGTCGCCAATATTGATTTATGGAATCATATTTATGAATATTAATATTTAATATATCATATATGGTATTTAATATATGGATATATTTCAATTAATATGCATTTATCATATATATCTGCAAATATATTATGTCAGGCTTACAAACTAATTGGCTGATACATATATGCAGTCCTTATACATATGACTTATGAAGTTATTAAGTTAAGATTCCTTAAAGAGAGTTCAAGCTTGAATATTACCGCTCTTTTTATATGATTCTTTATTTACAGGCAGATCAAATCGTACAGAATAAGATATACACAGTAGTGATATATATACTAATTATAATTATATATGCTTCCTTCGTTACATAACATAAAACAACATGACATAAGTTTCACAAACAGTTTCAATTGCTAACATAAAATGTATACTTGCAAGTTAAAGATTGCCATCCCAAGAATCATTCCTTCTGCATGTTCTCCATGACTTCTCCTCCTGACTGACTTCCTTCCTTCTCCTTCTTCTTCTCCCTCTCCCTCTTCCTTCTAACTCCTAACTACAAGTCTGGTCCTTTTATCTCATATTTTACCAATTCAAACTATCATATTCTCATAGTTTCCAATGGAATAGGTAATTATAGGTTTGTCAGATTCCAAGGTGTAATAAAACAAACATTGAACTGGGCTGTCGTGTCCTGTTCACGGAGGCATGGTGTCATAAAAGTGTGGTGTCCACACTGCCTTAAGCAAGTATAGTATTGTAAAATCTGGAATGTCTTTTCATCCAAAGTTCTGTTGTATTGACAAGTTTTCCTGGGGTCGGTTACACAATGTTTTATCAATGGATGTGATCTCTTTTCATAGTAGTTAATTTATACTCCCTAGCTTTTAACCTTCACTGGACAATAGACAAACCAGTAGATTCTGATCTACTGTAAGCACACCTGTGAATTCCAATGACCAACAGAGCTCTGTCACATACCTATTATCATTTATGGCCTAATACCTTTTCTCTACAATGACTCTTGATCTTACTGTAACCTCTCTGGCCTTATTTATGACTAGAGCAGAATAAACCTGTTCCCTACACTATTTTTTACCATCTTGCTGTAAAACACAAATATACAGTATATCTATATAAACACATACACAAACCTAATCTCTTAAATCAGCTAAACATTACCTCATACATTCAAACTTATTTCATATCTATTCCTTACTATATATATCCAGTATACTGTCCACTATGGTAACATCGCCTATTTATAATGAATTATATTTTGATTCAGACAATATCCATTGCCCTAATATTATACTAAGTGCAGACAATTACCTATAAGGCAACAGTATAAGACTTTGCATTTATTTCCCAAAGATCTCATATTTACTTACACCAAAACGTAAAAGGTATGTCAAAAAGTTTACCTTTATCTAGTTTAATAACAGTGAGACTAAGGGGTGTATTCAATACATGTCGGATCCTTTCCGACGGTATTCAATACGAGCGGTTAAATCCGACTGTTGGATTTGGCCGCTCCCGACAACTGCAATCTTCAAGCAATGAGGCAGGCACAAGGCATTGCGGCAGACGGTGTCCCCCTGAGAGAGAGAGAGAGAGAGAGAGAGAAAGAGAGAGAGGGATATACTTACCTTCTCCCCGCTGACAGGCTCCTCGTGCTGGCATCTCCCTCTCGGTGCAGGCAGTGAGGTGAGGAGGAGGAGGAGGAGGGAGGGGGAGCAGGGAGCCACAGCAGCGCTATTTCATTGGTAGTAAACTCCACTGCAGCATCCCCCTCTCCTTCCGTATTGGCTGCCTGGCGCTGCTGTGGATGCTGGGATGAAGGAACCGCATCCCAGCATCCATAGCAGCGCCGGGCAGCCAATACAGAAGGAGAGGGGGATGCTGCAGCGGCGCTTACTACCAATAAAATAGCGCTGCTGCGGCTCCCTGCTCCCCCTCCCTCCTCCTCCTTGTCCGCTGCCCGGCGCTGGTCTCTTCTCCCTCCAGCGTGGCGCACGGCGCACACAGCAGAGGCGGCATGTAATGAGTCAATTTGACTCATTACATGCCGCTGGCCGTGCGCCCTCAGGGCAACTGCGCTGTGTGCCAAGCCCACTTGGCACACACGTAGTTACGGCCCTGCCTAAGATGACTTCTAAGGTCTTTTATTTCACATAAATAACTTTTTTATGAGTCTTTTAACTAAAATATACCGATGGAGTTACAACAAATCTTTGAAAAAAAAAAAGAAATGTGGAGTTAAATATGTCAGGGTAATTTTGACCCACCTGACTGCCGGTGTAACAATTTTCTACCATACTGACGCCGGGTTAATGGTTTTCCAGCTGCAAATGTTGAAGACAGTATTTGCTTTTATTTCTAAATCCAGCAACATAATTTGCTTTTGCTTAATACCAGGCATAGGGGGTCATTCCGAGTTGTTTGCTCGTTGCCGATTTTTGCAACGAAGCGATTAAGGTGAAAATGCGCATGCGGTAAGTATTTTAGCTCAAAACTTAGTAGATTTACACACGTCTGAACGAAGAATTTCCATCGCTGAAGTGATCGGAGTGTGATTGACAGGAAGTGGGTGTTTCTGGGCGGAAACTGACCGTTTTCTGGGAGTGTGCGGAAAAACGCAGGCGTGCCAGGATAAAACGCGGGAGTGTCTGGAGAAACGGGGTTGTGGCTGGCCGAACGCAGGGCGTGTTTGTGACGTCAAACCAGGAACGAAACGGCCTGAGCTGATCGCAGTGTAGGAGTAAGTCTCGAGCTACTCAGAAACTGCTAAGAATTTTCTATTCGCAATTCTGCTAATCTTTCGTTCGCAATTCTGCTAAGCTAAGATACACTCCCAGAGGGCGGCGGCTTAGCGTGTGCAATGCTGCTAAAATCTGCAACTCGGAATGAGGGCCATATTCTTTTTAAATAACCCTCATAGATGTTCCTCATTACACACTTATTAGCTGCTAACAGGACGATAAAATGGCCACAGATGAAGGGGTCTTATGTACTAAGCCTTGAAGAGAGATATAGGGGACGGAGATTCAGTGTGTGTTCTCCAGCTCACCTCACAGAATGGCTGCCATGACCAGTTTATAGGTGATTGATACATGTAAAGTGTTGACATAATGGCCCTCATTCCGAGTTGATCGCTCGCTAGCAACTTTTTGCAGCGCTACGATCAGATAGTCGCCGCCTATAGGGGAGCGTATTTTCACTTTGCAAGTGTGCAAACGCTTTTGCAGCTGACGGAATTGACGTCAGACACCCGCCCAGCAAACGCTTGGCCACGCCTGCATTTTTCCAAACACTCCCAGAAAACGGTCAGTTGACCCCCCACAAACGCCCTCTTCCTGTCAATTACCTTGCGATCGGCTGTGCGAATGGATTCTTCATTAAATCCATCACCCAGCACTGATCCTCTTTGTAACCATACGATGCGCCTGTGCATTGCAGTGCATACGCATGCGCAGTTTTGCCGAGATTTAACCTGAACGCAGCACTGCAAAAAGTTGCTAGCAAGCGATCAACTCGGAATGACCCCCAATACCTCCCAACATTGAGTGTTTCCATGTTGCCGTGCCAGAAGCCTCCTCACTCACTCTGCCGTGGGCGCCACCCATTCACCAATGGTGAGTGCGCCGGGGACATTCCTCCCAATTTACCTGCAAGTCCGGACAACCATGCAAACTGTAGACAGTGTCCCAGCGCATCTAAGCTGTAGTGGCAAACACAAATAAAATGGACTCCCACTATATTATTGTCATTTTTCAAACACATGACAGTTAGGAGCTGATTGGCTGGTACTTTATCTCTCTCCAAAGCTTAGTACATTTCTGCAGAATGCGGTCAGAATGTTGGCGGTCAGGACACCGGTGAGCTAAATTCCGGCGCCAGAATCCCGGCACGCGGCCAAAATACTTTGACATCACTTGGAATGCCGATGCCTAACTCCCGACTGCCGACATCCCGAACGTAAGTATGCCGGCGGGGTGGTGGTGTTAGGTTTAAGGCTGTGGGAAAAGAGGATTAGATTTAGGCTGCAGGGAGGGGGGGTTAGGTTTAGGCACTACCAGGGAGGGTTAGGCTGTGGGGGGTAGGAGGAGGGGAGAGGTTAGGGTTAGGCTGCTGAGCATTGGGGTGCCGGTGTCGGTCTTATGACCGTCGGCATCCAAAATGCTGGTAACCCGTATCACACCTATCTCCCCCTATATCATTTGTGCAATGAGAGACTGGGTGGTGCACAGTCACTGCTTGGAACCTGTTCGTCAGTACCAGAAAAAGTCATGTGACACAGAGCTCGGCTGTTCGTCAGTACCAGAAAAAGTAATGTGACATAGGGTTCGGCTGTTGTGCACTGCTTCATACCTTGCATCACAAATATATTGAAGTCTCGTTATTTGAGCTTTGAGCTGAGTTTGCACAGAATTATTGCACAGAATGATGGAATGATTCATCTAATTATACAATGAGATTTTGTTTTTAAATATACGTGAGATTTTGTTTTTAAATAGATATTAAAATGAGCTGGCAGGGTTTAGTCCCTGGAATAAAGGCAGCCTATTATAGTAAACATGAATATAGGATAATGAGCATTATATTTGGGGGAATTGGTCAAATTTAAATGAAAGGGAATTGTCTATACCTGACTGATTCGCAATCAGAAGCAGGATGTGTATTCAGGAAGTGTCCAGCTACGCCATGTTGCTGCCAAGCCTCGCAGCTGTGCGCCATAAGTTTGCAGGTATCCACTCCTGTTATTGATGGAGACAAATGTGCTAGTAAGCCATCCTTAGTGGTAATATGTGCGCTGTGGAGTCATGTAAAGATGGAATCTCAGTGAGCCACAGTAAGAGGTCAGGGGAAATTGTGCGTAGAATAGAGAGCAAGACTCTCAGGTCGTGGGGCCCACTAGAGATTTCTCCAGAGAATTGCTCCAGTGGGCAATGTCATCTAAAGATAGCATTGCCCACCAGGTCCAAGATTCAGAAAGCGTTGCATTCCGGAGCTTGGTATACAATCTCTGATGAAAACTCACCACATTTCCAGCAGTATATACTGCTGCGCCTGTGTATAATGCCCACATGTATATATTGCTGCACTTGTGTGTAATGCCCACATGTATATACTGCTGCACCTGTGTATAATGCCCACATGTATATACTGCTGCACCTGTGTATAATGCCCACATGTATATACTGCTGCGCCTGTGTATAATGCCCACATGTATATATTGCTACACTTGTGTGTAATGCCCACATGTATATACTGCTGCACCTGTGTATAATGCCCACATATATATACTGCTGCACCTGTGTATAATGCCCACATGTATATACTGCTGCACCTGTGTATAATTCCCACATGTATATACTGCTGCGCCTGTGTATAATGCCCACATGTATATATTGCTGCACTTGTGTGTAATGCCCACATGTATATACTGCTGCACCTGTGTATAATGCCCACATTGATATACTGCTGCACCTGAGTGTAATGCCCACATATATATACTGCTGCACTTGTGTGTAATGCCCACATGTATATATACTGCTGCACCTGTGTATAATGCCCACATGTATATACTGCTGCGCCTGTGTATAATGCCCACATGTATATATTGCTGCACTTGTGTGTAATGCCCACATGTATATACTGCTGCACCTGTGTATAATGCCCACATGTATATACTGCTGCACCTGAGTGTAATGCCCACATGTATATATTGCTGCACTTGTGTGTAATGCCCACATGTATATAATGCTGCACCTGTGTATAATGCCCACATGTATATACTGCTGCACCTGAGTGTAATGCCCACATGTATATATTGCTGCACTTGTGTGTAATGCCCACATGTATATATACTGCTGCACCTGTGTATAATGCCCACATGTATATAATGCTGCACCTGTGTATAATGCCCACATGTATATACTGCTGCACCTGAGTGTAATGCCCACATGTATATATTGCTGCACTTGTGTGTAATGCCCACATGTATATACTGCTGCGCCTGTGTATAATGCCCACATGTATATAATGCTGCACCTGTGTATAATGCCCACATGTATATACTGCTGCACCTGAGTGTAATGCCCACATGTATATATTGCTGCACTTGTGTGTAATGCCCACATGTATATACTGCTGCACCTGAGTGTAATGCCCACATGTATATACTGCTGCACCTGTGTATAAGGCCCACATGAACCTTTGGGCTCATATATTGTGTGTAAGTCTGGCTTTGGTACTAGCCAGTGCCTCCTGAGCCATTTACCTCACCGCACGTCCCTCGGACATGCCTCATGAGACCAAGGGGGTGATTCAGACCTGATCGCTGGGCTGCTAAATTTGTTGTCCTGCGATCAGATTGTCGCCGCCCAAGGGGAATGTATATTCGCCGTGCATGTGTGCAATCGCATGTGTACGCTGAGCAGCTAAAAATCCCTCAGTCAGCGGACAGCTGCAAATCCATTCGCACCTCACTCACCATTGAATGATTTTTTTACCGTGTGTACCGTCACTGGCACAGCCCAGGACTTACTCCTACAGTGCGATCAGAACGGGCTGATTGGGGCCAGAGATGATGTCACACACCCTATATGAAAACTCTTCGGCACGCCTGAGTTTTCCCAGACACTCCCAGAAAACGCTCAGTTACCACCCACAAATGGTTTCCTCCTGTCAATCAATATGCAAATAGCTGTACAAATGAAATTTTCGCACCAGCCTGTTGCTGATCGGCGATGCCTGTTGTTTGCCGACGCACGTGCGCATTGCGGAACATACGCATGCACAATCTATTGCTGATCGCCCACTGAGTGAAAACGCACAGCAGCGATCAGATCTGAATCACGCCCCATATACACACATGTGAGCCTAGATGCGGGAGTGATGTGAATTGGTGTAACAGTGCTACTATGATCTCCCCATTATGCATAAAACTTTTCTTTTCTTGAGCTTTAGACTTCATTTTGACCTCATTTGGAAGTCATTAGCCTCACACCTACTGCATGTGTACAGTAGTGCTACCCCCATTTGGCTGTAAACCACAACACCAGCTTAATACAAAGCCTTTAGCCTGTGGAGCCTGAAGG
Organism: Pseudophryne corroboree; assembly: GCF_028390025.1. Lineage (NCBI taxonomy): Eukaryota > Metazoa > Chordata > Amphibia > Anura > Myobatrachidae > Pseudophryne > Pseudophryne corroboree. The sequence continues at coordinate 757,464,266 of NC_086449.1, forward strand.
TCATATACTAACCTGAGTAGGGTGTGGTGCCACCTGGGAGCAGAAGGCAGCTGACATGGGATGTGTTTAGCATTTTTCTAAAGGACTTGATCTCAGCGATCATGGGGCGGATGCCAGAATCCCGACACCACTTGGGAGACTAGCACCAGAAGGCCTCCCGAAGGTAAGTATCAGGGTAACTGTTAGGATTAAGACCCAGGGGGAAGTAGTCACTAGGGGGAGGGCTTTGGTTGGCCCCTAGTGGGAGGGGTTCACCCTAGCCACCCCCCCCCAAGGGTTAGTCATAGCCGCCTCCCCTGGAGGGTTAGGGTAGGGGATGCAGGCGTCGGTCACGTGACCACCGGCATCCCAACGAGTGGCATATCATACCTAACCCACTGACAATAAGGTAATGCCATGGTTATGGGGGATACAGTCATTAGGTCGACACCACTTAGGTCGACAGTCATTAGGTCAACCACTATTGGTCGACATGCATTAGGTTGACAGGGTCACTAGGTCGACATGGTCATTAGGTCCACATGTATCAGGTCGTCAGGTCAAAAGGTCGACATGAGTTTTTCACTTTTTCCCTATTTTTAGACTTTTTCATACTTAACGATCCACGTGGACTACGATTGGCAATAGTAACCTGTGCCGAGCGCAGCGAGGTGCACTAATTGGGGTTCCCCATCACTTTACGAAGAAAATGACACCAAAAAAAGAAAAAAAAACTCATGTCGACACTTTGACCTGTCTACCTAGTGCATGTCGACCCAACAACCATGTCGACCTAGTAACCCTGTCTACCTAATGCATGTCGACCAATAGTGGTCGACCTAATGAATGTCAACCTAAGTTGTGTCGACCCAACGGCCCATACCCGGTTATGGTGAAAGATAGTGAACCATTTAAACCATCATCTAAATGAGTAATAATGATGTATCTTTTGGGTTATATTAGCCATGGTTTACCTTTATGCTGGTCTGCAGTGGGGCTAGGAAACATTGTCACTGAATACATTTGCTCTTGATTGAGGAAAGTGATTTCACAATAACCCACACACCGGTACTGTCCCTCCATGCAGCCCAGTAAGAGAAGCTGAAATGAGCAAATCCTGCGGAACATTGCAAGGACATACCACTATCAGAGAAGTGTCAGACAAACAGAAGAACTTTAATTCCTCTAATTGTGCCCAAAGTCCCAGTATTATATCACATTAGCATTTGGGTGGAAAAACAAGGGCACACTGACACTTGAGGTCCACCAGGCTGCCAGAAGATCTATGTGGCCCTGGCATTGGTAGGGAGGGGGATGGGGGGGGGGGGTGGCCATACCTATGGGGTGTGGCTTTGCCCATTAGAGAATATCAGGCTCAGTTTCAGGATGCAAGTTCCAATGAAGGGGCCGCGGTCCCGACATTTGGCTGAACTTCCTCGGGGACCCAGGTACTTTTTATTTGCTTTCCTATTCCCCACCTATGCACCTGGGGACACCAGAACAATGGCACATTAACACTTGGGTCAAAGAGCAATAACACATTGAAATGAGGGGTCCAGCAACAAGGACACGCTGACTTTCAGGGTCCAGGAACATCGGCACACTGATACTTGGGGTCTCTTAACAATGACACACTGGTGTGCTTAAATAAATAATGTCACATTAACACTTGGCTAAATAAAGAATGACACAGTGATAGGCTGACACTTTGATTCCAGAATAATGATGCACTAAATCTTAGAGCCTTTTACATGGGAATCAAACATGCAGATCCAGCGTTATTACTGTATGTATGATTGGTATCATGGAATTATTATAAGAGACATGCACATTTTTTTATTCCACTAAACAAGTCCAATATTCCAACTCATGTAAGGATGTGTGTTAAACAATCTGCATCCTTTTTTGCTTTAAATTGTTGACTGCAGAATCCTTACAACGTGGGAATGTTTACCTGTAATAAATAAGCATCTTTTACAATGAGCAAGTTCTCCAATGTACATGTAATGCACAAGTGAAAGGTCTGTGGGAGTTCCAGCTATCAAAAAGGTTGGTGTAGCCAGGACGGGTTACAGCTTGTTCCTCTGTTGCAGCTGCTGCTAACAACAGCCCAAGCAGCTAAACTGACCTTACAAAGTTTACTGCCAATAACCAGATAAACAGACTGGACTGACCTGACTGTCCCACTGGAAGACAAATGCTAACCCCAGCTGCCATTTGGTTTTAATGTATCTAGAAGTTAAAGGAAAAATACATATATAAATAATTTGCATTGTATATTAATAATAACACTACAAAGGTTAATTAGAACTTTTCTGTCTCTCTGACATTGTTTATGTCTGTAAACTCATGTTTGAAATAATGAAAAAGGAAATATACGTAGTAATGATAACATTTTATTTTAGCGCGTTATGGGCCCTACACACTTACCGATCCGCCGCTGAGTTGTCCGACGGCGGATACAGCCGACGGGCGACCCGGCGGCGGGGGGGGGGGGCAGTGACGGGGGGAGTGAAATTTCTTCACTCCCCACATCACCCGGCTCCATAGCACTGCATGCTAATATGGACAATCTCTTCCATATCGGCCTGCATGCATAAGCGACAGGGCACCAACAATTAACGAATGCGGGGCCACGCATCGTTAATCGTTGGTGCCTACACACTGCACGATATGAACGAGTTCTCGTTAATTAATGAACGAGAACGTTAATATCGTGCATTTTATCTGCCAGTGTGTAGGGCCCTATATGGTTTATACATATAATAATTGCCAATATAGTAAAATAATTTCTAGGGACACTTTGTAGATGCTTAAAGGGAACTTGGTGTATCACTACCCTCTCAACTGGAAGTTTACTGAAATTGGTTAGAATGTTTTATATTTGCATATTAAATACCTAACTTCATAAATATTACAAAAATCCCAGAGAATAAGAGAGACTGAGAGGTTTATTTATCAATGTGAGAAGCACCCAATTTTCGCCAGTGATAGGCCTTGTTAAATATATATTGCGATACCTATTCTGTTCTCAGCAACAGACCAAAAGCATATAGAGCTCCTACAAAATACAACATTTTTGCATTTAAATTGTTTACAACTATTTAATTTTAAAAATAATTCATATCTATTTTTAAACTGAGCTTTATTGAAATTAAAAATGAGCGGTTTGGATTTTAGGAAATCTGAACCTGCCCGAACTTCTGGGATCTGAGTTACGGTGTGTACACACGGTGAGATCCTTGCTATGCCCAATTTTGACTATGCGATTTCCCTTAAACGCCCCCAGAGCCCAGATAGCACAGATTTTGACTGTCTGTACTTTGGATTTTGTCTATGTACGATTTTGACTAAGTGCCAATTTTGACTATACTTTGTACTAGATAGTACACTAGATAGTCAGCTTGACTCGCCTGCACAGTCTATCTAGCCTTACAATACCGACCCCGCGTGAATGCGCATCGGGATCGAATCAGTATCGCAAGCTGCCTAACACCTTGAGATATGCACTTACCTTCCTTGAGATTTTGACTATAGTCAAAATCTTCCAGATTTATCTCACCGTATGTACACACCTTTAATCTGAGCAGAGGCTTGTGGTTTCCCGCCAGACTCAGATTCCAAATCGAGGCAAAATATCATCCTCCTGGCTTGGGATACACGTGAGTTTTGGATTCTATATAAGGGTGCTGCGACTTGGACTCGGCACCATGTTACTCCAGGCATGCTGCTACATGATGCGCTGTACTCTGCTGGTTAAGTAGGTAAATTGGCTGTGTTGTCCAGATTCATAGTGGCTGTGTTGTGTCCAGACTCATAGTGCGCTGTGCTGTGTTGTAGACTCCAGACTCATATAAGTGGCTGTGCCGTAGTATACAAGTGGCTGTGCTTTGTCCAGACTCGTAGTGGCTGTGCTGTGTATACAGGTGTATACAGGACATCACATCACACCAGACCATCAGTAACCAGCCTTCTCCCATCCCTTACCAACCCTCCCCATCCCTCGCACCAACTCTGTCATCTTTCTCCCATGCATCTGGAGAGGAAGTCATGGCCCTCATTCGTTCCTGTCCCCTCACCACCTCCCCACTTGACCCTATCCCCTCCCGCCTCCTCCGCTACCTCTTTTCTTCTGCTTGTTCCCATCTTTCCCACCTTCTCAATCTCTCCCTATCATCAGGCACTGTCCCCTCTGCCTTCAAGCACGCACTCATCTCTCCTATTCTTAAAAAACCTACCCTTGATCCAAACACTCTCTCCAACTACCGACCCATCTCTCTCCTCCCTTTTGCCTCCAAACTCCTTGAGCGTATTGTCTACAACCGCCTTACTTCCTTTCTTTCCTCACACTCACTGCTTGACCCATTCCAATCTGGCTTCCGTCCTCTCCACTCCACTGAAACTGCCCTTACAAAAGTATGCAATGACCTCCATGCTGCTAAATCTAAGGGACACTACTCTCTACTTATTCTACTTGATCTCTCTGCTGCTTTTGACACTGTGGACCATCCACTTCTACTGCAAATCCTTCACTCCATTGGTCTGCGTGACACTGCCCTCTCTTGGTTGTCGTCCTACCTTTCTGACCGTTCATTCTCTGTCTCCTCTCATGACTCCACCTCCCCCTCACTTCCACTAACTGTAGGGGTACCCCAAGGTTCTGTCCTTGGTCCTCTTCTCTTCTCTCTCTATACGTCCTCACTAGGTAAGCTCATTAGTTCTTTTGGCTTCCAATATCATCTCTATGCTGATGACACTCAAATCTATCTTTCCTCTCCAGACCTCTCCCCTACTCTCCTCACTCGTATCTCCAACTGTCTCTCTGCTATCTCTTCCTGGATGTCCCAGCGCTTTCTTAAACTTAACATGTCTAAGACCGAGCTGATCATCTTCCCTCCCTCCCGCATAACCTCACCTCCTACAATCTCATTATCTATTGATGGCACTACTATCTCCTCTACCCCCCAAGTGCGCTGTCTTGGAGTAATCCTTGACTTCTCCCTCTCCTTCAAACCACACATTCAGCACCTCTCACAAACCTGCCGTTTTCATCTAAAAAATATTTCCAGGATCAGACCCTTTCTGACCCAGGATGCTACTAAGACTCTTATCCACTCACTGGTCATCTCCAGACTGGACTACTGTAATCTCCTCCTGACTGGCATTCCTGACAAATACCTCTCTCAACTCCAATCTATCCTCAATGCTGCTGCCCGGCTCATTTTCCTCATCAAACGCACTACGTCCACCTCTCCTCTCTTACTAGACCTTCACTGGCTCCCCTTCCCTTTCAGAATCCATTTCAAGCTTCTCACACTTGCTTACAAAGCCCTCACCCACTCCTCTCCCATCTACATCTCTGATCTTATCTCGCTTTACACTCCCACCCGTCCTCTTCGCTCTGCTAATGCTCGCCGACTCTCCTGCCTACGGATTACTTCCTCCCACTCCCACCTCCAAGATTTTTCACGCGCTGCACCACTTCTCTGGAATTCCCTACCTCTCCCCCTCAGACTCTCCACCTCTCTACAAAACTTCAAACGGGCTCTCAAGACCCACTTCTTCATCAAACCCAGCCACATCTCATCCTAAACCTCTGTTCCACGCTCTCTATGTACCCCATCTGTCTCACCCCTGTCTGTCTACCCCTCCCCTTTAGAATGTAAGCTCTCACGAGCAGGGCCCTCTTCCCCTCATGTGCTTACCCTTTTCTTACTTTAATAATCTTCAGCTGCACCAAATCCAGCAGTCCTCTGCCACCTGATACTTATTCCAGTGTCATCTGCTGATGTAGCTTTGTTTATTTAACCTGTACTTGTCCTATATTGTTGTCAACTGTAAGTTGCTGTTTTCCTGTTTGATTATTTGTTTATGTACTCTGTAATTGGGTGCTGCGGAACCCTTGTGGCGCCATATAAATAAAGGATAATAGTAATAATAATAATAATAATAATAATAATACAGGTGGCTGTGCTGTAGACTCCAGACTCATACAAATGGCTGTGCCGTAGTATACAAGTGGCTGTGCTTTGTCCAGACTCATAGTTTTGTCTCCTTGTACTGTCCTTTGTACGGCGCTGCAAAACACTTGTGGCGCCTTCTATAAATAAAATGTAATAATAATAATAATAATAATAATAATAATAATAGCAGCTGTGCTGTGTATACAGGTGGCTGTGCTGTAGGCTCCAGACTCCATACAAGTGGCTGTGCTGTGTCCATCTACTTGGCGTTCATATATACGCAGCACTACAGGGTATATTGTTGCCACTCAGTTGCAAAAAAAAGTAAAAAAAGTTGAAAAGTGCGCTTATTGTTCACATACATATAAAAGGAAGCCCTCCAGTGTGTACTCAGAAAGAGTTTTTAGCACAACCGGGAACCTTGTCATCGATCTGCATAGGAGGCTACTTCCTCAAAATGTGGAAAAGATGATGCTCAACAAAATGAACTACAAATTCCACAAGGATGACCTATACTGGCAATTACATAAAAGTGCAGAGACTTCTGTAACGATGGATTCCAGCGGGAATGAATTGATATTCTGTAACGATGATGTACACACTGATGAGGGTGAGGATGAGTATGGCAGTGACAATGACATCTTGCCACTGTAAAGTTGTTAGCTTAGCTGCCTTAAGCCCATTGGTAGCTTGTTTTGTGGAGGCCCAAACAAACCAAACACTTCAGACAAAAAAAGTGTCAGTCCCTGTCGCTGAAGTGCTTGATTTGTTAAACTGTGCAGGTCTTTTGTAATATCCAACATAAGGGTGGGTGGTAAGGCCGAAGGACAATTCCATCTTGCACCACTTTTAATTTCCTCCACTGCTGTGTTGCAATGTTTCATAGATGTGTTATAAACTGCCATGTGTTTGTGCTGCTGCTCTGTCGCTTAGTAACAATTCAGCTTATTGCTGCCTTTAACCTAAAATGGATGAAAACAATGTTATGAGCTATGAGGTAGTCAAAACTGACTGGAAATGACTGGAAATGAATGTTATTGACGTTATTAATACTATAGGAACAAAAAAATGCCCAAATTATGTGATATTTTGAAAAAAATACTAAACCAGTCATGGTGTTTAGGCAAAACCAATGCCGGATGACAAATGGCAACAAAAATCAGCAAAAATGGTACGGTGCACATCTCTAATTGAAATATTTTTTTCAACCAGTGGAATAAAAGGACACAGGACCGGCAAATCAGTAAGTTACCCCTTACTGCAACGGTCCTGTCCACTGTGCTCATGAGAAATGTTCTATGATCAAATTGTTAACTTTGAATAATGACAAGACTAACGACATAGGGGGAGAATTATCAAATCTTCTACAGAGGACAAGTGGAGACTCCAGCTATCAGCTATTTAAACACATAGTAAAATGAGAGCTAGAATCTGATTGGTTGCACTGGGCAACACCTGTGCTTATGCTCTGTTGAAGGTATGATAAATCTCTCCATTAGTGCTGTCCGCCAACAGCTAATATGGATAAGTTTTATTTTAAAGAAATAAGTGACTTTCTGATCCTGAATAAAATAATAAATGCATTCAATATATACTGTATGCCTGATTATAAAAATTAAATCAAATATTATTATTATTATTATTATTATTATTATTCATAAATCACCAGCAAACAAATAAAAACATAAAAATAAAATGTTTGTATTATTATTATTATTATTATTATTATGATGATGATGATTATTATTATTATTATTCAGAATTTAGAATTCACCAACAAAAAAATTAAAAACATAAAAATAAAATGTTATTATTATTATTATTATTATTATTATTATTATTATTCAGAATTTAGAATTCACCAACAAAAAAATTAAAAACATAAAAATAAAATGTTATTATTATTATTATTATTATTATTATTATTATTTTTATTATTCAGAATTTAGAATTCACCAACAAACATAAAAAAAATGAATTAAAACATATTGTAAACTAGCAGCAATAATGTAGAACATGTATTTAAATATTTTCTTTATTTCAGTCATAAAATTACACAGTAATTTAATATTACTTATTGTAATTTCAACTTAACGCCTATTGTGGGATTTCATTTGAAGATAATTGATGGGGGATGAGAACAACGTGTTGTTTTCTTGACCCTTTTAATGGCAGGGAAAAAATAAAGTAGACAAGTGTGGGGAAAGGAGGGAGGATGCTGGCAAAACACGGCGCCAGCCACTTAGCAGCAACTTGTCCGTCCGATTGTCTGTAATTAATAGCAATATGTCGATGTTCCTGTTACATTTCCCGTGAGTCCAGCTGCACAGGCGCTACAGCAAGAGGAAAAAAAAACAAGATGCTAATTATGTTTTCTGCATATTAACTAGTTTGTTTACTCCCACCAAGTACAGAGATGGAAATGTTGTGCTTCCCCCCCCCTGCTCTGCGTACTCCCAGGAATACACAATACAGCGATTCTCTGATTCCCCAAATGTTTGTCAGATGTGTTCCTGTCTCAACTCAACACGTACAGCATTATTCAGTTTACTTAAAGATATCTGCTGCCTAAAGAGGTGTTACGAATCTTCCAAGTATAATCCGATAACAAATCGAAAGCAAAATATATTTGATACATTTGAAAAAGGAATATTTTTGTTTAACGTTTGAATATTTAATGTTTTTTTTTTTAAATGTTGTCGTTTATAAATATTTAAAATTTAAGAGTATAGCGAGATTCGGTACAATTTCTGACTCGCTAGTGTTTTTACGTCTGGCAATGTTACAGTCACACTCTCCTTCAAAAAGAAGGTATTGAACAAATGATCCAGCCAATGTGTCCTGTCTTCTCTACTGCCAAACACTGTTCCTTGGTGAGTTGAATTTGAGTTTTTCGATTGCAGCATCCTCAAAAAAATAAATTCATCTCAGCTGAGCCTTGCAGGGTTGGCTAAACTTCACTCAAGCTTCCTGCAATATTGGGTTTCCTGCTATTGTTGGTAAAAACATTGACAACACAAAAGACGCTTATATGACTTTGCTTGCTGTTAACTATGTTTTACAAATACATTTGTGATAAAGTTATCATCGCTTCCCTGCGTGTGACTAGCAGCAGAACTGACACACTGCAATACTGTCCTGAATACAAGCAAATAGATTTTTCTATTGCTGAGTGTATTTAAACTTTCAGAAATATGTTTTTATGCTGTACACTGGCGGAATTTTAATCACCCAAGATTGCAGTTGACAATAAAGACATGGATCAGACTGCAATGAAAGCTTCCGACAATAGGGCATATTACCTACTAAAATGTTGTCAGAGGGGGTGATTGGCAGATATAGTCTGGGGAATATTTCATCTGCCAATTATCCCCTTTGATATAGTTTGATAGGTAATAAGCCACATTATTAGTCAGTTCATATCAAGTTGGTCATATTTTGAATAATTTAATTTTAAACACAGAGGGGAGATGTACTTAGCATTGGAGAGCAACAAAGTGGAGAGAGATAAAGTACCAGCCAATCAGCTCCCACCTGCCTGATTGGTTGGTACTTTATCTCTCTCCAATGTATCACTCTCCAAGGCTTAGCACATCTGCCTCACAATATTAATGTAAAGGATTGCAAGTTAATATAACATGCCCCCCAAATAATATAAAATACAAATAGTTAATATAGTATGAAGCTCCCATGTTAACTTAACTTATACCACTATAAAAAATGGTAGTAACACTTGGGACCCACCCTAGTTGGAGACTAATGGACTTTCATACTGTATGTATGTATGTATGTATGTATGTATGTATGTATGTAGGTATGTATGTATGTATGTAGGTAGGTAGGTAGGTAGGTATGTATGTATGTATGTAGGTATGTATGTATGTATGTAGGTATGTATGTATGTATGTATGTATGTATGTAGGTAGGTATGTATGTATGTATGTATGTATGTATGTAGCTTTTTACTAGACAGCAAACTAATTCCACTCACCACTTTAAAATGATGATAGAGGGGCTCTGTGAGAGTGAGGGGGCCAATCTCAAGCAGCAATCTCTTTATTGTGACTTGTGTTTACGCCACCTGCTCTTAAAGAGCCTACCAATTTTGATCAGGTTGTGGGAGGATCTAGAAGCAAAAATGGGGCTCTGACTATAGGAGGAACTCCTGCACCAGATGCTTCAACAAGACACCTTCTGCCATGTACAAAATTTGCTGACCCTGGATTTACCAGTTAATTTACGATTGAAGTCACCTGTGTTGAACTACTAGGGGTGTGCACAAAAAGTACTTTATTTACAAACAAAATTAATATTACATTTTATCAAAGAATTTGCCAGAGGAGTCTATGCAAAGTTGCATGCGCTCAAATCACTTGGTGAAGTAGTTGGACCATTCAGAAGCAGGTATGTTTTTTATATGCTGGATGAAGGTCTCCACTGTAGCTTCCAGTTGACTTAAAATGAATCCCAAGCATCTTGCTCTTGATTTGTGGAAACACAAAGAAGTTGCAGGGGGCCAGGTCTGGACTGTATGGTGGAAGACCAAACGTCTGGATGCATCCATGGACCAGAAAATCCCCATCTTTTTTAGACTTCTGGGCAGGTGCATTTTCATGATGGAGAAGAGCACACACAAGAGCAAGTTCTTGGATTGCTCCTGGAAATGGCTGCCAGCACTTGTGGCAGGTATTGGTTGGCGTACCAGTCTACAGTGATGGTGCACTGTTGCACGAGTGGTATGGTAGCTACATCACCAGTCTCAGCCACAAAAACATCTGCCATCTGCTTTGCCATGCAACGCTCAGAACTTTTGTGGTGGCGCACCTCCAACTGGGGTCCACTGTGCCAAATGTTGTTTTGTCTTGGGATCAAAACTGTAGATCCCGGATTCATCACCACTGATGATGTCCCAGACATATTTTAAGTGACCGCCATCAAAACTGGCCAGAATGTTGCAGAACAGAGTCACCCAGGCCTCCTTCTGCTCTCAAGTCAGCTGAAGGGTCACCCAGCATGCAGAAAATGTGCTTAGGCCAAGCTTTTGGTGGAGTATCAAGTGGATGGATCTTGATGAGATGCCTATCAGCTTCTCTAATTGGGCCATGGTCACCCTGGTGTCCAACTCAACTATGGCTTGCACAACAGCAACGTTGTGATGATGGACACAGGTCAGCCACAGTGCTCCTCGTCTTCCAGGGACTGTCTCCCTTGCCAAAATTCTGTAAACCACTCAAACACAGTGGTTTAGGATGGTGCTTCTTCCCCAAAAGCAGCTCGTAGTCGCACAATACTCTCCTGCTGTTGCAGACCACTCTTGTAGTTGTAGAAGATCATGGCTCTCCAGTGGGCTCTGCTGAGCTGCAAATTACTCTCAGCTGCCGGTAAGTGCGGCTATACGCACTTCCGCCATAACATTAAAACCACTGAGAGGTGATGTGAATAACATTGATTTTCTTGCTACAATGGCACCTGTCAAGTGCTGGGATATATTAGGCAGCAAGTGAACAGTCAATTCATGAAGTTGATGTGTTGGAATCAGGATAGAAGGGCAAGAGATGGCACCAGTGTACACTATGGGAACAAGCAATTGGGTGGAGGCAGTGTGATGCTCTGGGCAACATTCTGCTGAGAAATCTTGGGTCCTGGCATTCATGTCGGTGCTACTTTGACGCATACTGTACCACCTACATAAACATTGTTGGAAACCAACTACACCCCTTCATGGCAGTGGAATTCCCTGATGGCAGAGGCCTCTGTCAGCAGGATAATTCACCCAGCCACACTGCAAACATCGTTTAGGTATGGTTTGAGGAGTAGGACAAAGAGTTTAAGGTATTGGCTGGTTCAACAGCCCCAAAGGGCTGCTTTCAAAAATCCACAAGTCCATTGTGAGATTTTGCTGCGAGGGTGGTGAGTTGCCATGGCATTATGACAGCAACTTGCTCCCCTCACGTCTAATTGAATTGACCTATTAAAATTAAGACTGAGAGTCTTGGGAACTGGCAGAAGAACCTAGAATCATCCCTGGACAAATACAGTATGTACACATTGGTCTCCTTATACACTGGATAATGTATGTAAATACAGTGTTAATTAACACTATTGATCAGTGATGGGGGACCTTTGGCACCCCAGCTGTTGTTGAACTACACATCCTAGCATGTCCTGCTACAGTTTTACTATTTGGCCATGCTAAAACTGTAGCAGGGCATACTGGGATGTGTAGTTCAACAACAGCTGCAGTGCCAAAGGTTCCCCAGCGCTGCTATAGATGGTCTACAGAATAGGCTGTAGGGGAGAGAGTCCCAAAAAATATCTTTAGGTATCACGCATGTTTATGTGTTTTATATAGAGGTTTGGAGAATTGCCGGGGGCATATGTGTTTAAATCATGTGGTATTAAGCCCACAGCGGATTTTGTTCTGGTACGGGCAATTAACGTTGTGTCTTGACCGGAGTGTTTGTGTGCTTTTAAAATTAAAATTGACTTTGCACTATGGAGCTCTTTCTAGATACCTGTCTCCCGTGGAATTCCGGGTTATTTATGACGGCGGGGGAGCAGCGGTTCTGCTAAAAGAAGGACACTGGTGCATCCACTCTCCTTTGATTTTAGAGAAGTGACTTTTTAAGCTGTATTGGCTAAAGACTTTTTGCTAGGATATCTTTCCAACTATACTGAGCACACCTGATTATTCTAAATTGTGTATATATATATATATATATATATATATATAAAAGAAGCGGGGTACAGCAATGCACTAACTACTCAAAGAGTGGGGTGCACGTAACAGCACTCGCCATCCCAGAAGCGGGGTACACAGCTGTACTTGCCAGCCATAAAGTGTGTGGCAGGTGCACATTAAATCTAGCAGGCAGATGATGTGTGTAACAGCAGTGAAGTAGTCAGATTTTAAGACTCTGTGATAGTGTAGGACCTGCTTGAAGGTGGGGTACCCTGGCGATCGGTTTGCAGGCTTCCGTGCATTGGCCAATCCACTAACTAAACCCTCATCATTTATTTATTTATTGAATTATTGAGGATAAGTGAGCTTACTTTGGTGAGTGCTGGGTTTTCTGTTTGTAAGTATTAGAGTGATGTGGTCATGGGCTACATGCACCCCACCCTGTGAGTGGTAAGTGCAGCTGTGTACCCTGCTTCTGGGATGGTGAGTGCTGTGTTATGTGCACCCCACCCTTTGAGTGGTTAGTGCATTGCTGTACCCCGCTTCTGGGGTGGCGAGTGCTGTGGTTTTCTATTTGTGTATATGACGGGGTTAATCTATGGTTAACTCTTATTAACTGTGACCACTTGCTTTCTCATGCACCCCTGTGTGGACTCTATTATCCTGAACCTGTCTCAGCTGTTCCTTAGCAATCTATCTAAGCCAATGTACGGTGACTAGTGTACCTTTAAAAGCCATAAAGTGTGTGGCAGGTGCACATTAAATCTAGCAGGCAGATGATGTGTGTAACAGCAGTGAAGTAGTCAGGTTTTAAGACTCTGTGATGGTGTAGGACCTGCTTGAAGGTGGGGTACCTTGGCGACCGGTTTGCAGGCTTCTGTGCATTGGCCAATCCACTAACTAAACCCCCATCATTTATTTATTGAATTGTTGAGGATAAGTGAGCTTACTTTGGTGAGTGCTGGGTTTTCTGTTTGTAAGTATTAGAGTGATGTGGTCATGGGCTACATGCACCCCATCCTGTGAGTGGTAAGTGCAGCTGTGCAGGGCCATAACTAGGTGTGTGCCAGCGCTGCGTTGCACACAGCGCAGCTGCACTGAGGGCACATCCGCTGGCACACACATGGGGCTGGGCCGCACAATTATTGCAGCTCCCGTCTACCTGGTTTAATACTTCCAGCCCTAGCAGCTGTCAGCAATGTGATTGCACAGCTGCCAGGTGCCGGACGCATCCGCCACATGCTTGTCTCCTGTGCAATGCAGCCAACTCAGAGCAGAGAATTGTGACAGCCAGGAGAGGGCAGCCGGGTGGGGGATGGTGGTGGATTTACTACTATGTGACCTAAGCGGTCGCTTAGGGCCCAGGCTTAGAGGGGGATCCCACAGCGCACACATGATCCCCTCTGTGAAGAGTTTACAATCAGGATTATCGGCATGCTTCAAGACCCATTGTCGGCTTACATATATTGCGGGTAAGGCACTGCAGCCTGGGGTGTGTGAGCTGGTACACCTTCTCCCCGTTGCTTAGCAACAGGAGACCGGGTAACGTGAAGCAGGCAAAGTGGAGCAGAGTTTCAGGGGTGCCAGGAGAATTACCTAGTGTCAGAGCCGGCCATAGGTATAGGCAAACTAGGCAATTGCCTAGGGCATTTGATATGCCTAGGGAAATCAGCAGCTTCTGCTGATTAAAATGATATGTGGCATGCCTATATTCTGTGTGTAGCATTTCATATGCAGACACAGCCACAGTCTCACACAGTATATAGGCATGATGCATATCATTTTAATCAGTAGAAGCTGATTGTGCATCCTAGCCACATAGCAATGCAAATAAGATGCATTTTGATTAAAAAAAAGGTGCCCGACGTTAGCATTGAGGCAAGATTTATGAGGACACATCTGTATCCAAGCAGAGGCAGAGGTCACAGTGTTAGTGGCAGTGTGATAGCTGTATGCATGTGAGTGGGTTGGTTGTGCAGTAATGTTCGGAATATGTGTAAGGGGCACTATGCGTGTCATTATGTGTACAAGGGCATTAATAATGTGCGGCATATGTGTAAAAGGGTACTACTGTAAGCATCTCATTATGTGTATAGGGGCACTAATAATGTGCAGCAAATGTGTAGGGGGCACTATGTGTGTCATTATGTGTATAAGTGCATTAATAATGTGCGGCATATGTGTAAGGGACATTTTGTGTAAAAGGGCATTAATAAAGTATGTCACAATGTGTAAGGTGCATTATGTTTATAAGGACATGAATAATGTGTCTCATATGTGTAAGGGGCTTTACTGTGTGGAATTAGGTGTATAAATGCATTACTAATGTGTGGCATTATGTGTATAAGGTGCTCTACTATGTGGCGTTGCATATAGAAAAGGCACTACTGTGTCATCTAATGTGAATAAAGAGCAATAAGGTGTGGTGTAATGTGAATAAGGAGAAATTCAGTGTGATGTATTGTGAATAAGGGGCTCTACTGTGAGGAGTAACGTTTATAAGGTAAAGTAATACTTCTGTTGGATGTAATATGAATTGTGGACACTATCGCATGATCAAATGTGAATGAAGTTGCAGTATTGTGTGGCGTAATTGGAATTGGGGTTACTATTGTGTGGCCATGCCCCTTGCCAGCAAAAACACACCCCTTTTTGGGCTGTGCGCCAAATGTGCAAACTGTTCCTATTTAAAATATAGGGGGTACAAACACCAAAATAAGGACTGCTATGGGTGAGGGGTGATGGTGCTGGGAAAGAGGTGCAAGGTCAGAGGCGGAACCAGCGGTGGTGCTAGGGGGCACCAGCCAACATCTTGCCTAGGGCATCATATTGGTTAGGGCCGGCTCTGCCTAGTGTGGATCCGGACCTGGAGGGATGAGTGGAGATGTGAGCATGCGGGAGCTCAGCAGTGGGCAGCCAGGGACTTGCAAGCTGTAATGCATTTTGGTACTTGTAATTCCACCCAAGCATGCACAGAGGGGAAACCCCTTTCTCAGACCCAGGCACCGAATGCATTCTTCACTATGGTAAGTCTGCCCTCCCCCTCTGTATGGTTCCTCCTCTGCCATATTATTATTTATTATTATTTTTTTACTCTGCTGATTGCTGGGTATATGGGATGGAGTCTTTTGACTAGGGGCCAGATTGTGTGTGTTTGTTGCTGGATTGGGGGGAGGGGGGGAAGGTTAGAGTTTTGCAAAAGACCCTGCTTGGAACAGTTGTCTAGGTACAGCACAGGGGTTATCTTACTGGGCATGTAATTTGGCATATTACACTTTGGCATTTTACACTTTATGTAATGTGTAAAAAGGGGGACTCTGCTGCCGTAATATGTAAAAGAGGACTCTGCCTGCAGTAATGTGTAAAAGTGGGCTCTACCTGCGGTAATATGTAAAAGGGGACTCTACCTGCCATAATGTGTAAAAGGGAGCTCTACCTGCCGTAATGTGTAAAAGGGAGCTCTACCTGCCATAATGTGTAAAAGGGGACTGTACCTGCTGTAATGTGTAAAAGGGGACTCTACCTGCCGTAATGTGTAAAAGGGAGTTCTACCTGCCGTAATGTGTAAAAGGAGACTTTACCTGCCGTAATGTCTACCTGCCGTAATGTGTAAAAGGAGACTTTACCTGCCGTAATGTGTAAAAGGGAGCTCTACCTGCTGTAATGTGTAAAAGGGAGCTCTACCTTACGTAATGTGTAAAAGGGGACTCTACCTGCCGTAATGTGTAATGTAATGTGTAAAATGGGGCTCTACCTGCCGTAACGTTTAAAAGGGGGTTCTACCTGGTGTAATGTGTGATAGGGGCTCTACCTGAAGTAATGTGTAAAACGGGGCTCTACCTGGCGTAATGTGTGACAGGGGCTCTACCTGGCATAATGTGTGACAGGGTCTCTACCTGCATAATGTGTAAAAGAGGCTCTACCTGGTGTAATGTGTGTAAATGGCGCTACTGTGAGGTGTAATTTGAATGGACTACTGTACAGCGTAATATGAATTGGTATTATTTTGTGGCCACGCACCTTCCCCATGAAGACACGCCCTATTTTACATATGGGGAGCGCTGATGCTGTTTCTTGCACACAGCGCTAAAATGTCTAGTTACGGCACTGCAGCTGTGTACCCTGCTTCTGGGATGGTGAGTGCTGTGTTACGCGCACCCCACCCTTTTTAGTGGTTAGTGCATTGCTGTACCCCGCTTCTGGGGTGGCGAGTGCTGTGGTTTTCTATTTGCGTATATGACGGGGTTAATCTATGGTTAACTCTTATTAACCGTGACCACTTGCTTTCTCATGCACCCCTGTGTGGACTCTATTATCCTGAACCTGTCTCAGCTGTTCCTTAGCAATCTATCTAAGCCAATGTAAGGTGACTAGTATACCTTTAAAAGCCATAAAGTGTGTATCTAGCAGGCAGATGATGTGTGTAACAGCAGTGAAGTAGTCAGGTTTTAAGACTCTGTGATAGTGTAGGACCTGCTTTAAGGTTGGGTACCTTGGCGAGCGGTTTGCAGGCTTCCGTGCATTGGCCAATTCACTAACTAAACCCCCATCATTTATTTATTGAATTGTTGAGGATAAGTGAGCTTACTTTGGTGAGTGCTGGGTTTTCTGTTTGTGTATATATATATATATATATATATATATATATACCCAAGAAAAGATTAAACATCTAGGGAGGGATGCATGACATATAGCAATGTGAATGCGATGCATCCCAAACTCATTGCATGTATACTGGAGTTCACTAATGCTGTATGCATGGATGATGCAGCACAGGACAGCTCTCCCGATGATGAGTTGTCCCTTGAGGTGTGTGGATCTCTCTCAGGGTGCAATGCGATAGAAGCCTATAGGCTTCTATGGGGTAACACCATCTAATTATTGAGTTACCCATCAGGTCCAAGCTCCAGATTATATCGCATTCTGGTGCTTGGTGCATATGCAGTAAGCGGCCAAACCTCCAAAAATGGCTTTTGCAGAGATTTGGCTGTGTGTATAGCATTGCTGCACCCCCGTCCCCAATAATATACATACAAAATTTAACCAGTAAGAGAGAGAACTGAGCCATCTAGGTACACATTCTTCCACCTCATGGTAAGATGCCTGTCTCTTCTCTCTGGTCTCTCTAGTCCAGTGCACTGATTGAGTGCTCAGATACACACACAGCAGTCGTGGTAGAAATAGCAGCTGCACCTACAGTATCTTTCCCACATACTTTATCTGAGCAGTTCCATCAGTCATTCCGGGTAAATTGAGGTTTGCTCGGATGGCCGAGTGCTGCAATCATCGTGACCAATGGCCGCAATGGTGATCCAATGCTGCGTCTTCAGACTCGATGTGCTGTTTCTGGCAGGAGACGTCTTCTTCCTACAGACGCCTCCTGTTGTATTTGCATTTTTACATATCACTGCACTCAACAGCAATGTATTTGGCTTCCATCCCTGAATCAGGCCTTCAGTCCTGTAAATGCCATTGCAAAATGTAAGATATACTTAAAAAAAAAAAAAATCACTCTGTAAAGGAGTTACACTGTGGGGTATATTTACTAAGGTCCCGATTTTGACCGAGATGGTGTTTTTTCTTCAAAGTGTCATCTCGGGAATTTACTAAACTCAAATCACGGCAGTGATGAGGGCATTCGTATTTTTTTGGAAGTCCTAGAAAAAAAATATGAATGAATACACCATCGGTCAAATACGCCTGTAATTTGGTAGAACTCGGTCATTTACTAAAAAGTGCAATTCACAAACACTGCCGACAATAGCCCAACACTGCCGTGAAAAAATACAAATCGCAAAAAAGTGCTAAAATAAAACAGACCTGCTTTTTTTACCGTGTTCTGATAGGCATGCACGGATCCATGAGATCCGTGCATGTTTATCAGTGGGAAGGGGTGGGAAAATGTTAAGTTTGCCAAAAAAAATGCGTGGGGTCCCCCCTCCTAAGCAAAACCAGCCTCGGGCTCTTTCAGCCGGTCCTGGTTGAAAAAATATGGGGAAAAAAGTGACCGGGGTTCCCCCATATTTAATCAACCAGCACCGGGCTTTGCGCCTGGTCCTGTTTCCAAAAATACGGGGGACAAAAAGCGTAGGGGTCCCCCGTATTTCTGAAACCAGCACCGGGCTCCACTAGCCAGATACATAATGCCACAGCCGGGGGACACTTTTATATTGGTCCCTGCGGCCCTGGCATTACATACCCAACTAGTCACCCCTGGCCGGGGTACCCTGGAGGAGTGGGGACCCCTTCAATCAAGGGGTCCCCCCCCTCCAGCCACCCAAGGGCCAGGGGTGAAGCCCGAGGCTGTCCCCCCCATCCAAGGGCGGCGGATGGGGGGCTGATAGCCTTTGTGACAAAATTTGAATATTGTTTTTAGTAGCAGTACTACAAGTCCCAGCAAGCCTCCCCGCAAGCTGGTACTTGGAGAACCACAAGTACCAGCATGCGGTGGAAAACCGGGCCCGCTGGTACCTGTAGTACTACTACTAAAAAAATACCCCCAAAAAAACAGTAGACACACACCTTGGGGTATATTTACTAAAATTCGTATTTTTCCGAATGAGGTTAAAGTTCAATCACGAATGACATCGAAAGTGTAAAATTGCAACTTTTTTAATTTATTACGACTAATTTACTAAGCTGTCGTATTCTGCATTTTCGTATTTACCGATGTCGATGTCATTCGTATTTTTTGGCAGTGTTTTACGGGAGTGAATTGTAAAACACTGCCGACTTTAACACAATGAATCTCGTCCGGATCTGTGAGATCCGTGCTGGGCTTCATAGTGCACCTTTCGTAAAAAAATTAAACATTGTTAAAATTCTAAAAAAAAAATGCGCGGGGTCCCCCCTCCTAAGCAAAACCAGCCTCGAGCTCTTTGAGCCGGTCCTGGTTTAAAAAATATGGGGAAAAAAGTGACCGGGGTTCCCCCATATTTAATCAACCAGCACCGGGCGACTGCCAGGAACCCCCCCCTGACTTCTGTCTAAGAGGGTTCCTTCAGCCAATCAGGGAGCGCCACGTCGTGGCAGCCTCCTGATTGGCTGTGTGCTCCTGTAGTGTATGTCAGGCAGCACACGGCAGTGATACAATGTAGTGCCTATGCGCTCCATTGTAACCAATGGTGGGAAATTTGCGGTCAGTGGTGAGGTTACTTTCGGTCAACCGCTGACCACAAAGTTCCCACCATTGGTTACAATGGAGCGCATAGGCACTACATTGTATCACTGCCGTGTGCTGCCTGACATACACTACAGGAGCACACAGCCAATCAGGAGGCTGCCACGACGTGGCGCTCCCTGATTGGCTGAAGGAACCCTCTTAGACAGAAGTCAGGGGGGGGTTCCTGGTAGTCGGGGAAAGGGGTCCCATGTGAAAACATGGGCCCCTTTCAGTGCGTGTTCGGGTGTCTGTTTTGATATTTTGCCAAGAGGACCCATCTACACTGGATTATGTGAGTATAATTTTTCCAACAGGTACCCCATGGATTCTACATGGAGAAGAGGACCGACCCTCGTGTGAACATAGGTAAGTATGTATGTTTGGAGGTGTGGATGTATGAATTAAACTTTTACTTTCAAGGTGTGTGTCTACTGTTTTTTTGGGGGTATTTTTTTAGTAGTAGTACTACAGGTACCAGCGGGCCCGGTTTTCCACCGCATGCTGGTACTTGTGGTTCTCCAAGTACCAGCTTGCGGGGGAGGCTTGCTGGGACTTGTAGTACTGCTACTAAAAACAATATTCAAATTTTGTCACAAAGGCTATCAGCCCCCCATCCGCCACCCTTGGATGGGGGGGACAGCCTCGGGCTTCACCCCTGGCCCTTGGGTGGCTGGAGGGGGGGGACCCCTTGATTGAAGGGGTCCCCACTCCTCCAGGGTACCCCGGCCAGGGGTGACTAGTTGGGTATGTAATGCCAGGGCCGCAGGGACCAATATAAAAGTGTCCCCCGGCTGTGGCATTATGTATCTGGCTAGTGGAGCCCAGTGCTGGTTTCAGAAATACGGGGGACCCCTACGCTTTTTGTCCCCCGTATTTTTGGAACCAGGACCAGGCGCAGAGCCCGGTGCTGGTTGATTAAATATGGGGGAACCCCGGTCACTTTTTCCCCCATATTTTTTCAACCAGGACCGGCTCAAAGAGCCCGAGGCTGGTTTTGCTTAGGAGGGGGGACCCCACGCATTTTTTTTTTAGAATTTTAACAATGTTTAATTTTTTTCGAAAGTTGCACAATGAAGCCTAGCACGGATCTCACAGATCCGGCCGAGATTCATTGTGTTAAAGTCGGCAGTGTTTTACAATTCACTCCCGTAAAACACTGCCAAAAATACGAATGACATCGACATCGGTAAATACGAAAATGCAGAATACGACAGCTTAGTAAATTAGTCGTAATAAATTCAAAAAGTTGCAATTTTACACTTTCGATGTCATTCGTGATTGAACTTTAACCTCATTCGGAAAAATTTGAATTTTAGTAAATATACCCCTGTGTATCTACAATAAGTGACAGCTTGTGTGCGTACTTGTAGGTTGTTGTAACAAAGTAGCTTGTAAGTTTTATTTTTCACTTATACAAATGTGACATTTCTTTCCCAGTTGATAACAAAAGTTACCAAATAACTAAAATAAAATATGAGCAAGGATGTAAGGAGCATGATGAGTAATTAATTGATATTTTTATTAGGTTGGTTTATGAGATTAAAACAAATTTTCTTGATGAATTCATGGAGGCATATAAATTACTTGCTGGAAATGTAACATGACTTTTATTGAAGGATAACTTTCCGGATGCAGTCCCAGTGTCCACAGTCAGACTTATTAGTGCCCTGTAACTAGACTTATTAGTGCCCTGTGACAGAAATAAAATGCCCCCCCCCCCCCCCCCATTTTTCCATTAGGGACATAATGTGCAGGTCCTCATGGGGAAGGGGCATGACAAAATTGATCCCAGAGAAAGCCCATGCTATGATGCCCTTTCCAACATTTGGACACAAATTCTCTTTATACCACATTCATGCACTTAACTTGAGAGCTTGTTGTTATTCAATTGCAATACTCTTTATTAAATATCAAATTTCAATATACTCTCATACACAGGATTCAAATCCATAACCTGTTGCATTCCAGTAAATCACTTTACTCATTAAGCTATTTGATCCTGCATAAAAACTATGAGATTTCTAACTATTTGAAGCTACTTGTACAATAATCAGCATTACAATTGAGCAGATCTATGTGTGTGCAACCACAAATCTAATCCCTTGCAGCCACAGATCTGGAAAGGGTGGCCAAAGGAGACAGGGGCAGGTAGGAAATGTTCAGCTTCAAAAAGGAGGGACCTACAAGTGAAAGTAATATAAACAGATAATTGACAAGTGCTGCCAACAGTGCCCCCTACCCTGCATTGCTATGTGCGATGGCACACTCTGCACCACCCTAGTTACAGTCCTGCAGACGGTTATTTAGGCAATGTTGATAGGCATCATGTCGACACCCTCAGAGTGTCAACATGTTCACAATGTTGACATCTGAAATGCTGACATTCTAAGAATGTCTACATTAGGGCTAGGCTCCAGGATGGGAAGGTTAAGGTTATACTGCAGGGAAAGTTGAGGTTGGGCACTGGGGGAGGTTAGGGTTTGCCTTTCAGAGGGTTTAGGGTTAGGCACTAGGAGGAGGGTTAGGGTTAGTGATAGGGGGAGAATACTCACCAGAATGCCGCTCTGTCAGAAGTCCGCACTGGAACTGCTCCACATATAAGTGCTGGGACCCGAAAGCCTCCATTAAAATTGCTGCTGCCGCCAGGACCAGGTCAGTGACCGTTGGGCCATCAACGAGGGTTTGTCAACTTTCTATCTAGTCGACATTTCAACCATTTCAACATTCTCATTTTGACCTTATAAATTCAATTTCTCTTTTATACTGTATCTTCTTTATGGAATGAAGTTTGACTCTTCTTAGGAAGAGAACATACTTACCTTTATTTTATTTTTCTTCTCCTTTATAGTGAACAGATGGTTGATATTGCTGTAATTCTTTAAATAATAAACTTGTGGTAAGGGACATTTGTCAGTCGCACTTTGATTTTGAGAAGTGAATCATATCTTGCAACAATATGCCATCACAGTCTGCTGTTTCTGTTGAAGACACTAACAGTAGTAACACATAACCTATTTTTAAGGAATCCCAAAATATCAAAACCAAAAGAAACCCCAAACACTTTGAAAACACACTACAAACGTTATAAAACATGAATTTTAGTACATAATCTAAAAGTGCATGGAATACAGTTTATTTTCAATTGGTTTGAATATGATATCATCCAGATGGTGGCCTTCATTCATAATACACATTTGTAGTCGATGTCCGAAGTATTGCATCACTCGGATAATTTCTGGTGTTATCTAAAAGCTGAGGTCTACAAACATCAACCAAGAACCATTAATGAACTGAAGGTTGCAAAGGTTGCTATATGCCAAGAAATTATCATAATCAAAACCAATTGAAAATAAACTGTATTCCATGTTCTTTTAGATTATGTACTAAACTTCTGAATAATATTTACCAGGCCTGTTTTGTTTACCTTTAAAATCAGTGAGGTTTTTTTTTTTTTGCCAATATCACCAACAGGGTCGTAAATAATGAATTGGTTAAACATTCCAACAAATGTCATGGTTTGAGGCAGTGGTATCCAAACTTTTTTAAATCACAGTACCCTAAAATATAAGAAATTTTTTCATGGCACCTGTAGGTCAAAACTTTTATTGTGAAATTCAGAAAAACATATTAAATTAGGTCAATTGTGTTTATATGTTTATCCTTAGGTTCCTTTATGTGTTGAGTTTTTGTTTGTCCACACATGTTACAACTGACAGTCACCATCACTGGTTTTGCTTATTACATTGACCATAAATAACTTTACTTGGTCCTGAATCACCTACCCAGGGCACCCCTGACAGTACCCTGAGGCACTCCAGGATGCCACGGCACCCAGTTTTGAAATCACTGGTTTGAGGGTTTTGTACTGTATATACTTTTGGCAAAATCTTTGATATACACCAAATCCATCTTGCAGCTGAAAATTTGCAACCCGCTATTGAAGACTGAGCATCATTGTTTACTCTTGTTGTTCTAGGTTCATATTTGTCTTTCATGTTAAAACTGTGAACTTTAAATGGTGGGTGAATTAATAATAAAAAAATATATATATTTTCTTTCAGACAGAGGCAGAAAATAGTGACAAGGGGGGTCATTCCGAGTTGTTCGCTCATTGCCGATTTTCACAACGGAGCGATTAAGGCGAAAATGCGCAGTGCGCTAAGTATTTTAGCTCAAAACTTAGTAGATTTACTCACGTCCGAACAAATAATTTCCATCGTTGAAGTGATCGGAGTGTGATTGACAGGAAGTGGGTGTTTCTGGGCGGAAACTGACCGTTTTCTGGGAGTGTGCGGAAAAACGCAGGCGTGCCAGGATAAAACGCGGGAGTGTCTGGAGAAATGGGGGAGTGGCTGGCCGAATACAGGGCATGTTTGTGACGTCAAACCAGGAATGAAACTGACTGAACTGATCGCAGTGTAGGAGTAAGTCTCGAGCTACTCAGAAACTGCTAAGAATTTTCTATTCGCAATTCTGCTAATCTTTCGTTCGATATTCTGCTAAGCTAAGATACACTCCCAGAGGGCGGCGGCCTAGCGTGTGCACTGCTGCTAAAATCTGCTAGCGAGCGAACAACTCGGAATGACCCCCAAGGTCAGGAATGGAAAGTAGAATATGATATCACTGAACCATGTGATTCAAATACTGCGTATATCAGGGGCAAATGCAGGATTTCTAGAGGGGGTTTCCTAATCCATTATGCAATCTCCCATTCTGCAGAGCATTGAGGCAAATGTGGGAGTCTGGTTGAGCAGTAGAAGAACCTATATAGACCTGGAACCAGTGGCATAACTACAGAGGGTGCCAGGGATGCAGCTGCTATGATCCCGGCCACTTGGGAGGCCCAAAGGCTTGTACGTCTATACCCCCTCCCCACTTCTGTCCATCTATGCCCCAATATGGTGCTTTGATTGTCCATCTATGCCCCCCCAGTCAGTCTGTCTATGCCCTCCCCCCGTCTGTCTGTCTATTGCCATATATGGTGCTGTGCTCTCTCCCCCTGACACTGTCTCTCTCCCTGACACTGTCTCTCTCCTCTCTACCTGACAGTGTGTCTCTCTCTCCCTGACACGGGGCTAGATGCATCATCGCTTGGAAGGTGATAAAATGGAGAGTGAAAAAGTACCAGCCAATCAGCTCCTAACTGCCATTTTTCAAACACAGCCTGTGACATGGCAGTAAGGACCTGATTGGCTGTTACTTTCTCATTCTCCATTTTATCACCTTCCAAGCGATGATGCATCTAGCCCACTGTCTCTCTCCTTGACCCTCTTTTTCACTCCCTGACACTCTCTCTCTCCCTGACACTTTCTCTCTCCCCCTCTCCCTGACACCCTCTCTCTGTGACACTCTCCCTCTTTCTTCCCTCTTTCTCCCTCACTCACTGACAATCTCAGATAAACTACAGCTGAATTTAGTTTAGGTAAAATGAAGTGAATACAAGGATCCTGATGCACAGGTACATGGAGATCGGGCATATCTCCTATATAATTGCCCAGATCTGTCACTCTGTGACTGTATGGATAACGCTGGGAGTGGCTAGGTGCTCTCATTGGGTTAGCAGCAGGTCTATCACACCCAGTCCACAGCTGATTGGGCGAGAAATGCCCTCCCACACAGGTTACTGCTGCTCTGCTCTTTGGCTGCTGAGTGCTGTGTGTTCACAGAGCAGGATTAGCAAAGGGGCTGATGGAGCTGCAGCTCCAGGTCCACACCCCAAAACTGGCCAACTGCATCTGCAGCAACATACCCTCCAACAATGTACACATAAAAATTGCTACAAATTCGAAAAGGGGGTGTGGCCACGGGTAAAGCTGTGTGGTCACGCCCCTTTTCCTATACTTTCAATGGGAGTTTGGAGAGCCAAAAATCGGTACAGACCATAAAACAAAGGGACTGTACCTCCCAAAAAGGTGCAGCTGGAGGGTATGCTACTGCATCTGCAACAAGTCTCTGCGCTGTAGATAGGAAAAAAAAAACCTTTTAATGCAGCGTCCTATGGGGTCATTCTGACCTGATCGCTCGCTGCAGTCCATCGCAGCGCAGCGATCAGGTTAGAACTGCGCATGCGCCGGCACATGGCTGACAGCCGACGGCTGTCTTTGCCTAGCGATTGCCTCTGCCTGATTGACAGCAGAAGGCTTTCATAGCCCTCCCTGTGCCGCATACTCTCTGACCCCCGGAGCCTTCTCTGCGCATCATGTCACAGAAGTGCCTCCCCGCCACAGCCGCGCCCAGATCCCCAGAGGCCCTGACTCCGCAACACAGCACTTGGGCTGCCAGCCTGGAAGCCCCGAGATGGCTAATGTAACAGATAGATTGGGTGATATCGTTGAGGGTAATGTCTGGACGCTGAATCAATGTAACAGGTGACAGTGCTGTGCAGTGCAGTGGCTGTGCAGTGTCACTTACACTGCACAGCACTCTCACCTTTTACATTTATTCAGCGAGTCAGTTCTGCCATCCAGTCACTATTGTTAGCGCCGGTGTCACCGGCGCCGCATTATAGAGAAGTAGACGCACGAAATAAACTACAGTTACCAGCAGCCCTTAGCGCCGAAGAATTCCAGCGCTAAGGCCTGCTGGGAGCTGTAGTTTATTGAGTGCATCTTCTTCCCTGTAATGCGGCGCGTTTGGACACCGGCGCTAACAATAGTGTTTGGCTGCTGTGCGAGCCTCCAGGAGAGCCATTGCCAAAGGGAGGACAGGAGGATGCAAGAGAAGCATTATTACCCCCCCCCCCGCTCCCTGCTCGCAGTACCTCCGTGCCCCATCCGCGGCGGTGATACGTGTTAAACACCTGTGATATGTTCTGCCAACAGTTGTATGTTCCACTCTGCATCTGCCCCAAAAAGTGTAACATAGATTTAGGTAAATTCAATTTATCCGTGAAATTGCGGTAATTTACCATGATTGCCATTTTTGCGATTTTCATGGCTGTTTTGCCATGAAAAAGGGCTTTTCTCGGGTATGCACGCTCCCTCGATTCGCCAATTGCAAATTTGCGAAAACGGGCTTACCGTGAAAGTCGATGATTTAAAAAAAATGTGAAACAAATTATAGAAAGCTAATTTTTTTTCAAGCTAAATAAGTGCTAAAATTACATTTGGGGAATATAAAAATAGGTATAAGTATATATTTGGGTCATTTTAGGGTGCTTTAAAAAAAAAGTGGAAATAGACCAATTACTCATACCTGCAAGTCTAAAAACACTTGTTCCACTCATAAAGGACAGCAATATACCTGTCCCATACCTTGTACCCCAATTTCCATTTTGTACTTTTTCACCCCAAAAATGATGTCATTATTGGCAAATAAAAAATAAGTAAAAACTTCTAAGTGCCTAATTAGTCATTCAGGGGGGTGTCCCAGGAATTCTGAACCAAACCTCGACATTTGCTACTTAAAATAGGGATTTCTCCAAACTTTTCATCTGCTCAGAGGTGGTGAATTGCAATTTTACCATAAATCCATTTTCGCCTACAATTGAATAGGTACTTTAAGTGGCTTGCATGTAAAATCATGTTTTTTTACTACAAAAATGGCTTTTCACGGCTAATTTGATTTTCAAATCATATATCATGCTCAATCTCCTTTCTAAAATGATCTGTTATTGCACATATCACGCCCATAGTAATCAAGTTTAGCTGTGTAAAGGGTTTGGGACCTAATTCAAACCTGATCGCAGCAGTGAATTTGTTAGCTAATGGGCAAAACCATGTGCACTGCAGGGGGGGGGGGGGGGCATATACAACATGTGCAGAGAGAGTTAAGGGGGGTACTGACGGGAGAGATGTGTGCTGAGCGATCTTAACACAGACCGCTCAGCACACATCTCTTCCCCCCGCTCAGCACAGCGCGATGTGCTGAGCGAGGGGATGGACGGACGGGGGGACGCTCACTTCACACAGCGGTGAAGTGAGATACCCGCTAGATTGAGCCTGCATGCAGGCTCAATCTAGCACCGGCGATAGCGATGCGCGGGGGCCGCGCATCGCTATCGCTGGGGGGCATACACACGGCAGATCCGTGCTTAAAATCTAAGCAATCTAGTCAGATTGCTTAGATTTTAAACACAGATCTCTCCGTGTGTACCCCCCTTTTGATTTGGGTGGGGTGTGTTTAAACTGAAATCTACATTGCAATGTAAAAATAAGGCAGCCAGTATTTACCCTGCACAGAAACAATATAACCCACCCAAATCTAACTCTCTCTGCACATGTTATATCTGCCCCACCTGCACTGCACATGGTTTTGCCCATTAGCTAACAAATTTGCTGCTGCGATCAGATCTGAATTAGGCCCTTGGTGCCTCGCTACCCCGGGGGTAGCAAGCTGAAATGATGATATCACACCCCCTCCCCCCCAGGGCAGAAACAGAACGGGTGTGGAAGGGAGTGAAAAGAATTGAATACTGCCCAGTGACTGCATCTCAGCATACTGTATGTATGGCCATCACCCAACAACTTTAACTGTTCCCTGCAGGATCCGTCATATCAATCCAGTTAAGAGAGGTGGATTACTTCCTAACTACTTTCTATTGCATGTTGTATAGTGAAGTCAATAAGGAAAGATTTGTTTAAGTGGATTTGTTGAATCAAAGGCGCTCGCATGTTCGACTCTATAGAACTGAATGGTCCAAATTCATGTGATATGTATCATCTGATTTTTCTCAGGGGCAAATTCCCTTCTGCAGATATAGGAATAACACCAAGAGGCATATACTAGGTTTCTCATACTATCGAGCATAACTTTAATCCATCATGCAAGGGTATGGTTTACCAATAATCATTGACCTACAGTATATATCTCAATTACCTGTCATATGCACCCTGCCTTGTCTCCTCATCCCTCTGTTTCCTTGGCTCTAATCACTTTGGCAAGTGACAGCTTAATTTCTTGTGATAGATGACAGCACTAAACAAGGAACATGGCCGACGTGCTGCCAATGAGCAAACAGCAGCGTCTTCTCTCTCCAAGTCCATCTTGGAGGTACAGGGTGAAAGGCTGACAATGCAATTGAAAAAGCAACAAAAATAAACAAAATGTAACAAAACAAAAAAAAAAAAGAGCAATGCTTAGCCATATACAATCTAATTTCACTTTGCCTATTCCCAGGTGAGAATGTCCTAAAAATCAAACTGTGGACCCTGTCCATTTGTGGCTGGTACAGGTACATATGCACAGGCAATTAACACTGAAGACCTCCCCCTACTGGCCACACAAGTGTACTGTAGCTCAGTCTTCTATCCCAGGCACAGTGACTAACTCAGTTTGTGGATGGTACAGGTACATATAGCACAGCCAGGCAGTTAACACTGAAGACCCCCCTACTGGCCACGCAAGTGTAGCTCAGTTCTCTTAATCCCAGGCACAGTGGATAGCTCCACCTGGGCAATGCTCAATGAGGACATGGGCCCGCAAATGCAGACTATATACAGTATGGAGGTTGACGTAACAAAAATAAACCTGTTTGGACTCTCTTTTGCTCCTAGCATAGGGCAGCTGAGCGCTGATGATGATCACTAGTATAAACGAGGTCCACGCTCACATCTCAGGTCTGCATATGGACAAACATCTTCCTTCAACACCATCTGAAATGTGCAATGATTTGCAGTATATTTACATATGTCAAAAGGAAAACATGGGGCCAACTCTATACCGATGCACAGTTGAGCGATTTTTCTTGCACTGCTCATGTGTCTGAGTCACACTGCGCATACTTCACTATTGGTAAGCAGGACGATTGTAGAGAATTATTATTATTTTTTTACACCGCTGGGTTTTCAAAGTAGAAAGCCCTGTTTGCATTTTTTTAAAATTGGATACTGTGAGTATCGGGAGCGCGCATACCCGCAGTAATCTAAAATTGGTCAGGTCAGCAAGGTTTTTTTGCAGGCAAAACCTTGCGCCCAATTGGATACCCCGAATAGTATTCCTCTAATGTTTGATGGTGCGACTGATGTGCTACCGATTGTGCGTCTTTGTACGCAAGTGGCGGATTAGAGATGCAAACTAACACACAAAAAGGATAAGCCTCAGCACAAAAAAGAAGAATATGAATACGTCCCTTGATATTTGAATGTGGGCACAGATGCTCCTGTCCGGGTTCTTCAGGTAGGTAATGTCCAATGAATGTACTCCAAATATGAAAAGTAGAGCAGAAAAACAACCAATGTGTAGTGTATCTCAATAAACAGAAATATGTCTCTAAATAGAGTTGCAGACATCAAACTCCGGTTTACCCCACTCACTCAGCTAGAAGTGAATATGTGCCCATCAAGGTATCTTATCATGCCCTCAGCTGTCTCTTACTGTATTCATCCACCCTCAAAGTGTGAAGTGAAGGTTATACCCCTTTTCCACTAGCTTTAAAAACATGGGTAAATGTGTGGGGGCGCGCATTTACCCATGTTTTTTCCTAGTGGAAAAAGGTCCCCCTGCAAGTTCCCGGATCAAGTGATCTGGGAATCCTACCCGGGTAGCTTGCCGGGTTGAACACGTGTTCAACCCGGTAAGCTGTGTAGTGTGAACGGGAGCCGTGTCGATGCGACACGGCCCCCGTTCACAGTGAATGGAAGGGCGGCGCTGGGAGATCATGTGATCTCCCAGCGCCGCCACTGCCACGTCAGCAGCAGCGTCACCAATCCGGCAATATGCCGGGTTGGTGAGCGCTGTGGGAAAGGGGGCTGTAGCACGGGTCGCAGCCGTGTCAGGCTCTCGGCTGCGACCCGTGCTACAGATGGAAAAGTGGTATAAGTGATATAGATCAGGAACAGAACAATTCGTAGGATGTAAAGCATACCCCAAAACTCACAAGAGAGATGCATTAGAGATGCAGCCATTGGACCATTGACGTTTCTATAATGGGTGCAATGTTTTCCTAGCCAAGATGCCACCTATATTTTATGCCAAGTGCCACAGTAAATTTCTGACACACGGACAACGTACTGTAGGCATACTTATCACTTACATATTAAAATCCAACTGATCTTCTCCTTTCTTGAAGAGCATATAAAAAGCGTATATGTTTTTGTGTTCCAAAATGTATATTTTAGCTATATTTTTGCCTTTCAGCACTGTCTATAGTAGATATTCTTACAAACTTAAAGAAGGAGAAAAGAGTCTCACTGTGAATTGTAATTTGCATATCATTACCCAGAGTTTTGGAATTCAGTGGAGGCGCTCAACGCTCTGTGATTTATCATGAATGCAACTGAGACTTTTGAATGTGCATAAAAGTGTTTTCGGCATTATTATAAACTACATGAAAATGTTGCAGTTAAAAGAATTTTATTTTAATAGTGGTTCTAGCGCAAAGAAAGAAGTGTCTCGTCCACAGTTATAATTCCAAATGATGTGTTTCAATGGCGAAAAAACATTTCCATCTCTCATGTGTTTATATTTTTGTGATGTTGAAGTGTCAAAAATGTACAGTGTTTTGGGAACCCACTGGTAGGAGTCACTCAAGTGCTTTCCTGGAGCGAAGAAAGGAGAACTAATGGCACATGTTTTAGAATCCTTAACACTTAGATATTTGCTTTCATTAATCTGAATTTTGCAACACAAATCAAAGGAAAAATATTGTCTGGTTATGATGGTTTTTAAGGTTTGTTGGGTTTCTAGGGTCTGAAAACTTTTTTTTGTTGTTGATGAGGTGTCTTGTCACCTAGCAACAGCTAGTGGGCAGGAAGTAATCTATATTATTCAGCACCAGCTGGTGGGTAGTGCTATAAGCAGAGTCTGTCACTGGCACACTCGCAGCATCGCTTAGCCAAGGTCGCTGGTTTCCTGCGCACCGACGTCATTGCTCTTTGGCTTAAGGACTGGTCACTATGGAAACCACAGGCAGCATCCTCGCTTTTCATAGATTGCACTCTCCTCCCAGATGGCCATTAGTAGGGGCTGTGTTTACTGACCTCAGTTCATTGGCTTGGATTTAACACGTTTGCTGTTCCTTTTGTGGAAATATCATTATTATGACAAGATGCTTTCCATGTTGTGTCCATTCACCAAAATTACGGGTGTTTCCTGAGATATTAATGGGAGAATAAATATATCAGAGGAAAGTTATGGTGTTTGGCCTGTTCATTAGCACTGTACACCTTCACATGGTGGATGTTAAATTGGCAACAGTCAAATTCCACTTCAGGCTAGGGATGTGTGCATTCCCCCGTGTTTTGGTTTTGGATCTGGATTCATCTTCATGTTTTGGTTGTGCAAAACCACTTCCAAGTGTTTTGGTTCAAATTCGAATTTTGGTTCTGTTTAAAATTGATTTAATTTTTTTTATAATCATTGTGTCATGCCTTCAGCTAATGTTTGTTATACTGTGTATCTATCTTATCTCTATTTACATTAATTCATGTTATCAGCCCTATCTAGTGGTCAGCACTGTAGCCCAATTGTGAACCTGATAGCCCACCATAGCAAGGTTCTCAGTGTATTCTGGGTAAGAGAAAACTAAGAGCAGCCATTTTCTACTTCCCTCATGGTCCTAGCCAGACATCACATTGCTCAACCTCAGTATAGAATCTGATGGTAAGAGATACTGGAGTTTATTTACTAAGCCTTGGATCGAATTAAGTCGACAAAGATAAAGTACCCTAAGCGCGAGGGGATACGGTGCACTAATTGGGGTTCCCCGTCACTTTACGAAGAAAAGGACACCAAAGAAAAGTAAAAAAACTCATGTTGACTTTTTGATCTGTCGACCTAGTACATGTCGACCTAATGACCCTGTCGACCTAGTGACCCTGTCGACCTAATGCATGTCGACCTAATGACTGTTGACCCAACAACCCATACCGTTTTGCAGCCATATAAGAACTGTTGTAATCGTTGTTAAATAAGATTTCCCGTGCAGTGCCATTGGGTAACTATCATTGCTGAATACTGACATACATATCTTATTACCAGAAAGAGCTAATGATAGCAATGCAATTGTGGTCAATAGCGCTTAGATGTACAGTATAGGGCAATGGAAACAATAAGCCAGACTGCTGGTGAAAATACTTTTTATTTGCTGTTAATAGGGCATTCTGCCC
This sequence comes from Pseudophryne corroboree, assembly GCF_028390025.1. Classification (NCBI taxonomy): domain Eukaryota; kingdom Metazoa; phylum Chordata; class Amphibia; order Anura; family Myobatrachidae; genus Pseudophryne; species Pseudophryne corroboree. Next base: position 757,497,098 of record NC_086449.1, read on the forward strand.
ATGGAAAAATTGTACTGTACATTTTAAATGGAAAGTTAGTTTTGTTTCTCCAGCATTGTCAAAAGTGCTGAAAAGGATAAGAAGCATCAGTGCATAAGTGATCCACAGTTGGATTTGCTGAATGATCTGAGGCTCGGGATTTTTCAAGTGGACAGTTTTGCAAACAATTTAAAGTTTATTGAGCTTCCAGGCAGCCAACTGTTACAATGTTATTGATTTGAATTAAATTGTTGTTTACTACTCAATTCTGTTTCAGTACTTAAATGTCACAACAGTGATGGGCAACCTGGTATACAACTTGCTCCCAAATTCCCTTATGGATGCCCATTATCTACAAAATGCAACCACATACACTCAGACCCCCATATACCGTATGCTAACACATGCCCTCAGATCCCGTCTAGACCCCTACATGTGCCCTTATATGCTTTCTATTTACTTTCACTCTCCACAAGTTCCCTAATCATTAGCACTCCCAACATGTCCCCAAATCATTGAATAGTATACACTCCTTACCTTGGAAGAATTGCCCTCCTCAAGTGCTTCTGATTGTGGTTGTGCTGTGTGACCTACCTGTTTGCAGAAGACAACACACCTGTTCAAGTTTTATTCACTGTGTTACGTATAACAAAGCAGAGAATACTCCAGTGTGGGTACATCCGTCTCTGTTGCCAGAGCAACCAAAAGTAATTGTGGAAATGTTTTCCTGTTTTACTCTAGTTTTTCGTTGTGACCACAATTCTCCCATTTAGGGGCCCAACAAGAATTCAAATAAATCCTGAGGAATATGGGAGAGCCAGTGCAATAATAGCTGACACTGGGCCTAATTCAAGGTTGATTGCAAAAGTAATATCTTCCTCTAATGGGCAAAACCATGTGCACTGCAGGTGCGGCAGATATAACATGTGCAGAGACCGTTAGATTTGGGTGGGGTGTGTTCAAACTGAAATTCTAATTGCAGTGTAAAAATAAAGCATCCAGTAACTACCCTGCTCAGAAACAAAATAACCCACCCAAATCTAATCTCTCTGCACGTTACATCCGCCCCACCTGCAGTGCACATGGTTTTGCTCATTAGAGGAAGATTTTTCTTTTGCAATCAACCTTGAATTAGGCCCACTGTCTCTTTTTTGTTAAATGTGTAGAGAGATTGTATAGTTTTATTTTATATACTGCAAACATCATTTAATGTCCTACTTTTAAAATGGGCAAAAGAATAAAATTCTGTCAATGCAGCGATACACGTGTTATTTTTGTTTGTTTGTTTGTTTTTGGATAGGCATCTAAAGTTCATAGTAGAAATTTCAGACATTCTTAAAATCTTCATTTTCAACCAAAGTTGAAGGTCCAGGTCTTAGGAAAAAAATCATGTGCTACAAAAATCAGTTCACCTCCTGTTTTACATGTGTGAGTATCAACTTCTGCACCCCAGTGATACTCTTTGGATAGGCAACCACAGATTAAAGCTAAAATTGTGGCACTTCGAAATTTTCACCCAAAATTGAGAATCCGTGGCAGAGGAAATTTTTTATGTTATACAATAATTAATAAATTTGCTATTTCAAAATCAGATAGCAGAATCAGCTTCTGCCATCACAGTGATACACTTTTCATGGTCACCTAAAGTTTTTAAAATTTAAATTTTAAGACCAAAATAATTTTTTGGAGATGACTTAGTAGATGATTATAGATTCCTGCAAACTTGCGTTTTTACACAAGCTTTCTTTACATAATTTTGAGATGATCTGATTGGCTACAGGTTGTTCTATCTCCACCTATCAGATCATCTAAAAGGTCACATCAGCACCAGAGGAATGTGCTAATGTTGTGGGACTGTGTGTGTGTGAGAGAAACAATATCATGGATGGAGGATACTGGAGATAGGGAAGTAGGCAAATATGGATGGAGAGCAAAGAGCATATTTACCGCCCAAAGTAACTGTGTGTGCTGCTTTCTAACTGGTGCAGGAAAACGGTGACAAATGCATTCCTGTATGACAGCACATACATTCACCTTGTTAGGGCATGACCATTGTTTATGTACAGATAAAGAGCCTCACATCTTTGTTATAGCATATACCTGCTACCAGGTAGGTGTTTTTGACCTTGTATTCAATAAGTAACTTGAGAAAATAAAAGTAGGTGATTAGGGGGGTCATTCCGACCTGATCGCACGCTAGCTATTTTTTGCAGCACTACGATCAGGTCACAACTCGGCAAAACTGGACATGCGTATGCACCGCAATGCACAGGCGTGTCGTACAGGCAGGCTTGGACTGGCCCACAGGGGTACAGGGGAAACTACCGGTGAGCCCCACTACCTGGGGGCCCACCTCCTCCTCTAAGGATCAGGTTCCAGACTGTGCACTTGAATTATACATCATACATATGTTACCTTATACTGGACTATGGTGTATTTGCTGTTATTAATCTGTTATTAATCTGGTACATTATCATGCATGCAGCAGATAAATTTACTGTATATATTTATGAAGGGGCCCAGACGTTGCACTATCTAATGGTTAGTCAAACCAGTGAGGTGGCAGGCCACACCCTCTCTGCGGACTGGCCACACCCCTAAACATGGCCCCTTCCACTGCATCCCCCCCGGTGGGCCCTACATGCCCCAGTCCGACACTGCGTACAGGTACAAAGCGGATCGGTGCTGGGCGACGGATTTAATGAAGAGTCCATTCGCACAGTCGATCGCAAGGAGATTGACAGGAAGAAGGGGTTTATGGGTGTCAACTGACCATTTTCCGGGAGTGGTTGGGGAAACGCAGGCATGTCCAAGCATTTGCAGGGCGGGTGTCTGACGACAATTCCGGGACTGGACAGGCTGAAGTGATCGCAGCGGCTGAGTAAGTTCAGACCTACTCAGTAACTACACAAAACTTTTTTGTACCGCTCGGCTGCACAGGCGTTCGCACACTTGCAAAGAGAAAATACACTCCCCCCATAGGCGGCGACTATCTGATCACAGCGCTGCAAAAAATTGCTAGCGAGCGATCAACTCGGAATGACCCACTATATTCGCTTCACTGAAAGCTACCAAGAATATTTGCAGCAATAATGGCATTAGTATTTCTCCCAAATAAAAGAAAACTAGATGATATGTTTGTACCCAGAAATAGTTATGCTATTTCATAATATATTGTGCCAGGGACAGCGTGATTCCTCATGAGGTTAATATGGAACGGCAGGCTTTTACAGGATTGGAACAGCAGCAACAGATCTGATAAAATCCAGGACTTGCAATAGGAAACTCACTCACCTCAATGTATCAGTACATAAATAAGTTATGGGGTTTTACTGTAATTCATGGATTGTACACTGCATTTAGGCTTGCAGCCCAACATCAAGGGACCCCATCTTACTGCAAGTCCTACTCTATCACCTACAGTTTTGAAAACCCAGTCACTGCTAGCATATCAGAATCAAATTGAAAATATGCTTCCAGGTTTATGTACTGATATATTGAGGTGAGTGATCTTACTAGAGTGAGTGTTGCGCTCTCAATATAATATAATTTAAGCAATGTGGTCACAGGACACTGCACCCTGGCCTGGGGGTGGTGTGTGCAGGTGTGCACCCTATTCCTGGGCATGGTGAGTGTGGTGATTTCCTGTATATGCATATAGTTGGTTCATTTTTAATTAACCTTTCTGTGATCACAGCTTTCTCATGCACCCCTTCTAAGCTCATGTACTTTAAATCTATGTCAACTGCTTCTTAGGTAGTAATTTAAAATCCCTAAGTTAGTTGGCAGGTGAGCTTTAAACTAGTGATGAGCGGGTTCGGTTTCTCGGAAACCGAACCCCCCCGAACTTCACCTTGTTTACACGGGTCCGAGGCAGGTTCGAACCTTCCCGCCTTGCTCGGCTAACCCGAGCGCGCCCGAACGTCATCATCCCGCTGTCGGATTCTCGCGAGATTCAGATTCTATATAAGCAGCCGCGCGTCGCCGCCATTTTCTCACTCGTGCATTGGAGATGATAGGGAGAGGACGTGGCTGGCGTCCTCTCCGTTTATTGTAGAACTAGAGAAGTTGATTGGTTTATTGCTTTTGCTTAATTGTGGGGAGGATTGGGGAGAAGCTGTTAGGAGGAGTACAGTGTAGAGTTTTGCTGATAAGTGACCACCAGTTTTTTTATCCGTTCTCTGCCTGAAAAAAACGCTCCATACCATATCTGTGCTCAGTGTGCTGCATAATATATCTGTGCTGAGTGCTCACACTGCTTAATTGTGGGGACTGGAGAGCAGCTATAGCAGGAGTACAGTGCAGAGTTTTGCTGACAGAGACCACCAGTATACGTTGTCTGCCTGAAAAACACTCCATATCTGTGCTCAGTGTGCTGCTTTATTGTGGGGACTGGGGACCACCAGTATAATTAATATTATATAGGAGGAGTACAGTGCAGAGTGCACTGCTGTACCTACCTCTGTGTCGTCACTCGTCATCCATTAAGTATACTATCCATCTACATTCTATACCTGTGGTGCATTTTAGACAGTTTTGCAGTTTGCTGACAGTGTCCACCAGTATACTATATATATATACTTATAGCAGTACGGTAGGCCACTGCTGTACCTACCTCTGTGTCGTCACTCGTCATCCATTAAGTATACTATCCATCTACATTCTATACCTGTGGTGCATTTTAGACAGTTTTGCAGTTTGCTGACAGTGTCCACCAGTATACTATATATATATACTTATAGCAGTATGGTAGGCCACTGCTGTACCTACCTCTGTGTCGTCACTCGTCATCCATTAAGTATACTATCCATCTACTTTCTTTACCTGTGGTGCATTTTAGACAGTTTTGCAGTTTGCTGACAGTGTCCACCAGTATACTATATATATATACTTATAGCAGTACGGTAGGCCACTGCTGTACCTACCTCTGTGTCGTCACTGGTCATCCATTAAGTATACTATCCATCTACATTCTATACCTGTGGTGCATTTTAGACAGTTTTGCAGTTTGCTGACAGTGTCCACCAGTATACTATATATATATACATATAGCAGTGCGGTAGGCCACTGCTGTACCTACCTCTGTGTCGTCACTCGTCATCCATTAAGTATACTATCCATCTCCATTCTATACCTGTGGTGCATTTTAGTTTTGCGCAGTAAATATAGTAGTAGGCCATTGCTATTGATACTGGCATATAATTCCACACATTAAAAAATGGAGAACAAAAATGTGGAGGTTAAAGGGAAAGATCAAGATCCACTTCCACCTCATGCTGAAGCTGCTGCCACTAGTCATGGCCGAGACGATGAAATGCCATCAACGTCCTCTGCCAAGGCCATGCCCAATGTCATAGTAGAGAGCATGTAAAATCCAAAACACAAAAGTTCAGTAAAATGACCCAAAAATCAAAATTAAAAGCGTCTGAGGAGAAGCGTAAACTTGCCAATATGCCATTTACGACACGGAGTGGCAAGGAACGGCTGAGGCCCTGGCCTATGTTCATGGCTAGTGGTTCAGCTTCACATGAGGATGGAAGCACTCATCCTCTCGCTAGAAAAAAGAAAAGACTTAAGCTGGCAAAAGCACAGCAAAGAACTGTGCGTTCTTCAAAATCACAAATTCCCAAGGAGAGTCCAATTGTGTCGGTTGCGATTCCTGACCTTCCCAACACTGGACGGGAAGAGCTTGCGCCTTCCACCATTTGCACGCCCCCTGCAAGTGCTGGAAGGAGCACCCACAGTCCAGTTCCTGATAGTCAAATTGAAGATGTCACTGTTGAAGTACACCAGGATGAGGATATGGGTGTTCCTGGCACTGGGGAGGAAATTGACAAGGAGGATTCTGATGGTGAGGTGGTTTGTTTAAGTCAGGCACCCGGGGAGACACCTGTTGTCCGTGGGAGGAATATGGCCATTGACATGCCTGGTCAAAATACAAAAAAAATCAGCTCTTCGGTGTGGAATTATTTCAACACAAATGCGGACAACAGGTGTCAAGCCGTGTGTTGCCTTTGTCAAGCTGTAATAAGTAGGGGTAAGGACGTTAACCACCTCGGAACATCCTCCCTTATACGTCACCTGCAGCGCATTCATCATAAGTCAGTGACGAGTTCAAAAACTTTGGGTGACAGCGGAAGCAGTCCACTGACCACTAAATCCCTTCCTCTTGTAACCAAGCTCCTGCAAACCACACCACCAACTCCCTCAGTGTCAATTTCCTCCTTACCCAAGAAAGCCAATAGTCCTGCAGGCCATGTCACTGTCAAGTCTGACGAGTCCTCTCCTGCCTGGGATTCCTCCGATGCATCCTTGAGTGTAACGCCTACTGCTGCTGGCGCTGTTGTTGCTGCTGGGAGTCGATCGTCATCCAAGAGGGGAAGTCGGAAGACCACTTGTACTACTTCCAGTAAGCAATTGACTGTCCAACAGTCCTTTGCGAGGAAGATGAAATATCACAGCAGTCATCCTGCTGCAAAGCAGATAACTCAGGCCTTGGCAGCCTGGGTGGTGAGAAACGTGGTTCCGGTATCCATCGTTAATTCAGAGGCAACTATAGACTTGATTGAGGTACTGTGTCCCCGGTACCAAATACCATCTAGGTTCCATTTCTCTAGGCAGGCGATACCGAAAATGTACACAGACCTCAGAAAAAGACTCACCAGTGTCCTAAAAAATGCAGTTGTACCCAATGTCCACTTAACCACGGACATGTGGATAAGTGGAGCAGGGCAGACTCAGGACTATATGACTGTGACAGCCCACTGGGTAGATGTATTGCCTCCCGCAGCAAGAACAGCAGCGGCGGCACCAGTGGCAGCATCTCGCAAACGCCAACTCGTTCCTAGGCAGGCTACGCTTTGTATCACCGCTTTCCAGAATAGGCACACAGCTGACAACCTCTTACGGCAACTGAGGATGATCATCGCAGAATGGCTTACCCCAATTGGACTCTCCTGAGGATTTGTGACATCGGACAACGCCAGCAATTTTGTGCGTGCATTAAATCTGGGCAAATTCCAGCACGTCCCATGTTTTGCACATACATTGAATTTGGTGGTGCAGAATTATTTAAAAAACGACAGGGGCGTGCAAGAGATGCTGTCGGTGGCCCGAAGAATTGCGGGCCACTTTCGGCATTCAGGCACCGCGTACAGAAGACTGGAGCACCACCAAACATTCCTGAACCTGCCCTGCCATCATCTGAAGCAAGAGGTGGTAACGAGGTGGAATTCAACCCTCTATATGCTTCAGAGGATGGAGGAGCAGCAAAAGGCCATTCAAGCCTATACATCTGCCCACGATATAGGCAAAGGAGGGGGAATGCACCTGACTCAAGCGCAGTGGAGAATGATTTCAACGTTGTGCAAGGTTCTGCAACCCTTTGAACTTGCCACACGTGAAGTCAGTTCAGACACTGCCAGCCTGAGTCAGGTCATTCCCCTCATCAGGCTTTTGCAGAAGAAGCTGGAGACATTGAAGGAGGAGCTAAAACAGAGCGATTCCGCTAGGCATGTGGGACTTGTGGATGGAGCCCTTAATTCGTTTAACCAGGATTCACGGGTGGTCAATCTGTTGAAATCAGAGCACTACATTTTGGCCACCGTGCTCGATCCTAGATTTAAAACCTACGTTGTATCTCTCTTTCCGGCAGACACAAGTCTGCAGAGGTTGAAAGACCTGCTGGTGAGAAAATTGTCAAGTCAAGCGGAACGTGACCCGTCAACATCTCCTCCTTCACATTCTCCCGCAACTGGGGGTGCGAGGAAAAGGCTAAGCTTTCCGAGCCCACCCGCTGGCGGTGATGCAGGGCAGTCTGGAGCGAGTGCCACTGCTGACATCTGGTCCGGACTGAAGGACCTGCCAATGATTACTGACATGTCTGTCACTGCATATGATTCTCTCACCATGGAAAGAATGGTGGAGGATTATATGAGTGACCGCATCCAAGTAGGCACGTCAGACAGTCCGTACGTATACTGGCAGGAAAAAGAGGCAATTTGGAGGCCCTTGCACAAACTGGCTTTATTTTACCTAAGTTGCCCTCCCTCCAGTGTGTACTCCGAAAGAGTGTTTAGTGCAGCCGCTCACCTTGTCAGCAATCGGCGTACGAGGTTACTTCCAGAAAATGTGGAGAAGATGATGTTCATCAAAATGAATTATAATCAATTCCTCCGTGGAGACATTCACCAGCAGCAATTGCCTCCAGAAAGTACACGGGGACCTGAGATGGTGGATTCCAGTGGGGGCGAATTAATAATCTGTGAGGAGGGGGATGTACACAGTGAAAGGGGTGAGGAATCAGAGGATGATGATGAGGTGGACATCTTGCCTCTGTAGAGCCAGTTTGTGCAAGGAGAGATTGATTGCTTCTTTTTTGGTGGGGGCCCAAACCAACCAGTCATTTCAGTCACAGTCATGTGGCAGACCCTGTCGCTGAAATGATGGGTTCGTTAAAGTGTGCATGTCCTGTTTATACAACATAAGGGTGGGTGGGAGGGCCCAAGGACAATTCCATCTTGCACCTCTTTTTTCTTTCATTTTTCTTTGCATCATGTGCTGTTTGGGGACAATTTTTTGGAAGTGCCATCCTGTCTTGATTGACACTGCAGTGCCACTCCTAGATGGGCCAGGTGTTTGTGTCGGCCACTTGTGTCGCTTAGCTTAGTCAAACAGCCACCTTGGTGCGCCTCTTTTTTTCTTTGCATCATGTGCTGTTTGGGGACAATTTTTTGGAAGTGCCATCCTGTCTTGATTGACACTGCAGTGCCACTCCTAGATGGGCCAGGTGTTTGTGTCGGCCACTTGTGTCGCTTAGCTTAGTCAAACAGCCACCTTGGTGCGCCTCTTTTTTTCTTTGCATCATGTGCTGTTTGGGGACAATTTTTTGGAAGTGCCATCCTGTCTTGATTGACACTGCAGTGCTACTCCTAGATGGGCCAGGTGTTTGTGTCGGCCACTTGTGTCGCTTAGCTTAGTCAAACAGCCACCTTGGTGCGCCTCTTTTTTTCTTTGCATCATGTGCTGTTTGGGGACAATTTTTTGGAAGTGCCATCCTGTCTTGATTGACACTGCAGTGCCACTCCTAGATGGGCCAGGTGTTTGTGTCGGCCACTTGTGTCGCTTAGCTTAGTCACACAGCGACCTTGGTTTGCCTCTTTTTTTCTTTGCATCATGTGCTGTTTGGGGACAATTTTTTTGAAGGGCCAATCCTGCCTGACACTGCAGTGTCACTCCTAGATGGGCCAGGTGTTTGTGTCGGCCACTTGTGTCGCTTAGCTTAGTCACACAGCGACCTTGGTGCGCCTCTTTTTTTCTTTGCATCATGTGCTGTTTGGGGACTATTTTTTTGAAGTGCCATCCTGCCTGACACTGCAGTGCCACTCCTAGATGGGCCAGGTGTTTGTGTCGGCCACTTGTGTCGCTTAGCTAAGTCACACAGCGACCTTGGTGCGCCTCTTTTTTTCTTTGCATCATGTGCTGTTTGGGGATAATTTTTTGGAAGTGCCATCCTGTCTTGATTGACACTGCAGTGCCACTCCTAGATGGGCCAGGTGTTTGTGTCGGCCACTTGTGTCGCTTAGCTTAGTCACACAACAGCGACCTTGGTGCGCCTCTTTTTTTCTTTGCATCATGTGCTGTTTGGGGACAATTTTTTGGAAGTGCCATCCTGTCTTGATTGACACTGCAGTGCCACTCCTAGATGGGCCAGGTGTTTGTGTCGGCCACTTGTGTCGCTTAGCTTAGTCAAACAGCCACCTTGGTGCGCCTCTTTTTTTCTTTGCATCATGTGCTGTTTGGGGACAATTTTTTGGAAGTGCCATCCTGTCTTGATTGACACTGCAGTGCCACTCCTAGATGGGCCAGGTGTTTGTGTCGGCCACTTGTGTCGCTTAGCTTAGTCAAACAGCCACCTTGGTGCGCCTCTTTTTTTCTTTGCATCATGTGCTGTTTGGGGACAATTTTTTGGAAGTGCCATCCTGTCTTGATTGACACTGCAGTGCCACTCCTAGATGGGCCAGGTGTTTGTGTCGGCCACTTGTGTCGCTTAGCTTAGTCAAACAGCCACCTTGGTGCGCCTCTTTTTTTCTTTGCATCATGTGCTGTTTGGGGACAATTTTTTGGAAGTGCCATCCTGTCTTGATTGACACTGCAGTGCCACTCCTAGATGGGCCAGGTGTTTGTGTCGGCCACTTGTGTCGCTTAGCTTAGTCACACAGCGACCTTGGTTTGCCTCTTTTTTTCTTTGCATCATGTGCTGTTTGGGGACAATTTTTTTGAAGGGCCAATCCTGCCTGACACTGCAGTGTCACTCCTAGATGGGCCAGGTGTTTGTGTCGGCCACTTGTGTCGCTTAGCTTAGTCACACAGCGACCTTGGTGCGCCTCTTTTTTTCTTTGCATCATGTGCTGTTTGGGGACTATTTTTTTGAAGTGCCATCCTGCCTGACACTGCAGTGCCACTCCTAGATGGGCCAGGTGTTTGTGTCGGCCACTTGTGTCGCTTAGCTAAGTCACACAGTGACCTTGGTGCGCCTCTTTTTTTCTTTGCATCATGTGCTGTTTGGGGACAATTTTTTTGAAGGGCCATCCTGCCTGACACTGCAGTGCCACTCCTAGATGGGCCAGGTGTTTGTGTCGGCCACTTGTGTCGCTTAGCTTAGCCATCCAGCGACCTCGGTGCAAATTTTAGGACTAAAAATAATATTGTGAGGTGTGAGGTGTTCAGAATAGACTGGAAATGAGTGGAAATTATGGTTATTGAGGTTAATAATACTATGGGATCAAAATGACCCCCAAATTCTATGATTTAAGCTGTTTTTTAGGGTTTTTTGAAAAAAACACCCGAAACCAAAACACACCCGAATCCGACAAAAAAATTTCGGCGAGGTTTTGCCAAAACGCGTCCGAATCCAAAACACGGCCGCGGAACCGAACCCTAAACCAAAACCCGAAAAATTTCCGGTGCACATCACTACTTTAAACCCGGACGCATATTTTCAATTTGACTGTGATGTGATAGCAGTGGCCAGGTTTTCTAAAACGCTAGGTGATAGAGTAGGACTTGCAGTGAGATGGGCTCCCATGATGTTGGGCTGCAAGCTTAAATGCATTGCACAAACCATGAACTAAAACCCCATTATTTATTTATGTACTGATGTATTGATGTATTGAGGTAAGTGAGCTTACTATGGTGAGTGCTGAGCTCTCTGTATTATATATTTAAAAAAACTGTGCAGAAAATGGGAAACTCACTTAGAATCAAGATGGCCGATTTCAAGATGGCGCCCATGTTCGGTACATACCCTAAAAGATAGCCCACCTCACCCATACCTTACTGGAGTATTCAGTTTTCCCATGTCCTGCCCAGTTTTTTAAACAAAAGGGTGTACTGCGACTTCTGAATCACCCTGTATATATATATATATTTATATATATATGTTTTTCTTTATTAGATGTTATATAAATATTGTGAATAAAATCTGTTTTTTTTGGAGATGTTTCATCATGCACGACACTTCCACAAGTCAGTTTATTAAGAGATACCAGGAGTGAAGATCACATGCAGTGCAGTTAATCAATTAATTCCATGTTAATTAATGGAATCTTGACACTTGGGGAGGCCAGTAACCCTCCAGGACTGTGTTGGGTGGCCTTTCTCAGAATATACGATAACAAACTCATTCTCTCTCATTACCGGCCTGCGTTTCAGTCACATGGCAAAGAAAACTTCTGCATAATTATGATGACATTATCATGGCCCAGGGGATCAGAGAAGTGTTGATTGAAAATCAAGGCAGCATTTCAGTGTCCCCAGTGGAAAGAAAAATATACTTTATTTTCAAAGAACTAAAAAAGTGATATGTTTGCTTTGAAGATGATTACATTTGTTCAGGGGACTTAATTAAACTAGTTGATTGTTTTTTTTTTTAAAAAGCGGATTCTTGGAGGTACAATATGCTGAATGGAATTGCTTTATTAGTGCTATCTACAGTATCTATTTTTATTATTTTAAAGTGTGCTAGAGTTTCGTTGGCAAATTTGAGAAGAAAACAAAAAGCACATTTCTCAGAAAACAGAGATTCCCGGGCTCTGGATTGTGTTGGTACTTACAGTGTGATCTGCTCTACTCAAATCCAGGCTTGTCCTAATTTACCAGTCTTTAATCAAAGCCCATTTTAGCTTCTCCCCCTCTCAGATAACCCCTCTGAAGATTCAATTATATTTCCTCATGTTCTGGGTTAATCAACCCACTGGTAAGCTTTATGTAATATAAAGACAGTCTGTATACTGTATGTGGCGTCTTCCTTGTGACAAATAGCATATTATCTACCGTATTTCTCTCTCTCTCTCTCTCTCTCTCTCTCTCTCTCTCTCTCTCTATCTATATCAATCTATCTATTTATCTATCTATCTGGACTGGCCCACAGGGGTGCAGGGGAAACAACCCCCCAGTGGGCACCACTGCCTGGTACCCCTCCTCCTCCTCCTCTAGAGATCAGGTTCCACACTGTGCACAGGATTATGGTGTATTTTTGACAGTGCATTGCTGACAGGGCCGCCATCAGGGGGGTGCTGGGGGCACATCTGTCCTGGGCCCAGCCTCTCTGACAGAGAGAGGAGGGCCCGGGATGCTCATGCAGCCACCTTCCTGCCTGCCGCCGTTTCCGCGGTTGTCCCCGCTGTTCTGCCGCTGTCCTCCGACCCTCCAGCAGCTGTATTGAAAACTTCCCTCCCAAAATGGCAACCGCCAAAGAGGAGAAAGTTATTTAAGATACTAGAGGAGCCCTCTAGTATCTTGAATAACTGTCTCCTCTGAGGCGGCCATTTTGGGAGGGACATTTTCAAAACAGCTGCAGGAGGACGGAGGAGAGCAGAAGAACAGCGGGGATGGAGGCAGGCAGGCAGCGGTATTAGCATCCCGGGCCCTCCCGACAGCGGCACATGTATGTATGTATGTATGTATGTATGTATGCATGCATGTGTGTGTGTGTATATAATACACACACACACACACACACACACACACACACACACACACACACACACACACACACACACATTCATTAACTGGTGCAATTCTAAAGCTGACTCCTCCACAGTGGGGGGCTGCCTATTTTGTCAGTCCTGGCCAGTGCCGTAACTAGGCATTTTAGCGCTGTGTGCAAGAACCGACATTGGCGCCCCCCCCCGTACAAGATAGGCGCAGTGGCTTCACGGGAAGGGGCGTGGCAACAAAATAATAGCAATTCATACTACGGTGCACAGTAGTCTCCATTATTCAAATTATGCTGCACAGTAGCGCCACTACACCAGGTAGAGCCCCTTTTATACATTACAGCAGACAGCATCCCCCTTTTTACACATTGCGGCAGCCAGTCCCCCTTTTTACACATTACGGCAGCCAGGACCACTTTTTACACATTGCGGCAGACAGGACCACTTTTTATACATTGCGGCAGCCGGGACCCCTTTTTACACATTACGGCAGCCAGTCCCCCTTTTTACACATTGCGGCAGCCAGGACCACTTTTTACACATTGCGGCAGACGGCACCCCTTTTTACACATTGCGGCAGATGGGACCACTTTTTACGCATTGCGGCAGCCGGGACCCCCTTTTTACACATTGCGGCAGCCAGGCCCCCTTTATACACATTGCGGCAGCCAGGACCCCTTTTTACACATTGCGGCAGATGGGACCACTTTTTACGCACTGCGGCAGCCGGGACCCCTTTTTACACATTGCGGCAGACAGGACCACTTTTTACACATTGCGGCAGACAGGACCACTTTTTACACATTGCGGCAGACGGGACCCCTTTTTACACATTGCGGCAGCCAGGCCCCCTTTATACACATTGCGGCAGCCAGGACCCCTTTTTACACATTGCGGCAGATGGGACCCCTTTTTACACATTGCGGCAGATGGGACCCCTTTTTACACATTGCAGCAGACGGTGTCCGAGAGAGAGAGAGAGAGAGAGAGAGAGAGGGAGGGAGAGAGAGAGAGAGAGAGACATACTTACCTTCTCCCTGCTGACAGGCTCCTCGTGCAGCTTCCTCTCGGTGCAGGCAGGTGAGAAGGAGGAGGAGGGAGGGGGAGCAGAGAGCCGCAGCAGCGCTGTTTGATTGGTAGTAAGCGCCGCTGCAGCATCCCCCTCTCCTTCTGTATTGGCTGCCTGGCGCTGCTGTGGATGCTGGGATGCATCCCAGCATCCACAGCAGCGCCAGGCAGCCAATACAGAAGGAGAGGGGGATGCTGCAGCGGCGCTTACTACCAATCAAATAGCGCTGCTGCGGCTCTCTGCTCCCCCTCCCTCCTCCTCCGCTGCCCGGCGCTCCTGTCTTCTCTCTTCACAGTGCGGCGCACGGCGCAGTTCAGAGGCGGCATGTAATGAGTCAATTTGACTCATTACATGCCGCTGGCCGTGCGCCCCCAGGGCAACTGCGCTGTGTGCCAAGCCCCCTTGGCACACACGTAGTTACGGCCCTGGTCCTGGCACCGCAATTTCTGATGGCAGCCTTGATTGCTGCTATTAATCTGGTACATTAAAATGATTGAGTAATCCGTCTGGATTAATTGGAAACAACAGGTACTGTATCCTAATGAAGTGATTATTTTTTTTTAATTCTGATTGGACACCACTGGTTTAAATATGGATCCAAGGAGAAACCACATACCTCTGATGAAGCCGTCACCGCACTTACTGACAGGGAAACCGGTTAGGGTGTGCTGCTGATGACCCTGACTACCACTTGTTATTTTCTATAACTCCATGTACCACAACTAACCAACTACTGCAGAAAATGATATTGGTAACGGAGATAACAGCTGAATAGAGAGTGCTGGAGTGGAGATCTGATACCAGTTTTGGAGCACTGATAGAGGAGAACCTGGACACAGAGAAACATAATTTGCAAACAGACTGCAGCCGGGGATGTGAGTATTGATTGGAGCACCTGTTTAACATCCAATCGGGTGTTTGCTCTTTCCCCCATCTGACAAGCAGTTGCTCTCACCCAGTCCCATGTATAGAAAAGGACTGCTTCTGATACTATGTGGATAACAGCAATACTATTGAAGTTGTGGGGTATTGCTTACATATACTGTATGCATACTTGCCTACCTGACCCTCTCCATGAGGGAGAAAATGCTCTGTTCCTGGACTTTCCTGGTAATGTATGATTGCCATCACCTGTGGTGAAACACCTTTCTTATCAATTAACTAGCTCACCACAGGTGATGGCAATCATACATTACCAGGAAAGTCCAGGAACAGAGCATTTTCTCCCTCATGGAGAGGGTCAGGTAGGCAAGTATGACTGTATGTATATAATTACCTCTCCTTTCTAGCTAATTAAGAAAACGTTAATTTACTAATGTTTCTTGAGAAAGAGTCTTATTTTGGATAGGACTGGGCTGAAATGTAATTTTGAAAGGTCAGAGGTAGGACAACCCTCAAAGTTCTGAATATGATATACAGTAAATGCCACAAAAATGTGAACCCTCTTGAATATCAGTCAAAAAGTGTTTTACGGTTGCAAAATTCAAAACCACTGATACAGTATTTTATTTTTATTTTTTGTATTTGGGGGTAATAAGTAAATTGCAAGCAAAACAAGTTTGTGATCTACCGTGTCTTGCCAACCTAACTTAATAATTTTAGTAGTTATTTTGTCATATTTCCCATCCAGGTTCAAATCTTATCTGGTCTTATATTAAGATTATTAGCTGTAAATTTAGCATATATCTTGTGATCAGTATGTTCAACAAAACATTGGCCTGTAACCAGAGTATTGGAAAGGACCCCTCTTTAGATATAACAGTTATCGGGGGTACGGATGGTGTAATGGTTAGCATTACTGCCTCACAGCACTGAGGTCATGGGTTTGATTCCCACCATGGCCCTAACTGTGTGGAGTTTGTATATTCTCCCCGTGCTTGCGTGGGTTTCCTCCGGGTACTCCGGTTTCCTCCCACAAATCTAAAAATATACTGTAGGTTAATTGGATCCCAACAAAATTAACCCTAGAGTGAATGCATGTGTGTGTGTACATGTGGTAGGAAAAATAGATTGTAAGCTCCGCTGGGGCAGGGACTGATGTGTATGGCCAAATATTCTCTGTAAAGCACTGCGGAATATGTGTGCGCTATATAAATAACTGGTAATAAATAAATAATAAATATATGCTTCTAACAATTTGAAGTAAAAATATTTAACATCATAGAATTATTGATAGTTTGATGAAGCAAGGCATCTAGTTTCTGAAAGTAAATTACAGTACTCCTGGGCTTTCCCCATTGGCTGATGAAGATATACCGCATCACATTCAATGACAGATATGTAAGAAAGACAGAAGTGAAGCTTTCATATTTTCCTAAGCATTTCAGAAAGCTATAAGTCCCCTATGATCCATACTTCTTCTTATACGTATGCTTAGCTTAATAGCTGTCATCATCACCATCAAACTGTACTTGCACCTGCTGTATACATTGGGCAATCCAGAGCTGGATTAAGGGGGGTGCCCTGGGGGTAAGCACCCAGGACCTTCCTTTCTAAAAGCCCCCCCCCCCCCGCTAGCCACCACAGATCGGATGCTGACCTGGGCAGAGGTGTCTGGGGCTCTCTCCTGGGGTCCAGCCATCAATCCACTCCCAGGAGAGAGGCTCCCGCACCGGCCACCGTGATCTGCAGCCAGCTGCCGGATTGGAGCTTTCACTGTCTACACCCAGCAGTGCCCAGGAGTGAGGCCCCCACACCGACTGCCACACCCTGCACCTGGCAGCACCACGGCTGCAATCCAGCGAGGCCTCCGTGTCCTGCAGCGCTGCTTCTTCGGCTGCTGCAGCACCGGCATCACGCGACCCCTGGGTCCCATCTCCCAACTCCTGTCGGCTGCCCAGGAGGTATAGTAGGACTTGCGCTGGTGCGGACCATGGGAGAGGAGGTCCTCCCTGTGTTAGGTGCCCCGGGCCCCACAAAGCCTTAATCTGTCCCTTGTGCAAGCAGGTATATTCCTTACCAATCTGCATAGCCTACTATCCGTCGCCTGCCCTCACGGAACATTGCCAACATGAGAATAGACAGTTACAGCCCAGTTACATCCCTTCAGTTACAAGAGAAGATGCCATTGATATTTATAGAATTCTGAAACATCCATAGTTGCGTACACTTGGTCCCAAAGCCTGGACAATGCAAAAACACAGCTTCTATGGGGATATGCTACCTACCCCCTTCCCCCCAAAAAAAGAAAATAAATTTTGATACTGGGCCTCATTATTGTGAGTTACAGCCATGCCATCTGCATTGTCTGCAAATTATCCTTATCTACTGCATAGAAGAGTGTCCAGGATTTGCAAGAAAATTTTAGTCATAATAATTCGTAGCAACAGAAACTTAAGAAACCTTAAAAAAAATAATTTACAATAAATGTACAACACTGTACTTTTTTTAGGTTTTGCTGTAACAAACAGAAGAATAATAATAAAACATGATACTGTTTTTTTTTTCAACAGCCATTTTCTACTGAATAAATTAAATGTGTACGCGCTGTTAATTAATATAAAAATGTCTCGTGTCTAATAGCAATTAAAAAGGAGTAATGAGCTGGATGTTGCAAATTTTAGAGCGCTTTCGCCCCCCTCTCTTGAAAACGATCATCTTTGAAGAGGGTGTATCTTTATTAGCAGCGGAAAAAAGATGTCAGATGAAATATATGAAAATAAAGAGAGAATACATGAAAGGGACTTCCGATGTTCCGAGGGGAAATTGTTCTGGTGGTCTTGCAAGTGTGATGAGAACAAACAAGAATGAGAAAAAAAGGAAAACAGAAAAGAAACCTAAAAATTCCACATCAAAGGTACAACTTATTCGTATACTGTCAGTGGAAAGCTTCAAATCACAGACAGCATCAGAAGATGGTTTACCCCCCAAGTCTCGCCAATAGCTGCAACCACACTGCACATTGTGGTTTAGAATGAGTTTGCTAGCCATGTATATATTCAGGGCTGTTTTGTAGACCCGTCATACTGGGTTTGTACCTTCAGATCGCTCTTACTAGAAAATCTAACAAACAATTCAGTATAAAAAAAAATGTATTCATTTCAGAAACTAGTACTCAATCTGTAATAAAGAAAATGAAACAAAAAAAAAATTATAATTTCTGAAACTGCACTCAAATAAAATGAAAACATAATTAAAACATAAATTAAATCTTTGGGTTTCGTTTTTACCTCGCCATTCCGGAGAATGTCATACTGCACTGTGGGACTCACTCAGATACGGTTGCAACTTCAATGGTGTTGCAACTGAGCGATTATCGGTAGACTGTGCATGCATCGTGGCCACAGTGCGCACGGACAAAGGTACCTTTGCGATGCCTCTCGAAGTGAGAAATCAGTCGAAGAGTGATTGACAGGAAGAGACTGTTGGGGGAGGTTACGGGAGTATCTGCAAAAATGCAGATGTGTTGTGAGCATTTTTGGGACATGTTTTGGCGTGCGACTGCGATCTTGTATACATAAAACATTGCACCAGCATTGCAGTTCCCGCGATTCTGCACGGCCTTGGAGGCACTCTGTCATGACCGCAACCCAGATGCAAGAAACATTCACTTAGGGAGTGGATGTTTCTCCCATCTGTGTTGCGGTCATGGCAGAGAACACAGTTGCTGAGCATGTTGCAATGGATTCAGTGGGTGCCTGTGTTCTCTTGTATGCGGCTGCTACACTTGCTTTGCTTCGCAGTTCCATCACTTAAAAATATCGCTGCTGCATCAGTATTGCGACCGCACCTTAATGAGACGCTGTAATTGCCAGTTTCCGGGATGAAAAAGAGAGGGGGTGACTTCATTCACCTGCGCAGAGTGACTGGGGTAGGACTAGAGACAATTGCCGCTCAGACTTTCTACTTACAAAAAATGTCCCTGAAGCACTCAGAGCTCAGCTGACATAAAATGCCCCCCACATGCCATCAGACCACACACATAGTCTAAAACTCCACCCATATGCCAGTCAAACCCCCCTCCATTATACTTAGATGTCGCCCATATCGCACTGAGCTATTAAATGTTAGTTCCATCCATTCCCCACTGGCCTACAACACTTAGTAATGTCCTCCCTAAGGCTCGCTACCTTGGTTTGGGTATTGAGATGAATACCACAAGAGTATGCCAATAATGGTAGATATTGCCTACTGCAGAGGCGGACGAAACATTGATCGCGATCTACCGGTAGCTCCCGGAGCTCCCGTGGGTAGCTTGCGACCAACTTCAGTCATCTGCCGTCTCCTGGCGATTTGCAGCGTTCCCAGTGCTGCATTGTGCGGGTACGCGACTGACGTCATGCCGTCACCCGTGACCCACGCTGTGAGGAGCCTGTGCGCCATTGGATGCAGTCAACGGCGGCGGGAAGCGGGACTCCGGGAGCAGGCACAGCGTCATAGCAGGAAGCCAGCCAGCCTCTGAAGCCAGCCAGCCAGCTCCCAGCCAGCCTTTGAAGCCAGCCAGCTAACATGGATTACAGTATGTTGCACAGTATGTTGCACAGCAGGCTGTTCTGGAGTGGGAGGGGGAGGTTATGCTGCACATGAGAGTATCTGCACAAGGGGGGGAACTGCACACAGGGGGAGGGGGTATTGCACAGAGGGCTACTCACCACATGGTGGGGGAGTATGTTGCACAGCGGGTTGTTCTACAATGGGAGAGGGAGGGGGATATGCATTGCACATGGGGCTGTTCTGCATAAAGGGGGTATAGCACAGGGGGCTGTTCTGCATATATGGGGTATAGCACTGTGAGGAGGAGGGGGAATTCTGCACAAGGGGGAAATCTGCAAAACATTGTGTTTATTTAATATTAAAGTTTTTTTTGTAATGTGGAAATTACTATTGGTGCTGTTATTTAATGTTGTAATTATTAATGCTTTTTTTTTTTAATGTGTGCGTCCTTATTGGTGCTGTTATTTGATGGCGTCATTCTTAATGCTTTTTTTTAAATGTATGCGTCATTATTGGTGTTATTTGATGGCGTTAGTCTTAAATTAACAGCCATGCGCTGAAACAGCCAAGTTTGTATGCATGGACGGCGGTAGATCACCGGTAAGTAAGTGAACAAAAAGTAGATCCCAGGTCCGAAAAGCCTGCCCACCCCTGGCCTACTGTATATTAGCCAAACTAACACTGCAGACCACAGTCCCCATTTTCTCAATTGGGACCTTTGGCTTGGGCCAATGGGCCTAATTCAGACCTGATCGCTAGGCTGCATTTTGTGCAGCCTGCGATCAGGTCTGAACTGCGCATGTGTATGCACCGCAATGTGCAGGCATGTCGGTCTGCAGTGACGGGAAGTGCCGGGCAGCGACAAGAAAAGCAATTGCACGGGCGATCGCAAGGTGCCTGACAGGAAGAGGCCGTTTGTGGGTGGCAGTTGACCGTTTTTAAGGAGTGACCAGAGAAACGTAGGAGGGACCAGGCATTTGAAGGGAGGGTTCTGACGTCAGCACCGGCCCCGATCATCGCACTGGAAGAGTAAGTCCTGGGCTGTGCAGAGACTACACAAACTTCTATTTGTGCAGCTCACTGCACATGCGATCGCACCCCTGCACAGCGATTTCCCCCTCCCCTCTAGGCGGCGACTACCTGATCGCAGGGATGCAAAAAACGCGTCCTAGCGATCAGGTCAGAATTAGGCCCAATGTACCTAGCTCTAAAAAGCTATCCTTTGGAAGCTTTGCCCTATAGTCTAAAGTATCTTGGGAGATGGATCTTTAGATCCTCTCTGGCAGATGGACAGTCCACATGCAAGGTCTAATCACTGCTTATACACAGTACAAATAGATTCTTAGCCACTGCGGTACGCAAACAGTGAATAAGCTATCAATTGAACATGCCAGGACAGCATCCTACCGGAAACACTGTCCTGGCATGGCTACATTGGTAACTTACCCCATTAAGACATCTGTTACTGCAAATAATTAGCAATAAACAGACCCCAAATATTGAATTTTCTGCAATCTTTTGTTCAAATAAAACCATAAGTAGTATATTATAGGGATTCTTCATCAAAAGAATACTGTAACAGTGAACTACACATGGGTCACATATGTATAAGTATTACTCACTCCCCTACTCTGTTGCTACTTATTAAAAATGATACCCTGATCAAATCAAGTGGCAGCTGCCTTATAGTTCAGGGCTGCTGTTGGTAATACTCAATTTCAAGATTTAACTAGAGATGAGCGCCTGAAATTTTTCGGGTTTTGTGTTTTGGTTTTGGGTTCGGTTCCGCGGCCGTGTTTTGGGTTCGAACGCGTTTTGGCAAAACCTCACCGAATTATTTTTGTCGGATTCGGGTGTGTTTTGGATTCGGATGTTTTTTTCAAAAAACCCTAAAAAACAGCTTAAATCATAGAATTTGGGGGTAATTTTGATCCCAAAGTATTATTAACCTCAAAAAACATAATTTACACTCATTTTCAGCCTATTCTGAACACATCACACCTCACAATATTATTTTTAGTCCTAAAATTTGCACCGAGGTCGCTGTGTGAGTAAGATAAGCGACCCTAGTGGCCGACACAAACACCGGGCCCATCTAGGAGTGGCACTGCAGTGTCACGCAGGATGTCCCTTCCAAAAAACCCTCCCCAAACAGCACATGACGCAAAGAAAAAAAGAGGCGCAATGAGGTAGCTGACTGTGTGAGAAAGATAAGCGACCCTAGTGGCCGACACAAACACCGGGCCCATCTAGGAGTGGCACTGCAGTGTCACGCAGGATGTCCCTTCCAAAAAACCCTCCCCAAACAGCACATGACGCAAAGAAAAAAAGAGGCGCAATGAGGTAGCTGTGTGAGAAAGATAAGCGACCCTAGTGGCCGACACAAACACCGGGCCCATCTAGGAGTGGCACTGCAGTGTCACGCAGGATGTCCCTTCCAAAAAACCCTCCCCAAACAGCACATGACGCAAAGAAAAAAAGAGGCGCAATGAGGTAGCTGTGTGAGTAAGATTAGCGACCCTAGTGGCCGACACAAACACCGGGCCCATCTAGGAGTGGCACTGCAGTGTCACGCAGGATGGCCCTTCCAAAAAACCCTCCCCAAACAGCACATGACGCAAAGAAAAAAAGAGGCGCAATGAGGTAGCTGACTGTGTGAGTAAGATTAGCGACCCTAGTGGCCGACACAAACACCGGGCACATCTAGGAGTGGCACTGCAGTGTCACGCAGGATGTCCCTTCCAAAAAACCCTCCCCAAACAGCACATGACGCAAAGAAAAAAAGAGGCGCAATGAGGTAGCTGACTGTGTGAGAAAGATAAGCGACCCTAGTGGCCGACACAAACACCGGGCCCATCTAGGAGTGGCACTGCAGTGTCACGCAGGATGTCCCTTCCAAAAAACCCTCCCCAATCAGCACATGATGCAAAGAAAAAGAAAAGAAAAAAGAGGTGCAAGATGGAATTATCCTTGGGCCCTCCCACCCACCCTTATGTTGTATAAACAAAACAGGACATGCACACTTTAACCAACCCATCATTTCAGTGACAGGGTCTGCCACACGACTGTGACTGATATGACGGGTTGGTTTGGACCCCCCCCAAAAAAGAAGCAATTAATCTCTCCTTGCACAAACTGGCTCTACAGAGGCAAGATGTCCACCTCATCTTCACCCTCCGATATATCACCGTGTACATCCCCCTCCTCACAGATTATCAATTCGTCCCCACTGGAATCCACCATCTCAGCTCCCTGTGTACTTTGTGGAGGCAATTGCTGCTGGTCAATGTCTCCGCGGAGGAATTGATTATAATTCATTTTAATGAACATCATCTTCTCCACATTTTCTGGATGTAACCTCGTACGCCGATTGCTGACAAGGTGAGCGGCGGCACTAAACACTCTTTCGGAGTACACACTTGTGGGAGGGCAACTTAGGTAGAATAAAGCCAGTTTGTGCAAGGGCCTCCAAATTGCCTCTTTTTCCTGCCAGTATAAGTACGGACTGTGTGACGTGCCTACTTGGATGCGGTCACTCATATAATCCTCCACCATTCTATCAATGTTGAGAGAATCATATGCAGTGACAGTAGACGACATGTCCGTAATCGTTGTCAGGTCCTTCAGTCCGGACCAGATGTCAGCATCAGCAGTCGCTCCAGACTGCCCTGCATCACCGCCAGCGGGTGGGCTCGGAATTCTGAGCCTTTTCCTCGCACCCCCAGTTGCGGGAGAATGTGAAGGAGGAGATGTTGACAGGTCGCGTTCCGCTTGACTTGACAATTTTGTCACCAGCAGGTCTTTCAACCCCAGCAGACCTGTGTCTGCCGGAAAGAGAGATCCAAGGTAGGCTTTAAATCTAGGATCGAGCACGGTGGCCAAAATGTAGTGCTCTGATTTCAACAGATTGACCACCCGTGAATCCTTGTTAAGCGAATTAAGGGCTGCATCCACAAGTCCCACATGCCTAGCGGAATCGCTCCGTGTTAGCTCCTTCTTCAATGCCTCCAGCTTCTTCTGCAAAAGCCTGATGAGGGGAATGACCTGACTCAGGCTGGCAGTGTCTGAACTGACTTCACGTGTGGCAAGTTCAAAGGGCATCAGAACCTTGCACAACGTTGAAATCATTCTCCACTGCACTTGAGACAGGTGCATTCCATCTCCTATATCGTGCTCAATTGTATAGGCTTGAATGGCCTTTTGCTGCTCCTCCAACCTCTGAAGCATATAGAGGGTTGAATTCCACCTCGTTACCACTTCTTGCTTCAGATGATGGCAGGGCAGGTTCAGTAGTTTTTGGTGGTGCTCCAGTCTTCTGTACGTGGTGCCTGTACGCCGAAAGTGTCCCGCAATTTTTCTGGCCACCGACAGCATCTCTTGCACGCCCCTGTCGTTTTTTAAAAAATTCTGCACCACCAAATTCAAGGTATGTGCAAAACATGGGACGTGCTGGAATTTGCCCATATTTAATGCACACACAATATTGCTGGCGTTGTCCGATGCCACAAATCCACAGGAGAGTCCAATTGGGGTAAGCCATTCCGCGATGATCTTCCTCAGTTGCCGTAAGAGGTTTTCAGCTGTGTGCGTATTCTGGAAAGCGGTGATACAAAGCGTAGCCTGCCTAGGAAAGAGTTGGCGTTTGCGAGATGCTGCTACTGGTGCCGCCGCTGCTGTTCTTGCGGCGGGAGTCCATACATCTACCCAGTGGGCTGTCACAGTCATATAGTCCTGACCCTGCCCTGCTCCACTTGTCCACATGTCCGTGGTTAAGTGGACATTGGGTACAACTGCATTTTTTAGGACACTGGTGAGTCTTTTTCTGACGTCCGTGTACATTCTCGGTATCGCCTGCCTAGAGAAGTGGAACCTAGATGGTATTTGGTAACGGGGGCACACTGCCTCAATAAATTGTCTAGTTCCCTGTGAACTAACGGCGGATACCGGACGCACGTCTAACACCAACATAGTTGTCAAGGACTCAGTTATCCGCTTTGCAGTAGGATGACTGCTGTGATATTTCATCTTCCTCGCAAAGGACTGTTGAACAGTCAATTGCTTACTGGAAGTAGTACAAGTGGGCTTAAGACTTCCCCTCTGGGATGACCATCGACTCCCAGCGGCAACAACAGCAGCGCCAGCAGCAGTAGGCGTTACACGCAAGGATGCATCGGAGGAATCCCAGGCAGGAGAGGACTCGTCAGACTTGCCAGTGACATGGCCTGCAGGACTATTGGCATTCCTGGGGAAGGAGGAAATTGACACTGAGGGAGTTGGTGGGGTGGTTTGCGTGAGCTTGGTTACAAGAGGAAGGGATTTACTGGTCAGTGGACTGCTTCCGCTGTCACCCAAAGTTTTTGAACTTGTCACTGACTTATTATGAATGCGCTGCAGGTGACGTATAAGGGAGGATGTTCCGAGGTGGTTAACGTCCTTACCCCTACTTATTACAGCTTGACAAAGGGAACACACGGCTTGACACCTGTTGTCCGCATTTCTGGTGAAATACCTCCACACCGAAGAGCTGATTTTTTTGGTATTTTCACCTGGCATGTCAACGGCCATATTCCTCCCACGGACAACAGGTGTCTCCCCGGGTGCCTGACTTAAACAAACCACCTCACCATCAGAATCCTCCTGGTCAATTTCCTCCCCAGCGCCAGCAACACCCATATCCTCCTCATCCTGGTGTACTTCAACACTGACATCTTCAATCTGACTATCAGGAACTGGACTGCGGGTGCTCCTTCCAGCACTTGCAGGGGGCATGCAAATAGTGGAAGGCGCATGCTCTTCACGTCCAGTGTTGGGAAGGTCAGGCATCGCAAACGACACAATTGGACTCTCCTTGTGGATTTGGGATTTCAAAGAACGCACAGTTCTTTGCGGTGCTTTTGCCAGCTTGAGTCTTTTCAGTTTTCTAGCGAGAGGCTGAGTGCTTCCATCCTCATGTGAAGCTGAACCACTAGCCATGAACATAGGCCAGGGCCTCAGCCGTTCCTTGCCACTCCGTGTGGTAAATGGCATATTGGCAAGTTTACGCTTCTCCTCCGACAATTTTATTTTAGGTTTTGGAGTCCTTTTTTTTCTGATATTTGGTGTTTTGGATTTGACATGCTCTGTACTATGACATTGGGCATCGGCCTTGGCAGACGACGTTGCTGGCATTTCATCGTCTCGGCCATGACTAGTGGCAGCAGCTTCAGCACGAGGTGGAAGTGGATCTTGATCTTTCCCTAATTTTGGAACCTCAACTTTTTTGTTCTCCATATTTTATAGGCAGAACTAAAAGGCACCTCAGGTAAACAATGGAGATGGATGGATTGGATACTAGTATACAATTATGGACGGACTGCCACGGTTAGGTGGTATAAAAAAACCACGGTTAGGTGGTATATATTATAATAATAATACAATTATGGATGGACGGACTGCCTGCCGACTGCCGACACAGAGGTAGCCACAGCCGTGAACTACCGCACTGTACACTGGTTGATAAAGAGATAGTAGTATACTCGTAACAACTAGTATGACACTATGACGACGGTATAAAGAATGAAAAAAAAACCACGGTTAGGTGGTATATATTATAATAATAATACAATTATGGATGGACGGACTGCCTGCCGACTGCCGACACAGAGGTAGCCACAGCCGTGAACTACCGCACTGTACACTGGTTGATAAAGAGATAGTAGTATACTCGTAACAACTAGTATGACACTATGACGACGGTATAAAGAATGAAAAAAAAACCACGGTTAGGTGGTATATATTATAATAATAATACAATTATGGATGGACGGACTGCCTGCCGACTGCCGACACAGAGGTAGCCACAGCCGTGAACTACCGCACTGTACACTGGTTGATAAAGAGATAGTAGTATACTCGTAACAACTAGTATGACACTATGACGACGGTATAAAGAATGAAAAAAAAACCACGGTTAGGTGGTATATATTATAATAATAATACAATTATGGATGGACGGACTGCCTGCCGACTGCCGACACAGAGGTAGCCACAGCCGTGAACTACCGCACTGTACACTGGTTGATAAAGAGATAGTAGTATACTCGTAACAACTAGTATGACACTATGACGACGGTATAAAGAATGAAAAAAAAACCACGGTTAGGTGGTATATATTATAATAATAATACAATTATGGATGGACGGACTGCCTGCCGACTGCCGACACAGAGGTAGCCACAGCCGTGAACTACCGCACTGTACACTGGTTGATAAAGAGATAGTAGTATACTCGTAACAACTAGTATGACACTATGACGACGGTATAAAGAATGAAAAAAAAACCACGGTTAGGTGGTATATATTATAATAATAATACAATTATGGATGGACGGACTGCCTGCCGACTGCCGACACAGAGGTAGCCACAGCCGTGAACTACCGCACTGTACACTGGTTGATAAAGAGATAGTAGTATACTCGTAACAACTAGTATGACACTATGACGACGGTATAAAGAATGAAAAAAAAACCACGGTTAGGTGGTATATATTATAATAATAATACAATTATGGATGGACGGACTGCCTGCCGACTGCCGACACAGAGGTAGCCACAGCCGTGAACTACCGCACTGTACACTGGTTGATAAAGAGATAGTAGTATACTCGTAACAACTAGTATGACACTATGACGACGGTATAAAGAATGAAAAAAAAACCACGGTTAGGTGGTATATATTATAATAATAATACAATTATGGATGGACGGACTGCCTGCCGACTGCCGACACAGAGGTAGCCACAGCCGTGAACTACCGCACTGTACACTGGTTGATAAAGAGATAGTAGTATACTCGTAACAACTAGTATGACACTATGACGACGGTATAAAGAATGAAAAAAAAACCACGGTTAGGTGGTATATATTATAATAATAATACAATTATGGATGGACGGACTGCCTGCCGACTGCCGACACAGAGGTAGCCACAGCCGTGAACTACCGCACTGTACACTGGTTGATAAAGAGATAGTAGTATACTCGTAACAACTAGTATGACACTATGACGACGGTATAAAGAATGAAAAAAAAACCACGGTTAGGTGGTATATATTATAATAATAATACAATTATGGATGGACGGACTGCCTGCCGACTGCCGACACAGAGGTAGCCACAGCCGTGAACTACCGCACTGTACACTGGTTGATAAAGAGATAGTAGTATACTCGTAACAACTAGTATGACACTATGACGGTATAAAGAATGAAAAAAAAACCACGGTTAGGTGGTATATATTATAATAATAATACAATTATGGATGGACGGACTGCCTGCCGACTGCCGACACAGAGGTAGCCACAGCCGTGAACTACCGCACTGTACACTGGTTGATAAAGAGATAGTAGTATACTCGTAACAACTAGTATGACACTATGACGACGGTATAAAGAAAGAAAAAAAAATACCACGGTTAGGTGGTATATATTGTAATACAATTATGGATGGACGGACTGCCTGCCGAGTTCCGACTGCCGACACAGAGGTAGCCACAGCCGTGAACTACCGCACTGTACTGTGTCTGCTGCTAATATAGACTGGTTGATAAAGAGATAGTATACAATACATACAACAATATACTACTATACTGGTGGTCAGGCACTGGTCACCACTAGTCACACTGGCAGTGGCACTCCTGCAGCAAAAATGTGCACTGTTTAATTTTAAATTAATATAATATTATGTACTCCTGGGGGCTCCTGCTATAACAACCTGCAGTGCTCCCCAGTCTCCCCCACAATTATTATAAGCTTTGCCTTTTATACATTGATGTGCAGCACACTGGGCTGAGCTGAGTGCACACAGACTGAGTCACACTGTGTGACTGGCTGCTGCTGTGTATCGTTTTTTTTCAGGCAGAGAACAGATATAGCAGAGAACGGATATATTATATTAAAATAAATAAAAGTTAACTAACAACAACTGCACTGGTCACTGTGGTAAACTCTGTCTGACTCTGCACAATCTCTCTCTCTCTTCTAATCTAATTTCTAATGGAGAGGACGCCAGCCACGTCCTCTCCCTATCAATCTCAATGCACGTGTGAAAATGGCGGCGACGCGCGGCTCCTTATATAGAATCCGAGTCTCGCGAGAATCCGACAGCGTCATGATGACGTTCGGGCGCGCTCGGGTTAACCGAGCAAGGCGGGAAGATCCGAGTCGCTCGGACCCGTGAAAAAAAAAGTGAAGTTCGTGCGGGTTCGGATTCAAAGAAACCGAACCCGCTCATCTCTAGATTTAACATCATGTTCCCAAACTTCATGGCTTGGGCCCTCATTCCGAGTTGTTCGCTCGCAAGCTGCTTTTAGCAGCTTTGCACACGCTAAGCCGCCGCCTACTGGGAGTGAATCTTAGCTTATCAAAATTGCGAACGAAAGATTAGCAAAATTGCGAATAGACACTTCTTAGCAGTTTCTGAGTAGCTCCACACTTACTCTGCCACTGCAATCAGTTCAGTCAGTTTCGTTCCTGGTTTGACGTCACAAACACTCCCAGCATTCGGCCAGACACTCCTCCGTTTCTCCAGCCACTCCCGCGTTTTTCCCAGAAACGGTAGCGTTTTTTCGCACACACCCATAAAACGGCCAGTTTCCGCCCAGAAACACCCACTTCCTGTCAATCACATTACGATCACCAGAACGATGAAAAAACCTCGTAATGCCGTGAGTAAAATACCTAACTGCATAGCAAATTTACTTGGCGCAGTCGCACTGCGGACATTGCGCATGCGCATTAGCGACTAATCGCTCCGTTGCGAGAAAAATATAACGAGCGAACAACTCGGAATGACCCCCTTGGTCTGTATGAAGGACACAGAGAAAGAGAGAAGATACAGGAAATAAATCTTCTTATATTGTAGTTTATTAGCTGAGTCTAGTTTAGCTAAGCAATGGTAAGCAACCACTGCCAGCTGCATGATAATAGGGCACAATCTGATAATGTCACTGTGCAAACAACTTCTGGCCATATGTTTTACTGCATACCTTTGGAAAAACTAAGTGAACAAAGTCTCTACTTTTGTATATATACAGTTTTATCAGCGAACTGAATATACAAAATGTAAGATTGTCTGATTAAGCTTGCCAACAAACATACTTTGCATGCATATTTTCCTTTCAAAATTAAAAAGTGTAAAAATGTGCGTGTTTAAATGCATCTTAGACAAAAGAAGATAAAAAAATAAGCTCCCATTAACATATTATGGGGCAGATGTATTAAGCCTGGAGAAGTGATAAAGCAGTGATAAGTGCAAGATGAATACACACCAGCCAATCAGCTACTAACTGTCATTTTTCAAACCCGTAATGATTGGCTGGTGCATTATCACCTTGCACTTATCACTGCCTTATCACGTCCCCAGGCTTAATACATCTGCCCCTATATATGGTACCAGCTGCATGGTTATATACTGTAAATGTCCTATACAAATCCTATACAAATTACAGCACTGCCCTTTATATTTCACATTCTTATTGTTAAAAAAAACACACACACACACACACACACACACACACACACACACACACACACACACACACACACACACACACACATTGATATGTACGTGTATATGCATGTATGTTTTTTTTTTTTGTTATTAAAGTAGACTGTTCGCATAATGGTGGTCATTCCGAGTTGTTTGCTCGTTGCCGATTTTCGCAACGAAGCGATTAAGGCAAAAATGCGCATGCACATGGGGGGTAATTCCAAGTTGAACGCAGCAGGAAATTTTTTAGCAGTTGGGCAAAACCATGTGCACTGCAGGGGAGGCAGATATAACATGTGCAGAGAGAGTTAGATTTGGGTGCAATGTGTTCAATCTGCAATCTAATTTGCAGTGTAAAAATAAAGCAGCCAGTATTTACCCTGCACAGAAACAAAATAACCCACCCAAATCTAACTCTCTCTGCAAATGTTATATCTGCCACACCTGCAGTTCAAATGGTTTTGCCCAATTGCTATCAAAATTGCTGCTGCGATCAACTCAGAATTAGGCCCCTGGTACGCAGCGTGCATGCGCTAAGTATTTTAGCACAAAACTTAGTAGATTTACTCACGTCTGACCGAAGAATTTTCATCGTTGAAGTGATCGGAGTGTGATTGACAGGAAGTGGGTGTTTCTGGGCGGAAACTGACCGTTTTCTGGTAGTGTGTGGAAAAACGCAGGCGTGCCAGGATAAAACGCGGGAGTGTCTGGAGAAACAGGGGAGTGGCTGGCCGAACGCAGGGCGTGTTTGTGACGTCAAACCAGGAACGAAACGGGCTGAGCTGATCGCAGTGTAGGAGTAAGTCTCGAGCTACTCAGAAACTGCTAAGAATTTTCTATTCGCAATTCTGCTAATCTTTCATTCGCAATTCTGCTAAGCAAAGACACCCCCCGAGAGGGTGGCGGCCTAGCGTGTGCAATGCTGCTAAAAGCAGCTAGCGAGCGAACAACTTGGAATGAGGGCCAATGTATCTCTGGTACTGCAGATAGTTGAGTGCTCTGGATTAAGGGGGATATTTACTAAGCAGTCATAAGAGCGTTGAAGTGAGCCAGTGGAGAAGTTGCCCCATCAACCAATCACCAGCTCTGTATAATTTTATATTATGCAAATTATAGATGCTACTTCAGTGCTGATTGGTTGCCATGGGCCATTTCTCCACTGGCTCACTTCTCTGCTGTTATCACAGCCAGAGTCGGATTAAGGGGGGGGGGGGGGGTCCCGGGGATACGTACCCCGGGCCCCCCTTTCCAAAAGGGCCCCCAGCTACACCACAGATCGGATCTTTCTTCAATCCGATCTGCGGTGCTGTGCTCACGAGCCCCGGCTCCCCGCTGCCCTGTCCCTCCTCGTCCTTCAGTTCAGCGTGCGGCGCACCAATGATGGAGCCGCATGCTTGCTGAGCCGGACAGCAATTGGACAACTGAGCCGTCGCTCAGCTGCACTGACTACAGCTCTAAGAAGAGTGCTCTAACAGGTGTAGTCAGGGCAGCTGAGCGACGGCTCAGCTGTCCAATTGCTGTCCAGCTCAGCAAGCCTGCGGCTCAGTCATTGGCGCGCCGCACACTGAACTGAAGGAGGAGGGATTCTTAGCGATATATATATATATATATATATATATATATAAAATTATTTTTTTAGTTTCTTAGTCCATGGGGGCCCCCCTGCTCTTTAGTACCCCAGGCCTCCAGGGGCCTTAATCCGGCTCTGATCACAGCTTAGTAAATGTCCCCCTTTAGCCTATTGTTTATAATAAAATTTTGTAGTCACATTTTCTCTTGCACCCCATTTTTCACCTCATAATATTTAAGCCAAAGAGGCAGTTCCATCTCTTTAAGCCTCTGGGCTGACTCCATGAAAAAAAGCTTAGTCAGTGTATGATATCCATGTGATACATAGTGATTGCTGAGTGCTGCGGATTAAAGGCTACTATATATATATATATATATATATATATACACACACACACACACACACACACACACACACACACACACACACACACACTTATATAAAACATTGGCACATTATTCTTTATACATAACATTCTGAGTGTCTGTAACCGCTCTGTGAACAGATAAAAGAATATCAGTAAGCAATACATGTCTGCTGCAAAAGTTATTTGCATCAGGAATTTCCAGTTATCTAATTTTCTCGTATACAGGCCCTCATTCCGAGTTGATCGCTCTCTAGCTGCTTTTAGCAGCAGTGCAAACCCTAGGCCGCCGCCCTCTGGGAGTGTATCTTAGCTTAGCAGAAGTGCGAATGAAAGGTTAGCAGAACTGTGCTGACATTTTTTCAAGCAGTTTCAGAATAGCTGCAGACCTACTCCTACCTCGCGTTCACTTCAGTCTGTTTCGTTCCTGCTTTGACATCACATACACGCCCGGCGTCCTGCCAGCCACTCCCCCGTTTCCCCAGGCATGCCTGCATTTTTATCTGACACGCCTGCGTTTTTTAGCACACTCCAGAAACACCCCATTCCTGTCAATCACTCACTGATCAACAGAGCGACTGAAAAGAGTCGCTCGGCCTTGTGTGAAACTGCATAGTTTTTTGTGAAAGTACGTCGCGCGTGCGCACTGTGCCCCATACGCATGCGCAGAAATGCCTATTTTTAGCCTGATCGCTGCGCTGCGAACAACGGCAGCTAGCGATCAACTCAGAATGAGCCCCACAGACAGAGGGCCTGATTCATGTTTGTAAGTAAAGCACAAAAGCAAGCAAATGGTCAAAACCATACTGCATTACAGGTGGGGCAGATGCAACATGTGCAGAGGGATTTAGATTTGGGTGGGGAGTGTTCAAACTGAAATCTTAATTGCAGAGTAAAAATTAAGCTCTCTAGCATTTGTGGGCTACTTGCAAAAGCAGACAGTGTTTACCCTGCACAAAAAATATATATGTATTTGCTCCCCTTGCTTGGCAACATGGTTTGTTCTAGACACAAAGTTACAGTACCTGCTTTTTTTTTTTTTTTTTTGCTTTACATACAAACATGAATCGGGCCCACAGTACACAGTGATTATAAGTCAGCATAACTAAAAGGAACACATTTTCTCTTTAACTTTTTTTAAGGACAGTACTCCAGTCTTTTACATTTTTCATGTAAATAATACATGGAGGAGGAGATGTACTAAGCCTTGAAACGTGATACATTTCACAGTGATAAAGTACCAGCCAATCAGCGCCTAACTGCCATGTTACAGGCTGGGTTTGAAAAATGAGTTAGGAGCTGGTTGGTTGGTACTTTATCACCGCGCAATTTATCATTTTTCAAGGCTTAGTACATACCCTCCAACTGTACCTTTTTTTAATGGTCTGTACCGATTTTTGGCTCTCCAAACTTCCATTGAAAGTATAGGAAAAGGGGCATGGCCACGCTCCTTTACCCGTGGCCACTAACCCTTTTCTAATTTGTACCGATTTTTATGTGTAAAATGTTGGAGGGTATTTTAGTACATAGGTCTTCAACCTGCGGCCCTCCAGCTGCTGTGGAACTACAGATCCCAGCATTCACTGCCACAGTTTTTCTATTAAGGCATGCTAAACTGAGGCAGAGCATGCTGGGATGTGTAGTTCCACAGCAGCTGGAGGGCCACAGGTTGAAGACCCATGGCTTAGTAGTACATCTAGCCCCCAAAGGGGGTCATTCCGAGTTGTTAGCTCGTTGCCGATTTTCGCTATGCTGCGATTTGTTGCTAATTGCGCATTTGCAAGGCACGCAGGGCGCATGTGCTTAGTTATTTAACTAAAAACTTAGCAGTTTTGCTGTGGATCCTGCGGCGCTTTTCAGTCGCACTGCTGATCGGTGAGTGATTGACAGGAAATGGGCGTTTCTGGGTGGTAACTGAGCGTTTTCCGGGAGTGTGCTAAAAAACGCAGGCGTGTCAGGGAAAAATGCGGGAGTGGCTGGAGAAACGGGGGAGAGGCTGGCTGAGCGCAGGGCGTGTTTGTGACGTCAAACCAGGAACTAAACGGACTGAGCTGATCGCAATCTGTGAGTAGGTCTGGAGCTACTCAGAAACTGCAAAGAATTATTTAGTAGCAGTTCTGCTAATCTTTTGTTTGCTATTCTGCTAAGCTAAGATACACTCCCAGAGGGCGGTGGCCTAGCGTGTGCAATGCTGCTAAAAGCAGCTAGCGAGCGAACAACTCGGAATGAGGGCCAATATTTTATCAGGATGCTAACCCTGTATCTCTGAGCCTCTGGGTGCTGTCCCCACCTCTGGTGCTGAAATCACAAAGCTTGAAGCATGACTTGCTTCTTTTGTTGACAATATAAAATAAAAACTGGTGATGTAGAAAAGATGCCCTATGGGGTGGGTCCGACGTGTTGTCTGGCATTCGGGACCACTTGAATGAGGTCTGACACAAAGCTGAAGACAGGGGTAAAGGGAGTGGGAATACTCCCAAATTACAGGGTTAGTTAGCGCAGCATCTTCAAAGTATATGTTCTAAAGCTGGAACTGTACTTGGTTGTGATTTGTGAACCCGACTGCCACTTTCCTTGGTAGGGATACATTTCATAGGCATGTAATGCACCGACATGAGTCTTTTCTATCAATACGTAAATTACTATTACTGTTAAAACAGTTTTTTCTCTGTTACGATCTCTATAGATGATTACTATAC
The DNA here is from genome assembly GCF_028390025.1 of Pseudophryne corroboree. Classification (NCBI taxonomy): domain Eukaryota; kingdom Metazoa; phylum Chordata; class Amphibia; order Anura; family Myobatrachidae; genus Pseudophryne; species Pseudophryne corroboree. The sequence goes on from NC_086449.1 coordinate 757,531,737, forward strand.
ACACATATTCATTACATTCTCAAATAAAGTGAACTTAAATGTATTTATAGATTGTGCAGTGTAATAAATAAAAAAAGCATAATACACACTGGGGGAGATGTACCAAACCTTGTGGAGAGATACAATGTAGACGTTGTCCAAAGCAACCAAACAGGTTCTTACTGTCATTTAAAAAACTGTGCTAGATGAATGAATGTTAGAAGCTGTACAATTTATCAGTCTCTAAGGTTTAATACATCTCACCCTGGGCGGGATGTATTAAAATACATCACCGCCCACCGCAGCGATGATAATTGCATATGTACTAACATATGTGATTAACATCACAATGCGGTGACAGAGGCTCCCTGCGATACCTGTTAGAAGGCGTGCGGGGACTCCCAGCTCCAGGAGGTGACGTATGCTGGGAGTTCCCATGCTCCTACTTCTCCCCCCTGAAGCCGGAACCAGAAATGGCGGTGATGCGGGGTAGAAGGAGCTGGTGAATTGTGGATCGCACCAGTAGCTGTCTGGACACAGGTAAGAGGGGGTGGGGGGCGGCGGGTGCGGCGCTGGCCAGCGGGTGCAGTGCTGGTCAACGGGTGTGGCGCTTGGCGGCGGGTGTGAAGAAAGCCCACAGGCTTCTATAGGGTATTGCCATAAAAAGATGGCAATACCCTTGGTGGCAAAACCCCGGCGGCTGTGTCTTAGTACACATAAAAATGTGGTAAAACCCTGAAAATGGGGGTTTTACCGCATTTTCCCTTTAGTACATCCTGCCCCCTGGGTGCAATATGTTGTTTTTGTTCAACTTGCCATCCCATTGTCAAGGCTTGATACAACTCCCCAGTTATGTTGTTTTCTAGACTCTGTTCTCTTACAGTTCTACACAAAATAGAGGATAAGACTTGCATAACAGAAGTCTCTAACGCCGTGGGTCATGATCATTGAATACTCATATGTGCTTTCTTTTGTTTAAGTATGTCAAATGCATTCTACAGATCTCCACAATGGAGAACAAATGCATACAGAATGTGTATGTCACAACAAGCATACATGCTGAAACAAAGGGAATGGAGGTCTTTGCTCAGAAGACAGAATTCACCTTGAAAGTAGGGAAAAGGGATACTATATAGTAGCATTTGAACAATATCGTGTTGAAAGTCAATGATTCATAGAGTATGCTGACATATCAATGTAATTGTGCTGTACTGGAAGAAAATCCTTTGACATGACATATAGGCAGGTTTTGCCAAACAAATTGGTCACAATGGATAAAGGAGGAAACATTTATTCATTCTTGGCCATTGTGACTTTTGTGAAAAAAATCCAAGTTTCAGTGCAGGTTTTTAGAAGTGATGTTGCTCATAGCAACCAATAAAATTCTTCTTTTCATTTAGCTAGCACCTTCTAAAATCTGATTTGGTTGCTACGGGCAACATTCCACTTCTAAAAACCCGCAATTTGGTAAATATACCCCATAGTACCTTGCAGATTTCCTGGGCATTTCATAGGCAGAAATTGTTTATTTTTGCCTAATCAATCAAGACTAATGTAACTTCTCTGGCAGTCCTGCTCCCAGGGAGTATAAACATGGCTCCTAATGTCACTCACAGATAGCGTAGCGCTGCCTCTACCCATGTCTCCTTAGTAGGGGGCCCATTTATCATATCCTGTATTTAAATGCAGTCTGGATAAAATATTTTTGACTAAATTCACAAAGTGAAATTGTAAATTTTGCTAATATTTCGTGCTGGAACACGAGCTCCAATAAGATTCTATTCCAGCACATAGCCGGAAGCAGATTGACAGCTTATATTATCCGCATCTGGGATCGGTTCCACCCTCGCGTACTGCGCATGTGCGGCTATCGTCCGATGCCAAGCTCAATATTCTGGAGCTTGGTAAAGCCAACAATTTAGCAGCAACCATATTAGTTGGTAGTTTATTTCTCTCCACTTTGTCACTCTCCAAAGCTTAGTACATCTGCCCCTAATCTATTGTGTCTATATAGTGAGTAAACAGCAGAGAAACCAGAATACTGACTTTCCTGTTACAATTGGAAGTGGCAGGACTGGGGCTAGAGATGGTGAAACAGGCACTTGTTTATAGACCTTCTAGAGAAAATCTATGTGCTGCATATGGAAAATGTAGATTTGTACAGTATTGATGCTGTGTCCGGTTAGAGGTGATGGCCATGTATGTTCCTTTGGGATTCCTTCCTGATGAGAGTCCTGATGTGCAATTAAAAGAACTGGAAACAATTTTTTTTTTAAAGAATTATGTGTCCTCAATGATTACCCCAGTTGCATATAGAAAGGATGGATAGAATGATTATAAAATGCAATAGTCCCCCACCCCATCCCCACATACTATTATTTTGTGGTTACGCACGTGAAGCGCTTAATACACATTTTAGGGCAAAGAGAAAAATGTAACAGCTTGTAATCACCCAGTGACAGATACATAATTACCTGTTTGCAAAAAGTGATAATACAGTTCACAGTATTCTAGGTAATTGTGAAAACATTTTATTTATTAGCTTTCAGTTTGAAGCGTTAATCAAAGGGGAGTTACATTGGATTATGTTCAAGATTAATTTTTTTCATTTTTATGGGTTTTATATAAGAGTTAGAACTACAGTAACAGTATTTTATTTATTTATTTATTTATTACCAGTTATTTATATAGCGCACACATATTCCGCAGCACTTTACATAGAATATTTTGGCCGTTCACATCAGTCCCTGCCCCAGTGGAACTTACACCCTATGGGGGTAATTCAGACCTGATCGCTGCTGTGTGTTTTCTTACAGGCTGAGATCAGGTCTGAACTGCGCATGCCGAGTGACGGGGTGGTGCGAAAAAAACGAACCCACCGGCGATCACATGGAGATTGACAGGAAGAGGGCGTTTGTGGGTGGCAACTGACCGTTTTTAAGGAGTGTCCGGAAAATACACAGGAGGGACAAGGCATTTAGGGGGAGGGATTCTGACGTCAGCTCCGGCCCGGATCATCGCAGCGGCTGAGTAAGTCCTTGGCTGTGCAGAAACACATACGATCGCACGCCTGCACACAGCTAATACCCTCCCACTGTAGGTGTCGAATACCTGATCGCAGGGATGCAAAAACCGCACCCTAGCAATCAGGTCTGAATTAGGCCCCATATTCCCTACCACATGTACACACAGACACATTCCTACTAGGGCTAATTTTTGTTGGGAGCTAATTAACCTACCAGTATATATTTAGATTGTGGGAAGAAACCGAAGCACCCAGCGGAAACCCACGCAAGCACTGGGAGACTATACAAACTCCACACAGAGACATTTTACAATGAAAGCTGCCACATAAATACTGTTAATGGCTGAGGTTTAAAAACTAAAGTTACAATATGTGTAGAGTGAAGAAAAATAATCACATTATTTTTATAATGGAACGTTTAGACATTTTATATTTCATAAAAATCACATTTCACGATACTAATGACCTGTAATAATTTTTCTTTATTTTAAGCAAGTATATTGATAAAATAATTTGGTTTATTCATGAAAACTTTGCTCTGACCATTGGTGTTTCTATCATGGGTGCAATGTGTGCTGTGCACACGGGCCTCTGGGTCATGGGGGCGCCCACACAGCAGACACTGCACCAATGTTATGCTTAACTTTTCGGAGTCCCGTGTCAGGTGCAGCAGGCGCAGGAAAAATTTGCGCGCATGCACAGTAGTGAAATCAGTCTCTGGACATTGGCCAGTCGCCATGTTTCCTGAGACCTGTACATACGTATTAGCCTCAATACCGGAGCCTACTGTGCCATGGAGAGGAGGGGGCCCACCCGGAATCTACACATGAGCCCCCTCCTCTGTTAAAATGCCCCTGCTTCTAACCATTGCACATTGACTATCACATCTCATTACCACCTGGGAGATGTTTTCCCTGCTGCCTGTAATCTTTGGAACACTCTTCCTCGCTCTATCAGACTCTCCCTTAGCCTCCGCTCATTGAAGTTCTCCCACATAACATTTATTCACTGTAGCTTACTGCTTACTTTTCCTGCCAGCTTCCCATCTCCTTGCCCTCCTTTATAAATACCCAGTACCACTACCTTTTCCTCAAGGGTTGTACGGGCAGACAGGTGTACAGGTGAAATCCCTGGTAAGCCCCACTGCCTGAGAGCCCCACCCCCTCCTTTAGGGGTCAGTAACTTGCTGCAGCAGGCTCACAGTGTAATGGTTAGCATTACTACCTCACAGTACTGAGGTCATGGGTTCAATTCCCACTATGGCCCTAACTGTGTGAAGTTTGTATTTCTCTAACGTCCTTGAGGATGCTGGGACTCCGTAAGGACCATGGGGAATAGACGGGCTCCGAGGAATATAGGGCACTTTAAGAAAGCTTTGGACTCTGGGTGTGCACTGGCTCCTCCCTCTATGCCCCTCCTCCAGACCTCAGTTTTACACTGTGCCCAGAGCAGGATGGGTGCACTGCAGAGAGCTCTCCTGAGTTCTCTGCCTAAAAGCATTTTTGTTTGCATTTTTTCTCTACTTTTTCTACTTTTTCACAGGGAGCACTGCTGGCAACAGGCTCCCTGCATCAAGGGACTGAGGAGAGAGGAGCAGACCTTCTTGTCTACGATAGGCTCTGCTTCCTCGGCTACTGGACACCATTAGCTCCAGAGGGGGTGAACGCAGGTTCTTACTGGGCGTCCACCCCCGGAGCTGCGCCACCGTTCTCCTCTCAGAGCTAGAAGAACAGAAGACAGAAGTCGTCAGGCGGCAGAAGCCTTCAGCTTCACGGAGGTAACGCACAGCACTGCAGCTGTGCGTCATTGCTCCCATACACCTCACACACTCCGGTCACTGTAAGGGTGCAGGGCGCAGGGGGGGGGGGGGCGCCCTGGGCAGCAATATAAACACCTCTTATGGCAAAAGACAATATACATGTACAGGTGGGCACTGTACATGTATATAAAAGAGACCCCGCCATATTTTCGTAAGTTTGAGCGGGACAGAAGCCCGCCGCCGAGGGGGCGGGGCTTCTCCCTCAGCACTCACCAGCGCCATTTTCTCTCCACAGCACCGCTGAGAGGAAGCTCCCCGGACTCTCCCCTGCTTACACACGGTGAAGGGGTGTTTAAAAGAGAGGGGGGGGGGGCACATAATTGGCGGATAACATATTATACAGCGCTGCTGGGGAAAAACATTTTGTGTTGGTCTCCAGGATCATTGCGCTGGGGTGTGTGCTGGCATACTCTCTCTCTGTCTCTCCAAAGGGCCTTGATAGGGATACTGTCTTCAGGAAAGGGGTTCCCTGTGTGTGTGAAGTGTGTCGGTACGCGTGTAAAGTGTGTCGCAACGGCGACACCGGAATGGGTGGATATGTTGAATGTCTTGAATGCAAATGTTAATCTATTGCATAAAAGGTTAGACAAGGCAGAAGCTAGGGATCAGTCAGGTAGCCAGTCCATGCCTGTCCCTGTGGCGCCAGGCCCTTCGGGGTCTCAGAAGCGCACCATATCCCAGATCGATGACACAGATACCGACACAGATACTGACTCTAGTGTCGACTATGAAGATGCAAAATTACAGCCAAAGGTGGCAAAAGGTATTCGGTACATGATTATTGCCATTAAAGAGGTTTTGCATATTACTGAAAAACCCCCGGTCCCTGACACGAGGGTACACATGTATAAAGGTAAAAAGCCTGAAGTCACCTTTCCATCCTCATTTGAACTAAGTGAATTGTGCGAAAAGGCTTGGGAATCTCCGGATAGGAGACCATAAGTTCCTAAAAGGATTCTTATGGCGTATCCTTTTCCACAAACTGATAGGATACGATGGGAATCTTCGCCTAAAGTAGACAAGGCGCTGACACGCTTGTCCTAAAAGGTGGCACTGCCTTCTCAGGATACGGCTTCCCTCAAGGAACCTGCTGACCGCAGGCAGGAAATTACCTTGAAGCACATTTACACTCATTCAGGTACTATTGCTAGACCGGCTATGGCGTCGGCCTGGGTTTGTAGTGCGGTTGTGGCATGGCAGATTCCTTATCTATAGAGATTGACACCTTAGATAGGGATGCTATTCAAATGACCATAGAGCATATCAGAGATGCTGCCTTGTATATGAGAGATGCTCAGAGAGACATTTGTTTATTAAGTTCCAGAATAAATGCTATGTCTATTTCTGCTAGGCGGCTCTTGTGGACCCGACAGTGGACGGGAGATGCCGATTCAAAGCGGCATATGGAGTCCTTGCCTTACAAAGGGGAGGAGTTGTTTGGAGACGGCCTCTCGGACCTTGTCTCTATGGCTACGGCTGGTAAGTCGAATTTCTTACCTTATGTCCCCCCGCAGCATACAAAAAAGGCACCTCATTATCAAATGCAGTCCTTTCGTTCCAATAAAAACAAAAAGGTACGGGGATCGTCCTTTGTTGCCAGAGGGAAAGGTAGGGGAAAGAAGCTGCACACAGCTAGTTCCCAAAAGCAAAAGTCCTCCCCTGCCTCTGCAAAGTCCACCGCATGACGCTGGGGCTTCCCGGGGGGAGGCAGATCTAGTGGGGGCTCGTCTTCGGTTTTTCAGCCACGTCTGGGTTCACTCGCAGGTGGATCCCTGGGCATTAGAGATTGTTTCTCAGGGATACAGGCTGGAATTCGAAGACTTGCCTCCTCGCCGGTTTTTCAAATCGGCTCTGCCGGCTTCCCCGTCAGAGAGGGAGCTAGTGTTGGCAGCAATCCAAAAATTGTATATTCAACAGGTGATTGTCACAGTTCCTCATCTCCAGCAAGGAGAGGGATATTACTCGACCCTGTTTGTGGTTCCGAAACCGGACAGTTCGTTCAGACCCATTTTAAACCTAAAATCTCTGAACCTGTACTTGAAGAGGTTCAAGTCCAAGATGGAATCACTCAGGGCGGTCATCGCCAGCCTGGAGGGGGGGATTGGATGGTGTCCCTGGACATAAAGGATGCATACCTTCATGTTCCGATATTCCCCCCTCATCAGGCGTTCCTAAGATTTGCAGTGCAGGACTGTCACTACCAATTTCAGACGTTGCTGTTTGGGCTTTCCACGGCCCCGAGGATTTTCACCAAGGTAATGGCGGAAATGATGGTGCTCCTGCGCAGGCAGGTGGTCACAATTATCCTATACTTGGATGATCTCATAAAGGCGAGATCTCGGGAGAAGTTGCTGGACAGTGTGTCTCTGTCCATCAAGACGTTGCAGATACACGGCTGGATTCTCAATATACCAAAGTCCCAGCTAGTCCCTACAACGCGTCTGACCTTTTTAGGCCTGATTCTAGACACAGACCAGAAAAAGGTTTTTCTTCCGATCGAAAAGGTTCAGGAGCTCATAGCCATGGTCAGGTTCCATGCGAGGACCTTTCAATGGGACCTCTTGGACAAGTGGTCCGGGTCCCATTTACGAATGCATGAAAGGATCACCCTGTCTCCCAGGACCAGGGTATCTCTCCTGTGGTGGCTGAACAGTGCTCACCTGCTAGAGGGTCGCAGGTTCGGCATTCAGGACTGGGTCCTGGTGACCACGGACGCAAGCCTCCGAGGCTGGGGAGCAGTAACACTGGGAAGAAATTTCCAAGGTCTCTGGTCAAACCTAGAGACTTGTCTCCACATCAACGTCCTGGAGTTGAGGGCCATATACAACGCCCTGTGTCAAGCGGAGGAATTGCTTTGGAGAAAACCGGTTCTGATTCAGTCGGACAACATCACAGCAGTGGCTCACATGAACCGGCAAGGTGGAACAAGGAGCAGAGTGGCCATGGCAGAAGCTACCAGGATTCTACGCTGGGCGGAAGGCCATGTAAGCGCACTATCAGCAGTGTTCATCCCGGGGGTGGACAACTGGGAGGCGGACTTCCTCAGCAGGCACGACCTGCATCCGGGAGAGTGGGGACTTCATCAAGAAGTCTTCGCACAGATCACGGATCGATGGGGACTGCCTCAAATCGACATGATGGCATCCCGTCTCAACAAAAAGCTAAAGCGGTATTGCGCCAGGTCAAGGGACCCTCAGGCGGTAGCGGTAGACGCTCTGGTGACACCTTGGGTGTTTAGATCGGTCTATGTGTTTTCTCCTCTTCCTCTCATACCCAAAGTGTTGAGAATAATAAGAATGAGCAGGGTCAGAACAATCCTCATTGTTCCAGATTGGCCACGGAGGACTTGGTATCTGGAGCTGCAAGAGTTGCTCACAGAAGATCCGTGGCCTCTTCCTCTAAGGCAGGACCTGCTGCGGCAGGGGCCCTGTCTGTTCCAAGAATTACCGCAGCTGCGTTTGACGGCATGGCGGTTGAACGCCGGATCCTAGCGGAAAAAGGAATTCCGGAGGAAGTCATTCCTATCCTGATCAAGGCTAGGAAAGACGTGACGTTAAAACATTATCACCGTATATGGCGGAAATATGTTTCTTGGTGTGAGGCCAGAGCTGCTCCTGCGGAGGAGTTCCATTTGGGCCGTCTGCTTCACTTCCTTCAAACAGGAGTGACTTTGGGCCTAAAATTAGGGTCCATAAAGGTCCAAATTTCGGCCTTATCCATTTTCTTTCAAAGAGAATTAGCCTCTCTTCCTGAAGTACAGACTTTTGTGAAGGGGGTGCTGCATATTCAGCCTCCCTTTGTGCCTCCGGTGGCGCCTTGGGATCTTAACGTTGTGTTACGTTTCCTCAAGTCACCTTGGTTTGAACCACTCAAAACTGTGGAGTTGAAATACCTCACGTGGAAAGTGGTCATGTTGTTGGCATTAGCTTCGGCTAGACGTGTTTCAGAATTGGCGGCTTTATCACATAAAAGCCCATACTTGGTTTTTCACGTGGATAGGGCAGAGTTGAGGACTCGTCCTCAATTTCTGCCAAAGGTGGTCTCATCTTTTCATATGAACCAACCTATTGTCGTGCCTGTGGCTACACGGGACTTGGAGGATTCCGAGTCCCTGGATGTGGTCAGGGCTTTGAAGATTTATGTGACCAGAACGGCTAGAATCAGGAAGACTGAAACTCTGTTTGTTCTGTATGCGGCCAACAAGGTTGGCGCTCCTGCTTCAAAGCAGACTATTGCTCGCTGGATCTGTAACACGATTCAGCAGGCGCATTCTACGGCAGGATTGCCGTTACCGAAATCAGTTAAGGCCCATTCCACTAGGAAAGTGGGCTCTTCTTGGGCGGCTGCCCGAGGGGTCTCGGCATTACAGTTGTGCCGAGCAGCTACTTGGTCGGGGTCTAACACCTTTGCAAAGTTCTATAAGTTTGATACCCTGGCTGAGGAGGACCTCATGTTTGCTCAATCGGTGCTGCAGAGTCATCCGCACTCTCCCGCCTGTTTGGGAGCTTTGGTATAATCCCTATGGTCCTTACGGAGTCCCAGTATCCTCAAGGACGTTAGAGAAAATAAGATTTTACTTACCGGTAAATCTATTTCTCGTAGTCCGTAGAGGATGCTGGGCGCCCGTCCCAAGTGCGGACTTCTTCTGCAAGACTTGTATATAGTTATTGCTTACATAAGGGTTATGTTATAGTTTATCGGTTGAACCGTGGCTATGTTGTTGTTCATACTGTTAACTGGGTAGTTTATCACAAGTTATACGGTGTGATTGGTGTGGCTGGTATGGATCTCGCCCTTAGATTTACAAAAATCCTTCCTCGTACTGTCCATCTCCTCTGGGCACAGTTTCCCTAACTGAGGTCTGGAGGAGGGGCATAGAGGGAGGAGCCAGTGCACACCCAGAGTCCAAAGCTTTCTTAAAGTGCCCTATCTCCTGCAGAGCCCGTCTATTCCCCATGGTCCTTACGGAGTCCCAGCATGGTCCTTACGGAGTCCCAGCATCCTCTACGGACTACGAGAAATAGATTTACCGGTAAGTAAAATCTTATTATTCTCCCCGTGCTTGCGTGGGTTTTCTCAAGTTACTCTAGTTTCCCTCCACAATCCAAAAATATACTGGTAGGTTATTTGGCTCCAAATACAATTAACCCAAGTACAAATGTGTGTGCGTGTACACACGTGGTAAGGAATATAGACTATAAGCTCCACAGGAACTGATGTAAATGGGCCAATATTCTCTGTAATGTGCTGCAGAATATGTGTGTGCTATATAAATATCTGGTAATAAATAAATAATGGCTAAACATGGGTTTGTTTATACACAAATTACACTAATATTAGCCATCCTGCCAATCAAAATGGGTGGTCCTGACACACCCCAGACGCCTCTTTTATAAAGAGGCTATGCTCTTTGTATGTCACCTCTAATGGTTGGCCAAGCCCCTCTGGTGGCTAACCACACCCCTAAGTTTGGACCGTTACCACTACCTTCCCTGTTGGGCGCTTCATGCCGCAGCCTGACCCTGTCTTCATCTCTCTTTTAAAACGTATGTTCTCATGAGCAGGGCCCTCCCTCCTCTTGTTTAATTGCCACCCTATAGATTACTAAGCCAATATGTATACTTATGTAATTATGTATGTGTACTGTATACTGGTCACCATGCATCTTTGTTACTACAGAGCTGCCCTTATACACCTATGCTGTTTGCGCCAGATGGCGCAAAAAGCATAGTGTGACTTAGACGCTCTGCCATGTCCAGCAATTTTCAGCCTTTCAGACTTTTTCTTAAATTTAGCATCTTTTTCACAGTGTATCCACATTCAAATTCTCATATATTGTCCTCTGCACTTAAGATTAGTAATTTTTGTCACAATGGAGTTATATATTTGATATAAATGAAGCACAACAATGCGTGGTGTAATGCATGGTGCGTCTGACTCATTTCCTTTTTCCACAGGTCAGTGTTTGAGCCTCAAACAGAAGCTGCATGTAAGGCCAATGCCAGTGTTCAGGGCACCCACGCATTGTAATTTTGTCGCATATTTTGTGAAAAAGACTGTAGAGAAATAAATGGCACAGCAAAGTCTATGGCACTCCTACCAAGGCTATTTGGCTCGAATTGAGGATAGGTGTAAGTGAACACATCTGTATGTCTATTTGTATCAGTCCTCTGTGTTGTGCTGTCAAACTTTGTGGCGGCCTATAAATAAATGCTAATAATAATAATAATAATAATAATAATAATAATAAGTAGCTGATGTGCCTGCTTTCAGCCAGGCAAAGGGTTGCTGGGCGGAACATTTTAAACCTTTTCACCCCCTAAGGAGTTGAATATAAAAAAAATCCCTGCTTAGTGGGTGGCTGCAAATAACTGTCACAGTTTCCAGACCACCCGGCAGGTCACATGTTCCAAGTTACCCGGCAGGTGCACAGGGAGAGTTCACTAACTGTTACATTTTCCAGAGAACAATGGTGATGCATTGTAATTAGCAAACAGTTTGCACATAACTCCGAAATGAAGAAACCAATTACAACACCATCCTGCTATTAATATAATAATAAAATAATAAGAATAAGAATTCTACTCCAAGCATACAAACTCCTGTACTGTACTTTAAAAGCCTTATATGTTAGAGTTTTACAATAGTTAGCACATAGGGGGTCATTCCGAGTTGATCGCTCGCTAGCTACTTTTAGCAGCCATGCAAATGCATAGTCGCCGCCCACGGGGGAGTGTATTTTCGCTTTGCAAGTGTGCGAACGCGTGTGCAGCCGAGCGGGACGAAAAAGTTTTTTTGCACTTTCTGAGTAGCTCTGGACTTACTCAGCCCTTGTGAGCATTTAAGGCTTTTTGGTCCCGGAATTGACGTCAGACACCCGCCCTGCAAACGCTTGGACACGCCTGTGTTTTTCCAAACACTCCCTGAAAACGGTCAGTTGCCACCCACAAACGCCCTCTTCCTGTCTATCTCCTTGCGATCGGCTGGGCGAATGGAGTCTTCGTAAAATCCATCGCCCAGCAACTATCTGCTTTGTATTCGTACGACGCACCTGCGCATTGTGGTGCATATGCATGCGCAGTAGTAACCTGTTTGCTGCGCTGCGAAAAACGTCAGCGAGCGATCAACTCAGAATGATCCACATAGTAGGCTGCTTGAACGTCCAAAAATGAGCACCAAAAAATAGTCACACAAGGCTTGTTGACCTGAGAACTTTTGCAGAAGTTCTAGTGACATGATTTGGGCATGCAGTATGTGATGTTCTTCCCCTGCTTACCTAAGTTTCATCTGCACAGCGTTTATAAAATAGAAATGCACGTATACGTTTAGGCACAATTTCCTTTTAAAATGCATTGAATTGTGCGAGGAAGCATTTAACTGTGATTTACTAACATTCTACAGGCATGCAAAATGTTTTAAAAACAATAAACACACAGTCCTACAGACAAGCGCTTACTTTAAAATGTATTGTCAAGGTATGAAAACTTTTCTACTTATTTAATTCCTCCTTTAGGGTTGAGGGGTATGCTACCATTCTGGTTAATCATGTAATTTAGCTATTATTTTCGTATAACAAGTGTCATGTGAACCAGATCACATTAGCAGTTTTGTTAATTAATTCTATTGTTTGTGTTAACAAGGCAACACTCATTGTAGGGGTAAGCATACATTAACGATTCCTCGGAATGAGTGAGGGAGCAGCCCACGTTTACTTTAATAATTAATGTGAACTAATGACACCTTCCTCAATTACTTGCGACCTTTTAGATCACGTTGCTTCAAACACCAAGGGACATTGCTGGCTGCACAGGGCACAGACCCACCTTGTGTAAATGCATTACTTGTGCTGCACTAGAACAAAAACAAGTATTATACATTAATTATCAGGATTTGTACATTTGTGCTAATAGAGATGAGAAAACACATTTAATTTTAAATGACAGTGAATTTGATCTATGAGGTGGGTTTCAAATATATAGCATTCATAGGCTTAAATGTAATAGGTGTACTGCATTATGTGTGTTACACACGGGCCCCTGGGTCCAGAGGGGGCCCATACTACACACATTGCACCCATGTTTTATTGCTTACCTCTTCGGAGTCCTATGTTGGCGCTGCATCAAAAATCTCATGAAAATGGCCGCCGTGTAGTTACTGGGAACATGGCGGGCACCATATTTCCAGAGACCAGCGCATGCGCAGTAGACTCTGGCACAACAGAGAGGAGGGGGCATGCACAGATTCTTTTAAACCGTCCCTGGCAGCATTTGTAAAAAGTACCCTATGAAGATCACTTATGGCAGTCATTCAAAGCCTGCCAACCGTCCTGTTTTCAGTAAGACAGTCCATATATATTAGTGATGTGCACCGGAAATTTTTCGGGTTTTGTGTTTTGGTTTTGTGTTCGGTTCCGCGGCCGTGTTTTGGGTTCGAACGCGTTTTGGCAAAACCTCACCGAATTTATTTTGTCGGATTCGGGTGTGTTTTGGATTCGGGTGTTTTTTTCAAAAAACCCTAAAAAACAGCTTAAATCATAGAATTTGGGGGTCATTTTGATCCCATAGTATTATTAACCTCAATAACCATAATTTCCACTCATTTTCAGTCTATTCTGAACACCTCACACCTCACAATATTATTTTTAGTCCTAAAATTTGCACCGAGGTAGCTGTGTGACTAAGCTAAGCAACCCAAGTGGCCGACAAAAACACCTGGCCCATCTAGGAGTGGCACTGCAGTGTCAGACAGGATGGCCCTTCAAAAAAATACTCCCCAAACAGCACATGACGCAAAGAAAAAAAGAGGCGCAATGAGGTAGCTGTGGGACTAAGATAAGCGACCCAAGTGGCCGACACAAACACCTGGCCCATCTAGGAGTGTCACTGCAGTGTCACGCAGGATGGCCCTTCAAAAAAATACTCCCCAAACAGCAAATGACGCAAATAAAAAAAGAGGCGCAATGAGGTAGCTGTCTGACTAAGATAAGCGACTCAAGTGGCCGACACAAACACCTGGCCCATCTAGGAGTGGCACTGCAGTGTCACGCAGGATGGCCCTTAAAAAAAATACTCCCCAAACAGCACATAACGCAAAGAAAAAAAGAGGCGCACCAAGGTCGCTGTGTGACTAAGTTAAGCGACACAAGTGGCCGACACAAACACCTGGCCCATCTAGGAGTGGCACTGCAGTGTCACGCAGGATGGCCCTTCCAAAAAATACTCCCCAAACAACACATGACGCAAAGAAAAAAAGAGGTGCACCAAGGTCGCTGTGTGACTAAGTTAAGCGACACAAGTGGCCGACACAAACAGCTGGCCCATCTAGGAGTGGCACTGCAGTGTCACGCAGGATGGCCCTTCAAAAAAATACTCCCCAAACAGCACATGACGCAAAGAAAAAAAGAGGCGCACCAAGGTCGCTGTGTGAATAAGATAAGCGACCCAAGTGGCCGATACAAACACCTGGCCCATCTAGGAGTGGCACTGCAGTGTCACGCAGGATGGCCCTTCAAAAAAATACTCCCCAAACAGCACATGACGCATAGAAAAAAAGTGGCGCACCAAGGTCGCTGTGTGACTAAGATAAGCGACCCAAGTGGCCGACACAAACACCTGGCCCATCTAGGAGAGGCACTGCAGTGTCACGCAGGATGGCCCTTCAAAAAAATACTCCCCAAACAGCACATGACGCAAAGAAAAAAAGAGGCGCAATGAGGTAGCTGTGGTACTAAGATAAGCGACCCAAGTGGCCGACACAAACACCTGGCCCATCTAGGAGTGTCACTGCAGTGTCACGCAGGATGGCCCTTCAAAAAAATACTCCCCAAACAGCAAATGACGCAAATAAAAAAAGAGGCGCAATGAGGTAGCTGTCTGACTAAGATAAGCGACTCAAGTGGCCGACACAAACACCTGGCCCATCTAGGAGTGGCACTGCAGTGTCACGCAGGATGGCCCTTAAAAAAAATACTCCCCAAACAGCACATGACGCAAAGAAAAAAAGAGGCGCACCAAGGTCGCTGTGTGACTAAGTTAAGCGACACAAGTGGCCGACACAAACACCTGGCCCATCTAGGAGTGGCACTGCAGTGTCACGCAGGATGGCCCTTCAAAAAAATACTCCCCAAACAGCACATGACGCAAAGAAAAAAAGAGGTGCACCAAGGTCGCTGTGTGAATAAGATAAGCGACCCAAGTGGCCGACACAAACACCTGGCCCATCTAGGAGTGGCACTACAGTGTCACGCAGGATGGCCCTTCCATAAAATACTCCCCAAACAACACATGACGCAAAGAAAAAAAGAGGCGCACCAAGGTCGCTGTGTGACTAAGTTAAGCGACACAAGTGGCCGACACAAACAGCTGGCCCATCTAGGAGTGGCACTGCAGTGTCACGCAGGATGGCCCTTCAAAAAAATACTCCCCAAACAGCACATGACGCAAAGAAAAAAAGAGGCGCACCAAGGTCGCTGTGTGAATAAGATAAGCGACCCAAGTGGCCGACACAAACACCTGGCCCATCTAGGAGTGGCACTGCAGTGTCACGCAGGATGGCCCTTCAAAAAAATACTCCCCAAACAGCACATGACGCAAAGAAAAAAAGAGGCGCACCAAGCTCGCTGTGTGACTAAGATAAGCGACCCAAGTGGCCGATACAAACACCTGGCCCATCTAGGAGTGGCACTGCAGTGTCACGCAGGATGGCCCTTAAAAAAAATACTCCCCAAACAGCACATGACGCAAAGAAAAAAAGAGGCGCAATGAGGTAGCTGTGTGACTAAGATAAGCGACCCAAGTGGCCGACACAAACACCTGGCCCATCTAGGAGTGGCACTGCAGGGTCACGCAGGATGGCCCTTCAAAAAAATACTCCCCAAACAGCACATGACGCAAAGAAAAAAAGTGGCGCACCAAGGTCGCTGTGTGACTAAGATAAGCGACCCAAGTGGCCGACACAAACACCTGGCCCATCTAGGAGTGGCACTGCAGTGTCACGCAGGATGGCCCTTCAAAAAAATACTCCCCAAACAGCACATGACGCAAAGAAAAAAAGAGGCACACCAAGGTTGCTGTGTGACTAAGATAAGCGACCCAAGTGGCCGACACAAACACCTGGTCCATCTAGGAGTGGCACTGCAGTGTCACGCAGGATGGCCCTTCAAAAAAATACTCCCCAAACAGCACATGACGCAAAGAAAAAAAGAGGCGCACCAAGGTCGCTGTGTGACTAAGATAAGCGACCCAAGTGGCCGACACAAACACCTGGCCCATCTAGGAGAGGCACTGCAGTGTCACGCAGGATGGCCCTTCAAAAAAATACTCCCCAAACAGCACATGACGCAAAGAAAAAAAGAGGCGCAATGAGGTAGCTGTGTGACTAATACCCCTTTTACACTCGCAGAAAAATCCCGGGATATTGCACGTAAACGCGCATCATCCCGGGATTCTTCTCAGTGTAAATGGGTACAGGGACAATTTCCCGGGACGAGCATCCCGGGATTTCATCCCAGGTCAAAAGCAGGGTTGAACCCGGGACCGTCCCGGGAAGCTGGGTAGTGTGAAAGGGCCCGTCCCGGGATTCACTACCCGGGACTGTTAAAAGGCCTCCGATTGGAGCTTTCATGGGCTCAGAAAAGATGATGTCATCATTCAGAGCCCTGGGGAGCGTCCTTGATGCGTGTGAGGAAGGCAGCATGGCGACCTGGACAGACCAGGAGGTGAGAGAGTTGCTGAGCATTAGGGGAGAGGAGGAAATTATGAGGCAGATCACAGGCACAGTCAAAGATGCAGTCATTTATAAAAACATCTCCAAGATGCTGCAAGCCAGGGGAATCATCCGCACACAGCAGCAAGTGTTAAACAAAATGAAAACTCTTAAAAAGCATTTCCTTAAGGTGCATGACAACAACAGGAAAAAGAGCGGTGTTGGCCGTATCGACTGGCAGTACTATGACATGTGCGCCAATATCTTTGGAAACACAGCTATATGCAGTCCGGTGAGTCTGTCTTCCAGTTCACAGTACACTGCTACAGAAGGCACTCCAGAAGAGACACAGACAAGCAGTGACGTCTGTCCATCATCACCGTTGTTAATTGACGACACACCTGAGGACAGCGACACATCATCCCAGCCGTCCATAAACACATCCAGAAACGACGACAGCATAACTGCAACCATTGAAGACGTCGTGGATGCTCAGACCAGTGACAGTGGGACTGTACAAAGTGCCGTCACCCCAACTTTACAGAAAAACAGTAAGTACATGTTTAGAAATTAACACTCATAGCACAAATCCACAATTGTTAATCATCCGGTTATGTGCGTAGTATGAGTGGCCAGTGTGGCGGCAGCGTGGCGAGCGCTAATGAGCCCCTTGCAGGATCACTGCGCTCAACACGCTGCTGGCACGGTGGCACACTTTGCATTTTCTGCCCCCACGCAGGGGGGCTTTGCATTTTTAAAAAAAGTTCAATGTTGCAGAGTAGCTAGTGTATAGGTGGATTAATGCCACAAACACATGTTTGCTAACGCTGCTATTTTTATATACGCTCATTTTGTATTTCTTCTCTTCACAGTTTACACCGTACCGCCTAGAAGGAAGAAATTGAACAGAGCGGAGCAAGTGGCTAAAGCCATGTCAAATGTCCTTGTCGACCAACTCCGAGAGATGGACGCTACAATGTCCGCACAGGAGGATGCAAGGCTCGACAGGTTTCTAGAGGCAGAACGCCAAATGCATGATGCATTCCTTTCCCAAGTCATGACAATGCAGGAACGCATGAGTAGAGAGCAGTATGACCGCCACAGGGAATTGCACCAAATGAACATGGCGTTCTATGAGCGTATGACCAATACCTCAAGAGCACCAAACCAACACCACAACTCACAATACCCCCCTGAGCAGGGTTTTTCATCATTTAATCCTGGTCCATACTATGCCCCAAATACTGCACCATCTAGTGCGCCAAGCCCAGAGTTTACTGTATTGCGCAATTTGCCGTGAAACACAGTGAATTGCTTTTTTTGGTTGTTGTTTGTTGTTAAATAACCACAGTGTGGTCATTGTTTATGCACAACTGTTTGTGCCTTCCTTCATTTTTTTCTATGTTCTGTTTTGTATAGTGTCTACATTAAGGCACTTTTTATTTATTTTTTACACAGTGATAATATACTGCAGGGACACTGTGGTTTATGGTGTTGTATCTACAAACCTACCAGTGTTTTTTTTTTTTATGCCAATAAAAACTTGTTTGCAAATCTAGGCATAACATTCCCATTTGTGCGTAAAGTAGACCATGTTTACAGTGTTTTCTACATTGTTTATGCATATATACACAGTTGCTGGCAATGTGTTTTTTTTTGGAAAAACATAAATAATGAACCCAAAGATCAAAGGTGGAATACAAAATAAAAACATTTTCATTCACCAAACATGTTGTGCTGATTCTTAAACACTATTGTACCAGTGCTGCAAGGTTGGACGTAATAGTGTGGCGTATTTGTTCTGCAGCGGAGTTTGAGGCAGTCCCAAACAAAGCACCTTCCACATGTGGGTTTATAACCTCAGGGTCCTGCACAGTCCACTCAGGAAGGAATAGCTCATTTTGCAGTTCACAGATGTTGTGCAGTATACAGCACGCAGCTACTACATTAGGCATATTCATAAGGTCCACATCATTGCGCTTCATCAAACAACGCCATCTTCCTTTTAACCTGCCAAAGGCGTTCTCAACCACCATCCTTGCTGAACTCAGGGTGTGAGTATAGGTTTGTTGCTCTGGGGTTAACTGGACCTGTTGGGTGTAGCCTTTCATAATCCAGGGGCGTAAAGGGTATGCAGCATCCCCGATGATGTGGACAGGGATCTCCACCCCATTCACAATCTTTGCACACTCTTTGGGGTACAGCCAGCCTCCCTGCTTCTCCTCTACGATGTTGTACAGGTCAGAATTGGCAAGAACTCGGGAGTCATGAGATCGGCCTGGCCAGCCAATAAACACATCTAGGAAACTAAAGAACAGTAAAATTGAAAACAATTAGAATGTAAAACTCACACATGCAACTCATCCCACCACCCCAAAAATAAACACTTACCAATATTTGTGGTCCACAACAGCCTGTAATATGATGGAGTGCCAGCCCTTCCTATTAAAATAGTCAGCATGGTTGTCACGTGGGGCAATAATGGGGATGTGTGTCCCATCAATCGCTCCTCCACACTGCGGATAGCCTCGCTTCACAAATCCAATGATGGTATCCTGTAAGCGCTGTCCTTGTGGTAGAGATATGAAGCGCTTGTATAAGGTAGATACAATTGCTTTAGTCACCTGGTGGACTATGACACAGCAGGTGGAGATTGCAACACCGAACAAGCATGAGACTGAGCGGTACTCTCCTGGGGTAGCATACCACCACAATGCAATAGCTAATCTCCTGCGTGCCTCGATGGGTCTCCTAAGCCTGGTGGTCTGCATGTCAAGTGCTGGGGTAAGTAATTCCAGGATGTAGTTAAAGGTTGCACGAGACACACGGAAGTTAGCCATCCACTCCTCATCCTGGTAAGCTTCCACGGTCCTCATAAAGGCTTCTCCGTGCCGGCGATCTCTGGACCAAAATGAGCGGTTAGGGCCCATACTCACGCTCAGTATGATACTCATCCTGGATGATATGAAGGCTCTCCTCCTGCGCAAATATTGGCGGCGACTAGCAGCCCTATCCAGCATAAATTGCGCCCTCCTCCTCCTCATAAAATATATGTGCAGTATACTGCACAGTGTGATAAGCTGCATCATGCTGTCAGTGGCTGTATGAAACATCTGCAAAGCAGAAAGAATCATGAGCTCAGGCATACACACTGGTACTCCGTCGGCCATGACTGCAGCAATGGTGTGAGCAGGCACCACCCCTCCCTTTGTTGACTAGTGTGACCTCATCAATGTGAGCCAGAAAAGGCCATTTCTAATGACACACATGTGCATTTGCAGGGATATCCCGGGATCAGTGTAAATGGGGCTGTCCCGGGTCGATCCCAGGTCTTAGTGCAGTGTGAAAGGGGTCAGTCCCGGGAAGGCATCCCGGGACGCATCCCGGGAAGCATCCCGGGAGTGACCCGGGAGTGCGAGTGTAAAAGTGGTATAAGATAAGCGACCCAAGTGGCCGACACAAACACCTGGTCCATCTAGGAGTGTCACTGCAGTGTCACGCAGGATGGCCCTTCAAAAAAATACTCCCCAAACAGCACATGACGCAAAGAAAAAAAGAGGCGCACCAAGGTCGCTGTGTGACTAAGATAAGCGACCCAAGTGGCCGACACAAACACCTGGCCCATCTAGGAGTGGCACTGCAGTGTCACGCAAGATGGCCCTTCAAAAAAATACTCCCCAAACAGCACATGACGCAAAGAAAAAAAGAGGCGCATCAAGGTTGCTGTGTGACTAAGATAAGCGACCCAAGTGGCCGACACAAACACCTGGCCCATCTAGGAGTGGCACTGCAGTGTCACGCAGGATGGCCCTTCAAAAAAATACTCCCCAAACAGCACATGACGCAAAGAAAAAAAGAGGCGCACCAAGGTCGCTGTGTGACTAAGATAAGCGACCCAAGTGGCCGACACAAACACCTGGCCCATCTAGGAGTGGCACTGCACTGTCACGCAGGATGGCCCTTCAAAAAAATACTCCCCAAACAGCACATGACGCAAAGAAAAATGAAAGAAAAAAGAGGTGCAAGATGGAATTGTCCTTGGGCCCTCCCACCCACCCTTATGTTGTAAAAACAGGACATGCACACTTTAACGAACCCATCATTTCAGCGACAGGGTCTGCCACACGACTGTGACTGAAATGACTGGTTGGTTTGGGCCCCCACCAAAAAAGAAGCAATCAATCTCTCCTTGCACAAACTGGCTCTACGGAGGCAAGATATCCACCTCATCATCATCGTCCGATTCATCACCCCTTTCACTGTGTACATCCCCCTCCTCACAGATTATTAATTCGTCCCCACTGGAATCCACCATCTCAGGTCCCCGTGTACTTTCTGGAGGCAATTGCTGCTGGTGAATGTCTCCACGGAGGAATTGATTATAATTCATTTTAATGAACATCATCTTCTCCGCATTTTCTGGAAGTAACCTCGTACGCCGATTGCTGACAAGGTGAGCGGCGGCACTAAGCACTCTTTCGGAGTACACACTGGAGGGAGGGCAACTTAGGTAGAATAAAGCCAGTTTCTGCAAGGGCCTCCAAATTGCCTCTTTTTCCTGCCAGTATACGTATGGACTGTCTGACGTGCCTACTTGGATGCGGTCACTCATATAATTCTCCACCATTCTTTCAATGGTGACAGAATCATATGCAGTGACAGTAGACGACATGTCAGTAATCGTTGCCAGGTCCTTCAGTCCGGACCAGATGTCAGCACTCGCTCCAGACTGCCCTGCATCACCGCCAGCGGGTGGGCTCGGAATTCGTAGCCTTTTCCTCGCACCCCCAGTTGCGGGAGAATGTGAAGGAGGAGCTGTTAACGGGTCGTGTTCCACTTGACTTGACAATTTTCTCACCAGCAGGTCTTTGAACCTCTGCAGACTTGTGTCTGCCGGAAAGAGAGATACAACGTAGGTTTTAAATCTAGGATCGAGCACGGTGGCCAAAATGTAGTGCTCTGATTTCAACAGATTGACTACCCGTGAATCCTGGTTAAGCGAATGAAGGGCTCCATCCACAAGTCCCACATGCCTAGCGGAATCGCTCTGTTTTAGCTCCTCCTTCAATGCCTCCAGCTTCTTCTGCAAAAGCCTGATGAGGGGAATGACCTGACTCAGGCTGGCAGTGTCTGAACTGACTTCACGTGTGGCAAGTTCAAAAGGTTGCAGAACCTTGCACAACGTTGAAATCATTCTCCACTGCGCTTGAGACAGGTGCATTCCACCTCCTTTGCCTATATCGTGGGCAGATGTATAGGCTTGAATGGCCTTTTGCTGCTCCTCCATCCTCTGAAGCATATAGAGAGTTGAATTCCACCTCGTTACCACCTCTTGCTTCAGATGATGGCAGGGCAGGTTCAGGTGTTTTTGGTGGTGCTCCAGTCTTCTGTACGCGGTGCCTGTACACCGAAAGTGGCCCGCAATTCTTCTGGCCACCGACAGCATCTCTTGCACGCCCCTGTCGTTTTTTAAATAATTCTGCACCACCAAATTCAAGGTATGTGCAAAACATGGGACGTGCTGTAATTTGCCCAGATGTAATGCACGCACAATATTGCTGGCGTTGTCAGATGCCACAAATCCCCAGGAGAGTCCAATTGGGGTAAGCCATTCTGCGATGATCTTCCTCAGTTGCCGTAAGAGGTTTTCAGCTGTGTGCGTATTCTGGAAAGCGGTGATACAAAGCGTAGCCTGCCTTGGAACGAGTTGGCGTTTGCGAGATGCTGCTACTGGTGCCGCCGCTGCTGTTCTTGCAGCGGGAGGCAATACATCTACCCAGTGGACTGTCACAGTCATGTAGTCCTGAGTCTGCCCTGCTCCACTTGTCCACATGTCCGTGGTTAAGTGGACATTGGGTACAACTGCATTTTTTAGGACACTGGTGACTCTTTTTCTGAGTTCTGTGTACATTCTCGGTATCGCCTGCCTAGAGAAATGGAACCTAGATGGTATTTGGTACCGGGGACACAGTACCTCAATCAAGTCTATAGTTGCCTCTGAAGTAATGATGGATACCGGAACCACGTTTCTCACCGCCCAGACTGCCAAGGCCTCAGTTATCCGCTTTGCAGCAGGATGACTGCTGTGATATTTCATCTTCCTCGCAAAGGACTGTTGGACAGTCAATTGCTTACTGGAAGTAGTACAAGTGGTCTTCCGACTTCCCCTCTGGGATGACGATCGACTCCCAGCAGCAACAACAGCAGCGCCAGCAGCAGTAGGCGTTACACTCAAGGATGCATCGGAGGAATCCCAGGCAGGTGAGGACTCGTCAGACTTGCATGTGACATGGCCTGCAGGACTATTGGCTTTCCTGTCTAAGGAAGAAATTGACACTGAGGGAGTTGGTGGTGTGGTTTGCAGGAGCTTGGTTACAGATTTAGTGGTCAGTGGACTGCTTCCGCTGTCACCCAAAGTTTATGAACTTGTCACTGACTTATGATGAATGCGCTGCAGGTGACGTATAAGGGATGATGTTCCGAGGTGGTTAACGTCCTTACCCCTACTTATTACAGCTTGACAAAGGCAACACACGGCTTGACACCTGTTGTCCGCATTTGTTATGAAATAATTCCACACAGAAGAGCTGATTTTTTTTGTATTTTGACCAGGCATGTCAATGGCCATATTCCTCCCACGGACAACAGGTGTCTCCCCGGGTGCCTGACTTAAACAAACCACCTCACCATCAGACTCCTCCTTGTCAATTTCCTCCCCAGCGCCAGCAACACCCATATCCTCATCCTGGTGTACTTCAACACTGACATCTTCAATTTGACTATCAGGAACTGGACTGCAGGTGCTCCTTCCAGCACTTGCAGGGGGCGTGCAAATGGTGGAAGGCGCAAGCTCTTCCCGTCCAGTGTTGGGAAGGTCAGGCATCGCAACCGACACAATTGGACTCTCCTTGGGGATTTGTGATTTCGAAGAACGCACAGTTCTTTGCTGTGCTTTTGCCAGCTTAAGTCTTTTCATTTTTCTAGCGAGAGGCTGAGTGCTTCCATCCTCATGTGAAGCTGAACCACTAGCCATGAACATAGGCCAGGGCCTCAGCCGTTCCTTGCCACTCCGTGTCGTAAATTGCATATTGGCAAGTTTACGCTTCTCCTCAGACGCTTTTAATTTTGATTTTTGGGTCATTTTACTGATCTTTTGTGTTTTGGATTTTACATGCTCTGTACTATGACATTGGGCATCGGCCTTGGCAGACGACGTTGATGGCATTTCATCGTCTCGGCCATGACTAGTGGCAGCAGCTTCAGCACGAGGTGGAAGTGGATCTTGATCTTTCCCTATTATTTTAACCTCCACATTTTTGTTCTCCATATTTTGCGCACAACTAAAAGCCACCACAGGTATACAATGTAGATGGATGGATAGTATAGTATTA
The DNA here is from genome assembly GCF_028390025.1 of Pseudophryne corroboree. NCBI lineage: Eukaryota > Metazoa > Chordata > Amphibia > Anura > Myobatrachidae > Pseudophryne > Pseudophryne corroboree. Next base: position 757,555,654 of record NC_086449.1, read on the forward strand.
TTACTTATGGACGACGAGTGACGACACAGAGGTAGGTACAGCCGTTGCCTACCGTACTGCTATATATATAATATATACAGAATAATAATAACGGACCTGGTGGACACTGTCAGCAGACTGCTAAACTAGTATGAAGAAAAAAAAGCCACCACAGGTATACAATGTAGATGGATGGATAGTATACTATTATTACTTATGGACGACGAGTGATGACACAGAGGTAGGTACAGCCGTGGCCTACCGTACTGCTATATATATAATATATACAGAATAATAATAACGGACCTGGTGGACACTGTCAGCAGACTGCTAAACTAGTATGAAGAAAAAAAAGCCACCACAGGTATACAATGTAGATGGATGGATAGTATACTATTATTACTTATGGACGACGAGTGACGACACAGAGGTAGGTACAGCCGTGGCCTACTGTACTGCTATATATATAATATATACAGAATAATAATAACGGACCTGGTGGACACTGTCAGCAGACTGCTAAACTAGTATGAAGAAAAAAAAGCCACCACAGGTATACAATGTAGATGGATGGATAGTATACTATTATTACTTATGGACGACGAGTGACGACACAGAGGTAGGTACAGCCGTGGCCTACTGTACTGCTATATATATAATATATACAGAATAATAATAACGGACCTGGTGGACACTGTCAGCAGACTGCTAAACTAGTATGAAGAAAAAAAAGCCACCACAGGTATACAATGTAGATGGATGGATAGTATACTATTATTACTTATGGACGACGAGTGATGACACAGAGGTAGGTACAGCCGTGGCCTACCGTACTGCTATATATATAATATATACAGAATAATAATAACGGACCTGGTGGACACTGTCAGCAGACTGCTAAACTAGTATGAAGAAAAAAAGCCACCACAGGTATACAATGTAGATGAATGGATAGTATACTATTAATACTTATGGACGACGAGTGACGACACAGAGGTAGGTACAGCCGTGGCCTACCGTACTGCTATATATATATAATATATACAGAATAATAATAACGGACCTGGCGGACACTGTCAGCAGACTGCTAAACTAGTATGAAGAAAAAAAAGCCACCACAGGTATACAATGTAGATGGATGGATAGTATAGTATTATTACTTATGGACGACGAGTGACGACACAGAGGTAGGTACAGCCGTTGCCTACCGTACTGCTATATATATAATATATACAGAATAATAATAACGGACCTGGTGGACACTGTCAGCAGACTGCTAAACTAGTATGAAGAAAAAAAAGCGACCACAGGTATACAATGTAGATGGATGGATAGTATACTATTATTACTTATGGACGACGAGTGATGACACAGAGGTAGGTACAGCCGTGGCCTACCGTACTGCTATATATATAATATATACAGAATAATAATAACGGACCTGGTGGACACTGTCAGCAGACTGCTAAACTAGTATGAAGAAAAAAAAGCCACCACAGGTATACAATGTAGATGGATGGATAGTATACTATTATTACTTATGGACGACGAGTGACGACACAGAGGTAGGTACAGCCATGGCCTACCGTACTGCTATATATATAATATACTGTATAATAAATGGACCTGGTGGACACTGTCAGCAGACTGCTAAACTACTAGTATAAAGAAAAAAAGCCACCACAGGAGTGTTTTTCAGGCAGACAAACGTATACTGGACTGGTGGTCACTGTCAGCAAAACTGTGCACTGTACTCCTGCTATAACTGCTCCCCAGTCCCCACAATTAGGCAGTGTGAGCAGTGCACTCAGCACAGATATATCATGCAGCACACTGAGCACAGATATGGTATGGAGCGTTTTTTTCAGGCAGAGAACGGATTAAACTGGTGGTCACACTTACTACTATCAGCAAAACCCTGCACTGTACTCCTAACAGCTGCTCCCCGTCCCCAATCCTCCCCACAATTATAACAATGTCACTCTTAGTCTTTTCTATTATGACTATAACGGAGTGGACGCCAGCCACGTCCTCTTTCTATCAATCTCAATGCACGCGTGAAAATGGCGGCGACGCGCGGCTGCTTATATAGAATCCGAATCTCGCGAGAATCCGACAGCGGAATGATGACGTTCGGGCGCGCTCGGTTTACCCGAGCCACACGGGAGAATCCGAGCACGGCTCGGACCCGTGTAAAAAGGCTGAAGTTCGGGGGGGTTCGGTTTCCGAGAAACCGAACCCGCTCATCACTAATATATATATATATATATATATATATATATATACTGCTCAAAAAAATAAAGGGAACACTAAAATAACACATCCTAGATCTGAACGAATGAAATATTCTTATTAAATACTTTGTTCTTTACATAGTTGAATGTGCTGACAACAAAATCACACAAACATTATCAATGGAAATCAAATTTATTAACCCATGGAGGTCTGGATTTGGAGTCACACTCAAAATTAAAGTGAAAAACACACTACAGGCTGATCCAACTTTAATGTAATGTCCTTAAAATAAGTCAAAGTGAGGCTCAGTAGTGTGTGTGGCCTCCACGCGCCTGTATGACCTCCCTACAACCCACACAAGTGGCTCAGGTAGTGCAGCTCATCCAGGATAGCACATCAATGCGAGCTGTGGCAAGAAGGTTTGCTGTGTCTGTCAGCGTAGTGTCCAGAGCATGGAGGCGCTACCAGGAGACAGGCCAGTACATCAGGAGACGTGGAGCTGGCTGTAGGAGGGCAACAACCCAGCAGCAGGACCGCTACCTCTGCCTTTGTGCAAGGAGGAACAGGAGGAGCACTGCCAGAGCCCTGCAAAATGACCGCCAGCAAGCCACAAATGTGTATGTGTCTACTCAAACGATCAGAAACAGACTCCATGAGGGTGGTATGAGGGCCCGACGTCCACAGGTGGGGGTTGTGCTTACAGCCCAACACCGTGCAGGACGTTTGGCATTTGCAAGAGAACTCCAAGATTGGCAAATTCGCCACTGGCGCCCTGTGCTCTTCACAGATGAAAGCAGGTTCTCACTGAGCACATGTGACAGACGTGACAAAGTCTGGAGACGCCAAGGAGAACGTTCTGCTGCCTGCATCATCCTCCAGCATGACTGGTTTGACAGTGGGTCAGTAATGGTGTGGGGTGGAATTTCTTTGAGGGGCCGCACAGCCCTCCATGTGCTCGCCAGAGGTAGCCTGACTGCCATTAGGTACCGAGATGAGATCCTCAGACCCCTTGTGAGACCATATGCTGGTGTGGTTGGCCCTGGGTTCCTCCTAATGCAAGACAATGCTAGACCTCATGTGGCTGGAGAGTGTCAACAGTTCCTGCAAGACGAAGGCATTGATGCTATGGACTGGCCCGCCCGTTCCCCAGACCTGAATCCAATTGTGCACATCTGGGACATCATGTTTCGCTCCATCCACCAACGCCACGTTTCATCACAGACTGTCCAGGAGTTGGCGGATGCTTTAGTCCAGGTCTGAGAGGAGATCCCTCAGGAGACCATCCGCCACCTCATCAGGAGCATGCCCAGGCGTTGTAGGGAGGTCATACAGGCACGTGGAGGCCACACACAGTACTGAGCCTCATTTTGACTTGTTTTAAGGACATTACATCAAAGTTGGATCAGCCTGTAGTGTGTTTTTCCACTTTACTTTTGAATGTGACTCCAAATCCAGACCTCCATGGGTTAATAAATTTGATTTCCATTGATAATTTTTGTGTGATTTTGTTGTCAGCACACATTCAACTATGTAAAGAACAAATTATTTAATAAGAATATTTCATTCATTCAGATCTAGGATGTGTTATTTTAGTGTTCCCATTATTTTTTTGAGCAGTGTATATATCTAACTATCTATCTATCTATATATATATATATCTATACATATATATATATATATATATATATATATATATATACAGATATTGCGGCAAAACTTACCATGGCCATCGCAACCACTTTTTCATTAATGTGGGTATGCGCGCTCCCCACTCACACTCTATCCCATTGCAAAATAATGGTCACGGTAATTTTACAGCATAGCCTGCAACAAATTAAGAATCAGCCTGTACCTTAAAAAAATACATAATAATTAAATATTGTCTAACATAATAAAAAAATATTCCGGTGGCAAAGAACACATTTTTAAGCTTTTAAAAATATAAAAATAGTCTGTTTTGTGCATTTTCTTAAAAACTTTAAAAAATTATAAAATGAAAACTTTTTCATTTAAGTATAAACAAATAAAACAATAAAGTTAAAGAAAAGTAGGAAAAAAGTTATTTTGGATTAATTTGAAGCTTCTTTAAATGTTAAGAAAAAAAGAAAAATTCTAAAAAGCTTTTATTTTTCATTAATATAAATACTTTAATTAAATTTGGGTGCACAATTTTATTTTGGGGTAGTTTGAGGTCATTTTAAGCATTAATAATGACGTAACTAGTAAACGACCGATTAGGCTAATTTAAATCTTCCAATTGTCTATATTAGTCATTAGCGAGGCTGGTCAAGAGGTTCTCAACAAAGTCCCAACATTTTTACATTAAAATAGGGATTTTTTCCCCAAAAAAACTTTGGAGCAGTTCTTAAGCTGTACAAAATAAATAAATAAAATGTCCGGGGTTATTCCTATTGAAATGACCACGGCTGAATTTTTCGCAGCCTATTGAATAGCAAAAACGTTGAAACCGTGGGAAAAACTCCATGTCATGTGAAAATGTTTTTTTTTTAATATGCTCCTTTATATGCATAAGCAGTTAACCTCACATCCATGTTGCAGACAGCTCTAACATGGGTTTAATGGTCATTTATTCTGTGGAATTTTCTAAAATATGATGTCTAATATTTTGAGTACAGAAGCTAATCACTGACCTTTGCAGATTTCTCAGCAGCATTCAGCTCTCATGAGATGGGGCTTTTAAATCCCTTTTGTACAAGTATATATAAAGTTATACAGTCACTGGACTAATGCTCTCATTATAGAATATCTTAGCTTTAAAATCTCAGTATAAAAATAGCTATTTTATTTTAAAGGGTAACTAAAATAAAACTCCCCTGAAAAGCCAACCAGAATCGTTTCTTTAAACGTTTAAAAGTCAACTGCTGCTCACCTCAAACTGGCTCTGTGCGCTATATAAAAATCCACTTTAGTTTTCTGTCTAGTTCACAAAAATCTTGATTGCTGTGCAAGACACCTGTGTGCCTCCACTTTTGGATACTTTCATCATACGATGTATAGAATAATTCTGTATGCCCAATCCTGCTCTTGTCTTGAGCAACGGGAGCTGGGGCATGTGCCGCAGGTTGACATATTTACAGGGCAAATTTGCACCAGTGGGTGAGCGGAGAGAGTAGAACCTTGCAGCTATGGCCTCATAGAGTAAGAATAACAATAGTCTGGGAGTGGTGGTAGAGCTAAACCTGGCTCCACCAAGTGAAGCCTCTGATCCACTCAACCATGACCAAAATCAGAGACAACATCAAGGTGACATTCCATGACAAAAAACGATAATATACAAAAATACTCTGTAATTGCTTCACCGTTCTACAAGATGCGATTTCTCACTATGGGTATAATAAATAAATAAATCTAAGTTATCACTATCAAGATGATTAAAGTGTTGGCTGCTTTTTTATTTTAAGACAACTACATTCTTGATTTGCAATATGCTACATTTTAACTGTTATTTTCACACAAGAAAATATTAGTAAATAATAATTAGTTCTGTTAACCAATCTGCTAATTTTGACGAGAGTAACCTCTGGGCTTCTTAGACGAGAGTAACCTCTGGGTCATGGTTGAGTGGATAAGAAGCTTCACTTGGTGGAGACAGTTTTAGCTCTACTACAACTCCCTGACTTTTGTTACTCTTACCCTGTGTGTCCAGAGCTGCAAGGTTCCGCTCTCTCCCCGCTCACCTTCTAGCACAAATTTGCCCTGTAAGTATGCAAAATCAACGGCGATGGATCCAAAATCTCCCTTTCTGGTCTTTGCGTCTGGCTTATTCACAGACCAATGACCACCACGCGCATTGTGCTTATGTATCATGAACCCTGAACTGCTTCACTAGAACAGCTCTATATTGGAAACTCTGTCCAAAAGCTGTGACTCTCCTCTTTCAATGAACACTGGCTCTAGTATGCCCAGAACCATAGATATCAGCCCTCCAGCAGCTGCTCCCTGCTCCAGCTCCACACGCCCGGTATGCAATTTTATATTTCATCAGTGGATTGCTCTGGCTCCTGAAATCTCATCCCTAAGTCCCCTGTTCCTCCTGAAAGGTGGGACTCTCTAGTTTTTTTTATTCCAACTAAGCTAAGAAATCTATTTCCAGGAACTGGAGATATCTTCAGTCAAGCAAGTTGCCCTCCCCCTGGAAAATGATGAATGTTAAGCCCACTCCACTATCCCTCACTTGCGTATTAAACACCCCCTGCCACCCTGGAAGTCATGTAGCTTGGCCCTTTCATTTAGCCCAATGCCCCTTCCACAGTTTAGTGTTCTCCCTCCTGCCCCATCTCCCATCATCTGTGTAGTTAAAGAGTAATTACTGTAGGAGAAGTTACTGCTCCAGGTCCTACATGCTGAGTGGAAGATAGTGTTAGGATATGGTGCGCTCTGTGTATCAGTCTATGAGAGCATCCCCTAGTGTCAGACCTCTAGTGCCAGGAGTCATTAGGAGGCGGAGTTATATGATGTAGTTTCCTGTTCCTCCATCTCAGGGAGAGAGTGAGGAGAGTGTGACACACAGAGAGACTGAGAGACAGAGTCCTGGTGTACAAGTGTGCAGAGCTGAGACTGGGAGCAGATCTCAGCTACAGAGACTCACAGTGCATGCATCATCTTCTCAACAGTGGGAGTCAGACTGCACGGCTGTGCTGTCCTCCATGCTTCACCACCACAGACATCTCCTGATAAGTACTGCTACCTAATGCTGTTACCTTGTGTGATATTTGGGCTCCTGATTACCGGTATTAGTGTTACATCTGAGTCACCTGTGTACACTAAATAAACCTGCATTCATGTTTAAGTCATCTAGTGTGTGGACTGACGTCACCTCACCAGATAGCCTAGTACACTCTACCAAAAGATAGAACACCCCCTACCACCTGCAAGACATCAAAGTTGTCATTGATAGTACCCCCCCACCCCTAACACTGAAGGATGGGTGGGGGGCCCCAGTGCATTGCTTTTGCCCAGGGGCCTACACTACTGTTAAGATGGCTCTGCATGGAGCTGGGCGGCGATTGACAGTTCATTCAGCTGTGTCATGTTTGAGTAAGACTGAAAACACCACTCTTCTAGTGAAATTGTGTGAAATTTTACAGCCAAATGCACAATGAATCAAACATATAACCATTGCAAAAATTTTACTCACTTCTACCTACCTGGGATCCCAGCAGTCGGAATACCAATGCCGGAATTCCGACACTGCTTGGAATACTGACGCTGGGATGAAGACATGGATTGCAACGGCGATGCAATCCTGAACACTGGGATGCCAAACGTAAGTATGCCGGGACAACTGAGTGTAAGGAGGGAGGGTTAGGCTGCGGGGAGGGAAGGATAGGCAGCGGGTTAGGGGGTTAGGTTTAGGCTGCATGGGGGGGAGGTTAGGGTTAGGCACCAACGGGGAGGGTTAGGCTGCTTGTGGAGGGGAAGAGTAAGGGTCAGGCCGCGGTTAGGGAGGGTTAGGGTTAGGGGGGATGGGGATTAGGGTTAATCTTTTTACCTAACAGGTGTCGGGATGCTGCTGTTTGTAAAAAACAGAACGTTTATTTCAAAACAGAGAAAAAGTTCTTGCACAGGAAGGCTCTCCACGAGTTCACTTTATTTCTTATAGAGCAACTCTCGTGCAGGCACAGAAAGTCACTAGATAAGCCACGTTTAAATGAACAGTATTTATCTGGCTTTGAAGTGTCACGTTCACTCATGTGTGAATGCTGCGCTAACTCAGCACAGCAGAGGAATCATTAATTCCTATGCAGAAACGGATGATCATTGTACATGGGAAGCTAAGAAAAGGCCGATCAATAGTGCAGCATACAGGGCTTTTTGTCATTATTGAGCTGTTAAACGTTTTCCAAAAAACTGATATATACTGACCATCTGTTTCTGCTTAGAAATCAATTATTCTTGTGCAATGCTCAGTTAAAACTGCATTCACACACGAGCAAAGGCAACTTTTTATAGTCGTATAACTACCATATTATAACCCACCAAAATTATGCTGCAGCATGTTTTCTGAATGAGGTCACATCATTATTGATAAAATATTTAAAAATGGTTAAGATTCAGAGGCCCCCTTGATCAAGGATGCAGCTACCGTAGGTGCAGGTAATGCTAAGGGGCCCAGAGCTGAGAGGGGCCCACCATCCCAGTCAAAGTTACATGTGTTATATACATTTCTCACCATTGGGTGATACATAGAGGCCCTTACAAACTTTTTCCATCTGGCCTGCAATATAGCTAGGTTTGCCGCTGGACCTGCTCATTGCAATGTGGTATAAAGTGAACTGGAGGGCATTTTAAGGTTACATAATATGAACTGGGGGACTGTAATGTGGTAAAATATAAAGTAAGGGCACTGTAGTGTGTCATAATATAAAGTGGCACAAAAAGAACTGGGGCAATGTGATGTGACATAATATGAACTAGGGCACTGTAATGTGGCATACAGTAATATGAACTGGGGACACTGTATGTCATATGTGTATTGGCAGCCCTACAATGTGACATAATGTGAACTAGGGCACTGCTATGGTTCAGAAAATGATCTAGGGCACTATAATGGATCATAACATTAAGACCTGCTCTGAAGAGGTGTCTCTCTAGAAACATTGGGGCCCCTTCAAAATTCTGGTATGGGCCCCACAAAGTTCTGGCTATGCCCCTGGCCTTGACATTGTTTATCTGCTAAAGAAGATTATTTATAACCATTGTCGCCCTGAAAGGTGCCTGCTGGGACAGAAAGGGGGTATAAAAAACATTCACATCATTCTGCGTTTGCCAGAGAAATTGTACATGTGTCCTTTTTTTTTTTTTTTATTGAAATCCCATAATGATGCTTTTTCACCCAAGCTCATGGAAAAAATTATATAAGCACCATAAATGTGCTCAGGGGTATGGTATCAGGCCCTCCTCAGAAGTGGAAGAAGAACCCCTTTATTACCAACCCCCAGAACTAAATGGTTCCATAGAGAGCAAAGGTCTTTTGCCATAAGGCATACCTCCCAACTGTCCTGATTCCAGAGGGACAGTCCTGCTAATCGGTCAGTGTCCTGATGACCCACCCACGGGCCACAGTGTACTATGAGCAGCGGGAAGGATGGGGTAGCCTGTGATCACCCCTGCTAATCAGTGCAGAGAGGTGAGAATGACAAAACCAGGGTCGTGCCGCAAGGCTGTGCCACTCCCACTCAAGGACATGCCCCTTTTTGGGTGCACGCACCTACGGTGCACAATGGTCCCGATTGGAGAACTGCAAAAGTTGGGAGGTAATGTTTGGGTGTCCTTTGTCCCTGAAATTGGCAATAGCTTCACAGGGGTATGGGAGCCTTAGGGCCACACCATCTACCTAGATCTTGGGGAGAGGAATCCATAAGGACTGCTGACCTGTGCAATCATTAAGAAGAAAACCACAAAAATGGTGCAAACAGTGCAGAAAAGCACCCTCCCCTATGCTATTAAAGATACATCTTTCTCAGCATTATTGTTAATTTAATGTCCCATAGTATAGTAGTACCCTAGTCCATTTTATGGCCCACCGTAGTGCCCTAGCTCATATTATACTGTGACATGTAGTTAAATGGTAAAATGCTACAAGTTGTGTCTTAATTTAGTAGTACTGTTGATGACATTTAAGCTACAATAACGTCACGTGTCTGTGTTATTGTGCCTGAATCATCAGCCACAATAACATAACATGACACGAGTCACAATATTGAAAGGTCAGGATGATTAGACTGCAGGTGCATGTTGTTTTCTTGGCTCTACAAAAGGGTCTGCATATGACCACGCCTGTCACTGTGTTACTGGAGTATCACAGTGCTGTATGGCTGTACAGCACTTAGCCCAGGAGAGATTGATACCTTATCCTATTGACTGTTTATCTTCTATCACCTGCTTCCTGTTATCTTCAATTAAACCTACTCTGGTTTGGAGTCAGTGTGTGGACTAACCTCCTTGCTCCCAAGCGCTATGCACCCACTAACATATAGGCACCTGACAATATATATCCCCAGGTTACATTGATCGGGATGTACTAACGGCAAATTGCGGTCCAACATCACAAGTACTGTACATATACTTCTGCATCAAGCCCACAAATCTGTGTGCTGAATCCTACAGTCCTGTCTGGAAAAAATGTGGCAAATAGGGGTCAGGTAGGGTGGGGCAGTCAAACTTTTGGTACAAAGTCATATATACAATGGAGTTTGTGCATTATATCACTTCTTTGTGTTTAGCATTGAAGCTCACATAATCACTCTGTAACTCACCCTTCCTATGTTTAGATGCTCCCCACCCTCCACCCCCACCTCCTTCTGTAACAGAATTTGAGAATATACCAGCTGATTGCTCCCAGCCTCTGGATGTCATTAATGCATCCGGTGAGAGGACTGAAATTATAAGCAGAGTGTGACAAACACGTCTAGCTCCCAAAATAGTTCTAACACCTGTGGGGTGGCAGAGCAGGTCCCTGTGGGTCCCCTCTAAGGTTTATCGTGCTGAGATAATTATTGATCTAGTATGTGCAACTAGTAAAAGCTTTAACCTTTACATAAAAAGACGCCATGGGCTTCAATTGGATCGCAAACACTTTTTAAGAAAGCTTGGTGCCTAAGCTGAGCAGGGGAGCAGTGGGATGCAGCAGCAGATGTAGATATCATACATGTTTGAGGCTGCAATCCAGACATAACATCCGACAGAACAGTCTCTTCATGCCAATTGACACCCAAAGGGTTAAGTCACTCTCCAGTAGATCATGCAGTATTTGCATTTGGACTGTGCTTGTAATCAAGAGCTTTTAGAAAATTGAATAAACTGCAAATATTCCAGGTCGTGATTAGTAGGAAGATGCAATCCCAGGATACTGTAAACTATTATAAGCACCTTCCCTTTATGAAAGTGCTGCCTCCCTCTACCCCAATAATAGCACATTAAGGGGGACATTTACTAAGCAGTGATAAGAGCGGAGAAGTGAGCCAGTGGAGAAGTGGCCCCATCAACCAATTAGCAGCTCTGTATAATTTTATAGTATGCAAATTATAGATGTTACTTCAGTGCTGATTGGATGCCATGGGCACTTCTCCACTGGCTCACTTCTCCGCTCTTATCACTGCTTAGTAAATGTCCCCCTTAGGGAGAGATGTCCTAAGTAGTGAAAACAGTGGAGAAGTGAGCCAGTGGAGAAGTTGCCCATAGCAACCAATCAGCATTGAAGTAACATTTATAATTTGCATATTATAAAATTATACAGAGCAGCTGATTGGTTGCTATGGGCAACTTGTTACCATGCACCCTCTCCCCACACACACACACACTCCTCCCACCCGGGAAAATGGAAAGCAGCCATGTTGCATTCTAAACCATTACTTCTCCCTCATAATTGCTGCCTCAGATGATGAGATTTAACATCCACGGTATCTATGATGTTCTGCAGTTTGCTGCCTTTCCATAGAGAAACAGGGAATAGAATCATAGAGCATACATGTTTTTATAGGAAGCTGCTAATGGTATCTGGATGAGGAATCGGCACTCAACACATCAACAATACATATATCGACAACAGAAAACCGTCAACACAGAGGTCGACAGTTACAAAAGGTCGACTACAGAAAGATCGACAAGGACACTAGGTTGACACAAAAATGATCGACTATGAATACAGATCGACAAAACATATATATGAAACAAAAAAGATCGCCAGCTCGGATCACCAATGTAAGAAATTGGCGACTGAACCAGGCATGCACCCACAGACCAACGGAGGTTGCTTGTGCATGTAGATTGATCAGTCCATCTGCAAACCACAGTTTCCTTGCAGCTTACACAGGCTGGTCGTAGGATACAGACACCGGGGTCCAGGAAGACTGAGTCAGTCGATGCAGACGCTGGACCCATCACACCTTCAAAACGGGAGTAGCACGTCCTGTTTTGAACAACGGTTCCAGGTACCACCTCCGCTCCACCCCCCAAATGCCACTGCTTGTCAATCATGCTGCGGCTGAGAGGGCGCTGCGTGCGACACTGCAAGACCCATTCTAAAGATACGGGGAACAGGACTTGCATCTGCGTAAACCCCTAAACATCGGGTTTGCATACAAAAATTAATCAGGCCCAAAGTGGAGACCAAATAAGGCACTAACCAATCAGCTTTTTAACTGTCATTTTTTAAACACATCCTGTAAAATTAGAGGTAGAACCCCCCTAAAGCAATAAGGTGGTGTGAAATAAATTGTAACAACTAAAAAAAGATATTCATTCTTGTTGATATTTTATTAATTTATATTTTGATATAATTACTTTTAGTCTAAATTAAATGTTTAAAACTGGGGACACACAGACACGTTGAGGAGAAGGAGCTGGTAAGGATTGTGGAGGACTGGAGAATGCTGATGGCCTGAGTATATGGAGCAACCGGGCTGGGCCTGGTAATGTGGACCGGACTAGCACCGGTACTGTGGACAGGGCTGGAACTGGTAATGCGAGACATACTAGGACCAGCAAAGTGGAATGGGCTAGGACTGGTAATATGGACTGGACATATGGACTAAACTGGGACACGTGAAGTGGACTGGGCTGGGAATGGTAACTCGGGCCGGGCTGGAACTGGTAATGCTGAACCAGACTTAAAGTGGATTGCTGAGTTGGACTGGAATCGGAAATCTGGACCAGAATAACTGAGCCGGACTGGAACTGGATTGCTGAGACAGACTGGATTGCTGAGCCGGACTGGAACCGGATTGCTGAGCACGAGTGGAACTGGAATGAGGAGCCAGACTCGAACACGATTGCCTAGCTGGACTGGAACTGGATTGCTGACTGCACTGTCTACCCAGGAGTAATAGCATAGGCTGCATCTGATGGGGACCAAGTTGGCGTCTTATGAATCGACGTTGCTCTAGCAAATTTCCTATTAGGCATGTGAAGCACGTGCCTAGGGGCGACACATCTTGCGGGGCGGCACTTAGGCTCATGTTTCATTACTATAATACCAAAATGACCAGTACATTCAAAATGTTTTCTCTCTAATGTACCTCATACCATCTTGAGTTGAGAGTGCATGGGTAGGACATGGGCAGACTGCCCCGTAAGCTGTCCTACTTAGTAAGTATGTATACATAACTAAAAAATAAACAAAGTGTCATAGCTTATGGCTTGTTTTATTATTAGGATACATTAAGCTAAATTACCAATCTCCAAAATGAGGGCATTTAGTCAAATAATGAAAATAATAAAATTGGATGGCAGGGTAGTCAATACTGGTGTGCCTAGGGGTGCACTAACCCCCAAAATCCACCTCTGACTCCAGGAATTGCTGCTTACTGATTGGTTGCTGCGGTTAGCTGAGCAAGAGTGGCACTCTGACTGGCTAGAAGAGAGCAGCAGACTGTATCCAACTTGGCAGCCCCACATGCTGGTTCTGGAGGGAATTCCAGCATGTAGGCAGACTGGGCTGAAACCATAAGGATATAAGGCCTGGATTCCAAGAGGGAGGCAAGTGGAAATGGGGAAGGTGTATCATGGATTTCAGTATACAGTGTATGCACCAATGCAAGAAATCGACGACTGAACCAGGCATGCACACACAGATGGAGATTGCTTGTGCATGTGGATTGATCAGTCCATCTACAAACCACACTTTCTGGGCACAGAACTGTTCCATGTTATGGGAGTGTCATGGGAGTGTTGTGGTCATGTAAGTCGGTTTCTGTGCGTGATCATAGCATTCAGATGGAGGTGGGACTCCTGTTTCACATGGATCTTCTGCACCTAGCATACGCTGAGTGTACGTGCTGACACTAAGGATTAGATACTAATTGCTGCCGACAGAAAAACAATAGGCGGATGGGCATCCACATGCAGTATATATGGGCGGATCATGACAATGGCATAAGTAAGTAATTTGCCAGCCAAGGCTGGAAAACGGTCACTGATGATCACAGTCTCACATACTAAGTATACCACGCTCTCAGAATGGCTCTCATTTCATTTTAGGGAGTGGAAAATGCAGGCAAAACAATCCCCTCAAAGGGTTGGGTACAAAATCCTGAGTCAGTATTCCGGTGGTCAGGATGCCGACAGCACGACCACAACGGTCAAAATCCCAATGGATACCGGGCCTGCTGTACTCCTACCAGTGGTGGAACTTGTGAGTGGTGGGCCCAGGTACAAAAATATAATTGGGCCCCCCCCCCTCTGCCCTAACGCAAGTTCACAATATGCCACAAAGCAGTGGGTGAAAGGGAGAGGCAGATGGTGACAGCGTAAGGTAAGGGAAGGCAGATAGTGACAGCAGAATGCAGAGGGTGGAAGTGGATGGCAGGGAGTAACAGTAGGGTTAGGGTTACAGGGGTACAAGCACAATGTCTTGTGTGGTGCGGAGCACAGGGGGCATGTACTTTTGTGGTGCCAACGCACACAAGCTCAGCCCTGCCTACCTAAGGTAAGTGGCAAGTCCCTCAGGCAGTTGGGCCCATCTTGTTCTCTGCACTGGGGCATTCATCAGACATTGCTCAAAATGGTCTGTGGGGGGCCAGGGATAACTCACTGCTGATATGGGCAGCAGTGGGCCCCTTAGTCCTCTGGGGCCCCAGTGCAATGCGCCTGCTGCACCAATGCGCTTCTGACCCCTACCTCTTCCCTACCCCTCCTGCAGACTACCCCTAACCTAGTTCTAACCATAACCCCCTAGTTCTAACCATAACCCCCACAGCCTATCCCTAACCTCCCACAACACGTAGCTTAACCTCCTCCACACCTGCAGCCTATACCTAACATTCCCCTCCCTGCAGCCTAACCCTGTATGTCCCCCTAGTGCCTAACCCTAACCTCCCCACAGCCTAACCCTTACTTCTCTCACCCCACAGCCTAACACTAATCCCCCCGCAGACTAACCTTAATCTCCCCCCATTCACAGCCTAACCCTAACTCTCCCCCTAGTGCCTAACCCTAACCACCCCCACCCTCCGCAGCCTAACCCTCCTCCTAGTGCCTAACCTCTCCCCCCTGCAGCATAACTCTAACCGTCTACTACTGCAACATAACTCTAACCTCCCACACCTCTGCAGCCCAACCCTAACTGTCCCCTCCTTCAGCCTAACCATAACCTGCTCCTCATTACTTCCTAACCCTATAATGGATCTTTTTCAACTTGGACTGAAGTGCTAAGTGGTGTGCCGCAAGGCTCAGTATTAGGACCGCTATTGTTCAATATTTTCATTAACGACCTAACAGAAGGCCTAGAGAGCATGATGTAAATTTTTGCAGATGATACCAAATTGTGTAAAGTTATAAATGCGGAGGGGGATGCTGAGTAGCTTCAGAACGACTTAGTTAAATTAGAAGCTTGGGCAGCGAAATGTAGAATGCGCTTCAACACAGACAAGTGTAAGGTAATGCACTGTGGTAACAAGAACAAAAATAACACCTACCTACTAAACGGGGTAAAATTAGGGGATTCTGTACTGGAAAAGGACTTAGGTGTCCTCATAGATAGCAAACTAAGCAGTAGTACCCAAAGTAGGACTGCAGCAAAGAAGGCTAATAAGATATTAGCATGCATAAAACGGGGAATTGATGCTAGGGACGAGAGTATTATACTCCCATTATATAAATCACTTGTGAGGCCACACCTTGAATACTGTGTACAATTCTGGGCAGCTTACTACAAAAAGGATATCCTGGAGCTAGAAAAGGTTCAAAGGCGGGCGACCAAACTAATTAAGGGTATGGAGACGCTGGAATGCGAGGAAAGGCTTGCAAGACTAGGCATGTTTACACTGGAAAAGAGGAGATTAAGAGGGGCCATGATCAACATTTACAAATATATAATGGGACATTATACAGATCTTGCGCAGGACCTGTTTTTGGTTAGATCAACACAGAACTCGTGGACACTCGCTCAGGTTAGAGGAGAGGAGATTACGCACAATACGGCGTAAAGGCTTTTTTACGGTAAGGACGATACGTGTTTGGAATTCCCTGCCTGAGGGAGTTGTAATGGCCGACTCAGTCAACACCTTTAAGAATGGGTTAGATAAATTACTAATGGATAAGGATATCCAGGGTTACCGGGCATAGTCACGCACTATGGTTATTATAAAAAAGAGGGGTAAAACGTAACAACAGTCATCAACTTCAGTCAAAATTTTCTACAAAATAATCGTGCATAGGAGACCACAAATAGGTTGAACTCGATGGACAATTGTCTTTTTTCAACCTTAGATACTATGGCCCTCATTCCGAGTTGTTCGCTCGTTAGCTGCTTTTAGCAGCATTGCACACGCTAGGCCGCCGCCCTCTGGGAGTGTATCTTAGCTTAGCAGAATTGCGAACGCAAGATTAGCAGAATTGCAAATAGAAATTTCTTTGCAGTTTCTGAGTAGCTAGAGACTTACTCATACACTGCGATCAGTTCAGTCAGTTTCGTTCCTGGTTTGACGTCACAAACACACCCAGCGTTCACCCAGACACTCCCCCGTTTCTTCAGGCACTCCCGCGTTTTTCCCAGAAACGCAAGCGTTTTTTCGCACACACCCATAAAACGGCCAGTTTCCGCCCAGAAACATCCACTTCCTGTCAATCACACTCCGATCACCAGAACGATGAAATTTCTTCGTTAGGCCCTGCGTAAAATACCAAACTCTTTTGCAAATTTACTTGGCGCAGACGCACTGCAAACGTTGCGCATGCGCAGTTTGCGACTAATCGCTCCGTTGCGAAAAAATCTTACGAGCGAACAACTCGGAATGAGGGACTGTGTTACTATCTCTCCTCCCAAGTGCCTAACCGTAACCCTTGTACTTACGTTCGAGATCCGTCAGGAGTGAGGATCCTGACTGCTGAGATCCTGACTGCAATAACCCCCTCCCACCCCAACAAATTGTTATTAATTAACCAATCAGAAATACAAAAAAGGTGAACATTATTGGTTTGATTTGATTGGTTTCATGCATGAGAGGAGCGAAAACATAATATTGACCAATTGTTCTGATTATTATATTATCATTTGAGAAAATGTGAGAAAGGGAAAGAGAAGACCTAAGACACTACACATTACTAATATCATCAAAGGGATAATGCTCAATTCATGTGAACTGATGATTGATAATATTCATTACACACTAGTCATACTGGATAATAGATGGGAGCATACAAGAAAGGACAGGAATGAAAAAACATAACAAATTTGTACATTAAACTTCCTCAGAGAGAAAATGGCAGTGTAAAAATATGCAAATGTCCGCCGGGATACACTTTGGCCAAAAAATGAGTGACCCTATGACAATGTAGCATAACCACAGGAATGAAACATTTCTACTCCTTACCGGATCGCGGTCACAAGCACCAATATGCCCTCAAAATGGTTGCTATTCACCTGCATTTTTGCTTTAAAGGGCCCCATACACTAGAACGATAATGCCCGATTTCATACATTTTCGGGCATTCAGGACGATATATCAGGTGAAATCGAGCATTTTGGAGGTGTATCCGATCCGATGTGCGTTCCCATGAGAGTTGGATCGGCTCCCCTAGATCGTTAGTGCTGCACTGCATGGCTGGGATCGCATACGATATATCGCATGCAAAATGTACCAAATCGTATGTAACCACTCCCAGGAAGCTCCCGGGAGAGTTCAAGGGAAATCGCCTCCAACTTCAGCCTCAGACATATCGTTGTAGTGTTTGGGGTCCTTTACTCTCTCAATCGGTCCCTGACGGTCAATTGCTTTACGAATACAGTACATCCTGACTGTGCAACTCTTTGTAATGTCCTTACTTGTTACATGCAATAAATAAACATATTTGCAACTTGAAAAAAAAATTAAGATTTTAAACCTACCGGTAAATCTTTTTCTCCTAGTCCGTAGAGGATGCTGGGGACTCCGTAAGGACCATGGGGATAGACAGGCTCCGCAGGAGACATGGGCACTAAAAAGAGTTTTAGATATGGGTGTGCACTGGCTCCTCCCTCTATGCCCCTCCTCCAGACCTCAGTTAGAGAAACTGTGCCCAGAGGAAACGGACAGTACGAGGAAAGGATTTTTGTTAATCTAAGGGTAAGATTCATACCAGCCCACACCATCCACACCGTATAACATGGAATATACAAACCAGTTAACAGCATGAAACCGAACAGCATCAGTCCGAGACTGATCAAAACTGTAACATAACCCTTAAGTAAGCAAAACTATATACAAGTCTTGCAGATGTAGTCCGCACTGGGACGGGCGCCCAGCATCCTCTACGGACTAGGAGAAAAAGATTTACCGGTAGGTTTAAAATCTTATTTTCTCTTACGTCCTAGAGGATGCTGGGGACTCCGTAAGGACCATGGGGATTATACCAAAGCTCCAAATCGGGTGTGAGAGTGCGGATGACTCTGCAGCACCGATTGAGCAAACATGAGGTCCTCATCAGCCAGGGTATCAAACTTGTAGAACTTTGCAACGTTTGAACCCGACCAACTAGCCGCTTGGCACAGCTGTAAAGCCGAGACACCTCGGGCAGCTGCCCAAGAAGAGCCCACCTTCCTAGTGGAATGGGCCTTTACAGAATTTGGTAACGGCAATCCAGCCGTAGAATGAGCCTGCTGAATCGTGTTACAGATCTAGCGAGCAATAGTCTGCTTCGAAGCAGGAGCGCCAACCTTGTCGGCCGCATACAGGACAAACAGTGCCTCTGTTTTCCTAACCCGGGCCGTTCTGGCCACATAAATTTTCAATGCCCTGACCACATCAAGGGACTCGGAATCCTCTAAGTCCCGTGTAGCCACAGGTACCACAATAGGTTGGTTCATATGAAAAGAAGAAACCACCTTGGGCAAAAATTGAGGACGAGTCCGCAACTCTGCTCTATCCACATGGAAAATCAGATAGGGGCTTTTGTGAGATAAAGCCGCCAACTCCGACATTCGCCTTGCCGATGCCAAGGCCAACAACATGACCACTTTCCAAGTGAGGTATTTTAATTCCACCGTTTTAAGTGGTTCAAACCAGTGAGACTTAAGGAACCGCAACACCACATTAAAGTCCCAGGGTGCCACTGGAGGTACAAAAGGAGGCTGGATATGCAGCACTCCCTTCACAAAAGTCTGGACTTCTGGGAGAGAAGCCAATTCCTTCTGAAAGAAAATGGATAGGGCCGAAATCTGAACCATAATGGAGCCTAATTTTAGGCCCAAATTCACTCCCGTTTGTAGGAAGTGAAGGAAACGGCCCAAATGGAATTCCTCCGGAGGAGCATTCCTGGACTCACACCAAAATACGTACTTTCTCCATATACGGTGATAATGTTTCGCTGTCACGTCTTTCCTATCCTTTATCAGAGTAGGAATGACCTCATCCGGAATGCCCTTTTCCGCTAGGATCCGGTGTTCAATCGCCATGCCGTCAAACGTAGCCGTGGTAAGTCTTGGAACAGACAGGGCCCCTGTTGTAACAGGTCCTCTCTGAGAGGAAGAGGCCACGGATCTTCTGTGAGCATTTCCTGCAGATCCGGATACCAGGCCCTTCGCGGCCAATCTGGAACAATGAGAATTGTCTGTACTCTTCTTCGTCTTATGATTCTTAATATCCTTGAGATGAGCGGAAGAGGAGGGAACACATAGACCGACTGAAACACCCATGGTGTCACCAAGGTCGTCCACCGCCACTGCCTGAGGGTCTCTCGACCTGGCGCAATTCTTCGGTAGTTTCTTGTTGAGGCGTAACGCCATCATGTCTATCTGAGGCAGTCCCCACCGACTTGCAATCTCTGTGAAGACTTCCTGATGATGTCCCCACTCTTCTGGATGTAGATTGTGTCTGCTGAGGAAGTCTGCTTCCCAGTTGTCTACTCCCGGAATGAACACTGTTGTCAGGGTGCTTACATGATTTTCCGCCCAGCAAAGAATCCTGGTGGCTTCCGTCATTGCCACTCTGCTCTTTGTTCCGCCTTGGCGGTTTACATGCACCACTGCGGTGATGTTGTCTGACTGGATCAGAACTGGTAGGTCGCGAAGCAACTCTTCCGCTTGTCGAAGGGCGTTGTATATGGCCCTCAACTCCAGTACGTTGATGTGAAGACAAGCCTCCTGGCTTGACCAGAGACCCTGGAAGTTTATTCCCTGTGTGACTGCACCCCAACCTCGGAAGCTTGCGTCCGTGGTTACCAGAACCCAGTCCTGAATGCCGAACCTGCGACCCTCCAGAAGGTGAGCACTCTGCAGCCACCACAGGAGAGATACCCTGGCCCTGGGGGACAGGGTGATCATCTGATGAATCTGTAGATGTGACCCCGACCATTTGTCCAGAAGGTCCCATTGAAACGTTCTTGCATGGAACCTGCCGAATGGAATGGCCTCGTAAGTCGCCACCATCTTTCCCAGAACTTGAGTGCAGTGATGCACCGACACCCTCGTTGGCTTCAATAGGTCCCTGACCAAAGACATGAGTTCTTGGGCCTTTTTCATCGGAAGATAAACCCTTTTCTGGTCTGTATCCAGAATCATGCCTAACAAGGGCAAACGAGTCGTTGGAATCAACTGTGACTTCGGGATATTGAGAATCCAGCCGGGCTGTGCAACACCCTCAGGGAGAGTGATACGCTGCTCAGCAACTGTTCTCTCGATCTCGCTTTTATTAGGAGATCATCCAAGTACGGGATAATTGTGACACCCTGCTTGCGCAGGAGCACCATCATTTCCGCTATTACCTTGGTGAAAATCCTCGGGGCCATGGAAAGCCCAAACGGCAACGGCTGAAATTGGTAATGACAATCCTGTACAGCAAACCTAAGGAACGCCTGATGGGGCGGATATATGGGGACATGAAGGTCTGCATCCTTTATGTCCAGGGACACCATATAATCCCCCCCTTCCAGGCTGGCGATGACCGCTCTGAGCGACTCCATCTTGAACTTAAACCTTTTTAAGTATAGGTTTAAGGATTTTAAATTCAAAATGGGCCTGACCGAACCGTCCGGTTTCGGAACTACAAACAGGGTTGAGTAATACCCCTTCCCCTGCTGCAGCAAGGGGACTTTGACCACCACTTGTTGAAGACACAATTTTTGAATAGCTTTTAACACTATCTCCCTCTCTGGGGGAGAAGCCGGCAGGGCCGATTTGAAAAACCGGCGAGGAGGCACCTCTTCGAATTCCAGCTTGTAACCCTGGGAAACAATTTCGATTGCCCAGGGATCCACCTGTGATTGAACCCAGACGTGGCTGAAAAGTCGAAGACGTGCCCCCACTGAGGCGGACTCCCTCAGCGGAGCCCCAGCGTCATGCAGTGGATTTTGTAGAGGCCGGGGAGGACTTCTGCTCCTGGGAACTAGCTGTGGCTGGCAGCTTTTTCCCCTTGCCCTTACCTCTGGCAAGAAAAGAAGATCCCCGCACTCTCTTGGGTTCATGCGACCGAAAGGACTGCATCTGATAATGTGGCGTTTTCTTAGGCTGTGAGGAAACATAAGGCAAAAAAGTTGATTTACCTGCCGTAGCCGTGGAAACTAGGTCCCTGAGACCTTCCCCAAATAATTCCTCACCCTTGTAAGGTAAAACCTCAATATGCCTCTTCGAGTCGGCATCACCTGTCCATTGTCAGGTCCATAGGGCCCGTCTAGCCGAAATCGCCATAGCGTTGGCTCTGGAACCCAGTAGGCCAATGTCTCTCTGAGCATCTCTCATATATAGGACAGCGTCTTTAATATGACCCAGGGTCAATAAAATGGTCTCCTTATCCAGTGTATCTATATCAGCAGATAAGTTATCTGTCCACACTGCTACAGCGCTACAAACCCAAGCCGACGCTATCGCCAGTCTGAGTAAGGTACCCGTATGTGTGTAAATAATAGACTTCAAGGTAGTCTCCTGCCTGCGATCCGCCGGATCCTTGAGGGTTGCCGTATCTTGAGATGGCAGCGCTACCTTTTTGGATAAACATGTCAACGCTTTGTCTACCCTCGGTGAGGATTCCCATCGTATCCTGTCCTTAGTCAGGAAAGAATACGCCATAAGAATCCTTTTGGGAATCTGCAGTTTTTTGTCTGGAGATTCCCAAGCCCTTTCAAATAATTCGTTCAGTTCATGAGATGGCGGAAAAGTTACCTCAGGTTTCTTTTCTTTAAACATGTGGACCCTCGTGTCAGGGACAGAGGGTTCATCCGTGATATGCAACACCTCTTTTATAGCAATAATCATATAATGAATACTTTTAGCCAATTTTGGCTGCAACTTTGCATCATCGTAGTCGACACTGGAGTCAGAATCCGTGTCGGTATCAGTGTCTACTATTTGGGATAGTGGGCGCTTTTGAGATCCAGAAGGTCCCTGTGACATAGTGAAAGGCAGGGCTAAACTTGTACAGTCCCTGGACTCAGCTTTGTCCAACCTTTTATGCAATAAATTCACATTTGCATTTAACACATTCCACATATCCAACCAGTCCGGTGTAGGCGTTGCCGACGGAGACACCACATTCATTTGCTCCACCTCCTCCCTAGAAGAGCATTCCGCTTCAGACATGCTGACACACGTGTACCGACACACCACACACTCAGGGAATTCTCTATCTGGAGACAGTTCCCCCACAAGGCCCTTTGGAGAGACAAGAGAGAGAGTCTGCCAGCACACACCCAGCGCCAATGACCCAGGGAAACAAATTACCCAGATAGCGCTTTTTACAATTATATATATATATATATATATATGCCAAAAGATTGAAGAAGCAGGGAGCGCCAATAGTGCATTAAAAGAGTACAATGATTTTTATTTTAAAAAATCCAGATCGGTCACAAGTAAAAAACCCGTACCATAAAAGGCGGTCAAACCACCGCTTGTATAACCAGCATAAGAATTTTACCCCGCTGTGCAAAGCAGTATTCTCAGTTTCAAATCCACAACGTCAGACCACGCCCATACGCGTTTCGTCATTCGACTTCGTCAGTAGGCTTGGTCTTTATCAGTGACACCAATCGCAATCACTTTAGCGGCCGGTACTGGTTATCTCTCCCTGCGCTCCCTTCAGCCTGAAGGGAGCGCTGAAGGGAGCGCAGGGAGAGATAACCAGTACCGGCCGCTAAAGTGATTGCGATTGCTGTCACTGATAAAGACCAAGCCTACTGACGAAGTCGAATGACGAAACGCGTATGGGCGTGGTCTGACGTTGTGGATTTGAAACTGAGAATACTGCTTTGCACAGCGGGGTAAAATTCTTATGCTGGTTATACAAGCGGTGGTTTGACCGCCTTTTATGGTACGGGTTTTTTACTTGTGACCGATCTGGATTTTTTAAAATAAAAATCATTGTACTCTTTTAATGCACTATTGGCGCTCCCTGCTTCTTCAATCTTTTGGCAGGACTACCACCCGTTCGGGATCGGGTAACATTGGGGAAGCGACAGCTGGAAATTCCAGAAGTGCACACTGACAAAACTTCTTTTCCAAACGACATTGGCTGTCAGCGAGTTTGAGGAACATTGCTTCTTGTTCAATTCTGTGGAAATTTTAGTTCTACGGGACTTTTTATATATATATATGAAAATAAGAATTTACTTACCGATAATTCTATTTCTCGTAGTCCGTAGTGGATGCTGGGGACTCCGTAAGGACCATGGGGAATAGCGGCTCCGCAGGAGACTGGGCACATCTAAAGAAAGCTTTAGGACTATCTGGTGTGCACTGGCTCCTCCCCCTATGACCCTCCTCCAAGCCTCAGTTAGGATACTGTGCCCGGACGAGCGTACACAATAAGGAAGGATTTTGAATCCCGGGTAAGACTCATACCAGCCACACCAATCACACTGTACAACTTGTGATCTGAACCCAGTTAACAGCATGATAACAGAGGAGCCTCTAGAAAAGATGGCTCACTACAGCAATAACCCGATTTTTTGGTAACAATAACTATGTACCAGTATTGCAGACAATCCGCACTTGGGATGGGCGCCCAGCATCCACTACGGACTACGAGAAATAGAATTATCGGTAAGTAAATTCTTATTTTCTCTAACGTCCTAAGTGGATGCTGGGGACTCCGTAAGGACCATGGGGATTATACCAAAGCTCCCAAACGGGCGGGAGAGTTCGGATGACTCTGCAGCCCCAATTGAGAGAACTCCAGGTCCTCCTCAGCCAGGGTATCAATTTTGTAGAATTTTACAAACGTATTTGCTCCTGACCAAGTAGCTGCTCGGCAAAGTTGTAAAGCCGAGACCCCTCGGGCAGCCGCCCAAGATGAGCCCACCTTCCTTGTGGAGTGGGCATTTACAGATTTTTGGCTGTGGCAGGCCTGCCACAGAATGTGCAAGCTGAATTGTACTACAAATCCAACAAGCAATAGTCTGCTTAGAAGCAGGAGCACCCAGCTTGTTGGGTGCATACAGGATAAACAGCGAGTCAGATTTTCTGACTCCAGCCGTCCTGGAAACATATATTTTCAGGGCCCTGACAACGTCTAGCAACTTGGAGTCCTCCAAGTCCCTAGTAGCCGCAGGCACCACAATAGGTTGGTTCAGGTGAAACGCTGAAACCACCTTAGGGAGAAACTGAGGACGAGTCCTCAATTCCGCCCTGTCCGAATGGAAAATCAGATAAGGGCTTTCACAGGATAAAGCCGCCAATTCTGACACGCGCCTGGCCCAGGCCAGGGCCAACAGCATGACCACTTTCCATGTGAGATATTTTAACTCCACAGATTTAAGTGGTTCAAACCAATGTGACTTTTGGAACCCAAAAAACTACATTGAGATCCCAAAGTGCCACTGGAGGCACAAAAGGAGGCTGTATATGCAGTACCCCCTTTTACAAACGTCTGAACTTCAGGGACTGAAGCTAGTTCTTTTTGGAAGAAAATTGACAGGGCCGAAATTTGAACCTTAATGGACCCCAATTTCAGGCCCATAGACACTCCTGTTTGCAGGAAATGTAGGAATCGACCCAGTTGAATTTCCTCCGTCGGGCCTTACTGGCCTCGCACCACGCAACATATTTTCGCCAAATGCGGTGATAATGTTTTGCGGTTACATCCTTCCTGGCTTTGATCAGGATAGGGATGACTTCATCCGGAATGCCTTTTTTCCTTCAGGATCCGGCGTTCAACCGCCATGCCGTCAAACGCAGCCGCGGTAAGTCTTGGAAC
Source organism: Pseudophryne corroboree (assembly GCF_028390025.1). Taxonomy (NCBI): domain Eukaryota; kingdom Metazoa; phylum Chordata; class Amphibia; order Anura; family Myobatrachidae; genus Pseudophryne; species Pseudophryne corroboree. The sequence goes on from NC_086449.1 coordinate 757,580,991, forward strand.
AGACAGGGTCCTTGTTGGAGCAGGTCCCTTCTTAGAGGTAGAGGCCTCGGATCCTCCGTGAGCATCTCTTGAAGTTCCGGTTACCAAGTCCTTCTTGGCCAATCCGGAGCCACGAATATAGTGCTTACTCCTCTCCATCTTATCAATCTCAGTACCTTGGGTATGAGAGGCAGAGGAGGGAACACATACACTGACTGGTACACCCACGGTGTTACCAGAGCGTCTACAGCTATTGCCTGAGGGTCCCTTGACCTGGCGCAATACCTGTCGAGTTTTTCCCAACGGTTTATAATCATGTGGAAGACTTCTGGGTGAAGTCCCCACTCTCCCGGGTGGAGGTCGTGCTGAGGAAGTCTGCTTCCCAGTTGTCCACTCCCGGAATGAATACTGCTGACAGTGCTATCACATGATTTTCCGCCCAGCGAAGAATCCTTGCAGCTTCTGCCATTGCCCTCCTGCTTCTTGTGCCACCCTGTCTGTTTACGTGGGTGACTGCCGTGATGTTGTCCGACTGGATCAACACCGGCTGACCTTGAAGCAGAGGTCTTGCTAAGCTTAGAGCATTGTAAATGGCCCTTAGCTTCAGGATATTTATGTGAAGTGATGTCTCCAGGCTTGACCATAAGCCCTGGATATTCCTTCCCTGTGTGACTGCTCCCCAGCCTCGCAGGCTGGCATCCGTGGTCACCAGGACCCAGTCCTGAATGCCGAATCTGCGGCCCTCTAGAAGATGAGCACTCTGCAACCACCACAGGAGGGACACCCTTGTCCTTGGTGACAGGGTTATCCGCTGATGCATCTGAAGATGCGACCCGGACCATTTGTCCAGCAGGTCCCACTGGAAAGTTCTTGCGTGGAATCTGCCGAATGGGATTGCTTCGTAGGAAGCCACCATTTTACCCAGAACCCTTGTGCATTGATGCACTGAGACTTGGCTCGGTTTTAGGAGGTTCCTGACTAGCTCGGATAACTCCCTGTCTTTCCCCTCCGGGAGAAACACCTTTTTCTGGACTGTGTCCAGGATCATCCCTAGGAACCGAAGACAAGTCGTCGGAACCAGCTGCGATTTTGGAATATTGAGAATCCAATCGTGCTGCCGCAACACTACCTGAGATAGTGCTACAACGACCTCCAACTGTTCCCTGGATCTTACCCTTATCAGGGAATCGTCCAAGTAAGGGATAACTAAAATTCCCTTCCTTCGAAGGAATATCATCATTTCGGCCATTACCTTGGTAAAGACCCGGGGTGCCGTGGACCATCCATACGGCAGCGTCTGAACTGATAGTGACAGTTCTGTACCATAAACCTGAGGTACCCTTGGTGAGAAGGGTAAATTTTGACATGAAGGTAAGCATCCTTGATGTCCCGAGACATCATGTAGTCCCCTTCTTCCAGGTTCGCAATCACTGCTCTGAGTGACTCAATCTTGAATTTGAACCTCTGTATGTAAGTGTTCAAAGATTTTAGATTTAGAATCGGTCTCACCGAGCCGTCCGGCTTCGGTACCACAACAGTGTGGAATAATACCCCGTTCCCTGTTGCAGGAGGGGTATCTTGATTATCACCTGCTGGGAATACAGCTTGTGAATGGCTTCCAAAACTGTCTCCCTGTCAGAAGGAGACATCGGTAAAGCCGACTTTAGGAAAACGGCGAGGGGGAGACGTCTCGAATTCTAATTTGTACCCCTGAGATACCACTTGAAGGATCCAGGGGTCTACTTGCGAGTGAGCCCACTGCGCGCTGAAATTCATTGAGACGGGCCCCCCACCGTGCCTGATTCTGCTTGTAAAGCCCCAGCGTCATACTGAGGGCTTGGCAGAGGCGGGAGAGGGTTTCTGTTCCTGGGAACTGGCTGATTTCTGCAGCCTTTTTCCTCTCCCTCTGTCACGGGGCAGAAATGAGGAACATTTTGCCCGCTTGTCCACGAAAAGACTGCGCCTGATAATACGGCGTCTTCTCATGTTGAGAGGCGACCTGGGGTACAAACGTGGATTTCCCAGCTGTTGCCGTGGCCACCAGGTCTGAAAGACCGACCCCAAATAACTCCTCCCCTTATTAAGGCAATACTTCCAAATGCCGTTTGGAATACGCATCACCTGACCACTGACGTGTCCATAACCCTCTACTGGTAGAAATGGACAACGCACTTAGACTTGATGCCAGTCGACAAATATTCCGCTGTGCATCACGCATATATAGAAATGCATCTTTTAAATGCTCTATAGGCAAAAATATACTGTCCCTATCTAGGGTATCAATATTTTCAGTCAGGGAATCCGACCACGCCAACCCAGCACTGCACATCCAGGCTGAGGCGATTGCTGGTCGCAGTATAACACCAGTATGTGTGTAAATACATTTTAGGATACCCTCCTGCTTTCTATCAGCAGGATCCTTAAGGGCGGCCATCTCAGGAGAGGGTAGAGCCCTTACAAGCGTGTGAGCGCTTTATCCACCCTAGGGGGTGTTTCCCAACGCACCCTAACCTCTGGCGGGAAAGGATATAATGCCAATAACATTTTAGAAATTATCAGTTGTTATCGGGGGAAAACCACGCATCATCACACACCTCATTTAATTTCTCAGATTCAGGAAAACTACAGGTAGTTTTTCCTCACCGAACATAATACCCCTTTTTGGTGGTACTCGTTTATCAGAAATGTGTAAAACATTTTTCATTGCCTCAATCATGTAACGTGTGGCCCTACTGGAAGTCACATTTGTCTCTTCACCGTCGACACTGGAGTCAGCATCCGTGTCGGCGTCTATATCTGCCATCTGAGGTAACGGGCGCTTTAGAGCCCCTGACGGCCTATGAGACGTCTGGACAGGCACAAGCTGAGTAGCCGGCTGTCTCATGTCAACCACTGTCTTTTATACAGAGCTGACACTGTCACGTAATTCCTTCCAACAGTTCATCCACTCAGGTGTCGACCCCCTAGGGGGTGACATCACTATTACAGGCAATCTGCTCCGTCTCCACATCATTTTTCTCCTCATACATGTCGACACAAACGTACCGACATACAGCACACACACAGGGAATGCTCTGATAGAGGACAGGACCCCACTAGCCCTTTGGGGAGACAGAGGGAGAGTTTGCCAGCACACACCAAAGCGCTATATATATATACAGGGATAACCTTATATAAGTGTTTTTCCCCTTATAGCTGCTGTATTGTTAATACTGCGCCTAATTAGTGCCCCCCTCTCTTTTTTAACCCTTTCTGTAGTGTAGTGACTGCAGGGGAGAGCCAGGGGAGCTTCCCTCCAACTGAGCTGTGAGGGAAAATGGCGCCAGTGTGCTGAGGAGATAGGCTCCGCCCCTTTTTTGCGGACTTTTCTCCTGCTTTTTTATGGATTCTGGCAGGGGTTAAAATTCATCCATATAGCCCTGGGGGCTATATGTGATGTATTTTCGCCAGCCAAGGTGTTTTTATTGCTGCTCAGGGCGCCCCCCCCTAGCGCCCTGCACCCTCAGTGACCGAAGTGTGAAGTGTGCTGAGGAGCAATGGCGCACAGCTGCAGTGCTGTGCGCTACCTTGGTGAAGACAGGATGTCTTCTGCCGCCGATTTTCCGGACCTCTTCTGTCTTCTGGCTCTGTAAGGGGGCCGGCGGCGCGGCTCTGGGACCCATCCATGGCTGGGCCTGTGATCGTCCCTCTGGAGCTAATGTCCAGTAGCCTAAGAAGCCCAATCCACTCTGCACGCAGGTGAGTTCGCTTCTTCTCCCCTTAGTCCCTCGATGCAGTGAGCCTGTTGCCAGCAGGTCTCACTGAAAATAAAAAACCTAAACTAAAACTTTCACTAAGAAGCTCAGGAGAGCCCCTAGTGTGCACCCTTCTCGTTCGGGCACAGAGATCTAACTGAGGCTTGGAGGAGGGTCATAGGGGGAGGAGCCAGTGCACACCAGATAGTCCTAAAGCTTTCTTTAGATGTGCCCAGTCTCCTGCGGAGCCGCTATTCCCCATGGTCCTTACGGAGTCCCCAGCATCCACTTAGGACGTTAGAGAAAGAAAAGTTTATTACCTTTGTTGTTTGCGCTCATACTATCCGTTCATATATATATATATATATATAAAACACTGCATTAAATTATGTGCCCCCCCCCTCTTTCAAACCCTCTATCACCGTGTTCAGCAGGGGAGAGTCCGGGGAGCCAGCTTCTCAGTGTGTGCTGTGGAGAAAATGGCGCTGGTGAGTGCTGAGGATCAAGCCCCGCCCACTCAGCGGCGGCCTTCGGTCCCGCTTGATTGCTTTGAAAAACTGGCAGGGGCTCTCATATATACCAAGCAAAGCCCATATATATATATATCCTAATATGCCAGAGAAGAGGTTTAATTGCTGCCCAGGGCGCCCCCCCTGCGCCCTGCACCCTTACAATGCCTGCCGTGTGTGTGTTGTGTGGTAGCAATGGCGCGCAGCTTTACCGCTGTGCGTTACCTCAGTGAAGATCCGAAGTCTTCTGCCGCCTTTGAAGTCTTCTTTCTTCATATACTCACCCGGCTTCTATCTTCCGGCTCTGTGAGGAGGACGGCGGCGCGGCTCCGGGACGAACTGCAAGGAGAGACCTGCGTTCCGACTCCCTCTGGAGCTAATGGTGTCCAGTAGCCTAAGAAGCAGAGCCTAGCATTTAAGTAGGTCTGCTTCACTCCCCTCAGTCCCACGATGCAGGGAGCCTGTTGCCAGCAGGCTCCCTGAAAATAAAAAACCTAACAAAAAAACTTTCTTTCAGAGAAACTCAGGAGAGCTCCCTGTAATGCACCCAGTCTCCTCTGGGCACAGTATCAAACTGAGGTCTAGAGGAGGGGCATAGAGGGAGGAGCCAGTGCACACCCATATCTAAAGTTCTTTTTAGTGCCCATGTCTCCTGAGGAGCCCGTCTATCCCCATGGTCCTTACGGAGTCCCCAGCATCCTCTAGGACGTAAGAGAAACAACAATTTTGAGAGACACTTCTTTCATACAGCACAATCTGTATGCAATACAGTTGCTTCAGATGGAGTACATGGGACTCGGACATCATTCAGAACTGTGAGTGGCTCTGTTTTCTTTCATCAGAACTATGGGCCTAATTCAGACCTGATCGCAGCAGCAAAATTGTTCTCTAATGGGCAAAACCATGTGCACTGCAGGAGGGGTGCAGATATAACATGTGCAGAGAGGTTAAGATTTGGGTGGGGTGTGTTCAAACTAAAATCTAAATTGCAGTGTAAAAATAAAGCAGCCAGTATTTACTCTGCACAGAAACAAGTTATCTCACCCGAATCTAACTCTCTCGGCACATGAGATGTGCGGCGGGCACTTTTCGTGTTTTGTGTTTTGGTTTTGGTTCTAATTCACTGCTCGCGTTTTGGTTTTGGATTGGTTTTGCCAAAACCACCCTTTCATGTTTTGGTTTTGGATCTAGATGATTTTTTTATAAAATTGGCTAAAATCACAGAATGTGGGGGTAATTTTGAGCCTACGGTATTATTAACCTCAATAACATTCATTTCCACTCATTTCCAGTCTATTCTGAACACCTCACACCTCACAATATTGTTTTTAGGTCAAAAGGTTGCACCGAGGTGGCTGTATGACTAAGCTAAGCGACACAAGTGTGCAGCACAAACACCTGGCTCATCTAGGAGTGGCGCTGCAGTTGCAGACAGGATGACACTTAAAAAAACTAGTCCCCAAACAGCACATGATGCAAAGAAGAAAAAGAGGTGAACTGACGTTGCTGTATGACTAAGCTAAGCGACACAAGTGTGCGGCACAAACACCTGGCCCATCTAGGAGTGGCACTGTAGTGTCAGACAAAATGGCACTTTAAAAAACTAGTCCCCAAACAGCACATGATGCACAGAAGAAAAAGAAGTGCACCGAGGTTGCTGTATGACTAAGCTAAGTGACACAACCACCTGGCCCATCTAGTAGTTGCATGCAGTGGCTGAATGTCGAAAGTGGCCCGCAATTTTTCAGTCCACTGACAGCATCTTCTGCACGCCCCTGTCGTTTTTCAAAAATTCTGCAATTGGTGGACTTATACGGCAGTACCTCTGGACTAATACAGTAGTACCCCATGACTTATACGGCAGTGTCAGACAGGATGGCACTTTAATAAACCATGCCCCAAACAGCACATGATGCAAAGATGGAAAAGAGGTGCACCAAGGTTGGTGTATAACTAAGCTAAGCCCCACAAGTGTGCGGCACAAACACCTGGCCCATCTAGGAGTGGCACTGCAGTGGCAGACAGGAGGGCAGATATAAAATAAAAGGCCCCAAACAGCACATCATGCAAAGATGTAAAAGAGGTGCAATGAGGTAGCTGTATGACTAAGCTAAGCGACACAAACAAATGGCCCATCTAGGAGTCAGACAGGATGGCACTTAAAAAAAAATAGTACCCAAACAGCACATCATGCCAAGAAGTAAAAGAGGGCGATGAGGTAGCTGTATGACTAAGCTACGCGACACAAGTGTGCGGCACAAACACCTGGCCCATCTAGGGTTGGCACTGCAGTCCCACTGCACTAATGGCGGGTACCGGACGCACGTCTAACACCAGCATAGTTGTTATGGCCTCAGTAATTCGCTTTGCAACAGGATATATATATACAGCAGTACCACTGGACATATACGGCAGTATCACTGAAATTATACGGCAGGATCACTGGAATTATACGGCAGGATCACTGGAATTATACGCCAGTACCACTGGAATTATACGGCAGTACCACTGGAATTATACGGCAGGGTCACTGGAATTATACGGCAGTATCACTGAAATTATACGGCAGGATCACTGGAATTATACGGCAGGATCACTGGAATTATACGCCAGTACCACTGGAATTATACGGCAGTACCACTGGAATTATACGGCATGGTCACTGGAATTATACGGCAGGATCACCGGATTTATACGGCAGGATCACTGGATTTATACGGCAGGATCACTGGAATTATACGTCAGTACCGCTGGACATATACGGCAGTATCAATGGTCATATACGGCAGTATCAGTGGACATACACGGCAGTATCACTGGACTGGACTTTTACGCCAGTACCACTTGAATTATATGGCAGGATCACTGGAATTATACGGCAGGATCACTGGAATTATACGGCAGGATCACTGGATTTATACGCCAGTACCACTGGAATTATATGGCAGGATCACTGGATTTTAACGCCAATACCACTGGAATTATACGGCAGGATCACTGGAGTTATATGCCAGTACCACTGGAATTATACGGCAGTACCACTGGAATTATACGGCAAGATCACTGGAATTATACGGCAGGATCACTGGATTTATACAACAGGATCACTGGAATTATACGGCAAGATCACTGGAATTATACGTCAAGATCACTGGAATTATACGGCAGTACCGCTGCAAATATACAGCAGTATCAATGGACATATACAGCAGTATCACTGGACATACACGGCAGTATCACTGGACGGGACTTACACGCCAGTACCACTGGAATTATATGGCAGGATCACTGGAATTATACGGCAGGATCACTGGAATTATACGGCAGTACCACTGGACATATACGGCAGTACCACTGGACATATACGGCAGTATCACTGGACATATACGGCAGTATCACTGGACTGGATTTATACGTCAGTACCACTAGAATTATATGGCAGGATCACTGGAATTATACGGTAGGATCACTGGAATTATACGGCAGGATCACTGGAATTATACGGCAGGAACACTGGAATTATACGGCAGTACCGCTGGACATATACGGCAGTTTTAATGGACATATACGGCAGTATCACTGGATATATATGGCAGTATCACTGGACTTGATTTATATGCCAGTACCACTGGAATAATATGGCAGGATCACTGGAATTATACGGTAGGATCACTGGAATTATGCGTCAGGATCACTGGAATTATACGGCAGTACAGCTGGACATATACGGCAGTATCAATGGACATAAACGGCAGTATCAATGGATATATACGGCAGTATCACTGGACATATATGGCAGTATCAATGGACATATACGGCAGTATCACCAGACATATACGGCAGTATCACTGGACTGGACTTACACGCCAGTACCACTGGAATTATACGGCAAGATCACTGGAATTATACGGCAGGATCACTGGAATTATACGGCAGGATCACTGGAATTATACGGCAGTACCGCTGGACATATATGGCAGTATCAATGGACATATACGGCAGTATCACTGGACATATACGGCAGTACCACTGGACATATACAGCAGCACAGGGACACCACCACTGGACTTATGCAGGACAATACAGCACCACTGCAATGGACTGGACTTATACAGCAGCACTGGACATATGGCAGCAGAGGACACCACCACTGTGACTGGGCTGATGCAGCACAAGACACCACCACTGATCTTATACAGCACAACACAGCACCACTGGACTAGACTGATACAGCAGCACTGGACATATAGCAGCAGAGGACACCACCACTGTGACTGGGCTGATGCAGCACAAGACACCACCATTGAACTGATGCAGCACAACACAGCACCACTGGACTAGACTTATACAGCAGCACTGGACATATGGCAGCAGAGGACACCACTACTGTGACTGGACTGATGCAGCACAAGACACTACCACTGTACTAATGCAGGACAACACAGCACCACTGCAATGGACTGGACTTATACAGCAGCACTGGACATATGGCAGCAGAGGACACCACCACTGTGACTGGACTGATGCAGCACAATACACCACCACTGAACTGATGCAGCACAACACAGCACCACTGGACTGGACTTATACAGCAGCACTGGACATATAGCAGCAGAGGACACCACCACTGTGACTGGACTGATGCAGCACAATACACCACCACTGTACTGATGCAGCACAACACAGCACCACTGGACCGGACTTATACAGCAGCACTGGACTTATGGCAGCAGAGGATGCAACCACTGTGACTGGACAAATGCAGCACAAGACACTAACACTGACCTGATGCAGACACTGAGGATGGAGACACGTCCTCTCTCTACACTCTCCAATGCCGGAGTGAAAATGGCAGAGACGCGCGGCTCCTTATATGGAATCCAAACTCGCGAGAATCCGACAGGGGGATGATGATGTTTTGCCTCGTTCTGGTTTCCGAGTCAGGTGGGAAAACCCGAGCCTGACTCTGATCCTGGCTCGGGTGGTGAAGTTCGTGGGGGTTCGGTTCTCTGAAAACCGAACCCGCTCATCTCTATGTTATACCTGCAGTGCATATGGTTTTGTCCATTAGAGAACAACTTCACAGCTGCGATCAGGTCTGAATTAGGCCCTATAACCATTTATTTGCAACATATTGTGACTGTAATTAATTAATTGAAAATTCAGTGTTCATACAATTAACTCACCCCTGCGATTTTGTGGAGTAAGTGCAGCTACATGCTGCAATCACAGTAGCTCTCATCTTGCTAATACTTGTGCACAGCCCCTTAGGGCAAACATGCAAAAATCAGTTGAGTCTAGAGCTAGATTTGGCCAGGATGAGGGGCGAGTTTGGCTGCCATTGACTGCATTTCTACGCCATTCCAACGGCAACTCGCCTCCCTTGCATGTGATTGAACTGAGCCAATAGTGTGTTTGCACATGTCATTTCTAACAACTGGGCCAGTATTTACTAAGAATCCGAGTTTGTCCGATTTGTGTTTTTTTTTCTAAGTCCCAATCCGGGAATTCACTAAGCACCAATCTCGGCAGTGTTTGGACTATTCGTAATGGCTTGAATGACAACGTTCAGAAATACGAATGAATAGACCATCGGTCAAACGCGGCTGTTATTTCATAGAATACGGGCATTCACTATTCATTCGTATTTGGGTGTTAGTTTCTGAGTGCTCAAGTGCGGGTCTGTTTTTTTTCGATTCGGTAAAAAAAGCAGCAAAAAAATAGACCTGCTTTTTCCAGTCGAGTTTGGATAACCATGCACGGATCAGTGAGATCTGTGCATGGTTATCTATGGGAAAGGGTCTGTTTAGTGTAAAATCTGAAAAAAAATTGGCGTGGGGTCCCCCCTCCTAAGCATAACCAGCCTCGGGCTCTTTGAGCCGGTCCTGGTTGAAAAAATATGGGGAAAAAAATGACAGGGGTTCCCCATATTTAATCAACCAGCACCGGGCTCTGCGCCTGGTCCTGGTTCCAAAAATACGGGGGACAAAAAGCGTAGGGGTCCCCAGTATTTTTGAAACCAGCACCGGGCTCTACTAGCCAGGTACATAATGCCACAGCCCGGGGACACTTTTATACTGGTCCCTGCGGCCCTGGCATTACATACCCGACTAGTCACCCCTGGCCGAGGTACCCTGGAGGAGTGGGAACCCCTTAAATCAAGGGGTCCCCCCCCCTCCAGTCACCCAAGGGCCAGGGGTGAAGCCCGAGGCTGTCCCCCCCATCCAAGGGAGGCGGATGGGGGGCTGATAGCCTTTTGAAAAAATCTGAATATTGTTTTTAGTAGCAGTACTACAAGTCCTAGCAAGCCTCCCCTGCAAGATGGTACTTGGAGAACCACAAGTACCAGCATGTGGTGGAAAACCGGGCCCGCTGGTACCTGTAGTACTACTACTAAAAAAATACCCCCAAAAAACAGGACACACACACCGTGACAGTATAAGTTTATTACATACATGCACACCTCCATACACACATACTTACCTATGTTCCCACGAGGCTCGGTCCTCTTCTCCATGTAGAATCCTTGGGGTACCTGTGAAAAAAATTATACTCACATAATCCAGGGTAGAATCCGACCTTTGAATAATCCACGTACTTGGCAAAAAAATAAAACGGAAACCCGACCTTGCACTGAAAGGGGTCCCATGTTTACACATGGGACCCCTTTCCCCGACTGCCAGGATACCCCCTGACTCGTGTCAAAGAGGGTCCCTTCAGCCAATCAGGGAGCGCCACGTCGTGGCACTTTCCTGATTGGCTGTGTGCTCCTGTAGTGTCTGTCAGTTAGCACACGGCACAGATACAATGTAGCGCCTATGCGCTCCATTGTAGCCAATGGTGGGAACTTTGCGGTCAGCGGTGAGGTTACTTTCGGTCAACCGCTGACCGCAAAGTTCCCACCATTGGCTACAATGGAGCGCATAGGCGCTACATTGTATCTGTGCCGTGTGCTGCCTGACAGACACTACAGGAGCACACAGCCAATCAGGAGAGTGCCACGACGTGGCGCTCCCTGATTGGCTGAAGGGACCGAGCCTCGTGGGAACATAGGTAAGTATGTGTGTATGGAGGTGTGCATGTATGTAATAAACTTATACTGTCATGGTGTGTGTGTCCTGTTTTTTTGGGGGTATTTTTTTAGTAGTAGTACTACAGGTACCAGTGGGCCCGGTTTTCCACCGCATGCTGGTACTTGTGGTTCTCCAAGTACCAGCTTGCGGGGGAGGCTTGCTGGGACTTGTAGTACTGCTACTAAAAACAATATTCAGATTTTTTCAAAAGGCTATCAGCCCCCCATCCGCCGCCCTTGGATGGGGGGGACAGCCCAGGGCTTCACCCCTGGCCCTTGGGTGGCTGGAGGGGGGGGACCCCTTGATTTAAGGGGTTCCCACTCCTCCAGGGTACCCCGGCCAGGGGTGACTAGTTGGGTATGTAATGCCAGGGCTGCAGGGACCATTATAAAAGTGTCCCCCGGCTGTGGCATTATGTACCTGGCTAGTGGAGCCCGGTGCTGGTTTCAAAAATACTGGGGACCCCTACGCTTTTTGTCCCCCGTATTTCTGGAACCAGGACCAGGCGCAGAGCCCGGTGCTGTTGATGAAATATGGGGGAACCCCTGTCATTTTCCCCCCCATATTTTTTCAACCAGGACCGGCTCAAAGAGCCCGAGGCTGGTTGTGCTTAGGAGGGGGGACCCCACGCAATTTTTTTCAGAATTTTTTAGACTTTAAACAACTTTTTAAGGTACACAATGAAGCCCTGCACGGATCTCACAGATCCGGCCGGGATTCCTTGTGTTTTTTCAGGCAGTGTTTTACTCATCACTCCCGTAAAACACTGCCTGATATTACGAATCACATCGACATCGGAAAAAACGATTGTGCAAAACTCGGCAGCTTAGTGAATAACCGTATCAGGATTCAAAAAGTTGCAGTAAAATGCACCCGATACCATTCGAGTTCAAACACCCTTAAAAACGGCAAAAACACGAATATTAGTAAATAAACCCCCTGGTCTCCATTTTACTGGAGAGTGGTGATTCCAATTCCGTGCTGTTTTCACCATTTGGATTTCTTCCACATTCTTTCCTCCCCTCCCTCTTTTCACAGTTCTTCCCTCAATAAGGGGCCCATTTATCAATGAGTGATAAAACTTGTTGTGAATGTTAAAATTTGTTGCGTATGATAATTGGTGATCCAGCCAATCAGATCTCAGTTGTCATTTTTCAAACACATGACAGGAGCCGAACACATGAGAGGAGCTAACTGGCTGGAGCACCATTTATCATGCGCAACCAGTTTTATAATTCACAATGAGTTTAATCATACACAATGAGTTTTAGCACGTGATGATAAATGAGACCCTAACTGCCCTTTCCCCCCAGAGTATACTTACCTTCAGGGCTGGCCCGATGCATACGTGGGCTATGCAGCCGCGTTGAGCGCCGGGCAGTAGAGGGTGCTCTACATCAGCGGTGGCCTGAAAGCGTCTCGATCCGCTCCCGGCCACCGCTGCCTGGCGCGCACAGACGTCTCCGGCGGCAGTGGCTATCTTAAATTCGGTGCCGGCCCGTGAGCCAATCAGAGCTCGCGGACCAGCAGCTAAGGCTCCTGATTGGCTGCCGGACCGCAAGCTCTGATTGGCTCACGGACCGGCGGCGAATTGAAGATAGACACCGCCGCTGGAGACTGAGGGGTAGGAGAGGCGCACGCTGCGCTCTCCTCCCCTCACAGCAGCAGGTGAGCAGCTTTTTTTTTTGGGGGGGGGAGGCACTGTGGGGACATGTGTATCAGCACTGGGGGCATATCTGGCACTGCGGGAGGCACTGTGGAGGCATGTGTATCTGCACTGGGAGCATATCTAGCACTGCGGGAGACACTGTGGGGGCATGTGTATCTGCACTGGGGGCATAGCTGGCACTGTGGGGAAATGTGTATCTGCACTGGGGGCATATCTGGCACTGCGGGAGGCACTGTGGAGGCATGTATATCTGCACTGGGAGCATATCTGGCACTGTGGGAGGCACTGTGGGGGCATGTGTATCTGCACTGGGAGCATAGCTGGCACTGTGGAGGCATGTGTATCTGCACTGGGGGCATATCTGGCACTGTGGGGGCATGTGTATCTGCACTGGGGGCATATCTGGCACTGTGTGGAAATGTGTATCTGCACTGGGGGCATATCTGGCACTGTGGGAGGCACTGTGGGGGCATGTGTATCTGCACTGGGGGCATATCTGGCACTGTGGGAGGCACTGTGGGGGCATGTGTATCTGCACTGGGAGCATATCTGGTGTCAAAGTCAGAAAAATATCTCTATGCACACTGCCATATTTGCACCTCACACTGGTCTGCGCTGCGCATGCGTGCGCTCTCCCGTGCGTGCGCATACTCGCTGTTGCGGGCACCCGCGGGCGCGCGGTATGTGCATTTACGGTAGAGTTCATGTGTTCGTAGCGTGCGACTCAATCGTTACATATTTTCACTATATAATGTATTTTGTAGATCATGGTCCCTTTGATAGATTCTGAAAGTTTGGTTAATGTAGAATGTTCATGAACAGAGAAATCCCCCTTTGTTTGATACGAAGGGTCAGACAGGAGTAATACAGTGGTGTTTAGTATCCATCGGAAGAGTTTTTAATTAGCAATATTCCGGTGTTGGTTTGAAGCGGATTAATCGCTCGTGCGAATAGTTATGGACATAAGAAGTTTATGAACATTTACTGTATTTGCACTTACTTATCCATGCGGCGGGAAACCCAGTTTCCCTCCCACCTGAGCTGTTGGAAATAGTCACAGCCCACCTGTATGAATCAACCTATGACCTTTTGTTATAATGCGAGGAGGAATTCCTGTGTCCAATGAACAATGAGATTGTAGGGACCATTGAATTGTATTGTGTGTGGGGCATAAATAGACAAGCCGATCACATCCAGCTCTCACTCTTCAACGGTTATCATTGCTGAAAATCGGGAGCTGGATGTCCAGAGGCGCATGCGATCGTTTCCTTTGTGCGTAAGTTTTCTCCGCAATCATATTGTCTTTCCTTGTTGTTATGGGCCATATCTCTCTCTCTCCCTCTCTTCTCCTCTTTCTTTCGTAATCCCTTAAACGTAATAGTATTGTATTGTATTTCATGTGTAGTTATCTGGTTAGGTAGTCTATGTTATATTGTAGTGTATGACTTGTATTGTATTAATTCTTTTGCAAGTATAACATTCATAATATATATATATTAGGCGTTGGACCCTAAGCACGGTATCTGTGTATTTCTTATAGTGTTAAGTATTCTCAGAGCGTCGGTGACGCTCAAACAGCTTTTAAGTTAACAAGGTTACACTGTGTTGCATCTACACCCTATCTCTACACTAAGGTTTTACAGCATATTACATTGTTTATGGTTTAGATATAAAGGTTTAACATTGTGAGCGTCTGCGCCGCTGGTGATCTCCTCGTGGTCCCGAGCGGCCGCTACGCTATAGCGAATCATTACGTTAGTCGGCAGCCAATAGCGTGCCTGCCTGTGATCTCTTGGCCGTGAGCGAACGTGACGCTTGAGCGTCTCGACCACGGCTAAGCGATCGTTACGCAACGAGCGTACCCTTACGGTACTCCGTACGTAAATAGCGTACAGTGTTCTTAGACCTCACAAAGGGTTTTATATAAGATAAATATTTAGCTTTATCAATTGGCGGCTCGTCCTGTCCTTCACATATCTCTGCTAGGTAATTTCAGCAGACATTATCCATCAGCAAAGGGCGGGAGATCATATTCTTCGCAGTGCTGACGGGATAAGCGTCTGCTTCGCTTAGTAAAGGGTGCTGAAGGAATCCGGAACCGGAGGTAAGAACAACACGCTAGTGTCTTTTAAAACTGTTTATTTCTGTCTTGCGTACACACGCACATATCTGCATTTCTTTTTCATTCGTGTATTTCCATATATCACTCTCCTGTTTGCCATTTTATAATTGATAAAACGTGCTAAGAGAGATTTGTCGCTATTTCATAGTTAAAGTGTAAAACCCACACGCAACTCTACCTAAGGTAAAAGGAGAGATTGGTGTGTTGCACGGTAGACGATCGAGGATCATCTACATTGATAAAAGTGTTAGTTGTGTTACGGTGGACATTGGTTTTGTGTACACGTGTCTCTAACAAAGGGCTGAGACTCGCGTACGCCAAGGCCGACGCACGCAGCGTAAATTACGCAACGGAGCGTCTGGGTACGCCCACGTAACTCAAGTCACACGACAGTGTTGATTTTTAAGTAGCGCAACAGGCGATAAGTAACGCAACAGGCGATAAATAGCGCAAATCTATTTTTATATCCGAAATTTAAATTAACAGATCCTTCTCCAAATTTACAACACATCTGGTTTAAAGAAAATTTCTGCGCAGAAATAGAAATAGAAACAAAAGTGTACATGTGGTGAGTGAGTGTTTGCAATTATACAATTTTGAGGTTGAACCACAAGAAAAGTATCGAGTTCTCGTGAAGGTACATACATGTAAGTGACGTGCATGGTGGCTAGGGAGGCATCCCTGGTTAAACATAAAATTTGAGCATTAGAGTGTAGCAGACCAGGAGGTCATACTGTAACAGACCAGGAGGTCGCATAACAGACCAGGAGGTCCAGGTACAGCAGACAAGGAAGTCCGCTATAGAGACAAGTAGCACAACACCAAGAAGGGTTGGTGCGGAACCCATATAGGCCATTAAGCTCTGGCTGAAGGAATTCGCAGCCGAAATTTTCGATTCCACTGGTCGCTCCGCACATAAGATTAGTTGCTTATGTGCTGAACGATTGTACCGCACGTAATTGTGTGCATTAGTAAACCTGACCGGTACTATTTGTGTACGAAGGTCATAAACGCTATTTGTACATTTTAACGTGATTTGTGAAAAAATTTTTATTTTAAGGGAAGTTCGCTGGTCACTCAGGAACTATCCAACAACCGATACTTGCTGGGGAACGCGCCCCAGTAAATAAAGGTTCACAGGGGCCCGAGGTTGGGTACAACAGCTCTGGATACAGTGATTGTGTTACTGGCCAACGTGGGCGAGAAGTGAGTGGAGTACTCGGTAAACTTCACCGCCAGCCTGCCCCGGACATCTTGGTTTTTGTAAGGGTTCGCTGAAGAAAAGCAACACCTGCAAGTTATGGGGGCCAGTTGTTCAGGTAGGGGGCTATCAACCTCGGTTCGGGTTGATTTAGTAAACCGACCAATCGGGTCGGCCAGGTATGTAATGTGTGAAAAATACGGTTCACACACAGAGGTTTTATGTGATGAATGGGAAAGAATGACTGTACATGACGGGGAGAAATTCCCAAGAATAGGTAGCTTTAGCCCAGAAGTGTTACTAAATCTAAGGAGAAGGATAGGTCTTATTGAACCAGCAAAGAGACGGATCAAACATTATGATTGTTTAAAGTTATGGCAACAGGAAAGTGAAATACCAAGAGAGCTAACTGACATATCTGACTCTCATCTTGGGAGGAGAGATGTGGCAATGGAGAGGATTATGGTTGCGGAGAAAGGCACAATGTTGAACAATAAAAACGCACTTAGCAACTGTAGTATAGATGATAAGAATAAGTGTAATAAACATAACAATGATAATTGTAATGCTGTTAAATGTACAACTATTAACCCGTGCAAGTTGCACCCCATGTCAAACTTCCCTCAGGAATACGAGCAAGAAAGTGAACCCAACACGATGTCGGCACCTCTTCCAGCAGCCATCACACAAGACATCCAGGTGGATGCGACCAAATCGGTAAAGGCAATAATCAAACCCCCTAACGGAGGGTCAGGTGAGGTCGTGTCCACAGGTACGTACAATGTTTTATATCACGCACAAACAAATGTACCCCATATTGTAAGACCAAAACAAGGTGATGTAATTGAGTTTAGTCCTGTCAGGGTGATCACAGTCCCCAATGGGAAGACTGACGATCAGGGAACCATTCCCGTCCAGGACAGTGCAATGCGCTGTCCCTGGTCCCGGACCGAATTGAGATCAATTATGTCCGAATTTCCTGATCCAAGGAAAAATCTAGTCGCATGTCAAAGGTTCATTAAAGAACTAGGAAACTCAACAGAACCCACCAACAAAGATTGGCGGACAGTGCTGAGGGCATGTTTGCCCTCCGGTGTTGACTCTGCGACATTTATTACTGATTGTCAATTAGACACAGAAGTACCTCAAACGGAGGAACACAATCAGGAATGTATTAAGCAGATAAACCAACAGTTGGAAGTATATTTCCCTGCCGTTGTCAAGTGGAATGAAATCTTCTCCATAAGACAAAACGAAAGGGAAAGTATTTCCAATTATTTCAATCGAGCACTGCAAGTAATGGCTAGGAACACTGGGATCACAGACATCAAAACATGCACACAGCATAGAGAAATAGCGGTTAAGGTATTAATGAATGGTTTAAAGGAGGTATTGAGAACAAGGGTACAGACCACCAACCCAAACTGGAGAAATATCTCAGTGGCCGCATTAAGAGAGGCCGCTATTGATATTGATCGAAATATCACCAGATACAGAGAGTCACAAAGTGATAAATTAATGGCCGCAAGTATACAGGCCCTAACCACAAGACCACTCCAGCATAAGCCCCAAACCCTTGCGAGAAATTCAAATGTGGAAATCTGTTACAATTGCCAGAAGGAAGGTCATTTTGCAAGAGATTGTAGATCAGGAAGTAGACAAAAGTCACATCAGCCCCCTAGACAACGACATAATCATGGTATCCAAGGAATCAGGGAAGCACAGGGAAAACGGTTGATGGCGAT
Organism: Pseudophryne corroboree; assembly: GCF_028390025.1. Classification (NCBI taxonomy): domain Eukaryota; kingdom Metazoa; phylum Chordata; class Amphibia; order Anura; family Myobatrachidae; genus Pseudophryne; species Pseudophryne corroboree. Next base: position 757,599,023 of record NC_086449.1, read on the forward strand.
GAGCATCCGAGCGTTTGAGGAGGCATCAAATCAACCAAGACCTCAGGTCATTGACACTTGGAGGAAACCCAGGGTTTGTTACCTTTGTAAAAGAGAAGGGCATTATGCCAGTAACTGCAACAGCCCACATAAAGTCAGACCCCCTAGACATGAAAATGAGCAAAAATTAGGACACACCAAGTTATAATCAGGGATCAGATAGGACTGATGGTAAGCCTGAGGTAACGGTTAATAAATTGGGAGGTCATTCCCTGAAGACACAGGAATGACCGGGTGAAACGTTGTAAATGTATCTGTGAAATGTTTCTTTTTCTCTCTCCCCATCTCTGATGATTATTGGTAGGATTCAAACATTGCATATATACTTGGTCTTTGCAGAAGTCTACCAAACCCCAGCATGACCTATCCGCATCAATGTATTCTGGCCAGATACAGACAGTGGAATATGGAAGTGCTGGGGAGAGGGACTGCGCAAGGAAACAATTGGACATGTAGATATGACAGCCTGATGATCTGACAATGTTTTAGAAAACGTTTATGTTTGAAAAATGTTTTTTTTCCCTGTTGTTGTTCTCTGTTGATTTATGTGATATATACATATATGAATTGTTCTCTCTCTCTTTTGTTTTTTTTGTTTTCTCTCTTCTTTCTCATGTTTTATGTTTTAAAGATGGTATGTCACACCTCAGTTAGACAAATGGTAATGCAAGATTTTTTGCTCCTTACAGAAAGATCGCTGGTTTGGAAGGAATATTGCATCACCAGAATGTATCGTTTGGAAGACTGAGAGACAGCACCTTTGAGATGACAGCAGAACAAGAAGAACAACAAGACTAGAGAACTTAATTATCGTAACAAGTTTCTCTCCCCCTCAAACTGGTTTTCTGTACCCCCATTACAAATTTCTTCTTTTCTCCTCCTGTAAGATGGACTTGCCTCAAGAGACTGTGATCCGGATTTTCCTGTTGACCATGATGTTGACCAGAGCAGTCTGTTCCGGCGAGAGTACCATGGAGGTCGAGAGAGGTTCTGGAATGGGTTCTAATGACAGAGATGGAGGCGTAGTTTTCCAAGAACAACATAATCAACAAGCAAAGGCGAGTATCAGAAAACGATCCGATAGCATTGACCATAGAAGGAATTGTGAAGGATTGTTAGCTGAAGAAAACTGTATCTGTAGGCTCTGTGACAACGTAGTTGAGGATGGGTGCATCAAGAAATGCCAATCCAGTTTTAATATCCACATGGACCGGCATCCATTGAGTGACTATCACTCCTTAGTGGGTAGTGTGTTAAATCAAACAGATTGTTGGGTATGCTCTCAAGTACCTCAAGGTCATAGCAAATCAGGACTAGTACCATTTCCTTTAACGATAGGGGAGGTACTTGAGCTAAGTGGTGGGAGGCCGGTGGACAGGAGGTTTAATATCTCCAGTCCTCCTAGTTTGAAGCTCCACCAATATCATGTGGATAGATCCCTCATATGTTTTAACATTTCCAATCCCCGAAAGCCGGGAAATTGGGAAGTGTCATGGAGTAACCAAACCATGACCTTTTCATATAGAGCAGATAGAATGCCGACAGATACAGAACTTATACGCCACATAGCCAGTAGAGGAAAATCTTTCCGATATAGGTATACCCTAGGAAGTAGGATTACGAGAGTTGGAGAGGTATCACCAGGATACTGTGCACATATCGTACAAGCTGATACGTGTACTAGACAGATGGGAGAATTAGGGTTAGGAGATTTCACATGGAAGATGTGTAATATGGTTATGTCCTACTCCGTCCCATATGTTCTCCCCGATGATGCATATTTCATATGCGGGAGGAAGGCGTATAAGTGGCTTGCCCCAAACTCTGAAGGATTGTGTTATATTGGAAAAGTACTGCCTGAAGTAATGACTGTATCACATGCCAAAATGAAAGATATACATCGTGTTGCCCAAGCTCCTTATACTCACACCCATTACGAGCACGTAGTTAAACGGCACCTGATAGAAAGAACAGAGCATCCGGCCTCTGACATGGTCCATGAATCCACCGGGATTCAGGTTCTAATCGCGTTAGATTTCACTCGCACCGCCAGAGGAGTGTTGAATTATAAATACATATCTGCGCTCGCAAATTTGTTAGACAATATCACAGAAATGTATGATGACACGTTTAGGTACACTGGAAGAGAACTTCAAGCTTATAAAACAGAACTAGTTCAGCATAGAATGATTCTCAATTATCTCACGGCAGTAACAGGTGGATATTGTGTCACACTGGCAACGCAGTACGGCGTGAAATGTTGCACATATATTACAAATAGTACCGAGGACCCGGTCGAGGTCATAGACCAAAAGATGGACGATATTCTCCAACTGAAGTGGGAATTTCGCAGGAGACACAATCTCACCCTTGCTGCTGTGAGTAATGAGCTGACTGGTTGGGTGTCATGGTTGAACCCGCGAAATTGGTTCTCCGGTTTAGGAGAATGGGCTCAAGGAATCATAATGGATGTAGGGAAGTTTCTCCTATGTATCTTAGGTGTTATCATAACGATTGGCTTGATATTTAGATGCGGTCAGGCTTTAACGAAGTGCAAACGAAGTACCAGGGTGATGAGTTTAAGGAGTGAGGAAACTGTAATTCCCATGGATTTGATTTATGACCCAAATGTAGAAACAATGATGTGATGAAAATGCGATTTCTACGGTCCGTTTCTTTCACCTGTTTTTCCGTTTTCTCCAAGGTAAAAAGACCCACTTGGACGAGGAATTTGATGAGCCGATATACAGACAACGGATGGATTAAAGAAGAAGTTTTGACAACCTGATACACAGATTTTTGATGAACTTTGCCATAGATCCCCAGTTTCCCTAGAAATTTAAAAAATTACGCTAGCCCAACACTTTTGTAAATCTATGGACATTGACAAAGCTTTTGCTCGCACCTTATGGGCAAAAGCACAAAGAAGACTGCATTCAACAGACACCGAACAAGACTTCAACCGACAAATGTTCATTTACCTGACATAGAATACCACCGCATTTACCGTAATTATGTCTTTTCTTCATCTCTACAACCTTCAGGTAAAGCACACACATAGTATAGGGAATACAGGCACAAATATCAACAATCACATATTCCCCCATTCATGTATCATCAACTAAAATGTGCTCCCCATTTTGTTGCAACCAAAATCCGAAAAGAGCTCGGTAAAGTTTGACAGCCCATCCACAGACCCGTACCGCGGGATAAGAAGGAATTCAAATGTATACTTCGCAATACCTCGAAGCTTGATTTAAAACACGTACGGCACGATGATACATGACCCCCAAACATGGATTCATACACACATGCTTCTGCTATCTCACTAGGTCATACCCTTTTCCTACCTTCTCCTCTCCTCCCCTACCCAACCATGTAAATGTATTAACCCCTGACATATATTTTTCTCTTTTTGAAATGTTTTAGGAAGTGGCAGTTATTGTTGACTGCCAAAGGGTGGACTGTCAAAGTCAGAAAAATATCTCTATGCACACTGCCATATTTGCACCTCACACTGGTCTGCGCTGCGCATGCGTGCGCTCTCCCGTGCGTGCGCATACTCGCTGTTGCGGGCACCCGCGGGCGCGCGGTATGTGCATTTACGGTAGAGTTCATGTGTTCGTAGCGTGCGACTCAATCGTTACATATTTTCACTATATAATGTATTTTGTAGATCATGGTCCCTTTGATAGATTCTGAAAGTTTGGTTAATGTAGAATGTTCATGAACAGAGAAATCCCCCTTTGTTTGATACGAAGGGTCAGACAGGAGTAATACAGTGGTGTTTAGTATCCATCGGAAGAGTTTTTAATTAGCAATATTCCGGTGTTGGTTTGAAGCGGATTAATCGCTCGTGCGAATAGTTATGGACATAAGAAGTTTATGAACATTTACTGTATTTGCACTTACTTATCCATGCGGCGGGAAACCCAGTTTCCCTCCCACCTGAGCTGTTGGAAATAGTCACAGCCCACCTGTATGAATCAACCTATGACCTTTTGTTATAATGCGAGGAGGAATTCCTGTGTCCAATGAACAATGAGATTGTAGGGACCATTGAATTGTATTGTGTGTGGGGCATAAATAGACAAGCCGATCACATCCAGCTCTCACTCTTCAACGGTTATCATTGCTAAAAATCGGGAGCTGGATGTCCAGAGGCGCATGCGATCGTTTCCTTTGTGCGTAAGTTTTCTCCGCAATCATATTGTCTTTCCTTGTTGTTATGGGCCATATCTCTCTCTCTCTCTCTCTTCTCCTCTTTCTTTTGTAATCCCTTAAACGTAATAGTATTGTATTGTATTTCATGTGTAGTTATCTGGTTAGGTAGTCTATGTTATATTGTAGTGTATGACTTGTATTGTATTAATTCTTTTGCAAGTATAACATTCATAATATATATATATTAGGCGTTGGACCCTAAGCACGGTATCTGTGTATTTCTTATAGTGTTAAGTATTCTCAGAGCGTCGGTGACGCTCAAACAGCTTTTAAGTTAACAAGGTTACACTGTGTTGCATCTACACCCTATCTCTACACTAAGGTTTTACAGCATATTACATTGTTTATGGTTTAGATATAAAGGTTTAACATTGTGAGCGTCTGCGCCGCTGGTGATCTCCTCGTGGTCCCGAGCGGCCGCTACGCTATAGCGAATCATTACGTTAGTCGGCAGCCAATAGCGTGCCTGCCTGTGATCTCTTGGCCGTGAGCGAACGTGACGCTTGAGTGTCTCGACCACGGCTAAGCGATCGTTACGGAACGAGTGTACCCTTATGGTACTCCGTACGTAAATAGCGTACAGTGTTCTTAGACCTCACAAAGGGTTTTATATAAGATAAATATTTAGCTTTATCACTGGCACTGTGGATGCATGTGTATCTGCACTGGGGGCATATCTGGCACTGTGGGAGGCACTGTGGGGGCATGTGTATCTGCACTGGGGGCATATCTGGCACTGTGGGAGGCACTGTGGGGGCATGTGTATCTGCACTGGGAGCATATCTGGCACTGTGGAGGCATGTGTATCTGCACTGGGGGCATATCTGGCACTGTGGAGGCATGTGTATCTGCACTGGGGGCATATCTGGCACTGTGGGGGCATGTGTATCTGCACTGGGGGCATATCTGGCACTGTGGGGGCATGTGTATCTGCACTGGGGGCATATCTGGCACTCTGGGGAAATGTGTGTCTGCACTGGGGGCATATCTGGCACTGTGGGGATATGTGTATCTGCACTGGGGGCAAATCTGGCACTGTGGTGATATGTGTATCTGCACTGGGGGCATATCTGGCACTGTGGAGGCATGTGTATCTGCACTGGGGCATACCTGGCACTCTGGGGAAATGTGTATCTGCACTGGGGGCATATCTGGCAATGTGGGAGGCACTGTGAGGACATGTGTATCTGCACTGGGAGCATATCTGGCACTGTGGGGAAATGTGTATCTGCACTGGGGGCATATCTGGCACTGTGGGGAAATGTGTATCTGCACTGGGGGCATATCTGGCACTGTGGGAAAATGTGTATCTGCACTGGGGGTATATCTGGCACTGTGGGGAAATGTGTATCTGCACTGGGGGTATATCTGGCGCTGTGGGGACATGTGTATCTGCACTGTGGGTATATCTGGCACTGTGGGGACATGTGTATCTGGCACTGGGGACATCAGTCACCCACTATCTCAATGTCACTCTGCCTCAGTCACGCACCATCTCCCTGTCACCCCTGCCTCAGTCACCCACTATCTCCCTGTCACCCCTGTCTCACCAGTAACCTAATATCTCCTTGTCACCCACTATCACCTTGTACCACGGGGAGTACAATTGTGTAGCCACACCCCTTTATTGTAAGACCACACCCCTTATATTCCATCAAGGGGTGCCAAAATAGATTTTTGCTTACTAAAAAAAATAAGCTTGGGCCGGCCCTGCTTACCTTCATCCGGGAAGCAGGTCCCTCCACACCGCACATTGAGAGCAAAACTCTGGAGAGTCCTTGCTCTCTAGGGCACTTTGCTCCATCTTCCCAAATATCACTGAGAAGATGGCGTCGGCCGAGGAGGGTGTACCCATTTTCTGGAGCAAGCAAGGTAGAAAGCTACCACCCCTGGATTTGAATGTTTGCAGCCCCGCAAGTAATGTGTTTTTTAATACAATTTATTTTCAGAAGCATGGACATCCCCCTTTTAGGCCACGCCCCCATGACAGTACCAGGGCCCTCCGTGGGTCTTTACGGCCCTGGGCAAAGGCATTGGTAGGGTGGACTGGCATGGTTTATGGGGCTTGGTGATACCGTGTTCCTACCCCACATGCTTGCAGCAACCAACTGCAGATGCTTCTCTGAATCCAGGGTTAACAGGAATCTGAATTGCAGAAAAATAATCCTTATAAGATATAAATTCTGCATGTGCAGTTCACATAGTAGGAATAAAGTTCTGAGATGTCCTGCAGTATGCCTTTGTATTTTGATTTGAAAAGCAGCTTGGGTAGCCACAATTAAATCACACATTAAGAATAACAATTACTTCAAGCAGACTATAAATGGTTTATAAAAACTGAAACATTTTTAAATCAAAATAACAATTGCACATAATTTCACATAAATCAGGCTACTTCTGAAATAAGGTTTGGGTAGGTAATAAAACTTTAATTATGGTGAATCAGGATTTCTGGAAAGTTTCATGGTTTGAGGTGTACTGGGGCTTTAATCAGTGATCAAAGGGATCACTAGGATAAAACAAGTCTCTTCGCCTTGATAATCAGTAGATAACTTGAAAACAGTTCATTGCTAATTTACAAATCAAAGTGGATATTGTACTTCAGCAACTGAGGATTTCGGATCTATAGTCCCACAAACTGTGTTTTCACTCATGAATTCACGGAATCAAACACAAATTGGGGTAAATTTACCAAGGTGGTAGGTTTTTTTTTAGAATTGGTGTTGTTGCTCATAACATCCAATCAGATTCTATCTATTATCTTCTAGAAGCAGCTAGCTAAATGTTAAGTAGAATCTGATTGGTTGCTATGAGCAACATCACCAGTTCTTAAAAAAACTCCCATCTTATTAAATTTACCCCACTATGTGATACATTGACGGTGCTACTAAAGACACTGCAGCCTTAAAATGTTTTTGTTTGCTTTATTGTGTCTAGGATAGGGGAATGTATATAGGGCTGCTGACAGCTTTGCTGGGCCCCGTTACTGTGAGGGGGAGTGACCAACTCGGGGAGGTGTGGCCAGGCCTCCTCTGTGCAAAAATGAAAACAATAGAAGCTGGTGCACAGGGAGAGCACCAGTTTGTGGACAGCCAGAGGCGGATGGGAGGAGTGGGGTGTCGAGTGCAATCACTCCCTCCTCTGCCGCTGCATATAACGCAGGAAGAGAGTAAACTAACTGCTGCTGCAATAGCCTTTCTCTTGTGTGCTGAGGCTGGGCTGAAATGTGTTAAACCTTAAAAAGTGATAAAGTGGAGACAGATAGATGCCCAGATTTATCAAGCCTTGGATAGTGATAAATAGCAAGGTGATAAAGTACCAATCAGCCCCTAACTGTCATTTTTTAAACTCCACCTGTTACATGGCAGTTATGAGCTGATTAGCTGGTACTTTATCATCGTGCTATTTATCATTCACCAAGGCTTGATAAATGAGCCCCAAAGAGTGATAAATGACCAACCAATCAATCAGCTCCTAACTGTTATTTTTCAAACACAGCCTATTACATGGCAGTTAGGAGCTGGTTGTCTGGTCATTTATCACTCTTTATCTGTCTCCACTTTATCACTTTTTAAAGCTTAATACATTTTGGCCCAAGTTCCAAACCAGGTCAGACCCAGTACAGCCTGATTTCCACCGTAACCTCGATCTGGGTTATTCCCGGACCGGCGCCGTTCACACTGCACACAAAGGGAGTGCCGGTGCATGGAGATTACATCGTCTCCTTACGCCGGGAAAGCGACTCTCCCCATCCTGTAAACGGGTCTTGAGTCAAATGACCCAGGTTACCCAATTTACACTGCAGCACACCCGAGACCTTCCAGGGTAAAACCCTGCTAGGACCCCGTGTGGACCCTTTTCCACTGACCTAAATCTCAGGTTGCTGCACATTCATGTGCAATAAACCGGGATTTTCAGGTCAGTGGAAACAGGTGTATAACAGTGCAGGTTTTAAGGATTTCCATGCTCAAGCACTAATAGCAAAATCAAAATGACTGAGGTTCTAATTAAGGCCCTAATTCAGCATAAGTTAGGTCTCATTACACTAACATGCGGGGGGCCGCCCAGCACAGGGCAAGGCCGTCCCGCATGCCGAGTCATACCCCTCCCCCTGCTGAAATGTGAGCACTTCACTGAACAGCGAAGCACTCGCATGTTTAGGGTTGCTGCGGCTGTGTGTGACGTCGCGCAGCCTCCGCGGCTCACCCCGCAAATAGTCCAGACACGCCTGTGTTGTCCGGACCGCACCCCTCACCAGCACTGCAGCACCGCCCACTAAATGCTGCATTGATGCCCCTGCCCACCCCGCAAATGCTTCTGCCTGTCAATCAGGCAGAGGCGTTCTCATAAGTGAGATACCTCTCTGGGGCTTCAGTATGCTAATTGCTGATCCGTTCCATACTGAATTAGGCCCAAGTCTCCTGTGCTAAATAATAGATATCTTTTAAACCTGGACTGTTAAATTGCCTTGTAGACGTGGTTTTGGAAACACTGGTACATTTATGTCTTAAAGTCTACCTGACGTGCAGCTTTTGAATAATCTGACATTAATAGTATATTGGGGTTAATTCTGAGTTGATAGCAGCAGGAACTTTGGCCCTCATTCCGAGTTGTTCGCTCGCTAGCTGCTTTTAGCAGCATTGCAAACGCTAGGCCGCCGCCCTCTGGGAGTGTATCTTAGCTTAGCAGAATAGCGAACGAAAGATTAGCAGAACTGCTACTAAATAATTCCTTGCAGTTTCTGAGTAGCTCCAGACCTACTCCTAGATTGCGATCACCTCGGTCCGTTTAGTTCCTGCTTTGACGTCACAAACACGCCCTGCGTTCGGCCAGCCACTCCTGCGTTTTTACCTGGCAAGCCTGCGTTTTTTAGCACACTCCCTGAAAACGCCAAGTTGCCACCCAGAAACACCCACTTCCTGTCAATCATACTACGATCACTCGAGCGATGAAAAAACGTCGATCGAGCTTGTGCAAATCTCCAAAGTTTTGTGTTAAATTACTAAGCGCATGCGAGCTGCGTACCATGCGCATGCGCATTTTCCACCTAATCGCTGCATTGCGAAAAAACGGCAACGAGCGAACCACTCGGAATGACCACCTTTGTTAGCAGTTGGGCAAAACCATGTGCACTGCAGGGGAGGCAGATATAACATGTGCAGAGAGAGATAGATTTGAGTGGGGTGTGTTCAATCTGCAATCTAAATTGCAGTGTAAAAATAAAGCATCCAGTATTTACCCTGCACAGAAACAAAATAACCCACCCAAATCTGCACATGTTATATCTGCCTCCCCTGCAGTGCACATGGTTTTGCCCAACTGCTAACAAAGTTCTTGCTGCGATCAACTCAGAATTACCCCCATCGTCTTTCCCCAAGTAAAGGGCCTAGTTGCAAATGAACAGTTAATAATAAACATACTACTACTGAAACATCTCAGACTGTGCGTCTCCATCTCTGTGTCACACATGCCTTGGGCATTATTTAGAATAACTGTGTGTGTGGGCATAAGTACATCTAACACCAATCTAGAACTGAATGAGCACCCAGTGGAAGCTGGCGGTTTGGTGATGTCACAGGCTGTACATCACACAGTACAGTCAGCACTTGCTGCTCACACTTTCATTAATGCAGCCTGAATATTCATAGCTGCTCATTAAATGGCAAAAGTCTACTAGACGTGCAAAGACTGAATATAGAAGAAACGATACAGCTGTAACACCGAGTAAATGTAACACTGGTTCATATTCAGCGGTTTTGATGGGGTTTTGTCCATCTGTTTTAGGGTGTTTTTGATGGAGTGTTTATTTCATGGGATTTGGTCCAAAACTACATAAAATTGACATCTTTCGGACCACCAGGAGATGAAGTACACTACACTTATAGGGGGTGAGGTATATTTTGTCGACTTAAGACTGTAGTGTCATGTTGACACTAATGGAATGTCAACAAAACATTCCTGGTGGTCTAGTGGTCTCTTACCTGGTTTGGCGGGTCCAGCAGCTTCTGCTGTGTGTTCTAGTCCTGGGGGTGCCATCCTGGTTACTTCTGGTGGATCCTGCTGAACTTCCGATGGTGAATATATTGAACATTAGCCTTATCTCCTAACCCTAATTTTCGCATTAGCGCCGATCTCTAACCTGCCCTACCACAGCCTAACCATCCCATCCCGCAGCCTAACTGTAACCCTCCCCATAGTGTCTAACTCTAACCATCCCCTCCTGGAACCAAACCATAACACTGTGCTGCCACAACTTAGCCCTAACCCCCCTAGTCCCTACAGAACGTCGAAATCGCACATGTGAACTTGTCAACATTCTGCAGATGCCGACATGTTCAGTGTTGAATTGTCAAAAATGTCAACGTGATAACTTTCGGCACTGTGTTGACATTTTAACTGCATCCCCTTATAGGGCAGGGGTTGAAATGCCAGTATGTATGAATACCTAGCCATCGGGACAGCACTTGGTAAATTTCCCCCTAACTGGGAGATGTACTAAGCAGTGAAAAGAGTGGAGAAGTGAGCCAGTGGAGAAGATACCCATTGCAACCAGTCAGCATTGAAGTAACATTTGAAATTTGCATACTATAAAATTATACAGAGCAGCTGATTGGTTGCCATGGGCAACTTCTCCACTGGCTCACTTCTCCACACTTTTCACTGCTTAGTATATCTCCCCGAAAGTCTGCTTTTCGGAATTGGTTATGATCATGGCCGGATTAACAATGGGGCGGATGGAGCTGCAGCTCCAGGCCCCCCATTGAAAACAGGCCAAAAGAGTCTCCTGCAATGCAGCCAGCCAGCGATGACAGGAGAAATACCTTTCTCCTGTCATCTCTCATCAACAGCATACACCTCCGCCCCGGCCAAGGCTCCACCTACACCCTCCGCTCTGCCTTCAGTGCAGTGTGCACATCCGACCCCATGTTACCTGAAGCTCAGATCACGTCTGTGCTAAGCTCCACCCAAACCGCGATAAGCTCCGCCCCCTGGACGTTCTGCAGCTGTGCTCCCTCTCCTCTCCCATGCCATCTGATCCAAGGCTCTGTCCCCAGACAGTAAGTTCCACTCACTGCTCCACTCCTTCCAGCCCACACTGAGCCTGGAGCCACCCCCATTCCCCCTGGAAGCCTGAAGCTCCGCCCACATGTCCGATTAGCTCCGCCCCCTGGGCAGTCAGTGGCTTTGTCCATTTTCCTGGCATCTGAAGTCATGAAAATTCAGCTGCTGCTGTCAGTCAGCCAGTGTGCAGAGGCGGATTAAGGTTCAGTGGGGCTTGGACACTTACATGAGGGGGCCCCTATTGCTTAAAGTGTGTAAAAAATATATTATATATATATATATATATATATATATATATATCTCCTATATAATAGCTCAGATCTGTGACTTTGTTATTCATTTGCTAACGCTGGGCGGAGTCACAACAGTGGGCGGAGTTAGTCAAATGAGTCACAGATCTGGCCAAATCTACAGGAGACTAGGAGCAGAAGCAGATAGTATGGGCATGGCACAGGCAGGGGTGCATACCTCCAAGCTTTCTGCAGGAGCTTTCTTCAGACAGAAGGAGGGACACACACTCTGCGAAAAGGGGGCGTGGCTTCACGGGAGGGCCCCATTTTCGTCAATGAGGGGGCATGCCCAGCGCTCTGTGAGCTGCTGGCATGCCCCCAGGGGCTGATTATGAGTCCGGGGGGGCCAGGGCACTTGAGACAGGGGAGCCCTATCGCATTGCTGTGCCGCTGTGGGTTGGAGGCGTGGCCTAATCGCGGGACGCGAGGCCACGCCCCCTTACGCAAATTCCGTTTGTTTGTTTTTTTGTTTTTGTTTTTTTATGGAATTTTGGCCCCTCAGCTAGGGGTAAATCCAGAGGAGGTGGTCGCTCCAACCTACACACCCGCACAGGCAGAAGAAAGCAGGGAGACTGCTGCCTCCCTGCAACACCACAGACCTGCCAACACGCAGCAGCGTGTGCTGACAGTAGCACAATGCTGCCGTTGTTGCTGGCAGGAGGGGGGGTGGGGGCTTCTGAGCTGGGACAGAGCTACTCGAGCCGGGGGGCCCCCTAAAACTGTGGGGCCAACGGTACGTACCCCCTGCCCCCCCCTTTAATCCGGCTCTGCTGCTGGAAACCCCCCTTAATCCATACCCCCTGATGCCCCCTCTCCCTCTGTCTCCACTATTCACCGCTGCTCTGCTAAGCAGAACAGCGAGTACAGGGGCTTTCCAACTGACCCCCCCGTTACCGCGGGACACTGCGACCCGCGGGTGGGACAGCGGGACAGATCCAAAAAAATGGGACTGTCCCGCGAAAATCGGGACATTTGGGAGGTATGGGGGTGTGTGAGGGGGTATGCCGTACAGACAGACGGGCACCGGCTCACTGTGTGCTTGACCCCCCCCCCCCCTCTCTGGCGCGGAGGAGCGTCACTTTCTGGCATGCTCCACGTTTCTTAGCTGCAGTTTTGTGGGGCACCTGCCGCTGTGCAGGTTCCGTACTGCCTCTGTTATCTCCAGCCCCGGCAACCCCACCGCTAGCTGCAGCGCTGCCACCCACAGTGAGGTGCGCCCAGCTCCTTCACACACTTTAGCTGGCGGGTAACGCTGCAGAAGTCCGAGCTGCTTGCAGGCTCCGACCCCCTCCTCCCTCCAGCCGCAGCATCTCCTGGGGGCTAACCAGTCACTCCCAGTCTCCCCTTACCACAGTGCCCGGCAGCTGCGCGAGGTCTGCGGTGTGTGACTGAGGAGGGGGGGAGGGATGCGGACGGGCAGAGGAAGCAGGACTCCAGCCTAAGAGAGTCAGCCATGCCAAGTCTCCACCAGCAGCAGATCCCAACAGGTTGGAGTGGAACAGCAGCAGCCAGCAGCAGTGACTCCGGTAAGACACATCTGTCTGTCACCACTGTTTAGTCCCTAATACCAATCTCTCCCGTGCCCTGTGTTCTGTCATGTCCCTGTCACCCCTGGCCTTGCCCTGCCACCCTTATCCTGGCCCTTTCACCCTTATCCTGGTCCTGTCACCCTTATCCTGGCCCTGTCACCCTTATGCTGGCACTGTCACCCTTATGCTGGCCCTGTTACCCTTATGCTGGCCCTGTTCCCCCTATCCTGGCCCTGTTACCCCTGTGCTTGCCCTGTCAACCCTATACTGGCCCTGTCACCCCTGTCCTGTTCCTGCCACCCCTACCCTGGCCTGTCACCCCTATCCTGTCCCTGTCATTTCTGTCCTGGCCCCGTCGCCCCTGTCCTGGCCCCGTCACCCCTTTTCTGACCCCGTCACCCATTTTCTGACCCTGTCACCCCTGTCCTGGCCCCGTCAACCCTGTTCTGACCCTGTCACCCCTGTCCTAGCCCTGTTACTGCATACCCTCCAACTACCTTTTTGGCAGGTACAGTACCCGCAGCGCCTCCAGACCTCTCCCCAATGCACCACACCTCCGCACCTTCCCCTCCACCCCTCCCCCACACGCTGTGCCTCCAGACCCCCTACACCACCCGCGGCTCCCACTCCTCCGCCCCTTCACCACCCACAGCACCTCCAGGCCCCCTCCACCATCCACCCCCTTTATATGTCTCCCCCCACACCTGCCCCCCTCCACCCGCAGCATCTGCAGACACCCTCCTCCATCAGCGGTCCCCCCCTCACCCACCCCTCCCCTACCAATGGCACCACCGCACCTGCCCCTCCACCACCAGCAGCACCTCCGGACCTCCTTCCCTATGCGCCGCACCACCCGTACCTGCCCCTCCCCTACCCATGGCGCTTGCGGACCATTACCCCACCCCCGGCACTCCCGCCCCTTCCCATCCCACAGCACCTCCGGAACCCTTCACCCATCCACAACATCCCCACACCTGCCCCTCTCCCACCCATGGCACCCCTGCCCCTCCCCCACCTGCAGTGCCTCCGGACCCCTCCCCAATCTGCATCCCCCACTCCTCTGCCCCTCCCCCACCCGCAGCACCTCCCGACTCTTCCCCATCCGGGCCCCACCCCCACTTCTGCCTCCCCTCCACCTGCAGCATCTACAGACACCATCCGCAGTCCCCCCCGCACCCGCTACATTCTGTACATCGTGCCCTGCAGGTGCTGTTCACGCTGTCGCAAGGGGCTGCGCCTCCTTCACCATCGCACACCCTTTCATTGTGCAATATTTAACCACTAACAAAGGAATGCAGGTAATACTTTATATAATACAAATATTGAACCCCAGAAAGGCATGCAAGGGTTAAGGGGGCGTAGCCCCTTGCGACGGTGTGAAGAGCGCCCGTAGGGCGCGATGAAGCACCTAGTATATATATATATATACAGGGCCGTAACTACGTGTGTGCCAAGGGGGCTTGGCACACAGCGCAGTTGCCCTGAGGGCGCAACGGCCAGCGGCATGTAATGAGTCAAATTGACTCATTACATGCTGCCGAAGTCTGCGCCGTGCGCCCCGCTGTGTAGGGAGAAGAGGACCAGCGCCGGGCAGCGGAGAGAAGGAGGAGGAGGGAGGGGGAGCAGTGAGCCGCAGCAGCGCTATTTAATTGGTAGTAAGCGCCGCTGCAGCATCCCCCTCTCCTCCTGTATTGGCTGCCCGGCGCTGCTAAGGATGCTGGGATGCGGTTCCCCAGCATCCACAGCAGCGCCAGGCAACCAATACAGGAGGAGAGGGGGATGCTGCAGCGGCGCTTACTACCAATCAAATAGCGCTGCTGCGGCTCACTGCTCCCCCTCCCTCCTCCTCCTTCTCACCTCACACAGCCTGCACCGAGAGGAAGCTGCACGAGGAGCCTGTCAGCGGGGAGAAGGTAAGTATATCCTCCCTCCCTCCCTCTCTTTCTCTCTCTCTCTCTCTCTCTCTCTCTCACCGTCTGCCGCAATGTGTAAAATGGGGTCTCGTCTGCCGCAATGTGTAAAATGGGGTCTCGTCTGCCGCAATGTGTAAAATGGGGTCTCGTCTGACGCAATGTGTAAAATGGGGTCCCAGCTGCCGCAATGTGTAAAAAGGGGTCCCGGCTGCCGCAATGTGTAAAATGGGGTCCCGGCTGCCGCAATGTGTAAAAAGGGGTCCCGGCTGCCGCAATGTGTAAAATGGGGTCCCGGCTGCCGCAATGTGTAAAAAGGAGGCCTGGCTGCCGCAATGTGTAAAAAGGGGTCCTGGATGCCGCAATGTGTAAAAATGGGGACTGGCTGCCGCAATGTGTAAAAAGGGCGCAATGTGTAAAGAGGGGGACTGGCTGCCGCAATGTGTAAAAAGGGGGACTGGCTGCCGTAATGTGTAAAAAGGGGGCCTGGATGCCGCAATGTGTAAAAAGGGGGACTGGCTGCCGCAATGTGTAAAAAGGGGGACTGGCTGCTGTAATGTGTAAAAAGGGGGACGCTGTCTATTGTAATGTATAAAAGGGGCTCTACCTGGTGTAGTGGCGCTACTGTGCAGCGTAATTTGAATAATGTAGACTACTGTGCACCGTAGTATGAATTGCTATTATTATGTGGCCACGCCCCTTCCCCATTAAGCCACGCCCCTATAATTGTTTTTGCGCGCCTGCGGCGCGCACTGCCCCTATCTTACATTGGGGGGGGGGGGGGGCGCCACTATCGTTTCTTGCACACAGCGCTAAAATGCCTAGTTACGGCACTGTATATATATATATATATATATATATATATATATATGATATGGCAGGGCTGTATGTAGCAGGATGCCAAGTGTGCCACACAGCGCAGTTTGCCTGGAGGTGGCACTCGGAACTAGCAGTCGCAGCAATGTCTATTTTGCCGGGCCTGCCACCAGCAAACCAGGAAGTGGAGAGCGACGAGCCACACAGCATCTCCGTGAACTTATTGCCCATTGGGACCCATGAAGCCGGGGAACTAAGGAGCCATCAGCCCGACAGCAGGTACTCTAATAAAATAGGAGGACAGACATCAGTCGCACTTACAGGAGAAAAAATGGGTGGAAAATAGAAGCGCTCAACACTTACTGACACTGCGATCCAGGGTTAATTCACAACCAAAGGGTCCAAGGGAATTTTTAATATATTATAAAAAATATTTATTAAGATACAATAAAAATTGCACAATACACCAGATATATATCTAACATAAAAACCCTTATCCTCACTGAATTTCTGTATCAAGAATTTTCTACACTCACATCAGTTGCAAGTGTGTGTCAACAAAAATGTCAACTAGATGACTAGCAGCAAATAAATTGTAACAATTGTTGCAGTAAAATTACCAAGGCTGTTTGTTAGACACTATTGAATGTTCAGTCAAACACAATTGCTAGATGTGAAGATTAAATATGAATATTGAATACAATCATAGGCTCTATATTCAAGAGCTGTATTCTGAAACGTCTCACAGTTCCAGGAGCCGATATAGGTGATAATGAATGGTTAGATTACCTCTCCGATAGAGCTGAGTGGTCCCGAGCGTCCTCGGGTGAGCCCAGAAAGCCCAGATTGAATTGCAGAGTTGAAAGTGTTAGCCGTGCTGGCCGGGGTCCCGCTATTTAGCCTGTTATCCCTGGGCGTGCACCGCCCGTTGCAGTCTGTAGGGAGAGACAGGTGTGCGGCTGCTATAATGGAAAGCCCGCTGCAGGAATCAAATACTTAGTGGGACGCCTCGATCTCCCTGGACTGGCACCGTCCGTTGGAAATGTAGGGGAGAGAGGCTGCTGGTTATCCACTAACGCTGTACGGAGCTGGGAGTACGGCTGTGTCCTATCCTGGAGCCCGCACTGTTTGCTCCCGTAGATGGTATACCGGAGCCGTGCGGAGAGTCCCAGAAGATGCAATCAGTCAGTGAGGAAATAAGGGGGAGGAGTCCTGACGCGTTTCGTCACGTGACCCGTGGCTTTTTCTAAGATCTTTGAAAAAGTCACGGGTCACGTGACGAAACGCGTCAGGACTCCTCCCCCTTATTTCCTCACTGACTGATTGCATCTTCTGGGACTCTCCGCACGGCTCCGGTATACCATCTACGGGAGCAAACAGTGCGGGCTCCAGGATAGGACACAGCCGTACTCCCAGCTCCGTACAGAGTTAGTGGATAACCAGCAGCCTCTCTCCCCTACATTTCCAACGGACGGTGCCAGTCCAGGGAGATCGAGGCGTCCCACTAAGTATTTGATTCCTGCAGCGGGCTTTCCATTATAGCAGCCGCACACCTGTCTCTCCCTACAGACTGCAACGGGCGGTGCACGCCCAGGGATAACAGGCTAAATAGCGGGAGCACGGCCAACACTTTCAACTCTGCAATTCAATCTGGGCTTTCTGGGCTCACCCGAGGACGCTCGGGACCACTCAGCTCTATCGGAGAGGTAATCTAACCATTCATTATCACCTATATCGGCTCCTGGAACTGTGAGACGTTTCAGAATACAGCTCTTGAATATAGAGCCTATGATTGTATTCAATATTCATATTTAATCTTCACATCTAGCAATTGTGTTTGACTGAACATTCAATAGTGTCTAACAAACAGCCTTGGTAATTTTACTGCAACAATTGTTACAATTTATTTGCTGCTAGTCATCTAGTTGACATTTTTGTTGACACACACTTGCAACTGATGTGAGTGTAGAAAATTCTTGATACAGAAATTCAGTGAGGATAAGGGTTTTTATGTTAGATATATATCTGGTGTATTGTGCAATTTTTATTGTATCTTAATAAATATTTTTTATAATATATTAAAAATTCCCTTGGACCCTTTGGTTGTGAATTAACCCTGGATCGCAGTGTCAGTAAGTGTTGAGCGCTTCTATTTTCCACCCATTTTTTCTCCAGCTCATCAGTATAGGAGTAACACACTATTCCTTATAGAGGCGCGCACACTTCTGACTCTTGTGATCTTATCTCTAAGACATTAGCATTGTTTAAATTTATTGAAGATAATTGAGACACATTGGCGCAGCAAAAAAATCTCTCTTCCTTGTTCGCACTTACAGGAGATAGTGACAGCAGTACAGTTACTACTGCAGTTACTACTGTACTGGGAGCAAGCAGCACTGGAGTCTGACCGTTTGTTCCAGACAGCGCTGCTTGCAGAACGCTCTTCTGTATTGAGCATTTGCAACTTTGGCCTCCAAATAACCAGACTGGGACACACTATAATGGAGTCATGATAATCTGCTACTGACCCCATCTCCTGCTGTTCCCATCACTATTACCCCCTTCATCCCCTGCGCTAATGCTCCCATCTCCTGATGTTCCCATCACTACTGTCCTCATCATCCTCTTCTGTCCCCTGCGCTACTGCCCCCTTCTCCTGCTGTTCCCATCACTATTACCCCCCTCATCCCCTGCGCTACTGCCCCCATCTCCTGCTGTTCCCATCACTATTACCCCCGCATCCCCTGCGCTACGGCCCCCATCTCCTGCTGTTCCCATCACTATTACCCCCCTCATCCCCTGCGCTACTGCCCCCATCTCCTGCTGTTCCCATCACTATTACCCCCGCATCCCCTGCGCTACGGCCCCCATCTCCTGCTGTTCCCATCACTCCTGTCCCCATCATACCCCCCTACAGCCCCCCATCTCCTGCTGTTCCCATTAGTACTGCCCCCACATGCTATGTGTTACTTCATACTGTGCCTGCCTCCTACATCCATCTCTCTCTCTCTCTCTCTCTCTCTCTCTCTCTCTCTCTCTCTCTCTCAATTCACCATTGTTGTGTAGCACAATATGTATAAAGGTACCTACATGAACATGGTGAATGCTCTGCATTATATGGTGGTCACTAAGGGGGTCATTCCGAGTTGATCTAGACGCCGCCTATGGGGGAGTGTATTTTAGCATAGCAGGGCTGCGATCGCTTGTGCAGACCTGCTATGCTAAAAAAGTTTTGTGCAGAAGTAGACTAGCCCTGCAGTTACCCCTACACAACATGTGGAGGCACCTGCAGCCAGTCCACGTGGGACCCCTGCAGGGAGAAGGCACTTACCCTGTGCGATTGATCCTGCGATGAAGGTCCTGGAACTGACGTCAGACATCTGCCCACCAAATGCCTTGATATACCTGCGTTCGGATCTCCACGCCCGGAAAACGGTGAGTAGACACCCCGAAACGCCTCCCCACTATCAAACTTCTAGCTAGCGATCACTTTCATCTTTCTTCTGGTCGCTGCCCAGCGACGGTTGTCGCCAGGCAACGACGCGCGTGCGCAATGTGGCCACCGCACATGCGCAGTTCCGACCCGTTCGCACCGCAGCGATGAACCGCTGCGTGCGAACGGGTCGGAATGACCCCCTAAGATGTCTGTATTATACGTATTATACTAAACATTTAATCACACAAAGGTTGAAAATTAAGAATATTTTCAGAGAGTGCAATTTCAATGTACAAGGGGTAGAGCTTTCAAAGGCATAATTGTTCTTTGCCATAAACATTAAAGGTAATAAAAAAATTGTTAGCTATCTCTAATAATAATAATAATAATAATAATAATAATAATAATAATAAACACAAAAGTCTGAATAAAAGTTAATACTTGCATGGTGAAGTCTATTTAACTAGTATTGTAATGGTATTTGCACTGCCTAATTACTTGATTTATAATCGCTATCTCAGGATGGCAATGACAATTTAAATTTGTTTTTGTTTTAATATATTTTTATATCTAAAGATTTTTTTGAGTTTTTTTTTTAATAATCTTAAAGATTTTTTTTTACATTTTATTTGTATTTTTTAATTAAAAAATAAAACTGAGAGCCCAAACCAGCTCACGCATGAACATCTGCAATGCAGTAAGTTAAGGTGCATACACGCTGTGCGATAAAACAGACAATATTGCTACTTTTCACCTTTCTGAGCAATATCATTTGTGATATCGCACAGTGTGTATGCTGCATGCGCCGGCTGATGCGTGCTCCTGGGGGTTGTTAATGACCCTCGCTGTCGGCCGTGCATGCAGCTCAATTTGGACTTATCGTCCAAAGCTGCAAGCATGGCCCGGGCACGGCATGATGTCACTGTGCAATATCGCACAGTGTGTATGCCCATGTTTGGTGGCCTGGGCGTGGAGGGAACATAATGTGCGATGTTGCTCATTGAGCGCATCGCACAGTTTGTACGGGGCTTTAAACCTTACCGCCCTGGTCCAGTATTGCCATTCCAGCTCTTTAATTTTCTAAAAAGACGGCAGCTAAGAAGGCAGTTAATTTATTAATTTAATACAGTGCTATAAATGTGGGATGAACACTTACATAAATATGGCAATAACAGTGAACAATTTTGGATTTTTTTCTTTTTTTATTAATTTAAACTCCTCTAGCACTCAATAAAAGTCAAACAATACAGATCGCCCCTTTCACAAAAAAAAAAATCACAACTTTTTTCTTGTTATAGCTCCACTATAAGGTAGTTGAAGGTGTGCACCAGTTATGCCCTCCATAGCAATAGCCACACCCACAGCACAGGCCACACCCTCTGTAGACCACAGACCCACCGTACTGGTCACACCCCGACATCAGTCATTCTGCTGCAGCAATTGTCCCAGCCCCCACAGCGGCACACAATAGGCCCTTCATAAATCTCAGCTCCAGGCCCATGTGGACCTTAATCTGGCACTGGTTATGATGTCATTTATTTGCAGCCAGAATACAGAATAACAGGAATCGTACAGTGTAGGTGACCAGTATTGAACACCAGGGACATTCCAGAAACAAAACTGTTCAGGGACAAATATTTAAAACCTGCCAATAGAAATGAAAGAGCGTTGACAGCTATGTGATGTATAATTAATATATGCTGTCTGCTTGGATAGATGTTTAATGCATGGTTGTGTGTAGGTGACAGGTGCTCTCTAACAAGCAATGTATACGGCTGCTGTCTGATTCAACTTCCATGTGCCCTTTGTGCATCCATTTGTAATGAGCTTCAAAGAGATATTATCAGTGGCACAAATTCCAGAGACAAATTGAATGTATAGAGCGTTTTCCTTGTACACAAAGGGAAATTGCGCTTTACTTTTCTTCTCCCTCAAGTTTGTGAATCACTTGTTTCTTTGCTTTCTTGCTTCTGTTTGCTATTATATGTGTTTCTTTGTGTACGCTGTTGCACTTGTATCTTTATGGTAATGTTTTATTGGGCCTCATTTAGAGTTGGGTATGCATCATTACTTATGTGCAATATACACTTTTCCATACTGCACAACTTCTAGACTCACCTTACACATACAGATGTGGGAGGGCTCTGTGTAAGGATGTGTTCACGTAAATACGATATATACCCCCAGAAAACAGGGGTTTTATCACATTTCTGCTTTAGTACATCCTGCCCATTAAGTGTAATTCCCAGCATACTTTACACTTAGGGCCTTATGTACTTAGGGGTCTATTTACATAGCCTTGAATGGAGATAAAGTGGACGGAGATAAAGTACCAGCTAATCAGCTCCTAACTAATTTTTCAAACAGGGCCTGTGATATGGCAGTTAGGAACTGATTGGCTGGTGCTTTATCTATCCCCACTTTATCACTTTTTAAGGCTTAGCACATCTGTCCCTTAGAGCGAGCGCCATTTTAAATTTTCACCTGAAACCCACGAGAAGCCTCGGAAGCATGTGCCCGCATTTACTGTGGGGAACCGGCAGTAATTACGAATGCCTCTGCCTGATTGACAGGCAGAGGCGTTAGTGGAGCAGGAGGGGTCGGCAACGCTCTGATTCCAAGGTGGAGACGGAGCGTTGCGGGGGCGGCGGAGGAAAAACAGAGGCGTGGTGGCACGAACAGGGGCATGGTGTGGGCGTGATCGGGGTGGCTTCATGACGTCACGCGCAGCCGCTCCATTCAACAGGATGGTGGCGGCCCTTATGCCGTCACAGCCAGTCTGTGCCGGCAGGAGACTTTCCTACTTTCTGCGACCGCGCACTAATTGCGGCGCAATCGGGATTGCAGATCGCAGATGGGGGGTAGCGGTTAGCATGCTGGCCAGCCTTGTCCTGTGATGGGTGGCCCTCAGCATCCGAGGCAGAATTTGGAATCCTCACTGAATAGGGTCCAAGGTTCAATACAATTTGCAGCTGTAGTTTCATATCAGTGATATAGTTAATTTAGAGGCATACAAATGTTATTTTCATAGGCACAGTGTCAAGTATAAACTCTCTTGAGGCTTCCTGAAGTAAAGAGGCCACCCTTCTCTCTCAGCAGTGTCTACAGTATTAGATGTTAAGTGAAGAGATATTGACATATTGTGCAGTGGAAGAATATGCCGGCACAAAGTCATATCTTATTTAAACAGCTCCAGCTAGAGCATCAGCTATGTGCAGAGCGCTCCCTGCTGTGATCAGGTAATAAATGGGCTCCGTAAAGCACCTTAGTGTAGAGGTACAATGGAAGCCATCTTTAACGAGCCCTGGAAATATAATTTTCCATCAAATTTCCCTCATGATAATGAACTACTGGTGAGTTTAACTGTGAAGTATGTGACTGGGATATTAAAAAGGAAACAAAGGTAATACTTGGATTCTTGGCAGTGCAATCACTAAGATGTATAGAAAATGTAATTTTACAACGACCAGAAATATATTTGCCTAGAGCAGACTTTAGGCCTAAAAACATTGTTAATGCTCGCCTGCCAAATAACTCCAGGTCAATGGCATTACAATGGCCACATGCTGCCTTTTCTTCCATTTTATACTCTGTAATAAGTTTATGAGTAATCTGTGGAAAAGGGGAACTACAAAAAAGCAGAATAAAATCATTATGGGAATAAGAACCGGATTCTTTATCATGTTTACAGGCCTGGTAAATACACAGCTTTTTAACACATAGGGAATGATAAATAGAAGTATTATTTGATGTTTGAGTGTATTACTCGGGGGGCATCAGTTCCTGTATGTAGATTGAATACAGGAACCTGATAAGACCTGTTTGGTTGCTGCAGGGAAATGTTGATCAGACACAGGGGGCGGGATATATTAAAATACATCGCCGCCCACCGCAGCGATGCTAATCGCATATGTACTAACATATGCGATAACATTGCAATGTGGTGACAGTGACCCCCTATGATACCTGTCAGAAGGTGTGCGAGGTGTCTCTGTGGGGTCTGTCACCTCCCAGCGTCGGGTGGTGACGTGTGCTGGGAGTCCCGGGCTCCTCCTACCCCCTGCAGCCGGAAACAGAAATGGCTGTGCTGCGGGGGAGAAGGAGCTGGGGGATCGTGGAGCGACACCGGTGGCTGCCTGGACACAGGTGAGGGGGGGTCGTCGGGTGCGGCGCTGGTCGTCAGGTGCAGCGCTCGGCGGCAGCGGGTGCAAAAAAAGCCCATAGGCTTTTATAGGGTATTGCTATAAAAAGATGGCGATACCCTCAGCGGCGAAAAACCCGGCGGCCGGGTCTTAGTACATATGAAAATGCGGTAAACCCCCAGAAGACAGGGGTTTTACTGCATTTTCCCTTTAGTACATCCCTCCCAGGGGGAGATGTACTAGGCCTCGAAGAGAGATACAGTAAAGTGGGGAAAGATCAAGTACCAGCCAATCAGCTTCCAACTGCCATGAAAAATGACAGTTAGGAGCTGACTGTTTTGTTCCCTATGTCTCTCCACTTTGTCACTCTCCAAGTTTTAGTACATCTGCTCCACATTCTCTAAAGGTGCATATACACGGGAAGATATTGACTATACTCCGATTTTGACTTCGCGATTTCCCCTGAATTTCCCGGAGCCTTGAACCACCGATATTGACTATCTTTACTTGAGATTTTGACTATGTGAGATTTTGACTATACTATGTACTAGATTGTACACTATATAGTCAAGATTGCCTTGTCTGCACAGTCTATCTTTTCTTGCGATACCGACCCCACGGGAGCGAGCATCGGTATCACAACTGTATACACACGGTGCGATATGTGCTAACTTTCCTTACGATTTTGACTATACAGTCAAAATTGTAAGGTTACATTGCACCGTGTGTATGCACCTTAAGGATATATGTAAATGAAGATAATATTGGCAGATCCTATGATGTTATTAGGTGTAAGGTGTTCAGTTTTATACTCCCTTTTCCATTGCAGGATTTAAAGTTTTCCTTCTGTTATCAGTGTTGCTATTCCAAGGTTTTTGGATACACAACAATTTTTGTCTTCCCACATCCATTTCTGTCAGTTATTTCAGGTCATTGAATTATTGATATTTCTGTCAGTTATTTCAGGTCATTAAAGTTTTCATCCAAATACATCCAGTGGAAGGCCCAGAACAGGCTGCCTGTGTCAAATTTCTGGCCAACGTACACCAACGGGAGGTCCTACCGGGACCGTAACCACCTAAAGCCTTGCCAGGATCCAACTGGACCACCTCATGTTGGGTTCATCCCTAGCGGTGCAGGGGTATCTGAATGCATAACTGGACAGACAACCAAACAAACAAACAAACAAACAACCAAACAAACAAGCAATCAAACAAACAAACAAACAAACAAGCAAGCAAGCAAACAAACCAATGAATTTGGTGGAAAGGTTTTTTTTTTTCTAGTTTAGTTGGATAATAAAGAGTATGTGTACCATGTTGGTCGGATGTCGCACATCCAGAGGTCCAGGATCCTAGTGCCCAGATGGAAAGAGGAGACAGCACAGGGCGCTGTCCCCGACATATAAACTAAAAAGATGTTACAATACAGCATGGAGAGTAACACTTGCTAACTGTGTGTCTAGCTAACATAGCAGCTGCTTCCTCAGTAAGTGATATGTTAGTTTAATATCTCTGTTTACTGCCTTGTGTTGATTTTATAATCTGCCCTCCAATGTCACAGTTTGCTCATATGATTCGTTTCAGAAAACATCATTAGCATCATCCTTACAATGTAGTATTTGCTATGTGGATAGACAGTACAGTAGTTGGACGTTTCCGTGACTGTTGCCTAGGTTAGCGGGTGTCTCACACACTGAGCGGCTCATTCTCAGTTGGACGGAATTTGTATTGAGATTGCAACTTGCAGAATTGTTCGTACAGGCAAGAGGTGCATTCACCTTAGCAAGGGTACCATATGCATCTTTACCCCTGGATAGAAGCGTATTATATGCTCCTGACTCACCTCACCTCACAGAAATTCCAGTACACAATATAGTACATGAATGGAAAGTGTTATTAATAACTAATAAGGCTGCATTTATCATTTAAAAGGAACTCATGACAAGACACAACGACTAAATGAAAGCATTAATTAATCTGAAAGTAATACACATATCCTTTACTTTACCTTTACCTAAAATATAAAATGGAAATCTACTTAATTGCTGCGGACCAAGAGCAAATATTAATACGAATAGACCACAGCAGCCTCATTACTAGAGTAATATTATAAGTAGGAGGAATTCAGATCCTTTCAGCCAATTAGAGGCAGCCACAGATCATCCTTGTCACTATCATTTTATATTGCTCTTGATTCAGATTTGTAGGCAGATACAATGGTTTATGTGCAATTTCCATGTTTGTAGGTCTGCAGAGGTGCACTATATAAATACTCAGGCAGCTGTTTCATAAACTCCCTGTCAGCTGATGGGAGCCCACATTTCCCAGACAGGTGACAAATATGTATAACTTATGTAAAATAAAGACATGGAGGTTTTGGCAGGGATTAGAGTCAGTTTTATACATTTTTAAATGATGTTAAATTTAATTAGGGAAAGTATGGGGTTACATACTATTTACCGGCAGGCGGAATGCCGGCTGTCAAGATCACGACAGCTGCATCCTGCCCGCCAGAATGCCATCAGCGGGGCAAGCGCTAAGAGTCCCCTTATGGGCTCGTTGCACTCACCACGCTGCGGGCTCAGTTCTATTCACTCTTTGTGGACACCTACGAGTGGGAATAGCCCCTGGCGCTGGGATTACAACTGTCGGAATTGTTGGCTGACAGGATACCAGTGTTGGTATCCAGATCACCAGGATCCCGACAGCCGGCAAATTTAAATCCCGCAGAAAGAACATCCCTACTCACAGTATCACCATATGTAATAATACAACACAGCCAGGCCTATATGGGAGTCTTCTGCCATGCCATCACACTACACTCAAGGTATTGGATAGTGAGGATGCCGACACTGGCATCCCGACAGTTAGAATCCCGACACTTTATGAAAGGTAAGCTAACCCTATCCCTTAATCTCTCCCTAACCCTTCCCACCTGCAGGCTAACCCTAACTCTCCCCATAATGCCTAACCCTAACCAGAGCCGGCCATAGGCATAGGCAAACTAGACAATTGCCTAGGGCATTTGATATGCCTAGGGGCATCATCAGCTTCTGCTGATTAAAATGATATGTGGCATGCCTATATTCTGTATGTAGCATTTCATATGCAGATACAGCCACAGTCTCACACAGCATATAGGCATGCTGCATATCATTTTAATTAGCAGAAGCTGCTTGTGCATCCTAGCCACATAGCAATGCAAATAAGATGCACTTTCATTAAAAAAAGGTGTGCCCGACGTTAGCATTGATGCAAGATTTGGTGAGGACACATCTGTATCCAAGCAGAGGCAGAGGTCACAGTGTTAGTGGAAGTGTGAGTGCTGTGTGCATGTGAGTGGGTTGGTTGTGCAGTAGTGTTCGGAATATGTGTAAGGAGCATTATGTGTGTCATGTAAAAATGCATTAATAATGTGCAACATATGTGTAAAGGGCCACTATGTGTGTCATTATGTGTATAAGAGCATTAATAATGTGCGGCATATGTGTAACAGGGTACTACTGTATGTGTGTCATTATGTGTATAGGGGCACTAATAATGTCCAGCAAATGTGTAGGGGGCACTATGTGTGTCATTATGTGTATAAGGGCATTAATAATGTGCGGCATATGTGTAACAGGGTACTACTGTATGTGTGTCATTATGTGCATAGGGGCACTAATAATGTGCAGCAAATGTGTAAGGGACATTATGTGTAAAAGGGCATTAATAAAGGTTGTCATAATGTGTAAGGTGCATTATGTTTATAAGGACATTAATGTGTCTCATATGTGTAAGGGGCATTACTGTGTGGAATTGTGTATAAATGCATTACTAATGTGTGGCATTATGTGTATAAGGTGCTCTACTATGTGGCGTTGCATATAGAAAGGGCATTACTGTGTCGTCTAATTTGATTAAAGTGCAATAGGGTGTGGTGTAATGTGAATAAGGAGTAATTCAGTGTGATGTAATGTAAATAAGGGTCTCTACTGTGAGGAATAACGTTTATTAGGTAAAGTGATACTACTGTGGGATGTAATATGAATTATGGACACTATCGCAATATAAAATGTGCATAAAGTTGCAGTACTGTGTGGTGTAATTGGAATTGGGCTGACTATTGTATGGCCATGCCCCTTCCCAGCAAGAAGATGCCCCTTTTTGGGCTGTGTGCCAAATGTGCGAACTGTTCCTATTTAAAATATAGGGGGTACAAACCCCAAAATAAGGACTGCTATGGGTGAGGGGTGATGGTGCTGGGAAAGAGGTGCAAGGTCAGAGGCAGAACCAGCGGTGGTGCTAGGGGGCACCAGCCAAAATCTTGCCTAGGGCATCATATTGGTTAGGGCCGGCTCTGACCCTAACCCTCCCCACCCGCGGGCTAAGCCTAACCCTCCCCCTAGTGCCTAACCCTAACCCTTCCCACCCGCAGACTAACCCAATCCCTTCATACTCGCAGCCTAACCCTTACCACCCCACGCCTAACCCTTTCTTCCCCTCCTGCAGCCAAACCCTAAAACTCCCCCACATACGTACATTCGTTATTGTGATTGTCGGGATACCAACATCGGGTTTCTGAGCGGTGTTGGGATTCCAGTGGCGGTCTTCTGACCAGTGGCGTCATAAACGCCAGGATGTCAGCAACATCCACACTCAAGGTATCCAACACTTTTCCCAATGACACACACCCCTTCTTGAGCAGCCAGAAAGTCGGCAAGCATGGCATATACCAACCTATAAACATGCAACAAACTCCACCCCATTTCAATACTAACCGATAAACAAAGATAAACACAGTAACTACCCACATATCTTGCTTCTTAAGCCTGTCTGTTTAAATCAGTTTGTTAGAGAATCAGTTTGTTTAAATATATTACTCTCTTTTTTTGCAGTTAATCACGTGTGTGGTATTTGTTGGGGCCACTTATGGACCTCTTTTTTTGCAGCAAATGTAAAATGTTAATGACTGCTCTTCAAATTCGTAGTGAAAACTAATTAAAACTGTTATTGTTAGCTCAGATTTGTTCCCGTAGATTGCCCAGGTGCGAGTTATTATCCTAATTAAAACAATCAGTGAGACAGGACGGTGACAGGAAAACAGCTGAAACTAAAAAAAAAAATAAAGAATAGAGAAAATGAGGGGCATTTCTGTATGAACCCTAAAAGTTCTCGTTCACAAACAAGCCTGCCCAACCTGAAAAGTTTTTGCATTTTGTTTTTGTTACGATAATTATACCCTTTGTATTTTTTTGCCTTGACAAACAGCAGAAAGTGGATCGGCAATGCCAATTCTTATCTTGACTATAACTTTCAAGTTCCTGATAGGACTTATAAAACTGGGACAATTACTGAGTGATTACTCTGCTGTGGTTGGTATCTGATAGACTTACAGACAAAAGGATATTAAGCCACATCCAACAAACCTGACTCTGGCTTTCATGTGTGTTGAACCCCGCAAAGCAACAATGAGTTGAACTGCATTTGCTGATTATGTCAAATGAATATCATGATTGAATAGTCTAGGTATGATTCGTGGAACTACACATCCCAGCAAGTTGTACTGCATTTGCTGATTATGTCAAATGAATATCATGATTGAATAGTCTAGGTATGATTCGTGGAACTACACATCCCAGCAAGTTGTACTGCATTTGCTGATTATGTCAAATGAATATCATGATTGAATAGTCTAGGTATAATTCGTGGAACTACACATCCCAGCAAGTTGTACTACATTTGCTGATAATGTCAAATGAATATCATGATTGAATAGTCTAGGTATATTGAAAAAGCAAGGTTTTTTTTTTGGGAGACTTTAAATTACCTGATGTAAATTAGTGATGAGCGCCTGAAACTTTTCGGGTTTTGTGTTTTGGTTTTGGGTTCGGTTCCGCGGCCGTGTTTTGGGTTAGACCGCGTTTTGGCAAAACCTCACCGAATTTTTTTTGTCGGATTCGGGTGTGTTTTGGATTCGGGTATTTTTTTCAAAAAACACTAAAAAACAGCTTAAATCATAGAATTTGGGGGTCATTTTGATCCCAAAGTATTATTAACCTCAAAAAACATAATTTACACTCATTTTCAGCCTATTCTGAACACATCACACCTCACAATATTATTTTTAGTCTTAAATTTGCACCGAGGTCGCTGTGTGAGTAAGATAAGCGACCCTAGTGGCCGACACAAACACCGTGCCCATCTAGGAGTGGCACTGCAGTGTCACGCAGGATGTCCCTTCCAAAAAACCCTCCCCAAACAGCACATGACTCAAAGAAAAAAAGAGGCGCAATGAGGTAGCTGTGTGAGTAAGATTAGCGACCCTAGTGGCCGACACAAACACCGGGCCCATCTAGGAGTGGCACTGCAGTGTCACGCAGGATGTCCCTTCCAAAAAACCCTCCCCAAACAGCACATGACGCAAAGAAAAAAAGAGGCGCAATGAGGTAGCTGACTGTGTGAGAAAGATAAGCGACCCTAGTGGCCGACACAAACACCGGGCCCATCTAGGAGTGGCACTGCAGTGTCACGCAGGATGGCCCTTCCAAAAAACCCTCCCCAAACAGCACATGACGCAAAGAAAAAAAGAGGCGCAATGAGGTAGCTGACTGTGTGAGAAAGATAAGCGACCCTAGTGGCCGACACAAACACCGGGCCCATCTAGGAGTGGCACTGCAGTGTCACGCAGGATGTCCCTTCCAAAAAACCCTCCCCAAACAGCACATGACGCAAAGAAAAAAAGAGGCGCAATGAGGTAGCTGACTGTGTGAGAAAGATAAGCGACCCTAGTGGCCGACACAAACACCGGGCCCATCTAGGAGTGGCACTGCAGTGTCACGCAGGATGGCCCTTCCAAAAAACCCTCCCCAAACAGCACATGACGCAAAGAAAAAAAGAGGCGCAATGAGGTAGCTGACTGTGTGAGAAAGATAAGCGACCCTAGTGGCCGACACAAACACCGGGCCCATCTAGGAGTGGCACTGCAGTGTCACGCAGGATGGCCCTTCCAAAAAACCCTCCCCAAACAGCACATGACGCAAAGAAAAAAAGAGGCGCAATGAGGTAGCTGACTGTGTGAGAAAGATAAGCGACCCTAGTGGCCGACACAAACACCGGGCCCATCTAGGAGTGGCACTGCAGTGTCACGCAGGATGTCCCTTCCAAAAAACCCTCCCCAAACAGCACATGACGCAAAGAAAAAAAGAGGCGCAATGAGGTAGCTGACTGTGTGAGAAAGATAAGCGACCCTAGTGGCCGACACAAACACCGGGCCCATCTAGGAGTGGCACTGCAGTGTCACGCAGGATGGCCCTTCCAAAAAACCCTCCCCAAACAGCACATGACGCAAAGAAAAAAAGAGGCACAATGAGGTAGCTGACTGTGTGAGAAAGATAAGCGACCCTAGTGGCCGACACAAACACCGGGCCCATCTAGGAGTGGCACTGCAGTGTCACGCAGGATGTCCCTTCCAAAAAACCCTCCCCAAACAGCACATGACGCAAAGAAAAAAAGAGGCGCAATGAGGTAGCTGACTGTGTGAGAAAGATAAGCGACCCTAGTGGCCGACACAAACACCGGGCCCATCTAGGAGTGGCACTGCAGTGTCACGCAGGATGGCCCTTCCAAAAAACCCTCCCCAAACAGCACATGACGCAAAGAAAAAAAGAGGCGCAATGAGGTAGCTGACTGTGTGAGAAAGATAAGCGACCCTAGTGGCCGACACAAACACCGGGCCCATCTAGGAGTGGCACTGCAGTGTCACGCAGGATGGCCCTTCCAAAAAACCCTCCCCAAACAGCACATGACGCAAAGAAAAAGAAAAGAAAAAAGAGGTGCAAGATGGAATTGTCCTTGGGCCCTCCCACCCACCCTTATGTTGTATAAACAGGACATGCACACTTTAACCAACCCATCATTTCAGTGACAGGGTCTGCCACACGACTGTGACTGAAATGACGGGTTGGTTTGGACCCCCACCAAAAAAGAAGCAATTAATCTCTCCTTGCACAAACTGGCTCTACAGAGGCAAGATGTCCACTTCATCATCATCCTCCGATATATCACCGTGTACATCCCCCTCCTCACAGATTATCAATTCGTCCCCACTGGAATCCACCATGTCAGCTCCCTGTGTACTTTGTGGAGGCAATTGCTGCTGGTCAATGTCTCCGCGGAGGAATTGATTATAATTCATTTTAATGAACATCATCTTCTCCACATTTTCTGGATGTAACCTCGTACGCCGATTGCTGACAAGGTGAGCGGCGGCACTAAACACTCTTTCGGAGTACACACTTGTGGGAGGGCAACTTAGGTAGAATAAAGCCAGTTTGTGCAAGGGCCTCCAAATTGCCTCTTTTTCCTGCCAGTATAAGTACGGACTGTGTGACGTGCCTACTTGGATGCGGTCACTCATATAATCCTCCACCATTCTATCAATGGTGAGAGAATCATATGCAGTGACAGTAGACGACATGTCCGTAATGGTTGTCAGGTCCTTCAGTCCGGACCAGATGTCAGCATCAGCAGTCGCTCCAGACTGCCCTGCATCACCGCCAGCGGGTGGGCTCGGAATTCTGAGCCTTTTCCTCGCACCCCCAGTTGCGGGAGAATGTGAAGGAGGAGATGTTGACAGGTCGCGTTCCGCTTGACTTGACAATTTTCTCACCAGCAGGTCTTTGAAACCCAGCAGACTTGTGTGCGCCGGAAAGAGAGATCCAAGGTAGGTTTTAAATCTAGGATCGAGCACGGTGGCCAAAATGTAGTGCTCTGATTTCAACAGATTGACCACCCGTGAATCCTTGTTAAGCGAATTAAGGGCTCCATCCACAAGTCCCACATGCCTAGCGGAATCGCTCTGTCTTAGCTCCTCCTTCAATGTCTCCAGCTTCTTCTGCAATAGCCTGATGAGGGGAATGACCTGACTCAGGCTGGCAGTGTCTGAACTGACTTCACGTGTGGCAAGTTCAAAAGGTTGCAGAACCTTGCACAACGTTGAAATCATTCTCCACTGCGCTTGAGACAGGTGCATTCCACCTCCTATATCGTGGTCAGTTGTATAGGCTTGAATGGCCTTTTGCTGCTCCTCCAACCTCTGAAGCATATAGAGGGTTGAATTCCACCTCGTTACCACCTCCTGCTTCAGATGATGGCAGGGCAGGTTCAGGCGTTTTTGGTGGTGCTCCAGTCTTCTGTACGTGCTGCCTGTACGCCGAAAGTGTCCCGCAATTTTTCTGGCCACCGCCAGCATCTCTTGCACGCCCCTGTCGTTTTTTAAAAAATTCTGCACCACCAAATTCAAGGTATGTGCAAAACATGGGACGTGCTGGAATTTGCCCAGATGTAATGCACGCACAATATTGCTGGCGTTGTCCGATGCCACAAATCCACAGGAGAGTCCAATTGGGGTAAGCCATTCCGCGATGATCTTCCTCAGTTGCCGTAAGAGGTTTTCAGCTGTGTGCGTATTCTGGAAACCGGTGATACAAAGCGTAGCCTGCCTAGGAACGAGTTGGCGTTTGCGAGATGCTGCTACTGGTGCCGCCGCTGCTGTTCTTGCGGCGGGAGTCCATACATCTACCCAGTGGGCTGTCACAGTCATATAGTCCTGACCCTGCCCTGCTCCACTTGTCCACATGTCCGTGGTTAAGTGGACATTGGGTACAGCTGCATTTTTTAGGACACTGGTGACTCTTTTTCTGAGGTCTGTGTACATTTTCGGTATCGCAACCCTAGAGAAATGGAACCTAGATGGTATTTGGTACCGGGGACACAGTACCTCCAACAAGTCTCTAGTTGGCTCTGCAGTAATGATGGATACCGGAACCACGTTTCTCACCACCCAGGATGTCAAGGCCTCAGTTATCCGCTTTGCAGTAGGATGACTGCTGTGATATTTAATCTTCCTCGCAAATGACTGTTGGACAGTCAATTGCTTGGTGGAAGTAGTAAAAGTGGTCTTACGACTTCCCCTCTGGGATGACCATCGACTCCCAGCAGCAACAACAGCAGCGCCAGCAGCAGTAGGCGTTACACGCAAGGATGCATCGGAGGAATCCCAGGCAGGAGAGTACTCGTCAGAATTGCCAGTGACATGGCCTGCAGGACTATTGGCATTCCTGGGGAAGGAGGAAATTGACACTGAGGGAGTTGGTGGGGTGGTTTGCGTGAGCTTGGTTACAAGAGGAAGGGATTTACTGGTCAGTGGAGTGCTTCCGCTGTCACCCAAAGTTTTTGAACTTGTCACTGACTTATTATGAATGCGCTGCAGGTGACGTATAAGGGAGGATGTTCCGAGGTGGTTAACGTCCTTACCCCTACTTATTACAGCTTGACAAAGGGAACACACGGCTTGACACCTGTTGTCCGCATTTCTGGTGAAATACCTCCACACCGAAGAGCTGATTTTTTTGGTATTTTCACCTGGCATGTCAACGGCCATATTCCTCCCACGGACAACAGGTGTCTCCCCGGGTGCCTGACTTAAACAAACCACCTCACCATCAGAATCCTCCTGGTCAATTTCCTCCCCAGCGCCAGCAACACCCATATCCTCCTCATCCTGGTGGACTTCAACACTGACATCTTCAATCTCACTATCAGGAACTGGACTGCGGGTGCTCCTTCCAGCACTTGCAGGGGGCGTGCAAATGGTGGAAGGCGCATGCTCTTCACGTCCAGTGTTGGGAAGGTCAGGCATCGCAACCGACACAATTGGACTCTCCTTGTGGATTTGGGATTTCGAAGAACGCACAGTTCTTTGCTGTGCTTTTGCCAGCTTGAGTCGTTTCATTTTTCTAGCGAGAGGCTGAGTGCTTCCATCCTCATGTGAAGCTGAACCACTAGCCATGAACATAGGCCAGGGCCTCAGCCGTTCCTTGCCACTCCATGTGGTAAATGGCATATTGGCAAGTTTACGCTTCTCCTCCGACAATTTTATTTTAGGTTTTGGAGTCCTTTTTTTTCTGATATTTGGTGTTTTGGATTTGACATGCTCTGTACTATGACATTGGGCATCGGCCTTGGCAGACGACGTTGCTGGCATTTCATCGTCTCGGCCATGACTAGTGGCAGCAGCTTCAGCACGAGGTGGAAGTGGATCTTGATCTTTCCCTAATTTTGGAACCTCAACTTTTTTGTTCTCCATATTTTATAGGCAGAACTAAAAGGCACCTCAGGTAAACAATGGAGATGGATGGATTGGATACTAGTATACAATTATGGACGGACTGCCACGGTTAGGTGGTATAAAAAAACCACGGTTAGGTGGTATATAATACAATTATGGATGGACGGACTGCCTGCCGAGTGCCGACACAGAGGTAGCCACAGCCGTGAACTACCGCACTGTACACTGGTTGATAAAGAGATAGTAGTATACTCGTAACAACTAGTATGACGACGGTATAAAGAATGAAAAAAAAAACACGGTTAGGTGGTATATAATACAATTATGGTTGGACGGACTGCCTGCCGAGTGCCGACACAGAGGTAGCCACAGCCGTGAACTACCGCACTGTACACTGGTTGATAAAGAGATAGTAGTATACTCGTAACAACTAGTATGACGACGGTATAAAGAATGAAAAAAAAACCACGGTTAGGTGGTATATATTATAATACAATTATGGATGGACGGACTGCCTGCCGAGTGCCGACACAGAGGTAGCCACAGCCGTGAACTACTGCACTGTACACTGGTTGATAAAGAGATAGTAGTATACTCGTAACAACTAGTATGACGACGGTATAAAGAATGAAAAAAAAACCACGGTTAGGTGGTATATATTATAATACAATTATGGATGGACGGACTGCCTGCCGAGTGCCGACACAGAGGTAGCCACAGCCGTGAACTACCGCACTGTACACTGGTTGATAAAGAGATAGTAGTATACTCGTAACAACTAGTATGACGACGGTATAAAGAACGAAAAAAAAACCACGGTTAGGTGGTATATATTATAATACAATTATGGATGGACGGACTGCCTGCCGAGTGCCGACACAGAGGTAGCCACAGCCGTGAACTACCGCACTGTACACTGGTTGATAAAGAGAAAGTAGTATACTCGTAACAACTAGTATGACGACGGTATAAAGAATGAAAAAAAAACCACGGTTAGGTGGTATATATTATAATACAATTATGGATGGACGGACTGCCTGCCGAGTGCCGACACAGAGGTAGCCACAGCCGTGAACTACCGCACTGTACACTGGTTGATAAAGAGATAGTAGTATACTCGTAACAACTAGTATGACGACGGTATAAAGAATGAAAAAAAAACCACGGTTAGGTGGTATATAATACAATTATGGTTGGACGGACTGCCTGCCGAGTGCCGACACAGAGGTAGCCACAGCCGTGAACTACCGCACTGTACACTGGTTGATAAAGAGATAGTAGTATACTCGTAACAACTAGTATGACGACGGTATAAAGAACGAAAAAAAAACCACGGTTAGGTGGTATATATTATAATACAATTATGGATGGACGGACTGCCTGCCGAGTTCCGACACAGAGGTAGCCACAGCCGTGAACTACCGCACTGTACACTGGTTGATAAAGAGATAGTAGTATACTCGTAACAACTAGTATGACGACGGTATAAAGAATGAAAAAAAAACCACGGTTAGGTGGTATATATTATAATACAATTATGGATGGACGGACTGCCTGCCGAGTGCCGACACAGAGGTAGCCACAGCCGTGAACTACCGCACTGTACACTGGTTGATAAAGAGATAGTAGTATACTCGTAACAACTAGTATGACGACGGTATAAAGAATGAAAAAAAAACCACGGTTAGGTGGTATATAATACAATTATGGTTGGACGGACTGCCTGCCGAGTGCCGACACAGAGGTAGCCACAGCCGTGAACTACCGCACTGTACACTGGTTGATAAAGAGATAGTAGTATACTCGTAACAACTAGTATGACGACGGTATAAAGAATGAAAAAAAAACCACGGTTAGGTGGTATATAATACAATTATGGTTGGACGGACTGCCTGCCGAGTGCCGACACAGAGGTAGCCACAGCCGTGAACTACCGCACTGTACACTGGTTGATAAAGAGATAGTAGTATACTCGTAACAACTAGTATGACGACGGTATAAAGAACGAAAAAAAAACCACGGTTAGGTGGTATATATTATAATACAATTATGGATGGACGGACTGCCTGCCGAGTTCCGACACAGAGGTAGCCACAGCCGTGAACTACCGCACTGTACACTGGTTGATAAAGAGATAGTAGTATACTCGTAACAACTAGTATGACGACGGTATAAAGAACGAAAAAAAAACCACGGTTAGGTGGTATATATTATAATACAATTATGGATGGACGGACTGCCTGCCGAGTTCCGACACAGAGGTAGCCACAGCCGTGAACTACCGCACTGTACACTGGTTGATAAAGAGATAGTAGTATACTCGTAACAACTAGTATGACTATGACGACGGTATAAAGAAAGAAAAAAAAAACCACGGTTAGGTGGTATATAATACAATTATGGATGGACGGACTGCCTGCCGAGTGCCGACACAGAGGTAGCCACAGCCGTGAACTACCGCACTGTACTGTGTCTGCTGCTAATATAGACTGGTTGATAAAGAGATAGTATACAATACTACTAATATACTGGTGGTCAGGCACTGGTCACCACTAGTCACACTGGCAGTGGCACTCCTGCAGCAAAAGTGTGCACTGTTTAATTTTAATATAATATTATTTATCATGTACTCCTGGCTCCTGCTATAACAACCTGCAGTGCTCCCCAGTCTCCCCCACAATTATAAGCTTTATATACAATACATTGATGTGCAGCACACTGGGCTGAGCAGTGCACACAGACTGAGTCACTGTGTGACTGTGTATCGTTTTTTTCAGGCAGAGAACGGATATATTAAATAAAACAAACAACTGCACTGTCTCTGGTGGTCACTGGTCACTGTGGTCGTCAGTCACTAAACTCTGTCTGCACTCTCTTCTAATCTACAGTATCACAGCAATCTCTCTCTCTCTCTCTCTTCTAAATCTAATCTAAATGGAGAGGACGCCAGCCACGTCCTCTCCCTATCAATCTCAATGCACGTGTGAAAATGGCGGCGACGCGCGGCTCCTTATATAGAATCCGAGTCTCGCGAGAATCCGACAGCGTCATGATGACGTTCGGGCGCGCTCGGGTTAACCGAGCAAGGCGGGAAGATCCGAGTCGCTCGGACCCGTGAAAAAAAAAGTGAAGTTCGTGCGGGTTCGGATTCAAAGAAACCGAACTCGCTCATCTCTAATGTAAATTGGGAGGGGTCTTTTGCAAGTTCAGCTACAAGTGGCAAATTTCTACATTCCTTACAGGGAGCATCTCTCAAGCAATTGGTGAGGGAGCCCACTCGCAAAGACTCAATATTAGATCTAATTCTTACAAATGGTGATAGGATATCTGATATATATGTGGGTGAGCACCTGGGATCCAGTGATCATCAAGCAGTATGGTTTAGTATAAAGACAGGATCCAACTCCTGTCACACAAAAACAAAGGTGTTGGATTTTAGAAATGCTGACTTTGCAAAAATGGGGAGATGTTTAAGTGATTCATTGGCAGACTGGAGGAACTTGGAAGGAGTGCAGGAGAGGTGGAAAAAACTGAAAAGTGCAATGCTAAGTGCAACAGACCTTTGTATCAAAATGGTTAGGAAAAGCACCAGGAAAAGGAAGCCAGTGTGGTTCACAAAAGAAGTATCAACTAGTGTGAAAGCAAAAAAGATGGCTTTTAGGAAATACAAACAGACTCAAAATAATAATGACAAAGAGGTGTATCTGGACAGACGGAAGGATGCTAAGAAAGTGATCAGACGTGCAAAGGCAGAAGCTGAGGAGAAAATGGCCCAGTCAGTAGATAAAGGGGGCAAAACTTTTTTTAAGTATATAAGTGAAAGGAGAAAATCAAATGGAGGAATAATAAGACTTAAGACAGAGAGTGGACATTTGGTGGAGGGAGACAAGGCAATAGCAGATCACCTAAATAATTATTTTTGCTCAGTATTTACTACAGAAGAAGGGATGGGGCCACAGTTAAGTTGCAAGGACATTCATAAAAATAAGGTAGATGAAAATACATTTACAGAGGAGAAGGTCCTAACAGAACTTTCAAAACTAAAAGTGGATAAATCAATGGGACTAGATGGGATACACCCAAGGATACTCAAAGAGCTAAAAGATGTGCTGGTTACACCTTTAACAGAATTATTTAACCAGTCACTAAATACAGGTGCTATTCCAGAGGACTGGAAAAGAGCAAATGTAGTTCCACTGCACAAAAGTGGAAGCAAGGAAGAAGCAAGTAACTACAGACCAGAAAGCCTTACATCAGTAGTAGGGAAAGTAATGAAAAAACTATTAAAAGAAAGAGTAGTGGAATATCTTAAAGCAAACAACTTACAGGATCCAAAACAGCATGGATTTACTGGTGGGAAATCATGCCAAACAAATCTTATTGACTTTTTTGACTCTGTGATGAAAATAATAGATCAAGGGGGAGCTGTAGATGTAGCATATCTAGACTTTAGTAAGGCATTTGACACTGTCCCACATCGCAGACTGCTAAATAAACTTGAAAGCCTGGGGGTGGATTATAAATCAGTTAAATGGATAAGAACCTGGTTGCAGGATAGGAAACAGACAGTCGTAGTTAATGGAGTGCAATCTATGGAGGGAAATGTTACCAGTGGAGTACCCCAGGGATCTGTACTTGGTCCAGTTCTCTTTAATATCTTTGTTGGTGACATTGCAGATGGTATTGAAGGGAAGATATGCCTTTTTGCAGATGATACAAAGATATGCAACAGGGTAGACACACCGGGAGGGGTCAAACAAATGATTAATGACCTAGGTAGGCTTGAGAAATGGTCAAGAACGTGGCAACTACAGTTTAATGCTAAAAAATGCAAAATCATGCACTTGGGTCTCAAAAACCCAAAGGCTAAGTATAGTATCAAGGGTACTATAATGGAAACTACTGAGGAGGAAAAAGATTTAGGAGTCACTATTTCAAGTGACTTGAAGGCAGGAAAGCAATGCAACAAAGCAATGAGAAAGGCAAGTCAGATGCTTGGTTGCATAGGGAGAGGAATCAGTAGCAGGAAAAAAGAAGTGATAATGCCACTGTATAGGTCATTGGTACGGCCCCATCTGGAATACTGTGTCCAGTTCTGGAGACCCTATCTCCAGAAGGATATAAATACATTAGAGAGTGTACAAAGAAGGGCAACTAAAATGGTGCATGGCCTACATCACAAAACTTACCCGGAAAGGCTAAAAGATCTTAACATGTATAGTTTGGAGGAGAGAAGGGAAAGGGGGGACATGATAGAAACTTTCAAATATATCAAGGGTCTTAACAAAGTTCAGGAGGGAAACATTCTTCAAAGGAAAAGCAGTATTAGAACTCGAGGGCATACATTGAGACTGGAGGGGGGGAGGTTCAGGGGAAATTTAAGGAAAAATTACTTCACAGAAAGGGTAGTGGATAAGTGGAATAGCCTCCCATCAGAGGTGGTAGAGGCTAAGACTGTAGGGCAATTTAAACATGCTTGGGACAGGCATATGAATATCCTTACAAAGAATTAAGGTTAAAAAAGGGTTGAGATTGCCTAAAGGATAAAATAAAAAAGGGGCAGACTAGATGGGCCAAGTGGTTCTTATCTGCCGTCAAATTCTATGTTTCAAATTCTATGTTTAACTAAATACTATAAAAATCCAATAACTTCTCATCATTTAAGTAAAAATCTCTTGTTGGTGATGTCCCCATCAGCATGAATCTTAATTTTCTGCATGATCTAATAAAATGCCTGTATATACTGTATTTTTACAGTAGATACAGGCAAGCTATTGGCTACAGTATTTGAAGGTGTCCATTCTTAAAATGATTCCTACAGCCAATTTGGTTATTTTCAGACTAGATCTGCTGTACGTCTGGACCCAATCTGACTCTTTTCTTCCTTTATTCTTCCTCCCTTGGTGAGCTCTTTTGTCTTCTTCTATCATCTGTATGCCCAGAATACTCAGATCTACCTGTACTCCCCTGACCTCTCCTCTTTTCCCACAAGTTTCCAGCTGTCTTTCTGCTATTTTCTCCTGGTTGTCCCAGAACTTCCTTAAACTTTGCACATCTAAGACTGATTTGGAAGTCTTCACACCTACTAAAAAACCCTCTCCTCTCTCTATTTTTCACTATTAATTGACAATCACATCATCATCCTCATCATAATTTCTTCTGTCCCACAAGGCCGCTTTCAAGACAATGTCCTCAACTCTGTCCTCTCCCTCAAAATTCATGGCCTCATTCTTGTCACTTCTGCGTTCATGACATTTCCAGAATCAGACCCTCTTTCACCCTGGGGGCAACAAAGACCCTCATCCACTAAATGGTTATCTCTTTACTGTAACCTCTTATCTGGTTTTCCTGACTCCCATCTCTCTCCACTCTAATACATCCTTAATGCTGCTGCCTGGCTAATCTTTTTCTCCAATTGATTTTTATCTACTTCTCCCCTTCTGCCAGATGCCAGGGCTATTGAGACAGTCTCAGGGCCTGGGTACAGAAGGGGATGTGGCCAAATCTGGGAGGCGTTGCCATACCCCCTATGGAATAAAATAATGCAAAATGCTATGCGTGGCTCTGGGAAGCAACACCTCACACTGCAAAGGGCATACATGTCCACCTCAGCCGTGGGTCAAGAGATCACAGCCCAGGTAGTTAGTATCTGTCCCTCCCCCCTCTCGGTGATCCTGCCTTACCCCTACAAAATACATTTCAGAGTCCTCATTCTTAAGTTTAAAGACCTCCTTCATTCCCCCCTCTTACCTCTCTGACCATATCTCCCTCCACACTTACACCCATCCACTTTGCTTCACGACTGACAACCGCCGCTCTGCCCAACTAATAACTTCTGCCCTCTCTTGTCTCTAGGATCTGCTTCCACCATTAGAAATCCGGGATCCGGTCTTTCGGTCGACAGTAAGTAGGTTGACACTGTCTAGGTTGACCACTATTGGTCGA
Source organism: Pseudophryne corroboree (assembly GCF_028390025.1). Taxonomy (NCBI): domain Eukaryota; kingdom Metazoa; phylum Chordata; class Amphibia; order Anura; family Myobatrachidae; genus Pseudophryne; species Pseudophryne corroboree. The sequence goes on from NC_086449.1 coordinate 757,640,528, forward strand.
CAGCCAGTAGGTCGACATGGTTTCTAGGTCGACAGGGACTGTAGGTCAATGTGTTCCAGGTCGACATGACAAAAGGTAGATATGAGTTTTTCAAAAATGTTTTACTTTTTCATACTTTACGATCCACGTGGACTACAATTGGGAACGGTAACCTGTGCCGAACGCAGCGGCAGCGGAGCGAGGTACCTTGCCAATGCATGGCAAGCGAAGCGAGCCTTGTGAGGGGACATGGTGCACTAATTGGTTGCTAATAATATATGACAGGTCTGACCCAGGTTTGCGATGTGATCTTTCATTGTGCAACCGTGTACCTTAGAATTCTCTTGCAAATTGTTAGAACCAATAACAAACTACTACTTACACTATGTATTGTCTAATTTGGTAACAGTATGTTAAATCAGTCCTAGATTTATGAGTTATATAGTGCAAACATTCACCCATGTGCTCAGTATGTTACACACATATGATCCCACAGGATCCCAGGAGGGGGCACCCAGCTCAAGTGCCCCAGGATCCCCTCTCTTCCTTCCAGGTGTGGTGTAGATCTACACTGTCTAGATAGACAGTCATTAAGTCGACCCCAGATGGTCAACATGCATTATGTCAACAGGGTCAAAAGATCGACAGGTTCAAAAGGTCGACATGACAACGTTCGACACAAAAAAGGTTGACACAAGGGTTTCCCCCCATTTTTTATAGAACATATACACTGTCTAGATAGACATTCATTAGGTCAACATGCATTAGGTCAACATGCATTAGGTTGACATGGTCAAAAGGTCGACAGGTTAAAGAAGGACATGACAATGGTCGACACAAAAAAGGTCAACACTGGGTTTTTTTTCTTAATTTTTTGAGTGTCATTTTGTGTATCTAACCCTATCTAAGCACAATTAGTGGAAATGTGTACTCTCATGGGATCGCTTTGCTCTCCACGCTATGGGCAAGGTGGCTTGATCCGCTACCGCTGCGCTCTTTTCAGAGAACCGAACCCCCACCGAACATCACATTCCGAGCCAGAATCTGAGTTCGGCTCAGACTTCCCACCAGATTCGAAACCCAGAATGAGGCAAAACGTTATCATCCCACTGTCGGATTCTCGTAGGTTTTGGATTCCATATAAACAGCCGTGCGTTGCCGCCATTTTCACTCCAGACTTAGAGAGTGAGGGAGACAGACCTCTGTCTCTCTCTGTGGGTGGTGGCATCGGGAGGGGTCAGTGCGTGCTCTGTAGGGGTGCTGTTCCTGTCACTGTGGTTTCCATGTGCTGTTAGGGGTGCTGTCCTGGCTGTCACTGGTGTTGCATGTGCTGTTAGGGGTGCTGCAGCTGTACATGAGTGTTGCTGTCCTGGCTGTCACTGTGATGTACAGGGGACAGAGGCACTGTCCTCCTGTATGTAGTGAAAATAAAGCCAGGGGTGCCGGCTTTAAAAATTCAGGGGTGCAATGTAAATAAATGTACACTGGCCCTGTCTTGTATGCTGTAAAAATTCTGAAGTGCAGTGAAAATAAATGTACACTGGCCCTGTCTTGTATGCTGTATAAATTCTGGGATGCTGCTGTGAAAATAAATGTACACTGGCCCTGTCTTGTATGCTGTATAAATTCTGGGGTACTGCTGTAAAAGTAAATGTAGACCGGTCCTGTCTTGTGTGCTGTAAAAATACACGGGTGCTGCTGTTAAAATAAAAGTACACTGGTCCTGTATGCTGTAAAAATACAGGAGAGCTGCTGTTAAAATAAAAGTACACTGGTCCTGTATGCTGTAAAAATACAGGGGTGCTGCTTTTAAAATAAAAGTACACTGGCCCTGTATGCTGTAAAATACAGGGGTGCAGTTAAAATTAATGTACACTGGCCTTGTCTTGTATGCTGTAAAATTACTGGGGTGTTGTGAAAATACAGGGGTGCTGGCACTGTCCATGGTTGTGATGTATAGGCCTTACCTTCACAACACTGTATAGGAAGAGGAGATTCCTACCACCATTTGCACGCTCTCTGCAAGTGCTGGGAGGAGCACCGCCAGTCCAGTTGCTGATATTGAGATTGAGTATGTCACTGTAGAAGTACACCAGGATGAGGAGGATACGAATGTAGCTGGCGCTGAGGAGGAAGTTGACGATGAGGATGCTGAGGGTGATGTGGTTTATTTGAATAAGGCACCAGTGGAGACAGTTGTTGGCTACTTGTGTTTTGCCAAGTCTGTTCCACTAATTGAAGTCACAACTTACTTCATTTTATCCATTCATTTTACGGCACTGCATCGGCAGTGTGGTGAGATAACAGCCTTGGCATAAAGGGGGTGTCCTACATTTAGACAGAGAATTCTATTTCTAAACAAACAAAAGCACCAGATGCAGATTTCTTTTGTACAGGAAGCCAACTTCACATTGAAGGGTTACACCGCCACGGGATGAAAAACCCCATTGTCATGCCTGGGCAAAATACCAAAAAGCCACCTCTTCAGTGTGGAATCATTTCTCCACAAATCCGGACAACAGGTATCAAGCCATCTGTTGCCTTTGCAAATCCATAATAAGTAGGGGTAAGGAAGTTAACCACCTAGGAACATCCTCCCTTATACGTCACCTGCAGCACATTCATCATAAGTCATTGTCAAGTTCAGAAACTTTGGGTAATAGCATAAGCAGTCCACTGACACCTAAATGATGTGTTTTGTTTGAATATTATTTTTCTGTGAGGATGAGGATGTAAACACTGAAGAGGGGGGGATCTGCGTATGAGGATGACATCATGTCACTGTAGAGCCAGTTTGTGCAAGGAGAGATTAGCTGCTTCTTTTTTGGTTGGGGCCCATACAAACCAATCTTTTCAGCCATAGTCATGTGGCAGACCCTGTCGCTGAAATGATTGGTTTGTTAAAGTGTGCATGTCCTGTTTATACAACATAACAGTGGATGGGAGGGTCCAAGGACAATTCCATCTTGCACGTCTTTTCTTTTCTACATCATTCCAGGGGTGCTGCCCTATATGGGGTTCTGCCCCTCTGCCCTATCAGTCCAGGGGCACTGCCCCACTGCCGTTTAAGTCCAGGGTTGCTATTGCCTGTCTGCTGTGCTGTGTAGTTCTCCAGGGGTGCTGCCTAAACTGTATAAATCCGGGGGTGCTGCCGTATAATTCGAAGGGGGGCTGCATGTACTAGATCCTAGGTTTAAATTAAAACCTAGAGCAGATATGAAACAAGCTTCAACATCACAAAAAGATTTGTGAAAACATAGGCTCAAAGGTGGAAATGGAAATTGCAATTTTGACGAAGTGTTTTCCAATGAGACCACATTTGTGGCCAAAGTCAGTCAATCTCAGAAGAGACAGAATCATAATCCAGCACAACTGCCAGAGAGGTAAAGGAGAGATTTTATGCCGGCGCATTAGAGAGAGGTTCTTCTCAATTATTTCATGTTAGGGACTCACTCAAATGAATGGGTCCAATTAGTCAAACTTAATTTTGATTTATTATTCATGTTCCACATTTTGGGATTATTTATTTACAAGATGCGCATTTGTTGTACAGGGTTATTTTCCTAAGGGCTGCGTAGGGTTATTGCAAGACTTTGCGGTGTTAGAAGAACAGAGTTTCAGTGATCTTGCATTGCATCAGCTTTCCATTGCACTGCAGCACTAGATGGGCCAGAAGCTCCTGTGAGGCACAGTTACTGAATAAGCTCAGTATGGAGTCTCATGGTGGCTTACAGCCAGGAAGATGTCTGGCGTGCCAGGCTGAGGCATGCTGTGGGCACATAGGTTAGCATTACTTCCTCCCACAGTCCTACTTATAGTATGAAATGATTTTCGACTGTAGAGTGGTAAGCTCCACTAGGGCAGGGGCTCAATAACAAAAAATTCACTGCACAATCCTGCTTAGTTCTGTACCAAACACACCCGAACTCAACTCACCTCATCCGGGACTGCTCTGGGGGCTCAGGAGGGGAAGGTAAAACATCTAAGGGGCTGCTTTATTTAAAAACGAAATATGAAAAAAATAAACAAGACACACAGGTATGCTCACATGCGTGTAACTTGGACACACAGGTATGCTAACAGTAATGTGGTAATTAATTATATATTTGCTTGGTTGAAGTCCTTTCCGTTCCACACCAATATAGGAGTGGAGGTGAAAGCCTGTATGTTGTTCCTGATTGCGTGTGCCTCTCTAATTTTTAATCATCTTCTTGCCTCTTCTCATAATGTGAAAAGTCATCAAAGAAGGAGGTGGTATGTTTGTAGCTAGCTATGATTCGGAGAGCTTGGCAAGCTTTTTCCAGGGGGACCGCCTGTCGCTGAAATAATGGATTTATTAAACTGTGCATGTCCTGTTTAAACAACATTCCAAGACAAATCCATCTTGCACCTCTTTTTTTCTTTGCATTATGTGGTCTTTTGGGCCTAGTTTTTAGAACGGCCACCCTGTCTGCCACTGCAGTGCCACTCCTAGATGGGCCAGGTGTTTGTGTCACCCACTTGTGTCGCTTAGCTTAGTCATACAGCGACCTCGGTGCAACCTTTTGGCCTAAAAACAATATTGTGAGGTGTGAGGCGTTCAGAATAGACTGGAAATTAGTGGAATTAATATTATTGAGGTTAATAATACCGTAGGATCAAAATTACCCCCAAATTCTGTAATTTTAGCTGTTTTTATGTTTTTTCCCCCCAAAAAAAATCCAGACCCAAAACCAAAATCCAAAACCCGAAAGGGTGGTTTTGGCAAAACCAATCCAGATCCAAAACACGAGCGGAGATCCAGATCCAAAACCAAAACACAAAACCCGAAAAGTGTCCGGTGCAAATCTCTAATTTAAATAGTAGCGTTTTGAATGAACGATTTTTACTATTGTAAGGAAATAAAACTGACATGATTTTTCTTGTTTTTGACCATTTGTAATCCAAAACTAAAACCAACACACAGGGGTCCGTGCACGCCTCCAAGCGTCGCCTAACTATTCTATCAACACAGAAGTAATTGTACGCTTGCATGAAGAAATGTATTTAGTGAATCATTACAGGCACACTGAGCTTTGACATATTCTGATAATTGGAAACCTTTTAGTAGGTACATCTGACTTATCTCTGACTGGTAGTTACGATATTCTATACAGCATTCTGCTTTAGCTGTAAATTAAGTATTACATAATGCTTAGTTGCTAATTTAGCTGCTAAAATCAAAGTGTGAGGGTTATAACAAGAAAAGGTGATATATAAGTCTCATCAGAGTTTAGCTTAGCTCAGCCAAAGTCCATTAATGTACATGGTACGAATGATGGAATATTCCTAGTTTTTTTTCCCATACATTAGTTCATATCCTAATTTTATGGAATTTTTCTAGTGTCATTTCTCAAGTCTGCCTGTACCGCCGAAACTGCTGAGGTTGCTGTTCCTGTGTGTTGTAAACCTATGACCTTGTCGCGATCTCTTTGGTAGTGGAGAGTCAGCAGCATTATACAGTGTTTTGGTGACATTTTGTTAATGTCACTATTGCAGGTGAGCATACAGTAGACATTATTCAAGTATTATAGCCATTAAAAAGAAAAACTGAAATAGGTTGACTGTATTTTTTAACATGACTGTATACTTGGTTTATTTTAATCTCAGATTAAATGATAGTGATTGCATAAGGGATTTTTGGCTATTCTGACTACCAACGTTTTTTTTTAAAGGGGCAATCACTTACAAGGCATGTTTTTTTCCTTGTTAGTGATCACCCCTTTAAAAAAACGTCCCAGTGCGTCAAGCATACTGCACGGCCGCTGAACCTGGTGCATTGTTTAGGAGTGAGAGGCAAGTTAATCTTCATAATCCGTTCATTTTTAGCATTCGGGGATCTCATCTGAAGATCGAATGCGTTCGTCCTTATACTTGTACTGCGTGACACTAACCTTTAAAACAGTGAGTTTTTTTACCTATTAAATAAAGAAATAAAATTGGACACCAGATTAACTTTACTTCTGTTATTGCAGAGGTTCTCAAACTCAGTCCTCAGGACCCCACACAGTGCATGTTTTGCAGGTAACCCAGCAAGTGCACAGGTGTATTAATTACTCACTGACCCATTTTAAAAGGTCCACAGGTGGAGCTAATTATTTCACTTGTGATTCTGTGAGGAGACCTGCAAAACATGCACTGTGTGGGGTCCTGAGGACCGAGTTTGAGAACCTGTGTGTTATTGGATACCCCATTGATAAGAACTTCCTATAGCTACAGTAACTCCGGTCTGTGGGAGGTTGCAATATAATAAACACAATCTGGATTTGGCAGCTAAGGTATCAGACTGGTCCCAGTGTGCTGATTGGTGAAGGATGATTTTGTGGGTTCAGGGGCGTCTTATATGGGGAGTGGGCCCGCGTACGACGTCTGATTGCACCCTTCCCCATACCTACCGTGCATGCACATAGCTCATGGAAAACGGCGGTGGCGGTAGTAGCCACAGGTGCTGCGCAGGGTAAATATATACAATGAGTGTAAGGTGCGCGCAGGGGCCTATGTGCACCAATTACATAAATACACTATTGCACAAGATGCCTCCAAATTTAGCCACCCTAGACGGAGAAATATATGTAAATATAAAGCTGATCTGCTAAAACAGCGCTGACATAGTAGCACGTTGCAGGGTCGCTAGCATAGCTTCTTAATCCTCATCCAGCAGAGGACCTAAATCTTCTCACCTGGAATGCAGCAGGAGAAGCTATCTACCAAAACGTAGTGATAACATGGCCATAACAGATGGAGGTAAGGGGCCTGCGCCCCGGGCCTGCAGCCAGACGTATTAATAATGTACTTAAATAAAGTTGGTTTTCAGCCACTGGAAATGTCTGGGACGCCCTTCTTTGCAACATTTTCCTAATAAAGTGGGGTACTTAGCGTCTGTATAATTGAATAATAAATCCCACAAATATACCCGGGCTTGGTGCGATTGCTTCGGTTATAATAGTCCATCCCATTAAAGATACCCATGCCAGGGCTTTTCAGGCTATTTACTCTAGCCACATTAACATGAACTGATTTTAGCTGTGTAATGTGCTGTAGTGTTTTCTTCCATCAAGCAGGGTTCTGGATAGAGATGAGCGGGTTCGGTTCCTCGGAATCCGAACCCCCCCGAACTTCAGCCTTTTTACACGGGTCCGAGGCAGACTCAGATCTTCCCGCCTTGCTCGGCTAACCCGAGCGCGCCCGAACGTCATCATCCCGCTGTCGGATTCTCGCGAGGCTCGTATTCTATCGCGAGACTCGGATTCTATATAAGGAGCCGCGCGTCGCCGCCATTTTCACACGTGCATTGAGATTGATAGGGAGAGGACGTGGCTGGCGTCCTCTCCGTTAGAATAGATAGAGACACTTGAGTTAATTTACTACTAACTTAGTAATTTTGGGGAGCATTAGGAGTACTCAGAGTGCAGAGTTTTGCTGATAGTTACTAGTGACCACCACCAGTTTTATTTATTATTTAATATAATCCGTTCTCTGCCTGAAAAAAAACGATACACAGTCACATACCATATCTGTGCTCAGCCTCAGTGTGCTGCATGATAATATCATCTATGTATATCTGACTGTGCTGAGTGCTCCCTGCTCACACAGCTGAATTGTGGGGGAGACTGGGGTGCAGTTATAGCAGGAGTACAGTGCACACGTTTGCTGCCAGTGTGACTGACCAGTGACCACCAGTATATTGTCTGCCTGAAAAAGTTAAACACTCCTGTGGTGTTTTTTTTTTTAATTCTATAAACGCATTCTGCTGACAGTGTCCAGCAGGTCCGTCATTCATTATATTATATAAATATTTACCTGCAGTAGTGTTATATTTTTTTTGTTCATCTCTATCATCTTTATCATCTCTATATTAGCAGACGCAGTACGGTAGTCCACGGCTGTAGCTACCTCTGTGTCGTCAGTGCTCGTCCATAATTGTATACCTACCTGTGGTGGGGTTTTTTTTTCTATCTTCTTCATACTAGTAGTTTAGGAGTCTGCTGACAGTGTCCAGCAGGTCCGTCATTATATTATATATACCTGCAGTAGTGATATATATATATTTTTTATATCATTATCATCTCTATACTAGCAGACGCAGTACGGTAGTCCACGGCTGTAGCTACCTCTGTGTCGTCAGTGCTCGTCCATAATTGTATACCTACCTGTGGTGGGGTTTTTTTTTCTATCTTCTTCATACTAGTAGTTTAGGAGTCTGCTGACAGTGTCCAGCAGGTCCGTCATTATATTATATATACCTGCAGTAGTGATATATATATATTTTTTATATCATTATCATCTCTATACTAGCAGACGCAGTACGGTAGTCCACGGCTGTAGCTACCTCTGTGTCGTCAGTGCTCGTCCATAATTGTATACCTACCTGTGGTGGGTTTTTTTTTTCTATCTTCTTCATACTAGTAGTTTAGGAGTCTGCTGACAGTGTCCAGCAGGTCCGTCATTATATTATATATACCTGCAGTAGTGATATATATATATTTTTTATATCATTATCATCTCTATACTAGCAGACGCAGTACGGTAGTCCACGGCTGTAGCTACCTCTGTGTCATCAGTGCTCGTCCATAATTGTATACCTACCTGTGGTGGGTTTTTTTTTTCTATCTTCTTCATACTAGTAGTTTAGGAGTCTGCTGACAGTGTCCAGCAGGTCCGTCATTATATTATATATACCTGCAGTAGTGATATATATATATTTTTTATATCATTATCATCTCTATACTAGCAGACGCAGTACGGTAGTCCACGGCTGTAGCTACCTCTGTGTCGTCAGTCACTCGTTATCCATAAGTATACTAGTATCCATCCATCTCCATTGTTTACCTGAGGTGCCTTTTAGTTGTGCCTATTAAAATATGGAGAACAAAAATGTTGAGGTTCCAAAAATAGGGAAAGATCAAGATCCACTTCCACCTCGTGCTGAAGCTGCTGCCACTAGTCATGGCCGAGACGATGAAATTCCATCAACGTCGTCTGCCAAGGCCGATGCCCAATGTCATAGTACAGAGCATGTAAAATCCAAAACACAAAATATCAGTAAAAAAAGGACTCAAAAATCTAAAATAAAATCGTCGGAGGAGAAGCGTAAACTTGCCAATATGCCATTTACCACACGGAGTGGCAAGGAACGGCTGAGGCCCTGGCCTATGTTCATGGCTAGTGGTTCAGCTTCACATGAGGAAGCACTCAGCCTCTCGCTAGAAAAATGAAAAGACTTAAGCTGGCAAAAGCACAGCAAAGAACTGTGCGTTCTTCGAAATCACAAATCCACAAGGAGAGTCCAATTGTGTCGGTTGCGATGCCTGACCTTCCCAACACTGGACGTGAAGAGCATGCGCCTTCCACCATTTGCACGCCCCCTGCAAGTGCTGGAAGGAGCACCCGCAGTCCAGTTCCTGATAGTCAGATTGAAGATGTCAGTGTTGAAGTACACCAGGATGAGGAGGATATGGGTGTTGCTGGCGCTGGGGAGGAAATTGACAAGATAAGCTGAAGGCTGCATAAGCCTGAAGCCATATAAGAGTCCAATGTTTTGTGATTGGTTGGTGGTGACTAAGCAGTTGCTAGGCAGATCAGTGTGTTCTTGGGTATTTTTCCTATAGGATTATAGGGCTGTCCATCAAGAGAGTAGGGGTTGGTCTTGGAATAATATAAAAGCCATGGTCATATGACTCAGACTTCCTCTTGCCATTTTGGAATGCTAAGGAAGGCTGAGTACAGATTGCACTTGTTCTGATTTTATGGTTTAAGTAATTCCTTTTGCGTATCCTTGTGGCCCGGTTTGCACCCCCCCCTCCCCCTCCCTTGCTCTCCCTGCGTGTCTTCCTGCAGGTGGACAGGGCCCTTGAGTCCCTGTCCCCCTCGCTTCTCTGCCCTCATGCCTGCTTGTCCTCTCCCCCGCCCTCCTCGTTTGGCTGCAGCCACGGCTTCCGGCTCGGTCGTCCCCGGTGCGAGGCCACCCCTGTCCCTTTCCCGTCATCCGACCGTGCGCGGCGGGTTCGTGACGCTTCGGCCCCCTGCTGCTCCGCCGTGCGGGGTGGTGTGGCGCCCCTACAGCGGCGGGCTCTAGCGTGGTGCGGCCGCGGTCGCGCACTGCAACCCAGGCGGCTGTTTGGCGCCTGGCGGCTCTCCTCCGGTACCATCGCCCTGCGTACATTCCCAGCTCCCTCCCCGTTTTCCGGCCTGAGTGCCCACGTGGTGCCCGCCGTTCGGCCGGCGGGCGGTCGGGCGGGGGGGGGGGGGGGATGGGGCAGCGGCGTTTTTTCAGCACGCCGGGTATTATGGCCGGGGAGGGTAAGGGGCTGCGGCGGCTCCAGCATTACATGTTTTTCTGATGCACTAGGTGCATCTGGGTACATGCCACCAGGCTGGGAAGTTGGTTGCAAGGTCCCTCAGCGGGGGTGGCTGGGTTATCGGGGCCCGGGCGCCTGGTTTTGAGTACGGGTTTACTGTATGGGGTGCCGTTACGCGGTTGGCCCCCTTTAGCTTAGGATGCCTGCCACTGGGCTCACGGCGGGGGTCCCGCCCGCGTGCCCCCCCCCTTCCAACACGGGCCTGTTTGGTCCTGCGCCCCCGCCCCCCACCTCTCCCCCGTGTCGCGGCTTGCCAGTTCCCCCGTAGTTCCGGGCTGCGGTGGTGCGGAGGGTGCCGGCGCAGTCGCCGGTAGTGGCGTCTGTCCACCTGCCTAGCCCTGTCCCTTGTTGCTCCAGCGGCTGGGTTTGCCGGGGGGCGGTTCCGGTAGTTGTTACCCGGAGCTCGTCCCTGCCCCATTCCGCAGGCCGTTACCACATCTATCGCGCCGCGCCATCCAGGTCCGCGGGCTCCTACTCCTGCGAATTATTACCCCATTGGCTCAGCTTTTACCCCCGGGGGTCAGCCCACGTGGCCGGTCACCTGCCCTCGGGGCGACCCCTCTTCCTCCCCCCCCCCCTTCCTGTGTGCCTCCTGTTTCGTCATCAAAGCGCTGGCGCTTCCGGCGCTTGTTGTCCCCTCTATGTTTGTCTGCGCAGGTGTCTGCGGGTCTGGAGGAGTCGGGCGTCCGCACGAAGGAACCGGAGGCCGAGGAGGGATGCAATGGCAGCGGAAGACGCACCGCCAAGACCGGTGGCGGTGGCGACAGCTGATGGCGTTCCAAGACCTTCAGACATCGGTGAGCATGCTGTTGTTTCTCTTTATCGTTACAGTATTCCTTAAACTCTGTAGTGTCCTCTGGCTATCCTTGGCGCCCACGTTGGTGGGCTAGGCCCATTGCGCGGCGTGGGAGGTTAGGCATCTCGGAACGGGACGGAGGCGACGGCTTCGGTCCTCTCCGCCGCCCCCTCTTTTTTCCCTCTGAGGTTCGCGGTAAGGGCAGGCGGGGGCTTTGTGTTTTTGCGGATGGTTGCACCGGGAGCGACCTGCCTACAATCCTACCTGGGCGCAGTAGTTGGGTTAGCGTTTTAAATTCGAGGTTTACGCGCGGGTTGATTATGAGGTGAAGACCATCGGGCCCGGGGGTTAACGTCAATTTCTTGGGGTTGTGTTTAGGGGTCACCCGACAGGCCGGACCTCACAGTGGGGTCCCAGATTGCGGGGCCCTCGCGGTTGGTGTTCTGTTTAACGCGCCTCGGTAGGGAGGGGGGTTCTGCTTATGGCAAGGGCTAGTACATCATAGGTCCACTCCCGTGTCCGGCACTCCTGCAAATTTGCTAAGCCGGTCTCCCTTCCAATGAAGGTGCCCCGGCCGCGAGCGGTGTTGTAAGTCCGCGCACGCTTTACGGCTTCAGGTCCGGCGGAGGGTGGTCGCCAAATCGGTTTGGGGCGCGTGCGGGCCCTATGCCGTTTTTTCCCTCTTCCCGGGTTGTGCTTCTTCCCTGTGGGGTTGTTGCTAGGGACCCCGGGCTAGTGCCGCCTAGCCTACATTTATCGTATCTTCAGGGGTTTTTTCTTTTATGCTCCATTTTCTAGACCGCGTGCGGGGTGAGTGTTAGTCTTTTAGGGACTCTGCGTGTTGATCCGTGAATATGGGCCGGGTACCTCCCCCTTTTGTTTAAATTATACGTGGGTCTGGTATGTGCCGCTTCTCCGGCGTCCCTATCACTTCCAATTTTTAGGGTCTCGATTAGGGGCCTGGTTTCTCTGCTGACAGGTTAGTATCCCTGAATTTTTCGGTCTCATGGTTGTTTCTGAGATATCCGGCACTTCATGGCGCTGGCGCGACGGTCCGGATCCGGTCCCCCTTTTGGTTTCTCGCTACAGAAAATAGTTTCTCTTTAGGGGTATGGAAAGCAATGTGGTTTACAGCCGTCCTTCGGTAGGGGGCCAGGTTTTTGCCAGGGTCATGGGGGATCCTGTTGCCCCGGTACGTGGCTGCGGCCCTATCGGTTGCCTGAGGTTCTGGGGGTTGGCGCTGGGCACAATTGCGGCTTGCTGTCGCCTCCTTGCTGACAAGGTACCGACACTGTGGTGTTTTGTTAGCGACGGCTGGGGTTAACGGGAAGTCGGTTTAAGCGGGTGCAGTTGTTGGCTCCTCCCCTTTGGCGAGCAGGTTGATCCCCATGGGTGGCATAGTTTTTTCAGGAATCCTAAGGACCCCTGCAGGGTCGACCAGGTAGCGTACCGCGATTCCCCTTCCCGCGGGATCAGAGATATTTGGGGGGGATTTGGTCTTCATTACTATAGTTTTTACGTGGAGGTTGTTGCGGCCTCCTCCCCCTTGTTCCCTATGGTCCCCCCAGGCTTTGCGGCTGTTGCGACAACTGCGTGGCTGATGGCGGTGCAGTTTTACCATCCCGCTCCGGAGTCGCAATGGGTTGGCGGATGTTTTGTCTCTTTGCAATGTGATGAGTGCCGCGAGTGGGCTCCGGGGTGGCGTCATAAGGTTTTCTCATGCCTGTCTTCTGGCGGGTGGATTGTCCAGGTGGGTTGGCTACTCGGACAGGTCATGCGTTGGCTCCTTCCTCGTTGGGGGCGTCTGCTGCATCCCGGGGTTCTTTCAGTAGGTTGGGTACAGCGGGTGGGTCCCTGGTAGACGGTTTGCTGGAGGGGGGTCCTAGGCGGCCATGTATCCTGCCTTTGGGGCATTTCCTTCTGTTCTAGACTGCGCAGGCCGGTGGACCCCTCATGGTCTTTCGTTAGCACTTTGGGGTGGGGGCTAGGGTGCGCCCCGCGCCTGCGGACATACGTAGGCCTGCTGCGTGGAAAATGTTGGCAGAGTTGCTGGGTGTGCTGCCTCCTGTCGCCAAGTTGGTGTGGGAGGTGGCCCCGGTTTAGATTAGCCTTTGCTTTGGCTTTCTTCTGGTTTTGCGGGTGAACGAAGGGTGGCGAGCAGCAGGCAGTCAGGATGCCGGGACCATTAGCTGTAACGCGGGTTGCAGGGTGGTCGGTTGCGCGGCAAGACGGTTTGATCCAAATCGGATCAAGCAGCGGAAGGTCGCTGGTTGTCCTTGGAGGCCCAGGAGGTTGTGGGTGTCGGCCCGCTGCGCCTGGCGCAGGAATATGGATGGGCCTCCGAGGGGGCGACCAGTTGCTGATACAGGCGCTCGATGGTTACATCGCTAAGGTACAGTGTTGCTGCTGAGTTTGGGTTCGGTACCCATTCCTTGCGGAATAGGGCCGCTGGCCATGCGGCAACCACAGGGTCCGCCACGGCGGCTGTTCAGGTGCTGGCCCGTTGGCGGTATACTGCTCAGGTCCTATTCCTTGCGGTCTGGGGTGGCTACCTTGCGGCAGCCTCAGGGTCATCCTCGGCAAATCTTGAAGAACAGAGCTTTTTGGGGTGTGCTTATTATAGGGCCTATCCCCGGCGGACTGGGGAGGCTGACCATGCGGCAGCCACAGGGTTCTAAGGTATCACTAAGATACAGGGTTGCTGCTGTGTTTGGGTTCAGTACCCATTCCTTGCGGAATGGGACCGCTGGCCATGCGGCAGCCACAGGGTCCGCCACGGCGGCTGTTCAGGTGCTGGCCCGTTGGCAGTATACTGCTTGGGTCCTATTCCTTAAGGATGAGGGAGGCTGCAATTTGGCAGCAACAGGGGCCTCCACAGCAGCTATTCAGGAGCTGAGCCATTGGGGGTATACGCTTAGGTCCTATTACTTGCGGTGTTGGGGTGCTGCCTTGCGGTAGCCTCAGGGTCATCCTCGGCAAACGTTGAGGAGCAGAGCTTTTGGGTGCGTTTTCATTATAAGGCCTATCCCCAGCGAACTGGAGGCTGACCATGCGGCAGCACAGGGTTCTCCACGGCAGCGGTTTCAGGAGCAGGGTCGCTGGGGGATGCTTGTCGCAGGTCCTATTTCCTGGCCGATTGGGGTGGCTGCTATGCGGCGGCCGCGGGGTCCCCCTCGGCAGCGGTTCCAGTGCTGGGATGTTTGGAGGTATACTTTTTAGGTCCTGTTCCTTGCAGAGGGGGGAGTCTGCCAGGCGGCAACCACAGGGTCCTCCCCGACGGTTGGTCAGGAGCTAGGGAGTTGGAGGTTTACTCCTTATAGGTCCTGTTCCGTGGATTGGGGTGGCTGCTGGGCGGCAGTCACAGGGTCTCCAGTGGCAGCGGCACAGGACCTGGGGCATTGGGGGTGTTACTTCTTAGGCCTATTCCTTGCGGATGGGTGTGGCGTTCATGCGGCAGCCACGGGGTCCACCGCGGCAGCTATTCAGGAGGGTGTCTGCTGGAGGTATATTATTTTTAGATCCATTCCTTGTGGAGGGGGGGGGGGGGGGGTGACTGCCGTGCGGCAGACATAGGGTCCCCCTCGGCAACTATTCAAGGGGGTGGTTCATTGGGGATATACTTCTTAGGTCCTATTCCATATGGATGGGGGTGGCTACCATGCGGAAGCCACAGGTTCCTCCGTGGCGGCGATGCAGGACGTGGTCCTTTAGACGTATACTTTTAGGTCCTATTCCTTGCGGATGGGTTTGGCTACCGTGCGGCAGCCATAGGGTCCTCCACGGCAGCTTTTCAGGAGGTGCTCCGTGGAGGGAGGCTTACTATAAGCCTTCTGCATGTGGATAATGTTTAGTGGTGCCTGTTGTGCTAACCCAAAAACTTGTTTACCCGTCGGTTTTTGAACAAGTAGTGTTCAGGAATCGAGGGTGTGAAGTGAATTTTTAAATTTTCCTCCGAGGGGACCTAATTACAATTGGCTCATCAAAGGTCCACGGGAGGTTTTTTGAGTTTTCTCCTTCACTTGGGTTAGTTCTGCTATCTGTCACTTGGTTTTCTATGTGATGTCTGTCAGTGATGATTTCAGGGTGTTTTTCTGTTGCAGCCGTCAAAGGTTGAATGGGAATGGCTGGTTTGGCCACTCTTACAATTTTGGGCGGCAGGGCATTACTTGGCGCATAGGACAGCTGATGTTTTGGGTTACGGCTTTTAGGTGGTCAGGCATCCTCTGCTGGTACTGCGTCAGCCGCAGTTTCGATAAGGGGGGAAGGCGTTTCGTCTTCTCCGGCTGAAATTTTGCAGGTGTTGTCTTACATGGGGTTCTGGTCCTTTTAGTTAGCTTTCTCCTTTCCTGGTTTCTATTGGTTTGGATGGCGGGGCGGTTTGTTAAACCTCTGTGGCGGGAAGTCGCTACCAACCAGCGGTCAGATGGGCATAAGTGGTCATTGTGGGGCACCCTCTTTTAGAAGGACGGCAGGTGTGTCCTTATCTTGCGGTTGGACATTTAGACGTTCCCCTGCGGGAACCGAACGTTTGCCAGAGAAAAGAGGGGTGAGGCCTGCACAATGCGGGTTATGCAGGGAGGAGGCGGGGTTTGGTGTACTCCCCTCCTTGGTGGTTGGATTTCATCCAACGGACCGGAGCTGGTGTCTGGTAGCGACTGGTCCTGTTGCCATCCTCCAATATAAAATCAATTCAATTACAATTATAGTTTAAAGAACAGGTCAGCGATCAATAAATATCGTCTGGCCTTTAACTACAGCTAACCGTGTCCGTGTCGTTATTTTAGTGTGTCTTTATTTTAGTGATAAGCTAGCTTAAAGAAGTGTTTATGTCAATCGCAATAAAATTATGGACGCCTTAGATAAGCTGAAGGCTGCATAAGCCTGAAGCCATATAAGAGTCCAATGTTTTGTGATTGGTTGGTGGTGACTAAGCAGTTGCTAGGCAGATCAGTGTGTTCTTGGGTATTTTTCCTATAGGATTATAGGGCTGTCCATCAAGAGAGTAGGGGTTGGTCTTGGAATAATATAAAAGCCATGGTCATATGACTCAGACTTCCTCTTGCCATTTTGGAATGCCCTCCCGCCCGCCCTGACCATAATCTTATGTTCTTTTAATTTTCCTACATCTTGTTTTTCTCTGTGGGCTATTGACAGCCAGACTGGCGGGAAGTCGCTACCAACCAGCGGTCAGATGGGCATAAGTGGTCATTGTGGGGCACCCTCTTTTAGAAGGACGGCAGGTGTGTCCTTATCTTGCGGTTGGACATTTAGACGTTCCCCTGCGGGAACCGAACGTTTGCCAGAGAAAAGAGGGGTGAGGCCTGCACAATGCGGGTTATGCAGGGAGGAGGCGGGGTTTGGTGTACTCCCCTCCTTGGTGGTTGGATTTCATCCAACGGACCGGAGCTGGTGTCTGGTAGCGACTGGTCCTGTTGCCATCCTCCAATATAAAATCAATTCAATTACAATTATAGTTTAAAGAACAGGTCAGCGATCAATAAATATCGTCTGGCCTTTAACTACAGCTAACCGTGTCCGTGTCGTTATTTTAGTGTGTCTTTATTTTAGTGATAAGCTAGCTTAAAGAAGTGTTTATGTCAATCGCAATAAAATTATGGACGCCTTAGGAGGATTCTGATGGTGAGGTGGTTTGTTTAAGTCAGGCACCCGGGGAGACACCTGTTGTCTGTGGGAGGAATATGGCCATTGACATGCCTGGTGAAAATACCAAAAAAATCAGCTCTTCGGTGTGGAAGTATTTCAACAGAAATGCGGACAACAGGTGTCAAGCCGTGTGTTGCCTTTGTCAAGCTATAATAAGTAGGGGTAAGGACGTTAACCACCTCGGAACATCCTCCCTTATACGTCAACTGCAGCGCATTCATCATAAGTCAGTGACAAGTTCAAAAACTTTGGGCGACAGCGGAAGCAGTCCACTGACCAGTAAATCCCTTCCTCTTGTAACCAAGCTCACGCAAACCACCCCACCAACTCCCTCAGTGTCAATTTCCTCCTTCCCCAGGATAGCCAATAGTCCTGCAGGCCATGTCACTGGCAATTCTGACGAGTCCTCTCCTGCCTGGGATTCCTCCGATGCATCCTTGCGTGTAACGCCTACTGCTGCTGGTGCTGCTGTTGTTGCTGCTGGGAGTCGATGGTCATCCCAGAGGGGAAGTCGTAAGACGACTTTTACTACTTCCACCAAGCAATTGACTGTCCAACAGTCCTTTGCGAGGAAGATGAAATATCACAGCAGTCATCCTGCTGCATAGCGGATAACTGAGGCCTTGGCATCCTGGGCGGTGAGAAACGTGGTTCCGGTATCCATCATTACTGCAGAGCCAACTATAGACTTGTTTGAGGTACTGTGTCCCCGGTACCAAATACCATCTAGGTTCCATTTCTCTAGGCAGGCGATACCGAAAATGTACACAGACCTCAGAAAAAGACTCACCAGTGTCCTAAAAAATGCAGTTGTACCCAATGTCCACTTAACCACGGACATGTGGACAAGTGGAGCAGGGCAGACTCAGGACTATATGACTGTGACAGCCCACTGGGTAGATGTATTGACTCCCGCCGCAAGAACAGCAGCGGCGGCACCAGTAGCAGCATCTCGCAAACGCCAACTCTTTCCTAGGCAGGCTACGCTTTGTATCACCGCTTTCCAGAATACGCACACAGCTGAAAACCTCTTACGGCAACTGAGGAAGATCATCGCAGAATGGCTTACCCCAATTGAACTCTCCTTTGGATTTGTGGCATCAGACAACGCCAGCAATATTGTGTGTGCATTAAATATGGGCAAATTCCAGCACGTCCCATGTTTTGCACATACCTTGAATTTGGTGGTGCAGAATTATTTAAAAAACGAGAGGGGCGTGCAAGAGATGCTGTCGGTGGCCAGAAGAATTGCGGGACACTTTCGGCGTACAGGCACCACGTACAGAAGACTGGAGCAACACCAAAAACGCCTGAACCTGCCCTGCCATCATCTGAAGCAAGAAGTGGTAACGAGGTGGAATTCAACCCTCTATATGCTTCAGAGGTTGGAGGAGCAGCAAAAGGCCATTCAAGCCTATACAACTGACCACAATATAGGAGGTGGAATGCACCTGTCTCAAGCGCAGTGGAGAATGATTTTAACGTTAAGCAAGGTTCTGTAACCTTTTGAACTTGCCACACGTGAAGTCAGTTCAGACACTGCCAGCCTGAGTCAGGTCATTCCCCTCATTAGGCTTTTGCAGAAGAAGCTGGAGACATTGAAGGAGGAGCTAACACTGAGCGATTCCGCTAGGCATGTGGGACTTGTGGATGGAGCCCTTAATTCGCTTAACAAGGATTCACGGGTGGTCAATCTGTTGAAATCAGAGCACTACATTTTGGCCACCGTGCTCGATCCTAGATTTAAAACCTACGTTGGATCTCTCTTTCCGGCAGACACAAGTCTGCAGGGGTTCAAAGAACTGCTGGTGAGAAAATTGTCAAGTCAAGCGGAACGCGACCTGTCAACATCTCCTCCTTCACATTCTCCCGCAACTGGGGGTGCGAGGAAAAGGCTCAGAATTCCGAGCCCACCCGCTGGCGGTGATGCAGGGCAGTCTGGAGCGACTGCTGATGCTGACATCTGGTCCGGACTGAAGGACCTGACAATGATTACGGACATGTCGTCTACTGTCACTGCATATGATTCTCTCACCATTGAAAGAATGGTGGAGGATTATATGAGTGACCGCATCCAAGTAGGCACGTCAGACAGTCCGTACGTATACTGGCAGGAAAAAGAGGCAATTTGGAGGCCCTTGCACAAACTGGCTTTATTCTACCTAAGTTGCCCTCCCACAAGTGTGTACTCCGAAAGAGTGTTTAGTGCCGCCGCTCACCTTGTCAGCAATCGGCGTACGAGGTTACTTCCAGAAAATGTGGAGAAGATGATGTTCATTAAAATGAATTATAATCAATTCCTCCATGGAGACATTCACCAGCAGCAATTGCCTCCACAAAGTACACAGGGAGCTGTGATGGTGGATTCCAGTGGGGACGAATTGATAATCTGTGAGGAGGGGGATGTACATGGTGATGAATTGGAGGATGATGATGAGGTGGACATCTTGCCTCTGTAGAGCCAGTTTGTGCAAGGAGAGATTAATTGCTTCTTTTTTGGTGGGGGTCCAAACCAACCCGTCATTTCAGTCACAGTCGTGTGGCAGACCCTGTCACTGAAATGATGGGTTGGTTAAAGTGTGCATGTCCTGTTTATACAACATAAGGGTGGGTGGGAGGGCCCAAGGACAATTCCATCTTGCACCTCTTTTTTCTTTCATTTTTCTTTGCGTCATGTGCTGTTTGGGGAGTGTTTTTTGGAAGGGCCATCCTGCGTGACACTGCAGTGCCACTCCTAGATGGGCCAGGTGTTTGTGTCGGCCACTAGGGTCGCTTATCTTAGTCACACAGCTACCTCATTGCGCCTCTTTTTTTCCTTCTTTGCGTCATGTGCTGTTTGGGGAATATTTTTTGGAAGGGCCATCCGGCCTGACACTGCAGTGCCACTCCTAGATGGGCCAGGTGTTTGTGTCGGCCACTAGGGTCGCTTAGCTTACTCACACAGCTACCTCATTGCGCCTCTTTTTTTCTTTGCGTCATGTGCTGTTTGGGGAGTGTTTTTTGGAAGGGCCATCCTGCGTGACACTGCAGTGCCACTCCTAGATGGGCCAGGTGTTTGTGTCGGCCACTTGGGTCGCTGAGCTTAGTCACACAGCTACCTCATTGCGCCTCTTTTTTTCTTTGCGTCATGTGCTGTTTGGGGAGTGTTTTTTGGAAGGGCCATCCTGCGTGACACTGCAGTGCCACTCCTAGATGGGCCAGGTGTTTGTGTCGGCCACTTGGGTCGCTGAGCTTAGTCACACAGCTACCTCATTGCGCCTCTTTTTTTCTTTGCGTCATGTGCTGTTTGGGGAGTGTTTTTTGGAAGGGCCATCCTGCGTGACACTGCAGTGCCACTCCTAGATGGGCCAGGTGTTTGTGTCGGCCACTTGGGTCGCTGAGCTTAGTCATCCAGCGACCTCGGTGCAAATTTTAGGACTAAAAATAATATTGTGAGGTGTGAGGTGTTCAGAATAGACTGAAAATGAGTGGAAATTATGGTTATTGAGGTTAATAATACTTTGGGATCAAAATGACCCCCAAATTCTATGATTTAAGCTGTTTTTTAGGGTTTTTTGAAAAAAAACACCCGAATCCAAAACACACCCGAATCCGACAAAAAAAATTCGGTGAGGTTTTGCCAAAACGCGTTCGAACCCAAAACACGGCCACGGATCCGAATCCAAAACCAAAACATAAAACCCGAAAAATTTCCAGTGCACATCTCTAGTTCCGGAGGTCCCAGATGCCTCTGGTGACCTTTGTATGGGTCTGGTCACTTGGTGCCCTTGTGGCATTTGACAACTGTTATTGTATTGTTTTAATATATATATATATATATATATATATATATATATATATATTTTACAGAATTCGATACAATTGGACATCACTTTCTCTGCAGATCCTAATGTGGAAGAGAGCAAATGTGATTTTGAGTTTTATGGGCATTTATAAGGTTTTATTAAAAGTATCCCAATACCCCTGAGGTAGGTCAGTGCCATAAACAGTGTTTTATCCTTGATTGAAGTGATCACTGATACGCTGTAGCAATAAAAAATATCTTCACCATGGTGTAAATTGGGATCATAGAAGGCTCACTACGGCAATGATTAACAGGGGAACCCTACCATAGAAATAGTTACTAATATTCTGGTGTGAATGTAATAGTTTTCAATAAGGAGTGAAATCACATTTCCCTTAAGTCAGTCATGCAAAAAACAACAGGGCTGTGATGTCATAATGAGCCTCAAACCAGAAATAACCATTCCTGGCCTGTCTGGTGGAGTCTGTGAGTTCGGGAAGCAGTTAGCTTACCGAGTTACGGGATCCCGGCGACAGTATACCAAGCAGGATCCCGATGGAGGACGCATTGCCGGCGTAAAAATACTGACGCCGATTCGGATGACAGAGTCAGATTACCAACACCCGACATCCCGATCGTCCTCACAGCAGAAAGCACTGCCATCCTGACGCGGGGGTGGGTGGGAAGGGGTTTGGTGTTAGGTTTAGGCTGCGAAGGGGGGTTAGGGTTAGGCTGCAGCGCCAGGATGGTTAGGGTTAGAGACCGAGGAGGGAGGGTTAGGCACATACAGGGGGAGGTTAGGGTTAGGCACCATCGGGGACACATGTAAACACAGGTCTTACAAGCAATATGGAAGACTTCTGTCTTCCATTGTGGCACTCTAACACAGTCCCAAAATGTCTCCGCACATGCTCAGTAGAAGCCTTGGCTACCATCTTGGTACAGGGAATGAAGTTTCCCCTTAGGAGTAGCAACTTGGATTCTGCACAGTAGCGCATTCTACTTTCAACAGAGTTAATATCATTCAGTTTTAATCCAACATTCACATAAAAATCAATATAAATAAAAAACCACTAAAAATGTGGTGGTATATTAGGGGTGGTATTCATGTGACCGGCGGTCGGGAGACCGATGTCACATGACCTCCACCAACATCCCGACCCCTCACTATCCCGACGGTCGGCATGCCGACCAACAGGGACTATTTCCACTCGTGGATGTCCACGACACCCATAGAGTGGGAATAGAACCCGTGGCGACCGCAGGTCACCACCGAGCCCGCAGCATGGCAAGCACAGCGAGCCTGCAAGGGGCTTGCTGCACTCGCCCCTCCCCGCCGATATCCCGGCGTCGGTATGCTGCCGTCAGCCATACCACACCCGTATATTAGCATAAGCACTGTACTTCCAGTGTATATAAGGGACATCATGCAGCAAAATCAAATAATATTGTGCCTGTTATCAAATAAATCCTGCAAGGTGCAAGGAAAAATGCCAGATGATACAACTACCAGGTGTAGGCAGCCGATACTGTCAGTGGCAGATAACTACAAAAATGTGCGAACAGAGAAGCTTGGTTGATATCCTGGAAGATGGAAAGGTCTGTGTGGATGGTCTGATGGCGTAGTCAACTGCAGTGTCCGAGTGCGAGCAGGCCAGTGTAGTTCTGGCTACTGATGGTACGATGGCATAGTCCACACTAGTACCTGGGTGCAGGTGGGAGCAGTTGAGTGCGAAAGCTGTGGCCGTTGCAGGAGTGTAGGCAATGTTTTGATAGATTTGTAATGTTCCAGTGAATCTATATCCCCTGCCAAAGTGACACACAAAAACACAAGGGTTTAATTTTGTTAGATGCCAATTAACCTGCTAGAACGTTTTTGGATTGTGGGACAAAACCAGTTGCTCACAGTTGAGAAAGAAAACTTGGAATTCAGGACCAGATTAAGGGATGTGGGGGCCCCAGGGCATCAAAGTTGTGGGGCCCCCAACCAAAGAATTTACAAAATACACACACACACACTTATCCAGGAGTCACACACACAGCAGTGTCACCCGCGGCTACTCTCCGGCACTATCAGGTCATTCTCCAGGCCCCACTCTCCGGGTCCTGCATATGGAGCCCTCCCTGCAGGGTCCTTACTTGGGGGGTCCTTCCGCAGGGCTCCTTTCTCACTGCCTGCACCCCTCTATGCCACTGCCTGCGCCACTACCAGTCACTGCTGGCACCACTCCCTGCCACTGCCAGCAGGGTCCTCACTGCAGGGGGGCCTTCCTTACTCACTGCTTGTGCTGCGCAGCCGCTCCCAGCCACTCCACTGTCTCTGAATACATGCACTATGCATTCAGAAGCAGCTCTCGGCAGACCGATGATGTGTGGTGGCCCCCTGTGTGTGGGGGCCCAGTGATGACTGCCCCTGTCACCCCTCCCATAATCTGGCAATGTTGGATTTGCTTACAGGCCTATATTGATTAAGTAAAGAATCCATCTACATAAAAATGATGTTATACTGACGCAGTAGGGGGTGAATGCAGAAGTCAGGCAGAATAGATGGGTATTATCATGCAATAGGAAACAATTAACAATTTCCTTATGCAGCATGTTTCCTGAGTCTCACATAGGGGACTATTTATCAAGTAACATTCTCATATATCCTCCCGTAAACACCTGTAAATATTTTGGATCCCCCGAATGTATGAAATGGGTACTTCCATTTCTGATGGCAGACACAGCCCCCACAGGTTTCTATGGGGGCTGTGAAGCTGTCAGATTTACCAAGTTCTGGAATGTGAAACCCTGGCAACTAAAGCCATCCTAAGGTGGCATTGTACCACTGTAGCCTATTGGCTACAGATTGATCGTAGAGATCACTGGGAGAGGGTTCCTCCAGGATCCCTCCTGGGCAATGGCACCACATCTCAGAAGACCACACCTGAACAAGACCATGCTTGGCACAGAACAGCTCTGGCTCCCAAAGTAGAAGTGAACAATTTCTTTTGTGATGATTTCACTTCTTTACAGAGCACATGGACGGGCTCCTTTCGTATCCTCTTTTCCTGCATGTGATTTTTAGCACATTCAGACGGCGTATGGGTCATTTGGTCAACGAGACTTAGGTCGACAGTCATTAGGTTGACCACTATTGGTCGACAGGGTCACTAGACCGACATGGTCATTAGGTCGACATGAACAATGTCGACATGGAAAAGGGTCTGCATGAGTTTTTTTACTTTTTTGGTGTTGTTTTCTTCGTAAAGTGACGGGGAACCCCAATTAGTGCACCGTGTCCCCTCGCATGGCTCGCTTCACTCGCCATGCTTCGGGCAAGGTGCCTCGCTGCGCTCAGCACAGGTTACCATTTCCAATTGTAGTCCACGTGGATTGTAAAGAATGAAAAAGGTCAAAAAATGAAAAAAAAAAAATGTGAAAAACGCATGTTGACCTTTTCCCATGTCGACCTAATGACCATGTCGACCTAGTGACCATGTCGACCTAATGCATGTCGACCAATAGTGGTCGACCGAAGTCTTGTCGACCAAATGAACGTAAGCCTTCAGACGAATGTTATTTATTGCCGTGAATAGTGTCAATTTTCAAAATTCTAATTATCGAGTCTAAAACCTGAAAATTTGTAAATATTAGAGATGTGCACCGGAAATTTTTCGGGTTTTGTGTTTTGGTTTTGTGTTCGGTTCCGCGGCCGTGTTTTGGGTTCGAACGCGTTTTGGCAAAACCTCACCGAATTTTTTTTGTCGGATTCGGGTGTGTTTTGGATTCGGGTGTTTTTTTCAAAAAACCCTAAAAAACAGCTTAAATCATAGAATTTGGGGGTCATTTTGATCCCAAAGTATTATTAACCTCAATAACCATATTTTCCACTCATTTTCAGTCTATTCTGAATACCTCACACCTCACAATATTATTTTTAGTCCTAAAATTTGCACCGAGGTCGCTGGATGGCTAAGCTAAGCGACCCAAGTGGCCGACACAAACACCTGGCCCAATCCGTCACACTTTGGAGGGTGAAACCAATAAAAAAAATTAAAAACATGTTTTTTTTTCTTTTTTTTTTTCTTGGTAATATCAGATCTATTTATATTAGAAGGGATTAGGTACTTGGTTTGTCTTCTTTGGAGGCACAAGTAATATTTATATATTTTTTAAAATAATATTTTTTATTTTTTTTATTTTTTTTTATAGATGGATGGTAAAATCCCTGAAAAAAATGGCGTGGGGTCCCCCCTCCAAAGCATAACCAGCCTCGGGCTCTTCGAGCTGGTCCTGGTTCTAAAAATGCGGGGGAAAAATTGACAGGGGATCCCACGTATTTTTAAAACCAGCACCGGGCTCTGCGCCTGGTGCTGGTGCAAAAAATACGGGGGACAAAACGAGTAGGGGTCCCCCGTATTTTTCACACCAGCATCGGGCTCCACTAGCTGGACAGATAATGCCACAGCCGGGGGTCACTTTTATACAGTGCCCTGCGGCCGTGGCATTAAATATCCAACTAGTCACCCCTGGCCGGGGTACCCTGGGGAAGTGGGGACCCCTTCAATCAAGGGGTCCCCCCCCCAGCCACCCAAGGGCCAGGGGTGAAGCCCGAGGCTGTCCCCCCCATCCAATGGGCTGCGGACGGGAGGCTGATAGCCTGGAGTAAAAATAAGATTTTACTCACCGGTAAATCTATTTCTCGTAGTCCGTAGTGGATGCTGGGAACTCCGTAAGGACCATGGGGAATAGCGGCTCCGCAGGAGACTGGGCACAAAAGTAAAGCTTTTAGGACTACCTGGTGTGCACTGGCTCCTCCCCCTATGACCCTCCTCCAAGCCTCAGTTAGGATACTGTGCCCGGACGAGCGTACACAATAAGGAAGGATTTATGAATCCCGGGTAAGACTCATACCAGCCACACCAATCACACCGTACAACTTGTGATCTGAACCCAGTTAACAGTATGATAACAGAGGAGCCTCTCGAAAAGATGGCTCACTACAACAATAACCCGATTATTTTACAATAACTATGTACAAGTATTGCAGATAATCCGCACTTGGGATGGGCGCCCAGCATCCACTACGGACTACGAGAAATAGATTTACCGGTGAGTAAAATCTTATTTTCTCTGACGTCCTAGTGGATGCTGGGAACTCCGTAAGGACCATGGGGAATATACCAAAGCTCCCAAACGGGCGGGAGAGTGCGGATGACTCTGCAGCACCGAATGAGAGAACTCCAGGTCCTCCTCAGCCAGGGTATCAAATTTGTAAAGCCGAGACCCCTCGGGCAGCCACCCAAGATGAGCCCACCTTCCTTGTGGAGTGGGCATTTACAGATTTTGGCTGTGGCAGGCCTGCCACAGAGTGTGCAAGCTGAATTGTACTACAAATCCAACGAGCAATAGTCTGCTTAGAAGCAGGAGCACCCAGCTTGTTGGGTGCATACAGGATAAACAGCGAGTCAGATTTTCTGACTCCAGCCGTTCTGGACACCTAAATGTTCAGGGCCCTGACAACGTCTAGCAACTTGGAGTCCTCCAAGTCCCTAGTAGCCGCAGGCACCACAATAGGTTGGTTCAGGTGAAACGCTGAAACCACCTTAGGAAGAAATTGAGGACGAGTCCTCAATTCCGCCCTGTCCGAATGGAAAATCAGATAAGGGCTTTTACAGGATAAAGCCGCCAACTCTGACACGCGCCTGGCCGAGGCCAGGGCCAATAGCATGACCACATTCCATGAGAGATATTTTTACTCCACAGATTTAAGTGGTTCAAACCAATGTGACTTTAGGAACCCCAAAACTACATTGAGATCCCAAGGTGCCACTGGAGGCACAAAAGGAGGCTGTATTTGCAGTACCCCTTTTACAAACGTCTGAACTTCAGGGACTGAAGCTAGTTCTTTCTGGAAGAAAATCGACAGGGCTGAAATTTGAACCTTAATGGACCCCAATTTCAGCCCCATAAACACTCCTGTTTGCAGGAAATGTAGGAATCGACCTAGTTGAAATTCCTCCGTCGGGGCCTTCCGCCAACCTGGATTTATCTCTGGACCCTGGCTGAGGTGAGTATATTGATCTTTTCTTTTCAGGTATCCGTGGATTCTACATGGAGAAGAGGACCGATGTCGGCGTGTGAACATAGGTAAGTATGTGTGTGTCGACGTATGAATTAAAGTTTTACTGTCACGGTGTGTGTGTCCTGTTTTTGTTTGGGTATTTTTTTCCAGTAGTACTACAGGTACCAGCGGGCCCGTTTTTCTCCCGCATGCTGGTACTTGTGGTTCTCCAAGTACCAGCTTGCGGGGGAGGCTTGCTGGGACATGTAGTACTACTGGAAAAAACAATATTCAGACATTTTACTCCAGGCTATCAGCCTCCCATCCGCAGCCCATTGGATGGGGGGGACAGCCTCGGGCTTCACCCCTGGCCCTTGGGTGGCTGGGGGGGGGGACCCCTTGATTGAAGGGGTCCCCACTTCCCCAGGGTACCCCGGCCAGGGGTGACTAGTTGGATATTTAATGCCACGGCCGCAGGGCACTGTATAAAAGTGACCCCCGGCTGTGGCATTATCTGTCCAGCTAGTGGAGCCCGATGCTGGTGTGAAAAATACGGGGGACCCCTACTCGTTTTGTCCCCCGTATTTTTTGCACCAGCACCAGGCGCAGAGCCCGGTGCTGGTTTTAAAAATACGGGGGATCCCCTGTCAATTTTTCCCCCGCATTTTTAGAACCAGGACCAGCTCGAAGAGCCCGAGGCTGGTTATGCTTTGGAGGGGGGACCCCACGCCATTTTTTCCCGTTTTTTTAAATTGCGGCAAAATCCGGCAAATCGGACGTTTTTCACCCGCGGGAATGTCGAATCCGTTTTTCATTGAATATGGTGAATTCCGGCAGCCACCTGCCGGAATTCACCTGTCGAATTGTGTCGAATTAAAAAACGGCGATAATTTGCTGCGATTCGCCGTGAATTGCATATACCCCTAAGTCTTTTCATTTTTCTAGCGAGAGGCTGAGTGCTTCCATCCTCATGTGAAGCTGAACCACTAGCCATGAACATAGGCCAGGGCCTCAGCCGTTCCTTGCCACTCCGTGTGGTAAATGGCATATTGGCAAGTTTACGCTTCTCCTCCGACGATTTTATTTTAGATTTTTGAGTCCTTTTTTTACTGATATTTTGTGTTTTGGATTTTACATGCTCTGTGCTATGACATTGGGCATCGGCCTTGGCAGACGACGTTGATGGAATTTCATCGTCTCGGCCATGACTAGTGGCAGCAGCTTCAGCACGAGGTGGAAGTGGATCTTGATCTTTCCCTATTTTTGGAACCTCAACATTTTTGTTCTCCATATTTTAATAGGCACAACTAAAAGGCACCTCAGGTAAACAATGGAGATGGATGGATACTAGTATACTTATGGATGACGAGTGACTGACGACACAGAGGTAGCTACAGCCGTGGACTACCGTACTGCGTCTGCTAGTATAGAGATGATAATGATATAAAAAATATATATATATCACTACTGCAGGTATATATAATATAATGACGGACCTGCTGGACACTGTCAGCAGACTCCTAAACTACTAGTATGAAGAAGATAGAAAAAAAAACCCCACCACAGGTAGGTATACAATTATGGACGAGCACTGACGACACAGAGGTAGCCACAGCCGTGGACTACCGTACTGCGTCTGCTAATATAGAGATGATAAAGATGATAGAGATGAACAAAAAAAATATAACACTACTGCAGGTAAATATTTATATAATATAATGAATGACGGACCTGCTGGACACTGTCAGCAGAATTCGTTTAAAGAATAAAAAAAAAAAACAACACCACAGGAGTGTTTAACTTTTTCAGGCAGACAATATACTGGTGGTCACTGGTCAGTCACACTGGCAGCAAAAGTGTGCACTGTACTCCTGCTATAACTGCACCCCAGTCTCCCCCACAATTCAGCTGTGTGAGCAGTGAGCACTCAGCACAGTCAGATATACATATAGATGATATTATCATGCAGCACACTGAGGCTGAGCACAGATATGGTATGTGACTGTGTATCGTTTTTTTTCAGGCAGAGAACGGATTATATTAAATAATAAATAAAACTGGTGGTGGTCAGTCACTAGTAACTATCAGCAAAACTCTGCACTCTGAGTACTCCTAATGCTCCCCAAAATTACTAAGTAATCAACTCAAGTGTCTCTATCTATTCTAACGGAGAGGACGCCAGCCACGTCCTCTCCCTATCAATCTCAATGCACGTGTGAAAATGGCGGCGACGCGCGGCTCCTTATATAGAATCCGAGTCTCGCGATAGAATACGAGCCTCGCGAGAATCCGACAGCGGGATGATGACGTTCGGGCGCGCTCGGGTTAACCGAGCAAGGCGGGAAGATCCGAGTCTGCCTCGGACCCGTGTAAAAAGGCTGAAGTTCGGGGGGGTTCGGATTCCGAGAAACCGAACCCGCTCATCTCTAGTAAATATGCCCCATAGCATGTAATACAAGGATATTCAACTAAGAGTTTGAGTACGTCACTCGGAAAAAGTTTTGGGAGAGTTTGGGGGGACGAATTTACTCTCTGACAGTCAAATTTGCTGAACAATACACTTTAAAAGTCTCTGAATCTATAAAATATGTCTTCTTTTCAGCTAGTATCAAAGCCTCCGTAATAAGGCAGTCATTGCACTAGAATCGCACTTCCACATATTTTTTTTTTGACATGCAAAGTGCCAAATTAGTTGGATAAGTATTATTAAAAGAATTAGATTTAGATTTGAAATTTCTTCACATAATACATTCCTTCATAATACATATAATACACATTTATTACACAATAAACAAATCAGCATTGAATTTGGTGCCTTTGGCAAAATGAATAATGAATAAATACGTTTGAGTCCATTCTGCAGTAAAACTACACTTTCCATAATCAATTTTTTTCTCTCAATCCAGGCAGAAAGGGACATTGTATTAGGCTTTTTGTGAAATGTTTTCAACTCCTGAAATGGAAAATATTACCATTATCACATCCATCCCCACATGGCACTAGATGCTTGTGATAAGGCAGTGCTGTTGGCCTTACCTGTCTTAAAATACATAAGCAGATTTTTGCGTAGGAAGATTTTTGCCTTCAGAAGCCGAACCTATGCTTGTTGTCAATGTTAGTCAGCAGGACTGGGAATTTTTGCCTAACTTGGCTGGCAGAAAAGCTGTAATTATAAATAAAAAAAACATGGAGTAAAAATAAAAAATATTTCACCTAAGCTTTCAAAACAAAATGATCAAATCAAACCGCATCACTGATCACGTTATGCCACACTGTAGTGCCCCTTATTTATAGTATGCCACACTGTAGTGCTCTTTATTTACAGTATGCCACACAACAGTGCCTCATATTTACATTAAGCCACACAGTATTAGTGCCCCTTATTCACATGATGCCACACAGTAGTAGTGCCCCTTGTTCACATAATGCCACACAACAGTGCCCCTTATTCACATTATGTCACACACTAGTACCCCTTATTCACATTATGCCACACACTAGTAGCCTTTATTCACATTATGCCACAAACTTGTGCCCCTTATTCAAATTATGAAATACACTAGTGCCCCTTATTCACATTACGCCACACACTGGTGCCCCTTATTCACAGTATGCCACACAATAGTGCCCCTTACAGTCAGGAACAGGCAGATGTCAGTAGTGAGTATTTAGAGCAATGGACATAAGTGGTGGTACTGGTGCAGACACAGGACAAGCAGTTCAAAGTGGAGACCAGTAGGGAAGTTGCCCATAGCAACCAATCAGCATTGTGGTAGCATTAGGTCTATGCTGTTTGGTTGGAGAACTGGAGGGAACAACCAGTCTGCAAAGCTCACCCAGTAGATTATACTTCCTACATAACACCACATATATGCCTTGAAAGGTCATCAGCCAGCTATATCTTACATCTATATCTATATCGCACATTTTGACCCCCAAGAATCTGATCTGGGAAACAGGAGATCACACATGTACAGTGTGGGGGTCACATGCAAGCACTGTATGTACAGTATTGGGATCATTGGTTCAAACCAACCAAACTGACTGACCTAATCGTTATGTGTGTAGGCAGCTTAAGTGAGCTCAACTAATTAGATCACTACTCCAGCCTAAATGTAGCAATTTGCTTATAAATGTATATTATGTATGAAAAATGCCCAAATAGATGGTCTTTTTTCTTAGCACAATGTGTATTGAGCAGAATACCCTGCCCTGCACCCTAACAAAGGTGAGGAAGTCTATAGGTGCAAATTCTGTCATAAGTCAGTTTCTCACTATGCATACCTAGTGCATGGGAGGCCAAGTGATCCAAACTAGGAGTCTGAAAATAGCTATCCTGTATTTTATTGGGGGGTGCACTGTTGGAAGAACGTGTCTAGTACCACCTATTGGGTGTGTCTAGCACCGCCTATTGGGCATGTCTAGCACAGCCTATTGGCACTCACTGCAATGTAAAACATCCACACTGGTGCCAATCCCCAATCCCATTAATGCAGATACACTGTCAGATGTTGTGGTGTGCCCCAAACAAACACCCTGGTTGGCACTTGCTGCAGTCACAGTGCTCCCCTCAGCCTGGCAGCCAGCCCTCCGCTCAGTCACTGTGCAGTTTCTCCCCCCCCCAAAGGGTGTTGCCACTGAAAATGGGGACATGTCAACATGAGTTGTCACCTGTCTCTCGTCACTCTGGGAACATTCCTTTCCATTCCATATGCACCTTAACTATATGGTGGTTTCTCACAACGGGGAAGCTTTGAAGAAATGAATCCTCCCTGGGCAGATGGCGTCTTCATTCTGTATTCACCATTCTTGTAAGAGATCACATGGTCTGTAAGATGCCTGTTTGTGTAGGAATACAACCAAGGTCATCATCATACAAAAGAAGTTCAACCAGACTGGTGTCCTCTGTGTCACCTCCTCCCCGTGCGTCTCTCAGCCATACAATCATCTCCCGCTCTGCATCTCTCAGCCACATCCTAATTTTGTGTCTCTCAGCCTTCCCCCTTCACTCTGTGTCTCTCAGCCTCTCATCTTTCACTCTGTGTCTCTCAGCCTGCCCCTTCACTCTGTGCCTCTCAGCCTCCCATCCTTCACTCTGTGCCTCTCAGTCGGCCCCCTTCACTCTGTGCCTCTCAACCAGCCCCCTTCACTCTGTGTCTCTCAGCCTTCCAACCTTCACTCTGTGTCTCTCAGCCTCCCATCCTTCACTCTGTGTCTCTCAGTCTGCCCCCTTCACTCTGTGTCTCTCAGCCTCCCATCCTTCACTCTGTGCCTCTCAGCCTGCCCCCTTCACTCTGTGCCTCTAAGCCTGCCCCCTTCACTCTGTGTCTCTCAGCCTCCCATCCTTCACTCTGTGCCTCTCAACCTGCCCCCTTCACTCTGTGCCTCTCAACCTGCCCCCTTCACTCTGTGTCTCTCAGCCTTCCAACCTTCACTCTGTGCCTCTCAGCCTCCCATCCTTCACTCTGTGTCTCTCAGTCTGCCCCCTTCACTCTGTGTCTCTCAGCCTCCCATCCTTCACTCTGTGCCTCTCAGCCTGCCCCCTTCACTCTGTGCCTCTCAGCCTGCCCCCTTCACTCTGTCTCTCAGCATCCCATCTTTCACTCTGTGTCTCTCAGCCTGCCCCTTTCACTCTGTGTCTCTCAGCCTCCCATCCTTCACTCTGTGCCTCTCAGCCTCCCACCCTTCACTCTGTGTCTCTCAGCCTCCCATCCTTCACTCTGTGCCTCTCAGCCTGCCCCCTTTACTCTATGTCTCTCAGCCTCCTATCTTTCACTCGGTGCCTCTCAGCCTGCCCCCTTCACTCTTTGCCTCTCAGCCTGCCCCCTTCACTCTGTGTCTCTCAGCCTCCCATCTTTCACTCTGTGTCTCTCAGCCTGCCCCCTTCACTCTGTGTCTCTCAGCCTCCCATCCTTCACTCTGTGCCTCTCAACCTCCCACCCTTCACTCTGTGTTTCTCAGCCTCCCATCCTTCACTCTGTTTCTCTCAGCCTCCCATCCTTCATTCTGTGTCTCTCAGCCTCCCATCCTTCACTCTGTGCCTCTCAGCCTGCCCCCTTCACTCTGTGCCTCTCAGCCTCCCATCCTTCACTCTGTGCCTCTCAGCCTGCCCCCTTCACTCTGTGCCTCTCAGCCTGCCCCCATCACTCTGTGTCTCTCAGCATCCCATCCTTCACTTGGTGTCTCTCAGCCTGCCCCCTTTACTCTGTGCATCTCAGCCTGCCCCCTTCACTCTGTGCCTCTCAGCCTGCCCCCTTCACTCAGTGTCTCTCAGCCTCCCATCCTTCACCCTGTGTCTCTCAGCCTCCCATCCTTCACTCTGTGCCTCTCAGCCTGCCGTCTTCACTCTGTGTTTCTTAGCCTCCCAACCTTCACTCTGTGCCTCTCAGCTTGCCCCCTTCACTCTGTGCCTCTCAGCTTGCCCCCTTCACTCTGTGCCTCTCAGCCTGCCCCCTTCACTCTGTGTCTCTCAGCCTCTCATCCTTCACTCTGTCTCTCAGCCTCCCATCATTCACTCTGTGTCTCTCAGCCTTCCACCTTCACTCTGTTCCTCTCAGCCTTCCCCCTTCACTCTGTTCCTCTCAGCCTTCCCCCTTCACTCTGTGCCTATCAGCCTGCCCCCTTCACTCTGTGCCTCTCAGCCTGCCCCCTTCACTCTGTGTCTCTCAGCCTCCCATCTTTCACTCTGTGTCTCTCAGCTTGCCCCCTTCACTCTGTGCCTCTCAGCCTGCCCCCTTCACTCCGTGTCTCTCAGCCTCCCATCCTTCACTCTGTGCCTCTCAGCCTGCCCCCATCACTCTGTGTCTCTCAGCCTCCCATCCTTCACTCTGTGCCTCTCAGCCTCCCATCTTTCACTCTGTGTCTCTCAGCCTGCCTCCTTCACTCTGTGTCTCTCAGCCTCTCATCCTTCACTCTGTGCCTCTCAACCTCCCACCCTTCACTCTGTGTCTCTCAGCCTCCCATCCTTCACTCTGTGCC
Source organism: Pseudophryne corroboree (assembly GCF_028390025.1). Lineage (NCBI taxonomy): Eukaryota > Metazoa > Chordata > Amphibia > Anura > Myobatrachidae > Pseudophryne > Pseudophryne corroboree. The sequence goes on from NC_086449.1 coordinate 757,674,154, forward strand.
TCTCAGCCTGCCCCCTTCACTCTGTGTCTCTCAGCCTCCCATCTTTCACTCTGTACCTCTCAGCCTGCTCCCTTCACTCTGTGCCTCTCAGCCTGCCCCCTTCACTCTATGTCTCTCAGCCTCCCATCCTTCACTCTGTGTCTCTCAGCCTTCCCCTTCTTTCTGTGCCTCTCAGCCTTCCCCCTTCACTCTGTGCCTCTCAACCTCCCACCCTTCACTCTGTGTTTCTCAGCCTCCCATCCTTCACTCTGTGTTTCTCAGCCTCCCATCCTTCACTCTGTGTCTCTCAGCCTCCCATCCTTCACTCTGTGTCTCTCAGCCTCCCATCCTTCACTCTGTGCCTCTCAGCCTGCCATCTTCACTCTGTTTCTCAGCCTCCCAACCTTCACTCTGTGTCTCTCAGCCTGCCTTCTTCACTCTGTGCCTCTCTGCCTGCTCCCATCACTCTGTGTCTCTCAGCATCCCATCCTTCACTTGGTGTCTCTCAGCCTGCCCCCTTTACTCTGTGCATCTCAGCCTGCCCCCTTCACTCTGTGCCTCTCAGCCTGCCCCCTTCACTGAGTGTCTCTCAGCCTCCCATCCTTCACCCTGTGTCTCTCAGCCTCCCATCCTTCACACTGTGCCTCTCAGCCTGCCGTCTTCACTCTGTGTTTCTTAGCCTCCCAACCTTCACTCTGTGCCTCTCAGCTTGCCCCCTTCACTCTGTGCCTCTCAGCTTGCCCCCTTCACTCTGTGCCTCTCAGCCAGCCCCCTTCACTCTGTGTCTCTCAGCCTCTCATCCTTCACTCTGTCTCTCAGCCTCCCATCATTCACTCTGTGTCTCTCAGCCTTCCCCTTTCACTCTGTGCCTCTCAGCCTTCCCCCTTCACTCTGTTCCTCTCAGCCTTCCCCCTTCACTCTGTGCCTCTCAGCCTGCCCCCTTCACTCTGTGCCTCTCAGCCTTCCCCCTTCACTCTGTTCCTCTCAGCCTTCCCCCTTCACTCTGTGCCTCTCAGCCTGCCCCCTTCACTCTGTGCCTCTCAGCCTTCCCCCTTCACTCTGTTCCTCTCAGCCTTCCCCCTTCACTCTGTGCCTCTCAGCCTGCCCCCTTCACTCTGTGCCTCTCAGCCTTGCCCCTTCACTCTGTGTCTCTCAGCCTCCCATACTTCACTCTGTGTCTCTCAGTCAGCCCCCTTCACTCTGTGCCTCTCAGCCTGCCCCCTTCACTCTGTGTCTCTCAGCCTCCCATTTTTCACTCTGTGTCTCTCAGCCTGCCTCCTTCACTCTGTGTCACTCAGCCTCCCATCGTTCACTCTGTGCCTCTCAACCTCCCACCCTTCACTCTGTGTCTCTCAGCCTCCCATCTTTCACTCTGTGCCTCTCAGCCTGCCCCCTTCACTCTGTGTCTCTCAGCCTCCCATCTTTCACTCTGTTCCTCTCAGCCTTCCCCCTTCACTCTGTGCCTCTCAGCCTTCCCCCTTCACTCTGTTCCTCTCAGCCTTCCCCCTTCACTCTGTGCCTCTCAGCCTGCCCCCTTCACTCTGTGCCTCTCAGCCTTGCCCCTTCACTCTGTGTCTCTCAGCCTCCCATACTTCACTCTGTGTCTCTCAGTCAGCCCCCTTCACTCTGTGCCTCTCAGCCTGCCCCCTTCACTCTGTGTCTCTCAGCCTCCCATTTTTCACTCTGTGTCTCTCAGCCTGCCTCCTTCACTCTGTGTCACTCAGCCTCCCATCGTTCACTCTGTGCCTCTCAACCTCCCACCCTTCACTCTGTGTCTCTCAGCCTCCCATCTTTCACTCTGTGCCTCTCAGCCTGCCCCCTTCACTCTGTGCCTCTCAGCCTGCCCCCTTCACTCTGTGTCTCTCAGCCTCCCATCCTTCACTCTGTGCCTCTCAGCCTCCCATCCTTCACTCTGTGCCTCTCAGCCTGCCCCTTCACTCTGTGTCTCTCAGCCTCCCATCTCTCACTCTGTGCCTCTCAGCCTGCCCCCTTCACTCTGTGTCTCTCAGCCTACTATCCTTTACTCTGTACCTCTCAGCCTGTCCCCTTCACTCTGTGTCTATCAGCCTCCCAACCTTCACTCTGTGTCTCTCAGCCTCCCATCCTTCACTCTGTGTTTCTCGGCCTCCCATCCTTCATTCTGTGCCTCTCAGCCTGCCCCCTTCACTCTGTGTCTCTCAGCCTGCCCCCTTCACTCTGTGTCTCTCAGCCTCCCATCCTTCACTCTGTGCCTCTCAACCTCCCACCCTTCACTCTGTGTTTCTCAGCCTCCCATCCTTCACTCTGTTTCTCTCAGCCTCCCATCCTTCATTCTGTGTCTCTCAGCCTCCCATCCTTCACTCTGTGCCTCTCAGCCTGCCGTCTTCACTCTGTGTTTCTCAGCCTCCCAACCTTCACTCTGTGCCTCTCAGCCTCCCAACCTTCACTCTGTGTCTCTCAGCCTCCCATCCTTCACTCTGTGTCTCTCGGCCTCCCATCCTTCATTCTGTGCCTCTCAGCCTGCCCCCTTCACTCTGTGTCTCTCAGCCTGCCCCCTTCACTCTGTGTCTCTCAGCCTCCCATCCTTCACTCTGTGCCTCTCAACCTCCCACCCTTCACTCTGTGTTTCTCAGCCTCCCATCCTTCACTCTGTTTCTCTCAGCCTCCCATCCTTCATTCTGTGTCTCTCAGCCTCCCATCCTTCACTCTGTGCCTCTCAGCCTGCCGTCTTCACTCTGTGTTTCTCAGCCTCCCAACCTTCACTCTGTGCCTCTCAGCCTGCCCCCTTCACTCTGTGCATCTCAGCCTGCCCCCTTCACTCTGTGTCTCTTAGCCTCTCATCCTTCACTCTGCCTCTCAGCCTCCCATCCTTCACTCTGTGTCTCTCAGCCTTCCCCCTTCACTCTGTTCCTCTCAGCCTTCCCCATTCACTCTGTGCCTCTCAGCCTGCACCCTTCACTCTGTACCTCTCAGCCTTGCCCCTTCACTGTGTCTCTCAGCCTCCCATCCTTCACTCTGTGTCTCTCAGTCAGCCCCCTTCACTCTGTGCCTCTCAGCCTGCCCCCTTCACTCTGTGTCTCTCAGCCTCCCATCTTTCACTCTGTGTCTCTCAGCCTGCCTCCTTCACTCTGTGTCTCTCAGCCTCCCATCCTTCACTCTGTGCCTCTCAACCTCCCACCCTTCACTCTGTGTCTCTCAGTCTCCCATCCTTCACTCTGTGCCTCTCAGCCTGCCCCCTTCACTCTGTGTCTCTCAGCCTCCCATCTTTAACTCTGTGTCTCTCAGCCTGCCTCCTTCACTCTGTGTCTCTCAGCCTCCCATCCTTCACTCTGTGCCTCTCAACCTCCCACCCTTCACTCTGTGTCTCCCAGTCTCCCATCCTTCACTCTGTGCCTCTCAGCCTGCCCCCTTCACTCTGTGTCTCTCAGCCTCCCATCTTTAACTCTGTGCCTCTCAGCCTGCCTCCTTCACTCTGCGCCTCTCAGCCTGCCCCCTTCATTCTGTGTCTCTCAGCCTCCCATCCTTCACTCTGTGTCTCTCAGCCTCCCATACTTCACTCTGTGCCTCTCAGCCTGCCGTCTTCACTCTGTGTTTCTCAGCCTCCCAACCTTCACTCTGTGTCTCTCAGCCTCCCATCCTTCACTCTGTGTCTCTCAGCCTGCCCCCTTCACTCTGTGCCTCTCAGCCTGCCCCCTTCACTCTGTGCCTCTCAGCCTGCCCCCTTCACTCTGAGTCTCTCAGCCTCCCATCTTTCACTCTGTGTCTCTCAGCCTGCCCCCTTCACTCTGTGCCTCTCAGCCTGCCCCCTTCACTCTGTGTCTCTCAGCCTCCCATCTTTCACTCCGTGTCTCTCAGCCTGCCTCCTTCATTCTGTGTCTCTCAGCCTCCCATCCTTCACTCTGTGCCTCTCAGCCTCCCATCTTTCACTCTGTGTCTCTCAGCCTGCCTCCTTCATTCTGTGTCTCTCAGCCTCTCATCCTTCACTCTGTGCCTCTCAACCTCCCACCCTTCACTCTGTGTCTCTCAGCCTCCCATCCTTCACTCTGTGCCTCTCAGCCTGCCCCCTTCACTCTGTGTCTCTCAGCCTCCCATCTTTCACTCTGTACCTCTCAGCCTGCTCCCTTCACTCTGTGTCTCTCAGCCTGCCCCCTTCACTCTGTGCCTCTCAGCTTCCCATCCTTCACTCTTTGCCTCTCAGCCTCCCATCCTTCACTCTGTGCCTCTCAGCCTGCCCCTTCACTCTGTGCCTCTCAGCCTGCCCCTTCACTCTGTGCCTCTCATTCTGCCCCCTTCACTCTGTGCCTCTCAGCCTCCTATCCTTCACTCTGTGTCTCTCAGCCTCCCATCCTTCACTCTGTGCCTCTCAGCCAGCCTGTGTCTCGCAGAGGAATGCTGATTGCTGCTCCTTGTATTGATAACAGGGCTGTTTGCATAGGACGGCTGCCACCAAGCCTCCAGGGGGCACCAGTGGATATTTGGTCTGTCCAGTGAGCCGCTGTATCAACAGGTATCTGTTGCTACCAATTTTATGTCCTTGATACACAACAGTGTTATACGATGATAATGTCTGGCTCACAGTCTGTAGAACTCTGGCACAGAATATTTGGGCACCTTGGAAATGACAGTATCCAGAAATTAGTGGATGGGATGTGACTGACAGTGACTTCCTATTGGACATCCTACCTGGCAATCACAGACACACAAGGCCGTCCCATTGGGAGGTGTTTCCTCCCTCCGGGACTGCCAGACTTAGTTGCAAATAGCAGAAAACTGGCTTCCTAAAGGAAGCCACTCCCTGCCTTTCGTACAGCCCAATATGGCTGCTATGGGCTGTAGCCGATGCAGTCCACAGAAGGTGGGTTTTGCACATGCACAGTCGCATCACGGAATCTGCACATGTGGCTGTCCCTCCACCTGCCAGATCCCGCAGGTGCCGAGACCCGGGGCTGGCTGTCTCTTCTCCAGGCTTAGGGTTAGCAGCAGCCCTTCTACTAAATATTAGTAGGAGCCACTGCTGGTGCATGTAACCATTTTACTAATAGCCACTAACTCCGTCACCAGACAGCAAGTCACATGGGACACTATACTTGTCATAATGTGAGCAATGGAATCACACTGTGAAAAGGTTGAATTTGGCAGCGAGAGCATGGAGGAGGTAAATAAGTACGGGATATATAGACTAATGTAACCCGTCAATGTGAAGTTGACTTCCCGTACAATAGAAATCTGCATCTGGTGCTTTTGCTTGTTTAGCAATAGAATTCTCTGTCTAAATGTAGGACACCCCCTTTATTCCAAGGCTGTTATCTCACCACACCGCCGATGCAGTGCCGTAAAATGAATGGATAAAATGAAGTAAGTTGTGACTTCAATTAGTGGAACAGACTTGGCAAAACACAGAACATTGCGGGAGCTTCGGTTACTGTAAGTTAAAAGCACTGAGCCATTTAATGCTTTCTCTGCTGCTTTCAGTAAGTAGATGGAGAACAGGAAGAATCATGATTACAAAAAGGGAGAAGAAAACCCAGTGGATAGCTGCAATCTTTGTGCAACTGATACAGGCAATCATGGTGACTGGCCACTAAACTTAAATGCTACCAAACTGTTTCATCATTCAAGTTTGTCAGTGGGAATGCGGTCAGGATCCCGCCGGACTGGATCCCGGCGGACGTAATCCCGACACCGGAATCCCAACCGGCACAATCCCGACATATTCTCCCTCTGTGGGTGTCCACGACACCCATAGAGGGAGATTAAATTAGTGTGCCGAGCGTATTGGGATTGTGCTGGTCGGGATTCCGGTGTCGGTATTCCGACCGCCGGGATCCCATCCAGCGGGATTTCGTACTGATCCCTGTCAGTGTTACAGAATCAAACTACCTGCAGTAGCAGTGGCGGAACTAGCGAGCGGTGGGCCCTGGTGCCAGTGCCGTTTCTTGCGGCGGGCGAGCCGTGCAACCACACGGGGCGCCCGCCGCGGCACTTCCTGAGCACTTTCAAACCCCCCTCCCCTCTCCTCCCGAGTGCCCAGCTCGGGGGGCGGGGTTTGGTGGAATGACGCATTTGCGTCGTGACGTCACGACGCAATCGCGTCATTCCGTGAAACCCCGCCCCCCGAGCTGGGCACTCAGGAGGAGGGAGAAGGGGGAGCCAAGCCGGCCAGCGCTGCGCAGACGAGGGAGAGGCGGCTGAAGAGCGGGAAGAACCGCTTCAAATGTAAGTCAGCCCCTCTCCCTCTCTCTCTCCCCCCCCCCCCCCACCTGCCGTACTGTGTAAAATGGGGACACCTGTCTGCTGGAATGTGTAAAATGGGGACACCTGTCTGCCAGAATGTGTAAAATGGGGACACCTGTCTGCTGGAATGTGTAAAATGGGGACACCTGCCTGCCGCAATGTGTAAAATGGGGACACTTGCCTGTTATGCTGTGTAAAATGGGGACACTTGCCTGCCGTAATGTGTAAAATAGGGACACCTGTCTGCCGGAATGTGTAAAATGGGGACACCTGTCTGCCGTACTGTGTAAAATGGGGGCACTTGCCTGCCGTAATGTGTAAAATGGGGACACTTGCCTGCCGGAATGTGTAAAATGGGGACACTTTCCTGCCGCATTGTGTAAAATGGGGTCACTTGCCTGCCATGCTGTGTAAAATGGGGGCACGTGCCTGCCACAATGTGTAAAATGGGGACACTTTCCTGCCGCATTGTGTAAAATGGGGACACTTTCCTGCCGCATTGTGTAAAATGGGGTCACTTGCCTGCCATGCTGTGTAAAATGGGGGCACGTGCCTGCCACAATGTGTAAAATGGGGACACTTTCCTGCCGCAATGTGTAAAATGGGGACACTTGCCTGCCGTACTGTGTAAAATGGGGACACTTTCCTGCCGCAATGTGTAAAATGGGGACACTTGCCTGCCGCAATGTGTAAAATGGGGACACTTTCCTGCCGCAATGTGTAAAATGGGGACACTTTCCTGCCGCAATGTGTAAAATGGGGGCACGTGCCTGCCGCAATGTGTAAAATGGGGACACTTGCCTGTTGTACTGTGTAAAATGGGGGCATGTGCCTGCCGCAATGTGTAAAATGGGGACACTTTCCTGCCGCAATGTGTAAAATGGGGGCATGTGCCTGCCGCAATGTGTAAAATGGGGACACTTGCCTACCGTGCTGTGTAAAATGGGGACACTTGCATGCTGTAATGTGTAAAATAAGGAATTTTTTTTTTTTATCCTGTGGTGGCCGTGATGATGAGATCAGATGAGGCCATGCCCATCTTAACAAAGCCACGCCCATTTTGACGAGGTCACGCCCCCTTGCCGGGAGCGCACGCGCCTGCGGCGCGCGCATACTTTTCCTTTTTATATCTATGGGGGGGGGGGGGGGGCGCATTTTTTCTTATGTGAATGGGGGGGGGGGCGCACTTTTAAATCTCGCACTGGGAGCCAAATTGGCTAGAAACGGCCCTGCCTGGTGCGACCCCCTCCCTCATCCCATCCAAGTCCACCCCCTCACCCCTGGAGAGGATCTGGTGAGGGGGACCTGCTCAAGGCCAGAGAAATGGATACCTAGCAACAGTGCCGTAACTAGACATTTTAGCGCTGTGTGCAAGAAACTGTATCAGAGCCCCCACCTGTATGTAAAACAGGGGCAGTGCGCGCCGTAGTCGCGTGCAAAAAATATAGGGGCGTGGCTTTGTGGGGAAGGGGTGTGGCCACAAAATAATACCAATTCATGTAACGGTGCACAGTAGTCTCCATTATTCAAATTACGCCGCACAGTAGCACCACTACACCAGGTAGAGCCCCTTTTACACCTTACGTCGGACAGATTCCCCTTTTTACACATTACGGCGACAGCGTCCCCTTTTTACACATTACGGCAGACAAAGACAGCGCCCCCCTTTTTACACATTACGGCAGACAACGTCCCCTTTTTTACACATTAAGGCAGACAGCGTCCCCTTTTTACACATTACGGCAGACAGCATCTCCTTTTTACACATTACGGCACACAGCGTCCCCATTTTTACACATTACGGCAGACAGCGTTCCCGTTTTTACACATTAAGGCAGACAGAATAGAAAGAAGGAAAGAAAGAAAGAAAGAAAGAAAGAAAGAAAGAAAGAAAGAAAGAAAGAAAGAAAGAAAGAAAGAAAGAAAGAATAGATTATATACTTAAGGTCTCCACTGGCAGTCAGGCTCCTCAGTGCAGCTTCTTCTGGCAGAGATCCCGGGCAGGGGAGAAGGAGGAGGTGGAGGAGGGAGCCGCAGCAGCGCAATGTAATTGGTGGAGGCACTGCTGCTGGATGCGCTTCCCAGCATTCACAGCGGCGGAGGACAGCCTATGGTGAAGGAGAGGGACAGCTGCAGCAGTGCCTCCACCAATTACAAAGCGCTGCTGCGGCTCCCTCCTCCACCTCCCTTCTTCTCCTTCCCCCCATGGCCGCTGCACTCCTCTCTTTGACGGGCGGCTGTGTGCTGCGGGCGGCGGTGGCCCGCAGCACAAAGCGGCATGTAATGAGTCAGTTTGACTCATTACATGCCGCGCTGCTTTGGGCCCCTTGACAGTGGCGGGCCACAGCGCAAGGCACAGCTTGCACCGCCACTGTGCAGTAGCTCCGTGTTGGTTCAGCCACAGACCTCGTACCCATATGGAGCATGCCAATTGAATCTTTTAACTGTTGTAAGATGCTACTACAGATGGAGCCTCGCTCATCTAGTCTTCTCTGCTGCACCTAGGTGCACCAAAGCTTATTAGCATAAGCCTTTCATCTATTGTTCTCAGCTGCAATACAGAGAGAACAATACAGCAGGGGATTTAGCAGCAGGGGATTAAGTCATTACAGCAGGGGCTTAAGTCCGACTACCGTTGCTCAATTAATCCTATTAAAGGGATAGATGAGGAGGGCTCCATCTGTAAAACTGTTCAACTCTATTACCATCTAGCTGGCTTCAGGGCTGTATTATCCACAAAGCTGACTAGGCTGAAGCCTAGGGGCCCTGCAGTGATTAGGGGCCTGTCAACTTTTTTTGTTGAGGCAATGTTACCTGCACCCCTAGGGCTCCAATAGTTAAAGGCATTTTGCACCCTGTGCCATAGCAAGGCCCACAGTGGACCAATAGCACACTAAGGTTGGTCATGCCACCTCCTCCTCTCTTATTATACTTCCATGAGCAATATAGTCTAGTCGTGATCTTCATTGCATGAGCTTCATTGCTTATCATTTATAAAATGAACTTTACACTGTCAGTAAAATAATTAAGTCCACAGTTATTTATTACAACACACTTCTGATGAAATCTCGAATGTGAAGAAACACGTTAGTTATAGGACTTTTTCATTGTTTTTTAATACTGTGACTTTTGTAGCTGTCAGATATGCACAAAAATGTCAACTGTATTTGGATCAATTAGTGCGCTTACCCTCAAAACTCTACCACTCAGCAAAACTCTCTCTCTACTCGGATCTTTGTAGATTAATGTGTATGTGAAAGCTGTACTGTCGGTAGGACTATAATGGAGGGGATCCCGCTAACGCAACCGGTAAGGACACAGCACAGAATGGTATCTGGTCTGGTCAACCACACTTAGGTCGACAATTTCTAGGTCAACCACTATTGGTCAACAGTAACTAGGTCGACAGGGTTTTTAGGTCGACATGTTCTAGGTTGACAGGTCAAAAGGTCGCCATGAGTTTTTCACAATTTATTTATTTTTTTGAACTTTTTCATACTTAACGATCCTTATGGACTACAATTGGGAATAGTAACCCATGCCGAGCGCAGCGGTATCAGAGTGAGACACCTTGCCCGAAGCATGGTGAGCGAAGCGAGCCATGCGAGGGGACACGGTGCACTAAACGTGGTTCCCCGTCACTGTACAGAGAAAACAACACAACCCCCCCCCGATAAACTCATGTCGACATTTTGACCTGTCGACCTAGAACAGGTTGACCTAGGAGCCCTGTTTACCTAGAATCCCTGTCGCCCTAGTTACTGTCGACCAATACTGGTCGACCTAGACACTGTTGACCTAAGTGTGGTCGACCTTCCATACCATAGTATATCAGTAGATGACTGCGTTTCCAGAAACTGTCTCTATCATTTACTTCCTTTATCTGTTTCCTAGCCTGTCATATCTGCTGTTTGCCCACATTGACCCATAGAACCAGGGATGAGACAGATTAAGGGGGAATTCAATAACCTGTGGTAATTGATCCCTGGGGGGTATGTGTATTTTTGCCAATAGCCGGCACTATCGGGGATTTTGTTTCACATGCCCAGAGGCAAGAGAAACAAAATCCCCGATAAGTGCTGTGTTTTCGTGGCCGTGATCCTGAAACACATGGATCCTGTGTGTTTGCGTGCGAAAACAGGTGCAAAAAGAAAATGGGGAGTAATTAAAATTAATAAAAAAAATTGCTATAACACAGGAATTCACCACAAATTTTTTACCATGGAGACGGATTGGGGGTAATTGAATTCCCCCCTATGACATCACCAGGTACAGTAGGTATCAATGAAGACTCTGTGCTACCACTCCTCTGTGCAAATAATGTTACCGAAACCTCTGGTTTCTTTTGGTAAATACTATCACTGTACAATCAGCTGGGCTGGAGTATTTATTTACAAGATAATTACCAAAATGTTCCTACAGGGCGCTCTACTGGGAAATTATGGGGTCAATTATTTTGCAAACATAATGTATTGGACGGGACCAGTATTCACAGTAGTCCTGATTGCAGTTTATTCCAGCACTTACAGAGAACAGCACCCTCAGATTAATAGCCTTGCTGGCAGAAGCACAGCTGCCGTGAAGTGCACTGTATAAAAGCATCCAGCACACATTGCTTTTAATAGTGCCGGCCTTTTGTAATCCATCCCCATGTGCAGGCAGCAGAAACAGTAGCAGAAGTTTTCTTCCTTTCTTCCTTTAAAGGAGAAGCTGAATGTATTACAAACTTTCATAAAGAGGATAAGAGGTGAGCCGGATCCGGTATGATATACCGGCAGACTGGATGACGTCTGTCAGTATTGCAACATCGGCATCCCGTCTGCTGGAATCCCTGTAGCGAGTGCGCTCGCAACGCTTTGGGCCCAGTGGCGAGATTTGCTTGCAACAGGTTCAATTCCCACTCGGTTGGTGGCATAGACCCATCAACCGAGTGGGAATTCCAGACGTGTGTCGGGACTCCAGGCGCCGGGAAAATGCTGGCTGACGGGATTCCGGCGCTGGTATCATGAATGCCGGGATCCTGACAGCCGGCATTTTAACTGCATCCCGGTGAGCCTTACCATATTGTGAGAACCTGCTCCTACTATTATGCCATCTGCATCTATTTTGCCATCTGCATCCATTATGCCATCTGCCTCTGTTTCACTTGTTGCATCAAGACATGAGAGGTGCGATGACTCCCATGTTTTGGTTTTGCCAAAACTGCCCTCAGTGGGGTAAATTTACTAAGATTCGTATTTTCCCGTTTCAGGTCAAAGTTCAATCACGAATGACATCGACAGTGTAAAATTGCAACTTTTTGAATTGATTACGTCTAATTTACTAAGCTGCCGTATTTAGCCTTTTCGGGTTTTCCGATGTCGATGTCATTCGGTTTTTTTTTCTGTTTTTTACGGCAGTGATTAGCAAAACACTGCCGACTTTTTTACAATGAATCTCGGCCGGATCTGTGTGATCCGTGCTGGGGTTTATTTTTTTTTTATTTTTTAAATTAAACACTGTAAAATCCCCCCCAAAAAATTGCGTGGGGTCCCCTCTCCTAAGCATAACCAGCCTCGGGCTCTTTGAGCCGATCCTGGTTGCAAAAATATGGGAAAAAAATTGACAGGGGTTCCCCCATATTTAAGCAACCAGCATCGGGCTCTGCGCCTGGTCCTGGTTCCAAAAATACGGGGGACAAAAAGAGTAGGGGTCCCCCGTATTTTTAAAACCAGCACCGGGCTCCACTAGCTGGACAGATAATGCCACAGCCGGGGGTCACTTTTATATAGTGCCCTGCGGCCGTGGCATCAAAAATCCAACTAGTCACCCCTGGCCGGGGTACCCTGGGGGAGTGGGGACCCCTTCAATCAAGGGGTCCCCCCCCCAGCCACCCAAGGGCCAGGGGTGAAGCCCGAGGCTGTCCCCCCCCATCCAATGGGCTGCGGATGGGGGGGCTGATAGCCTTTTGTGATAATGAAAAGATATTGTTTTTAGTAGCAGTACTACAAGGCCCAGCAAGCCTCCCCCGCATGCTGGTACTTGGAGAACCACAAGTACCAGCATGCGGCGGAAAAACGGGCCCGCTGGTACCTGTAGTACTACTACTAAAAAAATACCCAAAAAAAGACAAGACACACACACCGTGAAAGTAAAGATTTATTACATACATGCACACAAACATACATACATACTTACCTTATGTTCACACAAGGGTCTGTCCTCTTCTCCAGTAGAATCCAAGGGGTACCTGTTGAATAAATTCTACTCACCAGATCCCGGGTCCCAGGGTCCTCGGGGCAACCATTTGTAATCCAGGTACTTGAATAAAATAACAAAACGGAAAGCCGAGCCACGAACTGAAAGGGGCCCCATGTTTTCACATGGGACTCCTTTCCCCGAATGCCAGAAACCCACTCTGACTGATGTCTAAGTGGGTTTCTTCAGCCAATCAGGGAGCGCTACGTTGTAGCACCCTCCTGATCGGCTGTGTGCTCCTGTACTGAGTGACAGGCGGCACGCGGCAGTGTTACAATGTAGCGCCTATGCGCTCCATTGTAACCAATGGTGGGAACTTTCTGCCCTGCGGTTGACCTAAAGTGACGTCACCGCTGAGCAGAAAGTTCCCACCATTGGTTACAATGGAGCGCATAGGCGCTACATTGTAACACTGCCGTGTGCCGCCTGTCACTCAGTACAGGAGCACACAGCCGATCAGGAGGGTGCTACAACGTAGCGCTCCCTGATTGGCTGAAGAAACCCACTTAGACATCAGTCAGAGTGGGTTTCTGGCATTCGGGGAAAGGAGTCCCATGTGAAAACATGGGGCCCCTTTCAGTTCGTGGCTCGGCTTTCCGTTTTGTTATTTTATTCAAGTACCTGGATTACAAATGGTTGCCCCGAGGACCCTGGGACCCGGGATCTGGTGAGTAGAATTTATTCAACAGGTACCCCTTGGATTCTACTGGAGAAGAGGACAGACCCTCGTGTGAATATAAGGTAAGTATGTATGTATGTTTGTGTGCATGTATGTAATAAATCTTTACTTTCACGGTGTGTGTGTCTTGTCTTTTTTTGGGTATTTTTTTAGTAGTAGTACTACAGGTACCAGCGGGCCCGTTTTTCCGCCGCATGCTGGTACTTGTGGTTCTCCAAGTACCAGCATGCGGGGGAGGCTTGCTGGGCCTTGTAGTACTGCTACTAAAAACAATATCTTTTCATTATCACAAAAGGCTATCAGCCCCCCCATCCGCAGCCCATTGGATGGGGGGGGGGCAGCCTCGGGCTTCACCCCTGGCCCTTGGGTGGCTGGGGGGGGGGACCCCTTGATTGAAGGGGTCCCCACTCCCCCAGGGTACCCCGGCCAGGGGTGACTAGTTGTATTTTTGATGCCACGGCCGCAGGGCACTATATAAAAGTGACCCCCGGCTGTGGCATTATCTGTCCAGCTAGTGGAGCCCGGTGCTGGTTTTAAAAATACGGGGGACCCCTACTCTTTTTGTCCCCCGTATTTTTGGAACCAGGACCAGGCGCAGAGCCCGATGCTGGTTGCTTAAATATGGGGGAACCCCTGTCAATTTTTTCCCCATATTTCTGCAACCAGGATCGGCTCAAAGAGCCCGAGGCTGGTTATGCTTAGGAGGGGGGACCCCACGCAATTTTTTTAAAGAAAATAACCACTTTCCCACCCCTTCCCACTGATATACATGCACGGATCTCATGGATCCCTGCATGCCTATACAATCACGGATTAAAAAAGCAGGTCTGTTTTTTTTTAGCACTTTTTTACGAATTGTAATTTTTCACGGCAGTGTTTTTTTTTTTTTTTGCTTTGCACTTCTTAGTAAATTACCGAGATTCATACTTAAACAGCCGCGTTTTGACCGATGGTGTATTCATTTGTATTTTTTTTGTTGGACTTCCAAAAAATTACGAATGCCCTCATCACTGCCGTGATTTGAGTTTAGTAAATTACCGAGATGACACTTTGATGAAAAAACGGCATCTCGGTCAAAATCGGGACCTTAGTAAATTTACCCCAGTGTATTGGTTTTGTGATCCAGCTTTGGCAAAACCACCCTAACATGTTTTGAATCTGGATTTTTTTTATTTTTAATTGCTGTAATCTGGATCTGTTGCACTTGCCAATGGTGCCCCACTCGGTCCCCTCCCCCCGGGCCCCATTGTTGCCGATGTCGCTGGGTACACACATCGGGTAGTGTGTATCCAGCATAAGAGATGCACAGGAGATAAAGACAGTGGGGAGAAGGAGAATGAAAGTAGCGGTCATGGAGAGAGAGTTGGGGATAAAGGGGGACATGTACTAAGCAGTGATAAAAGTGGAGAAGTGAGCCAGTGGAGAAATTGCCCATGTCAACCAATCAGCTGCTCTGTATACTGTTATAGTATGCAAATTATAAATGTTACGTCAATGCTGATTGGTTGCCATGGGCAACTTCTCCACTGGCTCACTTCTCCACTTTTATCACTGCTTAGTAAATGTCCTCCAAAGTGTCCATGGGAGAGAATGAGGGGGCAGTGATAGAGACAGTGAGGGGAGGGAGAAGTAAAGGGGGTGATAGAGTGAGATGCATGGGGAGAAAGCATTGGGAGAAAGAGATTGGGTGTGAGAGAGAAAAAGAGGTGAAGAGAAAGAGAGGGGTGGAGCGGAGTTGTGGAGACAGCAGAAAAAAATTGGTACTTTGTTGTTAAAAAAGACTCCCTTGGACTACCTGTTATTGATCTTTTGTAATGCAGATAAGAAAAGCCGAATGATTGGAATAAGAAAAGAGGTGGTTTAAATCTCTAGGATGGAGGGTACTGATCACAAGTTTTGTTATGTTGGTTGTTTATTTAAGGGGCTGGTGATGTAGGACAAACCCTCTTTTCTTCCAGACTTCCCACTTTTCCTTCTCTTTGAAGGTTTTTTTTTTTTTATGTTGGCTGTGTTGCGATGGGAAAGAACGGCAGGCCACCAGTCCAGGTGCAATTGTTTAGTTGTGGTGTGCTGCCTGTGTTGACTGCCAATTGGCTGTACCATCCTACCGGGGTGCAGTATCATCACCCACATGTGTGGGTAGTCAAGGTAGAAGGGGAGTGGATACCTTTTTCTGCTTATGGGGGTTTTATAGTTGTGTTTGTGCACTCTGGGCAGTAACCACCTGCAACGTCTGTTGTTGGTAGTGTTTGGGTATTGCAGACTGGCTGATTTTTGTAAGTCTTTTCTTTTATTATTATTATTATCCTTTATTTATATGGCGCCACAAGGGTTCCGCAGCGCCCAATTACAGAGTACATAAACAAATAATCAAACAAGAAAACAGCAACTTACAGTTGACGACAATATAGGACAAGTACAGGGTAAATAAACATAGCTACATCAGCAGATGACACTGGAATAAGTATCAGGTGGCAGAAGACTGCTGGATTTGGTGCAGTTGAAGATTATTAAAGTAAGAAAAGGGTAAGCACATGAGGGAAGAGGGCCCTGCTCGTGAGAGCTTACATTCTAACGGGGAGGGGTAGACAGACAGGGGTGAGACAGATGGGGTACATAGAGAGCGTGGAACAGAGGTTTAGGATGAGATTTGGCTGGGTTTGGTGTAGAAGTGGGTCTTCTTTGCCACTATATATCCTTACATGATAATCATATTGCATTCAATAAATTGATAACAATCTGCCAAAATCTACGTCTCAGAGTCTTTATTTACTTTAGAGTTAAGGTTAAGTGGTTTGTAACGATGACACACCTCATCCAATAGAAGGTTTTGATGATCTCTGTTGCTTTCCTGTAGCTCCTTTTTGCTCTGTGGTTGCTGTTAGACGTAAGGGATTATCAACATTTGGGATTTGCTCCAGACAGAGAGGGAAGCTGTGGGATTTCTCCAGCAGAGGGCCATTTTGAGCAGTGTCAGGATGTGCAATGAACCTGCATGTAGCATAGGTATACTAAGCAGGGCTGCTAAGAGAAATCCTGGGCCCCGGTACAATAACTTCCTGGGCCCACCAGCCCCCACTGGAGGGGGTGTGACCACAGCATGCTGAGGGCATGGTCACTCCTCTTTGGGGTGGTGTCTAGCACATCAGAAGTACCCACTCACAGGAGCATGGTATGCCTCCCAGCCAGGGCAGTAGAGAGCCTGGCTGGGCCCCCGTACTTTTCAGGGGGTATGGCCTAATCAAAGGAGGCGTAGACCTAGGCCCCCACTGGGCCCCTCTATCAGACCTGGGCCCAGGTAATTTGTACCCTCTCCCACCATCTCTCGGCACCACTGATACTAAGCACTGCTTTAGTATTTGGTTATACAAAAATGTAAATGCTACAAACCAAAATGTTACAGTGTTGTTAGGAAGAAGTTATTGAACCACAGGGGGTTATTCAGGTATGTCAGCAAACCAAAAAAACTACACTAACGGGCAAAACCATGTTGCACTGCAGGTGGGGCAGATATAACGTGCAGAGGGAGTTAGATTTGGGTGGGTTATTTTGTTTCTGTGCAGGGTAAATACTGGCTACTTTATTTTTACACTGCAATTTAGATTTCAGTTTCAGTTTGAACACACACCACCCAAATCTAACTCTCTCTGCACATGTTATATCTGCCCCTCCCCCCTGCAGTGCAACATGGTTTTGCCCATTAGTGTGCGTTTTGGTTTGCTAACAAACCTGAATAAATGGGCATACACACGAGTAGATTTTGCCTCAATAAAGATAAAGATTTCCCTTGAAATGTCCCCAGCAGCAGAATGACCAAATAGTGCATAGGAAGAGGATGAGATCGAGCTGCCAACTACTGTATGCCCTTATACTGCCGCCTTTCACCCATCACTGCCACCCACCAATATGTGGTGCTGCCCACTGTGCAATGAAAAACACAAAGTTTTTTTTAATCAAAATGTTTTATTAAATCCATTTGGAGTGGATTCATTGATAAATATCAGGCCGAGTTCCTATAGACTCGCAAAACCTATTGGAACAAAGTGTAAAAAACATGCATTTCAACAAGTGGGCAGGTACAATAAAGGGTTAAACAGTGATACAGACATAGCTAAGGTCAAGAAGAAGAAACTGAATCTAAGAACCATGGGGGTAATTCCAAGTTGATTGCAGCAGGAAATTTTTTAGCAGTTGGGCAAAACCATGTGCACTGCAGGGGGGGGGGGGGGGGGCAGATATAATATGTGCAGAGAGAGTTAGATTTGGGTGGGTTATTTTGTTTCTGTGCAGGGTAAATACTGGCTGCTTTATTTTTACACTGCAATTTAGATTGCAGATTGAACACACCCCACCCAAATCTAACTCTCTCTGCACATGTTATATCTGCCCCCCTGCAGTGCACATGGTTTTGCCCAATTACTAACAAACTTGAAGCTGCGATCAACTCAGAATTACCCCCCATATTCATTCAAGAACACAAAAAAATATAAAGAGTCACAACGTCTCTAGACGGTTTCAATGAAGGTCATAAACCAAACTTATGGTACTATGGGGGTCATTCTGACCCGTTCGCTCGCTGCTTTTTATCGCAGCCAATCGAACGGGTACCCGCTGCGCATGCGTCGGAGTGTATCTGGCACTGGGGGGATGGCTGCCTATTTTGTCAGTCCCGGACCGCACAATTTCTGGTGGCAGCCCTGGGTGGCAGAGGGACACCCGTTGCGGAGAGGTGGCTGTTTGATGTCTGCGCAAGGTGTCTAGTATGTGATTTTATTACAATAGTGGAATCATCCAAATCTTCAGAGATCCCATGTATCATAGTATCATGTATCATGTATCAGATGCTTACAATGTTTCTGTTGGGATTCACTCATGCGCCGCATTTTGTTCCCAACATATTTCTGAAAATGTCAAAATAATCAGGCCTAGGCATGCTGAAAAAACTGCTAAGGAGGGTCAGCGCTTGATTTTTTGGAGCGGCTCAGATGCTTCCTGTTGGGGGGGGGCATGGGTGTGGTCTCCACTGAAGTTTCCGCAACTTCTGAGTCCTCACGAGAGGCAGAGATGACCTCCAGGTCTGGGGTGCACACCTGTAAAATAATACAATAGTTAAACTCCATGTATTTATTAGAGATGAGCGGGTTCGGTTCCTCGGAAACCGAACCCGCCCGAACTTCAGGTTTTTTTTACACGGGTCCGAGCGACTCGGATCTTCCCGCCTTGCTCGGTTAACCCGAGCGCGCCCGAACGTCATCATCCCGCTGTCGGATTCTCGCGAGGCTCGGATTCTATCGCGAGACTCGGATTCTATATAAGGAGCCGCGCGTCGCCGCCATTTTCACACGTGCATTGAGATTGATAGGGAGAGGACGTGGCTGGCGTCCTCTCCGTTTATAGAGAGTGAGACTAGAGTAGAGAGAGACACAGTATTATTTTACTTTAGTAATTTTGGGGAGCATTAGGAGGAGTACTACTACTTGCTGAAGTGATAGTGTGACTGTATATCTGACTTGTGGGGGAGACAGTGGGGAGCAGTTAGAGTCTGAGAGCAGGAGTACATATTTTAACGTACAGTGCACACTTTTGCTGGCACTCTGCTGCCAGAGTGCCACACTGCCATTGTGACCACACTGACCACCAGTATATATTGTGATTGTCTGCTTAGGAGTACTACTTGCAAGTTGCAGATAGTGTGACCAGTGACCTGACCACCAGTTTAATTAATCACCACCAGTTTAATATATATATATATATATATATATATATATATATATAAAATTGTATATAATATATATATAATTGTATATGTATACCGCACCTACCCGTGTTTTTTTTTTCTTTTCTTTCTTCTTGATACATACTACTATAGTAGCTTACTGTAGCAGTCTGCGGTGCTGCTGAGCTGACAGTGTCCAGCAGGTCCGTCATCAGTCATTACATAATAAATATATATACCTGTCCGGCTGCAGTACTAGTGATATTATATATATATATATATATATATATATATATATTAATTTCATCTCATTATCATCCAGTCTATATTAGCAGCAGACACAGTACGGTAGTCCACGGCTGTAGCTACCTCTGTGTCGGCAGTCGCTGGTCCATCCATAATTGTATACCACCTACCCGTGGTTTTTTTTTTTCTCTTTCTTCTTGATACATACTACTATAGTAGCTTACTGTAGCAGTCTGCAGTGCTGCTGAGCTGACAGTGTCCAGCAGGTCCGTCATCAGTCATTACATAATAAATATATATACCTGTCCGGCTGCAGTACTAGTGATATTATATATATATATATATATATATATATATTAATTTCATCTCATTATCATCCAGTCTATATTAGCAGCAGACACAGTACGGTAGTCCACGGCTGTAGCTACCTCTGTGTCGGCAGTCGCTGGTCCATCCATAATTGTATACCACCTACCCGTGGTTTTTTTTTTCTCTTTCTTCTTGATACATACTACTATAGTAGCTTACTGTAGCAGTCTGCGGTGCTGCTGAGCTGACAGTGTCCAGCAGGTCCGTCATCAGTCATTACATAATAAATATATATACCTGTCCGGCTGCAGTACTAGTGATATTATATATATATATATATATATTAATTTCATCTCATTATCATCCAGTCTATATTAGCAGCAGACACAGTACGGTAGTCCACGGCTGTAGCTACCTCTGTGTCGGCAGTCGATGGTCCATCCATAATTGTATACCACCTACCCGTGGGTTTTTTTTTCTCTTTCTTCTTGATACATACTACTATAGTAGCTTACTGTAGCAGTCTGCGGTGCTGCTGAGCTGACAGTGTCCAGCAGGTCCGTCATCAGTCATTACATAATAAATATATATACCTGTCCGGCTGCAGTACTAGTGATATTATATATATATATATATATTAATTTCATCTCATTATCATCCAGTCTATATTAGCAGCAGACACAGTACGGTAGTCCACGGCTGTAGCTACCTCTGTGTCGGCAGTCGCTGGTCCATCCATAATTGTATACCACCTACCCGTGGTTTTTTTTTCTCTTTCTTCTTGATACATACTACTATAGTAGCTTACTGTAGCAGTCTGCGGTGCTGCTGAGCTGACAGTGTCCAGCAGGTCCGTCATCAGTCATTACATAATAAATATATATACCTGTCCGGCTGCAGTACTAGTGATATTATATATATATATATATATTAATTTCATCTCATTATCATCCAGTCTATATTAGCAGCAGAGACAGTACGGTAGTCCACGGCTGTAGCTACCTCTGTGTCGGCAGTCGCTGGTCCATCCATAAGTATACTAGTATCCATCCATCTCCATTGTTTACCTGAGGTGCCTTTTAGTTGTGCCTATTAAAATATGGAGAACAAAAATGTTGAGGTTCCAAAATTAGGGAAAGATCAAGATCCACTTCCACCTCGTGCTGAAGCTGCTGCCACTAGTCATGGCCGAGACGATGAAATGCCAGCAACGTCGTCTGCCAAGGCCGATG
Organism: Pseudophryne corroboree; assembly: GCF_028390025.1. Lineage (NCBI taxonomy): Eukaryota > Metazoa > Chordata > Amphibia > Anura > Myobatrachidae > Pseudophryne > Pseudophryne corroboree. The sequence goes on from NC_086449.1 coordinate 757,694,765, forward strand.
CCCAATGTCATAGTACAGAGCATGTAAAATCCAAAACACCAAATATCAGTAAAAAAAAGACTCCAAAATCTAAAATAAAATTGTCGGAGGAGAAGCGTAAACTTGCCAATATGCCATTTACCACACAGAGTGGCAAGGAACGGCTGAGGCCCTGGCCTATGTTCATGGCTAGTGGTTCAGCTTCACATGAGGATGGAAGCACTCAGCCTCTCGCTAGAAAAATGAAAAGACTCAAGCTGGCAAAAGCACCGCAAAGAACTGTGCGTTCTTCGAAATCCCAAATCCACAAGGAGAGTCCAATTGTGTCGGTTGCGATGCCTGACCTTCCCAACACTGGACGTGAAGAGCATGCGCCTTCCACCATTTGCACGCCCCCTGCAAGTACTGGAAGGAGCACCCGCAGTCCAGCTCCTGATAGTCAGATTGAAGATGTCAGTGTTGAAGTACACCAGGATGAGGAGGATATGGGTGTTGCTGGCGCTGGGGAGGAAATTGACAAGGAGGATTCTGATGGTGAGGTGGTTTGTTTAAGTCAGGCACCCGGGGAGACACCTGTTGTCCGTGGGAGGAATAGGGCCGTTGACATGCCTGGTGAAAATACCCAAAAAATCAGCTCTTCGGTGTGGAAGTATTTCACCAGAAATGCGGACAACATTTGTCAAGCCGTGTGTTGCCTTTGTCAAGCTGTAATAAGTAGGGGTAAGGACGTTAACCACCTCGGAACATCCTCCCTTATACGTCACCTGCAGCGCATTCATAATAAGTCAGTGACAAGTTCAAAAACTTTGGGCGACAGCGGAAGCAGTCCACTGACCAGTAAATCCCTTCCTCTTGTAACCAAGCTCACGCAAACCACCCCACCAACTCCCTCAGTGTCAATTTCCTCCTTCCCCAGGAATGCCAATAGTCCTGCAGGCCATGTCACTGGCAATTCTGACGAGTCCTCTCCTGCCTGGGATTCCTCCGATGCATCCTTGCGTGTAACGCCTACTGCTGCTGGCGCTGCTGTTGTTGCTGCTGGGAGTCGATGGTCATCCCAGAGGGGAAGTCGTAAGCCCACTTTTACTACTTCCACCAAGCAATTGACTGTCCAACAGTCCTTTGCGAGGAAGATGAAATATCACAGCAGTCATCCTGTTGCAAAGCGGATAACTGAGGCCTTGACAACTATGTTGGTGTTAGACGTGCGTCCGGTATCCGCCGTTAGTTCACAGGGAACTAGACAATTTCTTGAGGTAGTGTGCCCCCGTTACCAAATACCATCTAGGTTCCACTTCTCTAGGCAGGCGATACCGAGAATGTACACGGACGTCAGAAAAAGACTCACCAGTGTCCTAAAAAATGCAGTTGTACCCAATGTCCACTTAACCACGGACATGTGGACAAGTGGAGCAGGGCAGGGTCAGGACTATATGACTGTGACAGCCCACTGGGTAGATGTATGGACTCCCGCCGCAAGAACAGCAGCGGCGGCACCAGTAGCAGCATCTCGCAAACGCCAACTCGTTCCTAGGCAGGCTACGCTTTGTATCACCGGTTTCCAGAATACGCACACAGCTGAAAACCTCTTACGGCAACTGAGGAAGATCATCGCGGAATGGCTTACCCCAATTGGACTCTCCTGTGGATTTGTGGCATCGGACAACGCCAGCAATATTGTGTGTGCATTAAATATGGGCAAATTCCAGCACGTCCCATGTTTTGCACATACCTTGAATTTGGTGGTGCAGAATTTTTTAAAAAACGACAGGGGCGTGCAAGAGATGCTGTCGGTGGCCAGAAGAATTGCGGGACACTTTCGGCGTACAGGCACCACGTACAGAAGACTGGAGCACCACCAAAAACGCCTGAACCTGCCCTGCCATCATCTGAAGCAAGAAGTGGTAACGAGGTGGAATTCAACCCTATATATGCTTCAGAGGTTGGAGGAGCAGCAAAAGGCCATTCAAGCCTATACAATTGAGCACGATATAGGAGGTGGAATGTACCTGTCTCAAGCGCAGTGGAGAATGATTTCAACGTTGTGCAAGGTTCTGCAACCTTTTGAACTTGCCACACGTGAAGTCAGTTCAGACACTGCCAGCCTGAGTCAGGTCATTCCCCTCATCAGGCTTTTGCAGAAGAAGCTGGAGGCATTGAAGGAGGAGCTAAAAGGGAGCGATTCCGCTAGGCATGTGGGACTTGTGGATGGAGCCCTTAATTCGCTTAACAAGGATTCACGGGTGGTCAATCTGTTGAAATCAGAGCACTACATTTTGGCCACCGTACTCGATCCTAGATTTAAAACCTACCTTGGATCTCTCTTTCCGGCAGACACAAGTCTGCTGGGGTTCAAAGACCTGCTGGTGACAAAATTGTCAAGTCAAGCGGAACGCGACCTGTCAACATCTCCTCCTTCACATTCTCCCGCAACTGGGGGTGCGAGGAAAAGGCTCAGAATTCCGAGCCCACCCGCTGGCGGTGATGCAGGGCAGTCTGGAGCGACTGCTGATGCTGACATCTGGTCCGGACTGAAGGACCTGACAACGATTACGGACATGTCGTCTACTGTCACTGCATATGATTCTCTCCCCATTGAAAGAATGGTGGAGGATTATATGAGTGACCGCATCCAAGTAGGCACGTCAGACAGTCCGTACTTATACTGGCAGGAAAAAGAGGCAATTTGGAGGCCCTTGCACAAACTGGCTTTATTCTACCTAAGTTGCCCTCCCACAAGTGTGTACTCCGAAAGAGTGTTTAGTGCCGCCGCTCACCTTGTCAGCAGTCGGCGTACGAGGTTACTTCCAGAAAATGTGGAGAAGATGATGTTCATTAAAATGAATTATAATCAATTCCTCCGTGGAGACATTGGCCCTCATTCCGAGTCGTTCGCTCGGTAATTTTCTTCGCATCGCAGCGTTTTTCAGCTTAGTGCGCATGCGCAATGTTCGCACTGCGACTGCGCCAAGTAATTTTGCTATGAAGATAGTTTTTTTACTCACGGCTTTTTCTTCGCTCCGGCGATCGTAGTGTGATTGACAGGAAATGGGTGTTACTGGGCGGAAACACTGCGTTTTATGGGCGTGTGGATAAAAACGCTACCGTTTCCGGAAAAAACGCAGGAGTAGCTGGAGAAACGGGGGAGTGTCTGGGCGAACGCTGGGTGTGTTTATGACGTCAAACCAGGAACGACAAGCACTGAACTGATCGCAGATGCCGAGTAAGTCAGAAGCTACTCTGAAACTGCTAAGTAGTTTGTAATCGCAATATTGCGAATACATCGTTCGCAATTTTAAGAAGCTAAGATACACTCCCAGTAGGCGTAGGCTTAGCGTGAGCAACTCTGCTAAATTCGCCTTGTGAGCGATCAACTCGGAATGAGGGCCATTGACCAGCAGCAATTGCCTCCACAAAGTACACAGGGAGCTGAGATGGTGGATTCCAGTGGGGACGAATTGATAATCTGTGAGGAGCGGGATGTACACGGTGATATATCGGAGGATGATGATGAGGTGGACATCTTGCTTCTGTAGAGCCAGTTTGTGCAAGGAGAGATTAATTGCTTCTTTTTCGGTGGGGGTCCAAACCAACCCGTCATTTCAGTCACAGTCGTATGGCAGACCCTGTCACTGAAATGATGGGCTGGTTAAAGTGTGCATGTCCTGTTTATACAACATAAGGGTGGGTGGGAGGGCCCAAGGACAATTCCATCTTGCACCTCTTTTTTCTTTCATTTTTCTTTGCGTCATGTGCTGTTTGGGGAGTGTTTTTTGGAAGGGCCATCCTGCGTGACACTGCAGTGCCACTCCTAGATGGGCCAGGTGTTTGTGTCGGCCACTAGGGTGAGGTCGCTTATCTTACTCACACAGCTACCTCATTGCGCCTCTTTTTTTCTTCTTTGCGTCATGTGCTGTTTGGGGAGTGTTTTTTGGAAGGGCCATCCTGCGTGACACTGCAGTGCCACTCCTAGATGGGCCAGGTGTTTGTGTCGGCCACTAGGGTCGCTTAGCTTAGTCATCCAGCGACCTCGGTGCAAATTTTAGGACTAAAAATAATATTGTGAGGTGTGAGGTGTTCAGAATAGACTGAAAATGAGTGGAAATTATGGTTTTTGAGGTTAATAATACTTTGGGATCAAAATGACCCCCAAATTCTATGATTTAAGCTGTTTTTTTAGTGTTTTTTGAAAAAAACACCCAAATCCAAAACACACCCGAATCCGACAAAAAAAATAATAATTTACTTAACGATAATTCTATTTCTCGTAGTCCGTAGTGGATGCTGGGGACTCCGTCAGGACCATGGGGAATAGCGGCTCCGCAGGAGACAGGGCACAAAAATAAAGCTTTAGGATTAGGTGGTGTGTACTGGCTCCTCCCCCTATGACCCTCCTCCAAGCCTCAGTTAGGATACTGTGCCCGGACGAGCGTACACAATAAGGAAGGATATTGAATCCCGGGTAAGACTCATACCAGCCACACCAATCACACCGTATAACTTGTGATCTGAACCCAGTTAACAGTATGACAAATGTAGGAGCCTCTGATCAGACGGCTCACAACAATAACAACCCGAATTTGTTTGTAACAATAACTATGTACAAGTATTGCAGACAATCCGCACTTGGGATGGGCGCCCAGCATCCACTACGGACTACGAGAAATAGAATTATCGGTAAGTAAATTCTTATTTTCTCTAACGTCCTAAGTGGATGCTGGGGACTCCGTCAGGACCATGGGGATTATACCAAAGCTCCCAAACGGGCGGTAGAGTGCGGATGACTCTGCAGCACCGAATGAGAGAACTCAAGGTCCTCCTCAGCCAGGGTATCAAATTTGTAGAATTTTGCAAACGTGTTTGCCCCTGACCAAGTAGCAGCTCGGCAGAGTTGTAATGCCGAGACCCCCCGGGCAGCCGCCCAGGATGAGCCCACTTTCCTTGTGGAATGGGCCTTGACAGATTTAGGTTGTGGCAAGCCTGCCACAGAATGTGCAAGTTGAATTGTGCTACAAATCCAACGAGCAATCGTCTGCTTAGAAGCAGGAGCACCCATCTTGTTGGGTGCATACAATATAAACAGTGAGTCAGACTTTCTGACTCCCGCCGTTCTTGAAATATATATTTTCAATGCCCGGACCACGTCCAACAACTTGGAATCCTCCAAATCGTTAGTAGCCGCAGGCACCACAATAGGCTGGTTCAGGTGAAACGCTGACACCACCTTAGGCAGAAAATGAGGACGCGTCCGCAGTTCTGCCCTGTCCGTATGGAAAATCAGATATGGGCTCTTATATGATAAAGCCGCCAATTCTGATACTCTCCTGGCTGAAGCCAGGGCCAGTAGCATGGTTACTTTCCATGTAAGATACTTCTACTCCACCGATTTGAGCGGCTCAAACCAATGGGATTTGAGAAAATCCAAGACTACATTAAGATCCCACGGTGCCACTGGGGGCACAACCGGGGGCTGTATATGTAGTACTCCTTTTACAAAAGTCTGGACTTCAGGAACTGAAGCCAATTCTTTCTGGAAGAAAATCGACAGGGCCGAAATTTGAACCTTAATGGACCCCAATTTGAGGCCCATAGACAATCCTGTTTGCAGGAAATGTAGGAATCGACCCAGTTGAAATTCCTCCGTGGGGGCCTTCCTGGCCTCACACCACGCAACATATTTCCTCCAAATGCGGTGATAATGTTGTGCAGTCACCTCCTTCCTGGCTTTTACCAGTGTAGGAATGACCTCTTCCGGAATGCCTTTTTCCCTTAGAATTCGGCGTTCAACCGCCATGCCGTCAAACGCAGCCGCGGTAAGTCTTGGAATAGACACGGTCCCTGCTGAAGCAGGTCCCGTCTTAGAGGTAGAGGCCACGGATCCTCCGTGAGCATCTCTTGAAGTTCCGGGTACCAAGTTCTTCTTGGCCAATCCGGAGCCACTAGTATCGTTCTTACTCCCTTTTGCCGTATAATTCTCAGTACTTTTGGTATGAGAGGCAGAGGAGGGAACACATACACTGACTGGAACACCCACGGTGTTACCAGAGCGTCCACAGCTATTGCCTGAGGGTCTCTTGACCTGGCGCAATACCTGTCCAGTTTTTTGTTGAGGAGGGACGCCATCATATCCACCATTGGTTTTTCCCAACGGTTCACAATCATGTGGAAGACTTCTGGATGAAGTCCCCACTCTCCCGGGTGTAGATCGTGTCTGCTGAGGAAGTCTGCTTCCCAGTTGTCCACTCCCAGAATGAATACTGCTGACAGTGCTATCACATGATCTTCCGCCCAGCGAAGAATCCTTGCAGCTTCTGCCATTGCTGTCCTGCTTCTTGTGCCGCCCTGCCTGTTTACGTGGGCGACTGCCGTGATGTTGTCCTACTGGATCAACACCGGCTGACCCTGAAGCAGGGGTTTTGCCAGACTTAGAGCATTGTAAATCGCTCTTAGCTCCAGTATATTTATGTGAAGAGACATCTCCAGGCTTGACCATACTCCCTGGAAGTTTCTTCCCTGTGTGACCGCTCCCCAGCCTCTCAGACTGGCATCCGTGGTCACCAGGACCCAGTCCTGTATGCCGAATCTGCGGCCCTCTAACAGATGAGCACTCTGCAACCACCACAGAAGAGACACCCTTGTCCGTGGCGATAAGGTTATCCGCTGATGCATCTGCAGATGTGATCCGGACCATTTGTCCAGCAGATCCCACTGAAAAGTTCGTGCGTGGAATCTGCCGAATGGAATCGCTTCGTAAGAAGCCACCATCTTTCCCAGGACTCTTGTGCATTGATGCACAGACACTTTCCCTGGTTTTAGGAGGTTCCTGACAAGTTCAGATAACTCCCTGGCTTTCTCCTCCGGAAGAAACACCTTTTTCTGAACCGTGTCCAGAATCATTCCCAGGAACAGCAGACGTGTCGTCGGGGTCAACTGAGATTTTGGAAAATTCAGAATCCACCCGTGTTGTTGCAGCACTAGTCGGGTTAGTGCTACTCCGTCCTCCAGCTGTTCTCTGGACCTTGCCCTTATCAGGAGATCGTCCAAGTAAGGGATAATTAATACGCCTCTTCTTCGCAGAAGAATCATCATTTCGGCCATTACCTTGGTAAAGACCCGAGGTGCCGTGGACAATCCAAACGGCAGCGTCTGAAACTGATAATGACAGTTTTGCACCACGAACCTGAGGTACCCTTGATGTGAAGGGCAAATTAGGACATGCAGGTAAGCATCCTTTATGTCCAGGGACACCATAAAGTCCCCTTCTTCCAGATTCGCTATCACTGCTCTGAGTGACTCCATCTTGAACTTGAATTTTTGTATGTACAGGTTCAAAGATTTCAGATTTAGAATAGGTCTTACCGAGCCGTCCGGCTTCGGTACCACAAATAGCGTGGAGTAATACCCCTTTCCCTGTTGTAGGAGGGGTACCTTGACTATCACCTGCTGAGAAAACAGCTTGTGAATGGCTTCCAATACCGTCGCCCTGTCTGAGGGAGACGCTGGCAAAGCAGACTTTAGGAACCTGCGAGGGGGAGACTTCTCGAATTCCAACCTGTAACCCTGAGATACTACCTGCAGGATCCAGGGGTCCACCTGTGAGCAAGCCCACTGTGCGCTGAAATTCTTGAGTCGACCACCCACCGCTCCTGAGTCCGCTTGTAAGGCCCCAGCGTCATGCTGAGGGCTTTGCAGAACACTGAGAGGGCTTCTGTTCCTGGGCAGGGGCTGCTTGCTGCCCTCTCTTACCCCTTCCTCTGCCCCGAGGCAGATATGACTGTCCTTTTGTCCGCTTGTTCTTATAGGACCGAAAGGACTGCGGCTGAAAAGACGGTGTCTTTTTCTGTTGGGAGGGGGTCTGAGGTAAAAAGGTGGATTTTCCGGCAGTTGCCGTGGCCACCAGATCCGATAGACCGACGCCAAATAATTCCTCCCCTTTATACGGCAATACTTCCATATGTCGTTTGGAATCCGCATCACCTGACCACTGTCGCGTCCATAAACTCCTTCTGGCAGATATGGACATCGCATTTACTCTCGATGCCAGAGTGCAAATATCTCTCTGAGCATCTCGCATATAAAGGAAAGCATCCTTTAATTGCTCTATAGTCAATAAAATACTGTCCCTATCCAGGGTATCAATATTTTCAGTCAGGGAATCCAACCAGATGACCCCAGCACTGCACATCCAGGCTGAGGCGATGGCTGGTCGCAGTATAACACCAGTATGTGTGTATATACTTTTTAGGGTAGTTTCCAGTCTCCTATCAGCTGGATCCCTGAGGGCGGCCGTATCAGGAGACGGTAACGCCACTTGTTTTGATAAGCGTGTGAGCGCCTTATCCACCCTAGGGGGTGTTTCCCAGCGCGCCCTAACCTCTGGCGGGAAAGGGTATAATGCTAATAACTTTTTTGAAATTAGCACTTTTCTATCTGGGTTAACCCACGCTTCATCACATACATCATTTAATTCCTCTGATTCAGGAAAAACTACAGGTAGTTTTTTCACCCCCCACATAATACCCCTTTTTGTGGTACTTGCAGTATCAGAGATATGCAAAGCCTCCTTCATTGCCGTGATCATATAACGTGTGGCCCTACTTGAAAATACGTTTGTTTCATCACCGTCGACACTAGATTCAGTGTCTGTGTCTGGGTCTGTGTCGACCGACTGAGGTAAAGGGCGCTTTACAGCCCCTGACGGTGTCTGAGACGCCTGGGCAGGTACTAACTGGTTTGCCGGCCGTCTCATGTCGTCAACTGATTTTTGTAATGTGCTGACATTATCACGTAATTCCATAAACAAAGCCATCCATTCCGGTGTCGACTCCCTGGGGGGTGACATCACCATTATCGGCAATTGCTCTGCCTCCACACCAACATCGTCCTCATACATGTCGACACACACGTACCGACACACAGCAGACACACAGGGAATGCTCTTATCGAAGACAGGACCCCACTAGCCCTTTGGGGAGACAGAGGGAGAGTTTGCCAGCACACACCCAAGCGCCATAATATATATGGGAACAACCTTATATAAGTGTTGTTCCTTATAGCAGCTTAAATATATCAAAATATCGCCAAAAAATGCCCCCCCTCTCTGTTTTACCCTGTTTCTGTAGTGCAGTGCAGGGGAGAGTCCTGGGAGCCTTCCTCACAGCGGAGCTGAGCAGGAAAATGGCGCTGTGTGCTGAGGAGAATAAGCCCCGCCCCCTATTTCGGCGGGCTTTTCTCCCGGAGTTTTAGATATCTGGCATGGGTTAAATACATACATATAGCCTCAATGGCTATATGTGATGTATTCTTTTGCCATAAAGGTATTAAATATTGCTGCCCAGGGCGCCCCCAGCAGCGCCCTGCACCCTCCGTGACCGCTTGGTGTGAAGTGTGTGACAACAATGGCGCACAGCTGCAGTGCTGTGCGCTACCTTCATGAAGACTGAAGAGCCTTCTGCCGCTTGTTTCCGGACCTTCAATCTTCAGCATCTGTAAGGGGGGTCGGCGGCGCGGCTCCGGGACGAACCCCAGGGTGAGACCTGTGTTCCGACTCCCTCTGGAGCTAATGGTGTCCAGTAGCCTAAGAATCCAATCCATCCTGCACGCAAGTGAGTTGAAATTCTCTCCCCTAAGTCCCTCGATGCAGTGAGCCTGTTGCCAGCAGGACTCACTGAAAATAAAAAACCTAAAAACTTTTTCTAAGCAGCTCTTTAGGAGAGCCACCTAGATTGCACCCTGTTTGGACGGGCACAAAAACCTAACTGAGGCTTGGAGGAGGGTCATAGGGGGAGGAGCCAGTACACACCACCTAATCCTAAAGCTTTATTTTTGTGCCCTGTCTCCTGCGGAGCTGCTATTCCCCATGGTCCTGACGGAGTCCCCAGCATCCACTTAGGACGTTAGAGAAAATTCGGTGAGGTTTTGCCAAAACGCGGTCGAACCCAAAACACGGCCGCGGAACCGAACCCAAAACCAAAACACAAAACCCGAAAAATTTCAAGTGCACATCTCTAGTATTTATTAGAGATGAGCGGGTTCGGTTTCTCTGAATCCGAACCCGCCAGAACTTCATGTTTTTTTTCACGAGTCCGAGCGACTCGGATCTTCCCGCCTTGCTCGGTTAACCCGAGCGCGCCCGAACGTCATCATGACGCTGTCGGATTCTCGCGAGGCTCGGATTCTATCGCGAGACTCGGATTCTATATAAGGAGCCGCGCGTCGCCGCCATTTTCACACGTGCATTGAGATTGATAGGGAGAGGACGTGGCTGGCGTCCTCTCCGTTTAGACACTTGATTTACTAATTTTGGGGAGCATTAGGAGTACTCAGTAGTGTACAGTGCAGAGTTTTGCTGATAGTGACCAGTGACCACCACTTTTATTTATAATCCGTTCTCTGCCTGAAAAAAGCGATACACAGCACACAGTGACTCAGTCACATACATACCATATCTGTGTGCACTGCTCAGGCTCAGGCCAGTGTGCTGCATCATCTATATATATTATATATCTGTCTGACTGCTCAGCTCACACAGCTTATAATTGTGGGGGAGACTGGGGAGCACTACTGCAGTGCCAGTTATAGGTTATAGCAGGAGCCAGGAGTACATAATATTATATTAAAATTAAACAGTGCACACTTTTGCTGCAGGAGTGCCACTGCCAGTGTGACTAGTGACCAGTGACCTGACCACCAGTATATAATATTAGTAGTATACTATCTCTTTATCAACCAGTCTATATTAGCAGCAGACACAGTACAGTGCGGTAGTTCACGGCTGTGGCTACCTCTGTGTCGGCACTCGGCAGCCCGTCCATAATTGTATATACCAGTGACCTAACCGTGGTTTTTTTTTCTTTCTTTATACATACATACTAGTTACGAGTATACTATCTCTTTATCAACCAGTCTATATATTAGCAGCAGACACAGTACAGTGCGGTAGTTCACGGCTGTGGCTACCTCTGTGTCGGCACTCGGCAGCCCGTCCATAATTGTATATACCAGTGACCTAACCGTGGTTTTTTTTTCTTTCTTTATACATACATACTAGTTACGAGTATACTATCTCTTTATCAACCAGTCTATATATTAGCAGCAGACACAGTACAGTGCGGTAGTTCACGGCTGTGGCTACCTCTGTGTCGGCACTCGGCAGCCCGTCCATAATTGTATATACCAGTGACCTAACCGTGGTTTTTTTTTCTTTCTTTATACATACATACATACTAGTTACGAGTATACTATCTCTTTATCAACCAGTCTATATATTAGCAGCAGACACAGTACAGTGCGGTAGTTCACGGCTGTGGCTACCTCTGTGTCGGCACTCGGCAGCCCGTCCATAATTGTATATACCAGTGACCTAACCGTGGTTTTTTTTTCTTTCTTTATACATACATACTAGTTACGAGTATACTATCTCTTTATCAACCAGTCTATATATTAGCAGCAGACACAGTACAGTGCGGTAGTTCACGGCTGTGGCTACCTCTGTGTCGGCACTCGGCAGCCCGTCCATAATTGTATATACCAGTGACCTAACCGTGGTTTTTTTTTCTTTCTTTATACATACATACTAGTTACGAGTATACTATCTCTTTATCAACCAGTCTATATATTAGCAGCAGACACAGTACAGTGCGGTAGTTCACGGCTGTGGCTACCTCTGTGTCGGCACTCGGCAGCCCGTCCATAATTGTATATACCAGTGACCTAACCGTGGTTTTTTTTTCTTTCTTTATACATACATACTAGTTACGAGTATACTATCTCTTTATCAACCAGTCTATATATTAGCAGCAGACACAGTACAGTGCGGTAGTTCACGGCTTTATTCTACCTAAGTTGCCCTCCCACAAGTGTGTACTCCGAAAGAGTGTTTAGTGCCGCCGCTCACCTTGTCAGCAATCGGCGTACGAGGTTACATCCAGAAAATGTGGAGAAGATGATGTTCATTAAAATGAATTATAATCAATTCCTCCGCGGAGACATTGACCAGCAGCAATTGCCTCCACAAAGTACACAGGGAGCTGAGATGGTGGATTCCAGTGGGGACGAATTGATAATCTGTGAGGAGGGGGATGTACACGGTGATATATCGGAGGGTGAAGATGAGGTGGACATCTTGCCTCTGTAGAGCCAGTTTGTGCAAGGAGAGATTAATTGCTTCTTTTTTGGGGGGGGTCCAAACCAACCCGTCATATCAGTCACAGTCGTGTGGCAGACCCTGTCACTGAAATGATGGGTTGGTTAAAGTGTGCATGTCCTGTTTTGTTTATACAACATAAGGGTGGGTGGGAGGGCCCAAGGACAATTCCATCTTGCACCTCTTTTTTCTTTTCTTTTTCTTTGCATCATGTGCTGATTGGGGAGGGTTTTTTGGAAGGGACATCCTGCGTGACACTGCAGTGCCACTCCTAGATGGGCCCGGTGTTTGTGTCGGCCACTAGGGTCGCTAATCTTACTCACACAGTCAGCTACCTCATTGCGCCTCTTTTTTTCTTTGCGTCATGTGCTGTTTGGGGAGGGTTTTTTGGAAGGGACATCCTGCGTGACACTGCAGTGCCACTCCTAGATGGGCCCGGTGTTTGTGTCGGCCACTAGGGTCGCTAATCTTACTCACACAGCTACCTCATTGCGCCTCTTTTTTTCTTTGCGTCATGTGCTGTTTGGGGAGGGTTTTTTGGAAGGGCCATCCTGCGTGACACTGCAGTGCCACTCCTAGATGGGCCCGGTGTTTGTGTCGGCCACTAGGGTCGCTAATCTTACTCACACAGCTACCTCATTGCGCCTCTTTTTTTCTTTGCGTCATGTGCTGTTTGGGGAGGGTTTTTTGGAAGGGCCATCCTGCGTGACACTGCAGTGCCACTCCTAGATGGGCCCGGTGTTTGTGTCGGCCACTAGGGTCGCTAATCTTACTCACACAGCTACCTCATTGCGCCTCTTTTTTTCTTTGCGTCATGTGCTGTTTGGGGAGGGTTTTTTGGAAGGGACATCCTGCGTGACACTGCAGTGCCACTCCTAGATGGGCCCGGTGTTTGTGTCGGCCACTAGGGTCGCTTATCTTACTCACACAGCGACCTCGGTGCAAATTTTAGGACTAAAAATAATATTGTGAGGTGTGAGGTATTCAGAATAGACTGAAAATGAGTGTAAATTATGGTTTTTGAGGTTAATAATACTTTGGGATCAAAATGACCCCCAAATTCTATGATTTAAGCTGTTTTTTAGTGTTTTTGGAAAAAAACACCCGAATCCAAAACACACCCGAATCCGACAAAAATAATTCGGTGAGGTTTTGCCAAAACGCGTTCGAACCCAAAACACGGCCGCGGAACCGAACCCAAAACCAAAACACAAAACCCGAAAAATTTCAGGCGCTCATCTCTAGTATTTATGTGATAGAATTTTCTTTTTTAAACACATGTGCTGAGGATTTGAGGAATGGAATACATTTGGTGTGTGTTGCCGATGAGGCCTTTGCACTCCACATTCACAGCACGAGCTGAACAAGAAGAGTATTTACAATAATGGCCTTACTAGGGCTTGACGTAATGTGGAGAACACGTTTGCCATCAGTACTCGCTTCAGGATATTACAACTATTACAGAAGTGCCAGATGAGACAGTATACCATAGTTACCGACATTCTGGCTGCTCTCTGCGGGAGAGAGCAGCCAGGTCGGCTCAGAGGGCGGGCAGGGGAGGCTGTGACGTTGAGGAGGGGGTGGGCCGGAGGCGGGGTGGGGGCCGAGAAAGGGCGGGGTCACGGTGACGCCTCCTTTAAGCCACGCCCCCGCTCTATAATGCCGCGATCACCGGCATTGCACTGCAGGGGGCGTGGCTATGATGACACGATTCTGCAAGAATCGCGTCATCGACTGCACGGACCGCCCACTTTACACACTAAGTGGGCGGACGGGCAGGGGGGACCCCACGAATCGGGAGACTTGCCTGCTCTTCCGGGGGGCCAGGAGGGTCACCCGATTTTTGGGAGCCTCCCGGCCATTCCGGGAGAGTAGGCAAGTATGCAGTGCACTGAGGACAGCTGAACTTATGTTGCTGCAGCAGGGGATACTCAAAGTCGCCTTGTACATTCAAAACAGGTCACGAGCACCTGACCTCTGCTAGTGGAGCTGAGGCAGTGCCATGGCAGAATGACTCCATACTATAAACGCATGCACAAACATTGCAATAAAAAAAGAAAACAATTAAAGAAAAAAAAATGAGTTTGCACTGTGTGTCTACTTACCTGATCCAGATTCTCAGTTTCCTCTTCTAACAACTCCTCATCGTCAATTGGATGCAATGTGGACGTTGAGGCTTGCTGTGGCTCCTGCTCCAGGATGAACGTCAGTTGATGCAGTACCATAAGCTAGGTTAAGTGACCTCATCTGCCCCCACTCCAGATCATTGGGACTCTTTGGGGGATATTCAATTGTTTGAAAAGTCAGTTAGGTGTCTGTTTTTTGCTATCTAATAGACAGGAAAAAACAGACACCCAACCGACTTTTCAAACATTTGAATTAGAGATGAGCGGGTTCGGTTCGTCGAGATCCGAACCCCCCCGAACTTCAGGTGGTTTACACGGGTCCGAGGCAGCCTCGGTTCTTCCCGCCTTGCTCAGTTAACCCGAACGAGGCAAAACGTCATCATCCCGCTGTCGGATTCTCGCGAGATTCGTATTCCATATAAAGAGCCGTGCGTCGCCGCCATTTTCACTCATGCATTGTAGATTGAGCGGAGAGGACGTGGCTATGTTCTCTTCCTGAAAAGCTCAATATCTGTGCTCAGTGTCAGTGCTGCATTGTGGTGACCAGTATATAGTAGTACAGTACAGTAGCCCATTGCTGTATCTTGCTGCTCCATGTCAGTTCCAGTATCCTCATCAGTGCTCACTCAATATCTGTGCACAGTGTCAGTTCTGCATTGTGGTGACCAGTATATAGTAGTACAGTACAGTAGCCCATTGCTGTATCTTGCTGCTCCGTGTCACTTCTAGTATCCTGAACAGTGCTCAGTGTCACTGGTCAGTGTCAGTGCTGCATTGTGGAGACCAGTATATAGTAGTATAGTACAGTAGTCCAGTGCTGTTCTCACTGCCCAGTGTCAGTTCTAGTATCCTCATCAGTGCTCAGTATCACTG
Source organism: Pseudophryne corroboree (assembly GCF_028390025.1). Lineage (NCBI taxonomy): Eukaryota > Metazoa > Chordata > Amphibia > Anura > Myobatrachidae > Pseudophryne > Pseudophryne corroboree. The sequence goes on from NC_086449.1 coordinate 757,709,888, forward strand.
GTCAGTGTCAGTGCTGCATTGTGGTGACCAGTATATAGTAGTACAGTACAGTAGTCCAGTGCTGTTCTCTCTGCCCAGTGTCAGTTCTAGTATTCTGAACAGTGCTCAATACCTGTGCTCAGTGTCAGTGCTGCATTGTGGTGACCAGTATATAGTAGTATAGTACAGTAGTCCAGTGCTGTTCTCGCTGCCCAATGTCAGTTCTAGTATCCTCATCAGTGCTCAGTATCACTGGTCAATGTCAGTGCTGCATTGTGGTGACCAGTATATAGTAGTACAGTCCAGTAGTCCAGTGTTGTTCTCGCTGCCCAGTGTCAGTTCTAGTATCCTCATCAGTGCTCAGTATCACTGGTCAGTGTCAGTGCTGCATTGTGGTGACCAGTATATAGTAGTACAGTAGAGTAGTCCAGTGCTGTTCTCGCTGCCCAGTGTCAGTTCTAGTATCCTGAACAGTGCTCAATATCTGTGCTCAGTGTCAGTGCTGCATTGTGGTGACCAGTATATAGTAGTACAGTACAGTAGCCCATTGCTGTATCTTGCTGCTCCATGTCACTTCTAGTATCCTGAACAGTGCTCAGTGTCACTGGTCAGTGTCATGTCAGAACAAAATGTTTTGGAGGTTGTGGAGGTGTCTTCCTCAGAGGAGTCTGTACCAGGTACTCAGGATTGCTTTGAGTGGTTTCATCCCATTAGGATGGAGACAGAATGGCTGGATAGCCTAGGAAATAAGATTCCTCATAGTTCATTAGGGCATACTCTGGAAAAAAGCTACGAAGAATGCTCTAGATATGGATCAGTCCATTTCATCTAAGACCCCCTCAGCTCCTGATACACAGGTCTTGCATGCCAACGCGGACATCGATGCCGACACAGGGATCAACACAGAAGTTAGAGGGGGGCACTATGATAGATTGGAATATAAAATTCAGCAATTTATCAATGCCATTAGGGATGTGTTAGAAATACCTACACAAATAGAGGAAAATTATTGTATGCTAATTGCAAAATCATTAGTGACATTGCCGGTTTCGGAAGAGTTGAATACCCTACTTGCAAGATCCTGGTTAAACCCAGAAGAGATTTTTCACATCCCCAATGAAGTACTTAAGACATATCCCTTTCCTGAGGAGGACAGAAGGAGACGGGAGATTCCTCCCATAATGGACATTTCGGTGTCCAGGCCATCAGGGGTAATTACATTACCTGTACCAGGCTCGGCCTCGTTAACGGAGCCGACTGACCGCAAGATAGAGACAACTCTAAAACCCATTTACACGGCTACTGGATCCGCCCTTAGGCCCACTACTGCATGCACTTGGGTAGCTAGGGCTATGTTAAAATGGTCAGACAATTTAATAGAAGACCTTGATACAATCCATAGGGATGATGTTGTCTTGATTCTAGGTCACATAAAGGATTCGGCTAAATTCATGGTGAAAGCCATGAGGGACATTGGGCTGATGAATTCTAGAGCATCCTCCATGGCAGTAGCGGCTCGCAGAGGTCTCTGGATCCGCCAATGGAACGCAGACGTCGAATCCAAGAGGTACCTCCCCTTCGCAGGTGAGACACCGCTTGGGGACACTCTGAATACAAATCCTTCCGCAGCACCACCTGTGAGAAGACGTAACTGCTTCTCTGATGCAGTCCCCTTGGGCTGCCAGATCGAGAAATTCGGGAGGGCCTACTTCTGCACGAGGCTAGGCCATAGAAAGAGCAGAAAGTCTGCACCCTCTACAGGTGCACGGGTTAAGAGGTTGGATTCTACTCCCTTAGCGTCCTCAGCGTCACGCGGAAGGACTCCCATGTGGGGGTCCACTGGGGGGGGGATCTCATCTACATCACTACAGGGGAGCCTTAGTGATTATTATTATATCCCGGGTAATAAAAATTATTTCCCAGGGTTAGAAACTGGATTCAGGAGTTTCCCCCTGGCTGTTTGTTTAATCAGCCCTGCCAATTGTTAGGACAGTGGGTTTGTCCCTGTCATATGAAAAACGTTTTTTTAAAGTGCCATTATGTCTGACACTTCCGTATATGTCCAGTGGTACTGCCATTTGATATAATTCCCGACATTACTGCCATTTAATTCCAGTGATTTTGTCATTTTCTTCCAGTGAGTTGGACCAATAAATAATACCATTGATTAGAATGAATAATTCCTGTGATACTGGCTTTTAATTCTAGAGATTTTTTTATTTTCTTCTAGTGAGTTGGACCAATAATACCATTGATTAGAACGAATAATTCCTGTGATACTGGCTTTTAATTCTAGAGATTTTTTTTATTTTCTTCCAGTGATTTGGACCAATAAATAATACCATTGATTAGAATGAATAATTCCTGCGATATTGAGGCATTTGTGTCGCTTAGCTTAGCCATCCAGCGACCTTGGTGCACCTTTTTTTTTCTTTGCATCATGTGCTGTTTGGGGACTATTTTTTTAAGTGCCATCCTGTCTGACACTGCAGTGCCACTCCTAGATGGGCCAAGTGTTTGTGCCGCCCACTTTAGTCGCTTAGCTTAGTCATCCAGCGACCTCGGTGCAAATTTTAGGACTAAAAATAATATTGTGAGGTGTGAGGTGTTCAGAATAGACTGGAAATGAGTGGAAATTATGGTTATTGAGGTTACTAATACTATAGGATCAAAATTACCCCCAAATTCTATGATTTAAACTGTTTTTGAGGGTTTTTTTTTTTTTAAACACCTGAATCCAAAACGCACCCGAATCCGACAAAAAATCTTAAGGGAGGTTTTGCCAAAACGCGTCCGAATCCAAAACACGGCCGCGGAACTGAATCCAAAACCAAAACACAAAACCCGAAAAATGTCCGGTGCACATCTCTAATTTGTATTCCCCCATTTATATTTCCTTTGTTTTTTCATAAACATGGTCCTCAGATTCTGTATCTATTTCTTGACCGATGCCACGTCTACATCACTATGTTGCCCTCTAATGTAGGTGAGCAGTTCCTGAAATGCCTGATTTGTTTCACTTTGTTTCAATAGTCTTTGCTCTTAACTCGCCATAGGCACTCATTGGCCTTATAGATATCATTAAATCAACTCCAGAAGTCTTGATTTTTTTTTTAACAGGCAGGTCTGTGAACAGAATAAAAAAAAAAACATTGATGGCCAATGGTGTACAGAGGCAGGCCCGGCGCTACCCGCTCAGCAAAGGGATGCAGAGCAGGTAGGCGCCAGGCCAGGAGAGGCGCTGTCTCTGCTCTGCATCCCCGCTGCTGCGCTGGCCTGTTTCCCCCACCTGCTGCTGCTGCCGGCTGCTTTGCCTGTCACACTATATGACAGGCAGCAGCGCCGGCAGCTTGGAGCCTCCTCTCCCCCTCACCTGTGACAGCGGGGTTGGTTGGTTTGGTCCAGGCCGATCAGGGGGCGTGGCTACATGGGAATGGGGGCGGAGCTACACGGGACCAGGCTGCAGCTGCTATGGCCAGCCAGACTGTTAGGTAAGTGAAGAGAAAGAGAGATAGAGTGTGTGTGTGTATATATGTGTGTGTGTATATATGGGTGTGTGTGTGTGTGTGGGGGTTGTTTGTATAAATGCCATTTCTATGAGCATTACATATAAGCGTCACTACTACTATGAGCATTACATATAAGCGTCACTACTACGATGGGCACTACATATAAGCGTCACTACTACTATGGGCATTACATATAAGCGTCACTACCACTATGGGCATTATATATAAGCGTCACTACCACTATGGGCATTACATATAAGCGTCACTACTACTATGGGCATTACATATAAGCGTCACTACCACTATGGGCATTACATATAAGCGTCACTACTACTATGGGCATTACATATAAGCGTCACTACCACTATGGGCATTATATATAAGCGTCACTACCACTATGGGCATTACATATAAGCGTCACTACTACTATGGGCATTACATATAAGCGTCACTACCACTATGGGCATTACATATAAGCGTCACTACTACTATGGGCATTACATATAAGCGTCACTACCACTATGGGCATTATATATAAGCGTCACTACCACTATGGGCATTACATATAAGCGTCACTACTACTATGGGCATTACATATAAGCGTCACTACCACTATGGGCATTATATATAAGCGTCACTACCACTATGGTCATTACATATAAGCATCACCACCACTATGGTCATTACATATAAGCGGCACTACTACTATGCACATTACGTAAAAGCGCCACTGCTACTATGCGCATTACGTGTAAGCGGCACTACTGCTATGGACATTATGTAAAAGCAGCACTACTACTATGGACATTACGTAAAAGTGGCACTACTACTATGGACATTATGTAAAAGCAGCACTGCTACTATGGACATTATGTAAAAGTGGCGCTGCTACTATGGACATTATGTAAAAGCAGCACTGCTACTATGGGCATTATGTAAAAGTGGCACTACTACTATGGACATTATGTAAAAGCAGCACTGCTACTATGGACATTATGTAAAAGTGGCGCTGCTACTATGGACATTATGTAAAAGCAGCACTGCTACTATGGGCATTATGTAAAAGTGGCACTACTACTATGGACATTATGTAAAAGCAGCACTGCTACTATGGACATTATGTAAAAGTGGCACTGCTACTATGCACATTATGTAAAAGTGGCGCTGCTACTATGGACATTATGTAAAAGCAGCACTGCTACTATGGGCATTATGTAAAAGTGGCACTACTACTATGGACATTATGTAAAAGCAGCACTGCTACTGTGGACATTATGTAAAAGCAGCACTGCTACTATGGACATTATGTTAAAGTGGCGCTGCTACTATGGACATTATGTAAAAGCAGCACTGCTACTATGGGCATTATGTAAAAGTGGCACTACTACTATGGACAATATGTAAAAGCAGCGCTGCTACTATGGACATTACGTATAAGCGGTGCTACTACTGTGGGCATTATGTTTAAACGGCGCTACTACTATGGACTTTACGCATAAGAGGCACTACTACAATGGGCATTACATATAAGGGGCGCTAATACTATCGGTGTTACGTATAAGTGGCGCTACTACTATGGACATTACGTATAAGGGGCGCTGCTACTATGGGCATTACGTATACAGGGCGCTACTACTATCTATGGGCATTATGTGTATAAGCGGCACTACTACTTGCTGTGGAATGTGAATACGATTGTGCTACTGTGTGGCGTTAATTGAAATGGGGGTACTTTGTGTGGCCACGCCCATTCCTTGTGAGAACACACCCCCTTTTCAGCACACACTGTCCCTTTATAAAGTGTGGGAGGGAGCAAATTTATAGTTTGCAGGAGGGCGCCGAATACCCTAGCACCGGCCCTGTATACAGGGTGGCACATGGGGGAAAACATTGGTGGGCAGCTGACTTTTCTACTTCCCCAAGTTTAGTTCAAGATACACTTAATGCCTCCATTAGAGCCTACATTAGTGCCCTCAGTACTGCCACACAATGCCCCCAATAGTGCCTTCATTAGTGCACCCAATAGTGCCACACAATGCTTACACACTGAAATATAATGATAACCATCAACGATATTGCCAAAATTGCCATGCATGTTCATTAGATAAAAATTAATGACAACAACACGTGGGAGCACCCATCGTTATCGTTATCATGCATACACACTGGACGATATACACGATAATATCTTTATTGTGCATATCGTCCATTTTTATCTTCTCATGTGTATGCCCCTTAAGGTAAAAAGTAAATAATGTGATGAAAAAAAGTAAATTACTGAATAATTAAGTAAAAGCCAGGCATTACAGCGAGTAAAGACTATATAACGCTAAAAGCCAAAACTCACCTGTACAGGAGGATCACCCTGTGTAACTAGCAATATTGGGAAATACGATAATCTGCGTTCGTTATATATGTAGCACATATCGTATAAACTAGATCTGTATTCCATAGTAATTTAGAAGGCAAAAATAGCTTCCATATATCATGGCGGGGGTTCATTTCACTTTGCTAACTTACAGCTAGTTACCTTGCTTGGCCAGTAAACACTATTGCTCGTATCGGCCAGTGTTATGCTCCAGCACAATATTCTTCTCAATGTCCAACTGTTCTGAAGAGGTGGAGAGTTCTTGATCCACTTTAGCAGTCAGCGTCTCTCGGCCATGGGGAGTGTTCATGTTTCATTAAGCTAGAAGATATCTAAAAAAACAATGTTGCTTCTACAGCGAGTAATAATTCAGCACAGTCTTCCTGTGGCTATAAATTTACATTGGACTTGGTAAACATCCACAGTAGCATTCTACATTGAAAACAAGATATAGAATATATGTGAAATAGCAATGTTGCTTGGAGCTGCTTATTCTCTCAAGACTTGACTACAGATAGGGCTTTCCCCTGGCAAGAGACCTTTTCACACTGTATTGAATTATCACGTATGAGCTGGTGAAACCTCCATCCATTGCCGGAGACTACAATTTATGAACACCCATATTGAATGCTTAAGTCAGAATCCCATGGCAGCTGGTCAATACTATTAAATTCATTATCATAAAAAATTGTGTTTGGAACCCTGGCATATTGATGGTCCTGTTTTGTATTTGTAGTGTTGTAAGGGAATACAAGCTTGCTATTGATTAGTTTACAAATCACTCTTCTTACAATATCTAGTTATAATATACTGCTTGCATGTCTAACCTTGTTTATACGTCAGTGTTAATGTACATGGTCATTCACACTTTTACGAAGTGCAAGACATCAATGATGGAGAAAGTTACATGCTTAGACACAAAGATCTGCTACAAAGAACTATTTACTGACTGGCTGGCGCACTTGCCTCCGATAACCACCACATGATACCTACTTTTCCTCCTGGGGTAAGGGATGGGGGAGATCTGGAGGGGTGGGGGGTACCCGAGAGCATGGTGCCAATGGTGATGTCATCACAGCCCCACCCTATGACGTAATTTTGCAATTTGCAGCACTATGTCATGGGATGGATCCATGATGACTCAATTAGGGATGGCCATCGACCATCGATGATTCAAAATCGTTGATAGCCTATGGCCGATGTTGAATACTTTTACCATTGATGGGGGAGAACTAGATGGTTTCCCGCCAGCGATGGTTCAGTGCTACTGAAATTTTTTTTGCTTTTTTTCTCAAAGTGTCAGGGCACAGAGCTTAGCCCTGCCCCATTATACCCACAAAGCCACTCCCCCGGGCTCTGATTGGCCCACATTTCAATGTACAGTAGTGCAGGGACGACATTGATGGGTTAAACCATCGTCGGAACCCTTCCAGATGTTTTTATCAAAATTATCCATCAATGGTACCATCGATGGTGACCATGGATGGATAAACCACCGATGGCCATCCTTAGACTTGTTTCACTGGAGTAGCAGGCAGGATGCGGGAGGGTTGACTAGTCTCCCAGGATCAGGGAGAACGCCCCTAAAATTGTGAGGGAACCAAGCACCACCTTATGTATCTGCTGATTAAAGAGCTACTAGGCTACATTAACATCAAAGCAAACAGGGGGTTACATAAACTTTAGAATGAACCATGAGGACAGACACTTCCCTGCGAGGCCACGTCCCCTATTTTGGGTGGCACTTGCGGGTCACAAATTCAAGAGCACAGATGTTGGGAGGTAAACTTAAGCGAGAAATTTGGGAGCACCCCCATTTTAAAGAGAGGAGTCTTTCCTTTGTAGTTATTATCTAGTGATAAGTGTGATCACAGGATTATAATCAATTATACTGCAGAAATCATGATGAAGGGCCCAATTCAGATCCGATCGCTCCTCTGCGAGTGAAAACCCGCCCCATGCAAGTCTGCGTACGCCATGCGAAAAGCTCTGCATATGCCTGCCAGCTGCAAATCCATTCGCAACTCAGTCACCATCAAATGATTTTTCCAGTCTGTGCGTAGCCCAGGACCTACTCCTACAGTGCAATAGAATCAGGGTGATCAGGGCCGGAGCTGACGTCACACACCCTCCCTGAAATGATTGGCCACGCCTGAGTTTTTCCTGACACTCCCAGAAAATGGCCAGTCACCATCCCCAAATGCTGGCTTCCTGTCAGTCAACTTGTGTATGGCTAGCGAACAAAAAAGATGCTGGATTCTTTTGCAGTTTGGCCCTGCGCTTGCGTATTACGATACATACGCATGCACAGTCGATCAATAATCGGCCGCCCTGCAAAAAAAAGCACAACAGTGATCAGGTTTGAATCGGGCCCAAAATCCAAGATGTTGGGGTCTAATGCCCAGATTTCCCCATCCTGACTTTGATAAATGCAGGGACACCCTTATTAGATGTGGTAATTTGTCTAGTTTTCAAGTCCATATAGTTTTATGGGCAAGATGTACTAAACAGACATTGTGGTAAACTCCCGTTTACCGCATTTCGGAATGTACTAAGCCCCAGCCGCCAGGTCAGCGCCATGGAAGGGATCGCCAGCTCTCGCTGGCGATACCCTATAGAAGCCTATGAGCTTCTCTCTGCAGCGCTGGTGTGAGGGATCTGATCGGATCCTTCCCAGCATGCCCCGCGCCCACCCCCGTCACTTTGCGCATGCGCACAGTGACTCTTGGGGCCGAAACCCGGAAGTCAGGCAGCCGCTGGGGATCACAGAGGGCAGCTCTTATCGGAAGAGCTGTCCTTCAGAATGCTAATTACATTTGTAAGTACATATGCAATTAGCATTGTGGCGATGGGCAGCGATGTCTATTAGTACATCCCACCCTATGAATCTTGATTTTTACTTTTTTGGAAATATCAAAGCAAAAATCACAAAGTATTTTTTTAAAGAAATATATATTTTGTAATTATAGTATAGGTTGTGAGTTTTATGTGCTTCCAATGAGGTTCTAATGGGCTCTACACATTTAAAGATCCTCCGCCGAGCTGCCCGGCGGCGGATATGGCCGGCGGGTGACCCGGCGGCGGGGGGGGGGGGGCAGTGACGGGGGGAGTGAAGCTACTTCACTCCCCCCGTCACCCGGCTCCATTGAAGTGCAGGCCAATATGGACGAGCTCGTCCATATTGGCCTGCATGCTCAGCCGACGGGGCATCAGGGATGAACGAGCGCGGGGCCGTGCATCGTTCATCGCTGGAGCCTCCACACTCAAAGATATGAACGTTATCTCGTTCAATAATGAACGAGATCGTTCATATCTTTGAGGATTATCGGCCAGTGTGTAGGGCCTATAAGCTGTGTACAGTGGTCATGATTCATGTTTGTAAGGAATTGCGCAGCCTCAACTGTGCAATTCCGTCTAATAAAAATTCATTTCCAGCAGGAGGCTTCTGTAGGAGATGCCTCCTGTTTGCATTAGTGAGGATTCGAGTGCTGAGCCTGAGAACGCAGTCTCGGATCACCATCACGGCCATCAATTGTGATTCGCAATGGTTACAGGAACCGTCATGCCTGCATAAGCTGAAGCTTACTCAGGCTGGCAGTTGGATCCGGGCACCTGGGTCCAAGAAGTCTGTATCCGACGACGCAGACCCTGGATCTGTCACGCCTTCAAAATGGGGGAGACACTCTCTCATTTTGTAGAACAGTGCTGGGTACCGCCCCCCAAATGCCTCATTGTGTCAATCATGCTGTGGCTGGCCGAGGGCTGCGAATCAGGCCCCGGACCAGACTGTCTCACCACTTGAACCTACAGTGGGCACTTCTGACTGATTGTGATGTCATTGCTGTATATGCAGGAACGGGTGTAGAGATCTGGGTGCCTGTATACAATGTCCGGGGATGCATGGACTGGCAGTGGATTTAAGCAATACCCTGGTGAGCCGGGCTGACTCTTGTTGTCCACCCTGGAAATTAACACAATGCAAAAGGTTGCAATTAACAGCAGATTCACAATATAAATCTAAAAGTTCGGGCTCTCATTAATGTAAACATTTTACTTGAAAATTAATAGTTTAATTGGTACAACAGTGTTTACACCCTATTGTCTCCAAAAGGTTCAGTATGATTTACCGATGGACACAATAGCGACGGTCATATTGCCGACAGCCATTGACCTACAGTCAAAATACCAACACGGTCAGAATACCGACATTCATTATACCTACATGTTCAAAATGCCGACATAGTCAGAATACTGACATTTGAAATGCCGCGTGTCAAAATACCGACATGAGCTTTTCTTTTTTGGGGGTGTGAGTGTCGTCATAGGTCGACATGGACACAATCTAAGTGCATTGCGTCTCCTCGCTGCGCTCGCCATGCTTCGGCACAGTGCCTCGCTGCGCTCATCACACTATTATATTCCCCTTCCAGGTCCACTGGGATGGTAAAGTATGAACAAGTCCGTTTTGGGGCAACATTTCCTTTAAAACGCATGTGGCATTTTGACATGTCGGCATTTTAAATGTCGGTATTCTGACTATGCCAACATTTTGAACATGTCGGCATAATGAATGTCGGTATTTTGACTGTGTTAGTATTTTGACTGTCGGTCAATGGGTGTCAGGTTTTTGACCGTTGGTATTGTGTCCGTCGGTAAATCAACTGCTACCCATCTCCAAATACCACTGTGGGACTTTGAACCTGATGGGAAGTTTATAGCGGAAGTATAGTAGACGGTTTGTAATGCCGACCACTGGATGGCCAATGGGGCTTGTTTATCTGGCACGGTTGAAATCCTTTTCTAGGACAGTGCTTTCATTCAAAGTTTTCCACACATCTATTACGCCTGAATAAGCTCCAGACATAAGCGCATTTATAGTGGGTACAAATTGCATTTACTTACCTGACAGTCCATTATTATGGCAATTTCTTGGGAAAATGGAATAATCTAGAAAAAGTCACAGTCTTTGCCATTTTCTACGGCAGCCCCAAGTTTTTGAGGTAGTAGGAGGTCCACATGCCTCTGCAAGAAGGACCCTCCAGTCTTAAGACACCAGGTAAAATGGACATCAGGTGTGTGTACCTCCTAAACTGTGGGAATCTGCACACCCCCCACCTCCCCCGCCAACATCCTCATTTCTGCTACTCAGATGGGGTAATGTTTGAAAACAAACTTTTCTTCTGGAATTTTCCTCTGATATTATACCAGTGATACAATCCTTAGCAAAACTATCACGCATTTAATTACCCTACTATTTTCTGAGCAGTCACAATAACCATGGTAATCTTTGATGATAACAATAGCGCCAATTGTTTGTAATACAATGACTTCCAAGTTTAATATGACATTATCTGTGAACACAAATGAACGAGGTGTAGGACAACAACGGGCACTGGCAGTCATTTCTACAAAACAACATGAAAGTTTCTAAAAGAAGAACAGCAAAAGGTTAAAAAATAAGAAAAAGGCGACTACGGTGAGAGATGAATAGAATACCATTAGCGCAACAAGAGAAGCAAAGCAAAAATAATCAGGGAGATGGGTAATTTGCTTTTATTCCACACATTAGAGACTTTTTCAGAAAGCATTTTGGATGACAGTGAGCCTCTTTAGAAGGGTATTTATGTGGTGGGAACAAAAAAAAATGAGCAAGATCAAAAGAAAACTATGGGGGACCCCATCAGAACTTGGGCTGTAGCCAGAGAAAGTCACCGGTGACTCGTGTTTCACAGGGCCTACTCTGCGCTAGCCACTCAAACAAGACTGACCTGGTTCGGATTATCCCTATTTGGCTGTTTGTTGGATAACACGAGACAGAAACAACAACAGGGCATTTTGTCGGAGCCTGTTATCTGACACTTTGTCCCGCAGCTTTTGCCTGAATCACGAGCATGTCAGCGAGTCATTATTGCAGCCTCTTTTGTGTGTAGTGCTGTTCTTCTGTGCAGCCGAAAATTTCCCGCTGCACTCTTTGTAGAACATCCTGCTGCCTCGTGTCCTACTTACTGCTTTATGTAAAACGGAAAGGAAAAAAAAATAGGCAGTTCCATTTATTAGAAGAAAAATATAGCCCAATTATAGGCGTCATTATGTGCGCTAATATTTGTGCGTTTATGAGGCCCTGTCAATCAGGAGTTAAATTAGGAGAACTGCTGTGCAAGTTAGTTGGAGTGTTTTTTTATTTGTGATTTGAATGGAACAATGGAAAGGTAAAAAGTGTAATTCCAGGCTCAGCACTGCTAATATGTGAGTGCCAGAGGGGTGAAACAGGGGGATCACATGTGAGTGCCAGAGGGGTGAAACAGGGGGTATATATGTGAGAGCCAGAGGGGTGAAACAGGGGGTATACATGTGAGTGCCAGAGGGGTGAAACAGGGGGATCACATGTGAGTGCCAGAGGGGTGAAACAGGGGGTATACATGTGAGTGCCAGAGGGGTGAAACAGGGGTTATAAATGTGAGTGCCAGAGGGGTGAAACAGGGGTTATACATGTGAGTGCCAGAGTGGTGAAACAGGGTGTATACATGTGAGTGCCAGAGGGGTGAAACAGGGGGATCACATGTGAGTGCCAGAGGGGTGAAACAGGTGGTATATATGTGAGAGCCAGAGGGGTGAAACAGGGGGTATACATGTGAGGGCCAGAGGGGTGAAACAGGGGGATCACATGTGAGTGCCAGAGGGGTGAAACAGGGGGTATACATGTGAGTGCCAGAGGGGTGAAACAGGGGGTATACATGTGAGTGCCAGAGGGGTGAAACAGGGGGTATACATGTGAGTGCCAGAGGGGTGAAACAGGGGGTATACATGTGAGTGCCAGAGGGGTGAAACAGGGGTTATACATGTGAGTGCCAGAGGGGTGAAACAGGGGGTATACATGTGAGTGCCAGAGGGGTGAAACAGGGGGTATACATGTGAGTGCCAGAGGGGTGAAACAGGGGGTATACATGTGAGTGCCAGAGTGGGGAAACAGGGGGTATACATGTGAGTGCCAGAGGGGTGAAACAGGGTGTATACATGTGAGTGCCAGAGGGGTGAAACATGGGGGTATTCATGTGAGTGCCAGAGGGGGGAAACAGGGGGTATACATGTGAGTGCCAGAGGGGTGAAACAGGGGGTATACATGTGAGTGCCAGAGGGGGGAAACAGGGGGTATTCATGTGAGTGCCAGAGGGGTGAAATAGGTGGTATACATATAACAACGGTGGAATGTCTAGGTAGATAGTCAATAGGTCGACAACATATGGTCAACATGCAAAGGTCGACAGGTACAAAAGGTCGATGGAGTAAAAAGGATGATATGACAATGGTTGACACTAGTTTTTTTCCCTTGTATATTCCATGTTATGTGACCACCATCAGCACAAATGTGTACCCCTGCGGGCTCGCTGTGCTCGCCACGCTTCGGGCAAGGTGGCTCGCTACGCTTGCCAGAGGTTTTTATTCCCAATAGATGTTCAGGTGGATAATTAATCAAGCACATGTTGGGAAAAAATGTGAAAAACCCCCAAAACATGTGTTGACCTTTTGTGTGTCGACCTTTGAACCTGTCGACCTTAAGCACTGTCTACCTTTTATCTGTCAACCTTTTGTCCTATGCTGGAGGAAGAGAAATGCAGATGCACACTCCTATCACTAAGAACACTGAAAGTAAAAATAATTTACTGTAGAGAAACCCTCACAATTAACATGGAGTATAAGTGAAGTTCTTAGCACACGTTTGCGCAAATATGTTGGCCCATGTATCACATTATATAAATGAAAAAAAAAGGTCTTACCTTAAAGAGCCCTAATCAATATGTGATCTGAAATGTAGAAACCTCTGCCAATGAAAACACCTGAGGGTAAATGGGAGAGGTGCCAATACCAGAGTGAAGGTGCCTTACCTTCAAGTATAATGATATTAAGAGGTGCTATCATGCTGAGTCTTCTAATACTATGCTGGAGGAAGAGAGATGCAGATGCACACTCCTAGCACTAAGAACACTTAGTGCCTAATCCTAACCCTCCCTTTTTAGTACGTAGCCCTAACCCTCCCTCCCACACATGGCCGGCTCTACCATTAGGCAGCTTTAGGCAGCTGCCTAGGGGCGCCAAGCCCTGGAGGGCACCACTGAATTAATTTCATCTAGCAAAAAACTGAAAGACATCTCTGTATGCGGCCTCCTCTTTTTATACTGTGCTTGCCTGCTCCTGCAGGTCTAACCAGGTGCAGCCACCACTATCAGGCTGCATCAAATAGTGCCTCAGCGCTTTCTCTTTGCCGACACGGGTAACATCAAGTCATGTGACGGCACATAGGAGGCAGATGTAACTATGGCACCCCTATGGCGGCACATCATAGCCATAATGCACCTCCTGCAGGAGGGTTGCAGGTTAGGGGGCACCGGGTTGATGCTTTGCCTAGGGTGCAGAGAGACCTTGCACCGGCCCTGCTCCCACAGCTTATCCCTTACCCTGACCCACCGCAGCCTAACCCTAATCTCACCTATACTGCCTAAAATTAACACCCCTGCGGCCTATCCCCTATCAGTCCCGGCATACTTAAGTTCGAGATGCTGATCGTCAGGATTCCGGCATTGTAAGCGGTGTTAGAGTTCTGGCGCCGGTTTTCAGACCAGTGTTGGTAATCTGAAATCAATATTCTGACTATCGGCTTCCCAAACACATCCCATAGATATATCATCCAGATACCTTTGGTACCATAGCATTATAAGACATTGGGACATATTTATTAATAATGGGGATGTGCCCCTGATGTTAAAGATTACTTATTTGCAACAATAAGAAATCTATGATCGCTAGAATGTACATGTGATCACTTTACTTCCTGCTTCTGTCCTCGGCAGCGGCACGGTAGCTATATAAATAGTGCCCACATCATATAATAAGGAAGCAGAAGGCATTTATTATGCCTATCGGAATGTAAAGCTCCAGGATGGGCCAGCATACATTTAGTAGCAGTATTTAAATTATTGCTAGGTTGCAGCTAAGTTATAGAATTTCCCTGTTCTCTGGTCTATCAAGGTGTGTTGGGAATGTTGGAGGAGTGGATTGTTGTTGTTTTATACTGTTGTTTCTAGGACTATTTACCGATGGCCGAGATTCCGGCTGTCATGATCCCAACAGCGGGATCCCGGCCACCAGTATGCCGGCAGCGGGGAAAGCGCTAGAAAGCCCCTTGCAGGCTCGCTGTGCTCACCACGATGTGGGCAATGTGGCTCGCTGTACAGATCCCGGGCAGGGGAGAAGGAGGAGAAGGGAGGGGGACTCGGGAGCCACAGCAGCGCAGTGTAATTGGTGGAGGCGCTGCTGCTGCTGTCCCTCTCCTTCATCATAGGCTGCCCTCCGCCGCTGTGAATGCTGGGAAGCGCATCCCAGCATTCACAGCAGCGGAGGGCAGCCTATGGTGAAGGAGAGGGACAGCAGCAGCAGCAGCGCCTCCATAAATTACACTGCGCTGCTGCGGCTCCCTCCTCCACATCCCTCCTCCTCCCCCCCCCCCCCCATAGCTGGTGCGCTCCTCTCCTCGGCGGCGGCACACACCGGCAGCCAGGCGGCATTTGATGAGTCAGTTTGACTCATTACATGCCGATCTGGCTTTGAGCCCCTCGACAGTGGCGGGGCCCAGTGCAAGGCACTGCTTGCAGTGGTGGTAGTACCGCCACTGTTCTTAATATAAGTGTATAGCAATCCCTTTCCTTCATATTTTCCAGATAGCTTAAACAGCATGTTTTTTTAGGAGTATTGGGCATTGGGTCGACATGCATTAGGTCGACAATCATTAGGTCGACTATTATTGGTCGACAGTGACTAGGTCGACACCTGAAATAGGTTGACACAGCCATTGGGTCGACATCGACACGGAAAAAGGTCTACATGAGGTTTTTTTTACTTTTTTTGGGGTCGTTTTCATCGTAAAGTGACGGGGAACCCCAATTAGTGCACTGTGTCCTCTAGCATGGCTCGCTTCAGGTTACTATTCCCAATCGTAGTCCATGTGGATCGTAAAGTATGAAAAAGTTCAAACAATTAAAAAAAATTAAAAAACGCATGTTGACCTTTTTCCATGTTGACCTAGTGACCATGTCGACCAATAGTGGTCGACCTAATGACCATATCCCTTTTTTGAGATATCTCACCTGTCACAACCACCTCATTAGTTTGGTCTGCTTTGTGGCCAAGCTTAAATAAACCGCCGCGTAGTAAATCTGGGGTTTCTATACTTCTGATGTCAAAAACAGTGACGGTTTTTCGATATTCATTTGTAGTCTGAGTATTGCTGTGGTGTTGTGCCGGGTTTGAGCTTTGTAAATCTGTGGGATACAATTCTGCCAGTAAACCATAGCATAACCACTGGGGGTTCAAACCCACTGTTTAGTAAAATATACCCCATCTCTTTGCATATTTGCATAATGTAAATGGCCTCATTAGCTAAAGCCATCTTTAGATGGTGTTAGCCTATGGCTTACATACGCATAATTATTTTTGGAGAGACAGTCTGAACAAGGAAGTACAGTGATTGCCACTATGACAAGTTTATCCTTTTCCAGAAAGGGCTCTTTTCAGAGCTTTTTTGAAATATAAGTATCCTACCTACATATCTTCTGTACTGATGCCCACAGGGTATTGCCATTCCAAGTGTAAAGATATGTCCCACTGGGGACATTTCGGTGGCCTTTGTTGGAATTGAGCATCGGTTCCTGGTGTCAGAGGAGCAATGGTGGTTTGGTGTGGAGATGTATCCTTCTGGAGACACATGGGCGGTTGGCACTGGCTGCGAGTCAATCGTGCCTTACAGACCAGCAGCTAATCAGAAGTGGCTACAGTGAGCCAATAGCGGTTTGCTGCTTCATCACTCTGCCCACTGCCACCAACTTTGTTTAGCCTGCTCAAGCGGAGAGCAGGAAGTACACTGTCACAGAGGGAGGAAAGTAACCTCCTGAATAAAAAAAAAATAAGAAAGAAGAGCCCTCCAAGGAAGAAGGATGCAGATGAGCAACAACAGCTAGAAGAAGAGAAGAGCAGTTGCTGCTGGGCAAAATTGGTCAGAAGAGGCTAATGCCAAGCCATGTGGCCAGCAGAGGACTTTTGTAAAAAAAAACTTTTGTTGCCCTGGTGAAGCCAGTAGGGAAGGGCTAGCACCGAAGGTACGGCTATGTTTCCGCCAAGGTCGGAAGAGCCAGTAAGTACCCTTTCACAATAAATTTTCCTAAACCACCAGGGCTATCAGGAAGGGAAGCAGTCAGGATCCCGGCTGTCGGTATCCCGGCAGTCAGAATACCGACACCAGAATACCGTCCCTATTCTCAATGCTGACACCGGCATCCAGAATGGGTGTACCATCCCGGTACCAGAATACTGACATCCGAGATCCCGAACGAGGACAGACCGTGGCGCACCACAGGTAAGCCGTAGGGGGTGGGGGGAGGTTAGGTTTAGCTGTGTTGGGGAGGGTTAGGCTGCGTCCCAGGGGGTTAGAGTTAGGCAGCAGGGAGGGGGGGGGTTAGGGTTAGGCTACGGGGAGGGAGGGTTGGGGTTAGGGTTAGGCTGCGGGGAGGGAGGGTTGGGGTTAGGCACCACCCTTGGAGTGTTAGGGTTAGGCTGCGAGGGGGGGGGATTAGGATTAGGCAGCAGGGACACTGGGTTAGACACCTCCAGGGGGTGGTTAGGGTTAGTCACCAAGGGGGGGGGGGGGTTAGGGTTAGGCTGCGGGTAGGAAGGGTTATGGGTTAGGGGGTTGGGGAGAACACCCCTTACTCACCCCTGTTGGCTTCTTCAAAATCGGAATCCCGGCGTTTGTATTTCGAGCGCCGGGATCCCATGTGCCGGAATCTCATACTGGTCCCATCAGGAACTATGCCCATAGGCACAGGCAGGTACTAGACCCTACTGATAAGGCATGGCTGACTGGCTGTAGGAGAAGCACAGAAAGCAGCTTTCTGCTTTGCGCCTCAAAAAGACTTGCGATCTCAGGATGGTGTAACGAGGCTTGTGATGGGAGAAGAGCAGCAACGTCTTATCTTCTTTCCTCCTCCCTGTTTTCCCCGCCCCCTTTACTGACACATGACCACTCAGGGTTGCCTCTGCGGAGAGACGCAGTGATAATTCCCTTCTGTCTATTCAGTATATATATAATTGACAGGAACTGAATGCAATCGATGGTTTGAATCTTCATTTGTTATCACTACTGTGGCTCAGGTGCCAACATTACCGATAATATATATATAAATACACACATAAACGATAATATATAAATTGGCTCAGACTGGTCAGACCAAAGTCCCTATTAAATAACTAGGGCCTGCGATCTTCAGCATTAGTTTGTCTAATGTAGGAGATCATTTTGACATCTCGTAAGTTAGGATTTTCCTGTTGGCGTGATTGGGACGCTCAGCTTAATATCATGCAAACATACTTACTGTTACGTGTGACTTTCTGTGATTCTAGGATGATTCTTTTCTCTAATATCATTTTAACTTCTGTAACAAATGCTAAATCCTTCCTTTTACATTTTTGGTGAGATTGGATGCATTTACACACCTCTCCCAGTGGACTAGTGGGTCTCGTGAGGAACAAGCCTGGTGGTACAGATGGACGTTACACATCCTCTCTATCCTCTTCAGAGGATTCAAACCAACGTCAGCAGACAGCGAAACAGTGAGGTAATCTGTTTTATTAAAGACCTGCAGCTCCCTTTAGGCAGCAGTAAGACTCCAGGGGTAGAGTTTGTTGTGTTGGCAGATCTTAAATGGCAGATCGGTATCTTATCTGATGTTTAAAAGAGAACATCATCAAATGTTAATAATGGCATGAATGTTTTATTGCCCTAGTAAAATTGATGTCCCCCTCTTCAAACGCTGACCATCTTTAAAAGAGTTCATTGGGAACATTGCCAACAGATGGATTGACATAAAGTCCTAATTAGCTTTTTGACTATATAGTGATGACAGCCCAGATCAAGCCATACATAATAATGTTTCCTTTTATACAAAGAAAATCCGTAGTGCCTGAGGCACAGGGTGACAAAGGGACTCCGTAACTGACGCAGGGCTGATAGTGGTGTATCTGGTGTCAGCACCAGGTGATTTGGTCACAAGAAAGTCCCCATTCCCCAGAGTCCCGGGGCAATTATTCCACAGTACGTCAGTGTTTAAACGTGCATGTAGAAGTATTTATAGCTCATTGCAGCTGGCAGAGGTCATCAACTATTATTAACATTTCCAGACATAAATGTAACTCTTGATAATAGAAGAACCTTTGTACTCTTTGCAGGCTTTGCCAGAAGCTAATTACTGACATAATTAGGACTGTTTTAAGGAAGGTTGAGGTTGAATCAAATATTGTGCTTTGTATGACTGAAGCTTTGGTTTCAGACAAGAGCAACTCAAAGCTGGGTTGAGACCTAATCACACTTCCATGGTGTAGTAGTGAAGGAAAAGACTACGTACGATCTGTAAAGTACTGTAGGCCGACACAGCTTTTCATTTTTGCAGAAATGCTTTGTACATAGTAAGGACCATCCCCACATTCTGAATTTAGGAACTGTCACCATGAAAATGCTCTGAGAGACCTTTAGAGGGTCTGGATGGGTATGCCCAATTTGGAAACAGGGACAAACATGACTTCAACTTATACGGGGACATGTGCTGTACTAAGCCTTGGAGAGTGCTAAAGTGGAAAGAGATACAATTAGATACTCAAAGTTATTGTTTGAAAAATGACAGTTAGGAGCAGATTGGCTGGTACTATGGAGGACATTTACTAAGCAGTGATAAGAGCAGAGAAGTGAGCCAGTGGAAAAGTTGCCCCATCAACCAATCAGCAGCTCTGTATCATTTTATAGTATGCAAATTATAGATGTTACTTCAGTGCTGATTGGTTGCCATGGACAACTTTTCCACTAGCTCACTTCTCCGCTCTAATCACTGCTTAGTAAATGTCTCCTTTTATCTCTCTCCACTTTATCACTCTCCAAGACTTAGTACATCTGCCCCATAGTCTACTACCACCTTCATTCCTTTCAACTTTTTTGATTTCCTAGTCTTCTTGAATCCTGATCAGTTTAGCGCCATTTATATCTGTACTAAATTACGAATGTTAGGAGAAATTATGAGGCAAATTCAATCAGTCACTGGTTGAGTTACGTGATCTGTTGCCCTAGGTAAAGTGCCCAGGTCTGTTCAGCTGCAGACCTGCACACAACCCCTTGGCAGCCAGGGAAGCAGTTATGATCCCGGCGGTTGGGATCCCGACATTCGGAGTGCCAACAGAGGCATTCTGGCGATCAGAATCCTGACGGATCCCGAACGTAAGGGTAGGGTTATTTACTAGGGGGAGGATTAGGCTGTGGGGGGGGGGCTTATGGGGGTGCGATTAGGGTTCGGCTTTGGGGAAGGGTGGGTTAGGGTTAAAATACTCACTGAGATCCATTGGGATTTTGAACATCAGGACTGTTAGTCCTCTGACTGTCAGGATCCCGACCGTCGGTATTCTGGTACCATCCAATAGCCCTCATGCAGCAGTCAACACTGGCTTGCACCCTTCTGGCACTTAACCAGTGGAAACTGATCACATGACAGATAATTAAATCTGCCTTTAAGACACTGTTTTCGTGGATAAAAAGGGCGTAAGGCTGCGCACAAACCAGAAAATGCCCCATAAATACACCATAAACTAGACGCATCTAGTTCCCTTCGTGGAGAGGACCTTTGCTGTGCGGTGCGCGATGACGTCATTGCGCACCGCACAGCAAAGGACCTCTCCACGAAGGGAAACTAGACGCGTAACGTCTAGTTCCCTTCACAGCGGGACTAGCAGGGGACACAGCGGGCAGCGGGAGGCACAGCAGTAGCGGATCTTACCATGGTGCGGGCCCTCTAGATGGCGCCTGCGCCCTCCGGAAGGCGGCGCCCTGGGCAAAAGTCCTGCTTGCCTGTGGCAAGATCCGATACTGGGCATAGCTTGCATTGTGCATATGGCTGTAGTTGCTACTCACATGTCCTGAAATTTGCCCCGAGACACAGCTGGCAGTTTACAAAGACCCCTTAGTTTACTTATGCTCTTACTAGTAGAAGCTTATCACTGTAGGGGGAGATTATCTATCAAATGGCGCGACTTAACAGTTCTGTGTGGTGCACAGGGGTCTTCCGATGCACTTGTGGGTGGAGATGCAATATACAGATGGTTGGTACATTGTGCATGTGCAGAACTTGTACTGCGGGCAAGTGATTGCCAGTCTGCAGCCGTTTTGGGCAGGAAGGGATGCAGAACTGGATCACACATGCATGCAGACACCTCCTTCTGCGTTAACACATCACGTTTACACACACACAAAGTTGCAGATGGAGCACAATGGAACTTGGCGTCATAAAAAGCTGCTGCATCGTAGCACTTTGTACGCTGATTCAGACTCAGCAGAGCCAGCCATAGGCATAGGTAAACTAGACAAATGCTTAGGGGCACAAGCAGCTTCTGCTGATCAAAATGATATGCAGCATGCCTATATTCTGTGTGCGACTGCGGCTGTATCAGCATATGAAATGCTACATTACAGTGTATTACTGGAAATCACTGTAACATAGCATTTTGTATGCAGATACAGCCACAGTCGCACACAGAATATAGGCATGCCGCATATAATTTTAATCATCAGAAGCTGACTGGGCATCCTAATCATGTAGCAACGCTAATAAGATGCATTTAAAGCAAAAAAAGGCTACCAACATTAGCAGAGCTGGCCCGGGAGCTGCCAGCTGACTCAAGCCAGCCATCTCCTGCTGCATGGCATATTGAGGCAAGATGTATGAGGACACATCTGTATCCAAGCAGAGGCAGAGGTCACAGTGTTAGCGGCTGTGTGAGTGCTGTGTGCGGGTGGGTTGGTTGTGCAGTAGTGTGTGCATATGTGTAAGGGGCATTATGTGTGTCATGTGTATAAATTAGTGATGAGCGGGTTCGGTTCCTCGGAAACCGAACCCCCCCGAACTTCACCCATTTTACACGGATCCGAGGCATACTCGGATTCTCCCGTATGGCTCGGTTAATCCGAGCGCGCCTGAACGTCATCATCCCGCTGTCGGATTCTCGCGAGATTCAGATTCTATATAAGCAGCCGCGCGTCGCCGCCATTTTCACTCGTGCATTGGAAATGTTAGGGAGAGGACGTGGCTGGCGTCCTCTCCGTTTATTAATAATATTTGTGCTACTGCTTATTGCTTAATTGTGGGGACTGGGGAGCAGCTGTATTATATAGGAGGAGTACAGTGCAGAGTTTTGCTGACCAGTGACCACCAGTATACGTTGTCTGCCTGAAAAACACTCCATATCTGTGCTCAGTGTGCTGCATATATCTGTGCTCACACTGCTTAATTGTGGGGACTGGGGAGCAGCTGTATTATATAGGAGGAGTACAGTGCAGAGATTTGCTGACCAGTGACCACCAGTATACGTTGTCTGCCTGAAAAACACTCCATATCTGTGCTCAGTGTGCTGCATATATCTGTGCTCACACTGCTTAATTGTGGGGACTGGGGAGCAGCTGTATTATATAGGAGGAGTACAGTGCAGAGTTTTGCTGACCAGTGACCACCAGTATACGTTGTCTGCCTGAAAAACACTCCATATCTGTGCTCAGTGTGCTGCATATATCTGTGCTCACACTGCTCAATTGTGGGGACTGGGGAGCAGCTGTATTATATAGGAGGAGTACAGTGCAGAGTTTTGCTGACCAGTGACCACCAGTATACGTTGTCTGCCTGAAAAACACTCCCTATCTGTGCTCAGTGTGCTGCATATATCTGTGCTCACACTGCTTAATTGTGGGGACTGGAGAGCAGCTGTATTATATGGGAGGAGTACAGTGCAGAGTTTTGCTGACCAGTGACCACCAGTATACGTTGTCTGCCTGAAAAACACTCCATATCTGTGCTCAGTGTGCTGCATATATCTGTGCTCACACTGCTTTATTGTGGGGACTAGGGACCACCAGTATATTATATAGGAGGAGTACAGTGCAGAGTTTTGCTGACCAGTGACTACCAGTATATATAGCAGTACGGTACGGAAGGCCACTGCTCTACCTACCTCTGTGTCGTCAAGTATACTATCCATTTAGATTCTATACCTGTGGTGCATTTTAGTTTTGCAGTTTGCGGACAGGGACCACCAGTATATATAGCAGTACGGTACGGAAGGCCACTGCTCTACCTACCTCTGTGTCGTCAAGTATACTATCCATCCATACCTGTGGTGCATTTCAGTTGTGTGCAGTATTATATAGTAGTAGGCCATTGCTATTGATACTGGCATATAATTCCACACATTAAAAAATGGAGAACAAAAATGTGGAGGGTAAAATAGGGAAAGATCAAGATCCACTTCCACCTCGTGCTGAAGCTGCTGCCACTAGTCATGGCCGAGACGATGAAATGCCATCAACGTCGTCTGCCAAGGCCGATGCCCAATGTCATAGTAGAGAGCATGTAAAATCCAAAAAACAAAAGTTCAGTAAAATTACCCAAAAATCAAAATTAAAAGCGTCTGAGGAGAAGCGTAAACTTGCCAATATGCCATTTACGACACGGAGTGGCAAGGAACGGCTGAGGCCCTGTCCTATGTTCATGGCTAGTGGTTCAGCTTCACATGAGGATGGAAGCACTCATCCTCTCGCTAGAAAACTGCAGTGCCACTCCTAGATGGGCCAGGTGTTTGTGTCGGCCACTTGTGTCGCTTAGCTTAGTCACACAGCGACCTTGGTGCGCCACTGCGCCTCTTTTTTTCTTTGCATCATGTGCTGTTTGGGGACTATTTTTTTGAAGTGCCATCCTGTCTGACACTGCAGTGCCACTCCTAGATGGGCCAGGTGTTTGTGTCGGCCACTTGTGTTGCTTAGCTTAGTCACACAGCGACCTTGGTGCACCTCTTTTTTTCTTTGCATCATGTGCTGTTTGGGGACTATTTTTTTGAAGTGCCATCCTGCCTGACACTGCAGTGCCACTCCTAGATGGGCCAGGTGTTTGTGTCGGCCACTTGGGTTGCTTAGCTTAGTCACACAGCTACCTCATTGCACCTCTTTTTTTCTTTGCATCATGTGCTGTTTGGGGACTATTTTTTTGAAGTGCCATCCTGTCTGACACTGCAGTGCCACTCCTAGATGGGCCAGGTGTTTGTGTCGGCCACTTGGGTCGCTTAGCTTAGTCATCCAGCGACCTCGGTGCAAATATTAGGACTAAAAATAATATTGTGAGGTGTGAGGTGTTCAGAATAGACTGGAAATTAGTGGAAATTATAGTTATTGAGGTTAATAATACTATGGGATCAAAATGACCCCCAAATTCTATGATTTAAGCAGTTTTTGAGGGTTTTTTGTAAAAAAAAACAACGAATTTAAAACATACCCGAATCCGACAAAAAATTTTCAGGGAGGTTTTGCCAAAACACGTCCGAATCCAAAACCAAAACACAAAACCCGAAAAATTTCCGGTGCACATCACTAGTATAAATGCATTAATAATGCGCGGCATATGTATAAGGGACATTATGTGTGTCATTATGTGTATAAGGGCATTAAAAATGAGTGACAGAGTTAATTATATTTCCACCGGCCAATAGTAGTTACCAACCTGATATCTCTATCACTGTTGAAAACTCGACTATCTACCCTAGCCCACAAGCTCGCTGCCTAGGTGTCATCCTTGACTCTGATCTGTCCTATGTTCCCCACATTCAATCTCTCAAGATCATGTTACATGCATCTAAAAAACATATCCAAAATACGACCATACCTTACACAAGACACTGCTAAAACTCTAATCCACACTCTCATTATCTCCTGCATTGATTATTGCAATAGTCTCCTAACTGGTCTTCCCAAAACGAGACTCTCACCACTACAATCCATTCTGAATGCAGCGGCGAGGCTTATCTTCCTCACTAGACGTTCATCGTCTGCAGATCCACTCTGTCAGTTCCTCCATTGGTTACCTGTACTCTACCGCATTCAATATAAAATACTTTTACTCACACACAAGGCCATTAACCAAACTACACCAACGTACATCACTTCGCTTATCACAAAATATCTCCCAACCCGACCTCTTCGCTCTTCACAAGACCTGCGTCTCTCATCCACACTCATTACTCGCTCCCACTCACGACTGCAGGACTTTCATCGGGTTGCACACACTCTGTGGAATGCCCTACCATGCACAATAAGACTCTCCTCTAGTCTCCAAACCTTCAAGCGTTCCCTCAAAACTCACCTCTTTAGGCAAGCGTATCAAATTCCAGAACCGCCCACATAACTTTCATAAACCTTCCTATCAAATTGCATCCACTCTGTACAGTCCACACATATCCTCACATGTCTTCTCATTCTATGCAATAGATAGCACCTTTCCTTGTGTACATATGCCTATTTCCCTATAGATTGTAAGCTTGCGAGCAGGGCTTTCCTACCTCTATGACTGTTATCACCCAGTTTGTTATTGTTATTTCAAATTGTAAAGCGCAACGGAATTTGCTGCGCTATATAAGAAACTGTTAATAAATAATAAATAATTATGTGTAAGGGACATTATGTGTGTCATTATGTGTATTAGGGCATTAATAATGGCTGGCAAATGTGTAAGGCACATTATGTTTATAAGGACATTCATTTATTTGATTTTTTTTCAATAAAAATAAATGGTTAATATAAGGACAATAATAATGTGTGTCGTATGTGTAAGGGGCATTACTGTGTGATATTAGGTGTATAAAGGCATTACTGATGTGTGGCATTATGTGTATAAGGTGCTGTACTGTGTGGCGTAACGTATAGAAAGGGCACTACTGTGTAGTGTAAAGTGAATAAAGAGCAATATGGTGTGCTGTAATGTGAATAAGGAGCAATTCAGTGTGATGTAATGTGAATAAAGGGCACTACTGTGAGGAATAACGGACATAAGGTAAAGTAGTACTACAGAGTGATGTAACGTGAAAAAAGGACATTATCGCATGATATAATATAAATAAAGTTGTAGTACTGTGCGGTGTAATTTGACTTGGGGGTACTGTTATGTGGCCATGCCCCTTCCCAGCAAGAACACGTCCTTTGTGTGCACTGTTCCTATTTAGAATAGAAGCAATAAAATAAGGACTGCTATGGGTTAGGGATGATGGTGCTGGGAAAGGGGTGCTGGGTCAGAAGTGGAAATAGCGGCGGTGCTAGGGGACCAGCCAAAGTCTTTGCTAGGGCATCATATTGGTTAGGGCCGGCTCTGCAGCTCAGGGGTCTATATACTAAGCCTTGGATGGAGATAAAGTGGACGAAGATAAAATACCAGCCAATCAGTTCCTAACTGCCATATTACAGGCTGGGTTTGAAAAATGACAGTTAGGAGCTGATTGGCTGGTACTTTATCTCCGTCCAGTTTATCTCCATCCTAGTCTTAGTAAATAGATCTATGACCCTGAGTGTTCAACTGCGATTTAAACACAGTAAAGTTCTCTGGGAGATATAAAGCATTAGCCTGCACATACAGTACATATCAGAGTAACCACTATATCAGAAGGTAGGAAATGCCAGGTACAGTAAGATGTACATCAAATCCAGTTATTCTCGCTGTCGTCAGGTTTGGAGATTCGACTTGGATGCAGTGAACACAGCAGGTGCATCTCAAAGAGCCTGGTAATGGTTATGCTTGGGGGCGAACACGTCATTTTTTTTTTTTTTTACTTTTTCTTTACTTTCTAAGACAGAAGCATGCATGGATCTTACTGTTGACAGTGCATTGAAGTTTTGTTGCTTTTGATGGATCTTAGGGTTAGGCTGCGGTGGGAGGATAGGGCTAGGCTGCGGTTGGAAGTTAGGGCTAGGCTGCAGTGGGAGGTTAGGGTTAGGCTGCGTTGGCAGGTTAGGGCTAGGTTGTAGTGGGAGGTTAGGGATAGGCTGTGGGGGCAGGTTAGGGCTAGGTTGTGGTGGGAGGTTAGGAATAGGCTATGGTGGCAGGTTAGGGTTAGGCTGCAGTGGAAGGTTAGGGCTAGGCTGTGGTGGGAGGTTAAGGCTAGGCTGCGGTGGGAGGTTAGGACTAGACTGCGGTGGGAGGTTAGGGCTAGGCTGTAGTGGGAGGTTAGGGATAGGCTGTGGTGGCAGGTTAGGTCTAGGCTGTGGTGGGAGTTTAGGAATAGGCTATGGTGGCAGGTTAGGTTTAGGCTGCAGTGGACGGTTAGGGTTAGGCTGCAGTGGCAATTTAGGGCTCGGCTGCGGTGGGAGGCTAGGGCTAGGCTGCGGTGGGAGGTTAGGGTTAGGCTGCAGTGGGAGGTTAGGGTTAGACTGCGGTGGCAATTTAGGGTTAGGCTGCGGTGGGAGGTTAGGGTTTGGCTGCGGTGGCAGGTTAGGGCTGGGCTGCAGTGGGAGGTTAAGGCTAGGCTGCGGTGGGAGGACAGGGTTAGGCTGCGGTGAGACGTTAGGATTAAACTGCGGTGGCAGGTTGGGGTTAGACTGCGGTGGCAATTTAGGGCTAGGCTGCGGTGGGAGGTTAGGGTTAGGCTGCAGTGGCAGCTTAGGGTTAGACTGCAAAGGGTGATTTGGGTTATGATGCAGAGGAAGTTAAGGTTAGGCTGCAGTGGCAGGTTAGGCTTAGGTTGAGAGGGGGGTGGTTAGGGTTAGGCACTAGAGAGGGGGTTAGGGTTAGGCTGTGGTGGAAGGTTACAGTTAGGTTGCGAGAGGGGAGGTAGGGTTAGGTGCTAGAGGGAGGGTAAGTCTGTGGTGGGAGGTTAGGGTTTAGGTTGCGAGGGGGTGTAGCAGAGCCGGCCTTAGGCATAGGCAAACTAGGCAATTGCCTAGGGCATCTGGTATGCCTAGGGGCACAAGCAGCTTCTGCTGATTAAAATGATATGCAGCATGCCTATATTCTGTGTGTAGCATTTCGTATGCAGATACAGCCACAGTCGCACAATATATATAGGCATGCTACATATCATTTTAATCAGTAGAAGCTGCTTGTGCATCCTAACCACATAGCAATGCAAATAAGATGCATTTTCATCAAAAATAGGCACCCGACGTTAGCAGAGCTGCTAGTTGACCCACGCCAGGAACTATATGTGTAATTATTTGTATAAGGGCATTAATAATCTGTAACATATGTATAAGAGGCACTATGTGTGTCATTATGTGTATAAGGGCATTAATAATGTGTGGCATTTGTGTAAGGGCCATTATGTGTGTCATTATGTGTATAAGGGTATTACCAATGTGTGGCATTATGTGTATAAGGTGCTCTACTGTGTGGCGTAACGTATAGAAAGGGCACTACTGTGTGGTCTAATGTGAATAAAGAGCAATATGGTGTGGGGTAATGAGAATAAAGAGCAATATGGTGTGGTATAATGTGAATAAGGAGCAATTCAGTATGATGTTATGTGAATGAGGGCACTACTGTGAGAAGTAACGTATATAAGGTAAATTGGTACTACTGTGTGATGTAATGTGAATAAGGGACAATATCATATGATAAATTGTGAATAAAGTTGCACTACTGTGAGGCATAATTTGAATTGGGGGTACTATTGTGTGGCCATGCCCCTTGCCAGCAAAAACACATACCTTTTTGGGCTGTGCGCTGAACGTGCACACTGTTCTTATTTAGATTACAGGGGGTAGGAAAACAAAAAAAGGACTGCTATGGGTGGGGGGTGATGGTGCTGGGAAAGGGGTGCAGGGTCAGAGGCGGAACTAGCGGTGGTGCTAGGGGGCACCAGCCAAAATATTGCCTAGGGCATCATATTGGTTAGGGCCGGCTCTGGGGTGTAGTTAGGGTTAGGCACAAGAGGGAAGGTTAGGGTTAGAGATAGGGGATTGCTGGAGGACCGCAGCTCTAGCCCGGAATTCACGGCCAGGACCCATAAGATGCCGCTTGAGCTGCTGCAGCCACAAGGAGAATGTAAGTCACCGCTGGCCCTCGAAATGAAATGTAAAATGTTGACATTTTCCCACTGTCTACATGATGAATGTCAAAATGAACAATGTTGACATTATGACTGTCAACATATCATACTCAACCCATTTCCTAGTACCTTATCAGTTGTTATGTGGTACCACATACTATAATTGCGCTATTTTGGAAAATAAGCCTAAAACAGTGTACATCTTGTTTACTTCACTTTGGGGGGAATTTGTGTTTGTATACAAAGGCCGATGCTCACACAACGAAGTGATTATCAGCAGACTGCACATGTGCTGCGATCCTGAAAACTTTGTCACAGGGTGGTTAACAGGAAGTGGCCATTTGGAGATGTTAACAGGAAATTTAAGGGGATTGGTTGGGAATACGCAAGTATGTCATGGCCATTTTTGGGGCTGCATGATCGTACATGCAAATACATGGTGCCTGAGTTGCTGCTGTGGCCATTTTATGTAGCCATAGACCAACACTTAGCTTCCATGTTCTCCATAATTGCGCCTAGTCCAGTAATGTGTACGCAATTGCCATTGAGTTTGCGATGAGTCCAGTGGGAGTCTCTATTCATTCCTGGACGCCAGCTCCACTTGCTAACATTAGCAGCTCCGTAGCCTAGAGAATTGCAATTACATTTGCGTACAAACATGAATTGTGGGGCCTATTTACTTAGCCTTGATGGAGATAAAGTGGACGGAGATAAAGTACCAGCCAATCAGCTCCTAACTGCCATGTCACAGGCTGGGTTTGAAAAATGTCAGGAGCTGATTGGCTGGTAGTTTATCTCCTTTCACTTTATCTCCATTCTCCATCCAAGGCTTAGTAAATAGAACCCATAGGGATATATGTCTTTAAAATAGCAAGCTTGTCTCTATGCGGCAAACTGTTTTAGGTGGTCTTAACTAAATACGGCATCAAATCTCAGAGCTGAGGGCAGTGTTTGCTCTGTAATTGATTTTGATAGCTAAAGGAGCTTTTTTTCGTGAGCGGCAACAATCAATACTGTTTGATGAGTTGTTTGATGAGTACATTAGACAGGCAAAAGGCAGCTATTATAGCTCAGAGAATTCTCTGAATGAGTATCTTTTCCTGGGGATGAGACTTTAAGCAAGTCTCCAGGTATGCTGCCCTTTACAGTCCGTATATCCATAAGATAGCATTACCCTGCATCTTAATGGAACTTATCCATTATCATTATTATTTCAAAGATTAAACAGTTAAATAGAGCTGAAGTGATGTAACTTGCTCATTTAGATCTCCACTGTAATAGACAGGTCCTTACTGACTTTCAGACCTACTGTAGACCTGCATTCGGCTGGTCAGAAGTCGGCGTGTGGCTTTCACTGCGCCGGAGCAAAGTAGTCTGACAGCAGGGAGGAAAACAGGGTCAGCTACTGAGGGGGATGAGGGCGCCGCTCAAAGTATTTTACATTTTTGTCATTATTTTTTGTACAGGAGGGGGCGTGGCCACATCTTCTGGATTTAGCCATACTCCTAGTACCCGGGCCCAATGGATGTCCCAGTGGCCCTAAATGCAGATATCAATAAATCAATACATTTTAAAAGTCGTACTAATAATTTCAGCAGTATCCATGGAGTGGGATCCTGCCAGGATCGGTTGGGATCTTGGCAGTCGAAATACAGACGCCGGTATTCCGACACTACTCGGAATGCTGACACCAGCATCCTGAATAGGATCACAAGCCCGGCGCTGGAATCCCGACTGCTGGGATCTCGAACGATTGACTGCCAGATCGTCTGACATGTAAGCCGTCGGGGGGGGAGGTTATGTTTAGGCTTCGGGGGGAGGGTTAGGTTTAGGCACCGCCAGGGAGGGTGAGGGTTAGGCTGGGGGGGGGGTGGGGGGGTTTGGTTTAGGCTGCTGGAGGGGAGTGTTAGGGGGCCATTGGGGGAAGATAAGTATACTTACGTTCCCCTGTTGGGATTCTGAATATCGGGATGCTGCAGTCAGTATTCTGACCGCCAGCATCCCGAACGTCAGCATTTCAATCCCAATCCCATGGAGTGGATGGAGGGGAAGGAATCAGCTTCCTCTCTTCCGATGATCTAAGGGGTATATTTGCTAAAGTAAAGAGTAGGATAAATAGTTGTAAGTGCAAAATGCGACCTACTCTAGATACAAAAGTGTAAGTACAGTATGCGCAGTATGAAAATAAAAAAGGACAATTTCATCTCTACTGTACATGTGAGAAGAAAACTAATATAATGGAGATGCTAAACTAAAGTTGGACATAACCTTTTTTATTCATGAACATATACGGTCATACAAGAACATCTTCTGAACATAATCCCCTTACCATTTGCAAAATATTCAATACAGAAATAACTTGTCAGTTATTTAGGCAACCAATGTAGAGAACGTTTGTACAAAGTGTACATTTATGCTTCCATTTACAGATCATTGATGTGCAAAGTATTATTCTAATGAAGCGGGAACTCAGAATAAGCAACAGTGGTACTCCCACTGATTAGACTATCGCCATTGCCCTTGGCACGACTATATGACATGATATTTTGCCTTTTATAGCCTGTCAACAGCACAAATCTTTTTGCCATTTATATGCATGTTAATAATCCTTCGAAGGTGACTTTTAGTGTGAACAACTGTACAGATATTAAAATTAGCAGGATGAACAAGATTATTTTCTTATGTGCTGCCAATAGCCTGATCCAGCCCTGAAGAAAGATCTGATAG
This sequence comes from Pseudophryne corroboree, assembly GCF_028390025.1. NCBI lineage: Eukaryota > Metazoa > Chordata > Amphibia > Anura > Myobatrachidae > Pseudophryne > Pseudophryne corroboree. The sequence continues at coordinate 757,741,400 of NC_086449.1, forward strand.
CTGAGAAACGGAAAGTTCATAAAGTAAAACTTTTGTGGAAACTCAGACCACATAGCTCTGCAGAGCTGCCAAATTCCATCTATGTCTAACTTTCTTTTTTTTCAGTCAAAGTTACAGGCATCTGAGAGAGAGAGAGAGAGAGTTTTAGCAAGGAATGCTCTAATGGACCATGATATATATTGAGCTGCTTTGGTAGAAATGTAATGATTCAAATTTTAAGAGCCTCTTTTGAACTCTGCTTTTTTCATGTTATACCTGGACTGTACACACTTGGATTACATTTTCTAGAGAACATTAGTGTTACTGTTTATATCTGCTCACACAAGTGAAGGATTTGATAAAAGGGCATAGGAAAGTTGAGGCTCTTCCAAGCAGTGCCGTAACTAGACATTTTAGCGCTGTGTACAAGAAACAGCATCAGCGCCCTCCTCCATATACAGAACAGGTCAGTGTGCGTGCCAAAAATATAGGAGCGTGGCTTCATGGAGAAGGGGCGTGGCCACAAAGTTCCCTTTTGCACATTACGTTAGGCAGAGCTCCATTATAAATACAGTACGGCAGCAGAGTCTCCCTTTTACACATTACGGCAGCAGAGTCTCCTTTTTTACACATTAGGCAGGCAGAGTCCCCCGTTTTTACACATTAGGCAGGCAGAGTTCCCCTTTTTTACACATTACAATAGCAGAGTCCCCCTTTTTACACATTAAGCAAGCAGAGTCCCCCTTTTTTACAAATTAGGCAGGCAGAGACAGGGAGAGCAAGAACAGCACTGACAGGGCCAGGACAGTGTTGACTTGACCAAGATATAGATGTGACTGACTGGTGTCACTGCTGCTGTCCAACTCCAACCTGGGGTGACTTGACTGCTGCTGGGGGCTGGTCTGGACGTGTGGCTTTTGTGTGCGGACTAGTTATAAATATAGAGTGACCTTGTGACCATACTAGTTCAGATGATGGTAGGTTAACACATACTGTATACAGTAATTATGTTTAACAGGATGAATCTCATAAGCATAGCATTTAGACCAGACCATTATGTGTCCATAGTTAAATTACCCACAGACTACACATACCATATATAACAGCAGCACCACTTGTTTCCTTTACTAATTATCTGATTGTGCTGCTGGGTCTGTTCGTGCAGCACACTCTCTGGTGCAGGTGCTCCCCTCTAACTGCCCCCACCACTCCATTGTCACCCCCTTTTACCCCCCTGTGTACCCCAGGCCACTCACCTATGCTGAAAGTCTACTTTTCATCACAGCGTGCTTAATCAGCAGCAGCGCAGGCAAGGCAATTGCTGTGCTGAAGGTGGGGCAGCTCTTGGGCTGAGAAACTCATGGAATTGGCCAGCTCCCTCAGCACCTATTCCGTCACGAACTGTTCACAGTGTGGGCGGCATGACATACACAAAGCTGCCCGCCCCGGCCCACCAAGCAACCAGATCACCAGGAGCCAGCGGATTAGCTGTTCTGAGCCTCATTCAGGCCACCTCGTTAAAGAAAAAATAATCTGTGTCTGCGGGTGGTCCAGTGTACATCCTTCCGGTCCCAGCACATCTGTTTCTTTTCCGCGGCTCTCCTCCATCCGCTGATCCGTCGGATGGCCCAGCTCTGCTGCTGCTCCAGCCTTTCGCGACTTTGCCTGTAACTCAATGACAGGACTGCAGGCGTAACATGTGGATGGCGCAAACAAGCGGGGATGGCGCCTCTCAAGCCCAGCGCAGTCCTGCAATACATACCACCTTTGCTTAGTGCTTGCCCTCAGTGCAGCTCTGCTGGTGATTTCGGCCGGTACTCCGCCCACAGAGCATATGTGCTGTGTGCTAGGCACCGCCCGCACACACCTAGTTACGGCTCTGCTTCCAAGTAAGATATCGTTTGAAAAGTATCCATCTGTTTTAGTGTTTAATTATGGGTCCAGTATATACTGCCCCCCTTCTACCAGACCCTATTTAAATTGGTATCAAACCAATCCCCACCACTACCACCACCTCCACCATTTTTACAATTACCATCAGGGCTGTAGAGAGTCTGGCTTCAGTACTTTTTGGGAGTGTGGCCTAATTGTGGATGTGTGGCCACACCCCCTTACAAAAATGTGATAAAAAGGCATTTGCAGTGCCATGTGTTCTCAAGTGTGTGTGTCTGTGTGTGGTTGGGGACAGGGGGCACTGTGTACCCCTTAGTCGGGGCAGGCTGGGAGTGGGGATAATGTTGGATTTGACACTGCACTTGTTGTCATGTGGCTTCCTCCTCTGGTTGCCGGTCCATGCACATGCTGACCTGGAGAACCTATGGAGCTAACCCGGGTGGTCCTTCCCTCACAACCCTAAAGCCCAGATGACACCACAGCTTGCATTAAAGGAGTACTGAGTCCACCCCGTCTTCTTCAGTAGAGCTCCATAGACCTCTGCTAGTCTATGGATCTAAGCAGAAGTGTATTAAGAGAGGAGGGGACATGTGTGCAGTCTCCGTGTGTGCTCCTCCTCTCATGAGCAGGTCTCTAGGAACATGTAGCCTGTGCCTAGTTCCTGGTGGTTTTTCTCCTGCACATGAGCAAATCGGCTTGAAAGTTGGCAGTCAAATGATTTTCCCAGCGATTGCGCAGTACTGCCAAGTGCCAACACGAAACTATAGAGAGGTGAATATTAAACATTGTTGCAGGCTGTGGGGTGTCGGCCCCTTTGGACCTACCCTGCATCCATTGTAGATACGCCACTTAGCATCCACATGTGAGCTGTAGTGAAATTAAGCCAGTCCAAACATTCTGTTCTTTTCATGGGATACCACTTTGGAAGTGTGCGCAGCATGACAGTACTGGTGTAAAACCGGATTACATCAGTTTTTTGTCTATTATACCTGACCTGCATGTTTTTGTACAAACTAGAGAGTGGAAGCAACATAGAAAAGTATCAGATTGCTGTTTTATGGACTTTTTTTTTATAAATAAACCTGTTGAATTATTCTGGATGTCATTCCTGATCCTGGTTTGAAAGATACCTTGATACGTGGGATTAATCCCCCTCTATAAGTGAGTGGGGTACGTTACTTGTAGTAGCCTCCTTTCTGCCCTACGTCACGTGGGATATAGCATTAAAAGATACCTTTATACATCTGTTCTTACCAATTTTTATGTGAGTTTCGGTACGTCCACGAGTATAGTGGAGTGGTGGCGAGATACTATCCTCATCTTCTATCAAATCTGATCCGGCACTTTAGGCTTTCCCTTTCTGGACACTTACGGGCTGTTCAATCAGTTTTTTTATGCAATACCACCCATGCATGTGTACTGTCTCTTTTTTTCATGTCTAATACCTGGATGTTGTGAGACGATTTAAAGAGTGACTATTCAGAGAAGGACTTCATAACATGTGACGTATATCTATCACTTTATTTGCTTTGTTATTGCCTTTGATCTATCCTCTCATTGTTTTTGTTCATACATCAAGGTGCTCTTGGGGTGGAACCCCTTAATTTTTCTATGGCGGGGCAGATTTTATTAACGGGGAAGGTAAAATACAGGACAACCCCTTTTAACAGAACCTAATTCTGTTGGGGGTATTTGAGAGCTAATGTTGAGAAATTATATCCTAGGCTGATAGGCTATGGAAAGACTTGACCATTTCTCAATCACATTCAGTTTCCTTTGTGAGGACTTGCTGACACGGGTGTTGGAAAGTAAAGGGCCCCATACACTTATACGACATGACGGTCCATCATGTCGTCTAGAATTTCCCTTCAACCTCCCGACAGCCTCCCGGGTGGCAGGATAGTATAAGATACATCGTATGCGGCCCTTTTGCATACGATGTATCTTATACGATCCCAGCCATTCCTGCGGGATCTGACATATCACAAGTGCAGCACTCGTGATATGTTGGATCTAGGGTGATCCGATCCGATGCTCATGGGAACGCGCAACAGCTCAGATCGGGTGTAAAGCACAACGAATATGCCTGATTTCACCCAATATATCAGCCCGAATGCCCGAATTGGGCTGAAATCGGGCCTTATCGTTCTAGTGTATGGGGCCCTTAACAAAGTGAAATTTGTAGACTAAAACTTTGGACTTTGATTTTGTTATTAATAAAATAACTCCTGAAATCTCTCAATGAACATTACATTAAGGGCCTCATTTAACGTTTGAAAGTATGGTAACTTTTTTTGCATAATGTATGAATTTCAGCACTGTGTCTGGCTTTCTGACATTTATTACATCCAACAGTTTGTAACTCATGGGAAACAAAAACACTAAATACTGTACTGTAGCTGCAGTTTTTCAAATCAAAGGCTATTACATCTTACACCAAGGGGTATATTTACTAAGCTCCCGATTTTTACCGAGTTGGTGTTTTTTCATGTCATCTTGGGAATTTACTAAACTCAAATCTCGGCAGTGATGAGGACATTTGTATTTTTTTTGAAGGCAAAGAAAAAAATATGAATGATACACCATCGGTCAAACACGCCTGTTATTTTATACAACTCGGTAATTTACAAAAAATTTGAATTCACAATCACTGCCGGCAATAGCCAAACTCTGCCGTGAAAAAATACAAATCGTAAAAAAAAAGCAGTTTTCAAATAGACCTGCTTTTTTTTACCGTGTTCTGATAGGCATGCACAGATCCGTGCATGTTTATCAGTGGGAAGGGGTGTGAAAGAGTTAAAAATCCTGAAAAAAATTGCATGGGGTCCCCCCTCCTAAGCATAACCAGCCTTGGGCTCTTTGGGCCGGTCCTGGTTGTAAAAATACGGGGGGAAAATTGACAGGGGTTCCCCCATATTTTAACAACCAGCACCGGGCTCTGCGCCTGGTCCTGGTGCAAAAAAAACGGAGGACAAAAGACGTATGGGTCCCCTGTATTTTTAACACCAGCACCGGGCTCCACTAGTTAGAAAGATAATGCCATAGCCGGGGGACACTTTTATATTGGTCCCTGCGGCCCTGGCATTAAATCACCAACTAGTCACCCCTGGCCGGGGTACCCTGGAGGAGTGGGGACCCCTTAAATCAAAGGGTCCCCCCCTCCAGCCACCCAACGACCAGGTCTGAAGCCCGAGTCTGTCGTCGCCCCCCCCCCCCCCCCCCCAATCGAAGGGCGTGGATGGGAGGCTGATAGCCTTTTGTGTAAAAAGAAAATAATATTGTTTTTTGTAGCAGAACTACAAGTCCCAGCAAGCCTCCCCCGCAAGCTGGTACTTGGAGAACCACAAGTACCAGCATGCGGGGGGGAAACGGGTCCGCTGGTACCTGTAAAAAATACCCAAATAAAAACAAAACACACACACACACACACACACACACACACACACACACACACACACACACACACACTGTGATAGTAAAATTTTATTAAACATACATGCACACTTACATACATACATACTTACTTACCTATGTTGACACAAAGCAGTCGGTACTCTTCTCCAGTAGAATCCAGGGGTACCTGTAAATAAAATTATACTTACAAAGAATCCAGTGTAGATCGGTCCTCTTCTTAACAGTTATAATCCAGGGACTTGGTAAAATAAAATAATAGAATTTTTTTTCAGGATTTTTAACACTTTATACCAGAGGTTCCCAAACTGTGTGCCGTGGGTCCCTGGGGTGCCTCGGACACTTGCAGGGGTGCCCTGTGTTGGTGGTCCAGGACCAATTCAAATTATTCATGGTCAATATAATAGGCAAAACCAGTGCTGGTGGCTGCCAGTCATAAAATATGTGGCCAAACAGAAGCAAATCTTGTCCCTCGACACACAACTGACCCTAAGGATGACATATAAATGCGATCTACTTAATGTAATATTTCTTTCTAAATTTCTAAATAAGAAATTTTTGGCCTAAGGGTGCCGTGAAAACAATTCTGATATTCTAGGGCGCCGTGATTCAAAAAGTTTGGAAACCACTGCTTTATACACTTCTTTTAAGGTACACAATGAAGCCCTGCACGGATCTCACAGATCCGGCCGGGATTTATTGTGTTAAGTTCGCAGTGTTTTACTAATCACTCCCGTAAAACACTGCCCGAAATTACGAATGACATCGACATCGGAAAACACGAAAATGCAGAATACAACAGCATAGTAAATTAGGCGTAAAAAATTCAAAAAGTTGCAAATTCACACATTCGATGTCATTCGTATTTAATTTCCCTCCAAATCCCGACAATTACGAGTCTTAGTAAATATACCCCCAAGATGGTGAAGATCTTAGTATTCGAACCCCCCAACTCAGCAACTCCAAATTTAATAGTTTCCCTAATGTTGCGTGTAACTTACTCTAGTGATTACTAAGACAAGACCTACTAAGGTGACATATCGTCCTGTCTTTGAAATGATGGTGCCCCAGTGCATACATGTAAGCTTGGGGAAGATATGGGACTACAAGTGCCCTCCACTATCCCTGGAAAACTTCATATTTTCCACAGTGCAAGGTGTTATTGTCTGATGATCTATGCCTCCCTAGATAAACACACTCATCTAAAATAGACTTTGCGCTAAGTACATTCTAATCATCTGGTTAAAGTAATTTTATCCACAGCCACTTCCACACTGGTATTGTATGCAAAAGATTGGCTATTGGTCAAATTGCTTGTTTTACTGCGTGAAAAGAGATTAACATGACCACGGCACAGAAAAAGGCAACTATTTCTGTAAAATAAGTATCTGCTGAATTTTACAGATAGGAAAAAATAATGAAAACAGTGAATGGCATCATACCAGTTACTTCATTTTAGTGATGTGCACCGGAAATTTTTCAGGTTTTGTGTTTTGGTTTTGGATTCGGTTCTGCGGCCGTGTTTTGGATTCGGACGCGTTTTGGCAAAACCTCCCAGAAATTTTTTTGTCGGATTCGGGTGTGTTTTGGATTCGGGTGTTTTTTTTACAAAAAACCCTCAAAAACAGGTTAAATCATAGAATTTGGGGGTCATTTTGATCCCATAGTATTATTAACCTCAATAACCATAATTTCCACTCATTTCCAGTCTATTCTGAACACCTCACACCTCACAATATTATTTTTAGTCCTAAAATTTGCACCGAGGTCGCTAGATAGCTAAGCTAAGCGACCCAAGTGGCCGACATAAACACCTGGCCAATCTAGGAGTGGCACTGCAGTGTCAGACAGCATGGCAGATTTAAAAAATAGTCCCCAAACAGCACATGATGCAAAGAAAAAAAGAGGTGCAATGAGGTGGCTGTGTGACTAAGCTAAGCGACACAAGTGGCCGACACAAACACCTGGCCCATCTAGGAGTGGCACTGCAGTGTCAGACAGGATGGCAGATTTAAAAAATAGTCCCCAAACAGCATAAGATGCAAGAAAAAAAGAGGTGCAATGAGGTAGCTGTGTGACTAAGCTAAGCGACACAAGTGGCCGACACAAACACCTGGCCCATCTAGGAGTGGCACTGCAGTGTCAGACAGGATGGCAGATTTAAAAAATAGTCCCCAAACAGCACATGATGCAAAGAAAAAAAGAGGTGCACCAAGGTCGCTGGATGGCTAAGCTAAGCTACCCAAGTGGCCAACACAAACACCTGGCCCATCTAGGAGTGGCACTGCAGTGTCAGACAGGATGGCAGATTTAAAAAATAGTCCCCAAACAGCACATGATGCAAAGAAAAAAAGAGGTGCAATGAGGTAGCTGTGTGACTAAGCTAAGCGACACAAGTGGTCGACACAAACACCTGGCCCATCTTGGAGTGGCACTGCAGTGTCAGACAGGATGGCAGATTTAAAAATAGTCCCCAAACAGCACATGATGCAAAGAAAAAGAGGTGCAATGAGGTAGCTGTGTGACTAAGCTAAGCGACACAAGTGGCCGACACAAACACCTGGCCCATCTAGGAGTGGCACTGCAGTTTTCTAGCAAGAGGATGAGTGCTTCCATCCTCATGTGAATCTGAACCACTAGCCATGAACATAGGCCAGGGCCTCAGCCGTTCCTTGCCACTCCGTGTCGTAAATGGCATATTGACAAGTTTATGCTTCTCATCAGATGCTTTTAATTTTGATTTTTGGGTCATTTTACTGAACTTTTGTAGTATACTTGACGACACAGAGATAGAGCAGTGGACTACTATATATGTATACTGGTGGTCACAGCAACATTCTGCACTGTCCCCTCCTACTATATACTGCGCACAACTAAAATGCAGCAAGGTATGGATGCATAGAATACTTGACGACACAGAGGTAGAGCAGTGGACCACTGTACCGTACTGCTATATATATATACTGGTGGTCACAGCAACATTCTGCACTGTCCTCCTACTATATACTGCGCACAACTAAAATGCAGCACAGGTATGGATGCATAGTATACTTGACGACACAGAGGTAGAGCAGTGGACTACTGTACCGTACTGCTATATATATACTGGTGGTCACAGCAACATTCTGCACTGTCCCCTCCTATATACTGCGCACAACTAAAATGCAGCACAGGTATGGATGCATAGTATACTTGACGATACAGAGGTAGAGCAGTGGACAACTGTACCGTACTGCTATATATATATACTGGTGGTCAGCAACATTTTGCACTGTCCTCCTACTATATACTACAATGCAGCACAGATATGGAGCAGAGAACGTAGATATTTTCAGCACACTGAGCACATATATTTGCAGCACACTGAGCACAGATATTTGCAACACACTGAGCACAGATATTTGCAGCACACTGAGCTCAGAAACTGAGAGAACGCTGCACGTCCTCTCGCTATCATCTCCAATGCACGAGTGAAAATGGCGGCGACGCGCGGCTCTTTATATAGAATACGAATCTTGCGAGAATCCAACAGCGGGATGATGACGTTCGGGCGCTCGGGTTAACCGAGCAAGGCGGGAGGATCCGAGGCTGCCTCGGAACAGTGTAAAATAGGTGAAGTTCGGGGGGGGGGGGAATGTTCGGATCCCGAGGAACCGAACCCGCTCATCACTACTTCATTTAATATTATTTTTAAGGCTGCAAAGCTTGATTAGTTATTGGTCCTCAAATTAAGCAAAGGGAAGACAGTTTCAACTTCAAAAATATAACCTCTCAGGATATTGTGTCCACTGTCAGCCACCATGGGCTCTGCCGAGCTCCTGACCAGGAAATAAAGATTGACTATTACAAAATATGGGAATTCTATAGAAAAGTTACAGAGCACTGTAGAAGGCAAGGCAAACATTAATAGTCTTTCTTGTAAGCTTGCCAGGTATGCAAAGCAACACCTACATATTAGTGAATGGACCTGCTGCATACTTGCCTGCTCTTCCGGGATGTCCAGGAGATACTGAATTTCTGAGAGCTCTCCTGGACTCATGCGAGAGTACAGTACAGATGGGTCCAGATTTATCTTGACCTTTAATAGGATTAACTGAGAGTGGGCAGTCGGACTTAATCCCCTGCTGTAATGAGTTAATCCCCTGCTGTATTGTTCTCTGTATTGTATTGCAGCTGAGTACAATAGATGAAGGGTTTATGCTAATAAATCATGTTGTGCCTAGGCGCAGAAAACTAGTCAAGATAACCGTGGACCCATCTGTACGTCTGGATGATGTCCACTTCCCCAGTGAACTGCGAAGGCTAGGGGACTTGTTGACTCAATTTACAGAGAAGCACGCAATTGTGGCCCCTCCTCCCACTGCTCAATGAAGAAGAGCCATCATGATGGAGTTCAGAGCATAACACCACCTGCACTACCCACCTGGTTGGCCTCTTTGAGATCTACCAGAGGGGACAATAATAATGGTGTGGTGCCGCCAGAGTGCCATTTGGGACAAGGACACACACACACCATCTATGTAAACCCCCACCATATACTGCCCTCTATATATACACTGCACCCCCATACCCCTCCGCATAGTGTCCCTTATATACAGGGCACCTACCTCCTCCATATACTGCTCCCGCATTAATATACCGCATACTCTGCACCCCCTCCTCCATAAACTATGCTGCGACCTCTACTTGCCATCTCAGGACTCGGCAACAAGTAGCAGCAGTAACCTGGAAACAGATGCAGGAACCTCCAGCGCTCGGAGCAGAGGCGTATAATTTTATATATTTAGATATAAAAGGCTCACGCTACACCCTCAGCATGACAGAGCCCCAGCTCCCAGCAGCAGGACTTCCAGAAAACCTGCAGATCCTGTGTAAGTAGGGACTGCCCCCCCTATAATCACATCCTGGTGTCCGTCATTTTGATGGGCTTTTAACTAGTAATAACTAGTGATGTGCACCGGAAATTTTTCGGGTTTTGTGTTTTGGTTTTGGGTTCGGTTCCGCGGCCGTGTTTTGGGTTCGAACGCGTTTTGGCAAAACCTCACCGAATTTTTTTTGTCGGATTCGGGTGTGTTTTGGATTCGGGTGTTTTTTTCAAAAAACCCTAAAAACAGCTTAAATCATAGAATTTGGGGGTCATTTTGATCCCATAGTATTATTAACCTCAATAACCATAATTTCCACTCATTTTCAGTCTATTCTGAACACCTCACACCTCACAATATTATTTTTAGTCCTAAAATTTGCACCAAGGTCGCTGGATGGCTAAGCTAAGCGACACAAGTGGCCGACACAAACACCTGGCCCATCTAGGAGTGGCACTGCAGTGTCAGACAGGATGGCCCTTCAAAAAAATACTCCCCAAACAGCACATGACGCCAGAGGCGTCACCAGGTGTGGTGACACCCGGTGCGCACCCCTGATGTACTGCCGCGATCGCGGCAAAAAAGGGGCGTGGCCTTACAGCTAGGGGGCGTGGCTTCGCGGGAATACTGGTATCGTCACTCTGGGGGCGTGCCCAGCATCTCCGGAGATGCTGGGCTTCCCCCAGAGACGGTCTCAGTGTGCTGTCGGCTCCTCTGCTATGACAGGAGCCGGGTGCTGTAGCGGAATTTCACACTGCAGCACCTGGCTCCTGTCACTACGGAGGAGCTGACATTTGGTGTCACCCCCTCCAGGTGTCACACCCGGGTGCGGGCCGCACCCCCCGCACCCGCCTTGTGACGCCACTGCATGACGCAAAGAAAAAAAGAGGCGCAATGAGGTAGCTGTGTGACTAAGCTAAGCGACCCTAGTGGCCGACACAAACACCTGGCCCATCTAGGAGTGGCACTGCAGTGTCACGCAGGATGGCCCTTCAAAAAAATACCCCCCAAACAGCACATGACGCAAAGAAAAAAAGAGGCGCAATGAGGTAGCTGTGTGACTAAGCTAAGCGACCCTAGTGGCCGACACAAACACCTGGCCCATCTAGGAGTGGCACTGCAGTGTCACGCAGGATGGCCCTTCAAAAAAATACTCCCCAAACAGCACATGACGCAAAGAAAAAAAGAGGCGCAATGAGGTAGCTGTGTGACTAAGCTAAGCGACCCTAGTGGCCGACACAAACACCTGGCCCATCTAGGAGTGGCACTGCAGTGTCACGCAGGATGGCCCTTCAAAAAAATACTCCCCAAACAGCACATGACGCAAAGAAAAAAAGAGGCGCAATGAGGTAGCTGTGTGACTAAGCTAAGCGACCCTAGTGGCCGACACAAACACCTGGCCCATCTAGGAGTGGCACTGCAGTGTCACGCAGGATTGCCCTTCAAAAAAATACTCCCCAAACAGCACATGACGCAAAGAAAAAAAGAGGCACAATGAGGTAGCTGTGTGACTAAGCTAAGCGACCCTAGTGGCCGACACAAACACCTGGCCCATCTAGGAGTGGCACTGCAGTGTCACGCAGGATGGCCCTTCAAAAAAATACTCCCCAAACAGCACATGACGCAAAGAAAAAAAGAGGTGCAATGAGGTAGCTGTGTGACTAAGCTCAGCGACCCAAGTGGCCGACACAAACACCTGGCCCATCTAGGAGTGGCACTGCAGTGTCTTGCAGGATGGCCCTTCAAAAAAATACTCCCCAAACAGCACATGACCCTTCAAAAAAATACTCCCCAAACAGCACATGACGGAAAGAAAAATGAAAGAAAAAAGAGGTGCAAGATGGAATTGTCCTTGGGCCCTCCCACCCACCCTTATGTTGTATAAACAGGACATGCACACTTTAACAAACCCATCATTTCAGCGACAGGGTCTGCCACACGACTGTGACTGAAATGACTGGTTGGTTTGGGCCCCCACCAAAAAAGAAGCAATCAATCTCTCCTTGCACAAACTGGCTCTACAGAGGCAAGATGTCCACCTCATCATCATCGTCCGATTCATCACCCCTTTCACTGTGTACAGCCCCCTCCTCACAGATTATTAATTCGTCCCCACTGGAATCCACCATCTCAGGTTCCCGTGTACTTTCTGGAGGCAATTGCTGCTGGTGAATGTCTCCATGGAGGAATTGATTATAATTCATTTTAATGAACATCATCTTCTCCACATTTTCTGGAAGTAACCTCGTACGCCGATTGCTGACAAGGTGAGCGGCGGCACTAAACACTCTTTCGGAGTACACACTGGAGGCAGGGCAACTTAGGTAGAATAAAGCCAGTTTCTGCAAGGGCCTCCACGACGACTGACGACACAGAGGTAGGTACAGCCGTGGCCTACCGTACTGCTATATATATATATATAATATACTGTATAATAATAACGGACCTGGTGGACACTGTCAGCAGACTGCTAAACTAGTATGAAGAAAAAAAAAGCCACCACAGGTATACAATGTAGATGGATGGATAGTGTAGTATTATATTACTTATGGACGACGACTGACGACACAGAGGTAGGTACAGCCGTGGCCTACCGTACTGCTATATATATATATATATATAATATACTGTATAATAATAACGGACCTGGTAGACACTGTCAGCAGACTGCTAAACTAGTATGAAGAAAAAAAAAGCCACCACAGGTATACAATGTAGATGGATGGATAGTATAGTATTATATTACTTATGGACGACGACTGACGACACAGAGGTAGGTACAGCCGTGGCCTACCATACTGCTATATATATATATATAATATACTGTATAATAATAACGGACCTGGTGGACACTGTCAGCAGACTGCTAAACTAGTATGAAGAAAAAAAAAGCCACCACAGGTATACAATGTAGATGGATGGATAGTATAGTATTATATTACTTATGGACGACGACTGACGACACAGAGGTAGGTACAGCCGTGGCCTACCGTACTGCTATATATATATAATATACTGTATAATAATAACGGACCTGGTGGACACTGTCAGCAGACTGCTAAACTAGTATGAAGAAAAAAAAAGCCACCACAGGTATACAATGTAGATGGATGGATAGTATAGTATTATATTACTTATGGACGATGACTGACGACACAGAGGTAGGTACAGCCGTGGCCTACCGTACTGCTATATATATATATATAATATACTGTATAATAATAACGGACCTGGTGGACACTGTCAGCAGACTGCTAAACTAGTATGAAGAAAAAAAAAGCCACCACAGGTATACAATGTAGATGGATGGATAGTATAGTATTATATTACTTATGGACGACGACTGACGACACAGAGGTAGGTACAGCCGTGGCCTTCCGTACTGCTATAAATATATATAATATACTGTGTAATAATAACGGACCTGGTGGACACTGTCAGCAGACTGCTAAACTAGTATGAAGAAAAAAAAAGCCACCACAGGAGTGTTTTTCAGGCAGACAAACGTATACTGGACTGGTGGTCACTGTCAGCAAAACTGTGCACTGTACTCCTGCTATAACTGCTCCCCAGTCCCCACAATTAGGCAGTGTGAGCAGTGCACTCAGCACAGATATATCATGCAGCAGTGCAGCACACTGAGCACAGATATGGTGGAGCGTTTTTTTCAGGCAGAGAAACAACGGATTAAACTGGTGGTATTATAATCAAACTGTACTCCCTAACAGCTGCTCCCCGTCCCCAATCCTCCCCACAATTATAACTAAGTCACTCTTTTCTACTATAACGGAGAGGACGCCAGCCACGTCCTCTCCCTATCAATCTCAATGCACGTGTGAAAATGGCGGTGACGCTCGGCTGCTTATATAGAATCCGAGTCTCGCGAGAATCCGACAGCGGGATGATGACGTTCGGGCGCGCTCGGTTTACCCGAGCAACACGGGAGAATCCGAGCACGGCTCGGACCCGTGTAAAAAGGCTGAAGTTCGGGGGGGGGTTCGGTTTCCGAGAAACAGAACCCGCTCATCACTAGTAATAACATAGAAGGATGTATTAGATAAAGTATATCATATGCTATCAGAATTACGAATGTACATACACTAGTATACTGTAGGTCGCTGTCAACTCGAAATATAGCCCAGAGAGAGCTGTACAGCAAAACTGTACCTGAACTGTGTGTTTATTTCCCCTTAATTAAACATTTTAATGAAACGTTTGTATTTCACACGGTTAATGAAGTCAGCTGCAGAGGCCTCTCTGGAAGAAAGCAATATTATAATGACTGAAGATGTCAGTCCTGCCAACTTCCTTTCTCAGTGATTGATAACCATATGTTAATTGCCATTACCCGTCTACCTATGCTAACTCTTCAGCCAGAATCATGAATCTGACAAAACAGCATAGATACAAAATTGCTTGTTCCACATTACTACAAACAATTAAAAGATGTTAATCAAGAGACTGGTAAACAGAACGATATTTTTAAAAAGTTTCTTGGAATGACTTCTCCGAAGTCTCCTGTCCAACACTCCCAAAAAAAAAACCATGAAGAAAAGAGAAACTACAAACACTTCTCTACCCGCGTTTCATAACATAACCCATAGTGCTGTGTAACTTGGGCTTTTCCTGACAGCGAACAACGCAGTCGGCAGTGACAACGTAATGACACACACACAGAACATACAGTGCCTGCCTCAGGCAAGCAAAGAATTTGCAGGGTAAAAACTAGTAAATCAGTATTCTGTAAATCCAAGTTTCACTGCGTCTGAGGCACACACAATACGAGCTTCACCGTGTGAGGTATGTAGGGACCGTGCCAGAAATAAGGATAATGATCTACAATCACATGACTTACAACTGTGGATTTATAGAATGTACATGACTGAGGAATACTCATTGTAATAATGAGACTTTCTTAAAGGTCACATAACAGTTACATTGCACTGTGTAAAATAAGTATTACTTGCATTATAAGTAAAATATGTGTATTAGGGGAATTTCTAAGGGACATTTATGAATATCAAACAGTGCACAGCCAGAGTCGGACTGGGGCATGAAGGGCCCACCGGGGAAATGCATTGGTAGGGGCCCATGTTTACGGGTGTGGCCAGTTGCCACAGAGACTTGGCTAACCATTAGAGAGTGCATGGTCTGGGCCCCTTGGTAAATAATACATATATACTGTAGTAAATACCGCTAGTGCATGCATGATAATTAATAACAGAAATGCTCTGTAGAAAATAAACCATAGTTGTCACAACTGAGGGCTGAGGCTGACTGAGGAAAGCCTCAATTGCAGGGAAGTGCAGTCAGGGGAGGTCATTTATCATTAAAATAATATAAAGAAGATACTTATGACACATATTCTGTGTCATAAGTATCTGCTTTATATTAATCTAATCACATTCCCTGCCTATATGTGTTTGGGAGGCACCGATCGTAGTGCCTCCCGGTCAGAATGGGAAAGGTATGGGAGCGGGCGCGGGTGGGGCCTAGCAATGGGCATTAAAAGCCCATTGAAAATACATTAGAGGTGCCGCTTTCACACAGGGACGTGCTTTCAACCCATGAAAGCACGCCCCTGTCAGTGAGGCCACAGTGATTGGCCAGCGGATCCGTCACTGGATCAGCTGTCAATCACTGTGTGGGCGTGGCGGAGGTGCAGGCGTCGGCGGTGCAGAGTTTTGCAGCGGACCGGTACCAATTTCAAAAATGGCGCCTCAGCGTCATTTTTGAAATTCAAGATGGCCGCCGCGAGCCAATCACTGTTGCTGCATCATCGCCCCGCCCCCTCCGGCTGACTTATATAAGTCAGCGCGAGGGAGCGGCTGTCAGTCCGACGGCGGAGAAGGAGCAGTGAAGAGCTCCTGAAGGCAGAAGACACCGGAAGCCCTGGGGAGGCGGCGGCCATGCAAAAGAGCTTAAAGGCCACCACCCCCAGGTGAAGACCATGTCAAATAAACTTTTTTTTTTTTTCTTTAAAGACAGTGTGGTGTTTTTATTTTAATATTTTCTTTGCAGGTGGACTACAGGTGCCAGCGGGCCATTTATGTCCAGTCATGCTGGCACTTGTCGTTCTCCAAGTGCCATCATGCTCAGGCAGGCCTGCTGGGACCTGTAGGCCACCTGTAAATAACAATATTAACAATGAACCCCGCACCCACCGCCACCAGTGGTGCGGGGCATAGCACTGGGCTATCAGCCCAGTGCTGGTTGTTGCTCGGGAGGGGGACCCCATTTTGATTTTTTGGTGTCCCCACTTCCGAGGAATTCCAGCCCTGGGCTGATTAGTTTGGGGGTGCAGATTAATGCTATGGCAGGGGGACCCCATACCGAGTGTCTCCCCTGCTATGGCATTATCCCCCCTGGCCGGTTCTGCCTGGTGCTGGTTTTACCAATGTATGGGGGGGGGGGGGGCTATACTTTATTTTTCCCCGCCCACTCTATTTGTTGGGGTAGATTGTTAGCTGCTTGTGCCTCCGCAGCCACTGACCTCACCGCACGCCACTGCTCAGTTGTAGGGGCTGGCGTGTAGGTGAAGCTTGGAGGGGAGATTAGGTTCCTAGACATGCAGTATGATTATAGCACCATGAGCCCGAAGGCGTGACCACAACAACGGAGTAAAATTCTAAACAGTTTATTGAACACTCAGTATAACTCTTGGCAAAGAGATAGCGTCAACAGAGAGTGCAGAATAAAAATGCAGTACAGTTCCTGAGTATGCAATTGGTAATTGAGACTGTGGCTATGCAGAACAAGATCACAAAGTCCTTTACTAGAATCCGGATTTGGAAAGTCCGTGGCCACAGCTAACCGCTGCAAAGAGGAACAACAAGTACTGCACAGTAGATGGTAACAGGAGACTGGAATAGGCACTGATACACTGAGGTTGAAATATTGTAGACAGAATCGCCAGAGACTAATGGACGGAACCGATGTGAGGAAAGCTGTGCTTGAACTCACCACTAGAGCAACAGTTTGAAGGTGAGCAGCGATGGATACTGTGGTCCGATGTTGTGTGGCATGAAATGCTGGGCGATACAGGAATACCGCTGGGGATGAGATGAAGCACCGCTGAAGACAGATGGTAACACCCAACACTGCTGGAAGCGATGGAACGCTGGAAGATAGTGACAAATGTACCTTGAAGCTAGAGAGCGATGCAGTAGTGCAGAGCGATATAGGAATACCGCTGAGGACAGATGGTAACACCCAACACTGCTGGAAGCGATGGAACGCTGGAAGATAGTGACAAATGTACCTTGAAGCTAGAGAGCGATGCAGTAGTGCAGAGCGATATAGGAATACCGCTGAGGACAGATGGTAACACCCAACACTGCTGGAAACTGGAAGCGATGGAACGCTGGAAGCTGGAAGCCAGTGGCGAATGTACCTTTGAAGCTTGGGAGCGATGCAGTAGTGCAGAGTGATATACTGTATGAATACCGCTGTGGGTGGTATGTAGCAGCACTGTAGGCAGATGGTAAGATCAATCACTGCTGGAAGCTGAGAGTGATGTGGACGACACGCTGAAGCTGGAAGCCAGTGACATTTTACCACAGAAGCTAGAGTGCGATGCTGTTAATCACTGGAAACAATAAGGATGCCAGGATAACGCTGGAAGATGGAGGCAGAGTAGAACCTGCGCTGGAAGCAGGGCCGGTTCTACACCTTGTGGCGCCCAGTGCGAAAGTTTCCACTGGCGCCCCCCCCGCGGCAAAACAGGGGCGTGGCTTCATAGGGGAGGGTCGTGGCCACAGTTATGCCACCAGTAGCTGTGTCCCCAGATTTGCCCCAAGTAGTTGTGCCCCCCAGTAGATTTGCCCCCTGTAGATGTGCCCCCATGTAGATGTGCCCCCAGTAGCTGTTTCCCCTGTAGCAGTGCCCCTTGTAGCAATGCCCCCTGCATGTGCCCCTTGTAGATGTGCCCTCAGTAGTAGTGCCCCTTGTAGCTGTGCTCCCAGTAGTAGTGCCCCCAGTATGTGTCCCCTGTAGCTGCTTTGAAACCCTAAAAGAAAAATCACAATACTTACCAGCCTTGCTCCTGCTTCCGGACCTCTGCTGCTGCTGTCTCCGGGCGCCGGCTCCTCTCTAAGGGAGAGACGTCATAACGTCTCTCCCATAGCAGCGCCACACTGACACTAGGGTCAATTTTGACCTCTAGCGTGAGTCAGCGACGCCAGCTGCAGCGGGCGCACACGGCGCTCGCTGCAGCCGGGAGCTGGGGAGAGGGGAAGGAGGGAGGATAATAGTAGCGGCTCTTGCCATGGCGGTGCCCTCAGGGTAGCGGCGCCCCAGGCAAAAAGCCTGCTTGCCCATGGCAAGAGCCGCTACTGGCTGGAAGCCAGTATCAGGATTGCTGTAGAAAGTCAGGAAGCAGGCCTGGAATACTGCAAGAGTCAGACTGCACCGCAAGATGGTCATTAGTGTCGGTCTCTTGGAGAAGCTGAATCACAGGAGCTGGAATCCCTGGAAAGTCAAGCTGAGCATTCACCAAACAGGAGACACATGTATGCAGGATTGACAACCAAAGCACTGACAATTATCCAGCCCTGGAGCAGGATATTTATCCCAGCTGGTAAGCAGGGATTGGCTGGATAATTACACAGAGTCCAGACTGCAGCGGATAGGCTGAGAACAACATGTGATGCAAAACAAACATGGCTGCACCCATGTTTGAAACTGGAGGGAAAGTCTGTTTGTATTCCACGTGTGAGAATCGGCAGTAATGGCGGCGGAGGCCGCAGAGGGCAGGAGACGCTATACTTTAAACAGAAGCACCTGGAGATTTAGATATGCTGCACGCTGCCCGCAGACTGCGCTGGTGGAATCCGGGTCTGGAGCGCCGGGCCAGTCTCAGAAGGCACTTAGCAGATAAATAATGGGGGCTGATAACCCGGATCGTGATAATAGTCCTGTGCAGTATAAGCATACTTGCCTACCCTCCCGGAATGGCCGGGAGGCTCCCGAAAATCGGGTGACCCTCCCGGCCCCCCGGAAAGGTGGGCAAGCCTCCCGCTCTCCCCCTCGGCCGCCCGCAGCAGAGAACGTGCGGGCGGCCCGAGGGGGTCCGATGACGCGATTCGCGCTGAATCGCGTCATCGTAGCTCCGCCCCCCGCTATGCAGCGCCTCGTTTCTCGGCACAGCACAGCGGGGGGCGGAGTCACGGTGACGCGAGCGCGAAGCCATGCCCCCGGACCGCCCATTCTACTGCCGGCCACGCCTCCGAACCGGCTCTCCTAATGCCGGCCACGCCCCCCATACACCTACAACGCTGCCTCCTCCCGGAGGAGGAGGCAGCAAAGTACGTAAGTATGAGTATAAGGTAACATATATATTAATGAGTAATTCAAGTGCACAGTCTGGAACCTGAGCCCTAGAGAAAGAGGTGGGCCCCCAGGTGGGGGTCCCACCGGTGGTTTCCCCTGCTGGCCAGTCCAAGTCTGTGCATAGCTGTCACGCATCTCTTGCGCATATTCAGTAATTAGTGCATTTCCACGGTTCCGGAATGAATGGTCGACAATGTAAAGGTCGACAGTCAGGTTGACCACTGTTGATCGACATATGAACATGGTCGAAGCGTGAAAGGTCTACACATGAAAAAGTCGACATGGTTTTTTGAACTGTTTTTGGTGTAATCTTTTCCGTAACATGACCAGGAACCCCAATTAGTGTACCGCGTCCCCTTGCATGGCTCGCTTTGCTCGGGTTACTATTCCCAATCGTAGTCCACGTGGATGGTAAAGTATGAAAAAGTTACAAATCTATTTAAAAAAAAAAAAGCCATGTCAACCTTTGCATGTGTCGACCCTCCATCTGGTGGGCATTTCATGTGTCGACCCTTCACGTGTCGACCATTTCATGTGACAACCATTTTGCCATGTCGACCATGTCAATGTCGACCAATAGTGGTCGACCTAATGAGTGTCGACCTTAACATTGCCAACCATCTGAATGGATACCCATTTCCAGGACTATGGAACTATCAGTTGGTGCCTATTTTTGTGGTTCTGTGTATACGACTGAAAATGCAAAGGATGGAAATTGTAAAAACCATTTTATACCACCCCCGTTTAATACAAAGTATCAGCCTTGCTTACCACCAGGTATAAGGCCTGATTCACAGTCGCGTGCAATCCACAACGAACACCAATATTCACGTAGTGGAGTGATTTATGGCAGCTGTACATGCACAGAAATGTCTGGAATCTTCTACGGTGCATGTGTCTATGCACAAAGTGCTGTTGCGATCGGGACAGACTGGGGGGGTCATTCCGAGTTGTTCGCTCGCTAGCTGCTTTTAGCAGCATTGCACACGATAAAGCCGCCGCCCTCTGGGAGTGTATCTTAGCATAGCAGAATTACGAACGAAGATTAGCAGAATTGCGAATAGAAATTTCTTAGCAGTTTCTGAGTAGCTCCAGACTTACTCAGCCATTGCGATCAGTTCAGTCAGTTTCGTTCCTGGTTTGACGTCACAAACACACCTAGTGTTTGCCCCGTTTCTCCAGCCACTCCTGCGTTTTGCAACTCGAACGCCTGCGTTTTTCCGCACACTCCCATAAAACGTCCAGTTTCCGCCCAGAAACACCCACTTCCTGTCAATCACACTACGATCAGCACAGCGATGAAAAAGCTTTGTTATGCCGTGGGTAAATACCTAACTTTTGTGTAAAATAACTAAGCGCATGCGCTCTGCAAACCTTGTACATGCGCAGTAAGCGACTAATCGCAGTATAGCGAAAATCGGCAACGAGCGAACAACTCGGAATGACCCCCTGTATCAGAAATGTTGCGGAGTGTGATGTGTGGTGACTGGGAGGTGGCTAGGAAATGCCATTCAGTTCAAAGGGCGTATTATGGGAGTGTCGGGGCGTGGCAATGCAAGCAGCTGCACTCTCAGAAGCACACCAGCAGGTCTAGGAGCAGTTGCATTGCAAGGCGGGTGCGGACAGCACCCGGGTGTCACCAGCCGAGGGGTGACACCAAAATGCTGGCTCCTGCCCAGTGACAGGAACCGGGTGCTGCACTGTAACATTACGTGCAGCAACCCGTCTCCTGTCACCCTATAGAAGCCTCATACAATATGAAATGCCTTTACTGTACCTTTTTTTTTGTACTATTTATCATTATTTACTATACTGCAACTTTTTAAGCTACTGCAGCTAAATAGCAGATTTTTATTTTATTGCATTGGTCTTACTTTGTTATCATTGATAGTTTTAATGAGGTTCTATGAAGAAGATACACACGTAAAAAAACAACAACACTTTCATAAATGTCATAAAGAAAAGGTTCATCATATATCCCAAACTGTAACCAGAAAAGAACGCAAATGAAAGGAGTCTACAGGAAAATTGCTCCTGGAATAAAAACACTGGGGGTCATTCAGATCTGATCGCTGCTGTGCGTTTTCGATCAGATAAGAACTGCGCATGCATATGTACTGCACTGCGCCGGCACACCCCACAGCTGCAATTGTCATTGGCACCCTGCAATGGGATTGTGCGAAGGATTCATTTGCACGGGTGTTCGCAAGGAGATTTACAGAAAGAGGGCGTTTGTGGGTGTCAACTGACCGTTATCAGGGAGTGTCCGGAAAAACGCAGGCGGGCTCAGGCATTTTCAGGGAGGGTATCTGACGTCAGCTCTGGCCCCAATCATCAGGATTTTATCGCACAGGAAGAGTAATTCCTGGGCTGCGCAAAGACAGCACAAAATCAGTTTGTATAGTTCTGCTACACATGCAATCGCACATTTGCACAGCGAAAATACACTCCCCCTGTAGGCGACGACTATCTGATCGCAGGACAGCAAAAATCGCTGCCTAGCAATCAGATCTGAATGACCCCCGCTGTCTTAATGCAATTTCCCTGTGGGCTTTATTCCATGTGAGTTTTTGTCTGGTTAACTTTTGGAGTTTATACTGTTTTATCCATCATTTTTTTTTAAATTCACTATTATGTATTAACATAGTATTGTTGTTTAACTCTCATGCAGTATATTCTACAGTTACCACTTTTGAATTCATTATATTACCAGATATAGGGGGTCATTCCGAGTTGATCGCTCGCTAGCAGTTTCTAGCAGCCGTGCAAACGCTATGCCGCCGCCCACTGGGAGTGTATTTTAGCTTAGCAGAAGTGCGAACGGTTGTGTCGCAGAGCGCCTGCAAAAACTTTTTGTGTAGTTTCAGAGTAGCTCAAAACCTACTCAGTGCTTGTTATCACTTCGGACTATTCAGTTCCGGATTTGACGTCAGCGCCTGTGTTTTTCCTGGCACGCCTGCATTTTTCCTAACACTCCCTGAAAACGGTCAGTTGCCACACAGAAATGCCTACTTCATGTCAATCACTCTGCGGCAACCAGTGCGACTGAAATGCATCGCTAGACCCTGTGCAAAACTGCATCGGTCGTTGTGCCCGTACGTCACGCGTGTGCATTGCGCCGCATACGCATGCGCAGAACTGCTGTTTTTTAGCCTGATCACTGCGCTGAAAACAAATGCAGCTAGCGATCAACTCGGAATGACCCCCCTGATAACTACTTTTCTCTGACGTCCTAGTGGATGCTGGGTACTCCGTAAGGACCATGGGGAATAGACGGGCTCCGCAGGAGACTGGGCACTCTTAAAAGAAAGATTATGTACTATGGCCCTCATTCCGAGTTGATCGCTCGTTATTTTTCATCGCATCGCAGTGAAATTTCGCTTAGTGCGCATGCGCAATAGTCGCACTGCGACTGCGCCAAGTAACTTTGCTATGAAGATAGGATTTTTACTCACGGCTTTTTCTTCGCTCCGGCGATCGTAGTGTGATTGACAGGAAATGGGTGTTACTGGGCGGAAACACGGCGTTTTAGGGGCGTGTGGATGAAAACGCTACCGTTTCCAGAAAAAACGCAGGAGTGGCCGGAGAAACGGGGGAGTGTCTGAGCGAACGCTGGGTGTGTTTCTGACGTCAATCCAGGAACGACAAGCACTGAACTGATCGCACAGGCAGAGTAAGTGTGGAGCTACTCTAAAACTGCTAAGTAGTTTGTGATCGCAATAATGCGAATACATCGGTCGCAATTTTAGGATGCTAAGATACACTCCCAGTAGGCGGCGGCTTAGCGTGTGTAACTCTGCTAAATTCGCCTTGTGACCGATCAACTCGGAATGAGGGCCTATATCTGGTGTGCACTGGCTCCTCCCTCTTTGCCCCTCCTCCAGACCTCAGTTAGAATCTGTGCCCGGCCAGAGCTGGATGCACCTAGTGGGCTCTCCTGAGCTTACTAGAAAAGAAAGTATTTGTTAGGTTTTTTATTTTCAGTGAGATCTGCTGGCAACAGACTCACTGCTACGAGGGACTTAGGGGAGAGAAGCAAACCTACCTGCTTGCAGCTAGCTTGTGCTTCTAAGGCTACTGGACACCATTAGCTCCAGAGGGATCGAACACAGGGCCTGACCTCGATCGTCCGTTCCCGGAGCCGCGCCGCCGACCCCCTTGCAGAGCCAGAAGACGGAAGATTCCAGGAGAAAATCAGCGGCTGAAGACTCCGGTCTTCAATAAGGTAGCGCACAGCACTGCAGCTGTGCGCCATTGCTCCCACAGCACACCACACGCTCCGGTCACTGGTGTGTGCAGGGCGCTGGGGGGCGCCCTGGGCTGCCATTTATATACCTTAGTTGGCAAAATGCACATAATACAGTTATAAACTGTATATGTGCCTAATCCCCCGCCATAAATATTATTAAAAAAGCGGGAGAAGCCCGCCGCTGAAGGGGCGGGGCTATCTTCCTCAGCACAGCAAGCGCCATTTTCTCTTCACAGCTCCGCTGGAAGGACGCTCCCCAGGCTCTCCCCTGCAGTATACACTACGGAAAGGGTAAAAAAGAGAGGGGGGGCACATAAATTTAGGCGCAAAAGGTGATATAAGCAGCTATTGGGGGAAAATTCACTTTGTATTAGTGTAAATCCCTCTGTTATATAGCGCTCTGGTGTGTGCTGGCATACTCTCTCTCTGTCTCCCCAAAGGACTTTGTGGGGTCCTGTCCTCAGTCAGAGCATTCCCTGTGTGTGTGTGCGGTGTGTCGGTACGGCTGTGTCGACATGTTTGATGAGGACGCTTACGTGGAGGCGGAGCAGGAGCCGATAAGTGTGATGTCGCCTCCTGCGGGGCCGACACCAGAGTGGATGGATATGTGGAAGGTATTAACCGACAGTGTCAACTCCTTGCATAAAAGGTTCGATGACGTAACAGCTTTGGGACAGCCGGCATCTCAGCCCGCGCCTGCCCAAGCGGCTCAGAGGCCATCAGGGGCTCAAAAACGCCCGCTACCTCAGATGTCAGACACAGATGTCGACACGGAGTCTGACTCCAGTGTCGACGAGGATGAGACAAATGTACAATCCACAAGTGCCATCCGATGCATGATTACGGCAATGAAAAATGTGTTGCACATTTCTGACATTAACCCGGTTACCACAAAAAAGGGTATAATGTTTGGGGAGAAAAAGCAGCCAGTGACTTTTCCCCCATCTGATGAGTTAAATGAATTGTGTGAAGAAGCGTGGTGTTCCCCAGATGAGAAATTAGTGATTTCTAAGTGGTTACTAATGGCGTACCCTTTCCCGCCAACGGATAGGTTACGCTGGCAGACATCCCCTAGGGTGGACAAGGCGCTCACACGCTTATCAAAAAAGGTGGCACTGCCGTCTCAGGATACGGCCGCCTTAAAGGAGCCTGCAGATAGAAAGCAGGAGGCTATCCTGAAGTCTGTGTATACATACTCAGGTACTATACTGAGACCAGCTATTGCTTCAGCATGGATGTGTAGTGCTGCAGCAGCATGGTCTGATTCCCTGTCAGATAACATTGATTCCCTTGACAGGGATACTATTTTGCTAACCATAGAGCATATCAAAGACGTAGTCTTATATATGAGGGATGCACAGAGGGACATTTGCCGGCTGGCATCTAGAATTAATGCAATGTCCATTTCTGCCAGGAGAGTATTATGGACTCGGCAGTGGACAGGTGATGCTGATTCTAAAAGGCACATGGAAGTTTTGCCTTATAAGGGTGAGGAATTGTTTGGGGATGGTCTCTCGGACCTCGTATCCACAGCAACAGCTGGGAAGTCGACTTTTTTACCTCAGGTTCCCTCACAGCCTAAGAAAGCACCGTATTATCAAGTACAGTCGTTTCGGCCCCAGAAAGGCAAGCGGGTCAGAGGCGCGTCCTTTCTGCCCAGAGGCAGGGGTAGAGGGAAAAAGCTGCACCAGACAGCCAGTTCCCAGGAACAAAAATCCTCCCTTGCTTCCACTAAGTCCACCGCATGACGCTGGGGCTCCACAGGTGGAGCCAGGTGCGGTGGGGGCCCGTCTCCGGAACTTCAGCGACCAGTGGGTTCGCTCACAGGTGGATCTCTGGGTTCTACAAGTGGTATCTCAGGGATACAAGCTGTAGTTCGAGACGTCTCCCCCTCGCCGTTACCTCAAATCAGCCTTGCCAGCTACTCCCAAGGAAAGGGAGGTAGTACTGGCGGCAATTCACAAGCTGTACCTCCAGCAGGTGATAATCAAAGTTCCCCTCCTTCAACAGGGACGGGGTTACTATTCCACAATGTTTGTGGTACCGAAACCAGACGGTTCGGTAAGACCCATTCTAAATTTGAAATCCTTGAACACTTATATAAGGAAGTTCAAGTTCAAAATGGAATCGCTCAGGGCGGTTATTGCAAGCCTGGAAGAGGGGGATTTTATGGTATCACTGGACATCAAGGATGCTTACCTACATGTCCCCATTTACCCACCTCACCAGGAGTACCTCCGATTTGTGGTACAGGACTGCCATTACCAATTCCAGACGTTGCCGTTTGGTCTGTCCACGGCACCGAGGGTATTTACCAAGGTAATGGCCGAAATGATGATACTCCTTCGAAAGAAGGGAGTTATAATTATCCCGTACTTGGACGATCTCCTTAAAAAGGCAAGGTCCAGGAGCAGTTGTTGGTCGGAGTAGCACTATCTCAGGAAGTGCTACAACAGCACGGCTGGATTCTGAATATCCCAAAGTCGCAGCTGGTTCCTACAACGCGTCTGCTGTTCTTGGGCATGATTCTGGACACAGAACAGAAGAAGGTGTTTCTCCCGGAGAAGAAGGCCAAGGAGTTGTCATCTCTGGTCAGAGACCTCCTGAAACCAAAACAGGTGTCGGTGCATCACTGCACGCGAGTCCTGGGAAAGATGGTAGCTTCTTACGAGGCAATTCCCTTCGGCAGGTTCCATGCAAGGATCTTTCAGTGGGATCTGTTAGACAAGTGGTCCGGATCGCATCTTCAGATGCATCGGTTGATCACCCTGTCCCCGAGGGCCAGGGTGTCTCTGCTGTGGTGGCTGCAGAGTGCTCATCTTCTCGAGGGCCGCAGATTCGGCATTCAGGACTGGGTCCTGGTGACCACGGATGCAAGCCTCCGAGGTTGGGGGGCAGTCACTCAGGGAAGAAACTTCCAAGGACAATGGTCGAGTCAGGAGACTTCCCTACACATAAATATTCTGGAACTAAGGGCCATTTACAATGCCCTAAGTCAAGCAGAACCCCTGCTTCAAAACCAGCCGGTGCTGATTCAGTCAGACAACATCACGGCGGTCGCCCATGTAAACCGACAGGGCGGCACAAGAAGCAGGATGGCAATGGCAGAAGCCACAAGGATTCTCCGATGGGCGGAGAATCACGTGATAGCACTGTCAGCAGTGTTCATTCCGGGAGTGGACAACTGGGAAGCAGACTTCCTCAGCAGGCACGACCTCCACCCGGGAGAGTGGGGACTTCATCCAGAAGTCTTCCAGCTGATGGTAAATCGTTGGGAAAGGCCACAGGTGGACATGATGGCGTCCCGCCTCAACAAAAAGCTAAAAAGATATTGCGCCAGGTCAAGGGACCCTCAGGCGATAGCTGTAGACACTCTAGTGACACAGTGGGTGTACCAGTCGGTTTATGTGTTCCCTCCTCTTCCTCTCATACCAAAGTTACTGAGGATAATAAAAAAGAGAGGAGTAAGAACTATACTCATCGTTCCGGATTGGCCAAGAAGAACTTGGTACCCGGAACTACAAGAAATGATCTCAGAGGACCCTTGGCCTCTGCCGCTCCGACAGGACCTGCTACAGCAGGGGCCTTGTCTGTTCCAAGACTTACCGCGGCTGCGTTTGATGGCATGGCAGTTGAACGCCGGATCCTAATGGAAAAGGGAATTCCGGTTGAAGTCATTCCTACGCTGATAAAAGCTAGGAAGGATGTGACAGCAAAACATTATCACTGCATATGGCTAAAATATGTTGCTTGGTGTGAGGCCATGAAGACCCAACAGAGGAATTTCAGCTGGGTCGATTTCTGCACTTCCTACAGTCAGGAGTGACTATGGGCCTAAAATTGGGATCCATTAAAGTCCAGATTTCGGCCCTGTCTATTTTCTTTCAAAAAGAACTGGCTTCACTGCCTGAAGTTCAGACGTTTGTTAAGGGAGTGCTGCATATTCAGCCCCCTTTTGTGCCTCCAGTGGCACCTTGGGATCTCAACGTAGTGTTGGATTTCCTAAAATCACATTAGTTTGAGCCACTTCAGACCGTGGAGTTGAAGTATCTCACGTGGAAAGTAGAGATGAGCGCCTAAAATTTTCGGGTTTTGTGTTTTGGTTTTGGGTTCGGTTCCGCGGCCGTGTTTTGGGTTCGACCGCGTTTTGGCAAAACCTCACCGAATTTTTTTTGTCGGATTCGGGTGTGTTTTCGATTCGGGTGTTTTTAAAAAAAAAACACTAAAAAAACAGCTTAAATCATAGAATTTGGGGGTCATTTTGATCCCATATTATTATTAACCTCAAAAACCATAATTTCCACTCATTTTCAGTCTATTCTGAATACCTCACACCTCACAATATTATTTTTAGTCCTAAAATTTGCACCAAGGTCGCTGGATGACTAAGCTAAGCGACACTAGTGGCCGACACAAACACCTGGCCCATCTAGGAGTGGCACTGCAGTGTCACGCAGGATGTCCCTTCCAAAAAACCCTCCCCAATCAGCACATGACGCAAAGAAAAAAAGAGGCGCAATGAGGTAGCTGACTGTGTGAGTAAGATAAGCGACCTAGTGGCCGACACAAACACCGGGCCCATTTAGGAGTGGCACTGCAGTGTCACGCAGGATGTCCCTTCCAAAAAACCCTCCCCAATCAGCACATGACGCAAAGAAAAAAAGAGGCGCAATGAGGTAGCTGACTGTGTGAGTAAGATTAGCGACCCTAGTGGCCGACACAAACACCGGGCCCATTTAGGAGTGGCACTGCAGTGTCACGCAGGATGTCCCTTCCAAAAAACCCTCCCCAATCAGCACATGACGCAAAGAAAAAAAGAGGCGCAATGAGGTAGCTGACTGTGTGAGTAAGATTAGCGACCCTAGTGGCCGACACAAACACCGGGCCCATTTAGGAGTGGCACTGCAGTGTCACGCAGGATGTCCCTTCCAAAAAACCCTCCCCAATCAGCACATGACGCAAAGAAAAAAAGAGGCGCAATGAGGTAGCTGACTGTGTGAGTAAGATTAGCGACCCTAGTGGCCGACACAAACACCGGGCCCATTTAGGAGTGGCACTGCAGTGTCACGCAGGATGTCCCTTCCAAAAAACCCTCCCCAATCAGCACATGACGCAAAGAAAAAAAGAGGCGCAATGAGGTAGCTGACTGTGTGAGTAAGATTAGCGACCCTAGTGGCCGACACAAACACCGGGCCCATTTAGGAGTGGCACTGCAGTGTCACGCAGGATGTCCCTTCCAAAAAACCCTCCCCAAACAGCACATGACGCAAAGAAAAATAAAAGAAAAAAGAGGTGCAAGATGGAATTGTCCTTGGGCCCTCCCACCCACCCTTATGTTGTATAAACAAAACAGGACATGCACACTTTAACGAACCCATCATTTCAGTGACAGGGTCTGCCACACGACTGTGACTGATATGACGGGTTGGTTTGGACCCCCCCCAAAAAAGAAGCAATTAATCTCTCCTTGCACAAACTGGCTCTACAGAGGCAAGATGTCCACCTCATCATCACCCTCCGATATATCACCGTGTACATCCCCCTCCTCACAGATTATCAATTCGTCCCCACTGGAATCCACCATCTCAGCTCCCTGTGTACTTTGTGGAGGCAATTGCTGCTGGTCAATGTCTCCGCGGAGGAATTGATTATAATTCATTTTAATGAACATCATCTTCTCCACATTTTCTGGATGTAACCTCGTACGCCGATTGCTGACAAGGTGAGCGGCGGCACTAAACACTCTTTCGGAGTACACACTTGTGGGAGGGCAACTTAGGTAGAATAAAGCCAGTTTGTGCAATGGCCTCCAAATTGCCTCTTTTTCCTGCCAGTATAAGTATGGACTGTGTGACGTGCCTACTTGGATGCGGTCACTCATATAATCCTCCACCATTCTTTCAATGGTGAGAGAATCATATGCAGTGACAGTAGACGACATGTCCGTAATCGTTGTCAGGTCCTTCAGTCCGGACCAGATGTCAGCATCAGCAGTCGCTCCAGACTGCCATGCATCACCGCCAGCGGGTGGGCTCGGAATTCTGAGCCTTTTCCTCGCACCCCCAGTTGCGGGAGAATGTGAAGGAGGAGATGTTGACAGGTCGCGTTCCGCTTGACTTGACAATTTTCTCACCAGCAGGTCTTTCAACCCCAGCAGACTTGTGTCTGCCGGAAAGAGAGATCCAAGGTAGGCTTTAAATCTAGGATCGAGCACGGTGGCCAAAATGTAGTGCTCTGATTTCAACAGATTGACCACCCGTGAATCCTTGTTAAGCGAATTAAGGGCTCCATCCACAAGTCCCACATGCCTAGCGGAATCGCTCCGTGTTAGCTCCTCCTTCAATGTCTCCAGCTTCTTCTGCAAAAGCCTGATGAGGGGAATGACCTGACTCAGGCTGGCAGTGTCTGAACTGACTTCACGTGTGGCAAGTTCAAAGGGCATCAGAACCTTGCACAACGTTGAAATCATTCTCCACTGCGCTTGAGACAGGTGCATTCCACCTCCTATATCGTGCTCAATTGTATAGGCTTGAATGGCCTTTTGCTGCTCCTCCAACCTCTGAAGCATATAGAGGGTTGAATTCCACCTCGTTACCACTTCTTGCTTCAGATGATGGCAGGGCAGGTTCAGTAGCTTTTGGTGGTGCTCCAGTCTTCTGTACGTGGTGCCTGTACGCCGAAAGTGTCCCGCAATTTTTCTGGCCACCGACAGCATCTCTTGCACGCCCCTGTCGTTTTTTAAATAATTCTGCACCACCAAATTCAAGGTATGTGCAAAACATGGGACGTGCTGGAATTTGCCCATATTTAATGCACACACAATATTGCTGGCGTTGTCCGATGCCACAAATCCACAGGAGAGTCCAATTGGGGTAAGCCATTCCGCGATGATCTTCCTCAGTTGCCGTAAGAGGTTTTCAGCTGTGTGCGTATTCTGGAAACCGGTGATACAAAGCGTAGCCTGCCTAGGAAAGAGTTGGCGTTTGCGAGATGCTGCTACTGGTGCCGCCGCTGCTGTTCTTGCGGCGGGAGTCCATACATCTACCCAGTGGGCTGTCACAGTCATATAGTCCTGACCCTGCCCTGCTCCACTTGTCCACATGTCCGTGGTTAAGTGGACATTGGGTACAACTGCATTTTTTAGGACACTGGTGAGTCTTTTTCTGACGTCCGTGTACATTCTCGGTATCGCCTGCCTAGAGAAGTGGAACCTAGATGGTATTTGGTAACGGGGGCACACTGCCTCAATAAATTGTCTAGTTCCCTGTGAACTAACGGCGGATACCGGACGCACGTCTAACACCAACATAGTTGTCAAGGCCTCAGTTATCCGCTTTGCAGCAGGATGACTGCTGTGATATTTCATCTTCCTCGCAAAGGACTGTTGAACAGTCAATTGCTTACTGGAAGTAGTACAAGTGGGCTTACGACTTCCCCTCTGGGATGACCATCGACTCCCAGCAGCAACAACAGCAGCGCCAGCAGCAGTAGGCGTTACACGCAAGGATGCATCGGAGGAATCCCAGGCAGGAGAGGACTCGTCAGAATTGCCAGTGACATTGCCTGCAGGACTATTGGCATTCCTGGGGAAGGAGGAAATTGACACTGAGGGAGTTGGTGGGGTGGTTTGCGTGAGCTTGGTTACAAGAGGAAGGGATTTACTGGTCAGTGGACTGCTTCCGCTGTCACCCAAAGTTTTTGAACTTGTCACTGACTTATTATGAATGCGCTGCAGGTGACGTATAAGGGAGGATGTTCCGAGGTGGTTAACGTCCTTACCCCTACTTATTACAGCTTGACAAAGGGAACACACGGCTTGACACCTGTTGTCCGCATTTCTGTTGAAATAGTTCCACACCGAAGAGCTGATTTTTTTGGTATTTTCACCAGGCATGTCAACGGCCATATTCCTCCCACGGACAACAGGTGTCTCCCCGGGTGCCTGACTTAAACAAACCACCTCACCATCAGAATCCTCCTGGTCAATTTCCTCCCCAGCGCCAGCAACACCCATATCCTCCTCATCCTGGTGTACTTCAACACTGACATCTTCAATCTGACTATCAGGAACTGGACTGCGGGTGCTCCTTCCAGCACTTGCAGGGGGCGTGCAAATGGTGGAAGGCGCATGCTCTTCACGTCCAGTGTTGGGAAGGTCAGGCATCGCAACCGACACAATTGGACTCTCCTTGTGGATTTGGGATTTCGAAGAACGCACAGTTTTTTGCGGTGCTACTGCTTTTGCCAGCTTGAGTCTTTTCATTTTTCTAGCGAGAGGCTGAGTGCCTCCATCCTCATGTGAAGCTGAACCACTAGCCATTAACATAGGCCAGGGACTCAGCCGTTCCTTGCCACTCCGTGTGGTAAATGGCATATTGGCAAGTTTACGCTTCTCCTCCGACAATTTTATTTTAGGTTTTGGAGTCCTTTTTTTACTGATATTTGGTGTTTTGGATTTGACATGCTCTGTACTATGACATTGGGCATCGGCCTTGGCAGACGACGTTGCTGGCATTTCATCGTCTCGGCCATGACTAGTGGCAGCAGCTTCAGCATGAGGTGGAAGTGGATCTTGATCTTTCCCTAATTTTGGAACCTCAACATTTTTGTTCTCCATATTTTAATAGGCACAACTAAAAGGCACCTCAGGTAAACAATGGAGATGGATGGATACTAGTATACAATTATGGACGGACTGCCGAGTGCCGACACAGAGGTAGCTACAGCCGTGAACTACCGTACTGTGTCTGCTGCTAATATAGACTGGTTGATAAAGAGATGTCGTAGTATGTATGTATGAAGAAGAAAGAAAAAAAAAACACGGTTAGGTGGTATACAATTATGGACGGACTGCCGAGTGCCGACACAGAGGTAGCCACAGCCGTGAACTACCGTACTGTACTGTGTCTGCTGCTAATATAGACTGGTTGATAAAGAGATGTCGTAGTATGTATGTATGAAGAAGAAAGAAAAAAAAACCACGGTTAGGTGGTATACAATTATGGACGGACTGCCGAGTGCCGACACAGAGGTAGCCACAGCCGTGAACTACCGTACTGTACTGTGTCTGCTGCTAATATAGACTGGTTGATAAAGAGATGTAATAGTATGTATGTATAAAGAAGAAAGAAAAAAAAACCACGGTTAGGTGGTATACAATTATGGACGGACTGCCGAGTGCCAACACAGAGGTAGCCACAGCCGTGAACTACCGTACTGTACTGTGTCTGCTGCTAATATAGACTGGTTGATAAAGAGATGTAGTAGTATGTATGTATAAAGAAGAAAGAAAAAAAAAACACGGGTAGGTGGTATACAATTATGGATGGACTGCCGAGTGCCGACACAGAGGTAGCTACAGCCGTGAACTACCGTACTGTGTCTGCTGCGACTGGATGATAAATAATGATATAAAAAATATATATATATCACTACTGCAGCCGGACAGGTATATATATTATAGAATGACGGACCTGCTGGACACTGTCTGTCAGCAGAATTAGTTTTTTATAGAATAAAAAAAAAAACACCACACAAGTGAAGTCACACGACGAGTGTTTAACTTTTTCAGGCAATCACAATATAGTATACTACTAACTATACTGGTGGTCAGTGTGGTCAGGTCACTGGTCAGTCACACTGGCAGTGGCACTCCTGCAGCAAAAGTGTGCACTGTTTAATTTTAATATAATATGTACTCCTGGCTCCTGCTATAACCTATAACTGGCACTGCAGTGCTCCCCAGTCTCCCCCACAATTATAAGCTGTGTGAGCTGAGCACAGTCAGATATATAATATATACATAGATGATGCAGCACACTGGGCTGAGCAGTGCACACAGATATGGTATGTGACTGTCTTGTACTCCTGGCTCCTGCTATAACCTATAACTGGCACTGCAGTGCTCCCCAGTCTCCCCCACAATTATAAGCTGTGTGAGCTGAGCACAGTCAGATATATAATATATACATAGATGATGCAGGCATGCAGCACACTGGGCTGAGCAGTGCACACAGATATGGTATGTGACTGAGTCACTGTGTGTACCGTTTTTTTCAGGCAGAGAACGGATATATTAAATAAAACAACTGCACTGCTGGTGGTCACTGTGGTCAGTCACTAAACTCTGCACTCTCTTCTACAGTATCAGCCTCAGGTCAATCTCTCTCTCTCTCTCCTAATCTAAATGGAGAGGACGCCAGCCACGTCCTCTCCCTATCAATCTCAATGCACGTGTGAAAATGGCGGCGACGCGCGGCTCCTTATATAGAATCCGAGTCTCGCGAGAATCCGACAGCGTCATGATGACGTTCGGGCGCGCTCGGGTTAACCGAGCAAGGCGGGAAGATCCGAGTCGCTCGGACCCGTGAAAAAAAACATGAAGTTCGTGCGGGTTCGGATTCAGAGAAACCGAACCCGCTCATCTCTAGTGGAAAGTGGTCATGCTTTTGGCCTTGGCTTCGGCTAGGCGTGTGTCAGAATTGGCGGCTTTGTCATGTAAAAGCCCTTATCTGATCTTCCATATGGACAGGGCAGAATTGAGGACTCGTCCCCAATTTCTCCCAAAGGTGGTATCAGCGTTTCATTTGAACCAACCTATTGTGGTGCCTGCGGCTACTCGGGACTTGGAGGATTCCAAGTTGCTGGACGTAGTCCGGGCCCTGAAAATCTATGTTTCCAGGATGGCTAGAAAAACTGACTCGCTGTTTATCCTGCATGCACCCAACAAGCTGGGTGCTCCTGCTTCTAAGCAGACTATTGCTAGCTGGATCTGTAGCACGATTCAACTTGCACATTCTGCGGCTGGACTGCCGCACCCTAAATCAGTAAAAGCCCATTCCACGAGGAAGGTGGGCTCTTCTTGGGCGGCTGCCCGAGGGGTCTCTGCTTTACAACTTTGCCGAGCTGCTACTTGGTCGGGATCAAACACTTTTGCAAAATTCTACAAGTTTGATACCCTGGCTGAGGAGGACCTTGAGTTTGCTCATTCGGTGCTGCAGAGTCATCCGCACTCTCCCGCCCATTTGGGAGCTTTGGTATAATCCCCATGGTCCTTACGGAGTACCCAGCATCCACTAGGACGTCAGAGAAAATAAGAATTTACTCACCGGTAATTCTATTTCTCGTAGTCCGTAGTGGATGCTGGGAGCCCGTCCCAAGTGCAGACTTTCTGCAATACTTGTATATAGTTATTGCTTAACTATAGGGTTATTGTTCTGAGCCATCTGTTGAATGAGGCTCAGTTGTTGTTCATACTGTTAACTGGGTATAGTTATCACAAGTTGTACGGTGTGATTGGTGTGGCTGGTATGAGTCTTACCCTGGATTCCAAATCCTTTCCTAGTAATGTCAGCTCTTCCGGGCACAGTTTCCCTAACTGAGGTCTGGAGGAGGGGCATAGAGGGAGGAGCCAGTGCACACCAGATATAGTACCTAATCTTTCTTTTAAGAGTGCCCAGTCTCCTGCGGAGCCCGTCTATTCCCCATGGTCCTTACGGAGTCCCAGCATCCACTATGGACCACGAGAAATAGAATTACCGGTGAGTAAATTCTTTTTTTTCTAGTCCCTTGCAGATTCAAAATAGCCTGTTTTTTTTTTGTTTTTTTGCCTGGGTTCATTATTTGTATTTTCAAGATTGGTCGGAGAGATGACTTCAGACAGATACCAGTGAACAAACCCTGTTGCTTTCTGCCAGTGATCAAGATGACATCTTTACCCTATTTGCCCTTTTGTCATGGTATGAATGGGCCATTGATAGATCTATGGATTCCGAATTGCTCCATTGTGTGCTGGATGCTCTGCAGATCTAGCTCATCATTTCATTACAAAAGAAGACCCCTCATTTACAAAGGCCAACATGCTCATTCATTCAGAAGGAGGATATTCTTGTCCCTTAATCCTACAGGGAAAAGGCAGGAAAATATCTCAGCTTTATTTGGTATGGAAGAATGTTGCCCTCTACTTGGAGAAGAGAAAGATAATATGTCTGTTGTATGCTATGAAAAAAAATCTATTTTAAGCGTTTTGATCATCACAAGCTCATTTGTGACATATATTCCCATGGGAATGTAACATTTGGGATAGTGTGGGGATTATTTTGCAAATGATATATTATATTTACACAATTGTTAAGGTTGGAAAAAATGGCAAAAATCCACCAAATTTAACCTATTACAAACAGTAGCACTTTTGGGGATATATTTATCATTGGTGGCAGCAGAGACCTGAAAAGTATAATTCACTATTGCCTGATAGCGCTATTATAAGGAATGATTTTACCTGGGAAATCTTCCCAGTACTGTGGCTCCGATAGGCGTCTATGACGATGAAGAACTGTAAGATTATGGCTCAGATTTATCAAGTCTTGGAGAGTGATAAATTGCACAGTGATAAAGTTCTAACAACAGCTCCCGTCCTAACTGTATTTTTTTAAACACAGCCTGTAACAAGACAAGAGCTGATTGGCTGGTACTGTATCAGTGTGCAATTTAACACTCTCCAAGGCTTGATAAATCTATATACTTTCCTACTAATGTGGAAGTTCCCGTACATAGGGGATCATTCTGACCCATTCGCTCGCTGCGTTTTAATGCAGCAGAGCGAACGGGTCCCTGCTGCGCATGTGCCGGCGCATGCCAGACGGCCGGGGGCCGTAGCAGGGATGCGATCGCCTCTGCCTGATCGACAGGCAGAGGCGATCGCTGGGTGGGAGGGGGCGGAACGGTGGCATTTGGCCGCCGTTTTGTGGGTATGGTCCGGCCAACGCAAGTGTGGCCAGACCGAACGGGGGGCGGGCCGCAGCGGCGCTGGCCGGGAGCTACTCTTTAAGTGCAAAGTAATCGCCGCTGTGCGATGCCTTTGCACTTCTGCGAGGGGGCCGGACTGACATGCGGGGTGACTAGCCCTGTGCTGGGCGTCCCCCCGCATGTCAGGGAAGAAGATCGTAGCTGTGCTAAATTTAGCACAGCTACGATCAACTCAGAATGACCCCCATAATGTTATCGCTGGGAGAGAGGAGCATGGAGGCTGCTGGGGAGGGATCAGGAGATCCCTGTAAGACGATGCTCTCCCCATAGCATAGAGCATCAGCAGATATCGCCACGTGAAGATGGCATTAGCTATCATGGCAAAGATTTTCTGGTCTCACCTGCATTCAGCCTTTAGTAAATTGCAGTTTCCACTTGGTTTTACCCCTAATGAACAGAATGAGACTTACTGTATCTAGAAGACAAGACAAATTCCCTGCACTGATATACAAAAAGCAATGAGGCGGTAGATCAAAGGCGATAACAAAATAAATTAATAAATAAATATACGTCACATATTAAGAGGTCCTTTCCTGATTGATCACTCTTTAAAACGTCTCACAACATCCAGATGATAGACATGAAAAAAAGAAAATGATACACATATACAGTATGGGTGGTATTGCTTTGGAATTAATTGTTTTGTCTATAAGTGTCCAGAAAAAGAAAGCCTAAGGTGCCGGGATGATTTTGATAGGAGATGAGGACAGTATCTCGCCACCACTCAATTATATTCGTAGACGTACCGAAACTCACATAAAATAGGGTAGGGACAAGTATATAAAGGTATCTTTTGAAGATCTATCCCACATGATGTAAGGCAAAAAGGGAAGTTATTACGGATGAGGGTTTCAAATGACGAGGAAGTGATTCCGGATTGGGCTCAGGTTTACCTACTTCTCTTAATGGTCTTCAACTCATCTCCACTCTACAGACAGAGGTTTACCTACTTCTCTTAATGGTCTTCAACTCATCTCCACTCTACAGACAGAGGTTTACCTACTTCTCTTAATGGTCTTCAACTCATCTCCACTCTACAGACAGAGGTTTACCTACTTCTCTTAATGGTCTTCAACTCATCTCCACTCTACAGACAGAGATATTCTGTACTTTTCATGGGACACTACTTTGGAACTATACGTAGCATGACATCACTGGTGTAAAACCGGATTACATCAGCTGCCTTGTCTAATACATCAGACCTGCATGCCTTTTGTATAAACCAGAGAGTGGAAAACAACATAGAAAAGTAATAGATTGCTGTTTTTATGGACATTTTCTTAAATAAACCTTTTTGAAGTATTTTGGACGTAGTTTCTGGTCCTGGCTTGAAAGAAACCTTGATACGTGGGAACAATCCCCCTCCTAAAGTAAGTGGGGTACGTCATCTGTAATAACTTCCCTTTTTGCCTTACATCATGTGGGATAGATCTTCAAAAGATACCTTTATATACTTGTCCCTACCCTATTTTATGTGAGTTTCGGTACGTCTACGGATATAATTGAGTGGTGGCGAGATACTGTCCCCATCTCCTATCAAAATCATCCGGCACCTTAGGCTTTCTTTTTCTGGACACTTATAGACGAAACAATTAATTCCAAAGCAATACCACCCATATATGTGTATCATTTTCTTTTTTTCATGTCTATCATCTGGATGTTGTGAGACGTTTCAAAGAGTGATCAATCAGGAAAGGACCTCTTAATATATGACGCATATTTATTTATTAATTTATTTTGTTATCGCCTTTGATCTACCGCCTCATTGCTTTTTGTATATCATTGTTTTATCTGTTATTTGGACGGATTGAGGATTGAGATTGGGCTGATAACCTGTTGCGCCAGGAATCTACACTATTATCTGTTTTACTAAATTCCCTGCACTGTATAATCATGTTTATGAATTAGATTTATTTTATTTAAAGGAAATATTTATTCATTCTATAAACAGTCGTCTTATTCTAAATGATCGTAAAACAGCTTCATAGATTGTAATCTGCAGGGAAGATGTCTTTATTGTATTTTTAAATTTATATTTCTGTTAATAAACTATCAAATATGAAGAAGTAACAATATTACCACAGTGAGACATGCCTCTGTGCCCAGTGCTTGTCATCTCAAATACTGCAATAATTAAAGGGAAAATGAAAAAATAAAAAGTGGGTAGATGGGGAAGTAGTCAGAGGCATAGCAGGAGCTAGGGTCAGAGGCAAAGATGGCTGAGGGTGCAGAGGCACACATGGGGTGAGGGAGAGGCACACATGGGGTGAGGGAGGAGGCACACATGGGAAGGGGACAGAGACGCACATGGGGAAGAGGCAGAGGTGCACATGGGGAAGGGCAGAGGCACACATAGGGATGGGACAGAGGTACATATGGGGAGAGAGGCAGAAACACCCATGGGGAGCGGGCAGAGGTATATACAGGGAGAGGACAGGGAAACACATGAGGAGAGGGCAGATGCTCAAACAGGGAGAGAGGCAGAGCCACACATGGAGAGATGGCAGGGTCCCACATAGGGAGAGAGGAAGAGGCACACATGGGGAGGGGGCAGAGGTACAGTACATACAGGGAGGGGCCAGAGACACACATAGGGAAAGAGCAGAGGGACACATGTGGAAAGAGCAGATGCACACATGGAGAGAAAACCAGAGACACACATGGAGAGAGAAGCAGTGACACATATAGGTAGAGAGGCAGAGGCACATGTGGGCAGGGGGAGAGGTACATACAAAGGGGGGGACAGAAGCACATATGGGGAAGGGGACAGAGGCACACGTCGAGAGAGGCAGAGCCACACATGGATAGGGTGGCAGGGGCACCCATAGGGAGAGAGGCAGAAGCGCACATGGGGAGTTGGCAAGGTACATACAGGGAGGGGGAAGAGGCACAAATGGGGAAGGGGCAGAGGCACACATGGGGAAGAGACAGAAGCACACACGGGAAGAGAGGCAGAGACACACATGGAGAGGTGTCAGGGTCACACATAGGGAGAGAGGCAGAGGCACACATGGGGAGGGGCAGAGGGTACAGTACATACAGGGAGGGGGCCAGAGACACACATGAAAAAGAGCAGAGGCACACATGGGGAAAGAGCAGAGACACACATGGGGAAAAAGCAGAGGCACACATGGGGAGAGAAGTAGAGTCACACATGGGGAGAGAAGTAGAGTCACACATGGGGAGAGAAGCAGAGACACAGATGGAGAGAGAAGCAGACACACACAAGGGTTGAGAAGCAGAGAGACACATGGGAGTAAAGCAGAGACATACGGTGAGGGGGCAGCGGTACACATGGGAAAGGGCAGAGGCACACATGGGGTAGAGACTGAAGCACACATGGGGAGGTGGCAGGAGCACAAATAGGGAGGCAGAAGCACACATGGGGAGGGGGCAGAGGTACAGTACATACAGGGAGGGGGCCAGGAGACACACATGGGGAAAGGGCAGAGGCACACATGGGGAGAGAAGTAGAGTCACACATGGGAAGAGAAGCAGAGACACACATGGAGAGAGAAGCAGAGACGCACATGGGTTGAGAAGCAGAGACACACATGGGGAGTAAAGCAGAGACAGACGGGGAGGGAGCAGAGGTGTACATGGTGATATTGGGCAGACAGACACATGGGGATGGTGTCAGAAGCAAACATGGGGAGATTGGGCAGAGACACACATGGGGAGCAGGCAGAGACACATATGGGGATCAATGCAGAGGCACAGATGAGGAGGTAGCACACGTGAAGGTGGGCAGAAGCTTATATGTAGAGGGAGAGCAGCTAACAGATACACAGTATATAAGGGGGCAAAGGCACAGATGGGGAAGGGGGGCAAAAACACACATGCGGAGGGGACAGATGCACACATGGTGCATAGAGAGCAGTGGCATAGCTGGTATGGAGGGCAGAGGCACAGATGGGGAAAGGTGCAGGAGCAGACATGGGAAGGGGGCAGAGGCGGGTGGGCAAAGGCTCACATTATTATTATTATTATCCTTCATTTATATGGTGCCACAAGGGATCCGCAGCGCCCATTACACAGTACATAATCAAATGAGCAAACAAGAAAACAGCACTTACAGTACAAGACAATATAGGACAGGCATGGACAACCCGGGGTTAGGTGCCATCAAAGGGAGTAAGGAGAATAAGATAATGTAAGTAAGAAAAGGAAAGGCACATGAGGACAGAAGGCCCTGCTCTTGCGAGCTTACAATCTAAAAGGTGAAGGGCTAACAGACCGGAGTGACACAGACAGGGTAGACAGTGAGTGTAGACAAGAGGGTTAGGAGGAGAGTTGGCTGGGTTTGGTGAAGAAGTGGGTCTTGAGAGCCCGTTTGAAGTTTCGTAGAGAGGTGGAGAGTCGGATGGGGAGAGGTAGAGAATTCCAGAGATAGAGAGCAGCACATGCAAATCACATGGAGAGGGAGGTCAGAGGCACAGTTGGCAAGTGTGGCCGAGGTTCATATGGGCACAGGATAGAGACATAGCTGTCAAAGAGGCAGAGACATACATGGGCTGGGGAGTCAGAAGAGAAGAGTGCCTTTATTACAGCGTCTGATTTATCAATGGGTTTTATCATCCGCAATGAGATTTAAAACTCGTTGCATATGATAAATGGTGCTCCAGCCAATCAGCTTCCAGTTATAATTTTTCAAACATATGACAGGAGCTGATTGACTGGAGCACCATTTATCATATGCATGCAACGAGATTTAAAACTCGTTGTCTATGATAAAACTCGTTTATAATCAGCCCTACAGTGTGTCAATGAAAACAAGGGCTGGAGGAGAAGAGTGGAGCAGAGCTGGAGGTGGGGTGGGGGGGTGGGGGTGGGACAACAAAGAGAAAGAGCTGGGAGAAGATGTGGTCCCTTAGAGAGGAGGCATGCAACCCCCGTAGTCAGTGTGGTCACTATGATCACATTCTGACAGTGGGGCCAGATGGCACCGATGAGGATCATAATTATGGGTGAGTGAGTGGTTTCATCTTCCCTCAGAGGCAGAACTCTGGGAGGCAACGGAGTCATCTGCCGCCGGGCTCCTGATCTGAAGGGGGGCACCTCTCCTCCTATTCTGTGACACCATTGAATTAAGTTAATTGATAGCAGCCACTATCTGTTCAGGGGCCAACTTCCTCACTGGTCCCTGCACCTTACAAATCACACCCTCTTTATTATACACATTTTACA
Organism: Pseudophryne corroboree; assembly: GCF_028390025.1. Classification (NCBI taxonomy): domain Eukaryota; kingdom Metazoa; phylum Chordata; class Amphibia; order Anura; family Myobatrachidae; genus Pseudophryne; species Pseudophryne corroboree. The sequence continues at coordinate 757,783,121 of NC_086449.1, forward strand.
AGTGTCACACCCAGGATTAGAAACCACAACCTTACACTGGAAGCAGACGCCTCACTGATGAAGCTATTTGCTCCTGTATAGGAAATATGAGAATTTTAACTAGTGATGTGCACCGAAAATTTTTCGGGTTTTGAGTTTTGGTTTTGGATTCGGACGCGTTTTGGCAAAACCTCCCTGAAATTTTTTTGTCGGATTCGGGTGTGTTTTGGATTCGGGTATTTTTTTACAAAGAACCCTCAAAAACAGCATAAATCATAGAATTTGGGGGTCAATTTGATCCCATAGTAACCTCAATAACCATAATTTCCACTCATTTCCAGTCTATTCTGAAAACCTCACACCTCACAATATTATTTTTAGTCCTAAAATTTGCACCAAGGTCGCTGGATGGCTAAGCTAAGCGACCCAAGTGGCCGACACAAACACCTGGCCCATCTAGGAGTGGCACTGCAGTGTCAGGCAGGATGGCCCTTCAAAAAAATAGTCCCCAAACAGCACATGATGCAAAGAAAAAAAGAGGTGCACCAAGGTCGCTGGATGGCTAAGCTAAGCGACCCAAGTGGCCGGCACAAACACCTAGCCCATCTAGGAGTGGCACTGCAGTGTCAGACAGGATGGCACTTAAAAAAATAGTCTCCAAACAGCACATGATGCAATGAAAAAAAGAGGTGCACCAAGGTCGCTGGATGGCAAAGCTAAGCGACACAAGTGGCCGACACAAACACCTGGCCCATCTAGGAGTGGCACTGCAGTGTCAGACAGGATGGCCGATTTAAAAAATAATCCCAAACAGCACATGATGCAAAGAAAAAAAGAGGTGCAATGAGGTAACTGTGTGACTAAGCTAAGCGACACAAGTGGCCGACACAAACACCTGGCCCATCTAGGAGTGGCACTGCAGTTTTCTAGCGAGAGGATGAGTGCTTCCATCCTCATGTGAATCTGAACCACTAGCCATGAACATAGGCCAGGGCCTCAGCCGTTCCTTGCCACTCCGCGTCGTAAATGGTATATTGGCAAGTTTATGCTTCTCATCAGACGCTTTTAATTTTGATTTTTGGGTCATTTTACTGAACTTTTGTAGTATACTTGACGACACAGAGGTAGAGCAGTGGACTACTGTACCGTACTGCTATATATATATTGGTGGTCACAGCAACATTCTGCACTGTCCCCTCCTACTATATACTGCGCACAACTAAAATGCAGCACAGGTATGGATGCATAGTATACTTGACGACACAGAGGTAGAGCAGTGGACTACTGTACCGTACTGCTATATATATATTGGTGGTCACAGCAACATTCTGCACTGTCCCCTCCTACTATATACTACGCACAACTAAAATGCAGTACAGGTATGCAGGTATGGATGCATAGTATACTTGACGACACAAAGGTAGAGCAGTGGACTACTGTACCGTACTGCTATATATATATACTGGTGGTCAGCAAAATTCTGCACTGTCCTCCTACTATATATACTGCGCACAACTAAAATGCAGCACAGGTATGGATGGATAGTATACTTGACGACACAGAGGTAGAGAAGTGGACTACTGTACCGTACTGCTATATATATACTGGTGGTCAGCAAAATTCTGCACAGTCCTCCTACTATATACTACAATGCAGCACAGATATGGGGGTATATTTACTAAAATTCGTATTTTTCCGAATGAGGTTAAAGTTCAATCACGAATGACATCGAAAGTGTAAAATTGCAACTTTTTGAATTTATTACGACTAATTTACTAAGCTGTCGTATTCTGCATTTTCGTATTTACCGATGTCGATGTCATTCGTATTTTTTGGCAGTGTTTTACGGGAGTGAATTGTAAAACACTGCCGACTTTAACACAATGAATCTCGGCCGGATCTGTGAGATCCGTGCTGGCCTTCATTGTGCACCTTTCGTAAAAAATAAAACATTGTTAAAAAAAAATTAAAAAAATGCGTGGGGTCCCCCCTCCTAAGCAAAACCAGCCTCGGGCTCTTTGAGCCGGTCCTGGTTGAAAAAATATTGGAAAAAAATTGACCGGAGATCCCCCATATTTAATCAACCAGCACCGGGCTCTGCGCCTGGTCCTGGTTCCAAAAATACGGGGGACAAAAAGCGTAGGGCTCCCCCGTATTTCTGAAACCAGCACCGGGGTCCACTAGCCAGATACATAATGCCACAGCCGGGGGACACTTTTATATTGGTCCCTGCGGCCCTGGCATTACATACCCAACTAGTCACCCCTGGCCGGGGTACCCTGGAGGAGTGGGGGCCCCTTCAATCAAGGGGTCCCCCCCTCCAGCCACCCAAGGGCCAGGGGTGAAGCCCGAGGCTGTCCCCCCCATCCAAGGGCAGCGGATGGGGGGCTGATAGCATTTTTGACAAAATTTGAATATTGTTTTTAGTAGCAGTACTACAAGTCCCAGCAAGCCTCCCCCGCAAGCTGGTACTTGGAGAACCACAAGTACCAGCATGCGGTGGAAAACCGGGCCCGCTGGTACCTGTAGTACTACTACTAAAAAAATACCCCAATAAAAACAGAAGACACACACCTTGAAAGTAAAAGTTTAATTCATACATCCACACCTCCAAACATACATACTTACCTATGTTCACACGAGGGTCGGTCCTCTTCTCCATGTAGAATCCATGGGGTACCTGTTGGAAAAATTATACTCACATAATCCAGTGTAGATCGGTCCTCTTCTGTTCTATTTGTAATCCACGTACTTTGCAAAATAAAAAAACGGACACCCGACCGCGCACTGAAAGGGGCCCCATGTTTTCACATGGGACCCCTTTCCCCGACTGCCAGGAACCCCCCCTGACTTCTGTCTAAGAGGGTTTCTTCAGCCAATCAGGGAGCGCCACGTCGTGGCACCCTCCTGATTGGCTGTGTGCTCCTGTAGTGTATGTCAGGCAGCACACGGCAGTGATACAATGTAGCGCCTATGCGCTCCATTGTAACCAATGGTGGGAACTTTGTGGTCAGCGGTGATGTCACAGTTTTGATAGATGAGGGCTGGGGCCAGCACAGGGTGGATTATTGCCCAGCAACAACCCTGCAGCAGCACTCCCCCTACTCCCCTGATGGTGGCCCTGTTAGTGGCGCCAGGGTAAAGGGGACCTGTTACATCATGTAGATTTGCACCTACTGTACTACTGACAGTGCAACTTAATTTCCTATCACCAGTACTTGAAGTAAAAGAAAGTAGCTTGGATGCTCCCCACCAATATTTAATTACGAGGCCCAGCGATCCTTAGTCTGCACCGTGGGCCTAATTCAGATCTGATCGTAGCAGCAAATTTGTTAGCAGATGGGCAAAACCATGTGCACTGCAGGAGGGGGAGCAGATATAACATGTGCAGAGAGAGTTAGAGTTGGGTGGGTTATTTTGTTTCTGTGCAGGGTAAATACTGGCTGCTTTATTTTTACACTGTAATTTAGATTTCAGTTTGAACACACTCCACCCAAATCTAATTTTCTCTGCACATGTTATATCTGCCCCCCCTGCAGTGCACATGGGGGGTAATTCCAAGTTGATCGCAGCAGGATTTTTTTTAGCAATTGGGCAAAACCATGGCCCTCATTCCGAGTTGTTCGCTTGCTAGCTGCTTTTAGCAGCATTGCACATGCTAAGCCGCCGCCCTCTGGGAGTGTATCTTAGCTTAGCAGAATTGCGAACGAAAGATTTGCAGAATTGCGAATAGAAATTTCTTAGCAGTTTCTGAGTAGCTCCAGACTTACTCAGCCATTGCGATCAGTTCAGTCAGTTTCATTCCTGGTTTGACGTCACAAACACACCCAGCGTTCGCCCAGACACTCCCCCGTTTCTTCAGACACTCCCGCGTTTTTCCCATAAACGCCAGCGTTTTTTCACACACGCCCAGAAAACGGCCAGTTTCCACCCAGAAACACCCACTTCCTGTCAATCACACTACGATCACCAGAACGATGAAAAATCCTCGTTATGCTGTGAGTAAAATACCTAACTTTTGTGTAAAATAACTAACCGCATGCGCTCTGCGAACTTGCGCATGCGCAGTAAGCGACTAATCGCAATATAGCGAAAATCGGCAACGAGCGAACAACTCGGAATGACCACCCATGTGCACTGCAGAGGAGGCAGATATAACATGTGCAGAGAGAGTTAGATTTGGGTGGGTTATTTTGTTTCTGTGCAGGGTAAATACTGGCTGCTTTATTTTTACACTGCAAATTAGATTGCAGATTGAACACACCCCACCCAAATCTAACTCTCTCTGCACATGTTATATCTGCCCCCCTGCAGTGCACATGGGCCCTCATTCCGAGTTGTTCGCTCGCAAGCTGCTTTTAGCAGCTTTGCACACGCTAAGCCGCCGCCTACTGGGAGTGAATCTTAGCATAGTAAAATTGCGAACGAAAGATTAGCAGAATTGCGAATAGACACTTCTTAGCAGTTTCTGAGTAGCTCCAGACTTACTCGGCAACTGCGATCAGTTCAGTCAGTTTCGTTCCTGGTTTGACGTCACAAACACTCCCAGCGTTCGCCCAGACACTCCCCCGTTTCTTCAGACACTCCCGCGTTTTTCCCAGAAACGGCAGCGTTTTTTCACACACACCCATAAAACGGCCAGTTTCCGCCCAGAAACACCCACTTCCTGTCAATCACATTACGATCACCAGAACGAAGAAAAAACCTCGTAATGCTGTGAGTAAAATACCTAACTGCATAGCAAATTTACTTGGCGCAGTCGCACTGCGGACATTGTGCATGCGCATTAGCGACTAATCGCTCCGTTGCGGAAAAAAAAATAACGAGCGATCAACTCGGAATGACCACCCTGGTTTTGCCCAATTGCTATTGCTAACAAAAATCCTGCTGCGATCAACTTGGAACTACCCCCATGGTTTTGCCCAACTGCTAACAAATTTGCTGCTGCGATCAGATCTGAATTAGGCCCTGTGTCAGTAATTTCCTGAAAAGTGTTTTTTTCTTTTTAATTGTATTTATTTACTTTCAGAAATTAGAATTTACATGTTTTTTTCTCTATGCATCACATCTGAAAATTTAAGCAAGTATTGCAGAAAAGGGGCAAGTATAATAACTGTTCAAACACTTTTATTATAACATCATCCTAGTGTTTTCTTTTACAGCTCCACTGAAATTTCTGTTTTCTGACATCTCTAAGTGTCTGTAGCTGCAGTGGGTTAATTACTGTCCAGTGAGTCACGCGGGATCAGCATAAAATCACTAGGTACAAAGAAGGTCTTACAATTTCACACATCTGTCTGCAGTGTTCCAACATCAGAGAGACCACTACTGACCTTGTGAAGACGTTAGAGAAAGCATTATAAAGGCTTTTTCAAGTGTTTGTAAGTTGGCAAAAGGGAGGTCAATTAGATATTATCTTATGGGGCCTCATTTGTTGCTGGAAAAACTGTGTTGCTACGGTAACCAGTACCGCTGGTCTAAGGAGGGTAGGGTGTAAGCAGGGCCATCAGATCAACGTCTTTCTGTCTGAGCTCCGAGGGATGTGACATTATCCAGCGCTTTCAAGTTCTCTCACCTTTTTCTTTTCTCCTTCCTATGTGCTTTTATAATCTGTAGCAACAGCCAGATTAAAGGGAATACTTTATTGAAAAAGCATTAAAAGTGCAGCTTCTCCTGGCTCCACGCTAAAACTCTAGGCATGGTACGTCAAGTGAGTTAAACTGCAGCGACTTTTTCTTTTCCATGTGCTAAAAAAAACAAACCAACAACACAAAGCCAGGGACATTTATGAAACGGTTATGCCGTGGAAGAACTTTGTAAATACCTTCATGACATCACAATATTTTAACTGAGGATTCAAATGAAAATTGGGTGCACATATAGCGCAATTGCACAAATATGCATATCGAGATGCGTATGCTTCTGCATTGACAGCCATAGGCGTGCTCAGCTAATTTTATTAGGGGGTGCACCGCCGGAGGGCTGTGTCTAGTTCTGCCTTTTGGGCGTGTCCAGCACCGCCAAGGGACATGTCTAGCACTATTTTACATTATCTCAGTAAAATCACATGGCTTAATTTAATTTCTTTCTAGTTCCTAATAATAAAGTAGATATAATACACACCAGAGAAATAAAATGAAACATAATGGTGTGACCACTGGCCACTATGGCATAACCCTGAGTCCTAGCTGCCACTGCACCCTTTCGCTGCTCACACTTCCCGAACCTAACCCTGACCCAGTAGCGGCACTACAGAGTGGGGGCCTAGTGCATATACATTCCCCCCCACACACACACACACACACACACACACACACACACCCCACCACTTGCACCCCCCAGCACCTACACCCTAATTTTGAGTGGCACACTCTGAAAAGTACAGGAGATTTAGGGGGCCCAACATTTAAGTTTTAATATACCACAAGTAAAGTTTAAAATTTACACATGTGCCATCAGAGTTACATTTGCCTCTTTCTATGCCATCAGACCTCAACTATGCGGGACACCAGCATTTGTCACACATATACCCATGCTCACCAGCTAGTGCCCCTTATTTGCCTTACGCCACACAGTATGAGCCGAAATTCGCATTATACCACACAGTATGAGCCGAAATTCACATTATACCACACAGTATGAGCCGAAATTCACATTACGCCACACAGTATGAGCCGAAATTCACATTACGCCACACAGTATGAGCCGAAATTCACATTACACCACACAGTATGAGTCAAATTCATATTACGCCACACAGTATGAGTCGAATTCATATTACGCCACACAGTATGAGTCGAATTCACATTACGCCACACAGTATGAGTCGAATTCACATTACGCCACACAGTATGAGTCGAATTCACATTACGCCACACAGTATGAGTCAAATTCACATTACGCCACACAGTATGAGGCTGTTATTCCCTCTGGCTGGCCAGGCCAAATACAATACGTTACAAAAAAAGGAAAGAATGAAATCTATAGGTGACTTAGGAAACTACTGAGTATTTGGCTCTCTGGCTAATATATTTATGTAACCCTTTTCTTCTGTACCCACAGATGTTTTTTTTTTTTTTATTATTGTAACTTCACTACATTTATACAGTACATGTTATTTTATTCCCCGTGGCTGGGCTGGCCTGGCCCCCTCTCTTTTCCCTGCAGGAGCAGGCTGCAGGACTGAGCGTTTCACACACAGACTTACTTCATCAGTGACACATGCCGAGACCTCAGTGAACTCTCTCCCCCTCTGTTTTCTTCTCATGAATGTGTGTCCTCCAGCTCTGAGTCCTCATTAGAGGAATGCTGCCTGTGGCGCTGGCGTGGTGGCCGCGGCACATGAGGATTGCAGCGCCAGTGAAAGAAGAGACTGAGCGCAGGCGGGGAGGAAAGGAGCGTGGTGTGATATCTTAATGTGACATCGCCAGGAAGAAGCATCCATGTACCCAGTGCGGCCAGCAGCCAATAGTACAGACAGAGCGCTGCGGAGGCGGGCGGGAGGGCCGGGGCACAGGATGGCTATCGATCGCTGTGCTGCAACAGGTGAGGGGGGTGCTGGACATTAGGGGGTGCTTGTGCGCACAAGGCACCCCCCGTGCGCACAGGATGCGGTCAAGATGCCGCCGGCCACAATCCCGACATATTCTCCCTCCGTTGGTGTCCACGACACCCATAGAGGAAGAATATAATAGTGTGCCGAGCGTGGCGAGCGAAGCGAGCCCGCAAGGGGCTGCGTTCCGCTCGCCACCCCTGTCGGGATTGTGTGGTCGGGATTCCGGTGTCGGTATTTCGACCACCGGGATTCCGGCCGGCGGCATTTAGTACTGATCCCGTGCGCACACCTATGTTGACAGCTAATGTTCCTAGACACCATTATGGAACCACCACCACCAGCTTGCACGGTCATTAAGCACCTGTGGACGGCCGCTGCGCTGTCCATGGTGGGTGGTAATGCCTTCCCTGAGGTATTCCCAGTACACACATGACAACGCACATCGAGGAATGTTGAATGTCCCCTCTATTGGGCACCCACTATCATGCCCCATTCCAACTCCGATAATTTGCATTGTCTTGCCATGAGCAGACTAGTCGGTGTTCAAACTGACTCATGAGTTGTGCGATTACAAATGATGTAGGTTTGGCCATGAATAAATGTATATAATATGTCAGTATTAGGAATAGGTTCGGGGCATTAGGGGCCCCTGGGTTGGTGTGAATGGACTGCTTTGGGGCATCATTATTGTAGCACTTAATCTAACACTTTTTTAGCACCTAAACTGCTTTTTGCTAATGTAACACTTTAAACACCCTTATTACAATTACTCACCTATTTAAAACTTTTAGCACTTAACACTTAACTTGCTACTTCTTACTACCGTGATTCCTTCGGGCAATTGAATTGTGCTGGTCCCGTGTTCTGGATTTGAACTTTAGAAATGTTAAGTACCCACCTAATGAGGTCATCTAGCTGTGGACAAAAATTATGCTAAGAACCTCAGTTTTGCTCCATGTTTAATTGAGTTTATTATAAATATGCACCTGCATTTTCTATTTATTTTCTGTGTGGCAATACAAGTCTCAGCATGGCAGCAGTACAGATGGTGTAATCAGGGCCGGTTCTTGCCCTTGTGGCGCCCCGGGCAAAATGATAGGGGCGTGGCTTCATACGGGGGCGTGGTCAGTTACGCCCCCATTTGTGCCCCATGTAGGGCCGCTGAAAGAGAAAAAAAAAATGTATACTTACTATCCCCGCTCCTGATTCCAGACCGCTGCAGACCTCCGCCGGTGCCGCTCCTCTCCTCGGATCAGCATAGACACTAGAGGTCAATTATGACCCCTAGCGTCTGTGCCACAATGCTGTGCGGTGCGCGATGATGTCATCGCGCACCGCACAGCAAAGGTCCCCTCCACGAAGGGAAACTAGACACGTAGCGTCTGGTTCCCTTCACAGCAGGGGACCAGCGGGGGGCACAGTAGCGGATCTTGCCATGGTGCGGTGCCCTCCGGATGGCGCCTGCACCCTTCGGAAGGCGGCGCCCCGGGCAAAAGTCCTGCTTGCCTGTGGCAAGATCCACTACTGGGTGTAATGGTTAGCATTACTGCCTCACAGCACTGGGGGTTAATTTCCCACCATGGCCCTAAATGTGTGGAGTTTGCATGTTCTCCCCATATGTTTCTCGGTTTCCTCTGGGCACTCTGGTTTCCTCCCAAAATATACTGGTAGTTTAATTGGATCCTTAAAAAAAAAAAATTGAACACTAGTATGTGTGTGTACATGGGCAGAGTAGGTGGGCCAAGTGGTTCTTTTCTGGGTCACATTATGATTCTATGTAGCATCTCTTATTATGTTTAGAATTATTGTGTGCAGTCCAGCTGTCTTTCTGTCACTTACTTTACGACCACCATTGCATTTCAATCACTGCGATTGCACACTGCAGCTCAGTCACATGCACAGTAAGAAAACATTGACTGATTTGCGTACAATAGACGCTTTGTGACCGCATCTGAAATAGGCACAGTGCACAGGCAGTCATTGTCGAGGAACTCCCAGTAATTTCTTGAAAGAGTAGCCTATAGCCTGCAATGGCTATCACATCTAAAGATGTGATTAGCTATCGGGGCCACGATCTAGACTACAAAGCATTCCCCTGTGATGCCTAACCCTAACCCCCCCCTGCCTGCATCCTAAGCCTAACCATCCTTGGTGGCGCCTGACACTAACCCTTCCCCCCAGCAGCCTATCCCTCTCCCTGCAGCTTAAACCTAACTCCTCCCCCCCATGGCCTTACCCTCAGCAGCCCCAGCATACTTACATTTGGGATGCCGGTTTTTCGGGGATTCCAGCACAAACATTGCATTCCATGTCGGCATCCCGACGTCCATTCTGGAGACTCAGCCTCCTCACTCTGTATCCCATCTCCATTCTCTCCTCTACCCTGTCTCCCTATTCCTCTACCCTCTCCCAAACTCTGCAGACCAGGGAGATCCATCTTCCAAGTAAGTGTCAGTGGATGTGCAAGGATGTTTAAATGTATGGGGATGGGGAGGTGTATTTCTTATGGGGTGCATTTAGTTTGTCTTGGGGGATGGCATGTGTATTAATATTGCCAGTGGATGAGGGTGGTGTATTTAAGTTGTCTATATATGTGTCTGTGTGTGTGGGGGAACTGTATTAACATTACCTGTAATATATGGTGGTCACTGATACTGTACATGTTATGGAGGTCACTGATGTTCTCTGTATTATATGGCAGTCACTGCAATGCTTTCTGTATTATATGGTGATCACAGTGATACTTGGTCACTGATGCATCCAAATACATCTTCCCAGCCTCCCTGTAATTTTTTTGTTTTGTTTTTATAAATGTCACTGTGGGGAATGAGTGGTTCTCATCCTGTGCAGTTTTAATGTATATATGGATGAAGAGCCCCTTTCCCCCCGGCAGCGATGGGGTTAATCCATAGTATATCTGTAGTTTCAACCATGCACAGCTGTGCATTCCACTACTCAAAGCATTCCTATCTCTAAGCGTTTTGAAAATTAACAGTTAAAAAAACAGTTGAACAAACATTGAACACCATCAAGAAAGAAATCTAGAACATTCTGTGGACTCACCAAACCTCTGCAATGAAATCACCAGGACTACGCCCACTAACCCTCTGGCAGAGAACATCAGTAGTGCCTTACAGGCTTACCCCTCAAGGTGAGCAGGGAGCACTGGAGGGGGAAAGCACCTAGGCCAGGCCCAGCAGGGTCATTTTCTTCAGATTTTAGTGTGCTCCCCACATTCTCATACACCCCCCCCCCCCCCCCTGTACTGCTGCAATTAGACCAGGATAATTTCCCTCCTTTCATTGTTTACCTGCAAAGGTGATCTCACCATGTGCTTTCTTCTTAAAAAAAAAACCCAAAAAAAACAAAACACTTTTACTGTATACTTCCACCCCACCGTGTGGTATTCCTGTGAGGTGTGCCTCCACTGATTGCACACCCTGCCAGCAGCATCTAACACAGTGCACCCCTCTGGTGGTTCCTCTGCGGGCAGGATGTGCCTCACTTGGATTGTTCATACAGGTTATATCATAGGACTACACAAGTGCCCGTTCTCCCATGTATGCATTGGGCCCATGTATGGCCTCCCTCCCAATGTAACCTCTCTAGTGCGCCCAACATGGCTGCCTCATCTGGTACGCTTGTGGATGGGATGAAAATACATGGACTTGATAGTTTTGTTGGTACCCTACTCTGAATGTTAGGATGCTGCAATCTTCTAGGGATAGACTATTCCACCCAGGGTAATCCTACGCTGTGCGCCGAAGATGGCTGCCGCACCTGGTACCTTGTGAGGGTGGAATACACAGCCCATGGAAGTTATTACCCAAAATGCCTACACCAACCCTGCATTATGATTACTCTATGAATTTTAGGTTTTCATTTTTATGCCTGTGTGGCCTGTGTATTGCTGTATTAATCTTCTGTATTATGTTTGTTTTGATGCCTATAAAGCGCCTTGAGTCCTGTTTGGTTGAAAGAGCGCTATATAAATAAAATTATTATTATTATTATTAATTTTTTGTTTTGTTTAATGGTATAGATATGTGCTCATGGTGTCATCCTTAACAGTATGTTTTTTGTCACCAGCCTTAAGGGCCTGCAATAGGTACACCATAGTAGGAGATTATCTGGAGACACAGCTAAATTTAACTGGGCAGCATATCCAGGAATCATGCTACACATCTTGCTGTACCTTTGCACTTGTATGCTCCCCAACCTGGCTGTCAGCCATCAATCAATCATTAAATGGTGCCTTTTACAGCATATGAACTCAGTGCAAGCCAAGCACATTTTTAGTGGGTCGCAATTAACTTACCTAGGACTCTGAAACGGGCCCTGTATACAGTATATCCACACAATTAAATCTTTCCAGAACAATTGTGATGAGAAAGAAAGTTTAAGAAAGTTCTGCCAGAAGCCTCACTTTTCAATCTCTGCAACTCAGGAGGTTAAGGCCACACTATCAGCCTTCATTCCATTCTTCCTTTCAGCTGACGCACCTTAAATCAGCTTACTTTGCCACTGGGTCTTATTTTTCGTCTGGATAGCAATTTTCAGAGAGACTCGTTTGTTGATACCAGCCAACAATCTACATTTCATTAGGAGAGCATTTATGGCGATTGAGCTATGACACACCAGATCTATATATTTTCCCTAAAAATCAATATCCCAAATTGTGTTTATCTAGCCTGGCACTGCCGCACACTACATTTACTTCAGGAAACGGCGGTGACCACTCATTTATGTCACAGCTCTTGGTGATAGTTACTATATCTGTATCTTTTTGTCTACTGTTTATTTGTATCTGTATAAAGAACCACGTTCCCTCATGCCAGGGGCTGGCTAGCAATTTGCAGCCTTTGAAGGCAGACTCAAGAAAGCAGCCCAGCTTTTCACAGGGAGTCTGCAGTCAGGTGACCCTGGAACACTTAAATTGCACTGGCCCAGGGGGATAGGTGACAGCCTTCCCCCCTGCCCAGCCAGCCCCTGCGCTCATGCAGTAAACATAATGTGTTCAATTCTGGAGGCCATATCTTCAAAAGGATATTAATACATTAGAAACTGTACAAAGAAGGGCAACTAAAATGGTGCATGGCCTACATCACAAAACATACCCAGAAAGACTAAGAAATCTCAATTTGTATAGTTCGGAGCAGAGAAGGGAAAGGGGGGACATGATAGAAACTTTCAACTATATCAAGGGTTTTAACAAAGTCCAGGAGGGAAACATTCTCCAAATGAAGAGAAGCAACAGGACACGAAGACATGCACTGAGACTGGAGGGGGGGAGGTTCAGGGGAAATTTGCGGAAAAATTACTTCACAGAAAGGGTAGTGGACAAGTGGAATAGCCTCCCATCAGAGGTGGTAGAGACTAAGACAGTGGAGCAATTTAAACATGCATGGGATAGACATAAGGATATCCTTATAGAGAAATAAGGATCAAATAAGGTTAGAGATAAAAATAATGTAAAAAAAAAGGGGGCAGACTAGATGGGCCAAGTGGTTCTTATCTGCCGACAAATTCTATGTTTCTATGTTAAATTACCTCCGTGAAGTCTGAGTTTTCTCTGAAGTTAAACAGTTCAATGCTGTTTGCAAAATTTGGCAGGAAATGCACAAAAACATGAAAAATAACAAATCGACGTATGTTTACAGCATAAGAATGTTTTGAACACTTTTCTTATTTTCTATAGGGATCAGTTCTTGTTTAGCAGAACGTAGAGAGCTCCAGTTGATAGCCTTTTGTTTTGCAACAGTAACTGTTTGTTTCTCTTCTGTTTTATTGGTACAATGTGTGATTTAGTACTCACAATGCAGTCGCTGCTGCAAGCTTGCTCTACTGTGCGCGGTACCTTACATTTTAAGAATGAACGCCACAGGGCAAGTCATAGGAAAGGTTACATATGGTATGCATCAGTTCATACAGATACGAATATAAGATAGACTTGGGGATCAATTTAACAAGTAAATCTTTGCCTTCAGTCATGCAGCAATGGCTGTTTCCATATGATTAAGGAAAATACTAGTAGTAAGACTATCTATCAATGGGTTAATGCAGAAGATATCGCAGCTGTGTCCTACTTCAACCAAATTGATGATCAGTACTAGTATCCTCATCATTTTCTTTGGGGATGGTAACCTGCGATCATTAAATCGAGCTCTGAGACCTTATCTTTTCGGAGCTTGGCCTGTATTGTACCATCGAGCCCATAATCCACTTTTTTTGCCAGAGAGGGAATGACAAAAACTGTGACTATGACAATGTAATAAGCTGTGGGACGGCCAATCAGAAACTGCAATCGGTGGGACTTCTAAGGTACATGAAATCAAATAACATTATTATAGTTACTTATATAGCCATCTTGAAAAAGACAAAGAGTCAGCATGTAGAACCATTCATTATTGTATTTGTGTTTATTTGAAGGAAGGCAGAACCCCAAGTGCAGCCTATGGTCTGGTGTTGGTGCTGGTGGTTGTGGGTTGGAATGACATGATCATTTTACTCCAACAGTGTCTTCCAGGTCCAGACTGACCATCTGGCACTTCTGGCAAATCCCAGAAGGGGCGATGGGCCGGTAGGCTGGTCCTGTCATTCATAGAGCCGAGAAGGACACGCAGCCTCCGGCTCTCTGTTGTAGTCACTCCCCCACAACCCTGCCCATCTCCATGGGAATTGAGGCATACCGTGAGTCCCCGCTCGTTTCCATGGAAGTGGGGGCGTAGCATGAGTCCACGCCCACTTGACTCAAGGGATGCCCCCGTCACTAGTGCGCGCACGCGCTTGCCAGAGATGAATTTGGACCCCAGTCCGTCCCTAGTGTCTTTTACTAATTATAGCCTGAGACACCATTTCTTGCATGAAAAGGCTCTAATCTGATTTTATATAGTAGTGATAGGTCAGCGCTACTAAGGTTCTTGTAGTACCCCTAGCAGCTCACACTAAGAAGATAGTCCAAATCTTTAACATGTGATATGTATGTGTGTTAGCGGGCTGCTCTAAGGTAATGGTGTTCCTACTGTAGTCATCCAAAAATCAAACCAACTATGGTCTGGAGAGTGTGGTTGTCACTAGGTAAGTATTCTGGAATGATTGATTTGTGGAAAAGGAGGGGGAGGGGGCTGGTTACAGAGGGCTGGGGAAGTTTTTATGTGGCAGTATCTAGAAAATGTTTCTATGGTGTGGTACTGTTCCAAAGTCAGTACGGATCCACAGGGTTCAGATGATACTGTATCTGTAGTTAGGGTGTTCACTATGACATTGGGGGTAATTCAGAGTTGATCGTAGCAGCAAATTTGTTAGCAGATGGGCAAAACCATGTGCACTGCGGGGGGGGGGGGGGCAGATATAACATGTGCAGAGAGAGTTAGATTTGGGTGGGTTATTTTGTTTCTGTGCAGGGTAAATACTGGCTGCTTTATTTTTACACTGCAATTTAGATTTCAGTTTGAACACACCCCGCCCAAATCTAACTCTCTCTACACGTCACATCTGCCCCCCCCCCCCCTGCAGTACACATGGTTTTGCCCATCTGCTAACAAATTTGCTGCTACGATCAGATCTGAATTAGGCCCATTGTACCAACGTTCATAAATGAATATAAAACAGTATAGTTTAGCATAGACTGTAGGCAGGGTGTTTGTGTGATAATGATCCAACCGATGTGAACAGTATGTCAGGAATGGTTTGTAGTTCATCTGTGTCCACTCTTCCCAGTCACTCCACCTCAGAATAATGTATGCGCAGGTGCAGTCAGAGCCGGATTAAGGGGGGGTTTCTGGGGGTAAGTACCCCGGGCCCCCCTGTCAGAAAAGGGCCCCCCCGCCACGCGTCGGAGCTCAGATCTCTAATTCGATCTGCTCCGCGGCACTGCACTTCCGTGCAGTTGCGCTCCCCTCCCCACTGACAGGTGACAGTGAGCCCAGCCGCTGGCGCTGCAGAGCTAACTGAGCAACGGCTCAGCCGCCCAATAGGAGGAAGTAAAGCTGCAGCCTGCGGCTCAGTGACTGGCTGAGCACACAGGCTGGGAAGAGGAAGATCCCACCTCGGCAGCGTGTGGGGATTTGTACAGAGAAGAAGAGGAACATTCAAGCTTCCACTCTCCTGTTTGTAAG
The DNA here is from genome assembly GCF_028390025.1 of Pseudophryne corroboree. NCBI lineage: Eukaryota > Metazoa > Chordata > Amphibia > Anura > Myobatrachidae > Pseudophryne > Pseudophryne corroboree. Next base: position 757,798,772 of record NC_086449.1, read on the forward strand.
TCAGGCTTTTTTTTCTTTTTAAGGTATGCATCTGAAGTTAGGCTCTGAGTTATGTGTTTATAATATATGCGTCGGGGAGGGGACACAAAGACACGGGGCGGCGGGGAGGAGACAGAGACGCGGGGAGGGGACGCAGGGCGGGGACACAGAGACGCAGGGCGGGGACACAGAGAAGCAGGGCAGGGACGCAGAGCGGGGACACAGAGACGCAGGGCGGGGACACAGAGACGCAGGGCGGGGACACAGAGACGCAGGGCGACAGGGAGGGGACACAGAGGCGGGGCGGCAGGGAGGGGAGGCAGAGACGCGGGCGGCAGGGAGGGGAGGCAGAGACGGGACGCGAGGCGGCAGAGAGTGGAGGCAGAGACGCAGGGAGGGGACAAAGATGCAGGATGGCAGGGAGGGGACACAGAGGCAGGGCTCCAGGGAGGGGACGCGGGGCGCCAGGGAGGGGACGCAGGGATGCGGGGCACCAGGGAGGGGACGCAGAGACGCGGGGCGCCAGGGAGGGGACGCAGAGCCACGGGGTGCCAGGGAGGGGACGCAGAGACGCGGGGCGGCAGGAAGGTGACGCAGAGTGGCAGGGAGGTGACGCAGAGACGCGGAGCGGCAGGGAGGTGACGCAGAGACACGGGGAGGTAACGCAGAGACGAGGGGTGGCAGGGAGGTGACGTAGAGACGTGGGGCAGCAGGGAGGTGACGCAGGGAGGGGACACAGAGGCAGGTCGGGGATACAGAGACGCGGGGCGGTAGAGAGGGGGCGCAGAGGCACGGGGCGGCAGGGAGGGGATGCAGAGGCGCGGGGAGGGAGGGGACGCAGAGGCGCGGGGAGGGAGGGAGGGGACGCAGAGGCGCGGGGAGGGAGAAGACGCGAGGCGCAGGGAGGGGACGCAGAGATGTGGGCGGCACGGAGGGGATGCATAGACTAGAGATGAGCGGGTTCGGTTCCTCGGAATCCGAACCCGCCCGAACTTCAGGTTTTTTTACGCGGGGCCGAGCGACTCGGATCTTCCCGCCTTGCGCGCCCGAACGTCATCATCCCGCTGTCGGATTCTCGCGAGGCTCGTATTCTATCGCGAGACTCGGATTCTATATAAGGAGCCGCGCGTCGCCGCCATTTTCACACGTGCATTGAGATTGATAGGGAGAGGACGTGGCTGGCGTCCTCTCCGTTTAGACTAGAGTACTAGAGAGAGACACAAATTTTGGGGAGCATATTATTAGGAGGAGTACTACTTGCTGCTGATAGTGTGACCAGTGACCACCAGTTTAATTAATCCGTTCTCTGCCTGAAAAAAAACGATACACAGTGTGACTCAGTCACATACCATATCTGTGCTCAGCTCAGTGTGCTGCATCATATGTAATACTGTATATCAATATCTGACTGTGCTGAGTGCTCACTGCTCACACAGCTTAATTGTGGGGGAGACTGGGGAGCAGTTATAGCAGGAGTACATATTTTAAGTACAGTGCACACTTTTCCTGCCAGAGTGCCACTGCCAGTGTGACTGACCAGTGACCACTGACCACCAGTATTGTGATTGTCTGCTGACCACCAGTATATTGTGAAAAAGTTAAACACTCGTCGTGTGGTGTTTTTATAAACGCATTCTGCAGACAGTGTCCAGCAGGTCCGTCATTACATAATATATACCTGTCCGGCTGCAGTACTAGTGTGATATATATATATTTTAATTTTATCTCATTATCATCCAGTCTATATTAGCAGCAGACACAGTACGGTAGTCCACGGCTGTAGCTATCTCTGTGTCGGCAGTCGCTCGTCCATCCATAATTGTATACCACCTACCCGTGGTTTTTTTTTCTCTCTAACTTCTTGATACTAGTAGCTTACTTTAGGAGTCTGCAGTGCTGACAGACAGTGTCCAGCTGGTCCGTCATTACATAATATATACCTGTCCGGCTGCAGTACTAGTGTGATATATATATATATTTTAATTTTATCTCATTATCATCCAGTCTATATTAGCAGCAGACACAGTACGGTAGTCCACGGCTGTAGCTACCTCTGTGTCGGCAGTCGCTCGTCCATCCATAATTGTATACCACCTACCCGTGGTTTTTTTTTCTTCTATCTTCTTGATACTAGTAGCTTACTTCAGGAGTCTGCAGTGCTGAGTCTGACAGACAGTGTCCAGCAGGTCCGTCATTACATAATATATACCTGTCCGGCTGCAGTACTAGTGTGATATATATATATATTTTAATTTTATCTCATTATTATCCAGTCTATATTAGCAGCAGACACAGTACGGTAGTCCACGGCTGTAGCTACCTCTGTGTCGGCAGTCGCTCGTCCATCCATAATTGTATACCACCTACCCGTGGTTTTTTTTTTCTATCTTCTTGATACTAGTAGCTTACTTTAGGAGTCTGCAGTGCTGAGTCTGACAGACAGTGTCCAGCAGTTCCGTCATTATATAATATATACCTGTCCTGCAGTAGTGATATATATATATTTTTTATATCATTATCATCCAGTCTATACTAGCAGACGCAGTACGGTAGTCAACGGCTGTAGCTACCTCTGTGTCGGCAGTCACTCGTCATCCATAAGTATACTAGTATCCATCCATCTCCATTGTTTACCTGAGGTGCCTTTTAGTTGTGCCTATTAAAATATGGAGAACAAAAATGTTGAGGTTCCAAAAATAGGGAAAGATTAAGATCGACTTCCATCTCGTGCTGAAGCTGCTGCCATTAGTCATGGCCGAGACGATGAAATGCCATCAACGTCGTCTGCCAAGGCCGATGCCCAATGTCATAGTACAGAGCATGTAAAATCCAAAACACCAAATATCAGTAAAAAAAGGACTCAAAAATCTAAAATAAAATTGTCGGAGGAGAAGCGTAAACTTGCCAATATGCCATTTACCACACGGAGTGGCAAGGAACGGCTGAGGCCCTGGCCTATGTTCATGGCTAGTGGTTCAGCTTCACATGAGGATGGAAGCACTCAGCCTCTCGCTAGAAAAATGAAAAGACTCAAGCTGGCAAAAGCACAGCAAAGAACTGTGCGTTCTTCGAAATCCCAAATCCACAAGGAGAGTCCAATTGTGTCGGTTGCGATGCCTGACCTTCCCAACACTGGACGTGAAGAGCATGCGCCTTCCACCATTTGCACGCCCCCTGCAAGTGCTGGAAGGAGCACCCGCAGTCCAGTTCCTGATAGTCAGATTGAAGATGTCAGTGTTGAAGTACACCAGGATGAGGAGGATATGGGTGTTGCTGGTGCTGGGGAGGAAATTGACAAGGAGGATTCTGATGGTGAGGTGGTTTGTTTAAGTCAGGCACCCGGGGAGACACCTGTTGTCCGTGGGAGGAATATGGCCATTGACATGCCTGGTGAAAATACCAAAAAAATCAGCTCTTCGGTGTGGAAGTATTTCACCAGAAATGCGGACAACATTTGTCAAGCCGTGTGTTGCCTTTGTCAAGCTGTAATAAGTAGGGGTAAGGACGTTAACCACCTCGGAACATCCTCCCTTATACGTCACCTGCAGCGCATTAATAATAAGTCAGTGACAAGTTCAAAAACTTTGGGCGACAGCGGAAGCAGTCCACTGACCAGTAAATCCCTTCCTCTTGTAACCAAGCTCACGCAAACCACCCCACCAACTCCCTCAGTGTCAATTTCCTCCTTCCCCAGGAATGCCAATAGTCCTGCAGGCCATGTCACTGGCAATTCTGACGAGTCCTCTCCTGCCTGGGATTCCTCCGATGCATCCTTGCATGTAACGCCTACTGCTGCTGGCGCTGCTGTTGTTGCTGCTGGGAGTCGATGGTCATCCCAGAGGGGAAGTCGTAAGCCCACTTTTACTACTTCCACCAAGCAATTGACTGTCCAACAGTCCTTTGCGAGGAAGATGAAATATCACAGCAGTCATCCTGTTGCAAAGCGGATAACTGAGGCCTTGACAACTATGTTGGTGTTAGACGTGCGTCCGGTATCCGCCGTTAGTTCACAGGGAACTAGACAATTTCTTGAGGTAGTGTGCCCCCGTTACCAAATACCATCTAGGTTCCACTTCTCTAGGCATGCGATACCGAGAATGTACACGGACGTCAGAAAAAGACTCACCAGTGTCCTAAAAAATGCAGTTGTACCCAATGTCCACTTAACCACGGACATGTGGACAAGTGGAGCAGGGCAGGGTCAGGACTATATGACTGTGACAGCCCACTGGGTAGATGTATGGACTCCCGCCGCAAGAACAGCAGCGGCGGCACCAGTAGCAGCATCTCGCAAACGGCAACTCTTTCCTAGGCAGGCTACGCTTTGTATCACCGGTTTCCAGAATACGCACACAGCTGAAAACCTCTTACGGCAACTGAGGAAGATAATCGCGGAATGGCTTACCCCAATTGGACTCTCCTGTGGATTTGTGGCATCGGACAACGCCAGCAATATTGTGTGTGCATTAAATCTGGGCAAATTCCAGCACGTCCCATGTTTTGCACATACCTTGAATTTGGTGGTGCAGAATTATTTAAAAAACGAGAGGGGCGTGCAAGAGATGCTGTCGGTGGCCAGAAGAATTGCGGGACACTTTCAGCGTACAGGCACCACGTACAGAAGACTGGAGCACCACCAAAAATGCCTGAACCTGCCCTGCCATCATCTGAAGCAAGAAGTGGCAACGAGGTGGAATTCAACCCTATATATGCTTCAGAGGTTGGAGGAGCAGCAAAAGGCCATTCAAGCCTATACAATTGAGCACGATATAGGAGGTGGAATGCACCTGTCTCAAGCGCAGTGGAGAATGATTTCAACGTTGTGCAAGGTTCTGCAACCTTTTGAACTTGCCACACGTGAAGTCAGTTCAGACACTGCCAGCCTGAGTCAGGTCATTCCCCTCATCAGGCTTTTGCAGAAGAAGCTGGAGACATTGAAGGAGGAGCTAACACAGAGCGATTCCGCTAGGCATGTGGGACTTGTGGATGGAGCCCTTAATTCGTGTAACAAGGATTCACGGGTGGTCAATCTGTTGAAATCAGAGCACTACATTTTGGCCACCGTGCTCGATCCTAGATTTAAAACCTACCTTGGATCTCTCTTTCCGGCACACACAAGTCTGCTGGGGTTCAAAGACTTGCTGGTGAGAAAATTGTCAAGTCAAGCGGAACGCGACCTGTCAAAATCTCCTCCTTCACATTCTCCCGCAACTGGGGGTGCGAGGAAAAGGCTCAGAATTCCGAGCCCACCCGCTGGCGGTGATGCAGGGCAGTCTGGAGCGACTGCTGATGCTGACATCTGGTCCGGACTGAAGGACCTGACAACGATTACGGACATGTCGTCTACTGTCACTGCATATGATTCTCTCCCCATTGAAAGAATGGTGGAGGATTATATGAGTGACCGCATCCAAGTAGGCACGTCACACAGTCCGTACTTATACTGGCAGGAAAAAGAGGCAATTTGGAGGCCCTTGCACAAACTGGCTTTATTCTACCTAAGTTGCCCTCCCACAAGTGTGTACTCCGAAAGAGTGTTTAGTGCCGCCGCTCACCTTGTCAGCAATCGGCGTACGAGGTTACATCCAGAAAATATGGAGAAGATGATGTTCATTAAAATGAATTATAATCAATTCCTCCGTGGAGACATTCACCAGCAGCAATTGCCTCCACAAAGTACACAGGGAGCTGAGATGGTGGATTCCAGTGGGGACGAATTGATAATCTGTGAGGAGGGGGATGTACACGGTGATATATCGGAGGATGATGATGAGGTGGACATCTTGCCTCTGTAGAGCCAGTTTGTGCAAGGAGAGATTAATTGCTTCTTTTTTGGTGGGGGTCCAAACCAACCCGTCATTTCAGTCACAGTCGTGTGGCAGACCCTGTCACTGAAATGATGGGTTGGTTAAAGTGTGCATGTCCTGTTTATACAACATAAGGGTGGGTGGGAGGGCCCAAGGACAATTCCATCTTGCACCTCTTTTTTCTTTCATTTTTATTTGCGTCATGTGCTGTTTGGGGAGTATTTTTTTGAAGGGCCATCCTGCGTGACACTGCAGTGCCACTCCTAGATGGGCCAGGTGTTTGTGTCGGCCACTAGGGTCGCTTATCTTACTCACACAGCTACCTCATTGCGCCTCTTTTTTTCTTCTTTGCGTCATGTGCTGTTTGGGGAGTGTTTTTTGGAAGGGCCATCCTGCGTGACACTGCAGTGCCACTCCTAGATGGGCCAGGTGTTTGTGTCGGCCACTAGGGTCGCTTATCTTACTCACACAGCTACTTCATTGCGCCTCTTTTTTTCTTTGCGTCATGTGCTGTTTGGGGAGTGTTTTTTGGAAGGTCCATCCTGCGTGACACTGCAGTGCCACTCCTAGATGGGCCAGGTGTTTGTGTCGGCCACTAGGGTCGCTTATCTTACTCACACAGCTACCTCATTGCGCCTCTTTTTTTCTTTGCGTCATGTGCTGTTTGGGGAGTGTTTTTTGGAAGGGCCATCCTGCGTGACACTGCAGTGCCACTCCTAGATGGGCCAGGTGTTTGTGTCGGCCACTAGGGTCGCTTATCTTACTCACACAGCTACCTCATTGCGCCTCTTTTTTTCTTTGCGTCATGTGCTGTTTGGGGAGTGTTTTTTGGAAGGGCCATCCTGCGTGACACTGCAGTGCCACTCCTAGATGGGCCAGGTGTTTGTGTCGGCCACTAGGGTCGCTTAGCTTACTCACACAGCTACCTCATTGCGCCTCTTTTTTTCTTTGCGTCATGTGCTGTTTGGGGAGTGTTTTTTGGAAGGGCCATTCTGCGTGACACTGCAGTGCCACTCCTAGATGGGCCAGGTGTTTGTGTCGGCCACTAGGGTCGCTTAGCTTAGTCATCCAGCGACCTCGGTGCAAATTTTAGGACTAAAAATAATATTGTGAGGTGTGAGGTGTTCAGAATAGACTGAAAATGAGTGGAAATTATGGTTTTTGAGGTTAATAATACTTTGGGATCAAAATGACCCCCAAATTCTATGATTTAAGCTGTTTTTTAGTGTTTTTTGAAAAAAACACCCGAATCCAAAACACACCCGAATCCGACAAAAAAAATTCGGTGAGGTTTTGCCAAAACGCGGTCGAACCCAAAACACGGCCGCGGAACCGAACCCAAAACCAAAACACAAAGCCCGAAAAATTTCAAGTGCACATCTCTAGCATAGACGCGGGGCGCCAGGGAGGGGACGCAGAGACGCGGGGCACCAGGGAGGGGACGCAGAGATGCGGGGTGCCAGGGAGGGGACGCAGAGAGGCGGGGCGCCAGGGAGGGGACGCAGAGATGCGGGCGGCAGGTAGGGGACGCAGAGATGTGGGCGGCACGGAGGGGACGCATAGACGCGGGGCGCCAGGGAGGGGACGCAGAGACGCGGGGCACCAGGGAGGGGACGCAGAGACGCGGGGTGCCAGGGAGGGGACGCAGAGAGGCGGGGCGCCAGGGAGGGGACGCAGAGACGCGGGGGGGCAGAGGGGGGACGCAGCGAGGCGGGGCGGCAGGGGGGGACACAGAGACGCGGGGCGGCGGGGGCGCAGAGACGCGGTGCTGCCTGTGCACTCTCTCTCACCTGTGAAGTTGGTGCAGCAGCCACAGTACCAGGCGTGCTGTCCCCCGTCTCTGGCTTGTGGAGAAGGCAGTCCAGGCCTGTGGTGTGCAGTCCGGGTCTCTGGGGATGGTGGGAGGCAGCATTGTGTTCGGTGTGCGGAGGAGGCGGCGGATGTCTGTACGCGGCGCAGGGAGGGGAGGCAGAGACGCGGGGCGGCAGGGAGGGGAGGCAGAGACGGGACGCGGGGCGGCAGGGAGGGGAGGCAGAGACGCAGGGAGAGGACACAGAGGCAGGGCTCCAGGGAGGGGACGCAGAGGCAGGGCTCCAGGGAGGGGAGGCAGAGACGCGGGGCGCCGGGGAGGGGACGCAGAGACGTGGGGCACCAGGGAGGGGACGCAGAGACGCGGGGCACCAGGGAGGGGACGCAGAGACGCGGAGCACCAGGGAGGGGACGCAGATACGCGGGGCACCAGGGAGGGGACGCAGAGACGCGGGGCGGCAGGGAGGGGACGCAGAGGCAGGGAGGAGATACAGAGACGCGGGGCGGTAGGGAGGGGGCGCAGAGACGCGGGCGGCAGGGAGGGACGCAGAGGCGTGGGGAGGGGACGCAGAGTCGCGGGGCGGCAGGGAGGGGACGAGAGATGCGGGCGGCAGGTAGGGGACGCAGAGATGTGGGCGGCACGGAGGGGACGCAGAGACGCGGGGCGCCAGGGAGGGGACGCAGAGACGCGGGGCGACAGGGAGGGGACGCAGGTACACGGGGCGCCAGGGAGGGGACGCAGAGAGGCGGGCGCCAGTAAGGGGATGCAGAGACGCGGGGCGGCAGAGGGGGGACGCAGCGAGGCGGGGCGGCAGGGGGGGGACGCAGAGACGCGGGGCGGCGGGTGCACAGAGACGCGGTGCTGCCTGTGCACTCTCTCTCACCTGTGAAGTTGGTGCAGCGGCCACAGTACCAGGCGTTCTATCCCCCGTCTCTGGCTTGTGGAGAAGGCAGTCCAGGCCTGTGGTGTGCAGTCCGGGTCTCTGGGGATGGTGGGAGGCAGCGTTTTGTTCGTTGTGCGGAGGAGGCGGCGGATGTCTGTACGTGGTGCAGGCAGGGGAGGCAGAGACGCAGGGCGGCAGGGAGGGGAGGCAGAGACGGGACGCGGGGCGGCAGGGAGGGGAGGCAGAGACGCAGGGAGAGGACACAGAGGCAGGGCTCCAGGGAGGGGACGCAGAGACGCGGGGCACCAGGGATGGGACGCAGAGACGCGGGGCGCCGGGGAGGGGACGCAGAGACGCGGGCTATGGGTAGGGGACGCAGAGACGCGGGGCGCCGGGGAGGGGACGCAGAGACGCAGGGCGGCAGGGAGGGGACTCAGACACGCGGGGCGGCACGGAGGGGACGCAGAGACGCGGGGCGGCAGGGAGGGGACGCAGAGACACTGGGCGGCAGGGAGGGGATACAGAGACGCGGGGCGGTAGGGAGGGGGCGCAGAGACGCGGGGCGGCAGGGAGGGACGCAGAGGCGTGGGGCGGCAGGGAGGGGACGCAGAGATGCGGGGCGGCGGAGGGGACGCAGATACGCAGGGCGGCAGGGGGGGACGCAGAGACGTGGGGCGGCGGGGGGGGGGGGGCGCAGAGACGCAGTGCTGCCTGTGCACTCTCTCTCACCTGTGAAGTTGGTGCAGCGGCAGGCAGGGAGGGGACGTAGAGATGCGGGGCGGCGGAGGGGACGCAGATACGCAGGGCGGCAGGGGGGGACGCAGAGACGTGGGGCGGCGGGGGGGGGGGGGGGGCGCAGAGACGCAGTGCTGCCTGTGCACTCTCTCTCACCTGTGAAGTTGGTGCAGCGGCCACAGTACCCCGTCTCTGGCTTGTGGAGAAGGCAGTCCAGGCCTGTGGTGTGCAGTCCGGGTCTCTGGGGATGGTGGGAGGCACCGTTGTGTTCGGTGTGCGGAGGAGGCGGCGGATGTCTGTATGCGGCGCAGGGAGGGGAGGCAGAGGCGGGGCGGCAGGGAGGGGAGGCAGAGACGCAGGGAGAGGACACAGAGGCAGGGCTCCAGGGAGGGGACGCAGAGACGCGGGGCACCAGGGAGGGGACGCAGAGACGCGGGGGAGGGGACGCAGAGACGCGGGCGCCGGGGAGGGGACGCAGAGACGCGGGGCGCTGGGGAGGGGACGCAGAGACGCGGGGCGCCGGGGAGGGGACGCAGAGACGCGGGGCGCCGGGGAGGGGACACAGAGACGCGGGGCGGCAGGGAGGGGACGCAGAGACGCGGGGCGGCAGGGAAGGGACGCAGAGACGCGGGGCGGCAGTGAGGGGACGCAGAGACGCGGGGCGGCAGGGAGGGGGCGCAGAGACGCAGGGCGGCACGGAGGGGACGCAGAGACGCGGGGCGGCAGGGAGGGGACGCAGAGATGCGGGCGGCAGGGAGGGGACGCAGAGACGCGGGGCGGCACGGAGGGGACGCAGAGATGCGGGGCGGCAGGGAGGGGACGCAGAGACGCCGGGCGGTAGGGAGGAGGCGCAGAGATGCGGGGCGGCAGGGAGGGACGCAGAGGCGCGGGGAGGGGATGCAGAGTCGCGGAGCGGCAGGGAGGGGACGCAGAAATGCGGGCGGCAGGGAGGGGACGCAGAGACGCGAGGCGGCCTGTGCACTCTCTCACCTGTGAAGTTGGTGCAGCGGCCACAGTACCAGGCGCGCTGTCCCCCGTCTCTGGCCTGTGGAGAAGGCAGTCCGGGTCTCTGGGGATGGTGGGAGGCAGCGTGGTGTTCGGTGTGGGGAGGAGGCGACGGGTCTCTGTACGCGGCGCAGGGAGAGCTATGAAGTCTTCTCCTGCGCCACCCGTCCCTCCTGATGTGTATGGCGGCGGCGGCAGTTACAGGCGCGGGTAACCGCACTGTCTTCACCCGTTGTGCGGACGGCGTCTGGCGGGACAGTGGGTCCCAGGCGCGGCTGCAGTGCGGGAGCTGGCGCTGGAGGTGTGTGCAGGGCGGGATGGGTGGTGTGGGCTGCGGCTGTCTGGTCGGCCGTGGTGCGGCCGGCGGGGCCCGGCCACCGTGTCCGTGCCGAGGATGGCTGCGGGAGGTGCTGGCTTGTGCGGCGGGTGGGATCGCTGGTGTGGGGTTAGGCTGGGCAGTGTGTGCTGGTGAGGTATGCGGGCGTCGGGGTGGGGGGTGTCTGGGCCATCCATGGCTGGATGCGGGAGCTGGTGGAGGTGGGGTTGGGGTGTGTGGTGCGGGTGTCAGTGGGGTGTAGGTGGCAAGGTAGGGGTCTATGGTTACCTGGCACTGTGGGGCGTCCGTGCCCTGGTGGCTTCTGGCTGGGGATGGTGGGGGGATTCTGTGGCTGCTGCTCCCGTTCTGCTAGTGGTGTGCTGGGACAGAGCAGGAGCTGCTAACTCCGCCCACCACTGTGACTCCACCCAGCGTTAGAAATGCAGGCACAGAGTCACAGGGCAAATATATAGGAGATATATATATATAATAGATAATTTATCCAAACTACCGGATACTCCCCTACTTCAAATGATACAGCGTGTATCATATATATATATATATATATATATATTTATTAAATTTACACCTTAGGGCCCCCCTGTCTTAAGTACCCCGGGCCCCCCGATGCCTTAATCCTGCTCTGGGTGCAGTCAGACACTATGGAGGTTATTCAGAGTTGTTAGCAAACCAAAGAAGTTAGCAATTGGGCAAAACCATCCTGCACTCCAGGTGGGCCAGATGGAACATGTGCAGAGAGAGTTAGATTTGGGTGGGTTATATTGTTTCTGTGCATGGTAAATATTGGATGCTTTATTTTTACACTGCAAATTAGATTTCAGTTTGAATACACCCCACCCAAATCTAACTCTCTCTGCACATGTTACATCTGCCCCACCTACAGTGCTGCATGGTTTTGCCCAATTGCTAACTTTTTTGGTTTGCAAACAACTCTGAATAACCCCCTATATGTACAATAGATATATGGGGATATTTACTCAACCAGTGTCATCCTGACTCCTAACTGCTACCAGATATCTGTTGCCTTAACCACTTAACTGTTTTCCCCCAAAAAAGCACTCAGAGATTGTCATTTTTTTATGACAATAGTGTGTCACTTCTTCTCTTTAACACCTTATAGACACCAAATAACTTTATTGAATAAAAAAAATTAAAAATAAATACATTGAAAAAAAAAATTATAATTGCAAGCACTGCTTGGGATCAAACCCAAGGTTGCACGCATTGCAGGTGGTGACTGTATTCATTAGGCCACAGCCACTGTGATAAGAATAAGCACCCCTGGTGTATATGTGATGTGACCTGTGTGTGGAGTGCGGTTTCTTCCAGGGCCTGTGTACTACAGTATACAGCGTAATGTGAATGTCGGCACAACAATGGAGACCATCTGGAAGTCACGTTAATGAGATAGGATTCCAGTGGTACAGTAGATTTCATGTTTCTATCCATTTGATAGCAACTAAACCTGGAATGGTTTCTGAGATAATAAAGGCAGATTTTCACCTATACTTAACACGTGAAAAACCAGCAAGAATTATGTACTAACTGGATTGCACGATAAGTTAACACCCGATAACAGGCGATAAATAAAATTGTCGGGCGATAGGTCCGTTAAGTTAATAACTGAGAATGTAACAATTTATCACATCTAATTGAATTCACCCCGCCCTGTCCTATGCTATACTGGTAGACTGAGAAAGACTATTTGTAATGGTTAACTTTTGTATTTTACCTTCTACCGATATCTCTCTTTCTCTGTCTCACGTGGACAACATTGACGGTTGCTGTTACAATATTGCCTCTAGAGATCTGTCGTGCTGACCTCTTATGCAGAAAACAATATAGCGGCTCCTGCTCATAGTTAGGAATGCAAACCTGTAGAGATCTCTGTTATTGTTCTATTCTTCAAAGGGAATATTATATTACTCTCACATAGTATGTGCAGGTTATTGTACATTTTATTTTAATTATTTCCTCCCATATTATATTACAGTAGATAACTGGGGAGTTTAGCCACTCTGACTACAGAACACGCCGCTCTCGGAAATGATAGAACTGGGTAATATTTAGTGCGTTCTTCTATGAGTTTGGAATCAAAGTTTGCTGAAGAATTTCACGCGTCATAAAACTGGAATAATTAAACGTATTGAAACAAAATGGAATTGCTATATTTAAATGGTACAAAATGTAGCTGCTCTGCCAAGATTGGCTCAGTTTCTTTTGAGTGTGCACTTAATTCTTACCTTGTATATTGCAGCAGGATCGCTTATGCAAGTGTGTGTGTGTGTGGGGGGGGGTGGATCTTTCAGATCCCTCTCTGTGGATTTTGCAGAAATGGATCCCGAAGGATTCTATAGGCAGCGCTATCTATCAGATTCAAGCTCCGGAAACTTTTGCTTCGCGTAGCTTGAAATAAACTGTAGTTTTCAGAGGTTTGACCGCATTTTACTGTTAGTAAATCCTCCATAGACAAGACTTATTTTATACTGTATACTGTATATTGTTTGGTTTAATGAATTCTTTATACTTTTAACCACTTAACTGGCGTGGTCAGATCACATGTGACCGCACCGCCCCACCGTGCCCCCCAGTTTTTGGACAAGGAGATCCGTTCTGCAGATGTACAGATGGAGCCACGCTAATCGTGGCTCTGTCTGTGCCCGCCTATCGCCGAGAGTGACTCCGTCTGGGGCGCGTGCTCGTCCGTGATGGGTACCCACCCCATTCACAAGAATGGGAGAGCGTCTCTGTGCCCTCCGGCGGGGCTAGGCGGACGGATTGTCTAGTTACGTATGCGATGGAGCCGCACTAGATGAGTTCGGCTCCTTCTGTACATAATATAATATTTAAATATTTGAAAAAATACTTTTGAAACTATAGTAAAATTAAGAAAATAAAAAAAACCTATGGCAAAGTTCCTCAGATACAAATTAGCCTAATGTACTTTGTAATGAACTGGTGACTAGGGAAAAATGTGGAGGTCTTTTTATCAAGCCTTAAACCATAAGGAATGGCTGTTTCTGCATAGATTGTCTTAAATGTATTTTAGCAATAGGACTATTTAAGAAATGCCTAATGCAGGAGACGTTTTGCACAAGGGAAATGAATGCAGAATACTGCAGACTTCATAATTCTCAATTTATCAAGCGCTGAAAATCTTAGCCGTTTGGATCTTGGACCCAATAGCTAATGTCACCAGTTTATAGGGCCTCATTCATATGCAATAGCAGATATCACGCAACAGAGCGATTATAGGCAGACTGCTCATGTGCCGCGATCGCAATGCACACATGCTCGAAGGTGTCGCTGCGATCTCGCTTGCAATGATGATTACACCGCAAAGTGATTGACAGGAAGTGAGCGTTTGGAAGTGTTAACAGGGAGTGGTCGGCAAAACGCAGGCACGTCATGCCCGTATTCAGGGCAGGTATCTGCCATCAGCTGCAAGCTCGTATGTTCAAATACAAGACTCCTCAATCACTACTGCGGTGTCCAGTTTGCGTAGTCTAGGTGTACCTTAGCTCCAATGTTCCTCGGTTCTCCATCTAGGTTGCGAATGTGTATGCAATTGCGAATCAATTTGCAATGGCTTTGGAGGGCGTTTCTGTTCATTTCTGGGCAATTGCATGTGCCTATAAACATGAATTAGGCCCATAGTTATCTTCTACAGGGTTCCTCCAGGTAAGCAGTCATTAGTATGTTTCAGATTGGCACAACTGATTTGTAAAATATGGCACTGAAAATTATATTGGTACTGACAGGTCTGCCAAGGCAATGGGTAATGGGGGCGTGGTCACTGTAGTGGGTGCACTTACAAGTGTGGGGCATGGTCCTGTCCTCCTGGTTACACCTCCCCTGCGCACCCAGATCTGAGCCTGGGTACTTTGTAGTCTCCCCCCCGGTGCCCCCAGGTACTTGAAACTACATAAACTAGGGTCACCAGGTGTCCCACTTTCCCGCTTTCTAACTCTAATCTGGATCAGTGTGTCTTGTAGTGAGTTGGTAGTTGGTGGCTTTATAATAGCACGTGAGAGCTTGTATTTGTAGCAGTTGTTCTTCATGTACTGATCACTGCACAATGCTACTTTTCCTGTGCATTTGTTGGATATACTTTAGTAACCAGGATTTAGATTTATATGTTGGTTATTGCTTTAGCTTTGTGCTGGGTCACATATCCAAGAGGTGGGTAAAAACTAGAGATGAGCGGGTTCGGTTCCCTGAGAACCGAACCCTACCGGACTTCAATACCCGAGCCCGGAACTGAGACCAGCTTGGGTTTTCCCGCCTGACTCGGAAACCAGAACGAGGCAAAACGTCATCATCTCACTGTCGGATTCTCACAGGGTTTGGATTCCATATAAGGAGCCGCACGTCGTCGCCATTTTCACTCCAGTCCCAGAGAGTGTAACAAGAGGACGTGTCTCCGTCCTCAGTGTCTGTGCGGGAAGGAAAGTAGGGTGGCGATTCCAGTGCTGTCTTGTGCTGCATCAGTCCAGTGTAGTGTCTTATGCTGCATCAGTCCAGTCACAGTGGTGGTGTCCTCTGCTGCCATATGTCCAGTGCTGCTGTATAAGTCCAGTCCAGTGGTGCTGTGTTGTGCTGTATCAGTTCAGTGGTGGTGTATTGTGCTGCATCAGTTCAGTCACAGTGGTGGTGTCCTCTGCTGCCATATGTCCAGTGCTGCTGTATAAGTCCAGTCCATTGCAGTTGTGCTGTGTTGTCCTGCATTAGTCCAGTGGTGGTGTCCCTGTGCTGCTGTATAAGTCCAGTGGTACTGCTGTATAAGTCCAGTGATCCTGCTGTATATGTCCAGTGATACTGCCGTATATATGTCCAGTGATACTGCCGTATAAATCCAGTGATACTGTCGTATATATCCAGTGGTACTGCCATATAATTCCAGTGATACAGCCGTATATGTCCAGTGGTACTGCCTTATAAATCCAGTGGTACTGGCGTATAAGTCCAGTGGTACTGTCGTATAATTCCAGTGATACTGCCGTATAATTCCAGTGATACTGCCGTATAAATCCAGTCCAGTGGTACTGCCGTATAAGTCCAGTGGTACTGCCGTATAATTCCAGTGATACTACTGTATAATTCCAGTGGTACTGCCGTATAAGTCCATTGATACTGCCGTATAATTCCAGTGGTACTGGCGTATAAATCCAGTGATACTGCCGTATAAATCTAGTCCAGTGGTACTGCCATATAAGTCCAGTGGTACTGGCGTATACGTCCAGTGATATTGCCATATAAATCCAGTCCAGTGGTACTGCCGTATAAGTCCAGTGATATTGCCATATAAATCCAGTCCAGTGGTACTGCCGTATAATTCCAGTGATACTGCCGTATAATTCCAGTGGTACTGGCGTATAAGTCCAGTGGTACTGCCATATAATTCCAGTGATACTGCCGTATAATTCCAGTGGTACTGGCGTATAAGTCCAGTGATACTGCCGTATAAATCCAGTCCAGTGGTATTGCCGTATAAGTCCAGTGGTTCTGCTGTATAATTCCAGTGATACTGCTGTAAAATTCCAGTGGTACTGGCATATACGTCCAGTGATACTGCCATATAAATCCAGTCCAGTGGTATTGCCGTATAAATCCAGTAGAACTGCCATATAATTCCAGTGATACTGCCGTATAATTCCAGTGGTACTGGAGTATAAATCCAGTGGTACTGCCATATAATTCCAGTGATACTGCCGTATAAGTCCAGTGGTACTGGCATATAAATCCAGTGTAACTGCCGTATAAGTCCAGTGGTACTGCTGTATAATTCCAGCGATACTGCTGTATAATTCCAGTGGAACTACCGTATAAGTCCAGTGGTACTGTCCTGTGTTATGTATATTATTTACTCCATTTAAAGGGGTTATTAATATTTAATCCAAATACTTTTTACAGGGTTTGCCTTGTGTGGTGTAGGGATAAGCTGTCCGGTGCCGCATATTGGCCCTCATTCTGAGTTGTTCGCTCGCTAGCTGCTTTTAGCAGCATTGCACACGCTAGGCCACCGCCCTCTGGGAGTGTATCTTAGCTTAGCAGAATAGCGAACGAAAGATTAGCAGAATTGCGATTAAATAATTCTTTAGCAGTTTCTGAGTAGCTCGAGACTTACTCCTACACTGCGATCAGCTCAGACCGTTTCGTTCCTGGTTTGACGTCACAAACACGCCCTGCGTTCGGCGAGCCACTCCCCCGTTTCTCCAGACACTCCCGCGTTTTATCCTGGCACGCCTGCGTTTTTCCACACACTATTAGAAAACGGTCAGTTTCCGCCCAGAAACACCCACTTCCTGTCAATCACACTCCGATCACTTCAACGATGAAAATTCTTCGTTCGGACGTGAATAAATCTACTAAGTTGTGCTAAAATACTTAGCGCATGCGTGCTGCGTACCATGCGCATGCGCATTTTTGCCTTAATCGCTCTGTTGCGAAAATCGGCAACGAGCGAACAACTCGGAATGACCCCCAATGTGTTATATAACTCCAGAAAAATAATGGAGAACAAAAATTTGGAGGATAAAATAGGGAAAGATCAAGAACCACTTCCTCCTAGTGATGAAGCTGCTGTATCTAGTCATAGATATAGATGATGAAATGCCATCAACGTCGTCTGCCAAGGCCGATGCCCAATGTGATAGTAGAAGGCATGTAAAATCCAAAAAGTCAAAGTTCAGTAAAAAGACACAAAAAAATTAATTTAAATGGTCTGAGGAGAAACGTAAACTTGCCAATATGCCATTTACGACACAGAGTGGCAAGGAGCGGCTAAGGCCCTGGCCTATGTTAATGACTAGTGGTTCAGCTTCACATGACGATGGAAGCCCTCAACCTCCCACTAGAGAAATTATAGGAGTTAAGCTGGCAAAAGCACAGCAAAGAACTGTGCGTTCTAAGATGGTATCACAAATCCCCAAGGAGAGTCCAAGTGTGTCGGCGGTTGCGATGCCTGACCTTCCCAACACTGGACGGGAAGAGGTGGCTCATTCCACCATTTGCATGCTCTCTGCAAGTGCTGGAAGGAGCACCCACAGTCCAGATTCTGATATTCAAATTGAAGATGTTACTGTTGAAGTACACCAGGATGAGGATATGGATGTTGCTGGCGCTAAGGAGGAAGTTAACGATGAGGATTCTGATGGTGATGTGGTTTGTTTAAATCAGGCACCGGGGGAGACAGTGTTTGTCCTTGGGATGAATCAGCCCATTGTGATGCTTGGGCAAAATACCAAAAAAGCCACCTCTTCGGTGTGGAATTATATCTCCACAAATCCGGACAACAGGTGTCAAGCCGTGTGTTGCCTCTGTCAATCCGTAATAAGTAGGGGTAAGGACATTAAGCACTTAGGAAAATCCTCCCTTATACGTCACCTGCTGCGCATTCATCAGAAGTCATTGTCAAGTAGTGAAACTTTGGGTAAGAGCGTAAGCAGTCCACTGACACCTAAATCCCTTCTTCCTCTTGTACCCAAGCTCCTGCAAGCCACAACACCAACTCCCTCAACGTCAACTTTCTCCTCAGTCAGGAACGTCAGTAGTCCTGCAGGCCATGTCACTGGCAAGACTGAGGAGCCCTCTCCTAACCGGGATTCCTCCGGAGGATCCTTGAGTGGTACGCCTACTGCTGCTGTTGCTGCCGCTGCTGTTGTTGCTGCTGGGAGTCGATTGTCATCCCAGAGGGGAAGTCGGAAGACCACTTGTACTACTTTAACTAAGCAATTGACTGTCCAACAGTCCTTTGCGAGGAAGATAAAATATGACAGCAGTCATCCTGTTGCAAAGCGGATAACTGAGACCTTGACAGCTATGTTGGTGTTAGACGTGCTTCCGGTATCCGCCATTAGTTCAGTGGGACTTAGAGAATTGTTTGAGGTAGTGTGTCCCCGGTACCAGATCCCATCTAGATTCCATTTCTCTAGGCAGGCGATACCGAGAATGTACAGAGACATCAGAAAAAGTGTCCTCAGTGTCCTGAAAAATGCAGTTGTACCCACTGTCCACTTAACCACGGACATGTGGACAAGTGGAACAGGGCAGACTAAGGACTATATGACTGTGACAGCCCACTTGGTAGATGTATTGCCTCCTGCAGCAACAACAGCAGCGACACCAGTAGCAGCATCTTGCAAACGCCAACTCGTTCCTAGGCAGGCTACGCTATGTATCACCACTTTCCATAAGAGGCACACCACTGACAACCTCTTACGGAAACTGAGGGACATGATCGCACAATGGCTTAGCCCAATTAGACTCTCCTGGGTATTTGTGATATCGGACAACACCACCAATATTGTGCGTGCATTACATCTGGGCAAATTCCAGCACGTCCCATGTTTTGCAGATACAATTCATTTGGTGGTGCAGGATTTTTTGAAAAATGACAGGGGCGTGCAGGAGATGCTGTTGGTGGCCCGAAAAATTGTGGGCCACTTTCGACATTCAGCCACCATGTGCCAAAGACTGAAGCACCAGCAAACACTCCTGAACCTGCCCTGCCATCACCTGAAGCAAGAGGTGGTAACGAGGTGGAATTCAACACTCTATATGCTTCAGAGGATGGAGGAGCAGCAAAAGGCCATTCAAGCCTATACATCCACCTACGATATAAGCAAAGGAGGGGGAATGCACCTGACTCAAGAGAAGTGGAGAATGATTTCCGTCTTGTGCAAGGTTCTCCAACCCTTCGAACTTGCCACACGTGAAGTCAGTTCAGACACTGCCAGCTTGAGTCAGGTCATTACCCTCATCAGGCTTTTGCAGAAGCAGCTGGAGAAATTGAAAGTGGAGCTAAGACGGAGCGATTCCACAAAGTATGTGGGACTTGTGGATGGAGCCCTTCATTCGCTTTGCCAGGATTCAAGGGTGGTCAATCTGTTGAAATCAGAGCACTACATTTTGGCCACCGTGATCGGTCCTAGGTTTAAAGCCTATGTTGTATCTCTCTTTATGGCAGACACAAGTCTGCAGAGGTTCAAAGACCTGCTGGTGACAAAATTGTCAACTCAAGCGGAATGTGACCCGTCAACAGCTCCTCCTTCATTTTCTCCCGCAACTGGGGCTGCAAGGAAAAGGATAAGATTTCCTAGCCCACCCGCTGGCTGTGATGTTGGGCAGTCAGGAGCGAGTGCTGACATCTGATCCAGACTGAAGGACCTGCCAACGATTACTGACATGTCGTCTACTGTCACTGCATATGATTCTGTCACCATTGAAAGAGTGGTGGAGGATTATATGAGTGACAGCATCCAAGTAGGCATGTCAGACAGTCCATATGTATATACTGGCAGGAAAAAGAGGCAATTTGGATGCCATTGCACAAACTGGCTTTATTTTACCTAAGTTGACCCCCCTCCAGTGTGTACTCTGAAAGAGTGTTTAGTGCAGCCACTAACCTTGTCAGCAATCGGCGTAGGATCCTCCACAAAATGTGGAGAAGATGATGTTTATCAAAATGAATTATAAATTCCTCCAGGAAGATCTTTACCAGCAATTCTATCTTGCACCTCTTTTTTTTTTTCTTTGCATCATGTGCTGTTTGGGGACTAGTTTTTTAAGTGCCATCCTGTCTGACACTGCCGTACAACTCCAGGGGTACTGACGTATAAATCCAGGGGTACCGCCGTATAAGTCCAGTCCAGTGGTGCTGTCTTGTGCTGCCATAAGTCCAGTGGTGGTGTCCTGTGCTGTATATTATTTACTCCAAATAAAAGGGTTATATACATTGCTTATATTATTATCCAAATAACTTTAACAGGGTTTGCCCTGTGTGGTGTAGGGATACGCTCGCCAGTGCTGCATATTATTATAATAGCTCCAAATAAAAGGGTTATTATTATCCAAATTAATTTTACAGGCTTTGCCGTGTGTGTGTGTGGTTTAGGGGTATGCCCTCCTGTGCCACCAATATTGTGCATGTATTACATCTGGGCAAATTCCAGCACGTCCCATGTTGTTTGTGCCGCACACTTGTGTCGCTTAGCTTAGTCATACAGCTACCTCAATGCACCTCTTTTTCTTCTTTGCATGATGTGCTGTTTGGGGCCTAGTTTTTTTAAGTGCCATCCTTTCTGACACTGCAGTGCCACTCCAAGATGGGCCAGGTGTTTGTACCGCACATTTGTGTCGCTTAGCTTAGCCATCCAGCTACCTCATTGCACCTCTTTTTCTTCTTTGCATCATGTGCTGTTTGGGGCCTATTTTTTAAATCTGCCACCATGTCTGACACTGCAGTGCCGCTCCTAGATGGGCCAGGTGTTTGTGCCGCACAATTGTGTCGCTTAGCTTAGTCATCCAGTCACCTCGGTGCAACCTTTTGGCCTAAAAACAATATTGTGAGGTGTGAGGTGTTCACAATAGACTGGAAATTAGTGGAAATGAATGTTATTGAGTTTAATAATACCGTAGGATCAAAATTACTACCAAATTCTGTGATTTTAGCTGTTTTTATGTTTTTTTTCAAAAATCATCCGGATCCAAAACCAAAACCAAAACACGAAAGGGTAATTTTGGCAAAACCAATCCAGACTCAAAACACGAGCATGGAACCAGAACCAAAACCAAAACACAAAGCATGAAAAGTGCCCGCCGCACATCTCTATAACATGTCAAATTTCCAAGCAGTGTTTTGCATAAAATGGGAATGACGTACATTAGTGTTTAGTAATAATTATGTGCTTGTACGTTTAAACCATAATATAAATAAATAGAGATATTGGACATAAATTGCTTCCATTTACACAATTTGTGATGAGCGCAGTTTGCCATTTTGCAGAAAGTAATACAATGCAGTAGACATAAATGATTAATTACAGAAATCACCGTTGTTCTTACTTGCCGCTATTCTACAATGCCAGCTCCTTCATTACATCATAGGTATTAGTGTTTAGCAGATGGTCCAGGTACTGCATGCAGCTCTCACAGTGGTCCCATGCGTTGTAGCAGCTTAGTCCATGATTGGATGGTGAAATCTTCTTTTCATCTTGACTAGCCAACCGCAGGGTTGCCCACTGCCCTGACTGATGCTCCTCTGTTAATGTAATATAACCCACTTGTGAGGCCATTAAAATATAATGTTGCCCATAGTGATGAGCGGGTTCGGTTTCTCGGAAACCGAACCCCCCCGAACTTCAGCCTTTTTACACGGTCCGAGGCAGACTCGGATCTTCCCGCCTTGCTCGGTTAACCCGAGCGCGCCCGAACGTCATCATCCCGCTGTCGGATTCTCGCGAGACTCGGATTCTATATAAGGAGCCGCGCGTCGCCGCCATTTTCACACGTGCATTGAGATTGATAGGGAGAGGACGTGGCTGGCGTCCTCTCCGTTTAGATAGAGAGTGAGACACTTGATTTACTGGAGCATTAGGAGTACTCAGAGAGTGCAGAGTTTTGCTGATAGTTATACTAGTGACCACCAGTTTTATTTATTATTTAATATAATCCGTTCTCTGCCTGAAAAAAAACGATACACAGTCACATACCATATCTGTGCTCAGCCTCAGTGTGCTGCATGATAATATCATCTATGTATATCTGACTGTGCTGAGTGCTCACTGCTCACACAGCTTAATTGTGGGGGAGACTGGGGAGCAGTTATAGCAGGAGTACATATTTAACAGTGCACACTTTTGCTGCCAGTGTGACTGACCAGTGACCACCAGTATATTGTCTGCCTGAAAAAGTTAAACACTCGTGTGGTGTTTTTTTTTTTATTCTATAAACGCATTCTGCTGACAGTGTCCAGCAGGTCCGTCATTCATTATATTATAATATATACCTGCAGTAGTGATATATATATATTTTTTATATCATTATCATCCAGTCTATACTAGCAGACGCAGTACGGTAGTCCACGGCTGTAGCTACCTCTGTGTCGGCAGTCGCTCGTCCATAATTGTATACCTACCTGTGGTGGTTTTTTTTTTTTCTATCTTCTTCATACTAGTAGTTTAGGAGTCTGCAGTGCTGACAGTGTCCAGCAGGTCCGTCATTATATAATATATACCTGTCCTGCAGTAGTGATATATATATTTTTTTTATATCATTATCATCCAGTCTATACTAGCAGACGCAGTACGGTAGTCCACGGCTGTAGCTACCTCTGTGTCGGCAGTCGCTCGTCCATAATTGTATACCTACCTGTGGTGGGTTTTTTTTTTTCTATCTTCATACTAGTAGTTTAGGAGTCTGCAGTGCTGACAGTGTCCAGCAGGTCCGTCATTATATAATATATACCTGTCCTGCAGTAGTGATATATATATATTTTTTATATCATTATCATCCAGTCTAAACTAGCAGACGCAGTACGGTAGTCCACGGCTGTAGCTACCTCTGTGTCGGCAGTCGCTCGTCCATAATTGTATACCTACCTGTGGTGGGTTTTTTTTTCCTATCTTCTTCATACTAGTAGTTTAGGAGTCTGCAGTGCTGACAGTGTCCAGCAGGTCCGTCATTATATAATATATACCTGTCCTGCAGTAGTGATATATATATATTTTTTATATCATTATCATCCAGTCTATACTAGCAGACGCAGTACGGTAGTCCACGGCTGTAGCTACCTCTGTGTCGGCAGTCGCTCGTCCATAATTGTATACCTACCTGTGGTGGGTTTTTTTTTTCTATCTTCATACTAGTAGTTTAGGAGTCTGCAGTGCTGACAGTGTCCAGCAGGTCCGTCATTATATAATATATACCTGTCCTGCAGTAGTGATATATATATATATATTTTTTATATCATTATCATCCAGTCTATACTAGCAGACGCAGTACGGTAGTCAACGGCTGTAGCTACCTCTGTGTCGGCAGTCGCTCGTCCATAATTGTATACCTACCTGTGGTGGTTTTTTTTTTTTCTATCTTCTTCATACTAGTAGTTTAGGAGTCTGCAGTGCTGACAGTGTCCAGCAGGTCCGTCATTATATAATATATACCTGTCCTGCAGTAGTGATATATATATTTTTTTTATATCATTATCATCCAGTCTATACTAGCAGACGCAGTACGGTAGTCCACGGCTGTAGCTACCTCTGTGTCGGCAGTCGCTCGTCCATAATTGTATACCTACCTGTGGTGGGTTTTTTTTTTCTATCTTCATACTAGTAGTTTAGGAGTCTGCAGTGCTGACAGTGTCCAGCAGGTCCGTCATTATATAATATATACCTGTCCTGCAGTAGTGATATATATATATTTTTTATATCATTATCATCCAGTCTAAACTAGCAGACGCAGTACGGTAGTCCACGGCTGTAGCTACCTCTGTGTCGGCAGTCGCTCGTCCATAATTGTATACCTACCTGTGGTGGGTTTTTTTTTCCTATCTTCTTCATACTAGTAGTTTAGGAGTCTGCAGTGCTGACAGTGTCCAGCAGGTCCGTCATTATATAATATATACCTGTCCTGCAGTAGTGATATATATATATTTTTTATATCATTATCATCCAGTCTATACTAGCAGACGCAGTACGGTAGTCCACGGCTGTAGCTACCTCTGTGTCGGCAGTCGCTCGTCCATAATTGTATACCTACCTGTGGTGGTTTTTTTTTTTCTATCTTCATACTAGTAGTTTAGGAGTCTGCAGTGCTGACAGTGTCCAGCAGGTCCGTCATTATATAATATATACCTGTCCTGCAGTAGTGATATATATATATATTTTTTATATCATTATCATCCAGTCTATACTAGCAGACGCAGTACGGTAGTCAACGGCTGTAGCTACCTCTGTGTCGGCAGTCGCTCGTCCATAATTGTATACCTACCTGTGGTGGGTTTTTTTTTTCTATCTTCTTCATACTAGTAGTTTAGGAGTCTGCAGTGCTGACAGTGTCCAGCAGTTCCGTCATTATATAATATATACCTGTCCTGCAGTAGTGATATATATATATTTTTTATATCATTATCATCCAGTCTATACTAGCAGACGCAGTACGGTAGTCAACGGCTGTAGCTACCTCTGTGTCGGCAGTCACTCGTCATCCATAAGTATACTAGTATCCATCCATCTCCATTGTTTACCTGAGGTGCCTTTTAGTTGTGCCTATTAAAATATGGAGAACAAAAATGTTGAGGTTCCAAAAATAGGGAAAGATCAAGATCGACTTCCATCTCGTGCTGAAGCTGCTGCCATTAGTCATGGCCGAGACGATGAAATGCCATCAACGTCGTCTGCCAAGGCCGATGCCCAATGTCATAGTACAGAGCATGTAAAATCCAAAACACCAAATATCAGTAAAAAAAGGACTCAAAAATCTAAAATAAAATCGTCGGAAAAGCGTAAACTTGCCAATATGCCATTTACCACACGGAGTGGCAAGGAATGGCTGAGCCCTGGCCTATGTTCATGGCTAGTGGTTCAGCTTCACATGAGGATGGAAGCACTCAGCCTCTCGCTAGAAAAATGAAAAGACTTAAGCTGGCAAAAGCACAGCAAAGAACTGTGCGTTCTTCGAAATCACAAATCCACAAGGAGAGTCCAATTGTGTCGTTTGCGATGCCTGACCTTCCCAACACTGGACGTGAAGAGCATGCGCCTTCCACCATTTGCACGCCCCCTGCAAGTGCTGGAAGGAGCACCCGCAGTCCAGTTCCTGATAGTCAGATTGAAGATGTCAGTGTTGAAGTACACCAGGATGAGGAGGATATGGGTGTTGCTGGCGCTGGGGAGGAAATTGACCAGGAGGATTCTGATGGTGAGGTGGTTTGTTTAAGTCAGGCACCCGGGGAGACACCTGTTGTCCGTGGGAGGAATATGGCCATTGACATGCCTGGTGAAAATACCAAAAAAATCAGCTCTTCAGTGTGGAAGTATTTCAACAGAAATGCGGACAACATTTGTCAAGCCGTGTGTTGCCTTTGTCAAGCTGTAATAAGTAGGGGTAAGGACGTTAACCACCTCGGAACATCCTCCCTTATACGTCACCTGCAGCGCATTCATCATAAGTCAGTGACAAGTTCAAAAACTTTGGGCGACAGCGGAAGCAGTCCACTGACCAGTAAATCCCTTCCTCTTGTAACCAAGCTCACGCAAACCACCCCACCAACTCCCTCAGTGTCAATTTCCTCCTTCCCCAGGAATGCCAATAGTCCTGCAGGCCATGTCACTGGCAATTCTGATGAGTCCTCTCCTGCCTGGGATTCCTCCGATGCATCCTTGCGTGTAACGCCTACTGCTGCTGGCGCTGCTGTTGTTGCTGCTGGGAGTCGATCGTCATCCCAGAGGGGAAGTCGTAAGACCACTTTTACTACTTCCACCAAGCAATTGACTGTCCAACAGTCCTTTGCGAGGAAGATGAAATATCACAGCAGTCATCCTGCTGCAAAGCGGATAACTGAGGCCTTGGCATCCTGGGTGGTGAGAAACGTGGTTCCGGTATCCATCATTACTGCAGAGCCAACTATAGACTTGTTGGAGGTACTGTGTCCCCGGTACCAAATACCATCTAGATTCCATTTCTCTAGGCAGGCGATACCGAAAATGTACACAGACCTCAGAAAAAGACTCACCAGTGTCTAAAAAAAATGCAGTTGTACCCAATGTCCACTTAACCACGGACATGTGGACAAGTGGAGCAGGGCAGACTCAGGACTATATGACTGTGACAGCCCACTGGGTAGATGTATGGACTCCCGCCGCAAGAACAGCAGCGGCGGCACCAGTAGCAGCATCTCACAAACGCCAACTCTTTCCTAGGCAGGCTACGCTTTGTATCACCGCTTTCCAGAATATGCACACAGCTGAAAACCTCTTACGGCAACTGAGGAAGATCATCGCAGAATGGCTTACCCCAATTGGACTCTCCTGTGGATTTGTGGCATCGGACAACGCCAGCAATATTGTGTGTGCATTAAATCTGGGCAAATTCCAGCACGTCCCATGTTTTGCACATACCTTGAATTTGGTGGTGCAGAATTATTTAAAAAACGACAGGGGCGTGCAAGAGATGCTGTCGGTGGCCAGAAGAATTGCGGCACACTTTCGGCGTACAGGCACCACGTACAGAAGACTGGAGCACCACCAAAAACGCCTGAACCTGCCCTGCCATCATCTGAAGCAAGAAGTGGTAACGAGGTGGAATTCAACCCTCTATATGCTTCAGAGGTTGGAGGAGCAGCAAAAGGCCATTCAAGCCTATACAACTGAGCACGATATAGGAGGTGGAATGCACCTGTCTCAAGCGCAGTGGAGAATGATTTCAACGTTGTGCAAGGTTCTGCAAACTTTTGAACTTGCCACACGTGAAGTCAGTTCAGACACTGCCAGCCTGAGTCAGGTCATTCCCCTCATCAGGCTTTTGCAGAAGAAGCTGGAGACATTGAAGGAGGAGCTAACACAGAGCGATTCCGCTAGGCATGTGGGACTTGTGGATGGAGCCCTTAATTCGCTTAACAAGGATTCACGGGTGGTCAATCTGTTGAAATCAGAGCACTACATTTTGGCCACCGTGCTCGATCCTAGATTTAAAACCTACCTTGGATCTCTCTTTCCGGCAGAAACAAGTCTGCAGGCGTTCAAAGAACTGCTGGTGAGAAAATTGTCAAGTCAAGCGGAACGCGACCTGTCAACATCTCCTCCTTCACATTCTCCCGCAACTGGGGGTGCGAGGAAAAGGCTCAGAATTCCGAGCCCACCCGCTGGCGGTGATGCAGGGCAGTCTGGAGCAACTGCTGATGCTGACATCTGGTCCAGACTGAAGGACCTGACAACGATTACGGACATGTCGTCTACTGTCACTGCATATGATTCTCTCACCATTGAAAGAATGGTGGAGGATTATATGAGTGACCGCATCCAAGTAGGCACGTCAGACAGTCCGTACTTATACTGGCAGGAAAAAGAGGCAATTTGGAGGCCCTTGCACAAACTGGCTTTATTCTACCTAAGTTGCCCTCCCACAAGTGTGTACTCCGAAAGAGTGTTTAGTGCCGCCGCTCACCTTGTCAGCAATCGGCGTACGAGGTTACATCCAGAAAATATGGAGAAGATGATGTTCATTAAAATGAATTATAATCAATTCCTCCGTGGAGACATTCACCAGCAGCAATTGCCTCCACAAAGTACACAGGGAGCTGAGATGGTGGATTCCAGTGGGGACGAATTGATAATCTGTGAGGAGGGGGATGTACACGGTGATATATCGGAGGATGATGATGAGGTGGACATCTTGCCTCTGTAGAGCCAGTTTGTGCAAGGAGAGATTAATTGCTTCTTTTTTGGTGGGGGTCCAAACCAACCCGTCATTTCAGTCACAGTCGTGTGGCAGACCCTGTCACTGAAATGATGGGTTGGTTAAGGTGTGCATGTCCTGTTTATACAACATAAGGGTGGGTGGGAGGGCCCAAGGACAATTCCATCTTGCACCTCTTTTTTCTTTCATTTTTCTTTGCGTCATGTGCTGTTTGAGGAGTAGTTTTTTGAAGGGCCAGCCTGCGTGACACTGCAGTGCCACTCCTAGATGGGCCAGGTGCTTGTGTCGGCCACTAGGGTCGCTTAGCTTACTCACACAGCTACCTCATTGCGCCTCTTTTTTTTCTTCTTTACGTCATGTGCTGTTTGGGGAGTAGTTTTATGAAGGGCCAGCCTGCGTGACACTGCAGTGCCACTCCTAGATGGGCCAGGTGTTTGTGTCGGCCACTAGGGTCGCTTAGCTTACTCACACAGCTACCTCATTGCGCCTCTTTTTTTTCTTCTTTGCGTCATGTGCTATTTGGGGAGTAGTTTTTGGAAGGGCCAGCCTGCGTGACACTGCAGTGCCACTCCTAGATGGGCCAGGTGTTTGTGTCGGCCACTAGGGTCGCTTAGCTTACTCACACAGCTACCTCATTGCGCCTCTTTTTTTTCTTCTTTGCGTCATGTGCTGTTTGGGGAGTAGTTTTTTGAAGGGCCAGCCTGCGTGACACTGCAGTGCCACTCCTAGATGGGCCAGGTGTTTGTGTCGGCCACTAGGGTCGCTTAGCTTACTCACACAGCTACCTCATTGCACCTCTTTTTTTTCTTCTTTGCGTCATGTGCTGTTTGGGGAGTGTTTTTTGGAAGGGCCATCCTGCGTGACACTGCAGTGCCACTCCTAGATGGGCCAGGTGTTTGTGTCGGCCACTTGGGTCGCTTATCTTAGTCACACAGCTACCTCATTGCGCCTCTTTTTTTCTTTGCGTCATGTGCTGTTTGGGGGGTGTTTTTTGGAAGGGCCATCCTGCGTGACACTGCAGTGCCACTCCTAGATGGGCCAGGTGTTTGTGTCGGCCACTTGGGTCGCTGAGCTTAGTCATCCAGCGACCTCGGTGCAAATTTTAGGACTAAAAATAATATTGTGAGGTGTGAGGTGTTCAGAATAGACTGAAAATGAGTGGAAATTATGGTTATTGAGGATAATACTTTGGGATCAAAATGACCACCAAATTCTATGATTTAAGCTGTTTTTTAGGGTTTTTTGAAAAAAACACACGAATCCAAAACACACCCGAATCCGACAAAAAAAATTCGGTGAGGTTTTGCCAAAACGCGTTCGAACCCAAAACACGGCCGCGGAACCGAACCCAAAACCAAAACATAAAACCCGAAAAATTTCCGGTGCTCATCACTAGCCCACCACTGCTCTAAGCTAAGCCATCTGTATATTAAAAATAATAAGAGAAAATGCTCTGTCTAATGAAATCTCAAGTCTGAATTCTTGTATAGACAGTCTGAAGTTCAGTGTAACAATGCACAATGAGCCTGAAACTTGTTTGTAAGTAAAGCAATAAAGCAAGCAACTGGGTAAAATCATATTGTACTGCAGGTGGGGCAGAAGTAACATTTGCAGAGAGATTTAGGCCGGTATCCAATTAGCTGCGGTAATTTACCGCAGCTAATGGAACAGTCCGGGGCTATCCAATTTGCGGAAATAAATGGCACTTATTGGGGATTATGCTTTGGGTGCCTTAGGCACCCAAAGCATAATCTGCGATAAGCAGCCGCCGGAGACCCGTTTTTTTCGTGATTACACACGGGTCCGGGAACTTATCCCAGATCCAATGTTTTATTGCTTGAAAATGGGTCATTTACTGCACAATAAAAACAGGCTGTAATTGGATAGCCTAATATACCATAGGGCTATTTAACCCATTTTTGCCATATGGTAAATTACCACATGCAATTGGATACCGGCCTTAGATATGGGTGGGGTGTGTTCAAACTGAAATCTAAATTGCAGTGTAAGCTCTCACGTAAAAATAAAGCTGTCCAGTATTTGTGGGCTACATGCAAAACCAACCAGTATTTACCCTGCACAGAAACAATGTAACCAACCGAAATCTAAATCTCTCTGCACATGTTACATCTGCCCCACCTGCCCCACTAGTTGCTTGCTTTTTTACTGTACTTACGAACATGAATCAGGCGCAATGACTGTTATTCAATAGCAAAAAATGCTTGCAGTTATATCCACATTATTTTTTGTGTTTTAAAGTTTAGTGCTCAAGACAACCCCAACAGAGGATATAAAAACATTGATTGTATAAATGCATATACAGTACCATGTTTTCAAAGCATGTACCTGCAGTAATATAAAATGTATCATGCTTGAATACATTTTTCAGACTTTAATGTTTCTGCTTATGGAAAGTGTGAAGAATCGTAGATATTAAGTAGAGAATATCGATATTACAATATTACAAGTTATAGTTCTCAGGTGATACTGGGTTGGTAAATTACATTCAGAAGACTTGTAGTACAGGTCGTCCAATGTAAATGTACAGTCACAGGCCCTTGTTAGGTTCTTTTGATGTACTGGTCTGTCCACACAGAAATATTTATCTTCATTGGATTGGTCATGAATTTGTCAATCTGACTGTACATCTAATTATGCTAAAATGGTCAGCAGGAAGAGCCACATTGTCTGACAGGACCGTTAGAGTGCAAGTTCTTTTGTCTTTAGGTAATTAGGCCACATGTGTATTGAGACACCCACGTTGTTCACTACATTAGATTAGGCTCATCACACTGGATGTGGTTTATGAAGTGAAATTAATATTTCTGTAATACCGAAGAATGTTAAATTTTCTATAGAGGCATATCTGGTCTCTTTGCAGGTGGGGTGCGTATTGCATATCTCAAAAGGGGGTACACACGGAGAGATCGCATTTGGCGCGATATATCGGATGAAATCTGGCATTTTGGAGGTGTTTCCGATCCGATGTGCGTTCCCGTAAAGCATCGGATCGGATCCTCCAGATTGAATGTGCTGCACATTCAATCACGTCCGACCCCGCAGGCATGGCTGGGATCGCCCAAGATACATTGTATTCAAAAGGACAGCCTACAATTTATCTTGGGCGATCCTGTCCCCCGGGAGGCTGCCGGGGGGGTCGCCTGCGATATGTCAAACGGACATGTCACATTAGTGTATGGGGCCCTTTAGGATCGGAACAGCTGCAATCTGTCCTCAACTCCGCAGCTAGGCTCATCTTCCTCGCCCGCCGCTCCACTTCTGCCACTCCCCTTCGACAAAATCTACACTGGCTCCCATTCCCCTACAGAATCCTCTTCAAACTCCTCACCCTCACATACAAGGCAATCTCTAATTCCACTGCTCCCTACATCTCCAACTTCCTCTCCCTTCATACTCCCTCCCGCCCACTACGGTCGGCTGATGACGCTCTCCTCTGCCTTGGTCACTGCTTCCCATGCACGAGTTCAGGATTTTTCCCGTGCTGCACCCCTTCAGTGGAACGCACTCCCCCGCTCCATTAGACTCTCACCGACCTTGCAAAGCTTCAAACGGGCACTGAAAACCCACCTATTTATCAAAGCATACCCTTCCGATACATAAATTAGTCCTGAGGCTGCTCCTCCATCCCCCTGCCCCATGCCTTGAACATCTCTGCTTTGCTTACATACTGCCATCAGGCTAACTCCCGCTTGCTTGCACCTCATGTCATCTGTCTGTCGCCCCTCCCCACTAGATTGTTAGCTCTTCAGAGCAGGGCCCTCTTTCCTCTTGTTGTCTAAGCCCTCTTCTTGATACATTTCACTCAGCGACCATCTTTACCCGCTTTTTCTCCTGCTGGTAAAGGTTCCTCTCTATCTATGGCCGTCAGCCCCAAGTAGTACAATGATTACTCCCTCGCTACTTACATCTAAGCTGCATTATGTTTTGAGAATTGTGGTGCTCTCTGTTACCTGCACTCCATTTTTGTTATTTATTTACTGTAATGGTAAGTTTTGTCTCCCTGTACTGTCCTTTGTACGGTGCTGCGAAATACTTGTGGCGCCCTATAAATAAAATGTAATAATAATAATTGTTAGTGGTTACTAAGTCATACGTGTAAGCAATTCCACTCCCTTCTGTTTTTTCTCATTCTATCTTTTTATTTGGCAGAGAGATGGCAGCTGCTTATAGGCGACAAGAAAAAGGGGCGCTGATGACCTTTGCAAGCAGAGAGGCCTGGCCTGGGCAGACCAGCCGAAGGATGAGACTAACTGTCAACATTATGAATGCCATCATTGTAACTGTGACCTACTGTAATGGCTACATCCCTGTTTACCAACGTGCCTGATAACAATCTGAATGATGTTGCTTGGGCAGTTAAGGATCAATGGGTCGACCTGGATAATGTCGACAGTCAATCGGTCGACCAATACACTGACATGGCCAACATGGGGAAAAGGTCGACACAGCTCAAAGGTTACATGAGACAGGTCGACACATGAAAAGGTTGACGTGAGGTTTTTTAATGTTTTTTTCCCCCCCGTAACATGACCAAGAACTCCAATTAGTGCACTGCATCCCCATGAATGGCTCGCTTCCCCCGCCATACTGTGGGCAAGGTGACTCGCTCTGCTACCGCTGCGCTCAGCGCAGGTTACTATTCCCAGTCGTAGTTCACGTGGATGGTAAGGTATGTTAAAAATAACAAAAATTGTAAAAAGTCATGTCGGCCTTTTCATGTGTAGACCTGCCCCGTGTCGACCTTTTAACTGTGTCAACTTTCTTCCCACATCAACCTTGTCTATGTCGACCTATTGACTGTCGACCTAAGTACTGTTGACCTACCATCCGGATACCGCTTGGGCTATTGTCTGGCTTGTTACCATGCTATGCATTCTGCAACATATACAGTGCTATTTAAAACACACTGGTAATATAAATAAAATAATCATTAATTGCCTTGTCTGTAAACGAGGCTGATTTTATTTGGAAAAGGAAGACACACAGGTAGCGACCCTGCTAGGCAGAATGACTGTTCATAGTCTGGCGTTTTAAAATGAACCAGTTTGCAGTAGTCATTAAGACAGCTGGGGAATGTTTCTAACGGCAAATTACAGCCAACGTCTCTCCTTCTCCGTCCTGGGTGCTGACTCAGCCAGAGATAATGAGATATGAGACAGAGTCCTGTCTTAAATGGACTAGCAGTGTATTAATTTCCAATGTCATTTTGGTAAATATTGTCTTAATCAAATAAAACCCCATTAATAAGTGTTTTCAGAGTTGTAATTTATGAACAGTGGGGATCCAGCAGAGCTGTAGAGAACAAATGACTTTAGTGGATTAAAAAGACAAGATTTTAAGCAGTGGGATAGAGCTTTCAGGTTTTAACAAGCACTGTAATCTATAAAACACATGGCCTCGATCACACTTTTTTATTTGTGTTATATTATATTAGATGTTGTCCCCAGCGTTGCCTTACATTATTATTCTCTCTTTCCTCCTATTTCTTTCTCCTCTCTCTCTGCAGAACTCCCCCCCCCCCCACCCACTTTCTTTCTCTCTTACTCTATCTCTCTCTATCAACCTCATGTATATTTCTTATCAGAACTAAATTTTATTACAGTGGTGTGGTTGTTTCAAGATGTACAATAAGGAGGCATTTGAAGAAAAATGGGCTGCATGGTCGAGTCGCCAGAAGAAAGCCATTACTACGCAAATGCCACAAAGCATCCCGCTTACAATACTCCAAACAGCACAGAGACAAGCCTCAAAACTTCTGGAACAAAGTCATTTGGAGTGATGAGACCAAAATGTAACTTTTTGGCCACAACCATAAACGTTACATTTGGAGAGGAGTCAACAAGGCCTGTGATGAAAGGTACACGGAGGTGGATCGCTGATGTTTTGGGGAAGTGTGAGCTACAAAGGCACTGGAAACTTGGTCAAAATTGATGGCAAGATGAACGCAGCATGTTATCAGAAAATACTGGAGGAAAATCTGCACTCATCAGCCTGGAAGCTGCGCATGGGACGTACTTGGACATTCCAACATGACAATGATCCAAAAGACCAAAACACAAGGCCAAATCGACCTGTCATTGGCTACAGCCGAATAAAGTAGAGATGAGCGGGTTCGGTTCATCGAGATCCGAAACCCCCGAACTTCACGTGTTTTACACGGGTCCGAGGCAGCCTCGGATCTTCCCGCCTTGCTCGGTTAACCCGAACGAGGCCAAACGTCATCATCCCACTGTCGGATTCTCGCGAGATTCGTATTCCATATAAAGAACCGCGCATCACCGCCATTTTCACTCGTGCATTGGAGATTGAGCGGAAAGGACGTGGCTACGTTCTCTGCCTGAAAAGCTCAATATCTGTGCTCAGTGTGCTGCAAATATCTGTGCTCAGTGTGCTGCATTGTGGTGACCACCAGTATATTATAGTAGTACAGTACAGTAGGCCATTGCTGTGTCTTGAAGCTCCCTGTCAGACTCAGTTCTAGACAGTATCCTGATCAGTGCTCAATATCTGCTGCATTGTTGTGTGACCAGTATATACTATATAGTAGTACAGTGCAGCATTTTGGTGACCACCAGTATAGTAGTACAGTACAGTAGGCCATTACTGTATCTTGCAGCTCTGTGTCACTTCAAGTATCCATATCTGTGCTGCATTGTTGTGAGCAGCATATGGTAGTACAGTGCCGCATTTTGGTGACTACCAGTATATATATAGTAGTACAGGACAGTAGGCCATTGCTGTACCTTGCAGGTCCGTGTCACTTCAAGTATCCATATCTGTGCTGCATTGTTGTGAGCAGTATATAGTAGTACAGTGCAGCATTTTGGTGACCACCAGTATATATAGTAGTACAGTACAGTAGGCCATTGCTGTATCTTGAAGCTCCGTGTCACTTCAAGTATCCATATCTGTGCTGCATTGTTGTGAGCAGTATGTAGTAGTGCAGTGCAGCATCTTGGGGACCACCAGTATATATAGTAGTACAGTACAGTAGGCCATTGCTGTACCTTGCAGCTCCATGTCACTTCAAGTATCCATATCTGTGCTGCATTGTTGTGAGCAGAATATAGTAGTACAGTGCAGCATTTTGGTGACCACCAGTATATATAGTAGTACAGTACAGTAGGCCATTGCTGTACCTTGCAGCTCTGTGTCACTTCAAGTATCCATATCTGTGCTGCATTGTTGTGAGCAGTATATAGTAGTACAGTACAGTAGGCCATTGCTATTGATATAATAATAATATTACTGGCATAATATTCCACACATTAAAAAATGGAGAACAAAAATGTGGAGGGTAAAATAGGGAAAGATCAAGATCCACTTCCACCTAGTGCTGAAGCTGCTGCCACTAGTCATGGCAGAGACAATGAAATGCCATCAACGTCGTCTGCCAAGGCCGATGCCCAATGTCATAGTAGAGAGCGTGTAAAATAAAAAAAGCAAAAGTTCAGTAAAATGATGACCCAAAAATCTAAATTAAAATCATCTGAGGAGAAGCGTAAACTTGCCAATATGCCATTTACAACACGGAGTGGCAAGGAACGGCTAAGGCCCTGGCCTATGTTCATGGCTAGTGGTTCAGCTTCACATAAGAATGGAAGCACTCATGCTCCCACTAGAAAAATGAAAAGAGTTAAGCTGGCAAAAGCACAGCAAAGAACTGTGCGTTCTTCTAAATCACAAATCCCCAAGGAGAGTCCAATTGTGTCGGTTGCGATGCCTGACCTTCCCAACACTGGACGTGAAGAGCATGCGCCTTCCACCATTTGCACGCCCCCTGCAAGTGCTGGAAGGAGCACCCGCAGTCCAGTTCCTGATAGTCAGATTGAAGATGTCAGTGTTGAAGTACACCAGGATGAGGAGGATATGGGTGTTGACAACATTTGTCAAGCCATGTGTCGCCTTTGTCAAGCTGTAATAAGTAGGGGTAAGGACGTTAACCACCTAAGAACATCCTCCCTTATACGTCACCTGGAGCGCATTCATCAGAAGTCATTGACAAGTTCAAAATCTTTGGGTGACAGCGGAAGCAGTCAACTGACAACTAAATCCCTTCTTCCTCTTGTACCCAAGCTCCTGCAAACCACACCACCAACTCCCTCAGTGTCAATTTCCTCCTTAGACAGGAACGCCAATAGTCCTGCAGGCCATATCACTGGCAAGTCTGACGAGTCCTCTCCTGACTGGGATTCCTCCGATGGATCCTTGAGTGTAACGCCTACTGCTGCTGGCACTGCTGCTGTTGCTGCTGGGAGTCGATCGTCATCCCAGAGGGGAAGTCGGAAGACCACTTGTACTACTTCCAGTAAGCAATTGACTGTCCAACAGTCCTTTGCGAGGAAGATGAAATATCACAGCAGTCATCCTGTTGCAAAGCGGATAACTCAGGCCTTGGCAGCTGTGTTGGTGTTAGACGTGTGTCCGGTATCCACCGTTAGTTCACAGGGACTTAGAGAATTTCTTGAGGTAGTGTGTCCCCGGTACCAAATGCCATCTAGGTTCCACTTCTCTAGGCAGGCGATACCGAGAATGTACAGACGTCAGAAAAAGAGTCACCATTGTCCTAAAAAATGCAGTTGTACCCAATGTCCACTTAACCACGGACATTTGGACAAGTGGAGCAGGGCAGACTCAGGACTATATGACTGTGACAGCCCACTGGGTAGATGTATTGCCTCCCGCAGCAACAACAGTAGCGGCGGTACCAGTAGCAGCATCTTGCAAACGCCAACTTGTTCCTAGGCAGGCTACGCTTTGTATCACCGCTTTCCATAAGAGGCACACAGCTGACAACCCCTTACGGAAACTGAGGAACATCATCGAAGATTGGCTTACCCCAATTGGACTCTCCTGGGGATTTGTGATATCGGACAACGCCACCAATATTGTGTGTGCATTACATGTGGGCAAATTCCAGCACGTCCCATGTTTTGCACATACAATTAATTTGGTGGTGCAGAATTTAAAAAAAAACGACAGGGGCATGCAAAAGATGCTGTCGGTGGCCCGAAGAATTGTGGGCCTCTTTCGGCATTCAGCCACCGCGTGCCGAAGACTGGAGCACCAGCAAACACTCCTGAACCTGCCCCGCCATCAGCTGAAGCAAGAGGTGGTAACGAGGTGGAATTCAACCCTCTATATGCTTCAGAGGATGGAGGAGCAGCAAAAGGCCATTCAAGCCTATACATCTGCCTACAATTTAGGCAAAGGAGGGGGAATGCACCTGACTCAAGAGCAGTGGAGAATGATTTCAACATTGTGCAAGGTTCTGCAACCCTTTGAACTTGCCACACTTGCTACGAGTCAGGTCATTCCCCTCATCAGGCTTTTGCAGAAGAAGCTGGAGAGATTGAAGGAGGAGCTAAAACGGAGCGATTCCGCTCAGCATGTGGGACTTGTGGATGGAGCCCTTCATTCATTTAACCAGGATTCACGGGTGGTCAATCTGTTGAAATCAGAGCACAACATTTTGGCCACCGTGCTCGATCCTAGGTTTAAAGCCTACGTTGTATCTCTCTTTCCGGCAGGCACAAGTCTGTAGATGATCAAAGACCTGCTGGTGAGACACTTGTCAAGGCAAGCGGAACGTGACCCGCCAACAGCTCCTCCTTGATTTTCTACCGCCACTGGAGCTGCCAGGAAAAGGATCACATTTCCAAAACCACCTGCTGGCGGTGATGCAGGGCAGTCAGGAGCAAAAGCTGACATCTGGTTCAGACTGAAGGACCTGCCAACGATTACTGACATGTCGTCTACTGTCACTGCATATGATTCTGTCACCATTGAAAGAATGGTGGAGGATTATATGAGTGACAGCATCCAAGTAGGCATGTCAGACAGTCCGTACGTATACTGGCAGGAAAAAGAGGCAATTTGGAGGCCCTTGCACAAACTGGCTTTATTTTACCTAAGTTGCCCCCCCTCCAGTGTGTACTCCGAAAGAGTGTTTAGTGCAGTCGGTAACCATGTCAGCGATCGGCGTAGGAGGTTACTTCCACTAAATGTGGAGAAGATGATGTTCATCAAAATGAATTATAAATTCCTCCGGGAAGACCTTTACCAGCAATTGCCTCCAGAAAGTACACAGGGACCTGTGATGGTGGATTCCAGTGGGGATGAATTAATACTCAGTAAGGAGGATGTACACGGTGAAAGGGGTGAGGAATCGGAGGATGATGATGAGGTGGACATCTTGCCTCTGTAGAGCCAGTTTGTGCAAGGAGAGATTGATGGCTTCTTTTTTGGTGGGGGCCCAAACAAACCAGTCATTTCAGCCACAGTCGTGTGGCAGACCCTGTCGCTGAAATTATTGGTTTGTTAAAGTGTGCATGTCTTGTTTATACAACATAAGGCTGGGTGGGAGGGCAAGGACAATTCCATCTTGCACCTCTTTTTCTTCTTTGCATCATGTGCTGTCTGGGGACTAATTTTTTTAAGTGCCATCCTGTCTGTAACTGCAGTGCCACTTCTAGATGGGTCAGGTGTTTGTGCTGCACACTTGTGTCGCTTAGCTTGGCCATCCAGCTACCTCATTGCACCTCTTTTTCTTCTTTGCATCATGTGCTGTTTGGGGCCTAATTTTTAAATCTGCCATCCTGTCTTCCACTGCAGTGCCACTCCTAGATGGGCCAGGTGTTTGTGCCGCACACTTGTGTTGCTTAGCTTAGTCATACAGCTACCTAATTGCATCTCTTTTTCTTCTTTGCATCATGTGCTGTTTGGGGACTAGATTTTGAATAGGTCATCTTGTCTGCAAATGCAGTGCCACTCCTAGATGGGCCAGGTGTTTGTGCCGCACACTTGTGTCGCTTAGCTTAGTCATACAGCCACCTCGGTGCAACTTTTAGGCCTAAAAACAATATTGTGAGGTGTGAGGTGTACAGAATAGACTGGAAATGAGTGGAAATGATTGCTATTGAGGTTAATAATACTGTAGGAGCAAAATTACCCCCAAATTCTGTGATTTTAGCTGTTTTTAGGTTTGTTTGTTTGTTTTTCAAAAATCATCCAGATCCAAAACCAAAACACAAAAGGGTGGTTTTGGCAAAACCAAGCCAAAACCAAAACACAAAAATGGAATTAGAACCAAAACACAAAACACGAAAAGTGCCCGCCGCACATCTCTAAATATATATATATATATATATACACACACACACACACACACACACACACACACACACACACACACACACACACACACACACATACACAAACACAAACACACACACATACATGCATTAGGATTTTGCCAACGTGACCCCCAGCATCACCTGGGCCAAGTCAGTGACAACCTTGCGTTCCTGCTTCTGCTGGAGCTGCTTACAATTGCCCCACGTCTTTATGTAAACTCCTAATCACTGTTGTATTGGCGCAATGCACCACCCCCTCGTCAGTGCTCACACTACCCCACCTTTTTTCCACTGCATGGTGGTACTTGCAGTGCCTAGCCTGTTTAACAGCCCTAACACTAGACCCTGAAGAAGAATCAGTATCAAAAGAGGACCCAGACAACTGGAGAGATAAGAGTATTAGTAACAACCACAGGAGAGGGAGCACACCCAGATGCAGGACTTACCACAGCAGAATCTGACTGAGCAAGCCATCATTACCCCAGGCCCTGGGATCCCAGATAGAGCTCCATACCCAAAACAGCTACAGAAACACAGCTTATAATTTCCTCAAGGTGCTGCAGCTCAAGCCTGGAGCAGGAAAGGGGCGAGAAGAAGAGGGTACAGTGAGGTCAATAGGAACAGGTAAAGTGGAAACTGGGAGGACAACAGAGGAACCAAAAAGTCGACCCTGCTGCCAGAGACTCATGATCTGAATGGAAGAAAGGGCAGAAGAGACCAAGCCACTGGTAGCAGGAGATCCAGCAGCTACCACTGATGAAGCTGCTACAATACCCCTTGGCAGGTGTGAATGGGAGGAGCACCACTTGGAATCCCGATGCCAGAACACAGACGATCGACATCCCCAGAGCCGGCCATAGGCATAGGCAAACTAGGCAATTGCCTAGGGCATTTGATATTCCTAGGGGCATCAGCAGCTTCTGCTGATTAAAATGATATGCGGCATGCCTATATTCTGTGTGTAGCATTTCATATGCAGATACAGCCACAGTCTCACACAGTATATAGGCATGCTGCATATCAGTTTAATCAGCAGAAGCTGCTTGTGCATCCTAGCCACATAGTAATGCAAATAAAATAAAAAAAAGTGCCCAACGTTAGCATTGATGCAAGATTTGCGAGGACACATCTGTATCCAAGCAGAGGCAGAGGTCACAGTGTTAGTGGCAGTGTGAGTGCTGTGTGCATGTGAGTGGGTTGGTTGTGCAGTAGTGTTCGGAATATGTGTAAGGAGCATTATGTGTGTCATGTAAAAATGCATTAATAATGTGCAACATATGTGTAAGGGGCCACTATGTGTGTCATTATGTGTATAGGGGCATTAATAATGAACGGCATATGTGTAACAGGGTACTACTGTATGTGTGTCATTATGTGTATAGGGGCATTAATAATGTGCAGCAAATGTGTAGGGGGCACTATGTGTGTCATTATGTGCATAAGGGCATTAATAATGTGCACCATATGTGTAAGGGACATTATGTGTAAAAGGGCATTAATAAAGGTTGTCATAATATGTAAGGCGCATTATGTTTATAAGGACATTAATGTGTCTCATATGTGTAAGGGGCATTACTGTGTGGAATTGTGTATACATGCATTACTAATGTGTGGCATTATGTGTATAAGGTGCTCTACTATGTGGCGTTGCGTATAGAAAGGGCACTACTGTGTCATCTAATGTGAATAAAGAGCAATAGGGTGTGGTGTAATGTGAATAAGGAGCAATTCAGTGTGATGTAATGTGAATAAGGGGCTCTGCTGTGAGGAGTAACGTTTATAAGGTAAAGTGATACTACTGTGGGATGTAATATGAATTATAGACACTATCGCAAGATAAAATGTGAATAAAGTTGCAGTACTGTGTGGCGTAATTGGAATTGGGGTTACTATTGTGTGGCCATGCCCCTTGCCAGCAAGAAGATGCCCCTTTTTGGGCTGTGCGTCAAATGTGCGAACTGTTCCTATTTAAAATATAGGGGGTACAAGGACTGCTATGGGTGAGGGGTGATGGTGCTGGGAAAGAGGTTCAAGGTCAGAGGCAGAACCAGCGGTGGTGCTAGGGGGCACCAGCCAAAATCTTTCCTAGGGCATCGTATTGGTTAGGGCCGGCTCTGGACATCCCAAAGGTATCGGGGTGACGGTTAGGGTACGGGGTTGGGGGTTAGGGTTAGAGGGAGGGTTAGCCCTAGGCACCCCCCCCCCAAGTCTTAGCCCTAGCTGCCACCCCCACCAAATCTTAGTCCTAGCCACCACCCCAGGCATGTTAGCGTTAGGGTAAGGGGCAGGGTAGGGGTAAAACAATTTCCCCTGTTACCTGTCAGCATTCTAATTGTCGGGATTCTGGTGTTGGTCATGTGACCGCCGGCATCCCGGCCGTCGGTATAATGTATCACACCCATGTGAACCCCCAGCTGCAGTGTTACAAAGTAGGAACCTACTCTAGATGCTTTCAACAAGCAAAAAGATGTATTGCTAGTTTTGTGTTATTTATGTTTATTTTGCATCCAATATTTTTTATTACACTCTTACACTGTTGATGTTTACAACTAAATTTTGGATCAGGAAACTTTGATGCATGATTTCCATCCAGCTAAATAAGTACAAACAACAGCAGATGAGATTAAAAACAAAAATGTGAAAATATTAAGCTGCGTAACAGATGGTGGTATATTTTTATCCTCACAATATTTCAAATTTTGCCTCTGAAATATAATTTCTTAAAAAAACAAAACAATAATGAGACGATGAAACTTTCTACCTTTAATTTTATAATTGGAAAATGCAAGTAAAAGGATACTTTATAGAGTGAAAAAGATATTAGCAGCATCAGAATATGAAACCGTTTGTAATTATATTTACAGTGCGGTGCAAAAGTATTCAACACTGTAATAAATCTACAGATTTGACTATTATAGATGACA
Source organism: Pseudophryne corroboree (assembly GCF_028390025.1). Taxonomy (NCBI): domain Eukaryota; kingdom Metazoa; phylum Chordata; class Amphibia; order Anura; family Myobatrachidae; genus Pseudophryne; species Pseudophryne corroboree. The sequence goes on from NC_086449.1 coordinate 757,840,604, forward strand.
CTTAAGTAAATAGTTTTAGACACTATTATTATTGTGGGGTGTAGTAGGGTATGCCGGTGGCCAGGCTCCCAGCGGCCAGCATACTGGCACCGGAATGCCGACCGCCGGCATACCGACAGCTGGGCGAGCGCAAATGAGCCCCTTGCGGGCTCGCTGCGCTCGCCACACTGCGGGCACAGCGTTTTACGTGTGCCACGCATACCACGCCATCTATTCTGCCTCCAGGGGGGTCGTGGACCCCCAAGAGGGAGAAAAAGTGTCGGTATGCTGGCTGTCGGGATTCCGGCGCCAGTATACTCTGCGCCGAGATCCCGACAGTTGGCAAACTGAAGACCACCCTTATTGTGGACCAATAAGCCTTTCAAGTTTATTTTCAAAAATATATGTAGCCCCGGTCTAAGTCATGCACCTGCGCGGCAGTGGACAGGATTCTACAACATTAAGCACACCTGTTTGCTGCTAGTCTGCTACTTAAGTCCTGGTCATCTCACTAATCTTTCTTTATTTTGCCTTTACCATGGGGGAATGGGTTTGTTGGGTCGACCCTAATTAGGTCGACACTCATTGTGTCAACCACTATTGGTCGACAGGCACTAGGTCGACACCGGGAAAAGGCGACATGGTTGTGAGGTCGACATGGGAAAGGTCGACGTGAAAAAAGGTCTACATGAGTTGTTTAAATTTGGTTGGTGTTGTTTTCTACGTAAAGTGACCGGGAACCCCAATTAGTGCACCGTGTTCGCTCGCCATGTTTTGTGCAATGTACCTCGCTGCGCTCGGCACAGGTTACTGTTCCCAATCATAGTCCATGTGGATCGTAAAGTATGAAAAAGTAAAAACAAAAAAAAAAAAGTGAAGAACATGTCGACCTTTTACATGTCGACCTAATGACAATGTCGATCTTTTATAGGTGTCGTCCTAATGTGTGTCGACCAATAGTGGTCTACCTATTGGGTGTTGACCTAATTAAGGCCGACCTAAGGACCGTATACCACCATGCGATGGTCACTTTGACTGCTAGTCTAGAAAAAGGTCTGAAAAAGGGTCGAACCATTTGTAACATTCTAGTTTGCACACCATATATTTTTTTAACTGCCATTGAACGTCATTCAGGATGCTCCCCAACATCTCAACTTTTTTCAGCGAGCGCTGACTTACAGCACTACATTATGTCTATATGTAATATATACTTTAATATACAGAGTATGGAAAATGTATTACTTTGGTGTTTCTTACACTACCTACAGTATACTGCACATATTGGGGTAAATTTACTAAGGTGGGAGTTTTTTAGAACTGGTGATGTTGCCCATAGCAACCAATCAGATTCTACTTAACATTTGTCTAGCTGCTTCTAGAAGATAATAGATACAATCTGATTGGTTGCTATGGGCAACATCACCAGTTCTAAAAATCTCCCACCTTAGTACATTTACCCCATTGAGTGCTTTTTTTACATTTGGGTTATATTTTTCATATTTTTTTTTAGTTGTTATCTTGCTTTTCTTTATACCTTGTTTTCTCTTGTATGAGAGAGCTAGAAGTCAGTATTGCACTATACTGTACTTCTTTTCTTTGTGGTCCATTCTGTGGGGGTGATTCAGAGCTGATCGTAGATGTGCTAAAACTAGCACATCTCCGGTCACAGGGCTAGTCCATCCGCATGTCAAGCCCTACTCCCCTCCCCCCCACCCCGCAGAGGTGCGAAAGCATTGCATGGCAGCAATACTTTTGCACCTGGCAAGTTGCTCTCTTCCTACGAAGCCTAGCTGCGGAGGCAGGCGGCTACCCACCATGTTTTTAGTCGCAGAAGGCTGCATCCCCCCGACACCATTCGAATGCCCCCTCACGCCCCGCGACCGCCTTTGCCTGTCAATCAGGCAGAGGTGATCGCACCAGTGAGATGCTTTCGCATCTCACTGTGTACGGACGCGCAGTGCGCACAAGACAATGGGCTTCAGGCTCCGATTGCTGCCGTTGCAGTGATCAGGTCTGCATTAAGCCCTATATCTGAACATGTTGGATGAATAGGAGTGACCGAGAGAGGATTAACAGAAATTGACACAAAGCGTGGGCCGTGCTATATTTGGTACGCATATAATAAGCACATTTAAAGATAATTTACTGCACTGAAGGTGATGTTTTTGTCACGATATGTGTATGCGCGCATATGTGTATATATATATATATATAAATATATAATTGCATACCCTCCAACATTTTACACATAAAGGGGGTCATTCCGAGTTGATCGCTAGCTGCTGTTGTTCGCTGCGTAGCGATCAGTGAAAAAAATGGCTAATCTGTGAAGGCGTATGCACCGCAATGCGCACGCGCGTCGTACGTGTACGAAGTCCATTGTGGTTTTGCACTGGTTCTAGTGACGATTCCAATCGTGCAGCCGAACGCAAGGAGATTGACAGGAAGAGGGCGTTCATTGGTGTCAATTGACCGTTTTCTGGGAGTGTTTGGAAAAACACAGGCGTGTCCAAGCGTTTGCTGGGCGGGTATCTGACATCATTACCGTGTCACTCGTCGCAGCAATCATCGCACAGAATAAGTGACTACAGGGCTGGTCTTGTTTTGCACAAAATGTGTTTGCAGGCGCTCTGCTGCACAGGCGTTCGCATTCCTGCAAAGCAAAAATACACTCCCCCGTGGGCGGCGACTATGTGTTTGCATGGCTGCTAAAAGTAGCTAGCGAGCGATCAACTCGGAATGACCCCCCAAAACCGGTACAAATTCCAAAAGGGGGCGTGGTTACGGGCAAAGGGGGCATGGCCATGCCCCTTTTCCTTTACTTTCAATGGAAGTTTGGAGAGCCAAAAATTGGTACAGACCATAAAAAAAGGTAATGTACCTGCTAAAAAGGTACAGTTGGGGGGTATGTAATTGTGTAAGGCTGTCCCGTCACCTCAATACGTTTGCAGTGGAAGTCTGTGCATGTACCCCATTGTCTCCCACTGCGATACAGCCTTGGGATAGAAGAACCGGCTGACAGGGTACATATTGAAACAGGGAAAGGGTGGGGCGGGATGGACTTCGGTGGAGCGGGGAGCGCAATGGAGACGCAACAGAGGACGAAATGTGGGGGAACAATACAGACGCTCTACACTCACCATATATACAGTAATATTATAGACATTCAAAGCTGTATGTTCTATACTTTACAAACAGTGAGTATTAGTTTCAATTGCTGCAACATTTGTTAAGTTGACCAACTGCGCCAGAGTCATCCCCATCTGGTCAGTCCTAATCTATCACAAATAAAAGCATTGCAATAGCTATCACATTAGTGTTAAACATGACATGCTTTCCGTGTGGTGAGTACAGTATATACTGCTTGTTCTGTTAACATACTGCTTTGCAAAGTGAAATTCAAACAGTGTTTTTATACAAGGATGTCCAATGCCAATAATAGACAAAGAAGGCATTTTATAGATAGAAAGTAAAGTGCTCCATAAAGGAATGCTGGGCCTAAAGTGCTCTCGGTGTGACAGTGGTAAAGGAAGACAGAGCAAAGAGCATTGAGATCACCAGTGCAAATACCAATGAAGAATTAGATAAGGTGATAGCAGTAAGTGGAAAGGACTTGTTAAAGGGAAGAAACATTTGCAGAACTCGAAGTAGAAGTGATTAGAGGAACAATGATAACCAGTCTCCAAGAATACTCCAGTCAAGAGGTAGATCTCAAAGTCTGAGACAGGGAGTTGATAAGTCTTCAGAACCTTTGTCATGGAATTTCCAAAAATAAAATCCTTATCGGAGCATGATAAAAATATCTGGAAAAAATGGGATTTAACCCTGAGGGCTTATGGACAGGAGGAGCAGTCTTCTGTTCCGTCAGTCTTCGTTCCTGTTAACCCCTGCTGCATATGGATGCAGGTGCGTGCAGCATTGGTCCGCGTTCCCATCAGGATAACAGATTATAAAGTGCCCCTGTCCAGCTGGGAATGACTCAGAGTAATGGTAATGGACGGCGATAGAGCTTGCTAAGTGCCATATCCGTCTCACGTTATCATAAACCTGGGCCGGGAATTTCCAGATTCTCACAGTCACATTCTTGGTGCTGGCGCAGAAGCCTGAAAGTGGATCTAGCAGACATAGGGGATCATTCCGAGTTGATCGTAGCTGTGCTAAATTTAGCACAGCTATGATCAGGCACTCAGACATGCGGGGGGACGCCCAGCACAGGGCTAGTCCGCCCCGCATGTCAGTGCCGGCCCCCCATTCCCCCGCAGAAATGCATAAGCATCACACAGAGGCGATGCTTTTGCATTTGAGGAGTAACTCCTGGCCAGCGCAGCTCCTGCGGCTGGCCGGGAGAACCTCTTCGCTGCCCGGGTCGCAGCGGCTGCGTGTGACGTCACGCAGCCGCCGCGGCCCGCCCCCTCCCAACGATCCAGCCACTCCTGCGTTAGCCGGACCGCGCTCCCTAAACGGCGGTTTAACGCCGCTGTCCAGCCCCCTCCCGCCCCGCGACTGCCTCTGCCTGTCAATCAGGCAGAGGCGATCGCTAACGCTGCCGTCCAGCAGATCCGTCCTGATCGCTGCGATAAACTGCAGCAAGCGATCGGGTCAGAATGACCCCCATAAAACACAGACTTCACTTGCATAGATATTTTATGTTTATTTTGTTCCTGTGGATACAAAGCTATCCATAGCTAATATGATAAGTAGTAATAGTAATACAAACCATTACTGCGATCGATTAGGCAGTTGGATCTGGTTGTGTCTTGGGGTTGTCCTGATGGTAATTAGGCTATTTGACATTAGCAGAGATGAGGGGTTCATTTAATGTGAAAAAAAAAACCAAAGTATAACCTACAAGCTGCCATACACTGTGCAGTATGGACTTTATTAAGTAAGGATTGCAGTTTATTCTAAAAAGCAGTTTCTGCAATCGAATAGTTGCCGCCCAGAAATAAAGAAAAAACACCCACTGCACAAATTGCGACTTCTTTGCAACGTGCGTTCTGATCGCAAAATCATACGCGATTACCGGAACATCGAAGATTTTTCCTTTCTGCTCCAGTCAAAGTTGTTCACAATTCTTGCGACACAAGAGGCTGGAAGTGGTCATCGCTGACTTCAGAGGCCCTCCTTCAAAATGCCCTAGCACGCCTGCGTTTTTTCAGACACACCCAGAAAACGGCAGGTTTCCGCCCAGAAACACCGGCTTCCTGTCAGTCAAACGGCGTCTGCATTGCGATCACGATCTGTATGCAATATCTGACGCTATTTTTGCTCACGCGTTTGATAATCGGCCGGATTGCAAATCACAAATTTTACAATCCTAACTGAATGAGGTCCTATATGTGGCCAATCAGGGGCTGATCGTGCTGATATATACGCAAAATTAAATGAGTATATTTGTCCATAGGCAAAACGCAACGTGTTTCTAAGGCTAGATCACCCCCATCAGTATGTTCTGGTTCATAGACATCATCTTTTTCCGGATGCTCTTCTACAGGTCCCCTCTTTGTAGCAAGAGTTCCACCCAAAAATAGTTGTATTTAAGAAGACAGAACATGCAAATCTGCAAAGCCCGCAATGTCGTCGGTTCCAGTATGAATAGTCGACAATGTTAAGGTCGACAGTCATTAGGTCGACCACTATTGGTCGACATTGACATGTCAAAGTGGACAAATGGTGGACACATGAAAATTGACGACGCATGAAAGGTCAATACGTGAAAAGGTCGACATGGATTTTTGAACTGTTTTTGGTGCCTTTTTTTCCTGTAACATGACCAGGAACCCCAATTAGTGTACCGCGGCCCCTTGTATGGCTCGCTTTGCTCGCCAGGCTGCAGTCAAGGTGCCTCGCTCTGCTACCGCAGCGCTCGGCACAGGTTACTATTCCCAGTCGTAGTCCACAGGGATGGTAAAGTATGAAAAAGTTAAAAATATTTTTTTTTTTTAAATTCATGTCAACCTTTTCATGTGTCGACCTTTCATGTGTTGACCATTTGCGTGTGTCGATCATGTCAATGAGTGTCGACCTTAACACTGTCGACCATCTGAACGGATACCATGTTGTCTACATGCTTTGCCTGAATTTAACCTAAGAATGCACCATTACAGACCAGATATGACCAGTGGTGCCGAGAGAGGAGGGGAGAGGGTACAAATTACCTGGTCCCAGGTCTGATGGAGAGGCCCAGTGAGGGTCAGGCAGTGACGTGCGGTGAGGTCACTGGTTGGGGAGGCACTGGCAGCTAACAAGCCCCCCCCCCGAGAAAAAAAAAAACTGTGGTCCCCCGATACATCAATAAAACCAGCACTAGGCAGAACCAGCCAGGGGGAGTAATGCCATAGCAGGGGAGACACTCAGTGTGGGGTCCCCCTGCCATAACATTAATCATCCCCCCAGCCAGTCAGCCCAGGGTTGGAATTCCTCGGAAAGTGGGAACCCCAAAAAATAAAAATGGGGTCCCCTCCCGAGCAATAATCAGCACTGGGCTGATAGCCCAGTGCTATGCCCCGCACCCCTGGTGGCGGTGGGTGCGGGGTTCATTGTAGAGATGTGGACCGGAAATTTTTCGGGTTTTGTGTTTTGGTTTTGGGTTCGGTTCCGCGGCCGTGTTTTGGGTTCGAACGCGTTTTGGCAAAACCTCACCGAATTTTTTTTGTCGGATTCGGGTGTGTTTTGGATTCGGGTGTTTTTTTCAAAAAACCCTAAAAAACAGCTTAAATCATAGAATTTGGGGGTCATTTTGATCCCAAAGTATTATTAACCTCAATAACCATAATTTCCACTCATTTTCAGTCTATTCTGAACACCTCACACCTCACAATATTATTTTTAGTCTTAAAATTTGCACCGAGGTCGCTGGATGACTAAGCTCAGCGACCCAAGTGGCCGACACAAACACCTGGCCCATCTAGGAGTGGCACTGCAGTGTCACGCAGGATGGCCCTTCCAAAAAACACTCCCCAAACAGCACATGACGCAAAGAAAAAAAGAGGCGCAATGAGGTAGCTGTGTGAGTAAGCTAAGCGACCCTAGTGGCCGACACAAACACCTGGCCCATCTAGGAGTGGCACTGCAGTGTCAGGCCGGATGGCCCTTCCAAAAAATACTCCCCAAACAGCACATGACGCAAAGAAGAAAAATAAGAGGCGCAATGAGGTAGCTGTGTGACTAAGATAAGTGACCCTAGTGGCCGACACAAACACCTGGCCCATCTAGGAGTGGCACTGCAGTGTCACGCAGGATGGCCCTTCCAAAAAATACTCCCCAAACAGCACATGACGCAAAGAAGAAAAAAAAGAGGCGCAATGAGGTAGCTGTGTGACTAAGATAAGCGACCCTAGTGGCCGACACAAACACCTGGCCCATCTAGGAGTGGCACTGCAGTGTCACGCAGGATGGCCCTTCCAAAAAACACTCCCCAAACAGCACATGACGCAAAGAAAAATGAAAGAAAAAAGAGGTGCAAGATGGAATTGTCCTTGGGCCCTCCCACCCACCCTTATGTTGTATAAACAGGACATGCACACTTTAACCAACCCATCATTTCAGTGACAGGGTCTGCCACACGACTGTGACTGAAATGACGGGTTGGTTTGGACCCCCACCAAAAAAGAAGCAATTAATCTCTCCTTGCACAAACTGGCTCTACAGAGGCAAGATGTCCACCTCATCATCATCCTCCGATTCATCACCGTGTACATCCCCCTCCTCACAGATTATCAATTCGTCCCCACTGGAATCCACCATCACAGCTCCCTGTGTACTTTGTGGAGGCAATTGCTGCTGGTGAATGTCTCCATGGAGGAATTGATTATAATTCATTTTAATGAACATCATCTTCTCCACATTTTCTGGAAGTAACCTCGTACGCCGATTGCTGACAAGGTGAGCGGCGGCACTAAACACTCTTTCGGAGTACACACTTGTGGGAGGGCAACTTAGGTAGAATAAAGCCAGTTTGTGCAAGGGCCTCCAAATTGCCTCTTTTTCCTGCCAGTATACGTACGGACTGTCTGACGTGCCTACTTGGATGCGGTCACTCATATAATCCTCCACCATTCTTTCAATGGTGAGAGAATCATATGCAGTGACAGTAGACGACATGTCCGTAATCGTTGGCAGGTCCTTCAGTCCGGACCAGATGTCAGCATCAGCAGTCGCTCCAGACTGCCCTGCATCACCGCCAGCGGGTGGGCTCGGAATTCTGAGCCTTTTCCTCGCACCCCCAGTTGCGGGAGAATGTGAAGGAGGAGATGTTGACAGGTCGCGTTCCGCTTGACTTGACAATTTCCTCACCAGCAGTTCTTTGAACCCCTGCAGACTTGTGTCTGCCGGAAAGAGAGATCCAAGGTAGGTTTTAAATCTAGGATCGAGCACGGTGGCCAAAATGTAGTGCTCTGATTTCAACAGATTGACCACCCGTGAATCCTTGTTAAGCGAATTAAGGGCTCCATCCACAAGTCCCACATGCCTAGCGGAATCGCTCAGTGTTAGCTCCTCCTTCAATGTCTCCAGCTTCTTCTGCAAAAGCCTGATGAGGGGAATGACCTGACTCAGGCTGGCAGTGTCTGAACTGACTTCACGTGTGGCAAGTTCAAAAGGTTGCAGAACCTTGCACAACGTTGAAATCATTCTCCACTGCGCTTGAGACAGGTGCATTCCACCTCCTATATCGTGGTCAGTTGTATAGGCTTGAATGGCCTTTTGCTGCTCCTCCAACCTCTGAAGCATATAGAGGGTTGAATTCCACCTCGTTACCACTTCTTGCTTCAGATGATGGCAGGGCAGGTTCAGGCGTTTTTGGTGTTGATCCAGTCTTCTGTACGTGGTGCCTGTACGCCGAAAGTGTACCGCAATTCTTCTGGCCACCGACAGCATCTCTTGCACGCCCCTGTCGTTTTTTAAATAATTCTGCACCACCAAATTCAAGGTATGTGCAAAACATGGGACGTGCTGGAATTTGCCCATATTTAATGCACACACAATATTGCTGGCGTTGTCCGATGCCACAAATCCACAGGAGAGTCCAATTGGGGTAAGCCATTCTGCGATGATCTTCCTCAGTTGCCGTAAGAGGTTTTCAGCTGTGTGCGTATTCTGGAAAGCGGTGATACAAAGCGTAGCCTGCCTAGGAAAGAGTTGGCGTTTGCGATATGCTGCTACTGGTGCCGCCGCTGCTGTTCTTGCGGCGGGAGTCAATACATCTACCCAGTGGGCTGTCACAGTCATATAGTCCTGAGTCTGCCCTGCTCCACTTGTCCACATGTCCGTGGTTAAGTGGACATTGGGTACAACTGCATTTTTTAGGACACTGGTGAGTCTTTTTCTGAGGTCTGTGTACATTTTCGGTATCGCCTGCCTAGAGAAATGGAACCTAGATGGTATTTGGTACCGGGGACACAGTACCTCAATCAAGTCTATAGTTGGCTCTGCAGTAATGATGGATACCGGAACCACGTTTCTCACCGCCCAGGATGCCAAGGCCTCAGTTATCCGCTTTGCAGCAGGATGACTGCTGTGATATTTCATCTTCCTCGCAAAGGACTGTTGGACAGTCAATTGCTTGGTGGAAGTAGTAAAAGTCGTCTTACGACTTCCCCTCTGGGATGACCATCGACTCCCAGCAGCAACAACAGCAGCGCCAGCAGCAGTAGGCGTTACACGCAAGGATGCATTGGAGGAATCCCAGGCAGGAGAGGACTCGTCAGAATTGCCAGTGACATGGCCTGCAGGACTATTGGCATTCCTGGGGAAGGAGGAAATTGACACTGAGGGAGTTGGTGGGGTGGTTTGCGTGAGCTTGGTTACAAGAGGAAGGGATTTACTGGTCAGTGGACTGCTTCCGCTGTCGCCCAAAGTTTTTGAACTTGTCACTGACTTATGATGAATGCGCTGCAGGTGACGTATAAGGGAGGATGTTCCGAGGTGGTTAACGTCCTTACCCCTACTTATTACAGCTTGACAAAGGCAACACACGGCTTGACAAATGTTGTCCGCATTTCTGTTGAAATACTTCCACACCGAAGAGCTTATTTTTTTGGTATTTTCACCAGGCATGTCAATGGCCATATTCCTCCCACGGACAACAGGTGTCTCCCCGGGTGCCTGACTTAAACAAACCACCTCACCATCAGAATCCTCCTTGTCAATTTCCTCCCCAGCGCCAGCAACACCCATATCCTCCTCATCCTGGTGTACTTCAACACCGACATCTTCAATCTGACTATCAGGAACTGGACTGCGGGTGCTCCTTCCAGCACTTGCAGGGGGCGTACAAATGGTGGAAGGCGCATGCTCTTCACGTCCAGTGTTGGGAAGGTCAGGCATCGCAACCGACACAATTGGACTCTCCTTGTGGATTTGTGATTTCGAAGAACGCACAGTTCTTTGCTGTGCTTTTGCCAGCTTGAGTCTTTTCATTTTTCTAGCGAGAGGCTGAGTGCTTCCATCCTCATGTGAAGCTGAACCACTAGCCATGAACATAGGCCAGGGCCTCAGCCGTTCCTTGCCACTCCGTGTGGTAAATGGCATATTGGCAAGTTTACGCTTCTCCTCCGACGATTTTATTTTAGATTTTTGAGTCTTTTTTTACTGATATTTTGTGTTTTGGATTTTACATGCTCTGTACTATGACATTTGGCATCGGCCTTGGCAGACGACGCTGATGGAATTTCATCGTCTCGGCCATGACTAGTGGCAGCAGCTTCAGCACGAGGTGGAAGTGGATCTTGATCTTTCCCTATTTTTGGAACCTCAACATTTTTGTTCTCCATATTTTAATAGGCACAACTAAAAGGCACCTCAGGTAAACAATGGAGATGGATGGATACTAGTATACTTATGGATGACGAGTGACTGACGACACAGAGGTAGCTACAGCCGTGGACTACCGTACTGCGTCTGCTAGTATAGAGATGATAATGATATAAAAAATATATATATATCACTACTGCAGGTATATATAATATAATGACGGACCTGCTGGACACTGTCAGCAGACTCCTAAACTACTAGTATGAAGAAGATAGAAAAAAAAAACCCACCACAGGTAGGTATACAATTATGGACGAGCACTGACGACACAGAGGTAGCTACAGCCGTGGACTACCGTACTGCGTCTGCTAGTATAGAGATGATAATGATATAAAAAATATATATATATCACTACTGCAGGTATATATAATATAATGACGGACCTGCTGGACACTGTCAGCAGACTCCTAAACTACTAGTATGAAGAAGATAGAAAAAAAAACCCCACCACAGGTAGGTATACAATTATGGACGAGCACTGACGACACAGAGGTAGCTACAGCCGTGGACTACCGTACTGCGTCTGCTAGTATAGAGATGATAATGATATAAAAAATATATATATATCACTACTGCAGGTATATATAATATAATGACGGACCTGCTGGACACTGTCAGCAGACTCCTAAACTACTAGTATGAAGAAGATAGAAAAAAAAAACCACCACAGGTAGGTATACAATTATGGATGAGCACTGACGACACAGAGGTAGCTACAGCCGTGGACTACCGTACTGCGTCTGCTAGCATAGAGATGATAATGATATAAAATATATATATATATATATATCACTACTGCAGGTATATATAATATAATGACGGACTTGCTGGACACTGTCAGCAGACTCCTAAACTACTAGTATGAAGAAGATAGAAAAAAAACCCACCACAGGTAGGTATACAATTATGGACGAGCACTGACGACACAGAGGTAGCCACAGCCGTGGACTACCGTACTGCGTCTGCTAGTATAGAGATGATAATGATATAAAAAATATATATATATATCACTACTGCAGGTATATATAATATAATGACGGACCTGCTGGACACTGTCAGCAGACTCCTAAACTACTAGTATGAAGAAGATAGAAAAAAAAACCCCACCACAGGTAGGTATACAATTATGGACGAGCACTGACGACACAGAGGTAGCTACAGCCGTGGACTACCGTACTGCGTCTGCTAGTATAGAGATGATAATGATATAAAAAATATATATACAGGTTGAGTATCCCTTATCCAAAATGCTTGGGACCAGAGGTATTTTGGATATGGGATTTTTCCGTATTTTGGAATAATTGCATACCACAATGAGATATCATGGTGATGGGACTTAAGTCTAAGCACAGAATGCATTTATGTTACATATACACCTTATACACACAGCCTGAAGATAATTTTAGCCAATATTTTTTTATAACTTTGTGCATTAAACAAAGTGTGTGTACATTCACACAATTCATTTATGTTTCATATACACCTTGGCCCTCATTCCGAGTTGATCGGTCGCAAGGCGAATTTAGCAGAGTTACACACGCTAAGCCGCCGCCTACTGGGAGTGAATCTTAGCTTCTTAAAATTGCGACCGATGTATTCGCAATATTGCGATTACTAACTACTTAGCAGTTTCAGAGTAGCTCCAGACTTACTCTGCCTGTGCGATCATTTCAGTGCTTGTCGTTCCTGTTTGACGTCACAAACACACCCAGCGTTCGCCCAGGCACTCCCACCGTTTCTCCGGCCACTCCTGCGTTTTTTCCGGAAACGGTAGCGTTTTCAGCCACACGCCCCTGAAACGCCGTGTTTCCGCCCAGTAACACCCATTTCCTGTCAATCACATTACGATCGCCGGAGCGAAGAAAAAGCCGTGAGTAAAAATACTTTCTTCATAGTAAAGTTACTTGGCGCAGTCGCAGTGCGAACTTTGCACATGCGTACTAAGCGGATTTTCACTGCGATGCGATGAAAAAGAACGAGCGAACAACTCGGAATGAGGGCCCTTATACACACAGCCTGAAGGTAATTTAATACAATATTATTAATAACTTTGTGTATTAAACAAAGTTTGTGTACATTGAGCCATCAAAAAACAAAGGTTTCACTATCTCACACTCACTCAAAAAAGTCCGTATTTCGGAATATTCCGTATTTCGGAATATTTGGATATGGGATACTCAACCTGTATATCACTACTGCAGGTATATATAATATAATGACGGACCTGCTGGACACTGTCAGCAGACTCCTAAACTACTAGTATGAAGAAGATAGAAAAAAAAACCCCACCACAGGTAGGTATACAATTATGGACGAGCACTGACGACACAGAGGTAGCCACAGCCGTGGACTACCGTACTGCGTCTGCTAATATAGAGATGATAAAGATGATAGAGATGAACAAAAAAAATATAACACTACTGCAGGTAAATATTTATATAATATAATGAATGACGGACCTGCTGGACACTGTCAGCAGAATGCGTTTATAGAATAAAAAAAAAAAACACCACAGGAGTGTTTAACTTTTTCAGGCAGACAATATACTGGTGGTCACTGGTCAGTCACACTGGCAGCAAAAGTGTGCACTGTACTCCTGCTATAACTGCACCCCAGTCTCCCCCACAATTCAGCTGTGTGAGCAGTGAGCACTCAGCACAGTCAGATATACATATAGATGATATTATCATGCAGCACACTGAGGCTGAGCACAGATATGGTATGTGACTGTGTATCGTTTTTTTTCAGGCAGAGAACGGATTATATTAAATAATAAATAAAACTGGTGGTGGTCAGTCACTAGTAACTATCAGCAAAACTCTGCACTCTGAGTACTCCTAATGCTCCCCAAAATTACTAAGTAATCAACTCAAGTGTCTCTATCTATTCTAACGGAGAGGACGCCAGCCACGTCCTCTCCCTATCAATCTCAATGCACGTGTGAAAATGGCGGCGACGCGCGGCTCCTTATATAGAATCCGAGTCTCGCGATAGAATATGAGCCTCGCGAGAATCCGACAGCGGGATGATGACGTTCGGGCGCGCTCGGGTTAACCGAGCAAGGCGGGAAGATCCGAGTCTGCCTCGGACCCGTGTAAAAAGGCTGAAGTTCGGGGGGGTTCGGATTCCGAGGAACCGAACCCGCTCATCTCTAGTTCATTGTGTGTTAATATTGTTCTTTACATGTGGCCTACAGGTCCCAGCAAGCCTGCCCCAGCATGCTGGCACTTGGAGAACCACAAGTGCCAGCATGCCCGGACATAAAGGGCCCGCTGGCACCTGTAGTCCACCTGCAAAGAATAGTAATATTGTTCTTTACAGGTGGCCTACAGGTCCCAGCAATCCTGCCCCAGCATGCTGGCACTTGGAGAACCACAAGTGCCAGCATGCCCGGACATAAAGGGCCCGCTGGCACCTGTAGTCCACCTGTTAAGAAAATATTAAAATAAAACACCACACGGTCTTAAAAATAAGTTTTATTAAACTGGATCTTCACCTGGGGGCGGCGGCCTTTAAGCTCTTTTGCATGGCCGCCGCCTTCCCAGGGCTTCCTGCGTCTTCACCTGGGGGGGGCGCCACCTCCCCAGGGCTTCCAGCGTCTTCACCTGGTGGGCGGCGGCTGCTAAGCTCTTTTGCATAGCCGCCGCCCGTCCAGGACTTCCGGCGTCTTCTTTCTTCAGGAGCTCTTCACAGCTCCTCCTCCGCCGTCGGACTGACGCTCCTCTGCCTCGCGCTGACTTATATAAGTCAGCCGGAGGGGGCGGGGCAATGACGCGGCGAGCCGTGATTGGCTCGCGTCGGCCATCTTGAATTTCAAAAATGACGCTGAGGCGCCATTTTTTAAACTGGTACCGCTCCGCTGCCAAACTCTGCAGGCTAAAGGTAAACCTCCGCCGCCACAACCCGCCGCCCGCTCCACCGCCGCCCGCACCACCGCCGCATCCCGCCGCCCGCACCACCGCCGCATCCCGCCGCCCGCACCACCGCCACATCCAGCCGCTCGCACCTCCTCCTCCAGCGTCGCCCACACAGTGATTGACAGCGGATCCAGTGACGGACCCGCTGGCCAATCACTGTGGCCTCACTGACAGGGACGTGCTTTCATAGGTTGAAAACACGTCCCTGTATGAAAGCGGCACCTCTAATGGTGCCGCTTTCCCATATATTTTCAATGGGCTTTTACTGCCCATGGCTAGTCCCCGCCCGTGCCCGCCCCCCGCTCCCATACCTTTCCCCAGAGACAACGGGAGGCACCATGATCGGTGCCTCCCAAACACATAAGGAGGGGAGCAATGATAAGAATAATATTAAGAGGATACATATGACACAGAATATGTGTCATATGCATCTTCTTTGTATTATCTTAATCATTAATGACAGGGGAGGCACTGCCTCCCCTGACTGCACGTCCCTGGGGTCAGGCCCAGGCCCCCTCCCTCTTACCTAGCAGCTGCAGCTCTTTTCCTCAGCCTAGCACATGCTGCTGTGTACTGGGCTGCAGTGTGGCCATGGAGGTGCTTAAAATACTATTTTTTTTTTCAGAATTTTTTTTTCTAAGGGTACATGACCACACCTACTGTGATTAGGCCACAGCCCTTGAAAAGTACCTGGGCCCATCTCGACTGCCCTGGATATGACTACTCAGTTGCAAGTGTAGAGGCAGCTGAAATACTTGGTTGAGTTGATTCTTTTGTGGTCCATCTCCACGAGTCTGAGGGCTGCACTTTGATTATTAGCATAATTATTCTTATATAAGCCATTAGGTTGTAGGTATGATTGTGTTAAAAACATCATTGTCATGATACAATTTTTCCCAGCCTTCAGTTGTCATCAAACATGATGATGTGCAGAGACACCAAACAACTCCACTTTGGTTTCACCTGTCCCAGGGTGTAGCTTTTGGGATCTTTGTAATATCCCAGATCATCATAAATGGCTGCCTGTGAATCTGACTAGAGATGTGCACCGGACATTTTTCGGGTTTTATGTTTTGGTTTTGGATTCGGTTCCGCAGCCGTGTTTTGGATTCGGACGCGTTTTGGCAAAACCTCCCTGAAATTTTTTTGTCGGATTCGGGTGTGTTTTGGATTCGGGTGTTTTTAAAAAAAACAAACCTCAAAAACAGCTTAAATCATAGAATTTGGGGGTCATTTTGATCCCATAGTATTATTAACCTCAAAAACCATAATTTCCACTCATTTCCAGTCTATTCTGAACACCTCACACCTCACAATATTATTTTTAGTCCTAAAATTTGCACCAAGGTCACTGTGTGACTAAGCTAAGCGACACAAGTGGCCGACACAAACACCTGGCCCATCTAGGAGTGGCACTGCAGTGTCAGGCAGGATGGCACTTCAAAAAAATAGTCCCCAAACAGCACATGATGCAAAGAAAAAAAAGAGGTGCACCAAGGTCGCTGGACGGCTAAGCTAAGCGACCCAAGTGGCCGGCACAAACACCTGGCCCATCTAGGAGTGGCACTGCAGTGTCAGACAGGATGGCACTTAAAAAAATTGGCCCCAAACATCACATGATGCAAAGATAAAAAAAAAAAAAAGAGGTGCAAGATGGAATTGTCCTTGGGCCCTCCCACCCACCCTTATGTTGTATAAACAGGACATGCACACTTTAACAAACCCATCATTTCAGCGACAGGGTCTGCCACACGACTGTGACTGAAATGACTG
Organism: Pseudophryne corroboree; assembly: GCF_028390025.1. NCBI lineage: Eukaryota > Metazoa > Chordata > Amphibia > Anura > Myobatrachidae > Pseudophryne > Pseudophryne corroboree. Next base: position 757,857,085 of record NC_086449.1, read on the forward strand.
GTTGGTTTGGGCCCCCACCAAAAAAGAAGCAATTAATCTCTCCTTGCACAAACTGGCTCTACAGAGGCAAGATGTCCACCACATCATCGTCCGATTCCTCACCCCTTTCACTGTGTACATCCCCCTCCTCACAGATTATTAATTAGTCCCCACTGGAATCCACCATCTCAAGTCCCTGTGTACTTTCTGGAGTCAATTGCTGGTGAATGTCTCCATGGAGGAATTGATTAGAATTCATTTTGATGAACATCATCTTCTCCACATTTTCTGGAAGTAACCTCGTACGCAGATTGTTGACAAGGTGACCGGCTGCACTAAACACTCTTTCGGAGTACACACTGGAGGGGGGGGGCAACTTAGGTAAAATAAAGCCAGTTTGTGCAAGGGCCTCCAAATTGCCTCTTTTTCCTGCCAGTATACGTACGGACTGTCTGACGTGCCTACTTGGATGCGGTCACTCATAATCCTCCACCATTCTTTCAATGGTGACAGAATCATATGCCGTGACAGTAGATGACATGTCAGTAATCATTGGCAGGTCCTTCAGTCCGGACCAGATGTCAGCACTTGCTCCAGAGTGCCCTGCATCACCGCCAGCGGGTGGGCTTGGAGTTCTTAGCCTTTTCCTCGCAGCCCCAGTTGCGGGAGAATGTGAAGGAGGAGCTGTTGACTGGTCACGTTCCGCTTGACTTGACAAGTGTCTCACCAGCAGGTCTTTGCACCTCTGCAGACTTGTGTCTGTCGGAAAGAGAGATAAAACGTAGGCTTTAAACCTAGGATCGAGCACGGTGGCCAAAATGTAGTGCTCTGATTTCAACAGATTGACCACCCGTGAATCCTGGTTATGCGAATTAAGGGCTCCATCCACAAGTCCCACATGCCTAGCGGAATCGCTCCATTTGAGCTCCTCCTTCAATCTCTCCAGCTTCTTCTGCAAAAGCCTGATGAGGGGAATGATCTGACTCAGGCTGGCAGTGTCTGAACTGACTTCATGTGTGGCAAGTTCAAAGGGTTGCAGAACCTTGCACAATGTTGAAGTCATTCTCCACTGCGCTTGAGTAAGGTGCATTCCCCCTCTTTTGTCTATATCGTAGGCAGATGTATAGGCTTGAATGGACTTTTGCTGCTCCTCCATGCTCTGAAGCATATAGAGGGTTGAATTCCACCTCGTTACCACCTCTTGCTTCAGATGATGGCGGGGCAGGTTCAGGAGTGTTTGCTGGTGCTCCAGTCTTCGGCACGCGGTGGCTGAATGCCGAAAGTGGCCCGCAATTCTTTGGGCCACCGACAGCTTCTCTTGCACGCCCCTGTCGTTTTAAAAAAGATTCTGCACCACCAAATTCAATGTATGTGCAAAACATGGGACGTGCTAGAATTTGCCCACATGTAATGCACGCACAATATTGGTGGCGTTGTCCGATGTCACAAATCCCCAGGAGAGTCCAATTGGGGTAAGCCATTCTGCGATGATGTTCCTCAGTTTCCGTAAGAGGTTGTCAGCTGTGTGCCTCTTATGGTAAGCGGTGATACAATACGTAGCCTGCCTAGGAACGAGTTGGCGTTTGCGAGATGCTGCTACTGGTGCCGCCGCTGCTGTTCTTGCTGCGGGAGGCAATACATCTACCCAGTGGGCTGTCACAGTCATATAGTCCTTAGTCTGCCCTGCTCCACTTATCCACATGTCCGTGGTAAGTGGACATTGGGTACAACTGCATTTTTTAGGACACTGGTGACTCTTTCTGACGTCTGTGTACATTCTCGGAATCGCCTGCCTAGAGAAATGGAACCTAGATGGTATTTGGTACTGGGGACATAGTACCTCAATCAATTCTCTAATTCCCTGTGAATTAACGGTGGATACCGGACACACGTTTAACACCACCGCAGCTGCCAAGACCTGAGTTATCCGCTTTGCAGCAGGATGACTGCTGTGATATTTCATCTTCCTCGCAAAGGACTATTGGACAGTCAATTGCTTACTAGAAGTAGTACAAGTGGTCTTCCGACTTCCCCTCTGGGATGACGATCGACTCCCAGCAGCAACAACAGCAGCGCCAGCAGCAGTAGGCGTTACACTCAAGGATGCATCGGAGGAATCCCAGTCAGGAGAGGACTCGTCAGACTTGCCAGTGACATGGCCTGCAGGACTATTGGCTTTCCTGTCTAAGGAGGAAATTGACACTGAGGGAGTTGGTGGTGTGGTTTGCAGGAGCTTGGTTACAAGAGGAAGGGATTTAGTGGTCAGTGGACTGCTTCCGTTGTCACCCAAAGTTTTTGAACTTGTCAATGACTTCTGATGAATGCGCCCCAGGTGACGTATAAGGGAGGATGTTCCTAGGTGGTTAACATCCTTACCCCTACTTATTACAGCTTGACAAAGGCAACACACGGCTTGACACCTGTTGTCCACATTTCTGTTAAAATAATTCCACACCGAAGAGGTGATTTTTTTCTGTAATTTGACCAGACATGTCAATGGCCATATTTGTCCCACGGACAACAGGTGTCTCCCCTGGTGCCTGACTTAAACAAACCAACTCACCATCAGAATCCTGCATGGGGGTCATTCCGAGTTGTTCGCTCGCAAGCTGCTTTTAGCAGCTTTGCACACGCTAAGCCGCCGCCTACTGGGAGTGAATCTTAGCTTATCAAAATTGCGAACAAAAGATTAGCAGAATTGCGAATGGACATCTTATCAGTTTCTGAGTAGCTCCAGACTTACTCGGCATCTGCGATCAGTTCAGTGCTTGTCGTTCCTGGTTTGACGTCACAAACACACCCAGCGTTCGCCCAGACACTCCTCCGTTTCTCCAGCCACTCCCGCATTTTTTCACACACTCCCATAAAACGGCCTGTTTCCGCCCAGAAACACCCACTTCCTGTCAATCACATTACGATCACCAGAACGAAGAAAAAACCTCGTAATGCCGTGAGTAAAAAACCTAACTGCATAGCAAATTTACTTGGCGCAGTCGCACTGCGGACATTGCGCATGCGCATTAGCGACTAATCGCTCCGTTGCGAGAAAAAAATAACGAGCGAACAACTCGGAATGACCCCCCTTGTCAATTTCCTCCTCAGCGCCAGCAACACCCATATCCTCATCCTGGCGTACTTCAACAGTGACATCTCCAATTTGACTATAAGGAACTGGACTGCGGGTGCTCCTTCTAGCCCTTGCAGGGGGCGTGCAAATGGTGGAAGGCGCCACCTCTTCCCGTCCAGTGAAGTCAGGCATCGCAACCGACACAATTGGACTCTCCTTGGGGATTTGTGATTTCGAGAACGTACAGTTCTTTGCTGTGCTTTTGCCAGCTTATGTCTTTTCATTTTTCTAGCGGGATGATGAGTGCTTCCATCCTCATGTGAAACTGAACCACTAGCCATGAACATAGGCCAGGGCCTCAGCCATTCCTTGCCACTCCGTGTCGTAAATGGCATATTGGCAAGTTTATGCTTCTCTTCAGACGCTTTTAATTTAGATTTTTGGGTCATTTTACTTAACTTTTGTTTTTTGGATTTTACATGCTCTCTACTATGACATTGGGCATTGGCTTTGGCAGACGACGATGACGGCATTTCATCGTCTCGGCCATGACTAGTGGCAGCAGCTTCAGCACGAGGTGGAAGTGGATCTTGATCTTTCCCTATTTCACCCTCCACATTTTTGTTCTCCATCTTTTAATGTGTGGAATTATATGCCAGTAATATCTCAATAGCAATAGCCTACTGTACCGTACTGCTATATATATATATATATATATATATATATATATATACTGGTGGTCAGCAAAATTCTGCACTGTCCTCCTACTAAATACTGCGCACAACTACAATGCAGCACAGATATGGAGAGTATACTTGACAACACAGAGGTAGAGCAATGGACTACTGTACCGTACTGCTATACATATACTGGTGGTCAGCAAAATTCTGCACTGTCCTCCAACTATATACTGCGCACAACTACAGTGCAGCACAGATATGGATAGTATACTTGACGACACAGAGGTAGAGCAATGGATTACTGTACCGTACTGCTATATATATATATATATATATATATATACACTGGTGGTCAGCAAAATTCTGCACTGTCCTCCTACTATATACTGCGCACAACTACAATGCAGCACAGATATAGATAGTATACTTGGCGACACAGAGGTAGAGCAATGGACTACTGTACCGTACTGCTATATATATCCTGGTGGTCAGCAAAATTCTGCACTGTCCTCCTACTATATACTGTGCACAACTACAATGCAGCACAGATATGGATAGCATACTTGACGACACAGAGGTAGAGCAATGGACTACTGTACCGTACTGCTATATATATACTGGTGGTCTGCAAAATTCTGCATTGTCCTCCTACTATATACTGCGCGCAACTACAATGCAGCACAGATATGGATAGTATACTTGACGACACAGAGGTAGAGCAATGGATTACTCTACCGTACTGCTATATATATATATATATATATATATATATATAAATATACTGGTGGTCAGCAAAATGCTGCACTGTCCTCCTACTATATACTGCGCACAACTACAATGCAGCACAGATATGGATAGTATACTTGACGACACAGAGTTAGAGCAATGGACTACTGTACCGTACTGCTATATATATACTGGTGGTCAGCAAAATTCTGCACTGTCCTCCTACTATATACTGTGCACAACTACAATGCAGCACAGATATGGATAGTATACTTGACAACACAGAGGTATAGCAATGGACTACTGTACCGTACTGCTATATATATACTGGTGGTCAGCAAAATTCTGCACTGTCCTCCTACTATATACTGTGCACAACTACAATGCAGCACAGATATGGATAGTATACTTGACAACACAGAGGTATAGCAATGGACTACTGTACCGTACTGCTATATATATACTGGTGGTCAGCAAAATTCTGCACTGTCCTCCTACTATATACTAGAGATGAGCGGGTTCGGTTCCTCGGAATCCGAACCCGCCCGAACTTCAGCTTTTTTTACACGGATCCGAGCGACTCGGATCTTCCCGCCTTGCTCGGTTAACCCGAGCGCGCCCGAACGTCATCATGACGCTGTCGGATTCTCGCGAGGCTCGGATTCTATCGCGAGACTCGGATTCTATATAAGGAGCCGCGCGTCGCCGCCATTTTCACACGTGCATTGAGATTGATAGGGAGAGGACGTGGCTGGCGTCCTCTCCGTTTAGAATAGATTAGAGAGACACTTGATTTACTAATTTTGGGGAGCATTAGGAGTACTCAGTACAGTGCAGAGTTTTGCTGATAGTGACCAGTGACCACCAGTTTTATTTATAATCCGTTCTCTGCCTGAAAAAAGCGATACACAGCACACAGTGACTCAGTCACATACCATATCTGTGTGCACTGCTCAGGCTCAGGCCAGTGTGCTGCATCATCTATTATCTATATATAATATTATATATATCTGTCTGACTGCTCAGCTCACACAGCTTATAATTGTGGGGGAGACTGGGGAGCACTACTGCAGTGCCAGTTATAGGTTATAGCAGGAGCCAGGAGTACATAATATATTATATAGTGAGTGACCACCAGACACACAGTGCAGTTTATTTAATATATCCGTTCTCTGCCTGAAAAAAGCGATACACACAGTGACTCAGTCAGTCACATACCATATCTGTGTGCACTGCTCAGGCTCAGGCCAGTGTGCTGCATCATCTATATATATTATATATCTGTCTGACTGCTCAGCTCACACAGCTTATAATTGTGGGGGAGACTGGGGAGCACTACTGCAGTGCCAGTTATAGGTTATAGCAGGAGCCAGGAGTACATAATATTATATTAAAATTAAACAGTGCACACTTTTGCTGCAGGAGTGCCACTGCCAGTGTGACTAGTGACCAGTGACCTGACCACCAGTATATATAATATTAGTAATATACTATCTCTTTATCAACCAGTCTATATTAGCAGCAGACACAGTACAGTGCGGTAGTTCACGGCTGTGGCTACCTCTGTGTCGGCACTCGGCAGCCCGTCCATAATTGTATATACCACCTAACCGTGGTTTTTTTTTCTTTCTTTATACATACATACTAGTTACGAGTATACTATCTCTTTATCAACCAGTCTATATATTAGCAGCAGACACAGTACAGTGCGGTAGTTCACGGCTGTGGCTACCTCTGTGTCGGCACTCGGCAGCCCGTCCATAATTGTATATACCACCTAACCGTGGTTTTTTTTTCTTTCTTTATACATACATACTAGTTACGAGTATACTATCTCTTTATCAACCAGTCTATATATTAGCAGCAGACACAGTACAGTGCGGTAGTTCACGGCTGTGGCTACCTCTGTGTCGGCACTCGGCAGCCCGTCCATAATTGTATATACCACCTAACCGTGTTTTTTTTTTCTTTCTTTATACATACATACTAGTTACGAGTATACTATCTCTTTATCAACCAGTCTATATATTAGCAGCAGACACAGTACAGTGCGGTAGTTCACGGCTGTGGCTACCTCTGTGTCGGCACTCGGCAGCCCGTCCATAATTGTATATACCACCTAACCGTGGTTTTTTTTTCTTTCTTTATACATACATACTAGTTACGAGTATACTATCTCTTTATCAACCAGTCTATATATTAGCAGCAGACACAGTACAGTGCGGTAGTTCACGGCTGTGGCTACCTCTGTGTCGGCACTCGGCAGCCCGTCCATAATTGTATATACCACCTAACCGTGGTTTTTTTTTCTTTCTTTATACATACATACTAGTTACGAGTATACTATCTCTTTATCAACCAGTCTATATATTAGCAGCAGACACAGTACAGTGCGGTAGTTCACGGCTGTGGCTACCTCTGTGTCGGCACTCGGCAGCCCGTCCATAATTGTATATACCACCTAACCGTGGTTTTTTTTTCTTTCTTTATACATACATACTAGTTACGAGTATACTATCTCTTTATCAACCAGTCTATATATTAGCAGCAGACACAGTACAGTGCGGTAGTTCACGGCTGTGGCTACCTCTGTGTCGGCACTCGGCAGCCCGTCCATAATTGTATATACCACCTAACCGTGGTTTTTTCTTCTTTCTTTATACATACATACTAGTTACGAGTATACTATCTCTTTATCAACCAGTCTATATATTAGCAGCAGACACAGTACAGTGCGGTAGTTCACGGCTGTGGCTACCTCTGTGTCGGCACTCGGCAGCCCGTCCATAATTGTATATACCACCTAACCGTGGTTTTTTTTTCTTTCTTTATACATACATACTAGTTACGAGTATACTATCTCTTTATCAACCAGTCTATATATTAGCAGCAGACACAGTACAGTGCGGTAGTTCACGGCTGTGGCTACCTCTGTGTCGGCACTCGGCAGCCCGTCCATAATTGTATATACCACCTAACCGTGGTTTTTTTTTCTTTCTTTATACATACATACTAGTTACGAGTATACTATCTCTTTATCAACCAGTCTATATATTAGCAGCAGACACAGTACAGTGCGGTAGTTCACGGCTGTGGCTACCTCTGTGTCGGCACTCGGCAGCCCGTCCATAATTGTATATACCACCTAACCGTGTTTTTTTTTCTTTCTTTATACATACATACTAGTTACGAGTATACTATCTCTTTATCAACCAGTCTATATATTAGCAGCAGACACAGTACAGTGCGGTAGTTCACGGCTGTGGCTACCTCTGTGTCGGCACTCGGCAGCCCGTCCATAATTGTATATACCACCTAACCGTGTTTTTTTTTTCTTTCTTTATACATACATACTAGTTACGAGTATACTATCTCTTTATCAACCAGTCTATATATTAGCAGCAGACACAGTACAGTGCGGTAGTTCACGGCTGTGGCTACCTCTGTGTCGGCACTCGGCAGCCCGTCCATAATTGTCTATACCACCTAACCGTGGTTTTTTTTTCTTTCTTTATACATACATACTAGTTACGAGTATACTATCTCTTTATCAACCAGTCTATATTTTAGCAGCAGACACAGTACAGTGCGGTAGTTCACGGCTGTGGCTACCTCTGTGTCGGCACTCGGCAGCCCGTCCATAATTGTATATACCACCTAACCGTGGTTTTTTTTTCTTTCTTTATACATACATACTAGTTACGAGTATACTATCTCTTTATCAACCAATCTATATATTAGCAGCAGACACAGTACAGTGCGGTAGTTCACGGCTGTGGCTACCTCTGTGTCGGCACTCGGCAGCCCGTCCATAATTGTATATACCACCTAACCGTGGTTTTTTTTTCTTTCTTTATACATACATACTAGTTACGAGTATACTATCTCTTTATCAACCAGTCTATATATTAGCAGCAGACACAGTACAGTGCGGTAGCTCACGGCTGTGGCTACCTCTGTGTCGGCACTCGGCAGCCCGTCCATAATTGTATATACCACCTAACCGTGGTTTTTTTTTCTTTCTTTATACATACATACTAGTTACGAGTATACTATCTCTTTATCAACCAGTCTATATATTAGCAGCAGACACAGTACAGTGCGGTAGTTCACGGCTGTGGCTACCTCTGTGTCGGCACTCGGCAGCCCGTCCATAATTGTATACTAGTATCCAATCCATCCATCTCCATTGTTTACCTGAGGTGCCTTTTAGTTGTGCCTATTAAAATATGGAGAACAAAAATGTTGAGGTTCCAAAATTAGGGAAAGATCAAGATCCACTTCCACCTCGTGCTGAAGCTGCTGCCACTAGTCATGGCCGAGACGATGAAATGCCAGCAACGTCGTCTGCCAAGGCCGATGCCCAATGTCATAGTACAGAGCATGTCAAATCCAAAACACCAAATATCAGTAAAAAAAGGACTCCAAAACCTAAAATAAAATTGTCGGAGGAGAAGCGTAAACTTGCCAATATGCCATTTACCACACGGAGTGGCAAGGAACGGCTGAGGCCCTGGCCTATGTTCATGGCTAGTGGTTCAGCTTCACATGAGGATGGAAGCACTCAGCCTCTCGCTAGAAAAATGAAAAGACTCAAGCTGGCAAAAGCAGCACAGCAAAGAACTGTGCATTCTTCGAAATCCCAAATCCACAAGGAGAGTCCAATTGTGTCGGTTGCGATGCCTGACCTTCCCAACACTGGACGTGAAGAGCATGCGCCTTCCACCATTTGCACGCCCCCTGCAAGTGCTGGAAGGAGCACCCGCAGTCCAGTTCCTGATAGTCAGATTGAAGATGTCAGTGTTGAAGTACACCAGGATGAGGAGGATATGGGTGTTGCTGGCGCTGGGGAGGAAATTGACCAGGAGGATTCTGATGGTGAGGTGGTTTGTTTAAGTCAGGCACCCGGGGAGACACCTGTTGTCCGTGGGAGGAATATGGCCGTTGACATGCCAGGTGAAAATACCAAAAAAATCAGCTCTTCGGTGTGGAGGTATTTCACCAGAAATGCGGACAACAGGTGTCAAGCCGTGTGTTCCCTTTGTCAAGCTGTAATAAGTAGGGGTAAGGACGTTAACCACCTCGGAACATCCTCCCTTATACGTCACCTGCAGCGCATTCATAATAAGTCAGTGACAAGTTCAAAAACTTTGGGTGACAGCGGAAGCAGTCCACTGACCAGTAAATCCCTTCCTCTTGTAACCAAGCTCACGCAAACCACCCCACCAACTCCCTCAGTGTCAATTTCCTCCTTCCCCAGGAATGCCAATAGTCCTGCAGGCCATGTCACTGGCAATTCTGACGAGTCCTCTCCTGCCTGGGATTCCTCCGATGCATCCTTGCGTGTAACGCCTACTGCTGCTGGCGCTGCTGTTGTTGCCGCTGGGAGTCGATGGTCATCCCAGAGGGGAAGTCGTAAGCCCACTTGTACTACTTCCAGTAAGCAATTGACTGTTCAACAGTCCTTTGCGAGGAAGATGAAATATCACAGCAGTCATCCTACTGCAAAGCGGATAACTGAGGCCTTGGCATCCTGGGTGGTGAGAAACGTGGTTCCGGTATCCATCATTACTGCAGAGCCAACTAGAGACTTGTTGGAGGTACTGTGTCCCCGGTACCAAATACCATCTAGGTTCCATTTCTCTAGGCAGGCGATACCGAAAATGTACACAGACCTCAGAAAAAGAGTCACCAGTGTCCTAAAAAATGCAGCTGTACCCAATGTCCACTTAACCACGGACATGTGGACAAGTGGAGCAGGGCAGGGTCAGGACTATATGACTGTGACAGCCCACTGGGTAGATGTATGGACTCCCGCCGCAAGAACAGCAGCGGCGGCACCAGTAGCAGCATCTCGCAAACGCCAACTCTTTCCTAGGCAGGCTACGCTTTGTATCACCGCTTTCCAGAATACGCACACAGCTGAAAACCTCTTACGGCAACTGAGGAAGATCATCGCGGAATGGCTTACCCCAATTGGACTCTCCTGTGGATTTGTGGCATCGGACAACGCCAGCAATATTGTGTGTGCATTAAATATGGGCAAATTCCAGCACGTCCCATGTTTTGCACATACCTTGAATTTGGTGGTGCAGAATTTTTTAAAAAACGACAGGGGCGTGCAAGAGATGCTGTCGGTGGCCAGAAAAATTGCGGGACACTTTCGGCGTACAGGCACCACGTACAGAAGACTGGAGCACCACCAAAAACTACTGAACCTGCCCTGCCATCATCTGAAGCAAGAAGTGGTAACGAGGTGGAATTCAACCCTCTATATGCTTCAGAGGTTGGAGGAGCAGCAAAAGGCCATTCAAGCCTATACAATTGAGCACGATATAGTAGGTGGAATGCACCTGTCTCAAGTGCAGTGGAGAATGATTTCAACGTTGTGCAAGGTTCTGATGCCCTTTGAACTTGCCACACGTGAAGTCAGTTCAGACACTGCCAGCCTGAGTCAGGTCATTCCCCTCATCAGGCTTTTGCAGAAGAAGCTGGAGGCATTGAAGAAGGAGCTAAAAGGGAGCGATTCCGCTAGGCATGTGGGACTTGTGGATGCAGCCCTTAATTCGCTTAACAAGGATTCACGGGTGGTCAATCTGTTGAAATCAGAGCACTACATTTTGGCCACCGTGCTCGATCCTAGATTTAAAGCCTACCTTGGATCTCTCTTTCCGGCAGACACAGGTCTGCTGGGGTTGAAAGACCTGCTGGTGACAAAATTGTCAAGTCAAGCGGAACGCGACCTGTCAACATCTCCTCCTTCACATTCTCCCGCAACTGGGGGTGCGAGGAAAAGGCTCAGAATTCCGAGCCCACCCGCTGGCGGTGATGCAGGGCAGTCTGGAGCGACTGCTGATGCTGACATCTGGTCCGGACTGAAGGACCTGACAACGATTACGGACATGTCGTCTACTGTCACTGCATATGATTCTCTCAACATTGATAGAATGGTGGAGGATTATATGAGTGACCGCATCCAAGTAGGCACGTCACACAGTCCGTACTTATACTGGCAGGAAAAAGAGGCAATTTGGAGGCCCTTGCACAAACTGGCTTTATTCTACCTAAGTTGCCCTCCCACAAGTGTGTACTCCGAAAGAGTGTTTAGTGCCGCCGCTCACCTTGTCAGCAATCGGCGTACGAGGTTACATCCAGAAAATGTGGAGAAGATGATGTTCATTAAAATGAATTATAATCAATTCCTCCGCGGAGACATTGACCAGCAGCAATTGCCTCCACAAAGTACACAGGGAGCTGAGATGGTGGATTCCAGTGGGGACGAATTGATAATCTGTGAGGAGGGGGATGTACACGGTGATATATCGGAGGGTGAAGATGAGGTGGACATCTTGCCTCTGTAGAGCCAGTTTGTGCAAGGAGAGATTAATTGCTTCTTTTTTGGGGGGGGTCCAAACCAACCCGTCATATCAGTCACAGTCGTGTGGCAGACCCTGTCACTGAAATGATGGGTTGGTTAAAGTGTGCATGTCCTGTTTTGTTTATACAACATAAGGGTGGGTGGGAGGGCCCAAGGACAATTCCATCTTGCACCTCTTTTTTCTTTTCTTTTTCTTTGCATCATGTGCTGATTGGGGAGGGTTTTTTGGAAGGGACATCCTGCGTGACACTGCAGTGCCACTCCTAGATGGGCCCGGTGTTTGTGTCGGCCACTAGGGTCGCTAATCTTACTCACACAGTCAGCTACCTCATTGCGCCTCTTTTTTTCTTTGCGTCATGTGCTGTTTGGGGAGGGTTTTTTGGAAGGGACATCCTGCGTGACACTGCAGTGCCACTCCTAGATGGGCCCGGTGTTTGTGTCGGCCACTAGGGTCGCTAATCTTACTCACACAGCTACCTCATTGCGCCTCTTTTTTTCTTTGCGTCATGTGCTGTTTGGGGAGGGTTTTTTGGAAGGGACATCCTGCGTGACACTGCAGTGCCACTCCTAGATGGGCCCGGTGTTTGTGTCGGCCACTAGGGTCGCTTATCTTACTCACACAGCGACCTCGGTGCAAATTTTAGGACTAAAAATAATATTGTGAGGTGTGAGGTATTCAGAATAGACTGAAAATGAGTGTAAATTATGGTTTTTGAGGTTAATAATACTTTGGGATCAAAATGACCCCCAAATTCTATGATAGAGATGAGCGCCTGAAATTTTTCGGGTTTTGTGTTTTGGTTTTGGGTTCGGTTCCGCGGCCGTGTTTTGGGTTCGACCGCGTTTTGGCAAAACCTCACCGAATTTTTTTTGTCGGGTTCGGGTGTGTTTTGGATTCGGGTGGTTTTTTCAAAAAACCCTAAAAAACATCTTAAAACATTGAATTTGGGGGTCATTTTGATCCCATAGTATTATTAACCTCAATAACCATAATTAACACTCATTTTCAGTCTATTCTGAACACCTTACACCTCACAATATTATTTTTAGTCCTAAAATTTGCACCGAGGTCGCTGGATGACTAAGCTCAGCGACCCTAGTGGCCGACACAAACACCGGGCCCATCTAGGAGTGGCACTGCAGTGTCACGCAGGATGTCCCTTCCAAAAAACCCTCCCCAAACAGCACATGACGCAAAGAAAAAAAGAGGCGCAATGAGGTAGCTGTGTGAGTAAGATTAGCGACCCTAGTGGCCGACACAAACACCGGGCCCATCTAGGAGTGGCACTGCAGTGTCACGCAGGATGTCCCTTCCAAAAAACCCTCCCCAAACAGCACATGACGCAAAGAAAAAAAGAGGCGCAATGAGGTAGCTGACTGTGTGAGAAAGATAAGCGACCCTAGTGGCCGACACAAACACCGGGCCCATCTAGGAGTGGCACTGCAGTGTCACGCAGGATGTCCCTTCCAAAAAACCCTCCCCAAACAGCACATGACGCAAAGAAAAAAAGAGGCGCAATGAGGTAGCTGTGTGAGTAAGATTAGCGACCCTAGTGGCCGACACAAACACCTGGCCCATCTAGGAGTGGCACTGCAGTGTCACGCAGGATGTCCCTTCCAAAAAACCCTCCCCAAACAGCACATGACGCAAAGAAAAAAAGAGGCGCAATGAGGTAGCTGACTGTGTGAGAAAGATAAGCGACCCTAGTGGCCGACACAAACACCGGGCCCATCTAGGAGTGGCACTGCAGTGTCACGCAGGATGTCCCTTCCAAAAAACCCTCCCCAAACAGCACATGACGCAAAGAAAAAAAGAGGCGCAATGAGGTAGCTGACTGTGTGAGAAAGATAAGCGACCCTAGTGGCCGACACAAACACCGGGCCCATCTAGGAGTGGCACTGCAGTGTCACGCAGGATGTCCCTTCCAAAAAACCCTCCCCAAACAGCACATGACGCAAAGAAAAAGAAAAGAAAAAAGAGGTGCAAGATGGAATTGTCCTTGGGCCCTTCCCACCCACCCTTATGTTGTATAAACAAAACAGGACATGCACACTTTAACCAACCCATCATTTCAGTGACAGGGTCTGCCACACGACTGTGACTGAAATGACGGGTTGGTTTGGACCCCCACCAAAAAAGAAGCAATTAATCTCTCCTTGCACAAACTGGCTCTACAGAGGCAAGATGTCCACCTCATCATCATCCTCCGATATATCACCGTGTACATCCCCCTCCTCACAGATTATCAATTCGTCCCCACTGGAATCCACCATGTCAGCTCCCTGTGTACTTTGTGGAGGCAATTGCTGCTGGTCAATGTCTCCACGGAGGAATTGATTATAATTCATTTTAATGAACATCATCTTCTCCACATTTTCTGGATGTAACCTCGTACGCCGATTGCTGACAAGGTGAGCGGCGGCACTAAACACTCTTTCGGAGTACACACTTGTGGGAGGGCAACTTAGGTAGAATAAAGCCAGTTTGTGCAAGGGCCTCCAAATTGCCTCTTTTTCCTGCCAGTATAAGTACGGACTGTGTGACGTGCCTACTTGGATGCGGTCACTCATATAATCCTCCACCATTCTATCAATGGTGAGAGAATCATATGCAGTGACAGTAGACGACATGTCCGTAATGGTTGTCAGGTCCTTCAGTCCGGACCAGATGTCAGCATCAGCAGTCGCTCCAGACTGCCCTGCATCACCGCCAGCGGGTGGGCTCGGAATTCGGATTTGGGATTTCGAAGAATGCACAGTTCTTTGCTGTGCTGCTTTTGCCAGCTTGAGTCTTTTCATTTTTCTAGCGAGAGGCTGAGTGCTTCCATCCTCATGTGAAGCTGAACCACTAGCCATGAACATAGGCCAGGGCCTCAGCCGTTCCTTGCCACTCCGTGTGGTAAATGGCATATTGGCAAGTTTACGCTTCTCCTCCGACAATTTTATTTTAGGTTTTGGAGTCCTTTTTTTTCTGATATTTGGTGTTTTGGATTTGACATGCTCTGTACTATGACATTGGGCATCGGCCTTGGCAGACGACGTTGCTGGCATTTCATCGTCTCGGCCATGACTAGTGGCAGCAGCTTCAGCACGAGGTGGAAGTGGATCTTGATCTTTCCCTAATTTTGGAACCTCAACTTTTTTGTTCTCCATATTTTATAGGCAGAACTAAAAGGCACCTCAGGTAAACAATGGAGATGGATGGATTGGATACTAGTATACAATTATGGACGGACTGCCACGGTTAGGTGGTATAAAAAAACCACGGTTAGGTGGTATATAATACAATTATGGATGGACGGACTGCCTGCCGAGTTCCGACACAGAGGTAGCCACAGCCGTGAACTACCGCACTGTACACTGGTTGATAAAGAGATAGTAGTATACTCGTAACAACTAGTATGACACTATGACGACGGTATAAAGAATGAAAAAAAAACCACGGTTAGGTGGTATATATTATAATAATAATACAATTATGGATGGACGGACTGCCTGCCGACTGCCAACACAGAGGTAGCCACAGCCGTGAACTACCGCACTGTACACTGGTTGATAAAGAGATAGTAGTATACTCGTAACAACTAGTATGACACTATGACGACGGTATAAAGAATGAAAAAAAAACCACGGTTAGGTGGTATATATTATAATAATAATACAATTATGGATGGACGGACTGCCTGCCGACTGCCGACACAGAGGTAGCCACAGCCGTGAACTACCGCACTGTACACTGGTTGATAAAGAGATAGTAGTATACTCGTAACAACTAGTATGACACTATGACGACGGTATAAAGAATGAAAAAAAAACCACGGTTAGGTGGTATATATTATAATAATAATACAATTATGGATGGACGGACTGCCTGCCGACTGCCGACACAGAGGTAGCCACAGCCGTGAACTACCGCACTGTACACTGGTTGATAAAGAGATAGTAGTATACTCGTAACAACTAGTATGACACTATGACGACGGTATAAAGAATGAAAAAAAAAACCACGGTTAGGTGGTATATATTATAATAATAATACAATTATGGATGGACGGACTGCCTGCCGAGTTCCGACACAGAGGTAGCCACAGCCGTGAACTACCGCACTGTACACTGGTTGATAAAGAGATAGTAGTATACTCGTAACAACTAGTATGACACTATGACGACGGTATAAAGAATGAAAAAAAAACCACGGTTAGGTGGTATATATTATAATAATAATACAATTATGGATGGACGGACTGCCTGCCGACTGCCGACACAGAGGTAGCCACAGCCGTGAACTACCGCACTGTACACTGGTTGATAAAGAGATAGTAGTATACTCGTAACAACTAGTATGACACTATGACGACGGTATAAAGAAAGAAAAAAAAATACCACAGTTAGGTGGTATATATTATAATAATAATACAATTATGGATGGACGGACTGCCTGCCGACTGCCGACACAGAGGTAGCCACAGCCGTGAACTACCGCACTGTACACTGGTTGATAAAGAGATAGTAGTATACTCGTAACAACTAGTATGACACTATGACGGTATAAAGAATGAAAAAAAAACCACGGTTAGGTGGTATATATTATAATAATAATACAATTATGGATGGACGGACTGCCTGCCGACTGCCGACACAGAGGTAGCCACAGCCGTGAACTACCGCACTGTACACTGGTTGATAAAGAGATAGTAGTATACTCGTAACAACTAGTATGACACTATGACGACGGTATAAAGAAAGAAAAAAAAATACCACGGTTAGGTGGTATATATTGTAATACAATTATGGATGGACGGACTGCCTGCCGAGTTCCGACTGCCGACACAGAGGTAGCCACAGCCGTGAACTACCGCACTGTACTGTGTCTGCTGCTAATATAGACTGGTTGATAAAGAGATAGTATACAATACATACAACAATATACTACTATACTGGTGGTCAGGCACTGGTCACCACTAGTCACACTGGCAGTGGCACTCCTGCAGCAAAAGTGTGCACTGTTTAATTTTAAATTAATATAATATTATGTACTCCTGGGGGCTCCTGCTATAACAACCTGCAGTGCTCCCCAGTCTCCCCCACAATTATTATAAGCTTTGCCTTTTATACATTGATGTGCAGCACACTGGGCTGAGCTGAGTGCACACAGACTGAGTCACACTGTGTGACTGGCTGCTGCTGTGTATCGTTTTTTTTCAGGCAGAGAACGGATATAGCAGAGAACGGATATATTATATTAAAATAAATAAAAGTTAACTAACAACAACTGCACTGGTCACTGTGGTAAACTCTGTCTGACTCTGCACAATCTCTCTCTCTCTTCTAATCTAATTTCTAATGGAGAGGACGCCAGCCACGTCCTCTCCCTATCAATCTCAATGCACGTGTGAAAATGGCGGCGACGCGCGGCTCCTTATATAGAATCCGAGTCTCGCGAGAATCCGACAGCGTCATGATGACGTTCGGGCGCGCTCGGGTTAACCGAGCAAGGCGGGAGGATCCGAGTCTGCTCGGACCCGTGAAAAAAACATGAAGTTCGTGCGGGTTCGGTTTCAGAGAAACCGAACCAGCTCATCTCTAGATTTAAGCTGTTTTTTAGTGTTTTTTGAAAAAAACACCCGAATCCAAAACACACCCGAATCCAACAAAAAAAATTCGGTGAGGTTTTGCCAAAACGCGTTCGAACCAAAAACACGGCCGCGGAACCGAACCCAAAACCAAAACACAAAACCCGAAAAATTTCAGGCGCTCATCTCTACTATATACTGCGCACACCTACAATGCAGCACAGATATGGAGCGTTTTCAGGCAGAGAACGTAGATATTTGCAGCACACTGAGCACAGATATTTTCAGCACACTGAGCATAGATATTTGCAGCACACTGAACACAGAAACTGAGAGAACGCAGCCATGTCCTCTCGCTATCATCTCCAATGCACGAGTGAAAATGGCGGCGATGCGCGGCTCTTTCTATGCAATACGAATCTCGCGTGAATACGACAGCGGGATGATGACGTTCGGATGCTTTCGTGTTAACCGAGCAAGGCGGGAAGATCCGAGGCTGCCTCAGAACCGTGTAAAATAGGTGAAGTTCGGGGGGGTTCGGATCTTGAGGAGCCGAACCCGCTCATCTCTTAATCTGACCAATGGCGGAAACTTGCAAAGAGATGGTGGAGTTGATTTAAAGTTGTCTAGCAAGATTGTTATGCTCTATATCAAGCTTTTGCTTGTGACCCTGACTTCACTGCTGCATGTAGGTGCTGAATATTCATATTTTGTCAAACATTAGCACCAAAGGACTTCACATGCAGCAGGGATACAGAACGAGCTGATTAAAGTTAGAGAAAGTCGTTCCACAAAGGGAAAAGAACAAAAATGTCCATTGTTCACTTCTTCTTACTTATATATCACTTACCCTTCACTTTACCTATTATGTTTGCAGACTGTCTACATGAAAGTAGGATGGCACCCTGACATTCTATGAAAAAAAAAAATCATTAAAAAGATTCATTATTATCTATGTTTGTAGGCTCTAGATGTCCATTGTATCTCACCATGGGCCGGATGTAATGAATTTTGAGTTGGCCGGAGGTGCGGGTTCCCAGTCGAATTCTGTCATTTTTTTAAAGCAGCAATCAGTGGCAGATTTTACCTATGGGCTACAGGACTGCAGCCCCCTCCCAGGTAAAATACTCCACCTTGCTCAGCAGTGTCAGTGAGCCAGATGCAGTCCATGAGACTGCACTGGTTTCACTGTGACTGGTAGTGACTTCCTATTGGAAGTCCTAGCTGCCAGTCAGAGAAATTGCAGGCAGTCCCATTGGGAGGTGTTTCCTCCCTCCTGGACTGCCAGACTGGGCTGCAATAGGCAGAGAGCTGGCTTCCTGTAGGAAACTAGCTCCCAGCCTCATCAGCCCTAGCCGGCTTCTATGAGCTGCAGCTAATGCAGTCCATAGAAGCCATGGTTTTGTACATGCGCAGTAGCGGCGACGGGTCCTGGCATCTGTGAACCAACCCAGGCAGCTGCGGAGACCCAGCTGCGGATACTCGGCAATCGCCATCAGCAGTCCTCCAACTCCAACAAGGTAGGAGCCATCGCTGGCTGCAGTCATGTACAAGGTAAAACTATGTCTTGTAAATGATTGCAGCTTTAAAAAAATGTCCAAGTCAGGCCAGGAATCCTCACCTCTGGCCAACTTGGACTTCATTACATCCGGCCCCATGGGCAGGATTTACTAAACATCGCTTCTACGATGCGCTACGTCTTGCCACTTACCACATAGATACTAATCGCATATGTACTAACATATGCAATTAGTAATGCAAAGGACAGATCTCCTGATAAGAGCTGTCTGTTGCGATGTCAGGACTTCTCGGTTTTGGTCCCGTGAGTCCTTTTGCACATGTGCAGTGTGACTAGGCGGCTGTGGGGAGAGCTGGGAGGGATCTAATTAAATCTCTCTCAGAGTACATTGCGAAAGAAGCCCAGGGGCCTTTTGCTGGCATTACCCACCACATCTAAGCCCTGGAATGCATCACATATGGAAAATGTGCATATGGGAACTACGGGTAAAGTCCAAAAACTGCAGTTTTCAGGGTTTTGGCTGCAGTTTGTCTTTAGTACATCCTGCTCCATAACTTACAAATGTTCTATACCTATACTTGGGATAATTTATTCATCTTTCTGTGTTTCGTTGATAGTGTTAAAAATAACTATGGGAAAAATCATATAAAATTTAGGTTCCCATTTATCAATGAGTTTTTGGTATTTAAAACTCATTGCGTATGATAAATGGTGCTCCAGCCATTCAGCTCTCAACTGTCATTTTTTAAATATGTGACAGTTGAGATCTGATTGGCTGGAGCACCATTTATCTTATGCAGTGAGTTTTAAATAGCAATAACTTATTGATAAATGGGCCCATAGTCTTCTGTACTACATATAAATTAAAACAATATTTATTTCACTTTGCTACTAAAAGAAAGCCGCACTGAGGGCCTAATTCAGACCTGATCGCAGCAGCAAATTTGTTAGCAAATGGGCAAAACCATGGCCCTCATTCCGAGTTGTTCGCTCGGTATTTTTCATCGCATCGCAATGAAAATCCGCTTAGTACGCATGCGCAATGTTCGCACTGCGACTGCGCCAAGTAACTTTGCTATGTAGAAAGTAATTTTACTCACGGCTTTTTCATCGCTCCGGCGAACGTAATGTGATTGACAGGAAATGGGTGTTACTGGGCGGAAACACGGCGTTTCAGGGGCGTGTGGCTGAAAACGCTACCGTTTCCGGAAAAAACGCAGGAGTGGCCGGAGAAACGGTGGGAGTGCCTGGGCGAACGCTGGGTGTGTTTGTGACGTCAACCAGGAACGACAAGCACTGAACTGATCGCACAGGCAGAGTAAGTCTGGAGCTACTCTGAAACTGCTAAGTAGTTAGTAATCGCAATATTGCGAATACATCGGTCGCAATTTTAAGAAGCTAAGATTCACTCCCAGTAGGCGGCGGCTTAGCGTGTGTAACTCTGCTAAATTCGCCTTGCGACCGATCAACTCGGAATGAGGGCCCATGTGCACTGCAGGGGGGGAGGGGCAGATATGAAATGTGCAGAAAGAGTTAGATTTGGGTGGGGTGTGTTCAAACTGAAATCTAGATTGCAGTGTAAAAATAAAGCAGTCAGTATTTACCCTGCACAGAAACAATATAACCCACCCAAATCTAATTCTCTCTGCACATGTTATATCTGCCCCCCCCCCCCCTGCAGTGCACATGGCTTTGCCCATGTGCTAACAAATTTGCTGCTGCGATCAGGTCTGAATTAGAGCCTGAATCTGTTCAATAAACATAGAAAATTTACTAGGGTGCCCAATAAATCACACATAAAAATTGTACTATGTGGACCACACACATACAATAGATGTCACCCCCTGAAGAAATTGGTATACTGTATATAATGAAACGCATAACTGAGGCGCAAATCCTGTTGTGACTGCATCGTTGTATGCAGTGCTTCTGAGAAAATGTGCTTACAGTTTACTGCAGCTGCTGGGATTTGCTGGGATCACCACGTCTCTAATCAGCTGCTTATGTACTAAGATGACCATCGGTGGCACATCTGTCGCAATATTGATCATTTGAATGTCCATCGGTACTAAGATGCCATGCCCACTGCAACTGCATTGACATAGCTGTTGGCTGCAACATGCCCTTGAAAGGTTTGCAGCACACCTCAGTATGACTCGCCACCTTCCCATTAACCTCACATAAATGCTAACTGACTGTCAATTCTGCATTCAAATTTTGCGGGTAGTTAGGGTTAGGCAATAGAGGGAAGGTTGGGGTTAGGGAATAGAAGGACCGCACCTCTCACCTGGAAGTGATGGTCACATGCAGGGCTGCCACCAGAAATTGTGGGGCCCGGGACTGAGAAAATAGGAAGGCCCCCCCCCCCTTCCCGAAAAAAAAAGTAAAATAAAAAATAAGAATGTATTCACTGGTAATTCTATTTCTCGTAGTCCGTAGTGGATGCTGGGAACTCCGTAAGGACCATGGGGGTATAGACGGGCTCCGCAGGAGACTGGGCACTCTTAAAAGAAAGATTAGGTACTATATCTGGTGTGCACTGGCTCCTCCCTCTATGCCCCTCCTCCAGACCTCAGTTAGGGAAACTGTGCCCGGAAGAGCTGACATTACTAGGAAAGGATTTGGAATCCAGGGTAAGACTCATACCAGCCACACCAATCACACCGTACAACTCGTGATAACTATACCCAGTTAACAGTATGAACAATAACTGAGCCTCTCTCAACAGATGGCTCATACAATAACCCTTTAGTTAAGCAATAACTATGTACATGTATTGCAGAGAGTCCGCACTTGGGACGGGCTCCCAGCATCCACTACGGACTACGAGAAATAGAATTACCGGTGAGTAAATTCTTATTTTCTCTGACGTCCTAGTGGATGCTGGGTACTCCGTAAGGACCATGGGGATTATACCAAAGCTCCCAAACGGGCGGGAGAGTGCGGATGACTCTGCAGCACCGAATGAGCAAACTCAAGGTCCTCCTCAGCCAGGGTATCAAACTTGTAGAATTTTGCAAAAGTGTTTGAACCCGACCAAGTAGCAGCTCAGCAAAGTTGTAAAGCCAAGACCCCTCGGGCAGCCGCCCAAGAAGAGCCCAACTTCCTCGTGGAATGGGCTTTTACTGATTTAGGATGCGGCAGTCCAGCCGCAGAATGTGCAAGCTGAATGGTGCTACATATCCAGCGAGCAATAGTCTGCTTTGAAGCAGGAGCACCCAGCTTGTTGGGTGCATGCAGGATAAATAGCGAGTCAGTTTTTCTGACTCTAGCCGTCCTGGAAACATAAAGTTTCAGGGCCCGGACTACGTCCAGCAACTTGGAATCCTCCAAGTCCCTAGTAGCCGCAGGAACCACAATAGGTTGGTTCAAATGAAACGATGATACCACCTTAGGGAGAAATTGGGGACGAGTCCTCCATTCTGCCCTTTCCATATGGAAGATCAGATATGGGCTTTTACATGACAAAACCGCCAATTCTGACACACGCCTAGTCCAAGCTAAGGCCAAAAGCATGACCACTTTCCACGTGAGATATTTTAGCTCCACGGTCTTAAGTGGCTCAAACCAGGATTTTAGGAATCCAACACACGTTAAGATCCCAAGGTGCCACTGGAGGCACAAAAGGGGCTGAATATGCAGCACCCCTGTAACAACGTCCGAACTTCAGGCAGTGAAGCCAGTTCTTTTTGAGAGAAAAAGGGATAGGGCCGAAATCTTGGCCTTTATGGATCCTAGTTTTAGGCCCATAGTCACTCCTGACTGTAGGAAGTGCAGGAATCGACCCCCCTGGAATTCCTCTGTAGGGCCTTCCCGGCCACACACCAAGCAACCTATTTTCGCCATATACAGTGAAAAAGTCTTGCTGTCACGTCTTTCCTAGCCTTTATCAGCGTAGGAATAACTGCATCCGGAATGCCCTTTTCCGCTAGGATCCGGCGTTCAACGCAGCCGCGGTAAGTCTTGGATCAGACAGGGTCCCTGTTGCAACATGTCCTGACTGAGAGGCAGAGGCTATGGGTCCTCTGAGAGCATTTCTTGCAGTTCCGGGTACCGAGTCCTTCTTGGCCAATCCGGAGCAAAGAATATTGTTCACACTCCTCCGTTTATTACAATTCTCAGCCCTTGGGTCTGAGAGGAAGAGGAGGGAATATATAGACCGACTGGAACACCCACGGTGTTACTAGTGCGACCACAGCTATCGCCTGAGAGTCCCTTGACCCAGCGTAAAACCTTTTTTATCTTTTTATTGAGGTGGGACGCCATGTAGTCCACCTGAGGCAGTTTCCATCAATTTGCAAAACTGCGTGAAGACTTCCTGATGAAGTCACCACTTTCCCGGGTGGAGGTCGTGTCCACTCCCGGAATGAACACTGCTGACAGTGCGCTTACTTGATTCTCCGCCCAGCGAAGAATTCTGGTGGCTTCTACCCTCACCACCATGCTCCTTGTGCCGCCCTGGCGGTTTCCATGAGCCCCTGCGGTCTGACTGGATCAGATCCGGTTGGTCGCGAAGCAGGAACTCCGCTTGACTTAGGGCGTTGTATATGGCCCTTAGTTCCAGGATATTGATGTGAAGGCAAGTCTGTTGGCTTGACCACATTTTCTTCCCTGTGTAACTGCCCCCCACCCTCGGAGGCTTGCATCCGTGGTCACCAGGACCCAGTCCTGAATGCCGAATCTGCGGCCCTCGAGAAGGTGAGCACTCCGCAGCCACCACAGGAGAGACACCCTGGCCCTGGGGGATAGGGTGATTAACCGATGAATCTGAAGATGTGATCCGGACCACTTGTCCAGTAAGTTCCATTGTCCTTGCATGGAACCAGCCGAAGGGGATGGCCTCGTATGATGCCATCATCCTTCCCAGGACTCGAGTGCAGTGATGCACTGACACCTGTTTTGGTTTTCAATGGATTCCTGACCAGTGTCATGAGCTCCTGAGCTCTCTCTATCGGGAGATAAACCCTCTTCTGGTCTGTGTCTAGGATCATGCCTAGGCGAGGCAGATGAGCTGTAGGAACCAACTGCGACTTTGGAATATATAGAATCCAGTCGTGTTGCCGTTTCACTTCCAGAGAAGGTGATACGCTGTCCAGCAACTGCTCTCTTGATCTCGCTTTTATGAGGAGATCATCCAAGTATGTGATAATAGTGACACCTTGCTTCCGCAGGAGCACCATCATATCCGCCATTACCTTGGTGAAATTGGTAATGACAATCCTGTACCGCAATTCTGAGGTACGCCTGATGAGGTGGATAAATGGGGACACGAAGGTATGCATCCCTTATGTCCCGATTCATTTCAGGCATGCAATGACCGCTCTTAGCGATTCCATCTTGAACCTGAACCTTTTCAGGTATATGTTCAGGGATTTTAATTCAATATGGGTCTAACCGAACCGTCTGGTTTCGGGATTATAACATGGTCGAATAATAACACCCTCTTGTTGAAGGAGGGGACCCTTGACCACCACCTGTTGAAAATACAATTTACGAATTGCAGTTAACACTGGCTCCCTCTCTTGGGGGGAAGCCCGCCGGGTCCTCGGTGAGGGGGCATCTTCTCACAGTCCAGCTTGTATCCCTGCAATACAATTTCTATTGCCCAGGGATCTAACAGGGAGTGAACCCACTTGTGGCTGAACTTACGAAGGCGTGTCCCCACCGGGCCTAGCTCCGCCTGTGGAGCCCCAGCGACATGCGGTGGATTTTTGTAGAGGCCGGGGAGGACTTCTGTTCCTGGGGACTAGCTGTGTTGTACAGCTTCTTTCCTCTGCCCCCGGCTCTGACAAGAAAGGACGCACCTCAGACTTTCTTGTTTCTTTATTCGAAAAGCTGCATTTAATAATGTCGTGCTTTCCTAGGCTGTGCAGGAATATAAGGCAAAATATCAGAATTACCAGCTATAACTGTGGAGACCAGGCCCGAGAACCTTTCTCCACACAATCCTCAGCCTTCCATATGCCTCTTAAGTCGGCATCATCTGTCCAATGTATATTCTACAGGACACGTCAGGCAGAAATCGACATAGCTTTTGTCTCTAGGACCCAGTATACTCATGTCCCTTTGGGCATGCTTTATAATTATATATCTATCACTTAAGACAGCATCTTAAAATATTTATATGCATACTAGGGTCTCAATCTCTGCTGATAAGGTACCTGTCCACGCTGCCACAGCGCTATAAACCCATGCCGACACAATCGCCGGTCTGGGTAGTATACTAGAATGTGCACACTATCTGCAGGATCCCTGAGAATAGCTAGTGCAAACAGGACACCCAAGGGGAAGATTCTCATCACATCCTGGCCCTAGTGGGGAAAGGATACAGCCTGAGAATTCTCTTGTGGGAAGCTGCCGTCTCTTGTCTGGAGATTCCCGCTCTTTTTCCTCATGAGAGGAGGGAAATTTACCTCAGCATTCTTCCCCTTAACATGTGTACTCTCGTGTCAGGGACAGATGAGTCATCAGTGATATGCAAATCATCTTTTATTCCAATAATCATATATTGAATATCTTTTAGCCCTCTTGGCTGTAACTTTGCATTATCGTAGTCGACAATGGAGTTAAACTCTGTGTCGATACTTTGTTATTTTGGATAGTGAACATAGAGAGACTCTGAAGGACTCTGTGACATAGGGACAGACCAGGGTAGATTTCCTTTCTATTCCCTAACCTTTTGTGCAATAATTTTACCTCAGCACTTACACATATCCAAACAGGTGTTGGCGTTGTTGACGGAGACACCCTCCCACACACTTATCCGCTCTATCACCTCCTTAGAGGAGCCTTTTACCTCAGACATGTCGACACATGCGTACCGACACACCACACACACAGGGGATGCTCTATTTGAAGACAGTTCCCCCACCAGGCCCTTTGGAGAGACAGAGAGAGAGTATGCCAGCACACACCACAGCGCTATATAATACAGGGATGTACACTATACTGAGTGATTTTTCCCCTATAGCAGCTTATATACACAGTTTTGCGCCTAAATTTATGTGCCCCCCCTCTCTTTTTTACCCTTTGTGTACCAGGATACTGCAGGGGAGAGCCTGGGGAGCTTCCTTCCAGCTGAGCTGTGAAGAGAAAATGGCGCCGGTGTGCTGAGGAAGAAGGCCCGGCCCCCTCAGCGGCGGGCTTCTGTCCTTTTATGTACTTTAATGGCGGGGGTTAATGCACATATACAGTTTATCAGACTGTATTATGTGCTTTTCGCCAAGTAAGGTAATCTAATTGCTGCCCAGGGCGCCCCCCCCCCAGCGCCCTGCACCCATCAGTGACCGGAGTGTGTGGTGTGCTAAGGGAGCAATGGCGCACAGCTGCAGTGCTGTGCGCGACCTTAATGAAGACCGGAGTCTTCAGCCGCCGATTTTCAACTTCTCTTCGTTCTTCTGGCTCTGCAAGGGGGACGGCGGCGCGGCTCCGAGACCGGACGACCGAGGACTGGGCCTGTGTTCGATCCCTCTGGAGCTAATGGTGTCCAGTAGCCTTAGAAGCCCAAGCTAGCTGCAAGCAGGTAGGTTCGCTTCTCTCCCCTCAGTCCCACGTAGCAGTGAGTCTGTTGCCAGCAGATCTCACTGAAAATAAAAAACCTAACAAATACTTTCTTTTCTAGGAAGCTCAGGAGAGCCCCTAGGGTGCATCCAGCTCTGGCCGGGCACAGATACTAACTGAGGTCTGGAGGAGGGGCATAGAGGGAGGAGCCAGTGCACACCAGATATAGTACCTAATCTTTCTTTTAAGAGTGCCCAGTCTCCTGCGGAGCCCGTCTATACCCCCATGGTCCTTACGGAGTTCCCAGCATCCACTAGGACGTCAGAGAAATAAATATATATTCCAAAAAATAAAAAATAATATTTCTATTCCAGTGCCAGGTATGCCCCCAGTACCAGATACAGAAATGCCCCCACTGTGCCTGCCAGATATGCCCCCAGTGCCAGATACAGAAATGCTCCCACTGTGCCTGCCAGATATGCACCCAGTGCCAGATACAGAAATTCCCCCAGTGCCAGATACAGAAATGCCCCCAGTGCCAGATACATATATGCCCCCAGTGCCAGATATGCCCCCAGTGCCAGATACATATATGCCCCCAGTGCCAGATATGCCCACAGTTCCAGATACAGAAATACCCCACAGTGCCAAATGCAGAAATGCCCCCCGTGCCAGATATGCCCCCAGTGCCAGATACAGAAATGCCCCCACTGTGCCTGCCAGATATGCCCCCAGTGCCAGATATGCCCCTAGTGCCAGATATGCCCCCAGTGCCAGATATGTCCCACTCCCCAGTGCCAGATATGCCCTAGACCCCAGTGCCAGGTACACATGTCCTCAAAGCTCCGGGACCCCTTTTCATAAAACACACAGTCACAGACAACAGAGACATACATACTTACCTGTGTAAAGAAATACTTACCTACAAATCCGTCCTCTCTGCTCTCTCTGTCCCTAGCTCCGCGGCTCCTCTTCACCCGACGCGGCGTAACGTCATGACGTCACGCTGCATCACATTTGAATAAAATAAACTTTATTTAGCCGAACAGCAAGCTGCAGCTTGCTGTGATCGGCGGCGGGACACGAAGGGGCAAAAGCCGTGCCACGGTCAGTGTCACCGGCGGCGGTCGCCGCCGGGAAAAGCCGCTGTGTGTGCAGCCCGGGCCCTCCACTCTGTCAGAGTGGCTGGGCCCGGGACAACTGTACACAGGGCACCCCCCTGATGGCGGCCCTGGTCACATGACCGCAAGGACCCAGAAGCAGAGCCGGGCCTAACCAATATGATGTCCTAGGCAAGATTTTGGCTGGTGCCCCCTAGCCGCTGCTAGTTCCACCTCTGACCCTGCACCCCTTTCCCAGCACCATCACCGCTCACCCATCGCAGTCTTCATTTTGGTGCTCTTACCCACTATATTTTAAATAGGAACAGTGCACAGCCCAAAAAGTTGTGTTTTCTTGCTGGGAAGGCATGGCTACTCAATAGTACACCCAATTCAAATTACGTAACATAGTAGTGCAACTTTATTCACATTATATCATGCGATAGTATCACTTATTCACATTACATCACACAGTAGTACCACTTTACCTTATATACAGTACATTACGCCTCACAGTAGTGCCCCGTATTCACATTACATCACACTGAATTGCTCCTTATTCACATTACACCACACCATATTGCTCTTTATTCACATTAGACCACACAGTAGTGCCATTTATATGCATAACACCTCACAGTAGAGCACCTTATACACATAATGCCACACATCAGTAATGCCTTTATACACATAATTCCACACCGTAATGCTCCAAACACGTATGATGTACATTATTACTGTCCTTATAAACATAATGTGCTTTACACATTATACCAGCCTTTATTAATGCCCTTACACACATTGGGGTTTATTTACTAAGATTCGTAATTTTCAGAATCATGTTCAAGTTCAATCACGACTGACATCGACAGTGTAAAACTGCAACTTTTTGAATTGATTACGATGGATTTACTAAGCTGTCGTATTCGGGTTTTTCTTTTCTTCCGATGTCGATGTCATTCGTGGTTTTTTACCTATTTTTATGGCAGTGATTAGCAAAACACTGCCGACTTTTTTTACAATCAATCTCGGCCGGATCTGTGTGATCCGTGCTGGGGTTTTTTTTTTTTTTTTTTAAATTAAACACTGTAAAATAATAAAAAAAATGCGTGGGGTCCCCCCTCCTAAGCATAACCAGCCTCGGGCTCTTTGAGCCGATCCTGGTTGCAGAAATATGGGAAAAAAAATGACAGGGGTTCCCCCATATTTAAGCAACCAGCATCGGGCTCTGCGCCTGGTCCGGGTCCCAAAAATACGGGGGACAAAAAGAGTAGGGGTCCCCCGTATTTTTAAAACCAGCACCGGGCTCCACTAGCTGGACAGATAATGCCACAGCCGGGGGTCACTTTTATATAGTGCCCTGCGGCCGTGGAATCAAAAATCCAACTAGTCACCCGGGCCGGGGTACCCTGGGGGAGTGGGGACCCCTTCAATCAAGGGGTCCCCCCCCCCAGCCACCCAAGGGCCAGGGGTGAAGCCCGAGGCTGTCCCCCCCCATCCAATGGGCTGCGGATGGGAGGGCTGATAGCCTTTGTTGTAAAATAAAAGATATTGTTTTTAGTAGCAGTACTACAAGTCCCAGCAAGCCTCCCCCGCATGCTGGTACTTGGAGAACCACAAGTACCAGCATGCGGCGGAAAAACGGGCCCGCTGGTACCTGTAGTACTACTACTAAAAAAATACCCAAAAAAAGACAAGACACACACACCGTGAAAGTATAATTTTATTACATACATACACACATACATACATACTTACCTTAAGTTCCCACGCAGGTCGGTCCTCTTCTCCAGTAGAATCCAAGGGGTACCTGTTGAAGAAATTATACTCACGAGATCCAGGGGTCCAGGCTCCTCGGGAAATCCAGGGGTAATCCACGTACTTGCATAAAATAAGAAAACGGAAAGCCGAGCCACGAACTGAAAGGGGCCCCATGTTTTCACATGGGACTCCTTTCCCCGAATGCAAGAAACCCACTTTGCCTTCTGGCTAAGTGGGTTTCTTCAGCCAATCAGGGAGCGCCACGTTGTAGCACTCTCCTGATCAGCTGTGTGGTCCTGTCCTCACTGACAGGCAGCACACGGCAGTGTTACAATGTAGCGCCTATGCGCTACATTGTAACCAATGATGGGAACTTTCTGCCCTGCGGTTGACCTAAAGTGACGTCACCGCTGAGCAGAAAGTTCCCATCATTGGTTACAATGTAGCGCATAGGCGCTACATTGTAACACTGCCGTGTGCTGCCTGTCAGTGAGGACAGGACCACACAGCTGATCAGGAGAGTGCTACAACGTGGCGCTCCCTGATTGGCTGAAGAAACCCACTTAGCCAGAAGGCAAAGTGGGTTTCTTGCATTCGGTGAAAGGAGTCCCATGTGAAAACATGGGGCCCCTTTCAGTTCGTGGTCGGGACACCGTTTTTCTATTTTTGGCAAGTACGTGGATTAACCCTGGATTTGCCGAGGAGCCTGGACCCCTGGATCTCGTGAGTATAATTTATTCAACAGGTACCCTTGGATTCTACTGGACAAGAGGACCGACCTGCGTGGGGCCATAGGTAAGTATGTATGTATGTGTGTATGTAAGTAATAAAATTATACTTTCACGGTGTGTGTGTCTTGTATTTTTTTGGGTATTTTTTTAGTGGTAGTACTACAGGTACCAGCGGGCCCGTTTTTCCGCCGCATGCTGGTACTTGTGGTTCTCCAAGTACCAGCATGCGGGGGAGGCTTGCTGGGACTTGTAGTACTGCTACTAAAAACAATATCTTTTATTTTACAACAAAGGCTATCAGC
Source organism: Pseudophryne corroboree (assembly GCF_028390025.1). Lineage (NCBI taxonomy): Eukaryota > Metazoa > Chordata > Amphibia > Anura > Myobatrachidae > Pseudophryne > Pseudophryne corroboree. Next base: position 757,887,401 of record NC_086449.1, read on the forward strand.
CCTCCCATCCGCAGCCCATTGGATGGGGGGGGACAGCCTCGGGCTTCACCCCTGGCCCTTGGGTGGCTGGGGGGGGGGACCCCTTGATTGAAGGGGTCCCCACTCCCCCAGGGTACCCCGGCCAGGGGTGACTAGTTGGATTTTTGATGCCACGGCCGCAGGGCACTATATAAAAGTGACCCCCGGCTGTGGCATTATCTGTCCAGCTAGTGGAGCCCGGTGCTGGTTTTAAAAATACGGGGGACCCCTACTCTTTTTGTCCCCCGTATTTTTGGGACCAGGACCAGGCGCAGAGCCCGATGCTGGTTGCTTAAATATGGGGGAACCCCTGTCATTTTTTTCCCCATATTTCTGCAACCAGGATCGGCTCAAAGAGCCCGAGGCTGGTTATGCTTAGGAGGGGGGACCCCACGCAATTTTTTTAGCAAAAATAAGCACTTTCACACCCCTTCCCACTGATATACATGCACGGATCTCATGGATCCCTGCATGCATCTCAAATCACGGATAAAAAAAGCAGGTCTGTTTTTTTTTAGGACTTTTTTACGAGTTGTAATTTTTCACGGCAGTGTTTTGTGTTTTTTTGCTTTGCACTTCTTAGTAAATGACCGAGATTCATACTTAAACAGCCGCGTTTTGACCGATGGTGTATTCATTCGTAATTTTTTACCTGACCTTGCAAAAAAATTACGAATGCCCTCATCACTGCCGTGATTAGTGCTTAGTAAATTACCGAGATGACACTTTGATGAAAAAACGGCATCTCGGTCAAAATCGGGAGCTTAGTAAATATACCCCATTATGTCCCTTACACATATGCCACACATTAGTAATGCCTTTATACACATAATACCACACAGTAATACCTTTTACACATTACACACATTATTAATGTCCTTATAAACATAATGCACCTTACACTTTATGCCAACCTTTATTAATGTCCTTATACACATAATGTTCCTTACACATATGCCACACATTATTAATGCCCTTATACACATAATGATACACATAGTGCCCCTTACACATATGCTGCACATTATTAATGCATTTATACATATGACACACATAATGACTCTTACACATATGCCAAATACTATTGCAAAACCAACCAACCCACACACAGCACTCACACTCTGATTGGATACAGATGTGTCCTCATACATCTTGCCTCAATACGCCATGTAGCAGGAGATGCCTGGCATGAGTCAGCTGGCAGCTTTATGCCAGCTCTGCTACCGATCGGGCGCCTTTTTGCTGAAAGTGTCTTATTTGCATTGCTATGTGACTTGGATGCACAAACAGCTTCTGCTGATTAAAATGATATTCAACATGCCTATATTCTGTGTGTGACTGTGGCTGTATCTGCATGCAAAATGCTACATTACAGTGATTTCCAGGAATACACTGTAATGTAGAGCTGTGCACCGGAAATTTTTCGGGTTTTGTGTTTTGGTTTTGGATTCGGTTCCACGGCCGTGTTTTGGATTCGGACGCGTTTTGGCAAAACCTCCCTGAAAATTTTTTGTCGGATTCGGGTGTGTTTTGGATTTGTGTTTTTTTTTTTTTTCAAAAACCCCCTCAAAAACAGCTTAAATCATAGAATAATAAGATTTTACTTACCGGTAAATCTATTTCTCGTAGACTGTAGTGGATGCTGGGGACTCTGTAAGGACCATGGGGAATAGACGGGCTCCGCAGGAGACATGGGCACTTTAAGAAAGAATTTAGATTCTGGTGTGCTCTGGCTCCTCCCTCTATGTCCCTCCTCCAGACCTCAGTTAGAGAAACTGTGCCCGGAATAGCTGACAGTACAAGGAAAGGATTTTGGTAATCCAGGGCAAGATACATACCAGCCACACCAATCACACCGTATAACTTGTGATAAACTTACCCAGTCAACAGTATGAACAACAACAGAGCATCAGTTCAACCCTGATGCAACAATAACATAGCCCTTATTGCAGCAATAACTATATACAAGTATTGCAGAAGAAGTCCGCACTTGGGACGGGCGCCCAGCATCCACTACGGTTTCGGGACTACAACATGGTCGAATGATAACCCCCTCCTTGTTGAAGGAGGGGAACCTTGACCACCACCTGTTGAAGATACAATTTGTGAATTACAGTTAACACTATTTCCCTCTCGTGGGGGGAAGCCGGCAGGGCCGTCAGTGAGGGGGCATCTCCTCAAAGTCCAGCTTGTATCCCTAAGACACAATATCTATTGCCCAGGGAGCCAACAGGGGGTGAACCCACTTGTGACTGAAATTACGAAAACGTGCCCCCGCCGGGCCTAGCTCCGCCTGTGGAGCCCCAGCGACATGCGGTGGATTTTGTAGAGGCCGGGGAGGACTTCTGTTCCTGGGAACTAGCTGTGTTGTGCAGCTACTTTCCTCTGCCCCTGCTTCTGGCAAGAAAGGACGCACCTCGGACTTTCTTGTTTCTTTGTGTTCGAAAGGCTGCATTTGATAATGTTGTGCTTTCCTAGGCTGTGCAGGAATATAAGGCAAAAGATTAGAATTACCAGCTATAGCTGTGGAGATCAGGTCCGAGATCCCTTCTCCACACAATCCTCAGCCTTCCATATGCCTCTTAAGTCGGCATCACCTGTCCATTGCATATTCTACAGGACACGTCAAGCAGAAATCGACATAGCGATGACTCTAGAACCCAGTAGACTAATGTCTCTTTGGACATGTTTAATATATATATATATATCTATCTATCTTAAGACAGCATCTTTAATATATATATATATATATATATACATACTAGGGTCTCAATCTCTGCTGATAAGGTACCTGTCCACGCTGCTACAGCGCTATAAACCCATGCCGACACAATCGCCGGTCTGAGTAGTGTACCAGAATGTGTACGCTATCTGCAGGATCCCTGAGGATAGCTGTTAAAAGTCAGGGCTACCTTTTGGGCAAACGTGACACCCTAGGGGAAGATTCCCGTCGTATCCTGGCCCTATTAGGGAAAGGATACTCCCTGAGAATTCTTTGTGGGAAACTGCAGTCTTGTCTGGAGATTCCCACTCTTTTTCATCATGAGAGGAGGGAAATTTACTTCAGCTTTCTTCCCCTTACACATGTGTACCCTTGTGTCAGGGACAGATGAGTCATCAGTGATATGCAAATCATCTTTATTACAATAATCATATATTGAATACTTTCCTGCCCTTTTGGCTGTAACTTTGCATTATCGTAGTCGACACTGGAGTCAGACCCTGTGTCGATATCAGTGTCTATTATTTTGGATAGTGAGCATTGAGAGACTCTGAAGGTCTCTGCGACATAGGGACAGACATGGGTAGATTCCCTGTCTGTTCTCTAATCTTTTGTGCAATAAATTCACCTTAGCACTTAATTACACATATCCAAACAGGTGTCGGCGTTGTCGACGGAGACACCCCTCACACACACATTTGCTCCATCTCCTCCTTAGGGGATCCTTTTACCTCAGACATGTCGACACACACGTACCGACACACCACACACTCAGGGAATGCTCATCTGAAGACAATTCCCCCACAAGGCCCTTTGGAGAGACAGAGAGAGAGTATGCCAGCACACACCCCAGCGCTATTAACCCAGAAATAACACAGTAACTTAATGTTAACCCAGTAGCAGCTGTTTATATTGATTTTTTGCGCCTAATTATGTGCCCCCCCTCTCTTTTTACCCTCTTCTACCGTGTATCTGCAGGGGAGAGGCTGGGGAGCTTCCTCTCAGCGGTGCTGTGGAGAAAAAACATGGCGCTGGTGAGTGCTGAGGAAGAAGCCCCACCCCCTCGACGGCGGGCTTCTGTCCCGCTTAAATATACATTTACTTGGTGGGGGCTCATACATATATACAGTGCCCAACTGTATATATGCTAAACTTTTGCCAAAGAGGTCCCAATTGCTGCCCAGGGCGCCCCCCCCCCCCCCCCCCCTGCGCCCTGCACCCTTACAGTGACCGGAGTATGTGAGGTGTGTGTGGGAGCAATGGCGCACGGCTGCAGTGCTGTGCGCTACCTCAGTGAAGACTGGAGTCTTCTGCCGCCGATTTCGAAGTCTTCTTGCTTCTTATGCTCACCCGGCTTCTGTCTTCCGGCTCTGCGAGGGGGACGGCGGCGCGGCTCTGGGATCGGACGACGAAGGTGAGATCCTGTGTACTATCCCTTTGGAGCTAATGGTGTCCAGTAGCCTAAGAAGCAGGACCTATCTTCAGAGAGTAGGGCTGCTTCTCTCCCCTCAGTCCCACGATGCAGGGAGTCTGTTGCCAGCAGAGCTCCCTGAAAATAAAAAACCTAACAAAATACTTTCTTACAGCAAGCTCAGGAGAGCTCACTGAACAGCACCCAGCTCGTCCGGGCACAGATTCAAACTGAGGTCTGGAGGAGGGACATAGAGGGAGGAGCCAGAGCACACCAGAATCTAAATTCTTTCATAAAGTGCCCATGTCTCCTGCGGAACCCGTCTATTCCCCATGGTCCTTACGGAGTCCCCAGCATCCACTAGGACGTTAGAGAAATGGGGGTAATTTTGATCCTATAGTATTATTAACCTCAATAACCACAATTTCCACTCATTTCCAGTCTATTCTGAACACCTCACAATACTATTTTTAGTCCTAAAATTTGCACCGAGGTTGCTGGATGACTAAGCAAAGCAACCCAAGAGGGTGGCACAAACACCTGGCCCATCTAGGAGTGGCACTGCAGTGTCAGACAGGATGACACTTAAAGAAATTGGCCCCAAACAGCACATGATGCAAAGAAAAGAGAAAAAGAGGTGCACTGTGGTCGCTGGACTGCTAAGCTAAGCAACACAAACATCTCAATATCACTGGAATTATTCGTTCTAATCAATGGTATTATTGGTCCAAATCACTGGAAGAAAATGACAAAATCACTGGAATTATTCGTTCTAATCAATGGTATTATTGGTCCAAATCACTGGAAGAAAATTACAAAATCACTGGAATTATTCGTAAACATTTGTAGAAAGTCGCTGCTTTCTGATTACAGAAATGCTCAGATATTCCTGCGAATCCACAATCCCTTCCCAGAGGAAAAAGAAATTGAGAAACCGTTGTTTGAGAACGTTTGTTCTCTTTCCCTTACAAAGGAGCAAACCACTTTCCAAGAAGACAGACTTTTTGGGATTATGGAGACATAATGTTTTTGAATATAAATCCTAAAGCAGGTGGTGTATTATAGCAAAAGAGTGCAAGAGACCAGCCATGCAGTTTCTGAAATATTATGACAAAATGTTACTGTATTTCATAAGCACTCATTCCTAACTCTGCTAAGTACTGTTTGGTATACTGTATCTGGCATCCATGAGGTAGTTGTCCATTATTTCAGCTTCCATTGACCTTTTTGAAAGCGGTAGAAGTTATCAATTCTTTATTTTTATTTTTATTTTCTCCTATTTTTAATTTTCTCCTGCATAGCCCAGTAAAATGTTGCAATGTTAAGTCTGGACTTGTGCCTTCTGGGGGTCCACTTCTTCACCAAACCCAGCCAAATCTCATCCTAACCCTCTGTTCCACGTTCTCTATGTATCCCATCTGTGTCACCCATGTCTGTCTACCCCTCCCCTTTAGATTGTAAGCTCTCACGAGCAGGGCCCTCTTCCCTCATGTGCTTATCCTTTGTCTTACTTTAATAATCTTCAACTGTACCACATCCAGCAGTCTTCTGCCACCTGATACTTATTCCAGTGTCATCTGCTGATGTAACTATGTTTATTTACCCTGTACTTGTCCTATACTGTCATCAACTGTAAGTTGCTGTTTTCCTGTTTGATTATTTATGTACTCTGTAATTGGGCGCTGCGGAACCCTTGTGGCGCCATATAAATAAAGGATAATAATAATAATAATAATAATATAGAGTGTATAATCACCAGGTGTATCTCACACATTGCTCAGTACAGTATACAGGGTGTATAATCCCCTGGTGTATCTCACACATCGCTCATTACAGATTACAGGATGTATAATCACCAGGTGTATAACACACATCGCACAGTACAGTATATAGGGTGTATAATCCCCAGGTGTATCTCACACATCGCTCAGTACAGATTACAGGATGTATAATCAGTAATCACCAGGTGTATAACACACGTCGCACAGTACAGTATATAGGGTGTATAATCCCCAGGTGTATCTCACACATCGCTCAGTACAGATTACAGGATGTATAATCAGTAATCACCAGGTGTATCTCACACATCGCTCAGTACAGTATACAGGGTGTATAATAATCCCCAGGTGTATCTCTCACATCGCTCAGTACAGATTACAGGATGTATAATCAGTAATCACCAGGTGTATAACACACGTCGCACAGTACAGTATACATACTGGTCACAACAATGCAGCAGATATTGAGGACTGATCAGGATACTAGAAGTGACACAGAGCTGCAAGATACAGCAATGGCCTACTGTACTGTACTATATATGTATACTGCTGGTCACCAAAATGCTGCGCTGTCCTACTATATACTGCTCACAATAATGCAGCACAGATATGGAATGAATACTTGCAGTGACACGGAGCTGCAAGATACAGCAATGGCCTACTGTACTGTACAACTATATACTGTTGGTCACCAAAATGCTGCACTGTACTACTATATATACTGCTCACAAAAATGCAGCACAGATATGGAATGGATACTTGCAGTGACACAGAGCTGCAAGATACAGCAATGTCCTACTGTACTGTACTATATATGTATACTGCTGGTCACCAAAATGCTGCACTGTCCTACTATATACTGCTCACAATAATGCAGCACAGATATGGAATGGATACTTGCAGTGACACAGAGCTGCAAGATACAGCAATGGCCTATTGTACTGTACAACTATATATTGTTGGTCACCAAAATGAAGCACACTGAGCACAGATATTTGCAGCACACTGAGCACAGATAATGAGCTTTTCAGGCAGAGAACGTAGATATTTGCAGCACACTGAGCACAGATATTTGCAGCACGCTGAGCACAGATATGGAGCTTGTCAGGCAGAGAACGTAGCCACGTCCTCTCCGTTCAATCTCCGATGCACGAGCGAAAATGGCGGCGACGCGCGGCTCTTTATATAGAATACGAATCTCGCGAGAATCCGACAGCAGGATGATGACGTTCGGGCGCGGAAGATCCGAGGCTGCCTCGGAACCGTGTAAAATAGGTGAAGTTCGGGGAGGTGGGGGGGGGGATTGTGTCAGATCTCGGAGAACCGAACCCGCTCATCTCTACTGTAATGTAGCATATCGTATGCAGATACAGCCACAGTCACACACAGAATACAGGCATGCGCATATCATTTTAATCAGTAGAAGCTGCTTGTGCCCCTAAACATCCCAAAATGCCCTAGGCCAGTGGTTCTCAAACTGTGTGCCGTGGCACCCTAGGGTGCCTCAGGACACTTGCAGGAGTGCCCTGGGTTGGTGGTCCAGGACCAATTTAAATTATTTATAGTCAATGTAATAGGCAAAACTAGTGGTGGATGCCAAGCATAAAATACTGTATGTGGACAAACAGAAGCAAATCTTGTTCCTCACCACACAATTAAACCTAAGGATGACATATAAACATAATTTACTTAATTTAATATTTATTTCTACATTTCTCAATAAGAAACTTTAGGCCTAGGGGTGCCGTGAAAAAAATTCTGATACTCTAGGGCACCGTGATTCAAAAAAGTTTGAGAACCTCTGCCCTAGACATTTGTCTAGTTTGCCTATGCCTAGGACCGGCTCTGTCCGGAAGACACTTCTGGAGCCGCCATGAGCAGATAGGCTTCCAGGATGAAATGTTGACATTCTAACATGTTGACAGTTCATCACTGTCTACATTCTGAATGTCAACAAGACTCAACATGGCCAATGCTGATGTTATGGCCATGTTGGCTTTCTCAAGTTGACGTGATAAATGTGAACATTATGTCTGCTGACATTTTGCACCCAACATGTTTGGTGTGTGTACATTGGTTAAGATGCTTTGGACAGACTGATCTGTTTAATAATCAATAGGCTTGATTCCATTCTGCGCAATGTTAATAGTGCCGGGAAGGTGGTCCCGGAACTATTAAATTGTCCTCATCGCTACCTGGGAGATACCAGTTCTCGCTCCTTAACGCGGACACTTAATCGCAAGAACTGGCATTCTCCTTTCGCAATGCTTTTACGCCACGCTAAAGGTAGAAAACAGCATTGCGGCACTGCTTTAGTACCTCTGCTCGTACCTAAGGAGGGGTGTCGTATGAGTGCCCGGCGGCTGGGATCCCGGGGGCCAGCATACCGGCGCCGGGATCCCGACCACCGGCATACCGACAGCTGGGTGAGCGCTAATGAGACCCTTGCGGGCTCGCTGCGCTCGGTGGCGTGCTACGCGTGCCACGCTATTTGTTCTCCCTCCAGGGGAGTCGTGGACCCCCAAGAGGGAGAATATGTGTCGGCATGCCAGCGGTCGGGATCCCGGCGCCATAATGTAGACCACCCCCTCAGGAGGGGTGCAAGAAGAAATCCACTAGTCGGGCTTAACAGCACGGCCAGTTGAATAGCTCCTAGCCTCTTTCATGGCGCTATTAACGTTGCGCAGATTGAATGGAGCCCATTGTATTTATCAACACACAAGAGAGTGATTTATACCAAACAGGGAGGTTTGCTAACACGTGTACATATTTGTAGTCTGATTTTATGTTACATGCTGCAGTTTTTATGCTATAATATATTGTCGTATTGGTGTTTACAGAACAGCTCTCAGATTGATGCTAATATTTTATTCTGATGCTGACTGCAATGCTGCATAGTTTTTTATCAGCTATAAATATAAAATACTGATAACTGCACCCAGTAGGGTATTGTCACGGTCTGCATCATTCTAGGCACAAATCTTTAGAATAAAAATCCTGAAACAAGTAGCGACTCTGAAACGTTGGGACAAATTGCAGCTATGGCTACATATACCTTCAAGATTAAACCAGTATTTCAAGCTGCATTTACATACAGTACAATTACAGGGAGTGCCGTCCCTAGTTTTACATCACATCACTGTGAATGGAAAAGACAAAACTGTGCTTTTACCCCTCTGTAGTCCTTTCACCATCAGCGATATACAGTATACAAAGGATGCGGTCAATTTACCTACAATCAAAACCCAGACAACCACTGGCCGACGGTCAAAATCCCGACATGGTCAAAATCTCGACATGGTCAAAATACTGACATTTAAAATACAGACAAGGTCAAAATACCGACATTTAAAATGTCGACAGGTCAAACAGTCAACATGAGTTTTTCATGATTTTGTTATTGAAACCGACTTGTTCATATTTTACCATCCCAGTGGACCTGGAGGGGGAATATAATATCACAAATGCCCGAAGCATGGTGAGCGCAGCGAGCCATGCGATGGGACGCGGTAGACTTATACGGTGTCCATGTCAACCTGTATCGACATACACAACAAAAAACAATGAAAACCTTGTGTCTACGGTTTGACCTATTGATATTGTAAATGTTGGTATTTTGACCTTGTCAGTATTTTGACCTAGTCGGTATTTTGACCGTCGGTCAGTTGTTATCGGGATTTTCACCGTCGGGATTTTGATTGTAGGTATACACAGCCTATGTAGCGGCTATATATATATATATATATATATATATATATATATCAAGACCACAGATTGTTCAAAACTAAAATACTAAAATTTTAATTTGACATTATTTGATGTCACCCACTGCAAATATAATAGATAAAGTTGTCTGTCACCCCTTTATTCCATTATCAGGTAGAAGTCTTCTCATGGTAGGGTCAGGTGTTTTTCTATCACCATCCAGTTTTTGCATATGCTTCCAAGTTTAAAAGGTTAAAACTAGCCTGCTGTTCTGTTTGTAGAGGACCACGGTGGCCGCCCATCTGCCAAGTAGTTGCTATTACAGCCTGGCAGCTATCCATCAGTTTGCCGCTTGGCACAGGTGCTTTGGAAATGTGAGTTCCAGGTAACCTGACAAGGGAATTTTACAACAGATGTAAAGCAGCATCTGAAACAGCACTTGGTCTAATTACAGGAGCCCTGCTATTTACCTGGGACTGTGAGCCAAGACTAACGAACCTCACATTACCCACTAATACTCCTGCAGCGTCATCTGTGTTTCATTTCATTTAACACTTACATTGTACTTACAGCATGCTGACTGCAAAGTGATAGATGTTCTCGATAATGCACACACAAAAATAATAATAATTAAAAAATATCCATCTATCTATCTATCTATCTATCTATCTATCTATCTATCTATCTATCTATCTATCTATCTATCTATCTATCTATCTATCTATCTATCTATCTATCTATCTATGAAATGGGGGGATAGGGGTACCGGCGACAAGTGTGGCTAAAAACAATGTTTTTGTATGCTTAGAATTAAAAGCCAAAAGACATTATAAAATTATAAAAAATAAGTTTTAATATATATACGAGAGTAAAAACAGTTTCAGAAAATGGTTTTTAAAAAAAATAAAAAAAATATTTGTCCATAAAAGAGTAATATAAAAGGATAGGAATTCAGAACTTAGCTTGAAAACAGTGGGTGGTCTATCTATCTATATTGGGGTTTTTTTGGTGTGCAAGAGCTTTAGCGGATAATTTGAAGTTCAGTTTATATATATATATATATATCTATGTATCTACAGTATATATATTAGGGATGTGCACCGGACATTTTTCGGGGTTTTGTGTTTTAGTTTTGGATTCGGTTCCGCGGCCGTGTTTTGGATTCGGACGCGTTTTGGCAAAACCTCCCTGAAAATTTTTTGTCGGATTCGGGTGTGTTTTGGATTTGGGTGTTTTTTTCCCAAAAACCACTCAAAAACAGCTTAAATCATAGAATTTGGGGGTAATTTTGATCCCATAGTATTACTAACCTCAATAACCATAATTTCCACTCATTTCCAGTCTATTCTAAACACCTCACACCTCACAATATTATTTTTAGTCCTAAAATTTGCACCGAGGTCGCTGGATGACTAAGCTAAGCGACCCAAGTGGGCGGCACAAACACCTGTCCCATCTAGGAGTGTCATTGCAGTGTCAGACAGGATGGCACTTAAAAAAATAGTCCCCAAACAGCACATGATGCAAAGAAAAAAAAGAGGTGCACCAAGGTCGCTGGATGGCTAAGCTAAGCGACCCAAGTGGCCGGCACAAACACCTGGCCCATCTAGGAGTGGCACTGCAGTGTCAGACAGGATGGCATTTAAAAAAATTAGCCCCAATCATCACATGATGCAGAGATAAATAAAATAAAAAGAGGTGCAAGATGGAATTGTCCTTGGGCCCTCCCACCCACCCTTATGTTGTATAAACAGGACATGCACACTTTAACAAACCCATCATTTCAGTGACAGGGTCTGCCACACGACTGTGGCTGAAATGACTGGTTGGTTAGGGCCCCCACCAAAAAAGAAGCAATCAATCTCTCCTTGCACAAACTGGCTCTACAGAGGCAAGATGTCCACCTCCTCCTCATCCTCCGATTCCTCACCGCTTTCATTGTGTACATCACCCTCCTCACAGATTATTAATTCATCCCCACTGGAATCCACCATCTCAGGTCCCTGTGTACTTTCTGGAGGCAATTGCTGGTGAATGTCTCCACAGAGGAATTGATTATAATTCATTTTGATGAACATCATCTTCTCCACATTTTCTGGAAGTAACCTCGTACGCCGATTGCTGACAAGGTGAGCGGCTGCACTAAACACTCTTTCGGAGTACACACTGGAGGGGGGGGCAACTTAGGTAACATAAAGCCAGTTTGTGCAAGGGCCTCCAAATTGCCTCTTTTTCCTGCCAGTATACGTACGGACTGTCTGATGTGCCTACTTGGATGCGGTCACTCATATAATCCTCCACCATTCTTTCAATGGTGACAGAACCATATGCAGTGACAGTAGATGACATGTCAGTAATCGTTGGCAGGTCCTTCAGTCCGGACCAGATGACAGCACTCGCACCAGACTGCCCTGCATCACCGCCAGCGGGTGGGCTCGGAATTCTTAGCCTTTTCCTCGCAGCCCCAGTTGCGGGAGAATGTGAAGGAGGAGCTGTTGACAGGTCACGTTCCGCTTGACTTGACAAGTGTCTCACCAGCAGGTCTTTGCACCTCTGCAGACTTGCGTCTGCCGGAAAGAGAGATACAACGTAGGCTTTAAACCTAGGATCAAGCATGGTGGGCAAAATGTAGTGCTCTGATTTCAACAGATTGACCACCCGTGAATCCTGGTTAAGCGAATTAAGGGTTCCATCCACAAGTCCCACATGCCTAGCGGAAACGCTCCATTTTAGCTCCTCCTTCAATCTCTCCAGCTGCTTCTGCAAAAGCCTGATGAGGGGAATGACCTGACTCAGGCTGGCAGTGTCTGAACTGACTTCTCGTGTGGCAAGTTCAAAGGGTTGCAGAACCTTGCATAACGTTGAAATCATTCTCCACTGCGCTTGAGTCAGGTGCATTCCCCCTCCATTGCCTATATCGTAGGCAGATGTATAGTCTTGAATGGACTTTTGCTGCTCTTCCATCCTCTGAAGCATAAAGAGGGTTGCATTCCACCTCGTTACCACCTCTTGCTTCAGATGATGGCGGGGCAGGTTCAGGAGTGTTTGCTGGTGCTCCAGTCTTCGGCACGCGGTGGCTGAATGCCGAAAGTGGCCCGCAATTCTTCGCGCCACCGACAGCATCTCTTGCACGCCCCTGTCGTTTTTTAAAAAATTCTGCACCACCAAATTCAATGTATGTGCAAAACATGGGACGTGCTGGAATTTGCTCACATGTAATGCACGCACAATATTGGTGGCGTTGTCCGATGTCACAAATCCCCAGGAGAGTCCAATTGGGGTAAGCCATTCTGCGATGATGTTCCTCAGTTTCCGTAAGAGGTTGTCAGCTGTGTGCCTCTTATGATAAGCGGTGATACAAAGCGTAGCATGCCTAGGAACGAGTTGGCGTTTGCGAGATGCTGCTACTGGTGCCGCTGCTGCTGTTCTTGCTGCGGGAGGCAATACATCTACCCAGTGGGCTGTCACAGTCATATAGTCCTGAGTCTGCCCAGCTCCACTTGTCCAAATGTCCGTGGTTAAGTGGACATTGGGTACAACTGCAATTTTTAGGACACTGGTGACTCTTTTTCTGACGTCTGTGTACATTCTTGGTATCGCCTGCCTAGAGAAATGGAACCTAGATGGTATTTGGTACCGGGGACACAGTACCTCAATCAATTCTCTAATTCCCTGTGAATTAACGGTGGATACCGGACACACGTTTAACACCACCGCAGCTGCCAAGATCTGAGTTATCCGCTTTGCAGCAGGATGACTGCTGTGATATTTCATCTTCCTCGCAAAGGACTGTTGAACAGTCAATTGCTTACTGGAAGTAGTACAAGTGGTCTTCCGACTTCCCCTCTGGGATGACGATCGACTCCCAGCAGCAACAACAGCAGCGCCAGCAGCAGTAGGCGTTACACTCAAGGATGCATCGGAGGAATCCCAGGCAGGAGAGGACTCATCAGACTTGACAGTGACATGGCCTGCAGGACTATTGGCTTTCCTGTCTAAGGAGGAAATTGACACTGAGGGAGTTGGTGGTGTGGTTTGCAGGAGCTTGGTTACAAGAGGAAGGGATTTAGTTGTCAGTGGACTGCTTCCGCTGTCACCCAAAGTTTTTGAACTTGTCAATGACTTCTGATGAATGCGCTCCAGGTGACGTATAAGGGAGGATGTTCCTAGGTTGTTAACGTCCTTACCCCTACTTATTACAGCTTGACAAAGGCAACACACGGCTTGACACCTGTTGTCCGCATTTCTGTTAAAATAATTCCACACCGAAGAGGTGATTTTTTTTGTAATTTGACCAGGCACGTCAATGGCCATATTCTTCCCACGGACAACAGGTGTCTCCCCGGGTGCCTGACTTAAACAAACCACCTCACCATCAGAATCCTCCTTGTCAATTTCCTCCTCAGCGCCAGCAACACCCATATCCTCATCCTGGTGTACTTCAACAGTGACATCTTCAATTTGACTATCAGGAACTGGACTGCGGGTGCTCCTTCCAGCACTTGCAGGGGGCGTGCAAATGGTGGAAGGCGTCACCTCTTCCCGTCCAGTGTTGGGAAGGTCAGGCATCGCAACCGACACAATTGGACTCTCCGTGGGGATTTGTGATTTAGAAGAACGTACAGTTCTTTGCTGTGCTTTTGCCAGCTTAAGTCTTTTAATTTTTCTAGCGAGAGGATGAGTGCTTCCATCCTCATGTGAAGCTGAACCACTAGCCATGAACATAGGACAGAGCCTCAGCCGTTCCTTGCCACTCCGTGTCGTAAATGGCATATTGGCAAGTTTACGCTTCTCCTCAGACGATTTTAATTTTGATTTTTGGTAGAGATGAGCGGGTTCGGTTTCTCTGAAACCGAACCCGCACGAACTTCATGTTTTTTTCACGGGTCCGAGCAGACTCGGATCCTCCCGCCTTGCTCGGTTAACCCGAGCGCGCCCGAACGTCATCATGACGCTGTCGGATTCTCGCGAGACTCGGATTCTATATAAGGAGCCGCGCGTCGCCGCCATTTTCACACGTGCATTGAGATTGATAGGGAGAGGACGTGGCTGGCGTCCTCTCCATTAGAAATTAGATTAGAAGAGAGAGAGAGATTGTGCAGAGTCAGACAGAGTTTACCACAGTGACCAGTGCAGTTGTTGTTAGTTAACTTTTATTTATTTTAATATAATATATCCGTTCTCTGCTATATCCGTTCTCTGCCTGAAAAAAAACGATACACAGCAGCAGCCAGTCACACAGTGTGACTCAGTCTGTGTGCACTCAGCTCAGCCCAGTGTGCTGCACATCAATGTATAAAAGGCAAAGCTTATAATAATTGTGGGGGAGACTGGGGAGCACTGCAGGTTGTTATAGCAGGAGCCCCCAGGAGTACATAATATTATATTAATTTAAAATTAAACAGTGCACACTTTTGCTGCAGGAGTGCCACTGCCAGTGTGACTAGTGGTGACCAGTGCCTGACCACCAGTATAGTAGTATATTGTTGTATGTATTGTATACTATCTCTTTATCAACCAGTCTATATTAGCAGCAGACACAGTACAGTGCGGTAGTTCACGGCTGTGGCTACCTCTGTGTCGGCAGTCGGAACTCGGCAGGCAGTCCGTCCATCCATAATTGTATTACAATATATACCACCTAACCGTGGTATTTTTTTTTCTTTCTTTATACCGTCGTCATAGTGTCATACTAGTTGTTACGAGTATACTACTATCTCTTTATCAACCAGTGTACAGTGCGGTAGTTCACGGCTGTGGCTACCTCTGTGTCGGCAGTCGGCAGGCAGTCCGTCCATCCATAATTGTATTATTATTATAATATATACCACCTAACCGTGGTTTTTTTTTCATTCTTTATACCGTCATAGTGTCATACTAGTTGTTACGAGTATACTACTATCTCTTTATCAACCAGTGTACAGTGCGGTAGTTCACGGCTGTGGCTACCTCTGTGTCGGCAGTCGGCAGGCAGTCCGTCCATCCATAATTGTATTATTATTATTATAATATATACCACCTAACCGTGGTTTTTTTTTCATTCTTTATACCGTCGTCATAGTGTCATACTAGTTGTTACGAGTATACTACTATCTCTTTATCAACCAGTGTACAGTGCGGTAGTTCACGGCTGTGGCTACCTCTGTGTCGGCAGTCGGCAGGCAGTCCGTCCATCCATAATTGTATTATTATTATAATATATACCACCTAACCGTGGTTTTTTTTTCATTCTTTATACCGTCGTCATAGTGTCATACTAGTTGTTACGAGTATACTACTATCTCTTTATCAACCAGTGTACAGTGCGGTAGTTCACGGCTGTGGCTACCTCTGTGTCGGCAGTCGGCAGGCAGTCCGTCCATCCATAATTGTATTATTATTATAATATATACCACCTAACCGTGGTTTTTTTTTCATTCTTTATACCGTCGTCATAGTGTCATACTAGTTGTTACGAGTATACTACTATCTCTTTATCAACCAGTGTACAGTGCGGTAGTTCACGGCTGTGGCTACCTCTGTGTCGGCAGTCGGCAGGCAGTCCGTCCATCCATAATTGTATTATTATTATAATATATACCACCTAACTGTGGTATTTTTTTTTCTTTCTTTATACCGTCGTCATAGTGTCATACTAGTTGTTACGAGTATACTACTATCTCTTTATCAACCAGTGTACAGTGCGGTAGTTCACGGCTGTGGCTACCTCTGTGTCGGCAGTCGGCAGGCAGTCCGTCCATCCATAATTGTATTATTATTATAATATATACCACCTAACCGTGGTTTTTTTTTCATTCTTTATACCGTCGTCATAGTGTCATACTAGTTGTTACGAGTATACTACTATCTCTTTATCAACCAGTGTACAGTGCGGTAGTTCACGGCTGTGGCTACCTCTGTGTCGGCAGTCGGCAGGCAGTCCGTCCATCCATAATTGTATTATTATTATAATATATACCACCTAACCGTGGTTTTTTTTTCATTCTTTATACCGTCGTCATAGTGTCATACTAGTTGTTACGAGTATACTACTATCTCTTTATCAACCAGTGTACAGTGCGGTAGTTCACGGCTGTGGCTACCTCTGTGTCGGCAGTCGGCAGGCAGTCCGTCCATCCATAATTGTATTATTATTATAATATATACCACCTAACCGTGGTTTTTTTTTCATTCTTTATACCGTCGTCATAGTGTCATACTAGTTGTTACGAGTATACTACTATCTCTTTATCAACCAGTGTACAGTGCGGTAGTTCACGGCTGTGGCTACCTCTGTGTCGGCAGTCGGCAGGCAGTCCGTCCATCCATAATTGTATTATTATTATAATATATACCACCTAACCGTGGTTTTTTTATACCACCTAACCGTGGCAGTCCGTCCATAATTGTATACTAGTATCCAATCCATCCATCTCCATTGTTTACCTGAGGTGCCTTTTAGTTCTGCCTATAAAATATGGAGAACAAAAAAGTTGAGGTTCCAAAATTAGGGAAAGATCAAGATCCACTTCCACCTCGTGCTGAAGCTGCTGCCACTAGTCATGGCAGAGACGATGAAATGCCAGCAACGTCGTCTGCCAAGGCCGATGCCCAATGTCATAGTACAGAGCATGTCAAATCCAAAACACCAAATATCAGAAAAAAAAGGACTCCAAAACCTAAAATAAAATTGTCGGAGGAGAAGCGTAAACTTGCCAATATGCCATTTACCACACGGAGTGGCAAGGAACGGCTGAGGCCCTGGCCTATGTTCATGGCTAGTGGTTCAGCTTCACATGAGGATGGAAGCACTCAGCCTCTCGCTAGAAAACTGAAAAGACTCAAGCTGGCAAAAGCACCGCAAAGAACTGTGCGTTCTTTGAAATCCCAAATCCACAAGGAGAGTCCAATTGTGTCGTTTGCGATGCCTGACCTTCCCAACACTGGACGTGAAGAGCATGCGCCTTCCACTATTTGCATGCCCCCTGCAAGTGCTGGAAGGAGCACCCGCAGTCCAGTTCCTGATAGTCAGATTGAAGATGTCAGTGTTGAAGTACACCAGGATGAGGAGGATATGGGTGTTGCTGGCGCTGGGGAGGAAATTGACCAGGAGGATTCTGATGGTGAGGTGGTTTGTTTAAGTCAGGCACCCGGGGAGACACCTGTTGTCCGTGGGAGGAATATGGCCGTTGACATGCCAGGTGAAAATACCAAAAAAATCAGCTCTTCGGTGTGGAGGTATTTCACCAGAAATGCGGACAACAGGTGTCAAGCCGTGTGTTCCCTTTGTCAAGCTGTAATAAGTAGGGGTAAGGACGTTAACCACCTCGGAACATCCTCCCTTATACGTCACCTGCAGCGCATTCATAATAAGTCAGTGACAAGTTCAAAAACTTTGGGTGACAGCGGAAGCAGTCCACTGACCAGTAAATCCCTTCCTCTTGTAACCAAGCTCACGCAAACCACCCCACCAACTCCCTCAGTGTCAATTTCCTCCTTCCCCAGGAATGCCAATAGTCCTGCAGGCCATGTCACTGGCAAGTCTGACGAGTCCTCTCCTGCCTGGGATTCCTCCGATGCATCCTTGCGTGTAACGCCTACTGCTGCTGGCGCTGCTGTTGTTGCCGCTGGGAGTCGATGGTCATCCCAGAGGGGAAGTCGTAAGCCCACTTGTACTACTTCCAGTAAGCAATTGACTGTTCAACAGTCCTTTGCGAGGAAGATGAAATATCACAGCAGTCATCCTACTGCAAAGCGGATAACTGAGTCCTTGACAACTATGTTGGTGTTAGACGTGCGTCCGGTATCCGCCGTTAGTTCACAGGGAACTAGACAATTTATTGAGGCAGTGTGCCCCCGTTACCAAATACCATCTAGGTTCCACTTCTCTAGGCAGGCGATACCGAGAATGTACACGGACGTCAGAAAAAGACTCACCAGTGTCCTAAAAAATGCAGTTGTACCCAATGTCCACTTAACCACGGACATGTGGACAAGTGGAGCAGGGCAGGGTCAGGACTATATGACTGTGACAGCCCACTGGGTAGATGTATGGACTCCCGCCGCAAGAACAGCAGCGGCGGCACCAGTAGCAGCATCTCGCAAACGCCAACTCTTTCCTAGGCAGGCTACGCTTTGTATCACCGCTTTCCAGAATACGCACACAGCTGAAAACCTCTTACGGCAACTGAGGAAGATCATCGCGGAATGGCTTACCCCAATTGGACTCTCCTGTGGATTTGTGGCATCGGACAACGCCAGCAATATTGTGTGTGCATTAAATATGGGCAAATTCCAGCACGTCCCATGTTTTGCACATACCTTGAATTTGGTGGTGCAGATTTTTTTAAAAAACGACAGGGGCGTGCAAGAGATGCTGTCGGTGGCCAGAAAAATTGCGGGACACTTTCGGCGTACAGGCACCACGTACAGAAGACTGGAGCACCACCAAAAACTACTGAACCTGCCCTGCCATCATCTGAAGCAAGAAGTGGTAACGAGGTGGAATTCAACCCTCTATATGCTTCAGAGGTTGGAGGAGCAGCAAAAGGCCATTCAAGCCTATACAATTGAGCACGATATAGGAGATGGAATGCACCTGTCTCAAGTGCAGTGGAGAATGATTTCAACGTTGTGCAAGGTTCTGATGCCCTTTGAACTTGCCACACGTGAAGTCAGTTCAGACACTGCCAGCCTGAGTCAGGTCATTCCCCTCATCAGGCTTTTGCAGAAGAAGCTGGAGGCATTGAAGAAGGAGCTAACACGGAGCGATTCCGCTAGGCATGTGGGACTTGTGGATGCAGCCCTTAATTCGCTTAACAAGGATTCACGGGTGGTCAATCTGTTGAAATCAGAGCACTACATTTTGGCCACCGTGCTCGATCCTAGATTTAAAGCCTACCTTGGATCTCTCTTTCCGGCAGACACAGGTCTGCTGGGGTTGAAAGACCTGCTGGTGACAAAATTGTCAAGTCAAGCGGAACGCGACCTGTCAACATCTCCTCCTTCACATTCTCCCGCAACTGGGGGTGCGAGGAAAAGGCTCAGAATTCCGAGCCCACCCGCTGGCGGTGATGCAGGGCAGTCTGGAGCGACTGCTGATGCTGACATCTGGTCCGGACTGAAGGACCTGACAACGATTACGGACATGTCGTCTACTGTCACTGCATATGATTCTCTCAACATTGATAGAATGGTGGAGGATTATATGAGTGACCGCATCCAAGTAGGCACGTCACACAGTCCGTACTTATACTGGCAGGAAAAAGAGGCAATTTGGAGGCCCTTGCACAAACTGGCTTTATTCTACCTAAGTTGCCCTCCCACAAGTGTGTACTCCGAAAGAGTGTTTAGTGCCGCCGCTCACCTTGTCAGCAATCGGCGTACGAGGTTACATCCAGAAAATGTGGAGAAGATGATGTTCATTAAAATGAATTATAATCAATTCCTCCGCGGAGACATTGACCAGCAGCAATTGCCTCCACAAAGTACACAGGGAGCTGAGATGGTGGATTCCAGTGGGGACGAATTGATAATCTGTGAGGAGGGGGATGTACACGGTGATATATCGGAGGGTGAAGATGAGGTGGACATCTTGCCTCTGTAGAGCCAGTTTGTGCAAGGAGAGATTAATTGCTTCTTTTTTGGGGGGGGTCCAAACCAACCCGTCATATCAGTCACAGTCGTGTGGCAGACCCTGTCACTGAAATGATGGGTTGGTTAAAGTGTGCATGTCCTGTTTTGTTTATACAACATAAGGGTGGGTGGGAGGGCCCAAGGATAATTCCATCTTGCACCTCTTTTTTCTTTTCTTTTTCTTTGCATCATGTGCTGATTGGGGAGGGTTTTTTGGAAGGGACATCCTGCGTGACACTGCAGTGCCACTCCTAGATGGGCCCGGTGTTTGTGTCGGCCACTAGGGTCGCTAATCTTACTCACACAGCTACCTCATTGCGCCTCTTTTTTTCTTTGCGTCATGTGCTGTTTGGGGAGGGTTTTTTGGAAGGGACATCCTGCGTGACACTGCAGTGCCACTCCTAGATGTGCCCGGTGTTTGTGTCGGCCACTAGGGTCGCTAATCTTACTCACACAGTCAGCTACCTCATTGCGCCTCTTTTTTTCTTTGCGTCATGTGCTGTTTGGGGAGGGTTTTTTGGAAGGGCCATCCTGCGTGACACTGCAGTGCCACTCCTAGATGGGCCCGGTGTTTGTGTCGGCCACTAGGGTCGCTAATCTTACTCACACAGCTACCTCATTGCGCCTCTTTTTTTCTTTGCGTCATGTGCTGTTTGGGGAGGGTTTTTTGGAAGGGACATCCTGCGTGACACTGCAGTGCCACTCCTAGATGGGCCCGGTGTTTGTGTCGGCCACTAGGGTCGCTTATCTTTCTCACACAGCTACCTCATTGCGCCTCTTTTTTTCTTTGCGTCATGTGCTGTTTGGGGAGGGTTTTTTGGAAGGGACATCCTGCGTGACACTGCAGTGCCACTCCTAGATGGGCCCGGTGTTTGTGTCGGCCACTAGGGTCGCTTATCTTTCTCACACAGTCAGCTACCTCATTGCGCCTCTTTTTTTCTTTGCGTCATGTGCTGTTTGGGGAGGGTTTTTTGGAAGGGACATCCTGCGTGACACTGCAGTGCCACTCCTAGATGGGCCCGGTGTTTGTGTCGGCCACTAGGGTCGCTTATCTTTCTCACACAGTCAGCTACCTCATTGCGCCTCTTTTTTTCTTTGCGTCTTGTGCTGTTTGGGGAGGGTTTTTTGGAAGGGACATCCTGCGTGACACTGCAGTGCCACTCCTAGATGGGCCCGGTGTTTGTGTCGGCCACTAGGGTCGCTTATCTTTCTCACACAGTCAGCTACCTCATTGCGCCTCTTTTTTTCTTTGCGTCATGTGCTGTTTGGGGAGGGTTTTTTGGAAGGGACATCCTGCGTGACACTGCAGTGCCACTCCTAGATGGGCCCGGTGTTTGTGTCGGCCTCTAGGGTCGCTAATCTTACTCACACAGCTACCTCATTGCGCCTCTTTTTTTCTTTGCGTCATGTGCTGTTTGGGGAGGGTTTTTTGGAAGGGACATCCTGCGTGACACTGCAGTGTCACTCCTAGATGGGCCCGGTGTTTGTGTCGGCCACTAGGGTCGCTTATCTTACTCACACAGCGACCTCGGTGCAAATTTTAGGACTAAAAATAATATTGTGAGGTGTGATGTGTTCAGAATAGGCTGAAAATGAGTGTAAATTATGTTTTTTGAGGTTAATAATACTTTGGGATCAAAATTACCCCCAAATTCTATGATTTAAGCTGTTTTTTAGGGTTTTTTGAAAAAAACACCCGAATCCAAAACACACCCGAATCCGACAAAAAAAATTCGGTGAGGTTTTGCCAAAACGCGGTCGAACCCAAAACACGGCCGCGGAACCGAACCCAAAACCAAAACACAAAACCCGAAAAATTTCCGGCGCTCATCTCTAATTTTTGGGTCATTTTACTGAACTTTTGTTTTTTGGATTTTACATGCTCTCTACTATGACATTGGGCATCGGCCTTGGCAGACGACGTTGATAGCATTTCATCGTCTCGGCCATGACTAGTGGCAGCAGCTTCAGCACGAGGTGGAAGTGGATTTTGATCTTTCCCTATTTTACCCTCCACATTTTTGTTCTCCATTTTTTAATGTTTGGAATTATATGCCAGTAATATATCAATAGCAATGGCCTACTGTACCGTACTGCTATATATATATATATATATATATATATATATATGTATATACTGGTGGTCAGCAAAATTCTGCCCTATCCTCCTACTATATACTGCGTACAACTACAATGCAGCACAGATATGGATAGTATACTTGACGACACAGAGGTAGAGCAATGGACTACTGTACCGTACTGCTATACATATACTGGTGTTCAGCAAAATTCTGCACTGTCCTCCTACTATATACTGCGCACAACTACAATGCAACACAGATATGGATAGTATACTTGACGACACAGAGGTAGAGCAATGGACTACTGTACCGTACTGCTATATATATTCTGGTGGTCAGCAAAATGCTGCACTGTCCTCCTACTATATACTGCCACAACTACAATGCAGCACAGATATGGATAGTATACATGACGACACAGAGGTAGAGCAATGGACTACTGTACCGTACTGCTATATATATACTGGTGGTCAGCAAAATTCTGCACTGTCCTCCTGCTATATACTGCGCACAACTACAATGCAGCACAGATATGGATAGTATACTTGACGACACAGAGGTAGAGCAATGGACTACTGTACCGTACTGCTATATATATACTGGTGGTCAGCAAAATTCTGCACTGTCCTCCT
Organism: Pseudophryne corroboree; assembly: GCF_028390025.1. Taxonomy (NCBI): domain Eukaryota; kingdom Metazoa; phylum Chordata; class Amphibia; order Anura; family Myobatrachidae; genus Pseudophryne; species Pseudophryne corroboree. Next base: position 757,910,362 of record NC_086449.1, read on the forward strand.
ACTATATACTGCGCACAACTACAATGCAGCACAGATATGGATAGTATACTTGACGACACAGAGGAAGAGCAATGGACTTCTGTACCGTACTGCTATATATATATACTGGTGGTCAGCAAAATTCTGCACTGTCCTCCTACTATATACTGTGCACAACTACAATGCAGCACATATATGGATAGTATACTTGACGACACAGAGGTAGAGCAATGGACTACTGTATCGTACTGCTATATATATACTGGTGGTCAGCAAAATTCTGCACTGTCCTCCTACTATATACTGCGCACAACTACAATGCAGCACAGATATGGATAGTATACTTGATGACACAGAGGTAGAGCAATGGACTACCTTACCATACTGCTATATATATATTGGTGGTCTGCAAAATTCTCCACTGTCCTCCTTCTATATACTGTGCACAACTACAATGCAGCACAGATAAGGAGCGTTTTCAGGCAGTGAACGTAGATATTTGCAGCACACTGAGCAGAGCACAGATATTTGCAGCACACTGAGCACAGATATTTGCAGCACACTGAGCACAGAAACTGAGAGAACGCAGTCACGTCCTCTCACTATCATCTCCAATGCACGAGTGAAAATGGCAGCGACGCGCAGCTTTTTATATGCAATACGAATCTCTCAAGAATATGACAGCGGGATGATGACGTTCGGGCGCTCTCGGGTTAACCGAGCAAGGCGGGAAGATCCGAGGCTGCCTCGAAACTGTGTAAAATAGGTGAAGTTCGGGGGGGGTTCGGATCTCGAGGAACCGAACCCGCTCATCTCTAATATATATATATATATATATAAAGGGGTGTGATACATGTGTCCGTTTCCTGTATCTCTCCTATGTACACTCTACTCACTGTCCTGAGGTAGGGGTCTGTGATGGCTCCGAAATGCTATGTATAACATGTATGGTTGAGAAGTACTGCTTTAAATGGACAATGCAATCATTTCTAAAAATCCTGGAGTGCCATGCCTCGTTATGGACTATGGTTCTTAATCAGATTATATATATATATATATATATATATATATATATACACCACACAAATATTCTATATATATATATACACACACACACACACACACACACACACACACACACACACACACACACACACACACACACACAAATTGGTGGTCATTCCATGTTGATCACTAGCTGCTTTCGTTCGGAGCGCAGCGATTAGGTAAAAAAGCAGCACTTCTGCGCATGCGTATGGGGCGCAGTGCGCACGCGCTATGTACTTTCACAAAAGCCGATGCAGTTGCACAAAAGGTCTAGCGACGTTTTTCAGTCGCATTGCTGGCCGCAGAGTGATTGACAGGAAGTGGGTGTTTCTGGGTGGTAACTGACCGTTTTCAGGGAGTGTGTGTAAAAACTAGTGATGAGCGAGTTCGGTTCCTCGGAATCCGAACTTCACCCATTTTACACTGGTCCGAGGCAGACTAGGATCCTCCCGCGTTGCTTGGTTAACCCGAGCGTGCCCGAACATCATCATCCCGCAGTCGGATTCTCGCAAGATTCGTATTCTATATAAGGAGCCGCGCGTCGCCGCCATTTTCACTCGTGCATTGCAGATGATAGGGAGAGGACGTGTGCTGCGTTCTCTCAGTTGTGCTCAGTGTGCTGCAAATATCTGTGTGCTGCAAATATCTGTGCTCAGTGTGCTTGCAAATATCTGTGCTCAGTGTGCTGAAGTGAAAATATCTACATTCTCTGCCTGAAAAATGCTCCACATCTGTGCTGCATTGTAGTATATAGTAGGAGGACAGTGCAGAATTTTGCTGACCAGTGACCACCAGTATTATATCAGTACGGTACAGTAGTCCACTGCTCTACCTACCTCTGTGTCGTCAAGTATACTATCCATCCATACCTGTGGTGCATTTAAGTTTTGCGCAGTATATATATAGTAGGAGGACAGTGCATAATTTTGCTGACCACCAGTATATAATATAAAGCAGTACGGTACAGTAGTCCACTGCTCTACCTACCTCTGTGTCGTCAAGTATACTATCCATCCATACCTGTGGTGCATTTAAGTTTTGCGCAGTATATATATAGTAGGAGGACAGTGCATAATTTTGCTGACCACCAGTATATAATATATAGCAGTACGGTACAGTAGGCCATTGCTATTGATATATTACTGCCATATAATTCCACACATTAAAAAATGGAGAACAAAAATGTGGAGGGTAAAATAGGGAAAGATCAAGATCCACTTCCACCTCGTGCTGAAGCTGCTGCCACTAGTCATGGCCGAGACGATGAAATGCCATCAACGTCGTCTGCCAAGGCCGATGCCCAATGTCATAGTAGAGAGCGTGTAAAATCCAAAAAACAAAAGTTCAGTAAAATGACCCAAAAATCTAAATTAAAATCGTCTGAGGAGAAGCATAAACTTGCCAATATGCCATTTACGACACTGAGTGGCAAGGAACGGCTGAGGACCTCTCCTATGTTCCTCATGACTAGTGGTTCAGCTTCACATGAGGATGGAAGCACTCATCCTCTCGCTAGAAAAATGAAAAGACTTAAGCTGGCAAAAGCACAGCAAAGAACTGTACGTTCTCGAAATCACAAATCCCCAAGGAGAGTCCAATTGTGTCAGTTGCGATGCCTGACCTTCCCAACACTGGACGGGAAGAGGTGGCGCCTTCCACCATTTGCACGCCCCCCTGCAAGGGCTGGAAGGAGCACCCGCAGTCCAGTTCCTGATAGTCAAATTGGAGATGTCACTGTTGAAGTACACCAGGATGAAAATATGGGTGTTGCTGGCGCTGAGGAGGAAATTGACAAGGAGGATTATGATGGTGAGGTGGTTTGTTTAAGTCAGGCACCCAGGTAGACACCTGTTGTCCGTGGGACGAATATGGCCATTGACATGCCTGGTCAAATTACAAAAAAAATCACCTCTTCGGTGTGGAATTATTTTAACAGAAATGCGGACAACAGGTGTCAAGCCGTGTGTCGCCTTTGTCAAGCTGTAATAAGTAGGGGTAAGGACGTTAACCACCTCGAAACATCCTCCCTTGTACCTCACCTGGAGCACATTCATCAGAAGTCATTGACAAGTTCAAAAACTTTGGGTGACAGCGGAAGCAGTCCACTGACAACTAAATCCCTTCCTCTTGTAACCAAGCTCCTGCAAACCACACCACCAACTCCCTCAGTGTCAATTTCCTCCTTAGACAGGAAAGCCAATAGTCCTGCAGGCCATGTCACTGTCAAGTCTGATGAGTCCTCTCCTGCCTGGGATTCCTCCGATGCATCCTTGAGTGTAACGCCTACTGCTGCTGGCGCTGCTGTTGTTGCTGCTGGGAGTCGATCGTCATCCCAGAGGGGAAGTCGGAAGACCACTTGTACTACTTCCAGTAAGCAATTGACTGTCCAACAGTCCTTTGCGAGGAAGATGAAATATCACAGCAGTCATCCTGCTGCAAAGCGGATAACTCAGGCCTTGGCAGCCTGGGCGGTGTTAAACGTGTTTCCGGTATCCACCGTTAATTCACAGGGAATTAGAGAATTGATTGAGGTACTGTGTCCCCGGTACCAAATACCATCTAGGTTCCATTTCTCTAGGCAGGCGATACCGAGAATGTACACAGACGTCAGAAAAAGAGTCACCAGTGTCCTAAAAATTGCAGTTGTACCCAATGTCCACTAAACCACGGACATGTGGACAAGTGGAGCTGGGCAGACTAAGGACTATATGACTGTGACAGCCCACTGGGTAGATGTATTGCCTCCCGCAGCAAGAACAGCAGCGGCGGCACCAGTAGCAGCATCTCGCAAACGCCAACTCGTTCCTAGGCAGGCTACGCTTTGTATCACCGCTTTCCATAAGAGGCACACAGCTGACAACCTCTTACGGAAACTGAGGAACATCATCGCAGAATGGCTTACCCCAATTGGACTCTCCTGGGGATTTGTGACATCGAAAACGCCACCAGTACTGCGCGTGCATTACATGTGGGCAGATTCCAGCACGTCCCACATACATTGAATTTGGTGGTGCTAAATTTAAAAAAAAACGACAGGGGCGTGCAAGAAATGCTGTCGGTGGCCCGAAGAATTGCGGGCCACTTTCGGCATTCAGCCACCGCGTGCCGAAGACTGGAGCACCAGCAAACACTCCTGAACCTGCCCTGCCATCATCTGAAGCAAGAGGTGGTAACGAGGTGGAATTCAACCCTCTATATGCTTCAGAGGATGGAGGAGCAGCAAAAGGCCATTCAAGCCTATACAGCTACCAACGATATAGGCAAAGGAGGGGGAATGCACCTGACTCAAGCGCAGTGGAGAATGATTTCAACGTTGTGCAAGGTTCTGCAACCCTTTGAACTTGCCACACGTGAAGTCAGTTCAGACACTGCCAGCCTGAGTCAGGTCATTCCCCTCATCAGGGTTTTGTAGAAGAAGCTGGAGACATTGAAGGAGGAGCTAAAACAGAGCGATTCCGCTAGGCATGTGGGACTTGTGGATGGAGCCCTTAATTCGCTTAACCAGGATTCACGGGTGCAGGGTCGGTGCTAGGGTGTTCGGCGCCCCCCCTGCAAACGATAAATTTGCGCCCTCTCATACATAATAAATGGATAGGCGTGCACTACAAAAAGGGGTGTGGTATCACAAGGAAGGGGCGTGGCCACACAATAGTACCCCCAATTCAAATTACGGCACACAGTAACACAATCTTATTACAACGCACGTAGTGCCCATGATTCATGTTGTGCCACATAGTAGTGTACCTTATTCATGTTACCAGACACAGTAGTACCCCGCATACACGTAATGCCCACAGTAGTAGTGCCACACATAACACAGAGAGTAGTAATGCAACACATAATGGCCACAGTAATAGTGCCCCTTACACTTATGTCCACAGGAGGGGAGAGAGGGGGGTGAGGGGGTGGGGGGAGTGCAGTACTTACACAGGAGATTTCAGAGAGACTGAAGAGCTGGTGCCGCCAGGGCTATATTTACAGCAGAGTAGGCCCCCAGGCAAAGGGGACCCTGCCAGCGGCAGTTGTGTGGGAGGGGGAAGGGGTCTGCTACTGGCGCAGTGAAGTCTGTGGTAGGTGAGGGGGGGGGGGCAACTATTGGCGGCATTGGCAGTTATGTTCGGGGGGGGTAGTTGAATGTGTGGAAAATGCATAGAACAAAACGTTTTATTAACCTTTATTAAAGTTTTTAATGTTCAGTATCTCAGTTTGTGGAACCTTTAAATCAGTTTCCCTTAAGTCCCCCCAGCGGTCATGTAAACAGTAGAGATGAGCGGGTTCGGTTTCTCTGAATCCGAACCCGCCCGAACTTCATGTTTTTTTACACGGGTCCGAGCGACTCGGATCTTCCCGCCTTGCTCGGTTAACCCGAGCGTGCCCGAACGTCATCATCACGCTGTCGGATTCTCGCGAGGCTCGGATTCTATCGCGAGACTCGGATTCTATATAAGGAGCCGCGCGTCGCGGCCATTTTCACACGTGCATTGAGATTGATAGGGAGAGGACGTGGCTGGCGTCCTCTCCGTTTAGAAATTAAAATAGATAGGAGAGTGAGAGTGAGACACTTCATTTACTTACTGGAGCTTAGGAGGAGTTATACTAGTGACTGATGACCAGTGACCTGACCACCAGTGCAGTTTTATAATTTATTATTATTTAATAATCCGTTCTGTTCTTGTTCTCTGCCTGAAAAAAACGATACACAGTGACTCAGTCACACTCACATACCATATCTGTGCTCAGCCCAGTGTGCTGCATCATCTATGTATAATATCTGACTGTGCTCACACAGCTTAATTGTGGGGGAGACTGGGGAGCAGTTATAGGTTATAGCAGGAGCCAGGAGTACATATTAAACAGTGCACACTTTTGCTGCCAGAGTGCCACTGCCAGTGTGACTGACCACTGACCACTGTGACCAGTGACCTGACCACACTGACCACCAGTATAGTATATTGTGATTGAATGTCTGCCTGAAAAAGTACACTCGTCGTGTGACTTGTGTGGTGTTTTTTTATTCTATAAAAATTAAAAAACTCATTCTGCTGACAGACAGTGTCCAGCAGGTCCGTCATTATATAATATATACCTGTCCGGCTGCAGTAGTGATATATATATATTTTTTATATCATTATTTATCATCCAGTATATACTAGCAGCAGACACAGTACGGTAGTTCACGGCTGTAGCTACCTCTGTGTCGGCACTCGGCAGTCCATCCATAATTGTATACCACCTACCCGTGGTTTTTTTTTTCTTTCTTCTTTATACATACTACATCTCATTATCATCCAGTCTATATTAGCAGCAGACACAGTACAGTACGGTAGTCCACGGCTGTAGCTACCTCTGTGTCGGCACTCGGCAGTCCATCCATAATTGTATACCACCTACCCGTGGTTTTTTTTTTCTTTCTTCTTTATACATACTACATCTCATTATCAACCAGTCTATATTAGCAGCAGACACAGTACAGTATGGTAGTCCACGGCTGTAGCTACCTCTGTGTCGGCACTCGGCAGTCCATCCATAATTGTATACCACCTACCCGTGGTTTTTTTTTCTTTCTTCTTTATACATACTACATCTCATTATCAACCAGTCTATATTAGCAGCAGACACAGTACAGTATGGTAGTCCACGGCTGTAGCTACCTCTGTGTCGGCACTCGGCAGTCCATCCATAATTGTATACCACCTACCCGTGGTTTTTTTTTTCTTTCTTCTTTATACATACTACATCTCATTATCAACCAGTCTATATTAGCAGCAGACACAGTACGGTAGTTCACGGCTGTAGCTACCTCTGTGTCGGCACTCGGCAGTCCATCCATAATTGTATACCACCTACCCGTGGTTTTTTTTTCTTTCTTCTTTATACATACTACATCTCATTATCATCCAGTCTATATTAGCAGCAGACACAGTACAGTACGGTAGTCCACGGCTGTAGCTACCTCTGTGTCGGCACTCGGCAGTCCATCCATAATTGTATACCACCTACCCGTGGTTTTTTTTTCTTTCTTCTTTATACATACTACATCTCATTATCATCCAGTCTATATTAGCAGCAGACACAGTACAGTACGGTAGTCCACGGCTGTAGCTACCTCTGTGTCGGCACTCGGCAGTCCATCCATAATTGTATACCACCTACCCGTGGTTTTTTTTTTCTTTCTTCTTTATACATACTACATCTCATTATCAACCAGTCTATATTAGCAGCAGACACAGTACAGTACGGTAGTCCACGGCTGTAGCTACCTCTGTGTCGGCACTCGGCAGTCCATCCATAATTGTATACCACCTACCCGTGGTTTTTTTTTCTTTCTTCTTTATACATACTACATCTCATTATCATCCAGTCTATATTAGCAGCAGACACAGTACAGTACGGTAGTCCACGGCTGTAGCTACCTCTGTGTCGGCACTCGGCAGTCCATCCATAATTGTATACCACCTACCCGTGTTTTTTTTTCTTTCTTCTTTATACATACTACATCTCATTATCATCCAGTCTATATTAGCAGCAGACACAGTACAGTACGGTAGTCCACGGCTGTAGCTACCTCTGTGTCGGCACTCGGCAGTCCATCCATAATTGTATACCACCTACCCGTGGGTTTTTTTTTCTATCTTCTTTATACATACTACATCTCATTATCAACCAGTCTATATTAGCAGCAGACACAGTACAGTACGGTAGTCCACGGCTGTAGCTACCTCTGTGTCGGCACTCGGCAGTCCATCCATAATTGTATACCACCTAGTCCTACCCGTGGTTTTTTTTTCTTTCTTCTTTATACATACTACATCTCATTATCATCCAGTCTATATTAGCTGCAGACACAGTACAGTACGGTAGTCCACGGCTGTAGCTACCTCTGTGTCGGCACTCGGCAGTCCATCCATAATTGTATACCACCTACCCGTGGTTTTTTTTTCTTTCTTCTTTATACATACTACATCTCATTATCAACCAGTCTATATTAGCAGCAGACACAGTACAGTACGGTAGTCCACGGCTGTAGCTACCTCTGTGTCGGCACTCGGCAGTCCATCCATAATTGTATACTAGTATCCATCCATCTCCATTGTTTACCTGAGGTGCCTTTTAGTTGTGCCTATTAAAATATGGAGAACAAAAATGTTGAGGTTCCAAAATTAGGGAAAGATCAAGATCCACTTCCACCTCGTGCTGAAGCTGCTGCCACTAGTCATGGCCGAGACGATGAAATGCCAGCAACGTCGTCTGCCAAGGCCGATGCCCAATGTCATAGTACAGAGCATGTCAAATCCAAAACACAAAATATCAGTAAAAAAAGGACTCCAAAACCTAAAATAAAATTGTCGGAGGAGAAGCGTAAACTTGCCAATATGCCATTTACCACACGGAGTGGCAAGGAACGGCTGAGGCTCTGGCCTATGTTCATGGCTAGTGGTTCAGCTTCACATGAGGATGGAAGCACTCAGCCTCTCGCTAGAAAACTGAAAAGACTCAAGCTGGCAAAAGCACCGCAAAGAACTGTGCGTTCTTCGAAATCCCAAATCCACAAGGAGAGTCCAATTGTGTCGGTTGCGATGCCTGACCTTCCCAACACTGGACGTGAAGAGCATGCGCCTTCCACCATTTGCACGCCCCCTGCAAGTGCTGGAAGGAGCACCCGCAGTCCAGTTCCTGATAGTCAGATTGAAGATGTCAGTGTTGAAGTACACCAGGATGAGGAGGATATGGGTGTTGCTGGCGCTGGGGAGGAAATTGACCAGGAGGATTCTGATGGTGAGGTGGTTTGTTTAAGTCAGGCACCCGGGGAGACACCTGTTGTCCGTGGGAGGAATATGGCCACTGACATGCCTGGTGAAAATACCAAAAAAATCAGCTCTTCGGTGTGGAAGTATTTCAACAGAAATGCGGACAACAGGTGTCAAGCCGTGTGTTGCCTTTGTCAAGCTGTAATAAGTAGGGGTAAGGACGTTAACCACCTCGGAACATCCTCCCTTATACGTCACCTGCAGCGCATTCATAATAAGTCAGTGACAAGTTCAAAAACTTTGGGCGACAGCGGAAGCAGTCCACTGACCAGTAAATCCCTTCCTCTTGTAACCAAGCTCACGCAAACCACCCCACCAACTCCCTCAGTGTCAATTTCCTCCTTCCCCAGGAATGTTAATAGTCCTGCAGGCCATGTCACTGGCAATTCTGACGAGTCCTCTCCTGCCTGAGATTCCTCCGATGCATCCTTGCGTGTAACGCCTACTGCTGCTGGCGCTGCTGTTGTTGCTGCAGGGAGTCGATGGTCATCCCAGAGGGGAAGTCGTACTCGTAAGACCACTTTTACTACTTCCACCAAGCAATTGACTGTCCAACAGTCCTTTGCGAGGAAGATGAAATATCACAGCAGTCATCCTGCTGCAAAGCGGATAACTGAGGCCTTGGCATCCTGGGTGGTGAGAAACGTGGTTCCGGTATCCATCATTACTGCAGAGCCAACTAGAGACTTGTTGGAGGTACTGTGTCCCCGGTACCAAATACCATCTAGGTTCCATTTCTCTAGGCAGGCGATACCGAAAATGTACACAGACCTCAGAAAAAGAGTCACCAGTGTCCTAAAAAATGCAGCTGTACCCAATGTCCACTTAACCACGGACATGTGGACAAGTGGAGCAGGGCAGGGTCAGGACTATATGACTGTGACAGCCCACTGGGTAGATGTATGGACTCCCGCCGCAAGAACAGCAGCGGCGGCACCAGTAGCAGCATCTCGCAAACGCCAACTCTTTCCTAGGCAGGCTACGCTTTGTATCACCGGTTTCCAGAATACGCACACAGCTGAAAACCTCTTACGGCAACTGAGGAAGATCATCGTGGAATGGCTTACCCCAATTGGACTCTCCTGTGGATTTGTGGCATCGGACAACGCCAGCAATATTGTGTGTGCATTAAATATGGGCAAATTCCAGCACGTCCCATGTTTTGCACATACCTTGAATTTGGTGGTGCAGAATTTTTTAAAAAACGACAGGGGCGTGCAAGAGATGCTGTCGGTGGCAAGAAGAATTGCGGGACACTTTCGGCGTACAGGCACCACGTACAGAAGACTGGAGCACCACCAAAAACTACTGAACCTGCCCTGCCATCATCTGAAGCAAGAAGTGGTAACGAGGTGGAATTCAACCCTCTATATGCTTCAGAGGTTGGAGGAGCAGCAAAAGGCCATTCAAGCCTATACAATTGAGCACGATATAGGAGGTGGAATGCACCTGTCTCAAGCGCAGTGGAGAATGATTTCAACGTTGTGCAAGGTTCTGATGCCCTTTGAACTTGCCACACGTGAAGTCAGTTCAGACACTGCCAGCCTGAGTCAGGTCATTCCCCTCATCAGGCTTTTGCAGAAGAAGCTGGAGACATTGAAGGAGGAGCTAACACTGAGCGATTCCGCTAGGCATGTGGGACTTGTGGATGGAGCCCTTAATTCGCTTAACAAGGATTCACGGGTGGTCAATCTGTTGAAATCAGAGCACTACATTTTGGCCACCGTGCTCGATCCTAGATTTAAAGCCTACCTTGGATCTCTCTTTCCGGCAGACACAAGTCTGCTGGGGTTGAAAGACCTGCTGGTGAGAAAATTGTCAAGTCAAGCGGAACGCGACCTGTCAACATCTCCTCCGTCACATTCTCCCGCAACTGGGGGTGCGAGGAAAAGGCTCAGAATTCCGAGCCCACCCGCTGGCGGTGATGCAGGGCAGTCTGGAGCGACTGCTGATGCTGACATCTGGTCCGGACTGAAGGACCTGACAACGATTACGGACATGTCGTCTACTGTCACTGCATATGATTCTCTCAACATTGAAAGAATGGTGGAGGATTATATGAGTGACCGCATCCAAGTAGGCACGTCACACAGTCCGTACTTATACTGGCAGGAAAAAGAGGCAATTTGGAGGCCCTTGCACAAACTGGCTTTATTCTACCTAAGTTGCCCTCCCACAAGTGTGTACTCCGAAAGAGTGTTTAGTGCCGCCGCTCACCTTGTCAGCAATCGGCGTACGAGGTTACATCCAGAAAATGTGGAGAAGATGATGTTCATTAAAATGAATTATAATCAATTCCTCCGCGGAGACATTGACCAGCAGCAATTGCCTCCACAAAGTACACAGGGAGCTGAGATGGTGGATTCCAGTGGGGACGAATTGATAATCTGTGAGGAGGGGGATGTACCCGGTGATATATCGGAGGATGATGATGAGGTGGACATCTTGCCTCTGTAGAGCCAGTTTGTGCAAGGAGAGATTAATTGCTTCTTTTTTGGTGGGGGTCCAAACCAACCCGTCATATCAGTCACAGTCGTGTGGCAGACCCTGTCACTGAAATGATGGGTTGGTTAAAGTGTGCATGTCCTGTTTATACAACATAAGGGTGGGTGGGAGGGCCCAAGGACAATTCCATCTTGCACCTCTTTTTTCTTTAATTTTTCTTTGCGTCATGTGCTGTTTGGGGAGGGTTTTTTGGAAGGGACATCCTGCGTGACACTGCAGTGCCACTCCTAGATGGGCCCGGTGTTTGTGTCGGCCACTAGGGTCGCTTATCTTACTCACACAGCTACCTCATTGCGCCTCTTTTTTTCTTTGCGTCATGTGCTGTTTGGGGAGGGTTTTTTGGAAGGGACATCCTGCGTGACACTGCAGTGCCACTCCTAGATGGGCCCGGTGTTTGTGTCGGCCACTAGGGTCGCTTATCTTACTCACACAGCTACCTCATTGCGCCTCTTTTTTTCTTTGCGTCATGTGCTGTTTGGGGAGGGTTTTTTGGAAGGGACATCCTGCGTGACACTGCAGTGCCACTCCTAGATGGGCCCGGTGTTTGTGTCGGCCACTAGGGTCGCTTATCTTACTCACACAGCTACCTCATTGCGCCTCTTTTTTTCTTTGCGTCATGTGCTGTTTGGGGAGGGTTTTTTGGAAGGGACATCCTGCGTGACACTGCAGTGCCACTCCTAGATGGGCCCGGTGTTTGTGTCGGCCACTAGGGTCGCTTATCTTACTCACACAGCTACCTCATTGCGCCTCTTTTTTTCTTTGCGTCATGTGCTGTTTGGGGAGGGTTTTTTGGAAGGGACATCCTGCGTGACACTGCAGTGCCACTCCTAGATGGGCCCGGTGTTTGTGTCGGCCACTAGGGTCGCTTATCTTACTCACACAGCTACCTCATTGCGCCTCTTTTTTTCTTTGCGTCATGTGCTGTTTGGGGAGGGTTTTTTGGAAGGGACATCCTGCGTGACACTGCAGTGCCACTCCTAGATGGGCCAGGTGTTTGTGTCGGCCACTAGGGTCGCTTAGCTTAGTCATCCAGCGACCTCGGTGCAAATTTTAGGACTAAAAATAATATTGTGAGGTGTGAGGTATTCAGAATAGACTGAAAATGAGTGGAAATGATGGTTTTTGAGGTTAATAATACTTTGGGATCAAAATGACCCCCAAATTCTATGATTTAAGCTGTTTTTTAGGTTTTTTGGAAAAAAACACCCGAATCCAAAACACACCCGAATCCGACAAAAAAAATTCGGTTAGGTTTTGCCAAAACGCGGTCGAACCCAAAACACGGCCGCGGAACCGAACCCAAAACCAAAACACAAAACCCGAAAAATTTCCGGCGCTCATCTCTAGTAAACAGTGGTAGCGGCAATCCATACTTAAACTAATGAATATATAACTCACAGGTGAATGGTGCTCAGTCTCTCCAACGTAGGTGTCTGACAGAAGCAAGGCGGCTGTTCACTCCTATACGGAGCCGATGGTGGTAGCAACAGGATTTCTTTCCGTCTGCTACTGTTCGGTGCACCTAGTTCCGGGATCCGCGGCTGTGGATGGAGATGTCCTCTGTGGGGGCAGCGCAAGGGGTATAGTGTCCACTCTGGGGTGTACTGTTGCGCACATCAAAGGCATGCGTGCTGAAAAAGGGGCGTGTCCTCGGACTGGATGAGAGGGAGGACACATGGTGGAGGAAGGACTGAGGAGAACGGGGGCAGTGGGTGGGAGGAGGACATAAGGAGAGGGACAGAGGAAGGGGGGGATGCAGGGTGGGAGAGGGACATATTGTGGGGGATTGGGACACTGGGTGGGAGAGGGACATATTGGGGATTGGGACTCTGGGTGGTAGAGGGTTGCAGGGTGGGAGAGGGGCACCAGGTGAGAGGGGGGATGCAGGGTGTGAATAGGACATATTGGGGAGAGGGAAAGAGGAAGACAGGGACACAGTATTGGGAGAGGGACACCAGGTGAGCCGGGGATGTGCAGGGTGAGAGGACGCAGGGTGAGAGGGGGGTGTGTAGGTTGGGAGAGGACGCAGGGTGAGAGGGGGGTGTGAGGGTTGGGAGAGGACACAGGGTGAGAGAGGACGCAGGGTGAGAGTGGGGCTGTGCAGGTTGGGAGAGGATGCAGGGTGGGAGGGGGGGTGCAGGATGGAAGAGGACGCAGGGTGAGAGGAGGGTGTGCAGGGTGGGAGAGGACGCAGGGTGAAAGGGGGTTGTGCAGGGTGGGAAAGGACGCAGGGTGAGAGGGGGTTGTGCTATGCAGGGTGGGAGAGGACGCAGGGTGAGTGGGGGGTGTGCAGGGTGGGAGAGGACGCAGGGTGAGGGGGGGAGTGCAGGCTGGGAGAGGACGTAGGGTAATAGAGAGGTGAGAGGGGGTTGTGCTGTGCAGGGTGGGAGAGGACGCATGGTGAGGGGAGGTGTGTGCAGGGTGGTAGAGGACGCAGGGTTAGGGGGGGTGCAGGCTGGGAGAGGACGTAGGGTAATAGAGGGGTGAGAGGGGGTTGTGCTGTGCAGGGTGGGAGAGGACGCAGGGTGAGGGGGGTGTGTGCAGGGTGGGAGAGGACGCAGGGTGAGGAGGGGGTGCAGGCTGGGAGAGGACGTAGGGTAATAGAGGGGTGAGAGGGGGTTGTGCTGTGCAGGGTGGGAGAGGACGTAAGGTGAGATGGGGTGTGTGCAGGGTGGGAGAGGACACAGGGTGATGGAGGGGTGCGCAGGGTGGGAGAGGACGCAGGATGAGAGGGGGGTGTGCAGGGTGAGAGGAGACGCAGGGTGAGAGTGGGGTGTGCAGGGTGGGTGAGGCACATATTTGATCATTTGGATTCAACAACAAAGCCTACCAGTGGGCGCACTGCTGCGCAGTGCAACCCACATGGGAGCCCGGCGGCAGGGACAAGAACCGGGAGCCTGGCATTAGCAGGGACAAGAGCCGGGCACATCGCACGTGGGCGCCCGGCGGAGCTCCGGCAGGGACGGGAGCAGCATCTATAAGTACAGCAGGGGGCCACTTCCTCCGCCTCCTGCTGCACTCGGCTGCCCTGTCCTGTCTTCTATGCGGCGCTGGCGGCTACGAGTTTGCCTGCCAGTGCCGCGAGGATATGGGAGTGCTGCAGCTCGGGACGGAAGATCCGACCTGTGATGGCTGACAGGGGGCCCGGGGTACTTACCCCCAGGAACCCCCCCTTAATCATGCTGACGATGCTGCTGCTAAAGGGTAGGGGGAGTCCGCGGCAGTGGATGAGATGTCCCCTGTTTGGGCAGCGCACTTCAATCTGGCAGCGCCGCTGCTGAAGGTGCAGGGGAGGAGGGAGAGAGGAAGGAGGGAGCCAGAGGATCCTGAGCAGAAGCCAGTAGCAACAGCAGAGTATTCAGCAGTGCGGGAGAGCGCCTCTTCAGCATTGGCGCCTCCCTGCATTGCAGGATCTGCTGAGTGGGTTGCGCCGGCTCTGCACGGGCGGTCAATCTGTTGAAATCAGAGCACTACATTTTGGCCACCATGCTCGATTCTAAGTTTAAAACCTACGTTGTATTTCTCTTTCTGGCAGACACAAGTCTGCAGAGGTTGAAAGACCTGCTGGTCAGAAAATTGTCAAGTCAAGCGGAATGTGATCGGTCAACAGCTCCTCCTTCACATTCTCCCGCAACTGGGGCTGCGAGGAAAAGGCTAAGAATTCCGAGCCCACCCGCTGGCGGTGTTGCAGGGCAGTATGGAGCGAGTGCTGACATCTGGTCCGGACTGAAGGACCTGCCAACGATTACTGACATGTCGTCTACTGTCACTGCATATGGTTCTGTCACCATTGAAAGAATGGTGGAGGATTATATGAGTGACCGCATCCAAGTAGGCACGTCAGACAGTCCGTACGTATACTGGTAGGAAAAAGAGGCAATTTGGAGGCCCTTGCACAAACTGGCTTTATTTTACCTAAGTTGCCCCCCCTCCAGTGTGTACTCCGAAAGAGTGTTTAGTGCAGCCGCTCACCTTGTCAGCAATCGGCGTACGAGCTTACTTCCAGAAAATGTGGAGAAGATGATGTTCATCAAAATGAATTATAATCAATTCCTCCGTGGAGACATTCACCAGCAATTGCCTCCAGAAAGTACACAGGGACCTGAGATGGTGGATTCCAGTGGGGATGAATTAATAATCTGTGAGGAGGGGGATGTACACAGTGAAAGGGGTGAGGAATCGGAGGATGAGGAGGAGGTGGACATCTTGCCTCTATAGAGCCAGTTTGTGCAAGGAGAGATTGATTGCTTCTTTTTTGGTGGGGGCCCTAACCAACCAGTCATTTCAGCCACAGTCGTGTGGCAGACCCTGTCTCTGAAATGATGGGTTTGTTAAAGTGTGCATGTCCTGTTTATACAACATAAGGGTGGGTGGGAGGGCCCAAGGACAATTCCATCTTGCACCTCTTTTTATTTTATTTATCTCTGCATCATGTGATGTTTGGGGCTAATTTTTTTAAGTGCCATCCTGTCTGACACTGCAGTGCCACTCGTAGATGGGCCAGGTGTTTGTGTCGGCCACTTGTGTCGCTTAGCTTAGTCACACAGCGACTTTGGTGCGCCTCTTTTTTTCTTTGCATCATGTGCTGTTTGGGGACAATTTTTTTGAAGTGCCATCCTGCCTGACACTGCAGTGCCACTCCTAGATGGGCCAGGTGTTTGTGTCGGCCACTTGTGTCGCTTAGCTTAGTCACACAGCGACTTTGGTGCGCCTCTTTTTTTCTTTGCATCATGTGCTGTTTGGGGACAATTTTTTTGAAGTGCCATCCTGCCTGACACTGCAGTGCCACTCCTAGATGGGCCAGGTGTTTGTGTCGGCGACTTGGGTCGCTTAGCTTAGTCACACAGCGACCTTGGTGTGCCTCTTTTTTTCTTTGCATCATTTGCTGTTTGAGGACAATTTTTTTGAAGTGCCATCCTGCCTGACACTGCATTGCCACTCCTAGATGGGCCAGGTGTTTGTGTCGGCCACTTGTGTCGCTTAGCTTAGTCATCCAGCGACCTCGGTGCAAATTTTAGGACTAAAAATAATATTGTGAGGTGTGAGGTGTTCAGAATAGACTGAAAATGAGTGGGAAATTATGGTTATTGAGGATAATAATACTATGGGATCAAAATGACCCCCAAATTCTATGATTTAAGCTGTTTTTGAGGGTTTTTTGTAAAAAAAAACTGAATCCAAAACACACCCGAATCCGACAAAAAAATTTCAGGGACGTTTTGCCAAAACGCGTCCGAATCCAAAACACGGCCGCGGAACCGAATCCAAAACCAAAACACAAAACCCGAAAAATGTCCGGTGCACATCACTAGTAAAAACGCAGGCGTGTTGGATAAAAACGCAGGCGTGCCTGGGGAAACGGGGGAGTGGCTGGCCGAACACAGGGCGTGTTTGTGACATCAAAACAGGAACTAAACAGTCTGAAGTAATCGCTAACTAGGAGTAAGTCTCGAGCTACTCAGAAACTGCACAATCTTTTTTTGTAGCAGCACTGCGATCCTTTCGTTCGCACTTCTGCTAAGCTAAGATACACTCCCCCAGAGGGCGGCGGCTTAGCGTTTGCACTGCTGCTAAAAGCAGCTAGCGAGCGAACAACTCGGAATAAGGGCCATTGGCCATACAATAAATACGCTTATCCAAAAAAACACAACAACACATCTGACTGTTGACTTTATTTCATACCGGCCAATTCTCCATTAGTGTCTGGGAAACTCCTGAATTTTGGGGTGTTCTCCCAAACTCCTGTGAGAGTATACCACTTTCATGGATCCCGTCCACTTCCCCCAGTGATTAGTAAGGCCAAAATTGCATCATCAACTTAGCAACATAGCAAAACATGGACAATAAAACATTCACTTAAAGTTTTCAGGCTTAAGTGTTCTTGCAAGTGAACCTCTTATCATAAAGTGTATATGAGTGAAGTAACCGTGGCGACAAATAACACTCTCCCATAAGTCCCCAGTGGTCTTGTATAAACTACATCAGATAGACATGCAGAAGCTCTAGTACTTTAGCAGAGGTCAACGGTACAAGCGACTTCTAAATTATTAATTTCACTCGGGGCAGAGAGATTTATGGCATATACATTACCCCTATATATTAATTTGTTCCAGTGATAAGATTTCTTTTAACGCTTAGTAGGCACTGAGCCATTCTATACAATGTTTAGACAACTGGTAAAAATCCAGAGGTTACACATGTACATATGGAAGTAATATAGGTCAACTAATACAGTCATATTTATTGATAATGTCATATTATGTAACACCAGGGATGGACTGGGGCTGTTTTTTCAGCCCTGGCATTGTTGCGCATGCCAGTTAAATGGGGTACTGGCACAGCTCTCGGTGGGTGTGCTGCGAGTCAAGGGGGCATGTACTAGCGGCACATATATAAATATTAGCAGAGGCATACTCAGGGCAGTAGAGGCCCTGACTGGGCCCAGGTACTTTTCAGAGGGCGTGGCCTAATCACAGGAAGCGTGGCCGTGCAACCTTAGAGAAAAATACAGAATTTGCTCGCCTAGGTGTCATACTTGACTCAGAACTGTTCTTTGCTCCCCACATTCAATCTGTCTCAAAATCATGTTACATGCATCTAAGAAACATATCCAAAATACGACCATACCTTACACAAGACACTGCTAAAACCCTAATCCATGCTCTTATTATCTCCCGCATTGATTATTGCAATAGTCTTCTTACTGGTCTTACTAAGAAGAGACTCGCACCATTACAATCCATTATGAATGCAGCTGCGAGGCTAATATTCCTGGTTAGACTTTCATCGTCTGCAGACCTACTTTGTCAGTCCCTCCATTGGCTACCGGTGTTCTACCGTATTCAATATAAAATACTGTCACTTACTGTTACGCACACCAGTGCTAACAGGAGTATACCGGTGTATGAACAGAGAGGGAAGCGAAGCAAACGAACTCACAGACAGTATAACATAACATACACAGGAGGTGATGGAATAACTAATAAACACAAAGTGAACGGAGAAGCCCAAAGGCTCAGGAATTGGGTGTCTCCCTAGTGTCAGGAATGCTCAGATGGAAGAGAGCGGACAATGAAGCGATGTGTAGTGATTTAACATGTGGAGCACCTGAAATGATGTTGCTAAGAGCAACAGAAGAAACCCCAAAGGGTTACCAACGGGTGTGGGAATAAACTCCTTGGTCAGAGATAGAAATATAGACACAAGGAGAGTATCCACAATCCTAACCCCCACTTGCAGGGCACAGGTTCAGCTTACTGCCACTAAACTGACACCTGGACGCCCTGCACAGTGAGGGAGGATTAAGCAAGCAGGTCTGAGAGTACAGCCGCAAACCTGCTGGGTTCACAGAATAGCAAAAGAACCCCAGCAGGTCAAACAACTGACTCCAGTCTTACTGCTAGGTCCGGATTGGCAGAATGAAGTACCGAATCCCAAGGCCTATTAGCAGTAAGCAACAAGTAAATACAAAGTCACACAGTACTAGCTAACTCTCTGGAACTGACTAACAAACAAAGATTCAGCAGCATTTGCCTAGCCTGAGAGGATGGTTTATATAGCAGGTGCTGTCCACGCCCCACTCAGACCTCACAGACTGTGAGCACAAAACCAGCGCCGGATTCCCTGCCGTGCACAGAGCTTGTAACCACTACACAGTAAAAACCCGGACCGGAGTACCAGCTGTGCTCAGGTTACTTCGCTAACACTTGCCTCCCGGTTGCCATGGCGACGTGGCAGCACAGAGCAGGAGATCCTAACAGTACCCCCCCTCTGACGAGGGGTCAAAGAACCCCTACCACCGGGTTTATCGGGGAACTGCGAGAAGAAAGAGCGTATCAGTCTGGGGGCATGAAGATCACAACTGCGCACCCACGACCGCTCCTCCGGGCCATACCCCTTCCAGTGCACCAAAAATGACAGCCGACCCCGAACCATCTTGGAGTCAAGAACCCTTTCAACCACAAACTCCCTCTGACCCCGTATCAGAAGAGGAGAAGGTCTTCCACTGGAAGAAGGATTACTAACCGCCAGTTTTAAAAAGGAACAATGAAATGTTTTATTGATACCCAATGAACAGGGCAGATCTAACTGAAATGCCACCGGATTGATAACCCTGGTGATCTTATAAGGGCCGATGAACCGGGGGCCAAACTTATGAGATGGCTGTCTCAACTTCAAATTCTTGGTGGACAACCAGACGAAGTCTCCTAATTTGAAGCTGCAGGGTCTTCTCCGCTTATCAAAAACCCTTTTGGTCACTAATGACACAGACACAAGGGCTTTCTTCACTTTCCTCCAAATACCCCTAAGGACCGAAACAACAGAGGAACCACCAGACGTGGAATCCAGGGGGTCAAAAGAATTGGCCTTAGGATGATGCCCATACACACAAAGGAAGGGAGAGATCCCTGTAGCAGAGTGAGCCGCATTGTTATAGGCAAACTCCGCCATGGACAGATGAGCAACCCAGTCAGTATGACACTTGGAGACATAACACCTGAGGAACTGCTCCAAGGACTGGTTCACCCTCTCAGTCTGCCCATTAGACTGTGGATGGTAGCCTGACGACAAGCTCACAGAAATCTGGAGATCAGAACAAAATGCCCTCCAGAATTTGGCCACAAACTGGGATCCACGGTCAGAGACCACATCAAGTGGCAACCCGTGGAGGCGCACAACATGCTGCATAAAAACCTCAGACAGGCGTCTGGCCGATGGCAACCCAACCAGTGGAACGAAATGCGCCATCTTCGAAAACCTGTCAACGACAACCCAAATGGCTATCATCCCAGAGGATTTGGGCAAGTCCACCACAAAATCCATGGAAATGTGGGTCCATGGCTTAGACGGAATAGAGAGTGGATGTAATGGGCCGACAGGAACCCCTCTAGGAGTTTTATTTCGGGCACAAACGTCACATGCCCGAACCCACTGATCCACATCCCTAGCCACCGAGGGCCACCACACCGCCCTAGACAGCAACTCCCGAGTTCTGGCAATACCCGGATGCCCAGCCGACCTCTTGGCATGGAATTCCAGGAACACTCGCTGTCTTAACCTAGGAGGCACAAACAAGAGACCTACCGGAAGGTCTGGAGGAGCCTGCTCCTGTGATCTAAGGACTAATGATAAGAGGTTCTGGGTAATGCCCACTTTAATACATGATGGGGACACAATGGGCAATGGCTCCTCGGTGGTCTCTTGAACTGGAGCAAAACTCCGCGAGAGCGCATCAGCCTTGATGTTTTTTGACCCAGGTCGATATGTTATCAAAAAATTAAAGCGAGCAAAAAACAAAGCCCATCGTGCCTGCCTGGCATTGAGCCGCTTTGCTGACTCTAAATATGCCAGATTCTTATGGTCGGTGAGAATTGAGACCACAAACTTAGCCCCCTCAAGCCAGTGTCTCCACTCCCCGAGTGCATCCTTTATAGCCAACAATTCCCGGTTACCCACATCATAATTCATCTCGGCAGATGAAAATTTACGGGAAAAGTAAGCACAGGGATGAAGGCGATTATCAGACACCCCCATCTGAGAGAGCACTGCCCCAATACCTATCTCAGAGGCATCCACTTCTACCACAAAAGGACGCTCTGGATCTACGTGTCGCAGCACCTTGGCCGAGACAAATGCCCTTTTGAGACGGGCAAAGGCCGCTTTGGCCTCACAAGACCAGTGAGCAACATCCGCCCCTTTCTTAGTGAGTGCCACCAAGGGGGCCACTATAGACGAAAATCCAGCAATAAACCGTCTATAAAAATTTGCAAAGCCCAGAAAACGCTGAAGCGCCTTCAAACTAGTGGGCTGCACCCAATCCAGGACTGCCTGTACCTTAGAACCCTCCATTTGGAAACCTTCTGAGGAGATAATATACCCTAGAAATGCGATTTGCTGGACTTCAAACTCGCACTTCTCCAGCTTCGCCCCAAGCTGGTGGTCTCTGAGTTTCTGGAGGACTAAGCGTACATGCTTCCGATGTTCCTCCAGGGAATGAGAGAAGATTAGGATGTCATCTAGATAAACAACTAAGAATCTATCCAAATATTCCCTGAGCACATCGTTCATGAATTCCTGGAAGACTGCCGGGGCATTAGAGAGCCCAAAAGGCATCACCAAATATTCATAATGCCCTGAGTGGGTATTAAAGGCAGTCTTCCATTCATCCCCCTCTCTTATTCGGATTAGATTGTAAGCACCGCGTAGTTCAATCTTAGAAAAAATGGTGGCAGTACGAAGCTGGTCAAACAAAACCGAAATGAGAGGCAGTGGGTACGAGTTTTTAATCGTGATACGGTTCAATTCCCTGAAGTCGATGCAGGGTCGCAACGAACCGTCCTTTTTACCCACGAAAAAGAACCCCGACCCAACTGGGGACTGTGAGGGTCTGATAAATCCCTTAGCCAAGTTCTCCTGAATGTACTCTGCCATAGCCTGAGTCTCAGGACGTGACAGGGAGTACAACCTGCTCTTGGGAAGCTTAGCATCCGGCAACAAATCAATGGCACAGTCATAGGGGCGATGGGGAGGTAGTACCTCCGCAACTTTTTTGGAGAACACATCCGCAAAATCTGCATAACATCCTGGCAATCCTGGAAAACTTAGCTGCGAGAGCCTGACTGGAAGGCTCAAGCAACTCCAGAAACAATCACTACCCCAACTAAGAATCTCCCCAGAGACCCAGTCAAATTGAGGGTTATGGGCCCTTAACCAGGGTAACCCCAAAACCAATGGGGCAAAAGAACAGACAGTCACATAAAAAGACAATTTTTCAGAGTGTGTGGCTCCAATAAACAAAGGAATTTTGCTGGTGCAGGAGGTAATTTTACCCTGGGACAATGGTTCCCCGTTTAACCCACAGATCTCAATCTCTGATGCCAAAGGTACTGAGGGAACAGAGTGTTCCAGGGCGAATTGACGGTCCATGAAAACCCCATCGGCCCCACTGTCAACAAAGGCCTCAGTCTTGACAGTTTGACCGAGGATCTCCAAAGTCACCGGAATGAGAAAAGTCTTTTTAGGAAATTCTGACTTCTGGCCTGACAGGATATTTCCCATCACCCTCAGGCCCTGAAGTTTTCCGGTTTTTCTGGGCATGATACTACAACATGACCTTTATTCCCACAGTACAAACACAAACCCTGCTGTCTCCTCCGTGTCTTTCTCACGCGAGGAGAGGCGGGTAGCCCCAATCTGCATAGGCTCCTCGGAATATTCCTCAGAGTCTGAGGTTCCCTTGAGAAAAAAGGAAACTGCGGTCTCCCTTTCAAGCCTATGCTCTCTCAGCCGTCTATCCACCCGGATGGATAACTGCATGAGCTGATCTAAGCTATCAGGCGAGGGATATTGTACCAGTTGGTCCTTTATCTGGTCAGAAAGGCCCCTTCGGTACTGGTTTCTCAGGGCTGGGTCATTCCACTGGGTATCATGAGCCAACCTCCGAAACTCCGTACTATAAACCTCAGCTGGCCGTCGCCCTTGCTTAAGAACCGTAATCTGAGCCTCGGCTGAAGCCATCTTGTCAGGGTCATCATACAAAATGCCCAGCGCCGTAAAAAAAGCATCAACACTTTTAAGCGACGGACAGTCAGGCTGTAACCCATATGCCCAGACCTGTGGGTCTCCTTGTAGCAAGGAAATCACCATGCCCACCCGCTGAATCTCCGACCCAGAAGACTGGGGCCTAAGCCTGAAATATAGCTTACAGCTCTCCTTGAAACAAAAGAACTGCGAGCGATCTCCAGAAAAACGATCCGGGAGATTTACTTCGGCTCCTTAACCCCTGAACTTGCCGCTGCTGCTGCGGGAGCTCCGCTAGCGGCCTGCGGGGTGTTCATTTTAATGGACATCTCATTAAATTGTCGAGTCAGGACCTGCACCTGATCGACCACCTGTTGCAAAGTATTTTGAGGGGTATGCTCTATATTCCCACAAAATTTCAACAGGAGTAGGGCTGCTGAATATGTTACGCACACCAGTGCTAACAGGAGTATACCGGTGTATGAACAGAGAGGGAAGTGAAGCAAACGAACTCACAGACAGTATAACATAACATACACAGGAGGTGATGGAATAACTAATAAACACAAAGTGAACGGAGAAGCCCAAAGGCTCAGGAATTGGGTGTCTCCCTAGTGTCAGGAATGCTCAGATGGAATAGAGCGGACAATGAAGCGATGTGTAGTGATTTAACATGTGGAGCACCTGAAATGATGTTGCTAAGAGCAACAGAAAAAACCCCAAAGGGTTACCAACGGGTGTGGGAATAAACTCCTTGGTCAGAGATAGAAATATAGACACAAGGAGAGTATCCACAATCCTAACCCCCACTTGCAGGGCACAGGTTCAGCTTACTGCCACTAAACTGACACCTGGACGCCCTGCACAGTGAGGGAGGATTAAGCAAGCAGGTCTGAGAGTACAGCCGCAAACCTGCTGGGTTCACAGAATAGCAAAAGAACCCCAGCAGGTCAAACAACTGACTCCAGTCTTACTGCTAGGTCCGGATTGGCAGAATGAAGTACCGAATCCCAAGGCCTATTCGCAGTAAGCAACAAGTAAATACAAAGTCACACAGTACTAGCTAACTCTCTGGAACTGACTAACAAACAAAGATTCAGCAGCATTTGCCTAGCCTGAGAGGATGGTTTATATAGCAGGTGCTGTCCACGCCCCACTCAGACCTCACAGACTGTGAGCACAAAACCAGCGCCGGATTCCCTGCCGTGCACAGAGCCTGTAACCACTACACAGTAAAAACCCGGACCGGAGTATCAGCTGCGCTCAGGTTACTTCGCTAACACTTGCCTCCCGGTTGCCATGGCGACGTGGCAGCACAGAGCAGGAGATCCTAACACTTACATACAAGACTATTAACTAAACTGTTCTTCGCTTATCTCAAAATATCTCCCAACCCGGCCTCTTCGCTCTTCACAAGATCTACGTCTCTCATCCACATTCATTACTTGCTCCCATGCACGATTACAGTACTTTCTGCAGGCTGCACCCACTCTGTGGAATGCCCTACCACGTACAATAAGACTCTCCTCTAGTCTTCAAACCTTCAATCGTTCCCTGAAAACTCACCTACTCAGACAAGCCTATCAAATTCCAGAACCGCTCACATTACCTTCATAGCTCTCCTATCCAATGATATCCCCACAGTACAGTCCACACATCCCCCACAGATTTTCTTTCTTTACTCTCCTGTCCTCCTGACCCTGGTTCATCACTGCTGTGATGTGACATCATGCAGCCCACCAAGAACCTTTGCAATTTGGTGGACAACTATGCAATAGACAGCACCTATCCTTGTGTATCAATGCCTATTTCCCATAGATTGTACGCTTGTGAGCATGGCCCTCCTCCCTCTATGACTGTTTGTTTTTACCCAGTTTTGTCTTCTAATTGTGTCCAGTTGTAAAGCACAACGGAATTTGCTGTGCTATATAAGAAACTGTTAATAAATAAATAAATAAATAAATACATTTTTAAGCGCATACCTGGCCACACTGCAGCTCAGCACACAACAGCTTGTGCTGGGCTAAGGAGAAAAGCTGCAGCTGCTGCTGCCAGGTAAAGGGGAAGGGACCTAGGTCCCTACTGGGCCGCTCCATCAGACCTGGGCCTGGGTAATTAGTACCCTCCCATCCTCCCTCTCGACGCCTCTGGGCAGACTGTTAATTTTGTGAAAGCTCTTGTTGCAGCCCACTTGAAGAACCGCCTCCATTCTTGCTTATTTTAAAAGTGAGAGTCTCCGCAGACAACAGTGGTATAATGAAATGCATTTCGATTAATCCTATCCTAATTAAGAAAGGATTTAATATAGACACAAATAAAAACTTTTATCAAAATAGACTTGATATTTGGCACATTCCTGACATTTTCTGAATTTATTCTATTTGGGGCAGCATTTAGTCTGGGCTGCTGGCCAAACAGCAATACTCATTGTAGTTTCTCTAAATGCAAGACTCAGAATTTTAACCAAACCCAGTCCCAGTTATAGCCAACCAGCTTGGTAGCCCAGCTCGGTGGTGTAACATGTACCAACGGTTGCCTGAAGCCTGGCTTCTATATTGGGAGCGGTCATGGCCACACATACTATTTGTCTATCCTTAAAATATAAATCCCTGGCCACTTTCCAGCCATCTGGCATAATAATTCAGATTCCATTGTCATCTGGCCTACTTTATTCATTATTATTTATTTATTACCAGTTATTTATATAGCGCACACATCAGGGACGTGCGGTGAGCTAAATGGCTCAGAAGGCACTGGCTAGCACCTGAGCCAGATTTAAACGCAATATATGAACCAAAGGGTACATCTGGGCATTATACACAGCTGCAGCAGTATAAACGTCTGGAAATTTGGTGAGTTTTGATCTGAGAAGTGCAGAAAATGTCAGCGCCATAGACCTTTTACTCCAGAGTTTTGGCTATATAAATGATTAGAATAATGCAAAGAAGATATTTCTAACATATTATTTGTATGTTTCATATACTTTATACGATCAAAACTCTGGTACAAACGTAAGTATGACAGGAAAAGCTCTGCCTCACCTCACTGGCACACATATTCGCTTTACAAAGAGAATATTTGGCCATTCACATCAGTCTCTGCCCCAGTTGAGCTTACAATCTATATTCCCTACCACATGTTCTTGCACTCACATTCACACTAGGGCTGATTTTGTTGGGATCCAATTAACCTACCAGCATATTTTTGGATTATGGGAGGAAACCGGAGTACCCGGAGGAAACCCACGCAAGTACGGGGAGAATATACAAACTCCACACAGTTAAAGCAGGGAATCGAACTCATGACCTTAGTGCTGTGAGGCAGTAATGCTAACTAGTACACCATCCGTGCTGCCCACTTACACAGTCATTAAAGTAGTGTCTATGCTGCGCCTTATCCTAGTGAACTCACATCATGAGTGCAGGGTTTGGAATTTCTTTGCTCACTCAGTGCTATGAGCACTTCTTTTTATTATAGATAATACAATATGGCAATGGGAGGTCGCCATGTGACTTGACTTGTGATAGGAGATAACTGTTCAAAATGGTTATCATTTGGGTGAATTGTGCAATATGGCTGTGCAATGGGTGTTTCTGTTCGATATGACTGCCAGTTGGGGAATTCGGCTAGCAGATGGGAGGCCTCTAAACAATGAGTCTGGCAATGGCTGTAGAACACAATTTGGTCACAAAGGATCCTTTGCCCAAACTATGATTAGTGTCTGAGTACAGCGAAGAGACTGTCACCTCTTGGCTGGAAGTTGACAATACAGTTTGTTCATCAGCTGGAATCCTCTCTTGCTCATAGTAGCTACTCATTATTCCCCTGTACACTTGAAGCTGTAGACTTCCTTCTTGAGATCAGCAAGGTCGTCTATTGCTCTTTACAGATTAGGGGACACTATTATGAAAAGTCCTTGATAAACTGATATAATGTGTTTGCATGAGGGATGTTATGGACCTATCTGATGGGGTTTACCTCAAGGTGGTGGATGAGCTCACATTTGTAGCCAAATATGTACTAAGAATCTCATTTATACTCCATGTTACTTGAAGAGTTATTATTATTATACAAGTTGAGTCTGCTATATAAACTAGATGATTGGGACCAGAAGTATTTTGGATTTTTTTCTTTTTTTTAGGTATTTAGGAATATGTGTATACTATAATGAGATATCTTAGTGACCCCAGTCTAAACACAAAATGCATTTATGCCCGTGGCTTCGATCACGTGGATGTCTGTTATTGCTCAGCAGAACTCATTTTACAAAGACAATAGTGGCATCTAATATTGTGATGTATATTTTATGTTGTACACATTGGCCCTCATTCCGAGTTGATCGGTCGCAAGGCGAATTTAGCAGAGTTACACACGCTAAGCCGCCGCCTACTGGGAGTGAATCTTAGCTTCTTAAAATTGCGACCGATGTATTCGCAATATTGCGATTACTAACTACTTAGCAGTTTCAGAGTAGCTTCAGACTTACTCTGCCTGTGCGATCAGTTCAGTGCTTGTCGTTCCTGGTTGACGTCACAAACACACCCAGCGTTCGCCCAGGCACTCCCACCGTTTCTCCGGCCACTCCTGCGTTTTTTCCGGAAACGGTAGCGTTTTCAGCCACACGCCCCTGAAACGCCGTGTTTCCGCCCAGTAACACCCATTTCCTGTCAATCACATTACGATCGCCGGAGCGAAGAAAAAGCCGTGAGTAAAAATACTTTCTTCATAGTAAAGTTACTTGGCGCAGTCGCAGTGCGAACATTGCGCATGCGTACTAAGCGGATTTTCATTGCGATGCGATGAAAAATACCGAGCGAACAACTCGGAATGAGGGCCATTGATCACAAAATGTTTTCGTAAACAATATTTGCAGTTTTTCCTTAATGGATTAACACAATAAGATGCATAGAGCTACTAAGTTGTGAGCAAGCCATGTAAAGCTGCCCATGGGAGAAGCAGCTGGTCCTGAGATCTACGCATGCAGCCCGGAGTGTTTGTCCCTGCGACAGTACACCTATAAGTAATAATCCACAGTTTTCTATATTTTTTATGTAAACCACAAAATTAAATTCAAGGGGCAATCACTCTCACAGTCCAGTCTAAGTTCACGTTAGTCAAACAAATATTATCTTGTAGATTCAAATCCATTGCTACATAACCTACAGTAACAGTGAAAGGTTGCAAGTAACATGACCAGTGACTCTATGATATCTAGTATTTGTCTTGGTGCACCATCTTTTTGACATGTACAGATGGAGCCACGCTCATTGAGCGTGGCTGCATCGAAGGCGGGGGCAAGCGGCGTGGCTAGGCGCGACTGCGCCTCGGCCCGCCGCTGAGTGTACAGAGACGCTCCCATTCAAAGCGGATGGGGCACGTACGCGTCTACGCCGGGTGCACCTAGCCGCAGACGGAGCCACAATTAGTGTGGCTCTATCTGTATACTGCAACTTCATGAGTCAGGATAAGCTGCCTGCTTAGTGATTAATATATAGTTAGATTTTCCTGTGAAATAGATCTTGCGATATATATATATATATATATATATATATATATGTATTATTTATAAAGCAAACTTATATAACTGTTTCCATTTGGTGTATACAATATACAGTATGTGTATATTTTGTTTTAT
This sequence comes from Pseudophryne corroboree, assembly GCF_028390025.1. Classification (NCBI taxonomy): domain Eukaryota; kingdom Metazoa; phylum Chordata; class Amphibia; order Anura; family Myobatrachidae; genus Pseudophryne; species Pseudophryne corroboree. The sequence goes on from NC_086449.1 coordinate 757,938,856, forward strand.
ACATAAAGTGAGTTTGCACTTGAGGGGCCTGTGCAACTTCCGCTATTATATTTTTTTGTCTCCATAGTTCATAAACATTCCCTTGAAGTATACTTGTCCCAAAAAAATTATATTTATTTATGCAGTATATACATATATTCATTTGTGGTTTGAGGAGCCTGCACACTGCATGTGCCGAGCGTCAAGCATCTAGTTTTTCCTTCATTGCTCCTCTCCCTGATGTCACATTGAGATCATACATACCTCAGTTTCTTTCTAGGTGACTAAGCTATAAAATAGTGAAAACGCAATCCAAAGTCATCCCGTAGTTTTTGCATGATGCCAGACAAACAAGAATTCGTAATCTTTTTTTTCGTGTCTCAATAGTTCAAACAGGGGTGGTGAGTCAGACCCTGCGGCTGTTGTGGCGCGCAGCGCAGTTTGCCAGTGGCACCGGAATGCGCATGCGAACACATCACGGCTGCGCGAACATACACATAGCCACCATCTTTTTGATCGGAGCTGCCCCAGTCATGCCCATGCCATGCCCCCCGCTTGCAAGCCGCCGCCCCCAACATTGCCGCCCCCCTTCTGCCGCCCAAAAAATGCCTCTGCCTGTTTCCGATTGCAGGAAATGCAGGTGACATCAGCGAGCCGCCCTGAAAACGGCCTTGACACGCCTGCGTTTCCTGGTCCACTCCCCTAATGCAGAGATGCCGCCCACGGCCACCTGCCGCCTGTCAATCATAATGCGCATAATGATTGGTCGCGCTTGTGCACTGCAGCCGCTGCGCATGCACAGATGGCAGAAAAGCGTCTGTTTGCGCGATCGCAGTGTTTGCCACCAACTCTGAAGGGGTGGTCTTCAGTATGCCGACTGACGGGATCCCGGTGCACAGTATACCGGCGCCGGGATCCCGACAGCCAGCATACCGACACTTATTCTCCCTCGTGGGAGTCCACGACCCCCCTGGAGGGAGACACCGAGCCCGCAACGTGGCGAGCACAGCGAGCCCGCAAGGGGCTCATTTGCACTCGCCACACTGTCGGTAAGCCGGCGGTCGGGCTCCCGGCGCCGGTATGCTGGTCGCCGGGAGCCCGACCGCTGGCATACCATAGTGAACCCCTCTGAAGAAGGCCTTTGGGGGCCTATTTATTAGCATTATTTTTACAAAAATAATGTGAAAAAGCGTGTTTTCTGTTTTCACATTATTGTAGTAACACCTGACCCTTTAATTGTAATTTTTTTAGTAAGCCACATCGTATTCCCCATACTTAATGGGAAATGCAATGTGGCCGAATTTACTAAAAAATAAATAAATAAATAAAAACACCGCAGTGCGCCCTGTGATAATCTTGCCAGCTCACTGCGATGTACACCCTTTGCCCAGAAAGCTGTGCGAGGACCGGTATCCAGTGATCAGCTATGTGTGTTCAATGGACACACAAACTGATCACAATGTAAATGGAAAAAAAAATATATATATGTTTTAAATAAAACCATACTTACCAGTCGGGGAAGATGGTGTCCGCTGCGCCGGGTTCTCCACATGCTGCGCTGTGATCCCAGTGCAGTAAAGTGATGCTGCAAAACGGCAGCTCACTTTACAGCACCGCGGAGACAGAGCTTGCCCGCAAGCTCTGTCCCTGCATGCAATAATTGATACATCCATGCAATGTACTCAGTTATCGCAGTGTGAGTTTGGTCTGGTTTATCACCTGTCATCCGCATCATCAGATGCGGATGGTGATAAATAGATGGTCATGCATATTTTTAAATATTTCATGCGAAATCAGAAAGCAAAGGTGTCACTATCTTAGTTGCGCTCCAAAAAGTTTAGATTCTGAATGTTTGGACTTTGGATATGGGAGACTCAACCTGTGTCTGTTTTAAACAGTGGTCAGAGTGAGATCGGGATTTGTTGGGAGCAAGTTGCAACAGAACATCGCGCCTTATAAGTTCATTTGTGTAGGTTTTCCTTAATAAAGATGATTTATAATAAAGATTCTTTAAGTTTGTGTAACTGCGTATAAATTATAAAAGCATCTATCTCAGCTACACTTGTTGTGCATCTAGACCCACACACACAGACAGATGGAGCAGAACAGACACATCTAAATATTGCAGACAGATTCTGCCAATGCTTTTTCTAAAAATAGTGCTTTACAGTTCCGTAGCACTCAATATGCTTTGCTGTGATCTAGCACATTATGATACTTCTGAAGACCTGAGGGTTTATTTTAGTGGTCTGTTAAAATCACTTCACAGCCGGTTGGGCAATCAGGCTTAGCTCTCATGGCTCCCACCCACCCAAGGTGTTGCATCAACAACACATATAGACAGACTGTGCTCAGGACTGCAGCAAATACAGTATATGATGTTAAGTGAATCACTGGAACAGAAAGAGTACATAACATTTAGCAGTGGTAGGCAATGTGTGACTCTCCAGATGCTGTGGAACTACACATCCCAGCATGCCCTGCCATCATTTTAGCAGGCACTAATAGAAAGACTGTGGCAGGACATTCTGGGACGTATAGTTCTATAGCAGCTGGATGCCATATGTTAGCATACCCCTGAATTAATGTTCACTACTGCTTTAATCACTTAACTGGCTAATAATTTTTCTTGTCAAATGTTCCCAAAACTTACTTTTTTTTTAAATGATCAAATTATGCAAATAATAACTATTTAAACCCGGATCAGTATAATATATATATCTCATAGAGCATGAAGCTACTCAGAATGGCTGCCGAGGCCAGCCAGGGCAGCCATCAGGGGGGGACTGTGAGGACCAGGGACGTGCGGTGAGGTAAATGGCTTAGGAGACACTTGCTAGCCCCAGAGCCAGATTTACATGCAATATATGAGCCAAAGGGTACATCTGGACATTATACACGGGTGCAGCATTATAAACTCCTGGAAATTTGATGAGTTTTGAATATTAGTGATGTGCACCGGACATTTTTCGGGTTTTGTGTTTTGGTTTTGGATTCGGTTCCGCGGCCGTGTTTTGGATTCGGACGCGTTTTGCAAAACCTCACCGATAATTTTTTGTCGGATTCGGGTGTGTTTTGGATTTGGGTGTTTTTTTCAAAAAACCCTAAAAAACAGCTTAAATCATAGAATTTGGGGGTCATTTTGATCCCATGGTATTATTACCCTCAATAACCATAATTTCCACTTATTTCCAGTCTATTCTGAACACCTCACAATATTATTTTTAGTCCTAAAATTTGCACCGAGGTCGCTGGATGGCTAAGCTAAGCGACACAAGTGGCCGACACAAACACCTGGCCCATCTAGGAGTGGCACTGCAGTGTCAGACAGGATGGCACTTCAAAAAAATTGTCCCCAAACAGCACATAATGCAAAGAAAAAAAGAGGCGCACCAAGGTCGCTGTGTGACTAAGCTAAGCGACACAAGTGGCCGACACAAACACCTGGCCCATCTAGGAGTGGCACTGCAGTGTCAGACAGGATGGCACTTCAAAAAAATTGTCCCCAAACAGCACATGATGCAAAGAAAAAAAGAGGCGCACCAAGGTCGCTGTGTGACTAAGCTAAGCGACACAAGTGGCCAACACAAACACCTGGCCCATCTAGGAGTGGCACTGCAGTGTCAGACAGGATGGCACTTCAAAAAAATTGTCCCCAAACAGCACATGATGCAAAGAAAAAAAGAGGCGCACCAAGGTCGCTGTGTGACTAAGCTAAGCGACCCAAGTGGCCGACACAAACAACTGGCCCATCTAGGAGTGGCACTGCAGTTTTCTAGCGAGAGGATGAGTGCTTCCATCCTCATGTGAATCTGAACTACTAGCCATGAACATAGGCCAGGGCCTCAGCCGTTCCTTGCCACTCCGTGCCGTAAATGGCATATTGGCAAGTTTACGCTTCTCATCAGACGCTTTCATTTTGATTTTTGGGTCATTTTACTGAACTTTTGTTTTTTGGATTTTACATGCTCTCTACTATGACATTGGGCATCGGCCTTGGCAGACGACGTTGATGGCATTTCATCGTCTCGGCCATGACTAGTGGCAGCAGCTTCAGCACGAGGTGGAAGTGGATCTTGATCTTTCCCTATTTTAACCTCCACATTTTTGTTCTCCATTTTTTAATGTGTGGAATTATATGCCAGTATCAATAGCAATGGCCTACTACTATATATACTGCGCACAACTAAAATGCACCACAGGTATAGAAAGTAGATGGATAGTATACTTAATGACGACACAGAGGTAGGTACAGCAGTGGCCTTCCGTACCGTACTGCTATATATACTGGTGGTCACTGTGTCAGCAAACTGCAAAACTAAAATGCACCACAGGTATAGAATGTAGATGGATAGTATACTTAATGACGACACATAGGTAGGTACAGCAGTGGCCTTCCGTACCGTACTGCTATATATAGTATACTGGTAGTCACTGTGTCAGCAAACTGCAAAACTAAAATGCACCACAGGTATAGAATGTAGATGGATAGTATACTTAATGACGACACAGAGGTAGGTACAGCAGTGGCCTTCCGTACCGTACTGCTATATATACTGGTGGTCACTGTGTCAGCAAACTGCAAAACTAAAATGCACCACAGGTATAGAATGTAGATGGATAGTGTCAAAGTCAGAAAAATATCTCTATGCACACTACCATATTTGCACCTCACACAGGTCCGTGCTGCGCATGCGTACGCTCTCCCGTACGTGCGCATACTCACAGTCGCGGGCACCCGCAGGCGCATGGTATGCGTATTTACGGTAGAGTTTATGTGATCGTAGCGTGCGACTCAATCGTTACATATTTTCACTATATAATGTATTTTGTAGATCATGGTCCCTTTGATAGATTCTGAAAGTTTGGTTAATATAGAATGTTCGTGAACAGAGAAATCCCTCTTTGTTTGATACGAAGGGTCAGACAGGAGTAATACAGTGGTGTTTAGTACCCATCGGAAGAGTATTTAATTAGCAATATTCCGGTGTTGGTTTGAAGCGGATTAATCGCTCGTGCGAATAGTTATGGACATAAGAAGTTTATGAACATTTACTGTATTTGCACTTACTTATCCATGCGGCGGGAAACCCAGATTCCCTCCCACCTGAGCTGTTGGAAATAGTCACGGCCCACCTGTATGAATCAACCTATGACCTTTTGTTATAATGCGAGGAGGAATTCCTGTGTCCAATGAACAATGAGATTGTAGGGACCATTGAATTGCATTGTGTGTGGGGCATAAATAGACAGGCCGATCACATCCAGCTCTCACTCTTCAACGGTTATCATTGCTGAAAATCGGGAGCTGGATGTCCAGAGGCGCATGCGATCGTTTCCTTTGTGCGTAAGTTTTTCTCCGCAACTATATTGATCTTCTTGTTATTGTGGGCCAATTTCTCTCTCTCTCTCTTCTCCTCTTTCTCTCTTATTTTCCCTTAAAACGTGATTGTATTGTATTGTATTCCTGTGTAGTTATCTGGTTAGGTAATCTATGTTATATTGTAGTGTATGATTTGTATTTGTATTAATTCTTTTGCAAGTATATCATTCATAATATATATATATTAGGCGTTGGACCCTAAGCCCAGATATCTGTGTATTTCTTATAGTGTTAAGTATTCTCAGAGCGTCGGTGACGCTCAAACAGCTTTCGAGTTAATAAGGTTACACTGTGTTGCATCTACACCCTATCTCTACACTAAGGTTTTACAGCATATTACATTGTTTATGGTTTAGATTTAAAGGTTTAACATTGTGAGCGTCAGCGCCGCTGGTGATCTCCTCGTGGTCCCGAGCGTCCGCTACGCTATAGCGAACCATTACGTTAGTCAGCAGCCAATAGCGTGCCTGCCTGTGATCTCTTGGCCGTGAGCGAACGTGACGCTTGAGCGTCTCGACCACGGCTAAGCGATTGTTACGCAGCGAGCGTACCCTTACGGTACTTCATACGTAAATAGCGTACAGTGTTCTTAGACCTCATAAAGGGTTTTATATAAGATAAATATTCAGCTTTATCAATTGGCGGCTCGCCCGTCCTTCACATATCTGCACTAGGTAATTTCAGCAGACATTATCCAGCAGCAAAGTGCGGGAGATCATATTCCTCGTAGTGCTGTTTGGATAAGCGTCTGCTTCGCTTAGTAAGGGTGCTGAAGGAATCCGGGACCGGAGGTAAGAACAAAACGATAGTGTCCTTTTAAAACTGTTTATTTCTGTCTTGCGTACACACGCACGCATATCTGCATTTCTTTTCATTCGTGTATTTTCATATATCACTCTCCTGTTTGCCATTGTATAATTGATAAACGTACTAAGAGAGATTTGTCGCTATTTCATAGTTAAAGTGTAAAAGTAAAGGGATAAAGTGTAAAGCGCACACGCAACTCTACCTAAAGGTATAAAGAGAGATTGGTGTGGTGCTTGGTAGATGGTCAAGGATCATCTACATTGATAAAACGTGTTAGTTGTGTTACGGTAGACAAAGACTGGTGTACACGTGTCTCTAACAAAGGGAGAGACTCGCGTACGCAAAGGCCGACGCACGCAGCGTAAATTACGCAACGGAGCGTCTGGGTACGCCCACGTAACTCAAACAACACGCGATAAATAACGCAACAGGCGATAAATAGCGAAAATTTATTTTAACATTCGAAATTTAAATTAATAGATCCTTCTCCTAATTTGTAACACATCTGGTCTAAAGAGAAATTTCTGCGCAGAAATAGAAATAGAAACAAAAGTGTACATGTGGTGAGTGAGTGTTTTTACATACAATTTTGAGGTTGAACCAAAAGAAATCATCGAGTTCTCGTGAGGTACATACGTGTAAGTGACATGCACGGTGGCTAGGTAGGCATCCTTGGTTAAACATAAAATTTGAGCATTAGAGTATAGCAGACCAGGAGGTCATACTGTAGCAGACCAGGAGGTCAGAGCAGACCAGCAGGTTCAGGTACAGCAGACAAGGAAGTCCGCTATACAGTCCACAGGCACAACACCTAAAAGGGTTGGTGCAACACCCATATAGGCCATACAAGCTCTTGCTGAAGGAATTCGCAGCCGCAATTTTCGATTCCACTGGTCGCTCCGTACATAAGATTAGTTGCTTATGTGCTGAACGATTGTACCGCACGTAATTGTGTGCATTAGTAAACCTGACCGGTACTATTTGTGTACGAAGGTCATAAACGCTATTTGTACATTCTGACGTGATTTGTGTAATTTTTTATTTTTACAAAGGGAAGTTCGCTGGTCACTCAGGAATTGTCCAACAACCTCACCTTTACTGGAAAGAGTAAGTGTTCTGCGGATATCCCTCGCATGTTCCAGTAAACAAAGGTTAAATAGGTGCCCTGGGTCGAGTACGCCAGCACCATATCGGTGTGATCAGGTCGTATTGGTCGGCGTGGGCAGAGTGAGTAAGGTGCTCGGTAAACCTTACCGTCAACCTATCGTGAATATCTTGGTTTTTTGTAAGGGTCCGTAACACCTGCAAATTATGGGGGCCAGTTGTTCAGGAAGGGGGCGATCAACCTCGGTTCGGGTTGATTCCATAAACCGACCAGTCGGGTCGGCAAGGTACGTAATGTGTGAAAAGTACGGAAGTCACACAGAAGCTTTATGTGATGAATGGGAGAGAATGACAGTACATGACGGGGAGAAATTCCCAAGAGTAGGTAGCTTCAGCACAGAAGTGTTAACGAATTTAAGGAGAAGGATATGTCTCATTAAATCAGCAAAGAGACGAATCAAGCATTATGATTATTTGCAGTTGTGGCAACAGGAGGGTGACATACAGAGAGGATTGGCTCAGGCGGCGGGATCTGGCTCGATCAGGAAACTGATAGCCACGGCCCCACCGCCACCATACATATCAGGAGAGAAATTGGTTGCGGAGAATGACGCACTAAGGTGTAACAAACAAACACTTAGCAACTGTGTAAATGTTAAAGATTATGTTAACCAATTAACCAATGCAAGTATTAACCCGTGCAAGTTGTACCCTGTTTTGAACTTTCCTCAGGAGTGTGATCAAGAGGACGAATCGGCAACAATTTCAGCGCTCTCTCTAGCAGCCACCATAGCAGAGACCACAGTAGGCACAGCTCCACCCCCGAGATTAGTAACAAAGGCCCCTAGCGGAGGGATAGGTGAGGTCGTATCAACGGGTAAGTACGGCACCATACACTATGCTGAAACTATTTCACCACAGCCTGTAGAATCTACACAGAATGAGGTTGTTAGAGTTAATCCTGTTAAGGTAATAGTAGTTCCAAATGGGAAAACAGACACTTCAGGAGTCACTCCTGTTAGGAACATTGCCATGTATAGCCCATTTTCCCGAATGGAATTAAGGACCATAGTGTCTGAATTCCCTGACCCTAGAAAAGACTTAGTTGCCAGCCAAAAATACATCAGAGACCTAGGTAACACGGTAGAGCCCAACAACAAAGACTGGCAGATATTGCTGAGAGCATGTTTACCCTCCAATGTTGACGCAACTCAATTTTTAGCTGACTGTGGATTAGATCAGGATGTACCTCTTACAGATGTGTACAACAAAGACAACGTAAAAAGAATAAGTTTACAGTTAAAAGAGTATTTCCCAGCGGTAGTTAAGTGGAACAAGATTTTCTCCATTAGACAGAAAGAGTCAGAAACTGCTGCAGAATATTTTCACAGGGCATTATTAGAAATGGCAAAATACACAGGCATAGAGGACATTAAAACAAACATATATCATCGAGAAGTAGCAGTATCGGTACTGATGGATGGTTTAAAAGAATCATTAAAGACTAGGGTACAGACCACACAACCATGTTGGCGAGGTCTGTCTGTGGCTACTTTGAGAGAGGCTGCTATTGATCACGATAGGAACATCACCAGACACAGGGAACAACAAGGTGATAAGTTAATGGCAGTAAGTATACAGGCCTTGACCACAAAACAGCCTGTGTTAATATCACCAAACCCTGTGGGTAAGTCAAATGTGGTAACATGTTATTCTTGTCACAAACAGGGACACTTTGCACGAGACTGTAGATCGAGAAATATACAAAAATCTTATCAACCCCCTAGACAACGACACGATACACGACATTGGGATCAGGGTCCGCAGAAACGGAGTTATGAGCCACATGCAGGGGAAACAAAAAGATATCCCCCGAACAGAGACTGGCAAGCCTCTGGTAGCTCCCAATTAACTCCATCACAAGTAGTTGCTGCCAGCGGGATTCAGGGAGGTCACCATACCCAATAGGGGTGTGGCCATACCTGTAATCTGCAGCCAGTAAAATTGATTGCAAGCCTTGGGAGTGAACCAGAAATTGCAATCAATGTAGCTGGTAAATCATTAAACTTTCTTGTAGATACAGGGGCGGCCAAATCAGTGATAAATTCGACAGTGGGCATGAGAACCACTGGTAAGACAATTCCAGCCATAGGGGTAACGGGAGTAGTCCAGCACTACCCTGTTAGCAAACCAGCCGAGATTACAATAGGGCCTTTACATACCAAGCATTCCTTTTTGCTGGCTGCATCGGCACCGACTAATCTCCTGGGAAGAGACTTACTGTGTAAAATGGGGTGCGTCATTTATTGTACTCCTGAAGGTGTATTCTTGGACATACCTGAGAATCACGCTCAGGAAGTGCGAGACATGTTAGACTCCCCATCAAAATTAATGTCACATACCATTATGACAAATAGGACTCCCTCCCAAGTAGAAGAAATGACATCTCAGATACCAGAGTCACTTTGGACTAAAGATGGACAGGACACTGGATTAATGGCAAACGTAGCTCCGGTAGTTGTACAAGTAAAAGATGGTAGGATAGCTCCAAAAATCCCACAGTACCCTCTGAAGCCAGAGGTGGAATTAGGAGTTTACCCAGTAATAGAGCGCTTGCTATAACAGGGCATTCTGGTAAGAACGTCCAGCACTGCAAATAGTCCCATCTTCCCTGTGAAAAAGAGTGGGGGGAGGGGTTACCGGCTAGTGCAGGATCTAAGGGGGATTAACAAAATAGTTGAGAGTCAGTTCCCCGTAGTGCCAAATCCAGCTGTCATCCTAATGCAAATCCCTCCCACTGCGAAATTTTTCACTGTTATTGACCTCTGCTCCGCTTTCTTTTCGGTACCTCTGCACCCTGACAGTCAATATTTGTTTGCATTCACATACAGAGGAGTCCAATACACATGGACTCGATTACCACAAGGATTCATAGATAGTCCAAGTATATTTTCCCAGGCTTTGCATGATTGTTTACAGTCTTTCCAACCAGTGAGTGGATCAGTATTAATACAGTACGTGGATGATCTACTACTGTGTTCTGATTCATTGGAAGCATCCCTGAAGGATACGAAACAGCTCCTGTTTCATCTTTCAGACACAGGACACAAGGTTTCCAAAGACAAGTTGCAATTATGCCAAACTAAGGTAAAATATTTGGGACACTGTCTAACACAAGGACTGAGACACCTGACCGCTGATAGAATTCAAGCAATTAGAGACATGACTCTGCCACAAACCCAGCAACAGATCAGAACATTTTTAGGAATGTGTGGGTATTGCCGTAACTGGATCCCAGGGTTTTCCATTCTAGCGTTACCCTTGCAGGAGATGGTCTCCTCAAACAAACCTGATCGGATTTCGCATACAGACGAGTCTGAGACAGCATTTGAGAGACTTAAACAGTGCCTAACGCAGGCACCAGCATTAGGTATGCCAGACTATGGGAAACCCTTTGAACTATACGGAACAGAAAGTGCTGGTTGCGCGGCAGGCGTACTAACCCAAAAGCACGGTGATGCCAGCAGGCCAGTAGCATATAACAGCGCTCAGCTAGATACGGTAGCGCGATCCCTCCCCACATGCTTGCGAAGCGTTGCTGCGATAGCATTGCTAGTAACGAAAAGCGAAGACGTCGTGCTAGGTCACAACCTCACAATTCATACACCACATGCAGTGTCAGCCTTGTTAAATTCTGCCCAAACCAGACACGTCTCATCAGCGCGGTTTACAAGATGGGAATTGGCACTAATGGCCCCCGTAAACATCACCATAAGGAGATGCAGTGCATTAAATCCTGCAACATATCTCCCAGGTGTGCCTGGACAGGCACAAAGGGTGGAGGATGAGAGTGGTGGGGAAGGAGAATTTAATACAAAGGAAGACACACATGATTGTATGGAATATTTGACCCAAAATTTTACCGCAAGGCCTGACATCAGTGACAACCCACTGGAAGATGTAGAACTTACGTTCTACACGGACGGTAGTTGTCATAGACAGTCAGACTCGGGAGACTTGTGTACTGGATACGCAGTCGTAGATGACCAAGGCACCATAGAAGCGGAACCGCTAGGCCCACCTCACTCAGCCCAGGTTGCTGAACTGGTCGCCCTAACCAGAGCATGTGAATTGGCTAAGGGCAAATCAGCCAATATCTACACCGATTCTAGATACGCATTCGGGGTAGTCCATGATTTCGGAGCCCTATGGCGCCTCAGAAATTTCATGACGGCAGCTGGTACACCGGTAGCACATGCAGCTCACATAAAAAGGCTTCTAACAGCGATACAGGAACCCGACAGAGTGGCTGTTATCAAATGTAAAGCACACACATATAGCCAAGACCCAGTATCACTTGGTAACAGCCGAGCAGACGAAGCTGCTAAATTAGCAGCTGCTACCCCCAGACAGACAGACACCACACAACTGATTGTATTTAATACCATCAACACACAGAAGTTGTGTGAGATGCAAAATTTGTGTTCCACACAGGAAAAGGCAGTCTGGAAGGCAAAAGGATATGGCCAGGAGTCCTCAGGACTCTGGACGGATGGACACGGTAAACCAGTGGCCCCCAGAGCATACCTTCCATGTTTAGCTGAGGCAGCTCACGGGCTGACTCATCTGGGCAAGGAAGGGATGTGCAAGTTGGTAAGAGCATATTGGTGTGCCCCAGGATTTTCATCTCATGCGAGTAAAAGAGCAATGTCATGCCTTACCTGTCTGAGAAAGAACATCGGAAAGGCAATACCTACAGAACCATCTCATATCCCACCTGCAGGCGGCCCTTTCCAGGTAATACAGATTGACTTCATTCAATTACCCCCTTGTCGAAATTTGAAATATGTACTTGTTTGTATAGATGTTTTCTCAAATTGGGTCGAAGCATTTCCGGCGGCCACAAATACCGCTATGTTTACTGCTAAGAAAATTGTGCAGGAATTTGTATGTAGATATGGTATCCCTAGAATTATCGAAAGTGATAGGGGTACCCATTTTACAGGTGATGTCTTTCAAGGAATGTGTAAATTGATGGGAATTGATAGCAAGCTGCACACTCCATACCGTCCACAGGCGAGTGCGAAAGTGGAAAGAGTGAACAGCACTATTAAAAATAAACTGAGTAAAGTGATGGCAGAGACAGGATTGACATGGCCAGAAGCTTTACCCATTGTACTGTACAGCATCAGAACCACTCCCAGGTCCCCTCTTAATCTGTCTCCCTTTGAAATCTTGTTTGGTCGACAACCGCATGTTATGATTAACCCTCAGGATGATTTGAAGTGTAACAATGAGGTGACTGTAAAATACTTGATTAACATGAGTAAACAGTTAAGGAATCAAAATGATAATCTGAAGTTAGTGATTCCTGATTTACCAGATAGTAATTGTCATGACATTGAACCTGGGGATTATGTAATGATACGGAATTTTCTACGCTCAGGTTGCCTTATTGACAGATGGGAAGGACCATACCAGGTCTTATTGACTAGCACTACAGCATTGAAGGTTGCTGAGAGAGAGACTTGGGTTCATTCGTCCCACTGTAAGAAGGTTGCTGATCCAGAGAGGTCCCGTGATAAGGAACAGACGGTAGAGGTTGTATCACTGGAGTGTCTGTTCCAGGAGGATTGAGGCGGCACCTGAGCATTGAAAATCACAAGACCAAAAGCAGTTGTCGATCTCCTGTTCCCTTTTATTGTTTTTCTCCAACTTCCCATCCCCTCTCCCTCAAATAATTTTTTCCCCCTTCTCATTCTTCTCCGTTTCCTCCTACAAGATGGACTTGCCCCAAGAGACTGTGATCCGGATTTTCCTGTTGACCATGATGTTGACCAGAGCAGTCTGTTCCGGCGAGAGTACCATGGAGGTCGAGAGAGGTTCTGGAATGGGTTCTGATGATAAAGATGGAGGCGTAGTTTTCCAAGAACAACTTAACCAACAAGTAAAGGCGAGTATCAGAAAACGATCCGATAGCATTGACCATAGAAGGAATTGTGAAGGATTGTTAGCTGAAGAAAACTGTATCTGTAGGCTCTGTGACAACGTAGTGGAGGATGGGTGCATTAAGAAATGCCAATCCAGTTTTAATATCCATATGGACCGGCATCCATTGAGTGACTATCACTCCTTAGTGGGTAGTGTGTTAAATAAAACAGATTGTTGGGTATGCTCTCAAGTACCTCAAGGTCATAGCAAATCAGGGCTAGTACCATTTCCTTTAACGTTAGGGGAGGTACTTGAGTTAAGTGGTGGGAGACCGGTGGACAGGAGGTTTAATATCTCCAGCCCTCCTAGTTTGAAGCTCCACCAATACCATGTGGATAGGTCCCTATTATGTTTTAACATCTCCAATCCCCGAAAGCCGGGAAATTGGGAAGTGTCATGGAGTAATCAAACCATGACCTTTTCGCATAGAGCAGATAGAATGCCTACAGATACAGAGCTTATACGCCACATAGCCAGTAGAGGAAAATCTTTCCGGTATAGGTATACCTTAGGAAATAGGATTACGAGAGTTGGAGAGGTATCACCAGGATACTGTGCACATATCGTACAACCTGATACGTGTACTAAGCAGATGGAAGAATTAGGGTTAGGAGATTTCACATGGAAGGTGTGTAATATGGTTATGTCCTACTCCGTCCCATATGTTCTCCCCGATGATGCATATTTCATATGCGGGAGAAAGGCGTATAAGTGGCTTGCCCCAAACTCTGAAGGATTGTGTTATATTGGAAAAGTACTGCCTGAAGTAATGACTGTATCACATGACAAAATGAAAGACATACACCGTGTTGCCCAAACTCCTTACACTCACACCCATTACGAGCACGTAGTTAAACGGCACCTGATAGAAAGAACAGAGCATCCGGCCTCTGACATGATCCATGAATCCACCGGGATTCAGTTTCTAATCGCGTTAGACATCACTCGTACCGCCAGAGGAGTGTTGAATTATAAATACATATCCGCACTTGCAAATTTGTTAGATAATATCACTGAAATGTATGATGACACGTTTAGGTATACTGGAAGAGAACTTCAAGCTTATAAAACAGAACTGGTACAGCATAGAATGGTTCTTAATTACCTCACAGCAGTGACAGGCGGATATTGTGTCACACTGGCAACACAATACGGCGTGAAATGTTGCACATATATTACGAATAGCACCGAGGACCCGGTTGAGGTCATAGACCAAAAGATGGACGATATTCTCCAACTGAAGTGGGAATTTCGCAGGAGACACAATCTCACTCTTGCTGCTGTAGGTAATGAGCTGACTGGTTGGGTGTCATGGTTGAACCCGCGAAATTGGTTTTCTGGTTTAGGAGAATGGGCTCAAGGAGTCATAATGGATGTTGGGAAGTTTCTCCTATGTATCTTGGGTGTTATCATAACGATTGGTTTGATATTTAGATGCGGTCAGGCTTTAATGAAGTGCAATCGTCGTACTAGGGTAATGAGTTTAAGGAGTGAGGAAACTGTAATTCCAATGGATTTAATTTATGACCCAAATGTAGAAACAATGATGTGATGAAAATGCGATTTCTACGGTCCGTTTCTTTCACCTGTTTTTCTGTTTCCTCCAAGGTAAAAAGACCCACTTGGACAAGGAATTTGATGAGCCGATATACAGACAACAGATGGATTAAAGAAGAAGTTTTGACAACCTTATACACAGATATTTGATGAACTTTGCCATAGATCCCCAGTTTCCCTAGAAATTTTAAAATTACGCTAGCCCAACACTTTTGTAAATCTATGGACATTGACAGCTTTTGCTCGCACCTTATGGGCAAAAGCACAGAGAAGTATATAGACGAAGGGTGAATGGCGCTCGTGTCTCTGGATAATTTGTTTGGGCTGCAACCTATGGATGAAGCACCTCCAAAAGTACTTCACTTGGGTAATATTGGTAAAAAGGTTTTCACAGGTGCGCCTGATGTGTGAAGTATGTGCAAAATTTGATTTTGATGCCTTAAACAATAAACAGTTTGATAACTTGACCTTAATAAAATAAATTGCAATATACAGTATTGGAATGAAGAAAAAACTGTCTTTATTTATAGAAAAAATTAATTAATATATAAATATATAAATACTCGTGTGGTCAAAAAAAGGGGGGGGGGGGAGAGGGAAAAATGGGGTACGAGGTTGTTATCAGAAGCAGTATGGAATACTTCGTAGTCAAGGTATAAGTTGTTTCTAAAGTTGCTGGTCACTCCAGAATGGTGGCGTCCCACCTCTGAGCGAATGATGGAATGTGTGCAAAAACAAAAGTCCAGAGCTTCAAGCAGACTAATATAAAATATATGTGATATTAAAAATTGTCTTTGAATCCGGAAAAGGGGAAAAAAGGAAAACAATGAGAAAAATATTTGGGGTACCCCTGGATTGCCGCTGGCGATGAGGGTCGGGGTGTGGTGAGTGCTAGGCAATTAGGACTCCTGGACAGGCTGTGTCCCTCTAAACCCTGGTCCACCCTGCTGTCGCTCTATGAGCGCAACACGGTGCCCTGGACAGAAGGGGAACAGTCATGAGTCTTGGAGAGGGAGGTAGGGGCTGCTTCTAGCACAGTTAGTGCTGTCCGCCGCGCCTTCTCCTCCCCTACAGGGTCCCTTCATTTTCTTCATTTCTACAACCCTCAGGTAATGACACACATAGTCGATAGGGAATACAGGCACAGATATCAGCAATCACATATCTCCCCCATTCATGTATCATCAACTAAAATGTGCTCCCCCATTTTGTTACAACCAAAGCCGAAAAGAGCTCGGTAAAGTTTGACAGCCCATCCACAGACCCGTACCACGGGATAAGAAGGAATTCAAATGTATACTTCGCAATACCTCGAAGCTTGATTTAAAACACGTACGGCACGATGATACATGACCCCCAAGCACGGATTCATACACACATGCTTCTGCTATCTCACTAGGTCATACCCTTTTCCTACCTTCTCCTCTCCTCCCCTACCCAACCATGTAAATGTATTAACCCCTGACATATATTTTTCTCTTTTTGAAATGTTTTAGAAGGTGGCAGTTATTGTTGACTGCCAAAGGGTGGACTGTCAAAGTCAGAAAAATATCTCTATGCACACTACCATATTTGCACCTCACACAGGTCCGTGCTGCGCATGCGTACGCTCTCCCGTACGTGCGCATACTCACAGTCGCGGGCACCCGCAGGCGCATGGTATGCGTATTTACGGTAGAGTTTATGTGATCGTAGCGTGCGACTCAATCGTTACATATTTTCACTATATAATGTATTTTGTAGATCATGGTCCCTTTGATAGATTCTGAAAGTTTGGTTAATATAGAATGTTCGTGAACAGAGAAATCCCTCTTTGTTTGATACGAAGGGTCAGACAGGAGTAATACAGTGGTGTTTAGTACCCATCGGAAGAGTATTTAATTAGCAATATTCCGGTGTTGGTTTGAAGCGGATTAATCGCTCGTGCGAATAGTTATGGACATAAGAAGTTTATGAACATTTACTGTATTTGCACTTACTTATCCATGCGGCGGGAAACCCAGATTCCCTCCCACCTGAGCTGTTGGAAATAGTCACGGCCCACCTGTATGAATCAACCTATGACCTTTTGTTATAATGCGAGGAGGAATTCCTGTGTCCAATGAACAATGAGATTGTAGGGACCATTGAATTGCATTGTGTGTGGGGCATAAATAGACAGGCCGATCACATCCAGCTCTCACTCTTCAACGGTTATCATTGCTGAAAATCGGGAGCTGGATGTCCAGAGGCGCATGCGATCGTTTCCTTTGTGCGTAAGTTTTTCTCCGCAACTATATTGATCTTCTTGTTATTGTGGGCCAATTTCTCTCTCTCTCTCTTCTTCTCTTTCTCTCTTATTTTCCCTTAAAACGTGATTGTATTGTATTGTATTCCTGTGTAGTTATCTGGTTAGGTAGTCTATGTTATATTGTAGTGTATGATTTGTATTTGTATTAATTCTTTTGCAAGTATATCATTCATAATATATATATATTAGGCGTTGGACCCTAAGCCCAGATATCTGTGTATTTCTTATAGTGTTAAGTATTCTCAGAGCGTCGGTGACGCTCAAACAGCTTTCGAGTTAATAAGGTTACACTGTGTTGCATCTACACCCTATCTCTACACTAAGGTTTTACAGCATATTACATTGTTTATGGTTTAGATTTAAAGATTTAACATTGTGAGCGTCAGCGCCGCTGGTGATCTCCTCGTGGTCCCGAGCGTCCGCTACGCTATAGCGAACCATTACGTTAGTCAGCAGCCAATAGCGTGCCTGCCTGTGATCTCTTGGCCGTGAGCGAACGTGACGCTTGAGCGTCTCGACCACGGCTAAGCGATTGTTACGCAGCGAGCGTACCCTTACGGTACTTCATACGTAAATAGCGTACAGTGTTCTTAGACCTCATAAAGGGTTTTATATAAGATAAATATTCAGCTTTATCAATAGTATACTTAATGACTACACAGAGGTAGGTACAGCAGTGGCCTTCCGTACCGTACTGCTATATATAGTATACTGGTGGTCACTGTGTCAGCAAACTGCAAAACTAAAATGCACCACAGGTATAGAATGTAGATGGATAGTATACTTAATGACGACACAGAGGTAGGTACAGCAGTGGCCTTCCGTACCGTACTGCTATATATACTGGTGGTCACTGTGTCAGCAAACTGCAAAACTAAAATGCACCACAGGTATAGAATGTAGATGGCTAGTATACTTAATGACGACACAGAGGTAGGTACAGCAGTGGCCTTCCATACCGTACTGCTATATATAGTATACTGGTGGTCACTGTGTCAGCAAACTGCAAAACTAAAATGCACCACAGGTATAGAATGTAGATGGATAGTATACTTAATGACGACACAGAGGTAGGTACAGCAGTGGCCTTCCGTACCGTACTGCTACATATACTGGTGGTCACTATCAGCAAACTGCAAAACTAAAATGCACCACAGGTATAGAATGTAGATGGATAGTATATTTAATGACGACACAGAGGTAGGTACAGCAGTGGCCTTCCATACCGTACTGCTATATATAGTATACTGGTGGTCACTGTGTCATCAAACTGCAAAACTAAAATGCACCACAGGTATAGAATGTAGATGGATAGTATACGACACAGAGGTAGGTACAGCAGTGGCCTTCCGTACCGTACTGCTATATATACTGGTGGTCACTGTGTCAGCAAACTGCACAACTGAAATGCACCACAGGTATAGAATCTAGATGGATAGTATACTTGACGACACAGAGGTAGGTACAGCAGTGGCCTACTGTACCGTAATGCTATATATTATATACTGGTGGTCACTGGTCAGCAAAACTCTGCACTGTACTCCTCCTATATAATATTATACTGGTGGTCCCCAGTCCCCACAATAAAGCAGCACACTGAGCACAGATATGGAGTGTTTTTCAGGCAGACAACGTATACTGGTGGTCACTGTCAGCAAAACTCTGCACTGTACTCCTGCTATATAATACAGCTGCTCCCCAGTCCCCACAATTAAGCAGTGTGAGCACAGATATATACAGCACACTGAGCACAGATAAGGAGCGTTTTTTTCAGGCAGAGAACGGATAAAACTGGTGGTCACTGATCAGCAAAACTCTGCACTGTACTCCTCCTATATTATACAGCTGCTCCCCAGTCCTCCCCACAATTAAGCAATAAAGCACAATCAAGTTCAACAATAACGGAGAGGACGCCAGCCACGTCCTCTCCCTAACATTTCCAATGCACGAGTGAAAATGGCGGCGACGCGCGGCTGCTTATATAGAATCCGAATCTCGCGAGAATCCGACAGCGCGATGATGACGTTCGGGCGCGCTCGGGTTAACCGAGCCATACGGGAGAATCCGAGTATGGCTCGGACCCGTGTAAAAAGGGTGAAGTTCGGGGGAGTTCGGTTTCCGAGAAACCGAACCCGCTCATCACTAGTTTTGATCAGAGATGTGCTGAAAAGAAAGACAGGTGAGGCACTGCCTCACCTGCCATAGACTTTTTACTCCAGAGTTTTGGCTATAAAAATGATTAGAATAATGCAAAGAAGATATTTCAAACATATTCTTTGTATTTTTCATATACCTTTATACAATAAAAACTCTGGCACAAACGTTACTATGACAGGAAATACTGATGTCCCGGGCCCTTACAGAGAGGGGCCCCACCTCTGGTTCCTACTGCCAATACCTGGAGACCTGCAACAGACTGTGAAACAACAGTGTGCTGATGTGCAGGGAGGACCTTCCTTCCCTGCGTATCAGCTTTCTGAGAACGTTCCTGTAGAATTGCAACACAACTACATGTAACGTCGCAATGTATGACATCACATAGGGGTGGAGCGATGCAGTAGAAACTTTTTTTTTGGGGGGGGATGGGGGGACCTGTATATTCTATCAGTCCCGGCCCCCACAATTTCTGATGGCAGCCCCGAGGCCAGCAAATCTGCGTCAGAGGATGTAGACACTGGCCTCATCATGACTCGAAAATTGGGCTGATATAATGTAGCCGTCGCTGCCCCATCAGCGCCCCCAAATGGCCGCAGCATGTCAATCATGCTGCAGCATACAGGAGCACTACGACTGCCATCGCAACCACAGATCAGCACATGCACAGCCAATGAGCATCGGAGAAGTCTATAAACATTGGGTTTGTGAACATCACTGACTTCCCAGATGTGGTGCGCACATTGCAGTGGTCTAAATAAACAGAGAAAATGAATGGGCTAGGTGAAGCATCAGCTGGGATAGGTTTATATACTCCAAGGCCATTCACGCTCCAGGATCAGAAGTCCTGAGAGAGGAAGGTTGAGGTGGATCCCAACCCCACAGTAATCAGGATGGGCACCAGCCCCATTAGGCCTAATAATGACCGTGAGCTCATTTCTCTTCCATTAGCAGTCATAGGGGGTAATTCAGAGTTGATAGCAGCAGCAAATTTGTTAGCAGTTGGGCAAAACCATGTGCACTGCAGGGGGGACAGATATAACATGTGCAGAGAGAGTAAGATTTGGGTGGTGTGTGTTCAAACTGAAATATAAGTTGCAGTGCAAAAATAAAGCAGCCAGTATTTACCCTGCACAGAAACAATATAACCCACCCAAATCTAATTCTCTCTGCACAAGTTATATCTGCCCCCCCTGCAGTGCACATGGTTTTGCCCAACTGCTAAGAAATTTGCTGCTGCGATCAACTCTGAATTACCCCCATAGCACAAGGTTACATTCTTTGGGAAAATATGCACAACTACAGGGCTGTTTGGCAAGGCCTGACTAATATATCTGGCTGCCCAAAGTTAATACACTTGTAGCGCCCCCTCTATCACACCCAGCATTATAGTGTTTCCCACTGCCCACATCATAGTATCTCTCCCTGCTCCTCTAGTAACCCCTGCCACCATCACTGTTACAGCCAACTGACCTCTTGAAGTTATTTCACAGTAAGGGGGAGATGTAATAAGCAGTGAAAAGAGTGGAGAAGTGAGCCAGTGGAGAAGTTGCCCGTGGCAACCAATCAGCATTGAAGTAACATTTATAATTTGCATACTATAAAATTATACAGAGCAGCTGATTGTTTGTCATGGGAAACTTCTCCACTGATTCACTTCTCCACTCTTTTTGCTGCTTAGTACATCTTCCTCTAAGAAGAGTGACAGCCGCTGTGCAGTTGTGCATTCAATATAGGGGGGCGGGGGAGGGGGGAGTGGCTTACTTTAAATAGAGGTACGTTATAGAGGCAAGGAGAGAAATATTCCCACACCACCACAAAGTCAGCATTGCATTCAGGGGATGTCGTTATGGTATGGATCCAAACGCCGGTCACCCGAACCTAATCCGCATACAGACATTCATACGTGCCTTTTATGTGGAACTTGCAAATGACAACAGGAAATGGTGACAATGCAGAGAAAAAAAAACAATATTAACGTGACACTACCAAACAGATCAAATCATATTTACAAAAGCTCTGATATTCCTGTGAGACACTGGTGACCATTCCGCAACACCTCTATAGCTGGAGAATTTATATGACAATGCAACATACTGTATGTAGTAAACGATGCATATATGAGAACACATACAGTAAGGGCCCGGGGATCAGTACTAAATGCCGCCAGCCGGAATCCCAGCGGTCGAAATACCGACGCCTGAATCCCGACCACACAATCCCGACAGGGGTGGCGAGCGGAACGCAGCCCCTTGCGGGCTCGCTTCGCTCGCCACGCTCGGCACACTATTATACTCTCCCTCTATGGGTGTCGTGGACACCCACGGAGGAGAATATGTCGGGATTGTGGCGGTCGGGAATCCCGGCGGCATCTTGACCGCATCCCAGGGCCAGATTTATCAAGCCTTGGAGAGTGATACATAGCATGGTGATAAAGTACCAGCCAATCAGCTTATAACTGTCATTTTTCAAACACAGCCTGTGATATAGCAGTTAGTAGCTGATTGGTTGGTACTGTGTATCACCGTGCTATTTATCACTCTCCAAGGCTTGATAAATTGGGCCTTAAGTGAGGTCCTCTGTGAGTTGTGGCAGCATTGTAATGCCATTAGAAGAGATCTGTGAGCAGAAAGGTGCATGGCGCCCCCCCATGGCCCGGCACCCTAGGCTGCAGCCTAATTAGCCAAATGGTTGATAAGGAGACATACAGTATACTGTACTCCTGGTTTATCTATAATTATGTTTTTCTGTGTTGGTTGTTTTTTTTCTTTTGTAATATAGACATAATGTAGCAATAGGTCTTCTCTTGATGAATAAAAATGAACTTCAAAATGCATGAACGACATGAAACGGAGAGCGTGCAGAGGTGCTAGACTATTGTATTATACAGAATCAGAAAACATATATTCCTTATTGAAGGGAGAAAAGTGAATGGCCGGGTATATTCACAGATGTAGAGCTGCACTGAATAATTGCACTTAGAGTTTTCTAAGAGAATAATAAAGCAACAAAAGGTGATTTACAGAGGAAATCTTTTTTTGTTCCATTTATGTGAGATAGTACAGGGGAATAGCTTAGGGGCCGCTTCCTTTTCTACTGCGGATTCAAATATGAGAACAACACGAATAAAAGAGAGCAGAGAAAGTCAATTATTAATGCAAATAGAAAAGGCAGCAAAGCATAATAGGTATCTAATTACTGTATGTGGGAAATCTTTCTGTCCAGTTACAAGATGAGATGCTAGATCTAGTGGTTAGGCAAATTAAGCAGATGGTTATAATACAGAGTATCCCTTATCCAAAATGCTTGGGACCAGAAGTATATTGGATATCGGATTTTTCCGTATTTTGGAATAATTGCATCCCATAATGAGATATCGTAGCGATCGGACCCAAGTCTAAGCACAGAATGCATTTATGTTACATATACACCTTATACACACAACCTGAAGGTAATTTAATACAATATTTTTAATAACTTTGTGCATTAAACAAAGTGTGTGTACAATAACACAATTCATTTATGTTTCATATACACCTTATACACACAGCCTGAAGGTCATTTAATACAATATTTTTAATAACTTTGTTGTGTACTTTGAGCCATCAGAAAACACAGGTTTCACTATCTCAGTCTCATTCAAAAAATTCTGTATTTTGGAATATATGGATATGGGATACTCAACCTGTAATAAGTATTATAAAATAACTATGAATGGAGTACAATTGGGAAAATCTCACAGGAAATGGATTTTGGAATACTATTTCTCTCTGTTTTAGTACTAATGGGGTATTTGTCAAGGCTCAGAGAGAGATACTGTATAATTGTGAGAGATAAAGGGGTCTATTCATAAAGAAACCAAAAAATGAATTATCACTTATCACTATACATCTCATAGGTTTGACGCGATGCATAGCTGGTCAGGATGCTACTCCTATAGGACGCTGCAGTGGCTAGTATATGAAGTGGCTAGTTATTAAGTGGCAGCTAAAATCAATAGCAGTGTTATACCTGTATTAAACTGAAGGAAAACAGAAGGCAAACAAACCAACAAGATAACAGAAGGACTGCATTACAACCACAAAACTCCGGATCTTTATGTGGCCTCTCCTCGCCTCTACCATGAGAACACCAGAATAAGGCTTACCACCTCTCTGGCTGAGAACATCAAGTCTGCCCCTGGGCCTAACCCTCAAGATGAATAGGGAACTGTGGGGGCAGAACACCAGGACCAGGCTCAGCAGGGACATCCCCATTGCTTCTGAGTATGCCCCCCACATTCTCCTACCCACCCGTACTATGATCTTATCAAAATAATGTTATCCCAATTTTACTTGTGCCACTAGTTACCTGCTATTGTTTTTTTTCTTCCTTCCTCTCTTCCACCCCACCATGTTTTTTTCCTGTAATGTTTACCTCCACTGATTGCACACCCTGCCATTGTGCCCTACATAGAGGTTACATCATACTACTACATAAGCATCAGTTTTCACATATATGAACTTGGCCCTTGTATGGTTCACCTCCCACAGGGTAACCTTCATAGTGCGCCGAACATGGCTGCCCCATATGGTACACTTGTGGATGGGATGAAAAATACATAGGCCTGATGGTTTTGATGGAACCCTACTCTGAACTGTAGGACTCTGAAATCACTCCCATTTTGTGTCATCTCTTCTAGGGGTGGACTATTCCACCCTGGGTAATCCTATGCTGAGCGCCCAAGATGGCTGCTGCACTTGGTACCTTGTGAGGGTGGAATACACAACCCTTGGAAGTGATTGCCCAAAATGCCTACACCAATCATGCATTATGCTTTCTGTGTGCTTAAGGATTTCTTTAATGTCTGTGTAGCTAATCTATTGCTGTATTACTCAAATCCTCTGTATCATGTGCATTGTTTTTGATATCTGTAAAGCGCCTTGAGTCCTGTTGGAGAAAGAGCGCTATATAAATAAAATGGTTATTATTATTATAAGTAGCAATTCATGTATACTCACCCATCGGGTGATGCGTTGTGGTATCTGGGGCTCCAGCGGTGCTCCTCTGCGATGTACAGGGTAGTCCAGGGGGTCCCCCTGCGCATACGCCGCCTGTTGACCTCCCGGCATGCCACAGTGGCTGCTGGGAGGTCAGGGGGGCGGAGCCAGTGCCGGATGCGGATAGAGTGCAGGGAAGCATTGAGCTTCCCTGCAGTTACCGCACCACAGTTACGGTTTCGCCATCCTGGGATGGCGAACCTGAACTCAATGGAAAAGTGGGCAGCTGGGCTCTCCGCTCCTTCATGAGTCACACTTACCATACAAAAGTATGGTGATGCGATTCAGGCACGGAGTGGGGATGCTGCTGGAGAAGTCAGGGACTTCTCCACGGTAACCTGCTCTGGGAATAGCATGAAGCAGCTTTATGAATAGACCCCAAAGTACCAGCTAATCAGCTTCTACCTTACATTTTACAGACCGTGTTTGAAAAATGACATTTACAGTAGAAGCTGATTGGTTGGTACTGTGGGGTCTATTTACTAAGCCTTGGACGGAGATAAAGTGGATGGAGATAAAGTACCAGCCAATCAACTCCTGGTTTTTAGATAGACTCTAGTTGTGTCAAAGTTATGTAGTCATCAAAGTTACAGGATAAGTAGTCATCAAATTTTCCTGTGGCCTACTCTGGTAAAATGGATTGCCTAGGATTTCTGTGTCCTGTTAGAGTCAAGTATATGTCTGTAAATGAACGTGTTCAGTCAGTTTCTAGTGAATATGAAAACAAATGGTAATACTGCAACAGATAGAAACATATTTACTTATCAGACTACTTCTTCATATGTGTTACAGTTTTGGGCACCCGTCTTTTAGAGGTTCATAGCAAAACTTCAAAAGAAATCAAAAGTGGATTTGAGTGTGGTTAAGGGGTGTGGTATAGAAGATCTACCTTCAGAAGGTCTACAGTCATAAGGTCAACCCCATGTGGTTGACATGGGCAAAAGGACGACATGGACAAAAGCTCAACATATGAAAGGTTGACACTGGAAAAGGTCAACAGGAACAAAAGGTCAATGGGTCATAAGGTTGACATGACAATGGTCGACAAAAAAATGGTCGACACACTTTTTTTGCATTTTTTGAGTTAGTGTGGATAGTTTTGTCATCAGGGCGACTTCCCATCCATGTTAACTTATACTAAATGTCAACGTTCTGAAGTTTAAATGGTAAATGTCATCAGTCTGAATGTCTCCATTTTTTACCACACCCATTAGAAATCGTATCTACTAAAAATAGCAATTATTCTATGTAAAGTACCTTCTACAAAACAAGTTTGATACATGCAGATATTGCAGATTTTTTTTTTACAGTATATAAGTTTTTACCATTGAATTAATTTATGCTTTCAGTGCATGTCGGTTGTATTATCTTTTATATATTAATAAATGAGGGTGTACATAGTAAATCCCTGTGTGTTTCCATTCAAAGATGCAATAAGATTTTTTTATTTAACTTAATAGGCTTTTGTGTTTTTCAACCACGGTTACCATGAAACAATGGGAAGAAAAAGGGTTATTACAAATCTGTCACCTGATAATTATTTATAATTATTATTTATTACCAGTTATTTATATAGCGCACACATTCCACAGCACTTTACAGAGAATATTTGGCCATTTACATCAGTCCCTGCCCCAGTGGAGCTTACACTCTATGTTGCTTACCACATGTACAGGCACATTAATTCATGCTAGGGTTAAATTTGTTTTTGGAGCCAATTAACCTACCAGTATATTTTGGATTATGGGAGGAATCAACAGTACCCGGAGGATACCCACGCAAGCACGGGGAGAATGTACAAACCCAGGGTTGGGCTGGCCCACCGGGGGAACAGGTGAACCCCCCGGTGGGCCCTCCTCTTCTAGGGATAAGGTTCCAGAGTCTATCCTAGTGCACTTGAATTATGCATTATATATATGTTACATTATACTTCACAATAATTTGATTTATTATATATTTACCAAAGGGCACAAACGTGTACTCTGTAATTGTTAGCCAAACCTCTGTGGTGACTGGCCACGTCCCCACTGAAGCCTGGCCACACCCTTAAGCATGGGCCCTTACAACAGCATCCCCCCCCCCCCCCCCGGTGGGCCATTCATGCCCCAGTCTGACACTGTGCAAACCCCCACACAGTTAGGGCCATGGTGGGAATTGAAACCATGACCTCAGTGCTGTGAGGCAGTAATGCTAACCATTGCACCATCCATGCTTATTTAATGATAAATACAATCTCAGTCTGTCAGTTGATTACAGTGAGTGCAAAAAAATAATGGACATCTCCCAACATGTTTAATCATATTGCTTCTAGATAAATATATATATTTTTTTCCACTTGCTTTTAGTTTGAGCTGTTCGGTAAATATAGAACTGCTCTGTAACATTTACACATTGTATTTCACATGAATAAATTCACAAATATCTGTAAGGCCTATATAAATTGAAAACACTATATCTGCCTGGATTAGAAGTCTGTCTATGAATCTTCCATCGTGGTGTTGTTTGTCTGGTTTATTAAGAAATGATACAAACTGTTACTTGGTGATCAGGAAAGGATACTGTATTTAATTTGGAAATTATTTATTTTGCAGGAATTTGGGACATTTAAAATTTGGTACAATCCATATAAGCCAGTCAGGTCTTTGCTTTTTTTTCTCTAAACAGTACTAGTAAAATATCCGCTTGAATCCAGTTGGTTGCAATTTCTTCTACCACCCTTTCATATGGGGGCAAGGGGGCAATTAACAAAGGAGGAGGCCTGTGTCCGGGCCCCCTCCTCTGTAGCCAACAGTGCAGTAAAGTATGAGCACAAGGGGGCATGGACTCTATTGTGCATTCGTAGATCTCCAGGCAAATGGCGCGGCAGCCATTTTCCCAGTGATTAGTGAAGAGGTTCTGCCACTGACGGGGAATGGTGAGCATTGAAAAAATGGGTGCAGGACTCAGGAGCCCATGTGTACTGCACACTCTGCACCCAATATTGATGTACTGGTCATATACAAAAATTTGTGATCAACTAAATTAGTAACTGGTAAGTACATTTACTGACAGCAAAAAACTAAAAATAAATGTGTTTGTCAGCAAAACATATAAATATCTTTAAAAACATGCCAATCTACACATAGAACTAAGCTATTCATACATAGCACACAGACAGCTGGCACAGTTTATGATTATGAACCGCAATATCCAATAGATTCCCTGTCCTTTAGTTTGTACATAATGTCATTGTGTCTTATATAAACACCAATCCAAAAAATGATCAGGGTTTCGGATGATAGGTTGACAGTCAATACTGTAGGTCGACAGTCAATAGGTGGACCCTATATGATTAACATGCATTAAATTAACAGGTTCAAAAGATCGACAGGAGAATGATCGACACATATATGGTCACTCAAGATTTTTCAATTTTTTTCAACTTTTTTATAGTTTACCATCGACGCGGATTACGACTGGCAATAGTAACCTTCGTCGAGCACGAAGAGTGGCAAGCAAAAAGGTACACTAATTGAGGTCACATGTGGTTTAAAATGGTAAATGGCACTTAAATAACAAAAAAACCTTATGTTGACATTTTCTGTGTTGACCATTTCCATGCTGACCTTTTGACTGTGTTGACCTTTTGTACCTGTCGACCTTTTCAGGTGTCTACCTTTTATATGTTGACCTATTGACCCTGTCAACCTCTTGCATGTTGACCATATGGAGTCAAACTGTTGACTGTCAACCTAATTCTGGTCAACCCAGTGATGCACACCCATTTATAGTAGACTTTAATGGCAGGAAAAAAAGGGACAGTTATATTTTTTGCAAATTCAAGTAAGGTAAGTGGCAAAGTAGAACAGTGAGAACTAAGTGATGCCATCTGCAAACCCAAACCAAACATCCTTACATATGGGCCAACTGCCAGCCCATCACCAACAAGTTAAGGCCTATATAGGAGCCAATTGCCAGCTCATCACCAACAACTCATGGCATAAATGGAGGCCAACCCCATCACCAACTAGTCAAGGCCTAGAAGGGGGGCAAACTGCCAGCCCATCACCAACAACGTGAAGCCTAGAGAGGAGCCAATTGCCAGCCCATCACCAACAACTCAATGCCTAGATGGGGTCAACTGCCAGCCCATCAACAACTCCAAGCCTAGATGGGGGCCAACTGCCAGCCCATCACCAGCAACTCATGGCATAAAAAAGAGGCCAATTGCCAGCACATCACCAACAAGTCAAGGCCTAGAAGGGAGTCAACTGCCAGCCCATCCCCAACAACGTAAAGTCTTGATAGGAGCCAATTGCCAGCCCATCACCAACAACTCAAGGCCTAGATAAGGCCAACTGCCAGCCCATCACCAGCAACTCAAGGCCTAGAAGGGGGGCAACTACCAGCCCATTACCAACAACTCAAGGCATAAATAGAGGCCAACTGCCAGCCTATTACCAACAAACCAATGCCTAGATAGGAGGCAACTTCCAGCCCATCACCAACTCAAGGCCTAGAAGGGGGAAAACTACCAGCCTATCACCAACAACTCAAAGCCTAGATAGGAGCCAGTTGCTATCCCATCACCAACAAATCAAGGCCTAGATGGGAGCCAACTGCCAGTCCATCACCAACAACTCAAGACCCAGATGGGGCCAACTGTCAGCCCATCACCAACAACTCAAGGCCTAGATGGGAGCCAACTGCCAGTCCATCACCAACAACTCAAGACCCAGATGGGGCCAACTGTCAGCCCATCACCAACAACTCAAGGCCTAGATGGGGGCCAATTACCAGCCCATCACCAACAACTCAAGGCCTAGATAGGAGCCAACTGCCAGCCCATCACCAAAAACTAAAGGCCTAGATGAGGACCAACTGCCAGCCTTTCACCAACAACTCAAGGCCTAGATGAGGACCAACTGCCAGCCTTTCACCAACAACTCAAGATATCCAAACTCCCCTCCCAATGAAACAAAAGACCCACAAGTACCAGTGGTGCTTTTGATCCCATGTTAAAGCCATGTAATGATGGTGAGAGTGCATAGAGAACTACCCCTATGTGGCCACTACTACCATTCTTTTCTGCTCCTACAACAAAAATGTACAAATAAAACAGAGTAGGGAGGGAGTTTACAAAAGAAAAAGAGATAGAAACCTTTTCACAGCAAATAGATAAATAAAAATCCCCACGTATAACCCCACCTCCAACTAACACCCACTAAGAAATCTGCCCAGCAACCTAGAAACACCCTTTAACTGGCAACTGCTGTAAAGTGCATCCAAACTCAGCCTTGGGGTTTAAACTACCCCATGCATATGAAATGCCTTATATAATTATTTTCTTAGTAGAACATGTACATGCATTGGTGGCATCAGTAACTTAAAAAAAATTTAATTGTAAAAATGGTATTGTATAAAAGTAACAGTTTATTGTGGTGTTAATTAAACTACGCCCATATTTAACTTCTTAGGTAAAAGGAAAAGGAGTGAGGGAAAAGATGTAGCATTTATAGAATAGGGAGTACAAACAAATATAATGCTTTCTCTTCTTTTATGGAATGTTTCCTCCATCTTGTCAGGTCCACTTTAGATATGTTCAAATTATACTATTAATATAATGAACACTTTAGAGAAACACTAGACTCATAAAATGGGCTTAATTACATTTACAACATGTGTGCTGGGTCCTGTCATCGTTCTTTGTGATGTGAATTTTCAATCTTCTGGCATCTATTAGTGAAATCACCAAAATGAGACTGCATTCTGATTTATTACAAAGCTTAGTTTGAGTGGGCTGTTAATTGTAAAGTGATGAAACAAAACTGAAATTAGTTAAAATGAATAATCACTATAATAATACTTGCACACTGTTATATAAACGGTGAAAACAACTACACTCACAAACATTTTACAAGTGTAGTGGTTTGTAATGTTACTTCCAATCAAGTGGACATTTATGGTGCTATGGAAGAGGCAGTTTTACCCATAGCAAAAAATTTGTACAGTGTGTGTGTGTGTATGTGGGGGGGGGGGGGGTATGAGTACTGTACAAAAGACAAGGGAGTGGACCTTTGTATTTAGTATTACTCCTCTTTGTATGTTATATTTGGTATGTTTCTTAATTGTCCTGGACTGTCCTATTTTGAGGACCCAGTAAAGGAAGAGTTTACGGGGATAGCACACTTCCCAACTTTTTGTTCGTCGAATTCGGGAACCTGCCTTGCACCTTAGCCTCATTTCAGGGGCACGGTTTTATGGGAAATGCTGTGACAGCAAGCCATGCCCCTTTTTGGTCACTGTGGGGGCAAGCGCAATGTTGGCACGTGTCTAGAGGAGACATTTGTTGGGGACCGCAAAGCAAACTGTACCCTTGGAATTCCCTGCCTGAGACAGTAGTAATTACTTTTAAGAATGGGCTAAATAAATTCCTAATGGATAAGGATCAGGGCCGGCTCCAGGCATGTTCGACTAGAGCGGCCGCGCGGGGCGCCACTCTTACAGGGCGCCGCACGCTGCGGCCGCCATTTTCCTGCCTGGAGCCAGCCTCTGTGTGTCCGACTCCGACTCCCGGCCGCTTGTGTGCGCGCTATGCAGCGCGCTGTGCGGCGCCGGCGTCTGACGTTGGACGCCGGCGCCGCGCAGCGTGCATAGCGCGCACACAGTTTTGTTCCTCCGTCCGCGGCCCGCCCACAGCAGTATTCCCGGCTCTCAGCAGCACCGCAGTGTCAGTGACAGACAGGTAAGTTAAAATCTGTCTGGCACTGTGTGGGGCCGTTTATTTTTCTGGCACTGTGGGGGCATTATTTTTCTGGCACTGTGGGGGCATATCTGCACTGTGGGGGCATTATTTTTCTGGCACTGTGGGGGCATTATTTTTCTGGCACTGTGGGGGCATATCTGCACTGTGGGGGCATTGTTTTTCTGGCACTGTGGGGGCATATCTGCACTGTGGGGGCATTATTTTTCTGGCACTGTGGGGGCATATCTGCACTGTGGGGGCATTATTTTTCTGGCACTGTGGGGGCATATCTGCACTGTGGGGGCATTATGTTTCTGGCACTGTGGGGGCATTATTTTTCTGGCACTGTGGGGGCATATCTGCACTGTGGGGGCATTATTTTTCTGGCACTGTGGGGGCATTATTTTTCTGGCACTGTGGGGGCATATCTGCACTGTGGGCATTATTTTTCTGGCACTGTGGGGGCATATCTGCACTGTGGGGGCATTATTTTTCTGGCACTGTGGGGGCATATCTGCACTGTGGGGGCATTATTTTTCTGGCACTGTGGGGGCATATCTGCACTGTGGGGGCATTATTTTTCTGGCACGGTGGGGGCATATCTGCACTGTGGGGGCATTATTTTTCTGGCACTGTGGGGGCATATCTGCACTGTGGGGGCATTTATGTTTCTGGCACTGGGGGCATTTATGTATCTGGCACTGTGGGGGCATATCTGCACTGTGGGGGCTTTTATGTTTTGTGGCACGGCGGGCATTTATTTATCTGGCACTGTGGGGGCATTTATGTTTTGTGGCACTGGGGGCATTTATGTATCTGGCACTTATGTATCTGGCACTGTGGGGTCATTGATGCATCTGGCACTGTGGGGGCACTTATGTATCTGGCATTGTGTGGTCATTTATGTATCTGGCATTGTGGGGGCATTTATGTATCTGGCACTGGGGGCATATCTGCACTGTGTGGCCATTTATGTATCTGGCACTGCTGGGGGGCATGTCACGTGTAGCTGGCACTGCTGGGGGGTATGTCACGTGTAGCTGGCATTGCTGGGGGGCATGTCACGTGTAGCTGGCACTGCTGGGGGGCATATCATGTAGTGTATCTACTAGGCGTCTGTGGCTAGGCAATGTGTCTATCGTGCGCTGCCTGGCGCAAAGTGTCTATCGTGCGCTGCCTGGCGCAAAGTGTCTATCGTGCTCTGCCTGGCGCAAAGTGTCTATCGTGCTCTGCCTGGCGCAAAGTGTCTAACGTGCTCTGCCTGGCGCAAAGTGTATAGGAGGTTCTACCTGGTGCAATGTGTATTAGCTGCACTACTATGTGGTGTAATGCGAATTGCCACTACTCTGTGGTCATGCACCTTCCCCACGAAGCAACGGCCCTAAATTTTTGCTGCGCGCCTTCGGCGCGCACTGTCCCTGCTTCAGCATGTGGGTGGAGGAGCACCAAGCATTACAGTATGTACATCATTTTGCCCTCCTTACTTAAAAATGTGCCCTCCTTGTGATCAGCACCCTGCCCTAAAACGTGAACACTATCATGTGTAGCTGGCACTGCTGGGGGTCTATTGTGTGTAGCTGGCACTGTTGAGGGGCATGTCATGTGTAGCTGGCACTGCTGCGGGGCATGTCATGTGTAGCTGGCACTGCTGCGGGGCATGTCATGTGTAGCTGGCACTGCTGCGGGGCATGTCATGTGTTGCTGGCACTGCTGCGGGGCATGTCATGTGTAGCTGGCACTACACTGGAGACATTGTGTGTAAGGAACACTACTGTGGCTGTTCTGCATAAGGCTGCTAATTGTGTGCATAGAGGGGGTGTGAAAAAATATATTTATTTATAGTTTAATAATATGAAGTTACGAGGCCACACCCACTTTCCCAGGAGGCCACGCCCACTTTCCCCGAAGCGCGCGCGCCTTCGGCGCGCGCATAGGGGTTGGGGGGCGCTTTTACATTTTCTCGCACAGGGTGCTAGTAGGCCTGGAGCCGGCCCTGATAAGGATATATAGGGTTATGATGGGTAAATCATGGACTACACTAATAAAATAAAATAAAATAATAATAAAAATAGGATTTTAATTACCTACCGGTAAATCCTTTTCTAGTAGTCCGTAGAGGATGCTGGGGTCCATTTTAGTACCATGGGGTATAGACGGTTCCGCAGGAGCCTTCGGCACTTTAAGACTTTTCAACAGTGTGAACTGGCTCCTCCCTCTATGCTCCTCCCCCAGACCTCAGTATAGGAACTGTGCCCGAGGAGATGGACAACTTCGAGAGAAGAATTTACATTAAACTAGTGGCGAGATTCACACCAGCTCACACCATAACAAAAACATGTTGCCTAACATGGCCTTTAACATAACCCATGCTAACGTGCATGCATAACGTAACAGCAACTGCTGTAAAACATCTTAACACACGAGAACCTGTGTAAAAAGACAAAACGTAATTTGCAGGAAAAATGAGCACTGGGCGGGCGCCCAGCATCCTCTACGGACTACGAGAAAAGGATTTACTGGTACGTAATTAAAATCCTATTTTCTCTTACGTCCTAGAGGATGCTGGGGTCCATTTTAGTACCATGGGGATGTACCAAAGCTCCCAGTACGGGCGGGAAAGTGCTAATGTTCCTGCAGAACTGACTGACTAAACTGAAGATCGTCAGCAGCCAATCTGTCAAACCTGTAAAACTTAGCAAACGTGTTTGCCCCTGACCAAGTAGCTGCTTGGCAAATTTGCAACGCCGAGACACCCGGGCAGCTGCCCAGGAAGAACCTACTTTCCTTGTAGAGTGGGCCTTTACCGAACTCGGTAACGGCAATTCTGCCGTGGAATAAGCGTGCTGAATGGTACCTCTGATCTAGTCTGCTTAGAAGCAGGACCCCCAAACTTGTTGGGGTCATAGAGGACAAACAAAGATTCTGTTTTCCTTATCCGAGCCGTTCTTGCAACATAAGTCCTCAATGCTCTGACGACATTCAAGGACTTTGAAACGCCTGAGGTGTCAGAAGCCACTGGCACCACCACAGGTTGGTTGATATGGAAATAAGACACAACCTTTGGAAGAAAATGCTGACACGTCCGCAGTTCAGCTCTATCTTCATGAAAAATCAAATAAGGACTCTTGTGTGACAGAGCCCCTAATTCAGACACTCGTCTGCCTGAGGCCAAGGCCAACAGTATGACCACTTTCCAAGTGAGAAACTTCAACTCTACCTCTAGTAGAGGCTCAAACCAGTCCGATTTAAGGAACTGCAACACCACATTAAGATCCCATGGCGCCGCAGGAGGCACAAAGGGAGGTTGGATGCGCAGAACCCCCTTCACGAACGTCTGGACCTCATGAAGGGAAGCAAACTGTTTCTGAAAGAAAATGGACAAGGCCGAACTTTGGACCTTGATAGACCCTAATCTCAAGCCAGCATCCACACCCGAGTGTAGTAATAGGAGAAGACTTCCTAATTTAAACTCCACCGCAGGAGACTTCTTGGATTCACGCCACGAAACATATTTTATGTTGCTGCACAGCAAGCTGGTAGTGGATCCGGGACTGGTTCAGACACACACTGGTGATTGCTAAAACACACCACTTCAGTTTTGCAGCAACAAGAGGACATTTCCAGCACTCACCAATACAAATGAGGACATTCCTAATCTAACAAGGACTCTCATGTATGGAAGCCTTTCCACCTCTAAAGCGGTGACCGGTAAATACTCAAACAACCGAACTGTGCTATTCTAACCAAACCTCTATGGAATTAGTGGACTTATCTGGGCATACTATACAGGAACAGACACCAAGTGATCCCATTATATATAGAAATATTAACTGAATGTGGTTATGTATTTAATTTATTCTTTTCAATTGTGAGGAGAGCAATTGCTGATTTTAGTAGTTTTATTGTTTTTATTATAATAAATTGTTATATTACTCAATATTGTTCTATTCCAATCACTTCATCAGTAGCGCTGCATATACATTTTCTGTTTTCTCAATTCCAGAATGTTTATGTGAAGGAGTACTTCTTGACTTGACCATTGTCCTTGGAAGCTTTCCCCTTGCGTGACTGCTCTCCAACCTCGGAGGCTTGCATCTGTGGTCACCAGGATCCAAGTCTGAATCCCGAACCTGCGTCCCCCCAGGAGGGCAGAACTTTGAAGCCACCACAAGAGTGAAATACTGGCTTTTGTTGACAGGATTATCCTCCGGTGCATGTGCAGGTACGATCCAGACCACTTGTCCAGTAGGTCCCATTGGAACACCCTGGCGTGGAATCGGCCAAATTGTAGAGCCTCGTAGGCCGCTACCATCTTCCCCAGCAGGCGGATGCACTGATGAATCGATACGTGTGCTGGTTTTAAAACTTGTTTGACTATCCTCTGGATCTCCAGGGCCTTTTCCACTGGTAGGAATACTTTCTGTGCTTCTGTGTCCAATATCATTCCCAGAAATGATAACCTCATTGTGGGTTCCAATTGTGATTTTGGAAGGTTTATGATCCAACCGTGCTGTTGAAGCACCGTCAGGGAAAGTGCAATGTTCTGCACTAGTTTCTCCCTGGATCTCGCTTTTATGAGATCGTCCAAGTATGGGATGACTTTGATTCCTTTCTTGCAAAGAAGAACCATCATCTCCGCCATCACCTTAGTGAATATTCTCGGAGCCGTGGAGAGCCCGAAAGGCAATGTTTGGAACTGGTAGTGGCAGTCCTGCACCACAAACCTCAGGTATGCTTGATGCGGCACAGGTAGATGGGAACATGTAAATAAGCATCTTTGATGTCCATCGATACCAGAAATTCCTTTTCCTCCAAGCTGGAGATCACCGCTCTCAGGGATTCCATCTTGAATTTGAACCTTTTCAAATAAAGGTTCAGAGTCTTTAGGTTTAAAATCGGTCTGACCGAGCCATCCGGTTTTGCCACTACAAAGCAAACAGGCTTGCATAAAACCCTTTTTCCTGTTGTGACACGTAAGAGAAATAAATAAATAAGAGGTATTGACATGATGGTTAAACATTCACCAAAGTTAAAATGAGTGATCTCCTACTGTAATATTTTTAAGATTAACAGGTTGAACTCGATGGACAATTTGTCTTTTTTCAACCTCAAAAACTTTGTTACTATGTTACCCCCTTCCCCTGCACCCCGCTGCCTGCTGCATCTAAGAAACTGGCCCTTTTTTTACCCGGAGAGTAAAGGGAGGGGAGGGGCGGAGCTACACAGGGTCGATCAGGGCTGCTGTCAGAGAGAGAGGTGGAGCTGCTGCAGATCCCTGGCCAGCCAGAGATGGACATAACTACTCTGCTGCTTGCGAGATAAGCGTGAGTGTGTGTATCTGTGTTTGTGCAGTGTGAGCAGTAGGGGGGCAGTGTGTGTGTGTGTGTGGGGGGGAGTGAAGTGTGATGGGAGTAATGTGAGCAGTAGGGGGGCAGTGAGGGATGGGGGAGCAGTGAAGTGTAATGTGGGCAGTGAGGTGTGATGGGGTGGAAAGCTGGGGGAATCATTAAGGTGTGTGGGGAGGACTGTGAGCTCTGGGGGGGGGGGCGGCAGTGGGGTATGAGGAGAGCAGTGTGAGCTGTGGAAGAGGGGAGGGTAGTGAGATATAGAGGAAAGTGGCAAGGAGTGACCTATTAAAGGGTTAATGAGAAGGGTGTGTAGGGGCAGTCAGGTAGGTATGGAGGAAAGTAACAGTAAGAGACATCTAATTTTTTTGGGAGGGTGAGCAGCCAATCCATCTCTGGTTGCTAGTGATCCCGACTGACGGGTGACTGACATGTGTGCACATATCTAGCCTATTGAAATGCAATGTCATGCAATAGGACACAAGAGTAGCTTCTGCTGACTAAAAGGGTTGGGATTGGAATGCCGGTGGTCGGGATCCCGGAGGACAGAATACAGACCCTGGGATACCCGTCGTCAGAATGCTGGCAGTGGGGCGAGCGCTCGAAAGCTCCTTGCTGGCTCGGTGGCTTGCTGCGCTCACCACGGGTTCTATTCCTGCTCTGTAGGTGCCGTGGACACCTATGAGTGGGAATAGCCTTGGCGCAGCTGTCGGGATCCCGGCATCAGTATTTTGACCGCCTGGATCCCGACCGCCAGGATAGTATCTACATCCCGATTAAAATGACATGCAGCATGCCTATATTCTTTGTGTAATTTGGCTGAAATTACTGAAGCATAGCATTTTGTATACAGATACAGCCGCAGTCACACACAGAATATAGGCATGCTGCATATAATTTTTTATCAGCAGAAGCTGCTATTGCATTACATTTCATCTTAGATGCAATGTAATATGGGGGCCTTAAGATGTAAATACCTGTTTGGACTAGCCATATACCTAAAGATTTATTGTCCAATCTGTCTGGTTGGAACAAAAATCTGGTAATATATGGGAACAAATGACAATTGTCCATTTGTTCCAAAATGCAAGACATCAGACTAAAACAGTACTGTTGTTCAGACAAATTAGTTAAAACAAATGGATTTAACCAATTTGTCTGATTGATAATTTTTGTCAGTATTCTGCATTGCGGAGTAAATGGTCAATGGTCAATTGTCATTTGTTCCCATACATTACAAGATTTTTGTTCCAGCCAGCCAGATTGGACAATAAATCTTTAGGTGTATGGCCAGCTTTAGATGAGTTAAGGCCTCCATACATCAGCAATCGATTGGGGAAATTTTGCAATTCGCAGACAATTTTGAAAATAAATCTGAAATGACAGATCACAGATTCAGGACCAAAAATCTATTGCGATTGTTAAATCAGGTTGTCCAGCATGTTGGATTTCACATATCAACTGGGGCTGTAGATTGCTAGTGTATGGTAACAATCAGCAGATCTGCAGACCGTTTCTAATAAACTAATGAGCCTTTCAAGATTGGCAGATTGGTATTTGCTAAAAATTATCTGCAAACCACTGTAAAATATCTGTAATGTATGGGCGCAGATTGGTGGAATGGGGAATCTTTACATCTGGTCAAAAATCTCAGAATCTGCAGATTTTTTTGTGTGTGATTATTATTATTATTATTATTATTATTATTATTATTATTATCCTTTATTTATATGGAGCTACAAGGGATCCGCAGCGCCCATTACAAAGTACATAATCAAATGAGCAAACAAGAAAACAGCACTTACAGTTCAAGGCAATATAGGACAGGTATGAAAAACCAGGGGTTAGGTGCCATCAAAGGTAGAGATGAGCGCCTGAAATTTTTCGGGTTTTGTGTTTTGGTTTTGGGTTCGGTTCCGCGGCCGTGTTTTGGGTTCGAACGCGTTTTGGCAAAACCTCACCGTATTTTTTTTGTCGGATTCGGGTGTGTTTTGGATTCGGGTGTTTTTTTCAAAAAACACTAAAAAACAGCTTAAATCATAGAATTTGGGGGTCATTTTGATCCCAAAGTATTATTAACCTCAAAAACCATAATTTACACTCATTTTCAGTCTATTCTGAATACCTCACACCTCACAATATTATTTTTAGTCCTAAAATTTGCACCGAGGTCGCTGTGTGAGTAAGATAAGCGACCCTAGTGGCCGACACAAACACCGGGCCCATCTAGGAGTGGCACTGCAGTGTCACGCAGGATGTCCCTTCCAAAAAACCCTCCCCAAACAGCACATGACGCAAAGAAAAAAAGAGGCGCAATGAGGTAGCTGTGTGAGTAAGATTAGCGACCCTAGTGGCCGACACAAACACCGGGCCCATCTAGGAGTGGCACTGCAGTGTCACGCAGGATGTCCCTTCCAAAAAACCCTCCCCAAACAGCACATGACGCAAAGAAAAAAAGAGGCGCAATGAGGTAGCTGTGTGAGTAAGATTAGCGACCCTAGTGGCCGACACAAACACCGGGCCCATCTAGGAGTGGCACTGCAGTGTCACGCAGGATGTCCCTTCCAAAAAACCCTCCCCAAACAGCACATGACGCAAAGAAAAAAAGAGGCGCAATGAGGTAGCTGTGTGAGTAAGATTAGCGACCCTAGTGGCCGACACAAACACCGGGCCCATCTAGGAGTGGCACTGCAGTGTCACGCAGGATGGCCCTTCCAAAAAACCCTCCCCAAACAGCACATGACGCAAAGAAAAAAAGAGGCGCAATGAGGTAGCTGTGTGAGTAAGATTAGCGACCCTAGTGGCCGACACAAACACCGGGCCCATCTAGGAGTGGCACTGCAGTGTCACGCAGGATGTCCCTTCCAAAAAACCCTCCCCAAACAGCACATGACGCAAAGAAAAAAAGAGGCGCAATGAGGTAGCTGTGTGAGTAAGATTAGCGACCCTAGTGGCCGACACAAACACCGGGCCCATCTAGGAGTGGCACTGCAGTGTCACGCAGGATGTCCCTTCCAAAAAACCCTCCCCAAACAGCACATGACGCAAAGAAAAAAAGAGGCGCAATGAGGTAGCTGACTGTGTGAGTAAGATTAGCGACCCTAGTGGCCGACACAAACACCGGGCCCATCTAGGAGTGGCACTGCAGTGTCACGCAGGATGTCCCTTCCAAAAAACCCTCCCCAATCAGCACATGATGCAAAGAAAAAGAAAAGAAAAAAGAGGTGCAAGATGGAATTGTCCTTGGGCCCTCCCACCCACCCTTATGTTGTATAAACAAAACAGGACATGCACACTTTAACCAACCCATCATTTCAGTGACAGGGTCTGCCACACGACTGTGACTGATATGACGGGTTGGTTTGGACCCCCCCCAAAAAAGAAGCAATTAATCTCTCCTTGCACAAACTGGCTCTACAGAGGCAAGATGTCCACCTCATCTTCACCCTCCGATATATCACCGTGTACATCCCCCTCCTCACAGATTATCAATTCGTCCCCACTGGAATCCACCATCTCAGCTCCCTGTGTACTTTGTGGAGGCAATTGCTGCTGGTCAATGTCTCCGCGGAGGAATTGATTATAATTCATTTTAATGAACATCATCTTCTCCACATTTTCTGGATGTAACCTCGTACGCCGATTGCTGACAAGGTGAGCGGCGGCACTAAACACTCTTTCGGAGTACACACTTGTGGGAGGGCAACTTAGGTAGAATAAAGCCAGTTTGTGCAAGGGCCTCCAAATTGCCTCTTTTTCCTGCCAGTATAAGTACGGACTGTGTGACGTGCCTACTTGGATGCGGTCACTCATATAATCCTCCACCATTCTATCACTGTTGAGAGAATCATATGCAGTGACAGTAGACGACATGTCCGTAATCGTTGTCAGGTCCTTCAGTCCGGACCAGATGTCAGCATCAGCAGTCGCTCCAGACTGCCCTGCATCACCGCCAGCGGGTGGGCTCGGAATTCTGAGCCTTTTCCTCGCACCCCCAGTTGCGGGAGAATGTGAAGGAGGAGATGTTGACAGGTCGCGTTCCGCTTGACTTGACAATTTTGTCACCAGCAGGTCTTTCAACCCCAGCAGACCTGTGTCTGCCGGAAAGAGAGATCCAAGGTAGGCTTTAAATCTAGGATCGAGCACGGTGGCCAAAATGTAGTGCTCTGATTTCAACAGATTGACCACCCGTGAATCCTTGTTAAGCGAATTAAGGGCTGCATCCACAAGTCCCACATGCCTAGCGGAATCGCTCCCTTTTAGCTCCTTCTTCAATGCCTCCAGCTTCTTCTGCAAAAGCCTGATGAGGGGAATGACCTGACTCAGGCTGGCAGTGTCTGAACTGACTTCACGTGTGGCAAGTTCAAAGGGCATCAGAACCTTGCACAACGTTGAAATCATTCTCCACTGCACTTGAGACAGGTGCATTCCACCTACTATATCGTGCTCAATTGTATAGGCTTGAATGGCCTTTTGCTGCTCCTCCAACCTCTGAAGCATATAGAGGGTTGAATTCCACCTCGTTACCACTTCTTGCTTCAGATGATGGCAGGGCAGGTTCAGTAGTTTTTGGTGGTGCTCCAGTCTTCTGTACGTGGTGCCTGTACGCCGAAAGTGTCCCGCAATTTTTCTGGCCACCGACAGCATCTCTTGCACGCCCCTGTCGTTTTTTAAAAAATTCTGCACCACCAAATTCAAGGTATGTGCAAAACATGGGACGTGCTGGAATTTGCCCATATTTAATGCACACACAATATTGCTGGCGTTGTCCGATGCCACAAATCCACAGGAGAGTCCAATTGGGGTAAGCCATTCCGCGATGATCTTCCTCAGTTGCCGTAAGAGGTTTTCAGCTGTGTGCGTATTCTGGAAAGCGGTGATACAAAGCGTAGCCTGCCTAGGAAAGAGTTGGCGTTTGCGAGATGCTGCTACTGGTGCCGCCACTGCTGTTCTTGCGGCGGGAGTCCATACATCTACCCAGTGGGCTGTCACAGTCATATAGTCCTGACCCTGCCCTGCTCCACTTGTCCACATGTCCGTGGTTAAGTGGACATTGGGTACAACTGCATTTTTTAGGACACTGGTGAGTCTTTTTCTGACGTCCGTGTACATTCTCGGTATCGCCTGCCTAGAGAAGTGGAACCTAGATGGTATTTGGTAACGGGGGCACACTGCCTCAATAAATTGTCTAGTTCCCTGTGAACTAACGGCGGATACCGGACGCACGTCTAACACCAACATAGTTGTCAAGGACTCAGTTATCCGCTTTGCAGTAGGATGACTGCTGTGATATTTCATCTTCCTCGCAAAGGACTGTTGAACAGTCAATTGCTTACTGGAAGTAGTACAAGTGGGCTTACGACTTCCCCTCTGGGATGACCATCGACTCCCAGCGGCAACAACAGCAGCGCCAGCAGCAGTAGGCGTTACACGCAAGGATGCATCGGAGGAATCCCAGGCAGGAGAGGACTCGTCAGACTTGCCAGTGACATGGCCTGCAGGACTATTGGCATTCCTGGGGAAGGAGGAAATTGACACTGAGGGAGTTGGTGGGGTGGTTTGCGTGAGCTTGGTTACAAGAGGAAGGGATTTACTGGTCAGTGGACTGCTTCCGCTGTCACCCAAAGTTTTTGAACTTGTCACTGACTTATTATGAATGCGCTGCAGGTGACGTATAAGGGAGGATGTTCCGAGGTGGTTAACGTCCTTACCCCTACTTATTACAGCTTGACAAAGGGAACACACGGCTTGACACCTGTTGTCCGCATTTCTGGTGAAATACCTCCACACCGAAGAGCTGATTTTTTTGGTATTTTCACCTGGCATGTCAACGGCCATATTCCTCCCACGG
Organism: Pseudophryne corroboree; assembly: GCF_028390025.1. Classification (NCBI taxonomy): domain Eukaryota; kingdom Metazoa; phylum Chordata; class Amphibia; order Anura; family Myobatrachidae; genus Pseudophryne; species Pseudophryne corroboree. The sequence continues at coordinate 757,981,080 of NC_086449.1, forward strand.
ACAACAGGTGTCTCCCCGGGTGCCTGACTTAAACAAACCACCTCACCATCAGAATCCTCCTGGTCAATTTCCTCCCCAGCGCCAGCAACACCCATATCCTCCTCATCCTGGTGTACTTCAACACTGACATCTTCAATCTGACTATCAGGAACTGGACTGCGGGTGCTCCTTCCAGCACTTGCAGGGGGCGTGCAAATGGTGGAAGGCGCATGCTCTTCACGTCCAGTGTTGGGAAGGTCAGGCATCGCAACCGACACAATTGGACTCTCCTTGTGGATTTGGGATTTCAAAGAACGCACAGTTCTTTGCGGTGCTTTTGCCAGCTTGAGTCTTTTCAGTTTTCTAGCGAGAGGCTGAGTGCTTCCATCCTCATGTGAAGCTGAACCACTAGCCATGAACATAGGCCAGGGCCTCAGCCGTTCCTTGCCACTCCGTGTGGTAAATGGCATATTGGCAAGTTTACGCTTCTCCTCCGACAATTTTATTTTAGGTTTTGGAGTCCTTTTTTTACTGATATTTGGTGTTTTGGTTTTGACATGCTCTGTACTATGCCATTGGGCATCGGCCTTGGCAGACGACGTTGCTGGCATTTCATCGTCTCGGCCATGACTAGTGGCAGCAGCTTCAGCACGAGGTGGAAGTGGATCTTGATCTTTCCCTAATTTTGGAACCTCAACATTTTTGTTCTCCATATTTTAATAGGCACAACTAAAAGGCACCTCAGGTAAACAATGGAGATGGATGGATTGGATACTAGTATACAATTATGGACGGGCTGCCGAGTGCCGACACAGAGGTAGCCACAGCCGTGAACTACCGCACTGTACTGTGTCTGCTGCTAATATATAGACTGGTTGATAAAGAGATAGTATACTCGTAACTAGTATGTATGTATAAAGAAAGAAAAAAAAACCACGGTTAGGTGGTATATACAATTATGGACGGGCTGCCGAGTGCCGACACAGAGGTAGCCACAGCCGTGAACTACCGCACTGTACTGTGTCTGCTGCTAATATATAGACTGGTTGATAAAGAGATAGTATACTCGTAACTAGTATGTATGTATAAAGAAAGAAAAAAAAACCACGGTTAGGTGGTATATACAATTATGGACGGGCTGCCGAGTGCCGACACAGAGGTAGCCACAGCCGTGAACTACCGCACTGTACTGTGTCTGCTGCTAATATATAGACTGGTTGATAAAGAGATAGTATACTCGTAACTAGAGATGAGCGGGTTCGGTTTCTTTGAATCCGAACCCGCACGAACTTCACTTTTTTTTTCACGGGTCCGAGCGACTCGGATCTTCCCGCCTTGCTCGGTTAACCCGAGCGCGCCCGAACGTCATCATGACGCTGTCGGATTCTCGCGAGACTCGGATTCTATATAAGGAGCCGCGCGTCGCCGCCATTTTCACACGTGCATTGAGATTGATAGGGAGAGGACGTGGCTGGCGTCCTCTCCATTTAGATTAGATTTAGAAGAGAGAGAGAGAGAGAGATTGCTGTGATACTGTAGATTAGAAGAGAGTGCAGAGTGCAGACAGAGTTTAGTGACTGACGACCACAGTGACCAGTGACCACCAGAGACAGTGCAGTTGTTTGTTTTATTTAATATATCCGTTCTCTGCCTGAAAAATACGATACACAGTCACACAGTGACTCAGTCTGTGTGCACTGCTCAGCCCAGTGTGCTGCACATCAATGTATTGTATATAAAGCTTATAATTGTGGGGGAGACTGGGGAGCACTGCAGGTTGTTATAGCAGGAGCCAGGAGTACATGATAAATAATATTATATTAAAATTAAACAGTGCACACTTTTGCTGCAGGAGTGCCACTGCCAGTGTGACTAGTGGTGACCAGTGCCTGACCACCAGTATATTAGTAGTATTGTATACTATCTCTTTATCAACCAGTCTATATTAGCAGCAGACACAGTACAGTGCGGTAGTTCACGGCTGTGGCTACCTCTGTGTCGGCACTCGGCAGGCAGTCCGTCCATCCATAATTGTATTATATACCACCTAACCGTGGTTTTTTTTTTCTTTCTTTATACCGTCGTCATAGTCATACTAGTTGTTACGAGTATACTACTATCTCTTTATCAACCAGTGTACAGTGCGGTAGTTCACGGCTGTGGCTACCTCTGTGTCGGAACTCGGCAGGCAGTCCGTCCATCCATAATTGTATTATAATATATACCACCTAACCGTGGTTTTTTTTTCGTTCTTTATACCGTCGTCATACTAGTTGTTACGAGTATACTACTATCTCTTTATCAACCAGTGTACAGTGCGGTAGTTCACGGCTGTGGCTACCTCTGTGTCGGAACTCGGCAGGCAGTCCGTCCATCCATAATTGTATTATAATATATACCACCTAACCGTGGTTTTTTTTTCGTTCTTTATACCGTCGTCATACTAGTTGTTAAGAGTATACTACTATCTCTTTATCAACCAGTGTACAGTGCGGTAGTTCACGGCTGTGGCTACCTCTGTGTCGGAACTCGGCAGGCAGTCCGTCCAACCATAATTGTATTATATACCACCTAACCGTGGTTTTTTTTTCATTCTTTATACCGTCGTCATACTAGTTGTTACGAGTATACTACTATCTCTTTATCAACCAGTGTACAGTGCGGTAGTTCACGGCTGTGGCTACCTCTGTGTCGGCACTCGGCAGGCAGTCCGTCCAACCATAATTGTATTATATACCACCTAACCGTGTTTTTTTTTTCATTCTTTATACCGTCGTCATACTAGTTGTTACGAGTATACTACTATCTCTTTATCAACCAGTGTACAGTGCGGTAGTTCACGGCTGTGGCTACCTCTGTGTCGGCACTCGGCAGCCCGTCCATAATTGTATATACCAGTGACCTAACCGTGGTTTTTTTTTCTTTCTTTATACATACATACTAGTTACGAGTATACTATCTCTTTATCAACCAGTCTATATATTAGCAGCAGACACAGTACAGTGCGGTAGTTCACGGCTGTGGCTACCTCTGTGTCGGCACTCGGCAGCCCGTCCATAATTGTATATACCACCTAACCGTGGTTTTTTTTTCTTTCTTTATACATACATACTAGTTACGAGTATACTATCTCTGTATCAACCAGTCTATATATTAGCAGCAGACACAGTACAGTGCGGTAGTTCACGGCTGTGGCTACCTCTGTGTCGGCACTCCGCAGCCCGTCCATAATTGTATATACCAGTGACCTAACCGTGGTTTTTTTTTCTTTCTTTATACATACATACTAGTTACGAGTATACTATCTCTTTATCAACCAGTCTATATATTAGCAGCAGACACAGTACAGTGCGGTAGTTCACGGCTGTGGCTACCTCTGTGTCGGCACTCGGCAGCCCGTCCATAATTGTATATACCTGTGACCTAACCGTGGTTTTTTTTTCTTTCTTTATACATACATACTAGTTACGAGTATACTATCTCTTTATCAACCAGTCTATATATTAGCAGCAGACACAGTACAGTGCGGTAGTTCACGGCTGTGGCTACCTCTGTGTCGTTACTCGGCAGCCCGTCCATAATTGTATACTAGTATCCAATCCATCCATCTGCATTGTTTACCTGAGGTGCCTTTTAGTTGTGCCTATTAAAATATGGAGAACAAAAATGTTGAGGTTCCAAAATTAGGGAAAGATCAAGATCCACTTCCACCTCGTGCTGAAGCTGCTGCCACTAGTCATGGCCGAGACGATGAAATGCCAGCAACGTCGTCTGCCAAGGCCGATGCCCAATGGCATAGTACAGAGCATGTCAAAACCAAAACACCAAATATCAGTAAAAAAAGGACTCCAAAACCTAAAATAAAATTGTCGGAGGAGAAGCGTAAACTTGCCAATATGCCATTTACCACACGGAGTGGCAAGGAACGGCTGAGGCCCTGGCCTATGTTCATGGCTAGTGGTTCAGCTTCACATGAGGATGGAAGCACTCAGCCTCTCGCTAGAAAACTGAAAAGACTCAAGCTGGCAAAAGCACCGCAAAGAACTGTGCGTTCTTTGAAATCCCAAATCCACAAGGAGAGTCCAATTGTGTCGGTTGCGATGCCTGACCTTCCCAACACTGGACGTGAAGAGCATGCGCCTTCCACCATTTGCACGCCCCCTGCAAGTGCTGGAAGGAGCACCCGCAGTCCAGTTCCTGATAGTCAGATTGAAGATGTCAGTGTTGAAGTACACCAGGATGAGGAGGATATGGGTGTTGCTGGCGCTGGGGAGGAAATTGACCAGGAGGATTCTGATGGTGAGGTGGTTTGTTTAAGTCAGGCACCCGGGGAGACACCTGTTGTCCGTGGGAGGAATATGGCCGTTGACATGCCAGGTGAAAATACCAAAAAAATCAGCTCTTCGGTGTGGAGGTATTTCACCAGAAATGCGGACAACAGGTGTCAAGCCGTGTGTTCCCTTTGTCAAGCTGTAATAAGTAGGGGTAAGGACGTTAACCACCTCGGAACATCCTCCCTTATACGTCACCTGCAGCGCATTCATAATAAGTCAGTGACAAGTTCAAAAACTTTGGGTGACAGCGGAAGCAGTCCACTGACCAGTAAATCCCTTCCTCTTGTAACCAAGCTCACGCAAACCACCCCACCAACTCCCTCAGTGTCAATTTCCTCCTTCCCCAGGAATGCCAATAGTCCTGCAGGCCATGTCACTGGCAAGTCTGACGAGTCCTCTCCTGCCTGGGATTCCTCCGATGCATCCTTGCGTGTAACGCCTACTGCTGCTGGCGCTGCTGTTGTTGCCGCTGGGAGTCGATGGTCATCCCAGAGGGGAAGTCGTAAGCCCACTTGTACTACTTCCAGTAAGCAATTGACTGTTCAACAGTCCTTTGCGAGGAAGATGAAATATCACAGCAGTCATCCTACTGCAAAGCGGATAACTGAGTCCTTGACAACTATGTTGGTGTTAGACGTGCGTCCGGTATCCGCCGTTAGTTCACAGGGAACTAGACAATTTATTGAGGCAGTGTGCCCCCGTTACCAAATACCATCTAGGTTCCACTTCTCTAGGCAGGCGATACCGAGAATGTACACGGACGTCAGAAAAAGACTCACCAGTCTCCTAAAAAATGCAGTTGTACCCAATGTCCACTTAACCACGGACATGTGGACAAGTGGAGCAGGGCAGGGTCAGGACTATATGACTGTGACAGCCCACTGGGTAGATGTATGGACTCCCGCCGCAAGAACAGCCGCGGCGGCACCAGTAGCAGCATCTCGCAAACGCCAACTCTTTCCTAGGCAGGCTACGCTTTGTATCACCGCTTTCCAGAATACGCACACAGCTGAAAACCTCTTACGGCAACTGAGGAAGATCATCGCGGAATGGCTTACCCCAATTGGACTCTCCTGTGGATTTGTGGCATCGGACAACGCCAGCAATATTGTGTGTGCATTAAATATGGGCAAATTCCAGCACGTCCCATGTTTTGCACATACCTTGAATTTGGTGGTGCAGAATTTTTTAAAAAACGACAGGGGCGTGCAAGAGATGCTGTCGGTGGCCAGAAAAATTGCGGGACACTTTCGGCGTACAGGCACCACGTACAGAAGACTGGAGCACCACCAAAAACTACTGAACCTGCCCTGCCATCATCTGAAGCAAGAAGTGGTAACGAGGTGGAATTCAACCCTCTATATGCTTCAGAGGTTGGAGGAGCAGCAAAAGGCCACTCAAGCCTATACAATTGAGCACGATATAGGAGATGGAATGCACCTGTCTCAAGTGCAGTGGAGAATGATTTCAATGTTGTGCAAGGTTCTGATGCCCTTTGAACTTGCCACACGTGAAGTCAGTTCAGACACTGCCAGCCTGAGTCAGGTCATTCCCCTCATCAGGCTTTTGCAGAAGAAGCTGGAGGCATTGAAGAAGGAGCTAAAAGGGAGCGATTCCGCTAGGCATGTGGGACTTGTGGATGCAGCCCTTAATTCGCTTAACAAGGATTCACGGGTGGTCAATCTGTTGAAATCAGAGCACTACATTTTGGCCACCGTGCTCGATCCTAGATTTAAAGCCTACCTTGGATCTCTCTTTCCGGCAGACACAGGTCTGCTGGGGTTGAAAGACCTGCTGGTGACAAAATTGTCAAGTCAAGCGGAACGCGACCTGTCAACATCTCCTCCTTCACATTCTCCCGCAACTGGGGGTGCGAGGAAAAGGCTCAGAATTCCGAGCCCACCCGCTGGCGGTGATGCAGGGCAGTTTGGAGCGACTGCTGATGCTGACATCTGGTCCGGACTGAAGGACCTGACAACGATTACGGACATGTCGTCTACTGTCACTGCATATGATTCTCTCAACATTGATAGAATGGTGGAGGATTATATGAGTGACCGCATCCAAGTAGGCACGTCACACAGTCCGTACTTATACTGGCAGGAAAAAGAGGCAATTTGGAGGCCCTTGCACAAACTGGCTTTATTCTACCTAAGTTGCCCTCCCACAAGTGTGTACTCCGAAAGAGTGTTTAGTGTCGCCGCTCACCTTGTCAGCAATCGGCGTACGAGGTTACATCCAGAAAATGTGGAGAAGATGATGTTCATTAAAATGAATTATAATCAATTCCTCCGCGGAGACATTGACCAGCAGCAATTGCCTCCACAAAGTACACAAGGAGCTGAGATGGTGGATTCCAGTGGGGACGAATTGATAATCTGTGAGGAGGGGGATGTACACGGTGATATATCGGAGGGTGAAGATGAGGTGGACATCTTGCCTCTGTAGAGCCAGTTTGTGCAAGGAGAGATTAATTGCTTCTTTTTTGGGGGGGGTCCAAACCAACCCGTCATATCAGTCACAGTCGTGTGGCAGACCCTGTCACTGAAATGATGGGTTGGTTAAAGTGTGCATGTCCTGTTTTGTTTATACAACATAAGGGTGGGTGGGAGGGCCCAAGGATAATTCCATCTTGCACCTCTTTTTTCTTTTCTTTTTCTTTGCATCATGTGCTGATTGGGGAGGGTTTTTTGGAAGGGACATCCTGCGTGACACTGCAGTGCCACTCCTAAATGGGCCCGGTGTTTGTGTCGGCCACTAGGGTCGCTAATCTTACTCACACAGTCAGCTACCTCATTGCGCCTCTTTTTTTCTTTGCGTCATGTGCTGTTTGGGGAGGGTTTTTTGGAAGGGACATCCTGCGTGACACTGCAGTGCCACTCCTAGATGGGCCCGGTGGTTGTGTCGGCCACTAGGGTCGCTAATCTTACTCACACAGCTACCTCATTGCGCCTCTTTTTTTCTTTGCGTCATGTGCTGTTCGGGGAGGGTTTTTTGGAAGGGACATCCTGCGTGACACTGCAGTGCCACTCCTAGATGGGCCCGGTGTTTGTGTCGGCCACTAGGGTCGCTAATCTTACTCACACAGTCAGCTACCTCATTGCGCCTCTTTTTTTCTTTGCGTCATGTGCTGTTTGGGGAGGGTTTTTTGGAAGGGCCATCCTGCGTGACACTGCAGTGCCACTCCTAGATGGGCCCGGTGTTTGTGTCGGCCACTAGGGTCGCTAATCTTACTCACACAGTCAGCTACCTCATTGCGCCTCTTTTTTTCTTTGCGTCATGTGCTGTTTGGGGAGGGTTTTTTGGAAGGGCCATCCTGCGTGACACTGCAGTGCCACTCCTAGATGGGCCCGGTGTTTGTGTCGGCCACTAGGGTCGCTAATCTTACTCACACAGCTACCTCATTGCGCCTCTTTTTTTCTTTGCGTCATGTGCTGTTTGGGGAGGGTTTTTTGGAAGGGACATCCTGCGTGACACTGCAGTGCCACTCCTAGATGGGCCCGGTGTTTGTGTCGGCCACTAGGGTCGCTTATCTTACTCACACAGCGACCTCGGTGCAAATTTTAGGACTAAAAATAATATTGTGAGGTGTGAGGTATTCAGAATAGACTGAAAATGAGTGTAAATTATGGTTTTTGAGGTTAATAATACTTTGGGATCAAAATGACCCCCAAATTCTATGATTTAAGCTGTTTTTTAGTGTTTTTGGAAAAAAACACCCGAATCCAAAACACACCCGAATCCGACAAAAATAATTCGGTGAGGTTTTGCCAAAACGCGTTCGAACCCAAAACACGGCCGCGGAACCGAACCCAAAACCAAAACACAAAACCCGAAAAATTTCAGGCGCTCATCTCTACTCGTAACTAGTATGTATGTATAAAGAAAGAAAAAAAAACCACGGTTAGGTGGTATATACAATTATGGACGGGCTGCCGAGTGCCGACACAGAGGTAGCCACAGCCGTGAACTACCGCACTGTACTGTGTCTGCTGCTAATATATAGACTGGTTGATAAAGAGATAGTATACTCGTAACTAGTATGTATGTATAAAGAAAGAAAAAAAAACCACGGTTAGGTGGTATATACAATTATGGACGGGCTGCCGAGTGCCGACACAGAGGTAGCCACAGCCGTGAACTACCGCACTGTACTGTGTCTGCTGCTAATATATAGACTGGTTGATAAAGAGATAGTATACTCGTAACTAGTATGTATGTATAAAGAAAGAAAAAAAAACCACGGTTAGGTGGTATATACAATTATGGACGGGCTGCCGAGTGCCGACACAGAGGTAGCCACAGCCGTGAACTACCGCACTGTACTGTGTCTGCTGCTAATATATAGACTGGTTGATAAAGAGATAGTATACTCGTAACTAGTATGTATGTATAAAGAAAGAAAAAAAAACCACGGTTAGGTGGTATATACAATTATGGACGGGCTGCCGAGTGCCGACACAGAGGTAGCCACAGCCGTGAACTACCGCACTGTACTGTGTCTGCTGCTAATATATAGACTGGTTGATAAAGAGATAGTATACTCGTAACTAGTATGTATGTATAAAGAAAGAAAAAAAAACCACGGTTAGGTGGTATATACAATTATGGACGGGCTGCCGAGTGCCGACACAGAGGTAGCCACAGCCGTGAACTACCGCACTGTACTGTGTCTGCTGCTAATATAGACTGGTTGATAAAGAGATAGTATACTACTAATATTATATATACTGGTGGTCAGGTCACTGGTCACTAGTCACACTGGCAGTGGCACTCCTGCAGCAAAAGTGTGCACTGTTTTAAATTTAATATAATATTATGTACTCCTGGCTCCTGCTATAACCTATAACTGGCACTGCAGTAGTGATCCCCAGTCTCCCCCACAATTATAAGCTGTGTGAGCTGAGCAGTCAGACAGATATATAATATATATAGTAGAGATGAGCGGGTTCGGTTTCTTTGAATCCGAACCCGCACGAACTTCACTTTTTTTTTCACGGGTCCGAGCGACTCGGATCTTCCCGCCTTGCTCGGTTAACCCGAGCGCGCCCGAACGTCATCATGACGCTGTCGGATTCTCGCGAGACTCGGATTCTATATAAGGAGCCGCGCGTCGCCGCCATTTTCACACGTGCATTGAGATTGATAGGGAGAGGACGTGGCTGGCGTCCTCTCCATTAGAATAGATTAGAAGAGAGAGAGAGAGAGAGAGATTGTGCAGACAGAGTTTACCACAGTGACCAGTGCAGTTGTTGTTAAGTTAACTTTTATTTAATATATCCGTTCTCTGCTATATCCGTTCTCTGCCTGAAAAAAACGATACACAGCAGTCACACAGTGTGACTCAGTCTGTGTGCACTCAGCTCAGCCCAGTGTGCTGCACATCAATGTATAAAAGCTTATAATAATTGTGGGGGAGACTGGGGAGCACTGCAGGTTGTTATAGCAGGAGCCAGGAGTACATAATATTATATTAATTTAAAATTAAACAGTGCACACTTTTGCTGCAGGAGTGCCACTGCCAGTGTGACTAGTGGTGACCAGTGCCTGACCACCAGTATAGTAGTATATTGTTGTATACTATCTCTTTATCAACCAGTCTATATTAGCAGCAGACACAGTACAGTGCGGTAGTTCACGGCTGTGGCTACCTCTGTGTCGGCAGTCGGCACTCGGCAGGCAGTCCGTCCATCCATAATTGTATAATTATATACCACCTAACCGTGGTATTTTTTTTTCTTTCTTTATACCGTCGTCATAGTCATACTAGTTGTTACGAGTATACTACTATCTCTTTATCAACCAGTGTACAGTGCGGTAGTTCACGGCTGTGGCTACCTCTGTGTCGGCAGTCGGCAGGCAGTCCGTCCATCCATAATTGTATTATTATAATATATACCACCTAACCGTGGTTTTTTTTTCATTCTTTATACCGTCATAGTGTCATACTAGTTGTTACGAGTATACTACTATCTCTTTATCAACCAGTGTACAGTGCGGTAGTTCACGGCTGTGGCTACCTCTGTGTCGGCAGTCGGCAGGCAGTCCGTCCATCCATAATTGTATTATAATATATACCACCTAACCGTGGTTTTTTTTTCATTCTTTATACCGTCATAGTGTCATACTAGTTGTTACGAGTATACTACTATCTCTTTATCAACCAGTGTACAGTGCGGTAGTTCACGGCTGTGGCTACCTCTGTGTCGGCACTCGGCAGGCAGTCCGTCCATCCATAATTGTATTATAATATATACCACCTAACCGTGGTTTTTTTTTCATTCTTTATACCGTCATAGAGTCATACTAGTTGTTACGAGTATACTACTATCTCTTTATCAACCAGTGTACAGTGCGGTAGTTCACGGCTGTGGCTACCTCTGTGTCGGCAGTCGGCAGGCAGTCCGTCCATCCATAATTGTATTATAATATATACCACCTAACCGTGGTTTTTTTTTCATTCTTTATACCGTCATAGTGTCATACTAGTTGTTACGAGTATACTACTATCTCTTTATCAACCAGTGTACAGTGCGGTAGTTCACGGCTGTGGCTACCTCTGTGTCGGCAGTCGGCAGGCAGTCCGTCCATCCATAATTGTATTATAATATATACCACCTAACCGTGGTTTTTTTTTCATTCTTTATACCGTCATAGTGTCATACTAGTTGTTACGAGTATACTACTATCTCTTTATCAACCAGTGTACAGTGCGGTAGTTCACGGCTGTGGCTACCTCTGTGTCGGCAGTCGGCAGGCAGTCCGTCCATCCATAATTGTATTATAATATATACCACCTAACCGTGGTTTTTTTTTCATTCTTTATACCGTCATAGTCAGTCATACTAGTTGTTACGAGTATACTACTATCTCTTTATCAACCAGTGTACAGTGCGGTAGTTCACGGCTGTGGCTACCTCTGTGTCGGCAGTCGGCAGGCAGTCCGTCCATCCATAATTGTATCATAATATATACCACCTAACCGTGGTTTTTTTTTCATTCTTTATACCGTCATAGTCAGTCATACTAGTTGTTACGAGTATACTACTATCTCTTTATCAACCAGTGTACAGTGCGGTAGTTCACGGCTGTGGCTACCTCTGTGTCGGCAGTCGGCAGGCAGTCCGTCCATCCATAATTGTATTACAATATATACCACCTAACCGTGTTTTTTTTTTCATTCTTTATACCGTCATAGTCAGTCATACTAGTTGTTACGAGTATACTACTATCTCTTTATCAACCAGTGTACAGTGCGGTAGTTCACGGCTGTGGCTACCTCTGTGTCGGAACTCGGCAGGCAGTCCGTCCATCCATAATTGTATTATTATAATATATACCACCTAACCGTGGTTTTTTTTTCATTCTTTATACCGTCATAGTGTCATACTAGTTGTTACGAGTATACTACTATCTCTTTATCAACCAGTGTACAGTGCGGTAGTTCACGGCTGTGGCTACCTCTGTGTCGGCAGTCGGCAGGCAGTCCGTCCATCCATAATTGTATTATAATATATACCACCTAACCGTGGTTTTTTTTTCATTCTTTATACCGTCATAGTCAGTCATACTAGTTGTTACGAGTATACTACTATCTCTTTATCAACCAGTGTACAGTGCGGTAGTTCACGGCTGTGGCTACCTCTGTGTCGGAACTCGGCAGGCAGTCCGTCCATCCATAATTGTATTATTATAATATATACCACCTAACCGTGGTTTTTTTTTCATTCTTTATACCGTCATAGTCAGTCATACTAGTTGTTACGAGTATACTACTATCTCTTTATCAACCAGTGTACAGTGCGGTAGTTCACGGCTGTGGCTACCTCTGTGTCGGAACTCGGCAGGCAGTCCGTCCATCCATAATTGTATTACAATATATACCACCTAACCGTGGTTTTTTTTTCATTCTTTATACCGTCATAGTCAGTCATACTAGTTGTTACGAGTATACTACTATCTCTTTATCAACCAGTGTACAGTGCGGTAGTTCTCGGCTGTGGCTACCTCTGTGTCGGCACTCGGCAGGCAGTCCGTCCATCCATAATTGTATTACAATATATACCACCTAACCGTGGTTTTTTTATACCACCTAACCGTGGCAGTCCGTCCATAATTGTATACTAGTATCCAATCCATCCATCTCCATTGTTTACCTGAGGTGCCTTTTAGTTCTGCCTATAAAATATGGAGAACAAAAAAGTTGAGGTTCCAAAATTAGGGAAAGATCAAGATCCACTTCCACCTCGTGCTGAAGCTGCTGCCACTAGTCATGGCCGAGACGATGAAATGCCAGCAACGTCGTCTGCCAAGGCCGATGCCCAATGTCATAGTACAGAGCATGTCAAATCCAAAACACCAAATATCAGAAAAAAAAGGACTCCAAAACCTAAAATAAAATTGTCGGAGGAGAAGCGTAAACTTGCCAATATGCCATTTACCACACGGAGTGGCAAGGAACGGCTGAGGCCCTGGCCTATGTTCATGGCTAGTGGTTCAGCTTCACATGAGGATGGAAGCACTCAGCCTCTCGCTAGAAAACTGAAAAGACTCAAGCTGGCAAAAGCACCGCAAAGAACTGTGCGTTCTTTGAAATCCCAAATCCACAAGGAGAGTCCAATTGTGTCGGTTGCGATGCCTGACCTTCCCAACACTGGACGTGAAGAGCATGCGCCTTCCACTATTTGCATGCCCCCTGCAAGTGCTGGAAGGAGCACCCGCAGTCCAGTTCCTGATAGTCAGATTGAAGATGTCAGTGTTGAAGTACACCAGGATGAGGAGGATATGGGTGTTGCTGGCGCTGGGGAGGAAATTGACCAGAAGGATTCTGATGGTGAGGTGGTTTGTTTAAGTCAGGCACCCGGGGAGACACCTGTTGTCCGTGGGAGGAATATGGCCGTTGACGTGCCAGGTGAAAATACCAAAAAAATCAGCTCTTCGGTGTGGAGGTATTTCACCAGAAATGCGGACAACAGGTGTCAAGCCGTGTGTTCCCTTTGTCAAGCTGTAATAAGTAGGGGTAAGGACGTTAACCACCTCGGAACATCCTCCCTTATACGTCACCTGCAGCGCATTCATAATAAGTCAGTGACAAGTTCAAAAACTTTGAGTGACAGCGGAAGCAGTCCACTGACCAGTAAATCCCTTCCTCTTGTAACCAAGCTCACGCAAACCACCCCACCAACTCCCTCAGTGTCAATTTCCTCCTTCCCCAGGAATGCCAATAGTCCTGCAGGCCATGTCACTGGCAAGTCTGACGAGTCCTCTCCTGCCTGGGATTCCTCCGATGCATCCTTGCGTGTAACGCCTACTGCTGCTGGCGCTGCTGTTGTTGCCGCTGGGAGTCGATGGTCATCCCAGAGGGGAAGTCGTAAGCCCACTTGTACTACTTCCAGTAAGCAATTGACTGTTCAACAGTCCTTTGCGAGGAAGATGAAATATCACAGCAGTCATCCTACTGCAAAGCGGATAACTGAGTCCTTGACAACTATGTTGGTGTTAGACGTGCGTCCGGTATCCGCCGTTAGTTCACAGGGAACTAGACAATTTATTGAGGCAGTGTGCCCCCGTTACCAAATACCATCTAGGTTCCACTTCTCTAGGCAGGCGATACCGAGAATGTACACGGACGTCAGAAAAAGACTCACCAGTGTCCTAAAAAATGCAGTTGTACCCAATGTCCACTTAACCACGGACATGTGGCCAAGTGGAGCAGGGCAGGGTCAGGACTATATGACTGTGACAGCCCACTGGGTAGATGTATGGACTCCCGCCGCAAGAACAGCAGCGGCGGCACCAGTAGCAGCATCTCGCAAACGCCAACTCTTTCCTAGGCAGGCTACGCTTTGTATCACCGCTTTCCAGAATACGCACACAGCTGAAAACCTCTTACGGCAACTGAGGAAGATCATCGCGGAATGGCTTACCCCAATTGGACTCTCCTGTGGATTTGTGGCATCGGACAACGCCAGCAATATTGTGTGTGCATTAAATATGGGCAAATTCCAGCACGTCCCATGTTTTGCACATACCTTGAATTTGGTGGTGCTGAATTTTTTAAAAAACGACAGGGGCGTGCAAGAGATGCTGTCGGTGGCCAGAAAAATTGCGGGACACTTTCGGCGTACAGGCACCACGTACAGAAGACTGGAGCACCACCAAAAACTACTGAACCTGCCCTGCCATCATCTGAAGCAAGAAGTGGTAACGAGGTGGAATTCAACCCTCTATATGCTTCAGAGGTTGGAGGAGCAGCAAAAGGCCATTCAAGCCTATACAATTGAGCACGATATAGGAGATGGAATGCACCTGTCTCAAGTGCAGTGGAGAATGATTTCAACGTTGTGCAAGGTTCTGATGCCCTTTGAACTTGCCACACGTGAAGTCAGTTCAGACACTGCCAGCCTGAGTCAGGTCATTCCCCTCATCAGGCTTTTGCAGAAGAAGCTGGAGGCATTGAAGAAGGAGCTAACACGGAGCGATTCCGCTAGGCATGTGGGACTTGTGGATGCAGCCCTTAATTCGCTTAACAAGGATTCACGGGTGGTCAATCTGTTGAAATCAGAGCACTACATTTTGGCCACCGTGCTCGATCCTAGATTTAAAGCCTACCTTGGATCTCTCTTTCCGGCAGACACAGGTCTGCTGGGGTTGAAAGACCTGCTGGTGACAAAATTGTCAAGTCAAGCGGAACGCGACCTGTCAACATCTCCTCCTTCACATTCTCCCGCAACTGGGGGTGCGAGGAAAAGGCTCAGAATTCCGAGCCCACCCGCTGGCGGTGATGCAGGGCAGTCTGGAGCGACTGCTGATGCTGACATCTGGTCCGGACTGAAGGACCTGCCAACGATTACGGACATGTCGTCTACTGTCACTGCATATGATTCTCTCAACATTGATAGAATGGTGGAGGATTATATGAGTGACCGCATCCAAGTAGGCACGTCACACAGTCCGTACTTATACTGGCAGGAAAAAGAGGCAATTTGGAGGCCCTTGCACAAACTGGCTTTATTCTACCTAAGTTGCCCTCCCACAAGTGTGTACTCCGAAAGAGTGTTTAGTGCCGCCGCTCACCTTGTCAGCAATCGGCGTACGAGGTTACATCCAGAAAATGTGGAGAAGATGATGTTCATTAAAATGAATTATAATCAATTCCTCCGCGGAGACATTGACCAGCAGCAATTGCCTCCACAAAGTACACAGGGAGCTGAGATGGTGGATTCCAGTGGGGACGAATTGATAATCTGTGAGGAGGGGGATGTACACGGTGATATATCGGAGGGTGAAGATGAGGTGGACATCTTGCCTCTGTAGAGCCAGTTTGTGCAAGGAGAGATTAATTGCTTCTTTTTTGGGGGGGGTCCAAACCAACCCGTCATATCAGTCACAGTCGTGTGGCAGACCCTGTCACTGAAATGATGGGTTGGTTAAAGTGTGCATGTCCTGTTTTGTTTATACAACATAAGGGTGGGTGGGAGGGCCCAAGGATAATTCCATCTTGCACCTCTTTTTTCTTTTCTTTTTCTTTGCATCATGTGCTGATTGGGGAGGGTTTTTTGGAAGGGACATCCTGCGTGACACTGCAGTGCCACTCCTAGATGGGCCCGGTGTTTGTGTCGGCCACTAGGGTCGCTAATCTTACTCACACAGTCAGCTACCTCATTGCGCCTCTTTTTTTCTTTGCGTCATGTGCTGTTTGGGGAGGGTTTTTTGGAAGGGCCATCCTGCGTGACACTGCAGTGCCACTCCTAGATGGGCCCGGTGTTTGTGTCGGCCACTAGGGTCGCTAATCTTACTCACACAGCTACCTCATTGCGCCTCTTTTTTTCTTTGCGTCATGTGCTGTTTGGGGAGGGTTTTTTGGAAGGGACATCCTGCGTGACACTGCAGTGCCACTCCTAGATGGGCCCGGTGTTTGTGTCGGCCACTAGGGTCGCTTATCTTACTCACACAGCGACCTCGGTGCAAATTTTAGGACTAAAAATAATATTGTGAGGTGTGAGGTATTCAGAATAGACTGAAAATGAGTGTAAATTATGGTTTTTGAGGTTAATAATACTTTGGGATCAAAATGACCCCCAAATTCTATGATTTAAGCTGTTTTTTAGTGTTTTTGGAAAAAAACACCCGAATCCAAAACACACCCGAATCCGACAAAAATAATTCGGTGAGGTTTTGCCAAAACGCGTTCGAACCCAAAACACGGCCGCGGAACCGAACCCAAAACCAAAACACAAAACCCGAAAAATTTCAGGCGCTCATCTCTAATATATAGATGATGCAGCACACTGGCCTGAGCCTGAGCAGTGCACACAGATATGGTATGTGACTGACTGAGTCACTGTGTGTATCGCTTTTTTCAGGCAGAGAACGGATATATTAAATAAACTGCACTGTGTGTCTGGTGGTCACTCACTATATAATATATTATGTACTCCTGGCTCCTGCTATAACCTATAACTGGCACTGCAGTAGTGCTCCCCAGTCTCCCCCACAATTATAAGCTGTGTGAGCTGAGCAGTCAGACAGATAATCAGATATATATAATATTATATATAGATAATAGATGATGCAGCACACTGGCCTGAGCCTGAGCAGTGCACACAGATATGGTATGTGACTGAGTCACTGTGTGCTGTGTATCGCTTTTTTCAGGCAGAGAACGGATTATAAATAAAACTGGTGGTCACTATCAGCAAAACTCTGCACTGTACTGAGTACTCCTAATGCTCCCCAAAATTAGTAAATCAAGTGTCTCTCTAATCTATTCTAAACGGAGAGGACGCCAGCCACGTCCTTTCCCTATCAATCTCAATGCACGTGTGAAAATGGCGGCGACGCGCGGCTCCTTATATAGAATCCGAGTCTCGCGATAGAATCCGAGCCTCGCGAGAATCCGACAGCGTCATGATGACGTTCGGGCGCGCTCGGGTTAACCGAGCAAGGCGGGAAGATCCGAGTCGCTCGGACCCGTGAAAAAAAACATGAAGTTCGTGCGGGTTCGGATTCAGAGAAACCGAACCCGCTCATCTCTAAAAAGGGAGTATATGGAGTACAAGATAGTGTAAGAAAGAGAAGGAAAGGCACATGAGGAAAGAAGGCCCTGCTCTTGCGAGCTTACAATCTAAATGGTGAAGGGCTGACAAACCGGGGTGACACAGAAGGGGTAGACGAGGGTTAGGAGGAGAGTTGGCTGGGTTTGGGAAGAAGTGGATCTTGAGAGCCCGTTTGGAGTTTTGTAGAGTGGTGGAGAGTCGGATGGGGAGAAGTAGAGAATTCCAGAAATAGGGAGCAGCACGTGCAAAATCTTGTAGGTAGGAGTGAGAGGAGGTAATCAGTTGATTGCTGATGTATGGGCGCCTTTAATAAGGGGGAATGTGAGGGAGAGGTTGCACCTTCGGCAGCCCTCTCTATGCTGGACAATCTAACCCTGACTTTGCTATGAATACTCTACTTGTTTGAATTGCTGTCTCATAAGCTGAACTATTGTACCTGAACTTTGATGGAACCATGGGGGTCATTCCGAGTTGTTCGCTCGCAAGCTGCTTTTAGCAGCTTTGCACACGCTAAGCCGCCGCCTACTGGGAGTGAATCTTAGCTTATCAAAATTACGAACGAAAGATTAGCAGAATTGCGAATAGACACTTCTTAGCAGTTTCTGAGTAGCTCCAGACTTACTCGGCATCTGCGATCAGTTCAGTCAGTTTCGTTCCTGGTTTGACGTCACAAACACACCCAGCGTTCGGCCAGACACTCCTCCGTTTCTCCAGCCACTCCCGCGTTTTTCCCAGAAACGGTAGCGTTTTTTCGCACACACCCATAAAACGGCCAGTTTCCGCCCAGAAACACCCACTTCCTGTCAATCACATTACGATCACCAGAACGAAGAAAAAACCTCGTAATGCCGTGAGTAAAATACCTAACTGCATAGCAAATTTACTTGGCGCAGTCGCACTGCGGACATTGCGCATGCGCATTAGCGACTAATCGCTCCGTTGCGAGAAAAAAATAACGAGCGAACAACTCGGAATGACCCCCCATGTGTAAGAAGCAATTGCACTGCTCTGCCTTTCAGCCTGGAATAAAAGCTTACTTGTTTGAAACACCTCAGACTCCCATTGGTTGTCTGGAACTTACTCGCTAGTCGCTACACCATACAAAGTAAAATCACATGATGAGAAAATAGTCTTAATTGTTTGTCCAAACTTCTGACACTAATATATTTGATTCATCTTATAAAAAGATCATGAGCATCACCGATTTGCATACTGTATGTATATACAGTGGTTGGAAACTGTATTCAACCCCTAAAACGTCAACAGATTTTCATTTTCTCTGGGTTACCATCGTTCTCTCTATTTTCCTGTTGACTAGACCTTGACTCCCCCTGCCTCCCTGGCAGGTTATACAGGACCTATGGCAAGTTATTTCCTGGCTATTGCAGACTCCACTCAGGATTGGCACTTTCCATTTAAAGTATTGCAGCCAACAAGATAGCTCCTACCTCTGCCTGATATATTGGACAGATACTGTATGAGCCTAGATTTGCAACCTTATCTGTCTTTCACTATGAGAACATGCATGTGAACAAACAACAAAACAAAATATAATATAATTAAGTGCTAAAGAGTGCTTTATGGACCAGTCACCCCAATAGTTTCTGTGCAATAGTAGAAATAAAGTGCAGAAATTTTGTCAGATGCAGTAACGGGGTAATGTTATAAACATTCTGTAAAGAGGAAATTAAGTAGAACTTCCAAAGAAAATACCAATGATTGGAGAGTTAGGAAAAGAGTGGTGGCTCTGGCAAGTGGTCTCCTCCACCCCACACCTACCCCAACCCTCCCCACTTGTAGTATGTTTGCTACAAGTTTTAAGTATGGGAAAATAAATATATCATATACCATAATATGCCATCCAGTATGGTCCCCAGTTCTTAAAATTCCCACAATAGTGTACTCAGTTCTTACAGTGCCCCAACATAGTGACGTAGTTACTAAAATTCCCTCCACTTGTTCCCAGTACCTAAAATGCCCCACAATAATGTCCCAGTACCTAAAATGCCCCACAGTAGTAACACAGTACCTAAAATGCCCCACTGTAGTGTCCCACAACTCAGAATGCCCCTTAATTGTTTCCCAGTACCTGGAATGCCCCATAGTAATGACCCAGTATATAAAATGCCCCACTGTTGTGCCCAGTATCTAAAATTCCACACATTAGTGCCCCAGTACCTAAAATGTCCCACAGTATTACCATAGTACCTAGAATTATTATTATTACTAGTTATTTATACCACGCACACATATTCTGCAGCACTTTACAGAGAATAATTGTCCATTCACATCAGTCCCTGCCCCAGTGGAGCTTACACTCTATGGGGGTCATTCCGACCCGATCGCTCGCTGCAGTTTGTCGCAGCGCAGCGATCGGGTCAGAACTGCGCATGCGCTGGCGGAACAGTGCGCCGGCGCATGGCAGCTTTTGTTACCTAGCGATTGCCTCTGAGACAGAGGTGGTCGCTAGGCGGGAGGGGGCTGAACGGCGGCGTTAAGCCGCCGTTTAGGGGGAGCGGTCCGGCCAACGCAGGCGTGGCCAGACCGTTGGGGGGGGGGCCGCGGCGGCTGCGTGACGTCTCACGCAGCGCTGCAGCCAGCGGGAGAGCAACTCCCGGCCAGCGCAGCTCACTCCCGGCCAGCCGCAGGAGCTGCGCTGGCCGGGAGTCACTCCTCAAATACAAAGGCATCGCCTCTGTGCGATGCTTTTGTATTTGTGCGGGGGGGGGGGGGGGGGGCGGCACTGACATGCGGGGCGGGCTAGCCCTGTGCTGGGCGTCCCCCCGCATGTCTGAGTTTACGATCGTAGCTATGCTAAATTTAGCACAGCTGCGATCAACTCGGAATGACCCCCATGATCCCTATCACATGTACACGCACACACATTCATGCTAGGGTTAATTTTGTTGGGTGCCAATTAACCTACCAGCATATTTTGGGTTTGTGGGAGGAAACCGGAGTACCCAGAGGAAACCCACGCAAGTACGGGGAGAATATACAAACTCCACACAGGGCCATGGTGGAAATTGAACCCATGACCTCTGTGCAGTGAGGCAGTACTGCTACCCATTACACCATCCGTACTGACCCACAGTAAGGCCCCAGAACCTAAGCTGCCCCACGGTAGTGCTCTCCGTACTTAAAATATCCCACAATTGTGGCCTCCAGCACCTAAAATGCCCCACAGTAGTGTTCCAGTAGCTAAAATGCCCCACAGTGATTCCAAACCTATTTTCACTTACCTTAGTTTGTGACAGCGACAGGCGGCTCCATCACACTGGCTATTTAGACTGTCTGCATTTAGGTCTCCAGCCACCACACATTAATGTGAATTATTATTATTATCCTTTATTTATATGGCGCCACAAGGGTTCCGCAGCGCCCAATTACAGAGTACATATGCACATTATCAAAACAGGAAAACAGACTTACAGTTGAAGACAATATAGGACAAGTACAGGGTAACTAAGCATAACTACACTAGTATATGACAGAGATAAGTTCCAAGGTGGCCAAAAAAGTGCAGGAATTGGGCAGTTGAGGATTATTAAGGTAAGAAAAGGATAAGCACATGAGGGAAAAGGGCCCTGCTCGTGAGAGCTTACATTCTAAAGGGATGGGGCAGACAGACAGGGGTGACACAGATGGGGTAGACCGAGCATGGGACAGAGGGTTAGGATGAGATTTGGCTTGGGTTTCATAAAGAAGTGGGTCTTAAGAGCCCGTTTCAAGTTCTGTAGAGAGGTGGAGAGTCTGAGGGGGAGAGGTAAAGAATTCCAGAGAAAGGGAGCAGCACGTGAAAAATCTTGGAGATACTGTAGGAGTGGGAGGAAGTAATCAGAAGATAGGAGAGTCGGCGTGCATTAGCAGAGCGAAGAGGACGGGTGGGAGAATAAAGGGAGATAAGGTCAGAGATGTAAGTGAGAATAGAATAAAACTGGTGAGTGATAGTCACTGGCCTGTGTTTTGTTCCATTCTTGAGGTCATTGCAGGTTCTGGTTTGTGCCTCGGTGGGCCCCTTAGTCATCAGGGGCCCTGGTGAAGTGGACTAGCTGCAATACCTTTACCCCATGAAAAATAACTTGTTTTGTATAGTGTCTTTTATGTGAAGTAGCTGAGGGATAGTATGAAGAGGGTAGGGTTAATTATACTGATGTTAGAAGGGATATAGAGAATTTATAGTGAGTGATGATACTTTGATTTGTCAGCTGCGTGTTCATTAGAAACACTTGAGAGAGCAATTTCAGTGGAAAACATTGTGCAGCTCCCAAACTGGTATCCAACAGAGAGTTGGCAGATTAGACAGGTATAAACCATGTGTCCAAAGAGCTTTGAAGGGCTGGGAGGTCAGAGACAGAATGACAGCATAAAAAGAAGATGGATAAAGAGAGAGAAAGAGAGAGATGTGTTAATGCCAAACAGAGAAATACCCTAGGAATCAATATGTTGCACTATGAAAATGGTAGATGGCTTCCTATGCATATCAATTTAAAATAGGGGAAAAGTTTTCAAAATCAGTGTTCTAGCAGTCAGAGGGACAGACGGATCAGTAAGTTTTAAAATCCCTTCATGTGACATAATTCTTAGTTTTGACTGCGAAGGAGATTACCAGAGTCAGTGCTCGGTGCACCTCTGCAATCTATAAATTTACACCCTCCTACAGATGGGAAAGGCATTAGGTGACACTGGCCATCCACACCTCCCAAAACAGATGCCACACTGACCCTCCGCACCTCCCACAACAAATACCACACAGACACCTCACCACCTACCACAGCAATTACTACACCGACCCTCCCCACCTACCACAACAAATACCACACCAACCCTCCCCAGCTCCCACAACACATACCACACTGACCCTCCCAACCTCCCACAACACATACCACACTGACCCTCCCAACCTCCCACAACACATACCACACTACCCTCCCCAGCTCCCACAACAAATACCACACTGACCCTCCCCAGCTCCCACAACACATACCACACTGACCCTCCCCACCTCCCACAACACATACCACACTGACCCTCCCCACCTCCCACAACACATACCACACTGACCCTCCCAACCTCCCACAACACATACCACACTGACCCTCCCCAGCTCCCACAACAAATACCACACTGACCCTCCCCAGCTCCCACAACACATACCACACTGACCCTCCCCACCTTCCACAACACATACCACACTGACCCTCCCAACCTCCCACAACACATACCACACTGACCCTCCCCAGCTCCCACAACAAATACCACACTGACCCTCCCCACCTCCCACAACACATACTACACTGACCCTCCCCACCTCCCACAACACATACCACACTGACCCTCCCAACCTCCCACAACACATACCACACTGACCCTCCCAACCTCCCACAACACATACCACACTGACCCTCCTAACCTCCCACAACACATACCACACTGACCCTCCCCAGCTCCCACAGCAAATACCACACTGACCCTCCCCACCTCCCACAACACATACCACACTGACCCTCCCCACTTCCCACAACACATACCACACTGACCCTCCCCACTTCCCACAACACATACCACACTGACCCTCCCCACCCCCCACAACAAATACCACACTGACCCTCCCAACCTCCCACAACAAATACCACCCTGACTCTCCCAACCTCCCACAGCAAATACCATACTGACACTCCCAACCTCCCACAACAAATACCACACCGACCCTCCCGACCTCCCACAACAAATATCACACTGACCCTCCCAACCTCCCACAACAAATACCACACTAACCCACCCCACCTCCCACAGCAAATACCACACTGACCCTAGCCACCTCCCACAGCAAATACCACACTGACCCTAGCCACCTCCCACAGAAAATACCACACTGATCTTCCCCATCTCCCACAACAAATACCACACCGATCCTCTCCGCCTCCCACAACAAATACCACACCAAGACTTTACATAGACTTTACATTATGAAAACACAGGTGTGAGTAGACCTGGTTGGCCGATGCAGTACACTACCAGTGAAATCTGACTCTGATCGGCTGGGGACTCCAAACATGCAGCAGGACTGACAGAAGAGGCTAGCAAGACCCTCCTTTGCAAGCGTGCGGAATTAATAAAAAAACTGATTTGAGCAACTTGTGTTGTATGAATCTTAGTGATGTGCACCGGAAATTTTTCGGGTTTTGTGTATTGGTTTTGGATTCGGTTCCGCGGCCGTGTTTTGGATTCGGACGCGTTTTGGCAAAACCTCCGAAATTTTTTTGTCGGATTCGGGTGTGTTTTGGATTCTGGTGTTTCTCTGACGTCCTAGTGGATGCTGGGGACTCCGAAAGGACCATGGGGAATAGCGGCTCTGCAGGAGACTGGGCACAAAAGTAAAAGCTTTAGGACTACCTGGTGTGCACTGGCTCCTCCCCCTATGACCCTCCTCCAAGCCTCTGTTAGATTTTTGTGCCCGAACGAGAAGGGTGCATACTAAGGGGCTCTCCTGAGCTGCTTAGAGTAAAAGTTTAAAGTAGGTTTTTTATTTTCAGTGAGACCTGCTGGCAACAGGCTCACTGCACCGAGGGACTAAGGGGAGAAGAAGCGAACTCACCTGCGTGCAGAGTGGATTGGGCTTCTTAGGCTACTGGACATTAGCTCCAGAGGGACGATCACAGGCCCAGCCATGGATGGGTCCCAGAGCCGCGCCGCCGCCCCCCTTACAGAGCCAGAAGACTGAAGAGGTCCGGAAAATCGGCGGCAGAAGACGTCCTGTCTTCAATAAGGTAGCGCACAGCACCGCAGCTGTGCGCCATTGCTCTCAGCACACTTCACACTCCGGTCACTGAGGGTGCAGGGCGCTGGGGGGGGGGCGCCCTGAGACGCAATAAAAACACCTTATATGGCAAAAAAATACATCACATATAGCTCCTGGGCTATATGGATGCATTTAACCCCTGCCAATTTTTCCATAAAAAAGCGGGAGAAAGGCCGCCAAGAAGGGGGCGGAGCCTATCTCCTCAGCACACTGGCGCCATTTTTTCCTCACAGCTCCGTTGGAGGAAAGCTCCCTGACTCTCCCCTGCAGTCCTGCACTACAGAAACAGGGTAAAACAAGAGAGGGGGGGCACTAATTTGGCAGATAAATATATACAGCATCTATATCAGGGAGAAACACTTATATAAGGTTATCCCTGTATATATATATAGCGCTCTGGTGTGTGCTGGCAAACTCTCCCTCTGTCTCCCCAAAGGGCTAGTGGGGTCCTGTCCTCTATCAGAGCATTCCCTGTGTGTGTGCTGTGTGTCGGTACGTTGTGTCGACATGTATGAGGAGGAAAATGGTGTGGAGGCGGAGCAATTGCCTGTATTAGTGATGTCACCCCCTAGGGAGTCGACACCTGACTGGATGGTCTTATGGAAGGAATTACGTGATAGTGTCAGCACTTTACAAAAGACTGTTGACGACATGAGACAGCCGGCAAATCAGTTAATACCTGTACAGGCGTCTCAAACACCGTCAGGGGCTCTAAAGCGCCCGTTACCTCAGATGGTCGACACAGACACAGACACAGACACTGACTCCAGTGTCGACGGTGAGGAAACAAACATATTTTCCAGTAGGGCCACACGTTACATGATCACGGCAATGAAGGAGGTTTTGAACATTTCTGATACTACAAGTACCACAAAAAAGGGTATTATGTGGGGTGTGAAAAAACTACCCGTAGTTTTTCCTGAATCAGATGAATTAAATGAGGTGTGTGATGAAGCGTGGGTTTCCCCCGATAAAAAACTGCTAATTTCTAAAAAATTATTGGCATTATACCCTTTCCCGCCAGAGGTTAGGGCGCGTTGGGAAACACCCCCTAGGGTAGATAAGGCGCTCACACGCTTATCAAAACAAGTGGCGTTACCGTCTCCTGATACGGCCGCCCTCAAGGAACCAGCTGATAGGAAGCTGGAAAATATCCTAAAAAGTATATACACACATACAGGTATTATACTGCGACCAGCAATCGCCTCAGCCTGGATGTGCAGTGCTGGGGTGGCTTGGTCGGATTCCCTGACTGAAAATATTGATACCCTGGACAGGGACAATATATTATTGACTATAGAGCATTTAAAGGATGCATTTCTATATATGCGAGATGCACAGAGGGATATTTGCACTCTGGCATCAAGAGTAAGTGCGCTGTCCATTTCTGCCAGAAGAGGGTTATGGACGCGACAGTGGTCAGGTGATGCGGATTCCAAACGGCATATGGAAGTATTGCCGTATAAAGGGGAGGAGTTATTTGGGGTCGGTCTATCGGACCTGGTGGCCACGGCAACGGCTGGGAAATCCACCTTTTTACCCCAGGTCACCTCTCAGCAGAAAAAGACACCGTCTTTTCAGACTCAGTCCTTTCGTCTCCATAAGGGCAAGCGGGCAAAAGGCCACTCATATCTGCCCCGGGGCAGAGGAAGGGGAAAAAGACTGCAGCAGACAGCCTCTTCCCACGAACAGAAGCCCTCCCCCGCTTCTGCCAAGTCCTCAGCATGACGCTGGGGCCTTACAAGCGGACTCAGGCACGGTGGGGGCCCGTCTCAAGAATTTCAGCGCGCAGTGGGCTCACTCGCAAGTGGACCCCTGGATCCTGCAGGTAGTATCTCAGGGGTACAAATTGGAATTCGAGACGTCTCCCCCTCGCCGGTTCCTGAAGTCTGCTTTACCAACGTCTCCCCCCGACAGGGAGGCAGTATTGGAAGCCATTCACAAGCTGTATTCCCAGCAGGTGATAATCAAGGTACCCCTCCTACAACAGGGAAAGGGGTATTATTCCACGCTGTTTGTGGTACCGAAGCCGGACGGCTCGGTGAGACCTATTTTAAATCTGAAATCCTTGAACACTTACATACAAAGGTTCAAATTCAAGATGGAATCACTCAGAGCAGTGATAGCGAACCTGGAAGAAGGGGACTATATGGTGTCTCTGGACATCAAGGATGCTTACCTCCATGTCCCAATTTGCCCTTCTCACCAAGGGTACCTCAGGTTTGTGGTACAGAACTGTCACTATCAGTTTCAGACGCTGCCGTTTGGATTGTCCACGGCACCCCGGGTCTTTACCAAGGTAATGGCCGAAATGATGATTCTTCTTCGAAGAAAAGGCGTCTTAATTATCCCTTACTTGGACGATCTCCTGATAAGGGCCAGGTCCAGAGAACAGTTAGAGGTCGGAGTAGCACTATCTCAAGTAGTACTACGACAGCACGGATGGATTCTAAATATTCCAAAATCGCAGCTGATTCCGACGACACGTCTGCTGTTCCTAGGGATGATTCTGGACACAGTACAGAAAAAGGTGTTTCTCCCGGAGGAGAAAGCCAGGGAGTTATCCGACCTAGTCAGGAACCTCCTAAAACCAGGCCAAGTGTCAGTGCATCAATGCACAAGGGTCCTGGGAAAAATGGTGGCTTCTTACGAAGCGATTCCATTCGGCAGATTCCACGCAAGAACTTTTCAGTGGGATCTGCTGGACAAATGGTCCGGATCGCATCTTCAAATGCATCAGCGGATAACCCTGTCTCCAAGGACAAGGTGTCTCTCCTGTGGTGGTTACAGAGTGCTCATCTTCTAGAGGGCCGCAGATTCGGCATTCAGGACTGGGTCCTGGTGACCACGGATGCCAGCCTGAGAGGCTGGGGAGCAGTCACACAGGGAAGAAATTTCCAGGGCTTGTGGTCAAGCATGGAAACGTCACTTCACATAAATATCCTGGAACTAAGGGCCATTTACAATGCCCTAAGTCAGGCAAGGCCTCTGCTTCAGGGTCAGCCAGTGTTGATCCAGTCGGACAACATCACGGCAGTCGCCCACGTAAACAGACAGGGCGGCACAAGAAGCAGGAGTGCAATGACGGAAGTTGCAAGGATTCTTCGCTGGGCGGAAAATCATGTGATAGCACTGTCAGCAGTGTTCATTCCGGGAGTGGACAACTGGGAAGCAGACTTCCTCAGCAGACACGACCTCCACCCGGGGGAGTGGGGACTTCACCCAGAAGTCTTCCACATGATTGTGAACCGTTGGGAAAAACCAAAGGTAGACATGATGGCGTCCCGCCTCAACAAAAAACTGGACAGATATTGCTCCAGGTCAAGGGACCCTCAGGCAATAGCTGTGGACGCTCTGGTAACACCGTGGGTGTACCAGTCAGTGTATGTGTTCCCTCCTCTGCCTCTCATACCCAAGGTACTGAGAATCATAAGAAGGAGAGGAGTAAGGACTATACTCGTAGCTCCGGATTGGCCAAGAAGGACTTGGTACCCGGAACTTCAAGAGATGCTCACGGAAGACCCGTGGCCTCTACCTCTAAGAAAGGACCTGCTCCAGCAGGGACCATGTCTGTTCCAAGACTTACCGCGGCTGCGTTTGACGGCATGGCGGTTGAACGCCGGATCCTGAAGGAAAAAGGCATTCCGGATGAAGTCATCCCTACCCTGATCAAAGCCAGGAAGGATGTAACTGTGCAACATTATCACCGTATTTGGCGTAAATATGTTGCGTGGTGTGAGGCCAGGAAGGCCCCTACAGAGGAATTTCAACTGGGTCGTTTCCTGCATTTCCTGCAAACAGGACTGTCTATGGGCCTAAAATTAGGGTCCATTAAGGTTCAAATTTCGGCCCTGTCAATATTCTTCCAAAAAGAACTAGCTTCAGTTCCTGAAGTTCAGACGTTTGTCAAGGGAGTACTGCATATACAGCCTCCTTTTGTGCCTCCAGTGGCACCTTGGGATCTCAATGTAGTTTTGGGGTTCCTAAAATCACATTGGTTTGAACCACTCACCACTGTGGACTTAAAATATCTCACATGGAAAGTGGTAATGCTGTTAGCCCTGGCTTCAGCCAGGCGTGTTTCAGAATTGGCGGCTTTATGCTATAAAAGCCCTTACCTAATTTTTCATACGGACAGGGCAGAATTGAGGACTCGTCCTCAATTTCTCCCTAAGGCGGTTTCAGCATTTCACTTAAACCAGCCTATTGTGGTGCCTGCGGCTACTAGGGACTTGGAGGATTCCAAGTTACTGGACGTAGTCAGGGCCCTGAAAATATATGTTTCCAGGACGGCTGGAGTCAGAAAATCTGACTCGCTGTTTATCCTGTATGCACCCAACAAGCTGGGTGTCCTGCTTCTAAGCAGACTATTGCTCGTTGGATTTGTAGTACAATTCAGCTTGCACATTCTGTGGCAGGCCTGCCACAGCCAAAATCTGTAAAAGCCCATTCCACAAGGAAAGTGGGCTCATCTTGGGCGGCTGCCCGAGGGGTCTCGGCTTTACAACTTTGCCGAGCAGCTACTTGGTCAGGGGCAAACACGTTTGCTAAATTCTACAAATTTGATACCCTGGCTGAGGAGGACCTGGAGTTCTCTCATTCGGTGCTGCAGAGTCATCCGCACTCTCCCGCCCGTTTGGGAGCTTTGGTATAATCCCCATGGTCCTTTCGGAGTCCCCAGCATCCACTAGGACGTCAGAGAAAATAAGAATTTACTTACCGATAATTCTATTTCTCATAGTCCGTAGTGGATGCTGGGCGCCCATCCCAAGTGCGGATTGTCTGCAATACTTGTACATAATTATTGTTACAAAAATCGGGTTATTATTGTTGTGAGCCATCTTTTCAGAGGCTCCTCTGTTATCATGCTGTTAACTGGGTTCAGATCACAAGTTGTACGGTGTGATTGGTGTGGCTGGTATGAGTCTTACCCGGGATTCAAAATCCTTCCTTATTGTGTACGCTCGTCCGGGCACAGTATCCTAACTGAGGCTTGGAGGAGGGTCATAGGGGGAGGAGCCAGTGCACACCAGGTAGTCCTAAAGCTTTTACTTTTGTGCCCAGTCTCCTGCGGAGCCGCTATTCCCCATGGTCCTTTCGGAGTCCCCAGCATCCACTACGGACTATGAGAAATAGAATTATCGGTAAGTAAATTCTTATTTTTTTTCAAAAACCCCTAAAAAACAGCTTAAATCATAGAATTCGGGGGTCATTTTGATCCCATAGTATTGTTAACCTCAATTACCATAATTTCCACTCATTTCCAGTCTATTCTGAACACCTCACACCTCACAATATTATTTTTAGTCCTAAAATTTGCACCGAGGTCGCTGGATGACTAAGCTAAGCGACCCAAGTGGCCGACACAAACACCTGGCCCATCTAGGAGTGGCACTGCAGTGTCAGACAGGATGGCCGATTTAAAAAATAGTCCCCAAACAGCACATGATGCAAAGAAAAAAAGAGGCGCACCAAGGTGGCTGTTTGACTAAGCTAAGCGACACAAGTGGCCGACACAAACACCTGGCCCATCTAGGAGTGGCACTGCAGTGTCAATCAAGACAGGATGGCACTTCAAAAAAATTGTCCCCAAACAGCACATGATGCAAAGAAAAAAAGAGGCGCACCAAGGTGGCTGTGTGACTAAGCTAAGCGACACAAGTGGCCGACACAAACACCTGGCCCATCTAGGAGTGGCACTGCAGTGTCAATAAAGACAGGATGGCACTTCAAAAAAATTGTCCCCAAACAGCACATGATGCAAAGAAAAAAAGAGGCGCACCAAGGTGGCTGTGTGACTAAGCTAAGTGACACAAGTGGCCGACACAAACACCTGGCCCATCTAGGAGTGGCACTGCAGTGTCAATCAAGACAGGATGGCACTTCAAAAAAATTGTCCCCAAACAGCACATGATGCAAAGAAAAAAAGAGGCGCACCAAGGTGGCTGTTTGACTAAGCTAAGCGACACAAGTGGCCGACACAAACACCTGGCCCATCTAGGAGTGGCACTGCAGTGTCAATCAAGACAGGATGGCACTTCAAAAAAATTGTCCCCAAACAGCACATGATGCAAAGAAAAAAAGAGGCGCACCAAGGTCGCTGTGTGACTAAGCTAAGCGACACAAGTGGCCGACACAAACACCTGGCCCATCTAGGAGTGGCACTGCAGTGTCAATCAAGACAGGATGGCACTTCCAAAAAATTGTCCCCAAACAGTACATGATGCTAAGAAAAAAAGAGGCGCACCAAGGTGGCTGTGTGACTAAGCTAAGCGACACAAGTGGCCGACACAAACACCTGGCCCATCTAGGAGTGGCACTGCAGTGTCAGGCAGGATGGCACTTCCAAAAAATTGTCCCCAAACAGCACATGATGCAAAGAAAAAAAGATGCGCACCAAGATGGCTGTTTGACTAAGCTAAGCGACACAAGTGGCCGACACAAACACCTGGCCCATCTAGGAGTGGACTGCAGTGTCAATCAAGACAGGATGGCACTTCCAAAAAATTGTCCCCAAACAGCACATGATGCAAAGAAAAATGAAAGAAAAAAGAGGTGCAAGATGGAATTGTCCTCGGGCCCTCCCACCCACCCTTATGTTGTTTAAACAGGACATGCACACTTTAACAAACCCATCATTTCAGCGACAGGGTCTGCCACACGACTGTGACTGAAATGACTGGTTGGTTTGTGCCCCCACCAAAAAAGAAGCAATCAATCTCTCCTTGCACAAACTGGCTCTACAGAGGCAAGATGTCCACCTCATCATCGTCCTCCGATTCTTCACCCCTTTCACTGTGTACATCCCCCTCCTCACAGATTATTAATTCGTCCCCACTGGAATCCACCATCTCAGGTCCCCGTGTACTTTCTGGAGGCAATTGCTGCTGGTGAATGTCTCCACGGAGGAATTGATTATAATTCATTTTGATGAACATCATCTTCTCCACATTTTCTGGAAGTAACCTCGTACGCCGATTGCTGACAAGGTGAGCGGCTGCACTAAACACTCTTTCGGAGTACACACTGGAGGGAGGGCAACTTAGGTAGAATAAAGCCAGTTTGTGCAAGGGCCTCCAAATTGCCTCTTTTTCCTGCCAGTATACGTACGGACTGTCTGACGTGCCTACTTGGATGCGGTCACTTATATAACCCTCCACCATTCTTTCCATGGTGAGAGAATCATATGCAGTGACAGTAGACGACATGTCAGTAATCATTGGCAGGTCCTTCAGTCCGGACCAGATGTCAGCACTCGCTCCAGACTGCCCTGCGTCACCGCCAGCGGGTGGGCTCGGAATTCTTAGCCTTTTCCTCGCACCCCCAGTTGCGGGAGAATGTGAAGGAGGAGTTGTTGACGGGTCACGTTCCGCTTGACTTGACAATTTTCTCACCAGCAGGTCTTTGAACCTCTGCAGACTTGTGTCTGCCGGAAAGAGAGATACAACGTAGGTTTTAAATCTAGAATCGAGCACGGTGGCCAAAATGTAGTGCTCTGATTTCAACAGATTGACCACCCGTGAATCCTGGTTAAGCGAATAAAGGGCTCCATCCACAAGTCCCACATGCCTAGCGGAATCGCTCTGTTTTAGCTCCTCCTTTAATGTCTCCAGCTTCTTCTGCAAAAGCCTGATGAGGGGAATGACCTGACTCAGGCTGGCAGTGTCTGAACTGACTTCACGTGTGGCAAGTTCAAAGGGTTGCAGAACCTTGCACAACGTTGAAATAATTCTCCACTGCGCTTGAGTCAGGTGCATTCCCCCTCATTTGCCTATATCGTGGGCAGATGTATAGGCTTGAATGGCCTTTTGCTGCTCCTCCATCCTCTGAAGCATATAGAGGGTTGAATTCCACCTCGTTACCACCTCTTGCTTCAGATGATGGCAGGGCAGGTTCAGGAATGTTTGGTGGTGCTCCAGTCTTCTGTACGCGGTGCCTGAATGCCGAAAGTGGCCCGCAATTCTTCGGGCCACCGACAGCATCTCTTGCACGCCCCTGTCATTTTTTAAATAATTCTGCACCCCAAATTCAATGTATGTGCAAAACATGGGACGTGCTGGAATTTGCCCAGATGTAATGCACGCACAATATTGCTGGCGTTGTCCGATGTTACAAATCCCCAGGAGAGTCCAATTGGGGTAAGCCATTCTGCGATGATCTTCCTCAGTTGCCGTAAGAGGTTGTCAGCTGTGTGCCTATTCTGGAAAGCGGTGATACAAAGCGTAGCCTGCCTAGGAACGAGTTGGCGTTTGCGAGATGCTGCTACTGGTGCCGCCGCTGCTGTTCTTGCTGCGGGAGGCAATACATCTACCCAGTGGGCTGTCACAGTCATATAGTCCTGAGTCTGCCCTGCTCCACTTGTCCACATGTCCGTGGTTAAGTGGACATTGGGTACAACTGCATTTTTTAGGACACTGGTGAGTCTTTTTCTGAGGTCTGTGTACATTTTCGGTATCGCCTGCCTAGAGAAATGGAACCTAGATGGTATTTGGTACCGGGGACACAGTACCTCAATCAAGTCTATAGTTGCCTCTGAATTAACGATGGATACCGGAACCATGTTTTTCACCGCCCAGGCTGCCAAGGCCTGAGTTATCTGCTTTGCAGCAGGATGACTGCTGTGATATTTCATCTTCCTCGCAAAAGGACTGTTGGACAGTCAATTGCTTACTGGAAGTAGTACAAGTGGTCTTCCGACTTCCCCTCTTAGATGACGATCGACTCCCAGCAGCAACAACAGCAGCGCCAGCAGCAGTAGGCGTTACACTCAAGGAAGCATCAGAGGAATCCCAGGCAGGAGAGGACTCGTCAGACTTGACAGTGACATGGCCTGCAGGACTATTGGCTTTCCTGGGTAAGGAGGAAATTGACACTGAGGGAGTTGGTGGTGTGGTTTGCAGGAGCTTGGTTACAAGAGGAAGGGATTTAGTGGTCAGTGGACTGCTTCCGCTGTCACCCAAAGTTTTTGAACTTGTCACTGACTTATGATGAATGCGCTGCAGGTGATGTATAAGGGAGGATGTTCCGAGGTGGTTAACGTCCTTACCCCTACTTTTTACAGCTTGACAAAGGCAATACACGGCTTGACACCTGTTGTCCACATTTGTGTTGAAATAATTCCACACCGAAGAGCTGATTTTTTTTGTATTTTGACCAGGCATGTCAATGGCCATATTCCTCCCACGGACAACAGGTGTCTCCCCGGGTGCCTGACTTAAACAAACCACCTCACCATCAGAATCCTCCTTGTCAATTTCCTCCCCAGCGCCAGCAACACCCATATCCTCATCCTGGTGTACTTCCACAGTGACATCTTCAATTTGACTATCAGGAACTGGACTGCGGGTGCTCCTTCCAGCACTTGCAGGGGGTGTGCAAATGGTGGAAGGCGCAAGCTCTTCCCGTCCAGTGTTGGGAAGGTCAGGCATCGCAACCGACACAATTGGACTCTCCTTGGGGATTTGTGATTTAGAAGAACGCACAGTTCTTTGCTGTACTTTTGCCAGCTTAAGTCTTTTCTTTTTTCTAGCGAGAGGATGAGTGCTTCCATCCTCATGTGAAGCTGAACCACTAGCCATGAACATAGGCCAGGGCCTCAGCCGTTCCTTGCCACTCCGTGTTGTAAATGGCATATTGGCAAGTTTACGCTTCTCCTCAGATGCTTTTAATTTTGATTTTTGGGTCATTTTACTGAACTTTTGTGTTTTGGATTTTACATGCTCTCTACTATGACATTGGGCATCGGCCTTGGCAGACGACGTTGATGGCATTTCATCGTCTCGGCCATGACTAGTGGCAGCAGCTTCAGCACGAGGTGGAAGTGGATCTTGATCTTTCCCTATTTTAACCTCCACATTTTTGTTCTCCATTTTTTAATGTGTGGAATTATATGCCAGTATCAATAGCAATGGCCTACTACTATATTTACTGCGCACAACTAAAATGCACCACAGGTATAGAATGTAGATGGATAGTATACTTAATGGATGTCGAGTGACGACACAGAGGTAGGTACAGCAGTGGCCTACCGTACTGCTATATATAGTATACTGGTGGACACTGTCAGCAAACTGCAAAACTAAAATGCATCACAGGTATAGAATGTAGATGGATAGTATACCTAATGGATGACGACACAGAGGTAGGTACAGCAGTGGCCTACCGTACTGCTATAAGTATATATATAGTATACTGGTGGACACTGTCAGCAAACTGCAAAACTAAAATGCACCACAGGTATAGAATGTAGATGGATAGTATACTTAATGGATGACGAGTGACGACACAGAGGTAGGTACAGCAGTGGCCTACCGTACTGCTATATATAGTATACTGGTGGACACTGTCAGCAAACT
Organism: Pseudophryne corroboree; assembly: GCF_028390025.1. Classification (NCBI taxonomy): domain Eukaryota; kingdom Metazoa; phylum Chordata; class Amphibia; order Anura; family Myobatrachidae; genus Pseudophryne; species Pseudophryne corroboree. The sequence continues at coordinate 758,015,608 of NC_086449.1, forward strand.
GCAAAACTAAAATGCACCACAGGTATAGAATGTAGATGGATAGTATACTTAATGGATGACGACACAGAGGTAGGTACAGCAGTGGCCTACCGTACTGCTATAAGTATATATATAGTATACTGGTGGACACTGTCAGCAAACTGCAAAACTAAAATGCACCACAGGTATAGAATGTAGATGGATAGTATACTTAATGGATGACGAGTGACGACACAGAGGTAGGTACAGCAGTGGCCTACCGTACTGCTATAAGTATATATATAGTATACTGGTGGACACTGTCAGCAAACTGCAAAACTAAAATGCACCACAGGTATAGAATGTAGATGGATAGTATACTTAATGGATGACGAGTGACGACACAGAGGTAGGTACAGCAGTGGCCTACCGTACTGCTATTTATAGTATACTGGTGGACACTGTCAGCAAACTGCAAAACTAAAATGCACCACAGGTATAGAATGTAGATGGATAGTATACTTAATGGATGACGACACAGAGGTAGGTACAGCAGTGGCCTACCGTACTGCTATAAGTATATATATAGTATACTGGTGGACACTGTCAGCAAACTGCAAAACTAAAATGCACCACAGGTATAGAATGTAGATAGATAGTATACTTAATGGATGACGAGTGACGACACAGAGGTAGGTACAGCAGTGGCCTACCGTACTGCTATATATAGTATACTGGTGGACACTGTCAGCAAACTGCAAAACTAAAATGCACCACAGGTATAGAATGTAGATGGATAGTATACTTAATGGATGACGACACAGAGGTAGGTACAGCAGTGGCCTACCGTACTACAATAAGTATATATATAGTATACTGGTGGACACTGTCAGCAAACTGCAAAACTAAAATGCACCACAGGTATAGAATGTAGATGGATAGTATACTTAATGGATGACGACACAGAGGTAGGTACAGCAGTGGCCTACCGTACTGCTATAAGTATATATATAGTATACTGGTGGACACTGTCAGCAAACTGCAAAACTAAAATGCACCACAGGTATAGAATGTAGATGGATAGTATACTTAATGGATGACGAGTGACGACACAGAGGTAGGTACAGCAGTGGCCTACCGTACTGCTATATATAGTATACTGGTGGACACTGTCAGCAAACTGCAAAACTAAAATGCACCACAGGTATAGAATGTAGATGGATAGTATACTTAATGGATGACGAGTGACGACACAGAGGTAGGTACAGCAGTGGCCTACCGTACTGCTATATATAGTATACTGGTGGACACTGTCAGCAAACTGCAAAACTAAAATGCACCACAGGTATAGAATGTAGATGGATAGTATACTTAATGGATGACGACACAGAGGTAGGTACAGCAGTGGCCTACCGTACTGCTATAAGTATATATATAGTATACTGGTGGACACTGTCAGCAAACTGCAAAACTAAAATGCACCACAGGTATAGAATGTAGATGGATAGTATACTTAATGGATGACGACACAGAGGTAGGTACAGCAGTGGCCTTCCGTTCTGCTATAAGTATATATATAGTATACTGGTGGACACTGTCAGCAAACTGCAAAACTAAAATGCACCACAGGTATAGAATGTAGATGGATAGTATACTTAATGGATGATGAGTGACGACACAGAGGTAGGTACAGCAGTGGCCTACCGTACTGCTATAGTATCTATAGTATACTGGTGGACACTGTGTCAGCAAACTGCAAAACTGTCTAAAATGCACCACAGGTATAGAATGTAGATGGATAGTATACTTAATGGATGACGAGTCGACGACACAGAGGTAGGTACAGCAGTGCACTCTGCACTGTACTCCTCCTATATAATATTAATTATACTGGTGGTCCCCAGTCCCCACAATAAAGCAGCACACTGAGCACAGATATGGAGTGTTTTTCAGGCAGACAACGTATACTGGTGATCACTGTCAGCAAAACTCTGCACTGTACTCCTGCTATAGCTGCTCCCCAGTCCCCACAATTAAGCAGTGTGAGCACTCAGCACAGATATATTATGCAGCACACTGATCACAGATATGGAGCGTTTTTTTCAGACAGAGAACGGATAAAAACTGGTGGTCACTTATCAGCAAAACTCTGCACTGTACTCCTCCTAACAGCTGCTCCCCAATCCTCCCCACAAATAAGAAATAAACCAATCAACTTCAACAATAAACAGAGAGGACGCCAGCCACGTCCTCTCCCTATCATATCCAATGCACGAGTGAAAATGGCGGCGACGCGCGGCTGCTTATATAGAATCCGAATCTCGCGAGAATCCGACAGCGGGATGATGACGTTCGGGCGCGCTCGGGTTAGCCGAGCAAGGCGGGAAGGTTCTAACCTGCCTCGGACCCGTGTAAAAAAGGTGAAGTTCGGGGGGGTTCGGTTTCCGAGAAACCGAACCCGCTCATCACTAATGAATCTATGTTTATATTTCTATGGTTAATATTTTGCCAGCAGCCTGTTAATCTGCCACTATGTTTTGGAGTGTGGGAAGAGACTTGTGCGGGGAGCAGGGGCGTATCTAGAGAGGAGGGGACCCGTGTGCAGTCTCTGTGTGTGGGCCCCCTCCTCTCCCGTCCCGTAGCTGGCATCAGCACTGTTAGCGCTCTGTCTGAGCACTAGAGACTCTGGCACAGTGCCTACAGCGCATGCACAAGTCTCCGGAAAAATGGCGCGACGGCCATGTTTCCAGAGATCTGCACATGCGCTGTACACTCCGGCATTGTGCCAGAGTTTCTAGTGCTCAGACAGAGCGCTAACAGCATTGCTGCAGCTATGGCTAAGACACCAGGAAGGTAAGTATAGAAGAAATGGGTGCAGTGTGTGCGGTGTGGGCTCCCTCTGGACCCAGGATCCCGTGTGCACCGCACACACACTGCACCCATTATAGATAGGCCACTTGCGAGGAGGAAGAACACAAAAACTCCACACAGATCAGCCATGACTGGCAACTGAGCTCATGAGCTGTGAGGATGTAATGCCAACTGTATTGCCTTTTCACACTGTTCTGTAATACCACATGCTGATACTGTGATGTTATATACCACTATATGCTTCTTCATGATGTCAGTGTGATATCACAGTGACATCATGAAGAAACCAGGCAATGCTGCCTATATATTCTGCAAGGGTTTGCAGCTCACCACAGTCAATATGTGCAGCAAGATTATACAATGCAGATTCATCAACTCACTTCTTTGCTCATTAGGATCATTTGTTATTACGCTGAGCAAAAGCCATTTCAGGGGAAGAACATTATAACATTTATTTAAAAAATTTTTTTAGAGGGAATAAGATGTAGAGGGTTATAGAAAAAACATGTATACAAATGTCTACCAAATGTTTCCCTCCCTGCAGCTATCAAAGTGGAATGATTCTGTAATATTTAATGGCTTGTTTTGCTCCCTAAATGATGCAACAATGAAAAGGATTATTAATGTTAATAGCATTCTTATCATATTTTAATGGCATCATGTATAACCGAAATGTCATCTCAGCACATATGTCTATCTCTCACCCAGGGCCCAGAATAATCACACTTCTCACTGAGAGGGGGAATCTTGTACAGCTGCCAGGGCTGGGAGCACTAACGGAGAAATCTTTCACTGCCCGGGCGAAGGAAACACAAAACCAAGACAACATTCATTTTCTCCACAACAAATACTATGAAGAGGAGATGAAAGGAGAAATACTTACGGATTACACTTTTTGGGCAGGTGGAGGGAAGGGAGGAAAATAACAGCTTAGGAATCAGTGGAAAGGAAATCAAGAAAACATACCAAAGGAAGGTTTCCGGACTATAGATCTACACTAAAGAGGTCCACAGTCAAGTCAATAGGTATACCACTAATGGTAGACATGCATTAGGACCACAGGGTCAAAAGGTCAACACGTAAAAGGTCAACAGAGTCAAAAGGTCGAAGTGCCATTGGTCGACACACATATGGTTGACACAAGTTTTTTTGTTTTTGTTTTTTCAACTTTTTCATACTTTACCATCCACATGGACTATGATTGGGAATAGTAAAATAATAGTAACAAGCGAAGTAAGCCATGCGAGGGGACGCAGTACACTAATGGGGCTTGTTTGTGGCAGAAAAGTGACAAAACACCCCCCCCCCCCCCAAAAAAAAAGTCTACCTTTTTTGTGTCCACCATTTCCATGTCAACCTTTTGACCCTGTTGACCTAATGCATGCCTACCATTACTGGTAGACCTATTGACTGTAGACCTTTTTAGTGTAGATCTAATAATCCACACCCACAAACGCCGGTCACCCGAACCCAACCCGGCAGCATGGATCACTAATGCAAGCAGGAGGCATCAACTTATATCAGATGCCTCTTGCTGCATTACCATGTTACTGCTATGGCTGCTGAGTACGTGCTGCCTCCAACCACATCTGAATCAGGCCCATGGTACACATACTGTATCTTGCAGTCTACATTAGCTCACCCACTCATACTGTAAAACTTGAAGCTCATTGTGGGGGAGATGTACTAAGCCTTGGAAAGAAATAAAGTGGAGAGTGATAAAGTACCAGCCAATCAGCTTCCTAACTGCCATGTTACAGACTGGGTTTGAAAAATGACAGAAGCTGATTGGTTGGTTCTTTATCTCTCTCCACTTTATTTCTCTCCAGGACTCCGTGCAGATGTGTCCTCATACATCTTTGCTGCAGTCACTCCAAACAGCCCATCTTGGCACGCCGTGTCCTGTGAGACTCTTCTAGCACTTGGCGCCTTTTTTTGCATATTTTTTTACTGAAATTGCATTTTATGCGCCACATGATGTGACTAGGACGCACCAAGTGATATTGCTGATTAATTTGATATGCGACACTTGTACATTTGTGTGTGACTGAGTCTCTGAATCAGCATACAAACTGCTACAATCTAGTGGGCGTTTCATTTTTCTAGCCAAGTTCCGTTGTGCTTCATATGCAGACTCAGTCTCACTCAGAAATACAAGTGTCACCTATCAAATTAATCAGCTCAGTCTCTTGTTGCAACTAATGGGCCCTACAGAATGGGCAATGTTTCCGATTTTATCAACCAACAATATTATCGATTTTGCTGCCAACGATTTTTGCCTACACACTGGACGATATCGATGGTCAATTTGGACGATATGAGAGTTCATACATCTATATCGTCCAAATTGACTTGCCTGTATAAACGAGGATAGATCAACGATGAAAGATCGCGGGGGGCGCGCATCATTCATCGTTGACGCATACACACTGACCGAAATGAACGATTTATCGTTAATTTTTGAACGATGTCGTTCATATCGATCATAGTTATTGAAAAGTGTGTCGTCCCATAAGATGCAATTTTGTTTAAAAAAAAAAAAAGACACCTGATGCTAGCTGAGATGCATGGGACCTGTCAGCTAACTCATGTCGGCATCTCCCACTGAATGGCGTATTGAGGCTAGATGTACAGTTGGAGGAGACATCGGTACATATGCCCCTGTGACTGTGACATATGCTGGATCCTGCTTCTTGTCTCCAGGGAACAACCTCCATCAGTGGTCCGTAGAAATAATACAGCAAAGGGAGCTACCAGTGATCTAGATTCTAGCCATGAGCTATTTGTCATTTCCGATGGCACAATGGCAGATTATACCAGGTGTATGCGGCCGGTGCCCAGTACTCAGATCAATATGGAGACCCGTCACTCCCGCAGACCCAAGTAGAGACAAGGGGAGAATGCCACGTTACATAAGCCACAAGAAAAAAATGCAAAGTTCGTGTGTCAAAGGGGAGATTATGGGACAGATGTACTAAGCCTTAGGGAGATAAAGTGGAGAGAAAGAAAGGGCGTGATCAGGGCCGGTTCTAGCCCTTTTTGCGCCCCGGGCAGGAAATAGGGCGTGGCTTCATACAGGGGGCATGGTCAGTTACGCCCCCTGTACAGTAGAGTAGCGCCGCTGAAAGAGAATAAAAAAAAAAAGAATACTTACTATCCCCGCTCCTGATTCCCGAACACTGCAGACCTCCGCCGACGCCGCTCCTCTCCTCGGATCTGGCATAGACAGACACTAGAGGTCAATTATGACCCCTAGCGTCTGTGTCAGTACCACAATCCCACCACACAGCAAAGGTCCTCTCCACGAAGGGAAACTAGACGCGTAGCGTCTAGTTCCCTTCACAGCGGGGACCAGCGGGGGACACAGCGGGCAACGGGGGGCACAGCAGTAACAGATCTTGCCATGGTGCGACGCCCTCTGGATGGCGCCGGCGCCCTCCGAAAGGCGGCACCCCGGGCAAACGTCCTGCTTGCCCGTGGCAAGATCCTCTACTGGGCGTGATGTACTAACGTAAAAATGCGGCCAAAAACATAATTTTCGGGCTTTGGCCGCATTTCCGATATGTACTAACACCCAGCTGCCGGGTTTCCAGTGTGAAGGGTAACGCTAGAGGCTTATGGCCTTTTATCCACCTCAGAAGCCTCCCAGCATTCCCCGCGGGCTGCCATGTGATGCACGTGCCTAGGGGTGGCACAGCATACTCACTTGCACGAGAACCCTGCAAGGCCCGATGGCCAGGTGAAGCCAGGTGATTCTTTTTTTGTTGTTGTCAGTACAGGTTGAGTATCCGTTATCCAAAATGCTTGGGACCAGAAGTATTTTATATCGGATTTTTCCGCATTTTGGAATAATTTTATACCATAATGAGTAGTGATGAGCGGGTTCGGTTCCTCGGAAACCGAACCCCCCCGAACTTCACCCATTTTACACGGGTCCGAGGCATACTCGGATTCTCCCGTGTGGCTCGGTTAACCCGAGCGCGCCCGAACGTCATCATCCCGCTGTCGGATTCTCGCGAGATCCGGATTCTATATAGGAGCCGCGCGTCGCCGCCATTTTCACTCGTGCATTGGAAATGTTAGGGAGAGGAAGTGGCTGGCGTCCTCTCCGTTTATTAATGTTGATGCAAATATTTGTGCTTTTTGCTTAATTGTGGGGACTGGGGAGCAGCTGTATTATATAGGAGGAGTACAGTGCAGAGTTTTGCTGATCAGTGACCACCAGTTTTATCCGTTCTCTGCCTGAAAAACGCTCCATATCTGTGCTCAGTGTGCTGCATATATCTGTGCTCACACTGCTTAATTGTGGGGACTGGGGAGCAGCTGTATTATATAGGAGGAGTAGAGTGCAGAGTTTTGCTGATCAGTGACCACCAGTTTTATCCGTTCTCTGCCTGAAAAACGCTCCATATCTGTGCTCAGTGTGCTGCATATATCTGTGCTCACACTGCTTTATTGTGGGGACTGGGGACCAGCAGTATTATATAGGAGGAGTACAGTGCAGAGTTTTGCTGACAGTGACCACCAGTATATATAGCAGTACGGTACGGAAGGCCACTGCTCTACCTACCTCTGTGTCGTCAAGTATAATATCCATCTAGATTCTATACCTGTGGTGCATTTTAGTTTTGCAGTTTGCTTACAGTGACCACCAGTATATATAGCAGTACGGTACGGAAGGCCACTGCTCTACCTACCTCTGTGTCGTCAAGTATACTATCCATCTAGATTCTACACCTGTGGTGCATTTTAGTTTTGCAGTTTGCTGACAGTGACCACCAGTATATATAGCAGTACGGTACGGAAGGCCACTGCTCTACCTGCCTCTGTGTCGTCAAGTATACTATCCATCTAGATTCTATACCTGTGGTGCATTTTAGTTTTGCAGTTTGCTGACAGTGACCACCAGTATATATAGCAGTACGGTACGGAAGGCCACTGCTCTACCTACCTATGTGTCGTCAAGTATACTATCCATCTAGATTCTATACCTGTGGTGCATTTTAGTTTTGCAGTTTGCTGACAGTGACCACCAGTGTATATAGCAGTACGGTACGGAAGGCCATTGCTCTACCTACCTCTGTGTCGTCAAGTATACTATCCATCTAGATTCTATACCTGTGGTGCATTTTAGTTTTGCAGTTTGCTGACAGTGACCACCAGTATATATAGCAGTATGGTACGGAAGGCCATTGCTCTACCTACCTCTGTGTCGTCAAGTATACTATCCATCTAGATTCTATACCTGTGGTGCATTTTAGTTTTGCAGTTTGCTGACAGTGACCACCAGTATATATAGCAGTATGGTACGGAAGGCTACTGCTCTACATACCTCTGTGTCGTCAAGTATACTATCCATCTAGATTCTATACCTGTGGTGCATTTTAGTTTTGCAGTTTGCTGACAGTGACCACCAGTATATATAGCAGTACGGTACGGAAGGCCACTGCTCTACCTACCTCTGTGTCGTCAAGTATACTATCCATCTAGATTCTATACCTGTGGTGCATTTTAGTTTTGCAGTTTGCTGACAGTGACCACCAGTATATATAGCAGTACGGTACGGAAGGCCACTGCTCTACCTACCTCTGTGTCGTCAAGTATACTATCCATCTAGATTCTATACCTGTGGTGCATTTTAGTTTTGCAGTTTGCTGACAGTGACCACCAGTATATATAGCAGTATGGTACGGAAGGCCACTGCTCTACCTACCTCTGTGTCGTCAAGTATACTATCCATCTAGATTCTATACCTGTGGTGCATTTTAGTTTTGCAGTTTGCTGACAGTGACCACCAGTATATATAGCAGTACGGTACGGAAGGCCACAGCTCTACCTACCTCTGTGTCGTCAAGTATACTATCCATCCATACCTGTGGTGCATTTCAGTTGTGCGCAGTATATATAGTAGTAGGCCATTGCTATTGATACTGGCATATAATTCCACACATTAAAAAATGGAGAACAAAAATGTGGAGGTTAAAATAGGGAAAGATCAAGATCCACTTCCACCTCGTGCTGAAGCTGCTGCCACTAGTCATGGCCGAGACGATGAAATGCCATCAACGTCGTCTGCCAAGGCTGATGCCCAATGTCATAGTAGACAGCATGTAAAATCCAAAAAACAAAAGTTCAGTAAAATGACCCAAAAATCAAAATTGAAAGCGTCTGATGAGAAGCGTAAACTTGCCAATATGCCATTTACGACACGGAGTGGCAAGGAACGGCTGAGGCCCTGGCCTATGTTCATGGCTAGTGGTTCAGATTCACATGAGGATGGAAGCACTCATCCTCTCGCTAGAAAAATGAAAAGACTTAAGCTGGCAAAAGCACAGCAAAGAACTGTGCGTTCTTCTAAATCACAAATCCCCAAGGAGAGTCCAATTGTGTCGGTTGCGATGCCTGACCTTCCCAACACTGGACGGGAAGAGCTTGCACCTTCCACCATTTGCACGCCCCCTGCAAGTGCTGGAAGGAGCACCCGCAGTCCAGTTCCTGATAGTCAAATTGAAGATGTCACTGTTGAAGTACACCAGGATGAGGATATGGGTGTTGCTGGCGCTGGGGAGGAAATTGACAAGGAGGATTCTGATGGTGAGGTGGTTTGTTTAAGTCAGACACCCGGGGAGACACCTGTTGTCCGTGGGACGAATATGGCCATTGACATGCCTGGTCAAAATACAAAAAAAATCACCTCTTCGGTGTGGAATTATTTCAACACAAATGCGGACAACAGGTGTCAAGCCGTGTGTTGCCTTTGTCAAGCTGTAATTGTTATGAGCCACGGCTGTGGCTCATTCCTGTTTTGCATTTTGGTTATGTATTTTATGTTCTACTTCTGTTCATGTTCCCCGTGGGTGTCATGGGGTGTTCGGAGCTCACCCTTAAGGAAAGGGTACTGTTATGAACCACAGGTAGTGGTTCATTCCTATTTTATGTTTATAGTTGTCTTGCAGGCCAGGTTTTCCCGTTGCTCTGGTTTAAGAATACTCTAGTTTGCTACCGGTGGTGAGTCTGTGTAATTGCAGCTTGTTCCCATGTGTTCAGCCTCACCTGTCTGTTGATTGCACCTCTCAGTTGTGCAGCAGGGCAGCTGCACAACATAATTAATTAAGACTCTCTGTTATATTCTGGCTCAGTGCAATTCACAGACGCTGGTGATATTTCCTGAGTTCCAGAGTTCTTGAGTTCTGAGCTAGTCTCTGCCAGTTCCTGAGCTCCTGTCTAGCAGTGTCTGTCTAGCTGCTCTGTGTGTCGGTTCCTGAGTTTCGGTTCCTGTGTCGATTCCAGTGTCTGATCCTGTGTCCTGCCGTGAAGCGTTCCTGTCCAGGAGTCCTGTGGCTTTGTCTGTGCCTGGGCGAGTGTCTGGCTTCTTGGTGTCCACCGGTCTGTCGTTTGGGATTCTGCCTGTGCTCCAGTTCTGAGAGTCTGTGTCGGCTGCATTAGGGGTTCCTGTCCATTTGCCAGTATTTGTACCGGTTCCGTGAGTAGCGGCTTTGCCGCGTCCGTCGGCCTAGGCCGCAGTATTCTTTGGTTATATTTAGTTACTGGTGTTTTGCAGAGGTTTCTGCTTATGCTGTCACCGCCGGTACGCAAAAGTATTGTGTCGGCGTGTGGACAGCATTTCCTTTGCTGTTCTTTTCCTTTGGAGGCGTGCCGCACATATATTTAGTTTTAGGGTAGTTAGTAGCCCTTAGCTTTCTGTTGTTTTAGTTAGAGGTCCCCTTGTTATTATCCTGTCTCGGATCACGCCTTGTCTCACGCTAAGACCTGGGGGCATCGGAGTTGGGCAGACATAATCCGCCCTTCAAACGCGGCTGCCGTGGGCCCAAGAAACCATAGTCACTCAGGCGTGAACTAACCACACGGGTAAAACAACGGAGGTAGGGTGCTAGGGGCTATTTCCACACGACACCTTATTTCAGTGTCACGTTCTGGTGCTCAGGACTCACTACGCAACATCTCCCTTGTTCTGAGCACCAGGAACCTAACATTATCACCAGCCATACAACAAAAAAGAAACAAAGCTAAATAGTAGTTTTTTCTTTTTTGGTCCAGAGTCCTGTCAAGAATCCAGTCCGGTGTTTAGAATCCAGTCCTGTCTAGAATTCAGAGTGCAGAATCCAGTCCGGTGTTAAAAAATCCAGTCCGGTGTTTAAAAATCGTGTCTAGTCTTGTCTTGTCTAGTTTGAAATCCTCCTATGTCTGCTATGCAAGCCCTGCAAGCATCTCTCTCAGCCCTGAACTCTGCTTTCAGTGCTTTGAAACCTGAGCGACTGGAAGTTTTGCAGCAATCCTTAAAGCAACTGCAAAACCTTCTGACTAAATTTTGCTTATCTTGCCAGAAGTTATTGAGAGTTCATCTACCTCTAAAGAGACTCTTGTTCACAATATGGTGACAAGAGAATCCTCAGGTTCAGTTGGAGAGAAAAAGTTTGAAATTTTTCTGCGGCCCAGGCTCTCAGAAGAGGAGCGTCTGCATTGCAGAAACTTAGATTTATGCCTATATTGTGGGGGTTTAGGCCACTATCTGCAGACCTGTGAGTTGCGCAAGCCAAAGTGTGGCGACAAGTCCTGCGCTCTGGCCAAGTTGAGTCAGGATACAAGACCTACTCCTGCCTCTACTGTGGCAGAGGTACTTGTCACACAACCCACACTAAAAAGCACTCTGTCCTATAATTGGGGTCCTTGGGCTAGGGAGCCCCATTATAGATTCAGGAACCAAAGGAGAATGTTTTCTCCTCTCTTGATTTTCCTGTTGAAGCAGAGTTGCAAGCCCCTGGAGCGGTACCCGATGCCCAGAGTCCTGAAGCGGTACCCGATGCCCAGAGTCCTGGAGCGGTACCCGATGCCCAGAGTCCTGGAGCGGTACCCGATGCCCAGAGTCCTGGAGCGGTACCCGATGCCCAGAGTCCTGGAGCGGTACCCAATGCTCTAGGTTATAGAGGGACATCGAATATTATAGCTCAGGTGTCAATACCAGAAGGGGTCTCAGAAGCTGTTACCCCAGGTAGAGACTTGAAAAGCGCAACTCCAGAGAAGGTGTCTAAAACCATAGTTCTAGAAGGGAACTCAAGAAGCAAAACCCCAGAAGGGATCTTTGAAATAATATCCCCAAGTGGGGTCTCGAGAGACACAGCCCCAGAGAAGGGTCTAGAAGTCGTTTCCCCAGGAAAGGACTTAAGAGGCATAGCATTAGTGGAGGTTCTGAAGGTTATAGCTTCAGCAAAAGTCCCGGAAGTCATAGTCCCGGGAGAAGTTTCGATAATTATCGACTCAGAGAGGGAGGCTGACGGCCCGGTCCCTGAGTGGGAGGCCGACGGTCCGGTCCCAGTAAAAGAATCCGAGGTGCTGACCCCAGCGGGGTTCCCGGAGGCCACTGCCCCAGCGGGGATCCCGGAGGCCACTGCCCCAGCGGGGTTCCCGGAGGCCACTGCCCCAGCGGGGTTCCCGAAGGCAACTGCCCCAGCGGGGTTCCCGAAGGCCACTGCCCCGGGTGGGGTTCAGAAAGTCACTGCCCCGGGTGGGGTTCAGAAAGTCTCAGCCTCGAGTAAGGTCAATGGTGACCAGGTCCTAGCAAAGCACTCTAGTCAGTCAGATGGGAAGGAAGCAGATCCTGACTTTGTTGATATCTCAACATCTATAATCTTTGATGGGGACTTAGTCCAATTTCTGGCGCTTTACAAACACTATTACATCATTATGTTGTCTAGACCATTTCTGGGCGTCACTTCAGAGAACCTTGTGCTCTATCTGATATATTCCTTTAGAGGGGAGCCTTTTGAGTGGGCATCCAATTTAATGAAAACTGAAGATACCATCCTTCAGGATCCCCCAGCATTCAGTGATGCAGTTATTAAAAGATATGGTTCCAAAGAAATTGGTTCAGGTTCCTCTAGGTCACCCGTCTTATCTGCTGAGAGTTCACCGTATACTGTAAACTCGGCACAAGAGTCTCAGCCCGTTGTTTTGACTGCAGGATGTGCTTTTCTGTCTTCTTCTAATTGTAGTACTTTGCCTGAAAGTTCAGCTCCCAAGTTTAAGAAACCAATCTCTGATTTGAACCCAGCCTTGCTGGGAGGTACCATCAGTTCAGACAATGTTTGGGGAATTACCTTGGTCAGACCTCAAGAACTTTGTAAAAGTAAGAAGAAGAAGAAAAAGAAATAATTATTGACTCTTGTCTTGAGATATAAAAAAAGAAAAAAGATTTTTTTTTCCTTGTCTTGTGTCCAGTGGCCACCGTCAAGATGGGGGCACTGTTACAAGCTGTTGCCACAGCTTGTTTCTGTTTCTTATCTTTGTATGTTTATTCCAGTGTCAGGTTTATTAATGTACACTTTGTTTTGGAAAACCTGAATTTTGGGGTCCTTTGACCCCTCCTCAATGGGGGGGGGGTAATGTTATGAGCCACGGCTGTGGCTCATTCCTGTTTTGCATTTTGGTTATGTATTTTATGTTCTACTTCTGTTCATGTTCCCCGTGGGTGTCATGGGGTGTTCGGAGCTCACCCTTAAGGAAAGGGTACTGTTATGAACCACAGGTAGTGGTTCATTCCTATTTTATGTTTATAGTTGTCTTGCAGGCCAGGTTTTCCCGTTGCTCTGGTTTAAGAATACTCTAGTTTGCTGCCGGTGGTGAGTCTGTGTAATTGCAGCTTGTTCCCATGTGTCCAGCCTCACCTGTCTGTTGATTGCACCTCTCAGTTGTGCAGCAGGGCAGCTGCACGACATAATTAATTAAGACTTTCTGTTATATTCTGGCTCAGTGCAATTCACAGACGCTGGTGATATTTCCTGAGTTCCAGAGTTCTTGAGTTCTGAGCTAGTCTCTGCCAGTTCCTGAGCTCCTGTCTAGCAGTGTCTGTCTAGCTGCTCTGAGTGTCGGTTCCTGAGTTTCGGTTCCTGTGTCGATTCCAGTGTCTGATCCTGTGTCCTTCCGTGAAGCGTTCCTGTCCAGGAGTCCTGTGGCTTTGTCTGTGCCTGGGCGAGTGTCTGGCTTCTTGGTGTCCACCGGTCTGTCGTTTGGGATTCTGCCTGTGCTCCAGTTCTGAGAGTCTGTGTCGGCTGCATTAGGGGTTCCTGTCCATTTGCCAGTATTTGTACCGGTTCCGTGAGTAGCGGCTTTGCCGCGTCCGTCGGCCTAGGCCGCAGTTTTCTTTGGTTATATTTAGTTACTGGTGTTTTGCAGAGGGTTCTGCTTATGCTGTCACCGCCGGTACGCAAAAGTATTGTGTCGGCGTGTGGACAGCATTTCCTTTGTTGTTCTTTTCCTTTGGCGGCATGCCGCACATATATTTAGTTTTAGGGTAGTTAGTAGCCCCTAGCTTTCTGTTGTTTTAGTTAGAGGTCCCCTTGTTATTATCCTGTCTCGGTTCACGCCTTGTCTCACGCTAAGACCTGGGGGCATCGGAGTTGGGCAGACATAATCCGCCCTTCAAACGCGGCTGCCGTGGGCCCAAGAAACCATAGTCACTCAGGTGTGAACTAACCACACGGGTAAAACAACGGAGGTAGGGTGCTAGGGGCTATTTCCACACGACACCTTATTTCAGTGTCACGTTCTGGTGCTCAGGACTCACTACGCAACATCTCCCTTGTTCTGAGCACCAGGAACCTAACATTATCACCAGCCATACAACAAAAAAGAAACAAAGCTAAATAGTAGTTTTTTCTTTTTTGGTCCAGAGTCCTGTCAAGAATCCAGTCCGGTGTTTAGAATCCAGTCCTGTCTAGAATTCAGAGTGCAGAATCCAGTCCGGTGTTAAAAAATCCATTCCGGTGTTTAAAAATCGTGTCTAGTCTTGTCTTGTCTAGTTTGAAATCCTCCTATGCCTACTATGCAAGCCCTGCAAGCATCTCTCTCAGCCCTGAACTCTGCTTTCTTTGCTTTGAAACCTGAGCGACTGGAAGTTTTGCAGCAATCCTTAAAGCAACTGCAAAACCTTCTGAATAAATTTTGCTTATCTTGCCAGAAGTTATTGAGAGTTCATCTACCTCTAAAGAGACTCTTGTTCACAATATGGTGACAAGAGAATCCTCAGGTTCAGTTGGAGAGAAAAAGTTTGAAATTTTTCTACGGCCCAGGCTCTCAGAAGAGGAGCGTCTGCGTTGCAGAAACTTAGATTTATGCCTATATTGTGGGGGTTTAGGCCACTATCTGCAGACCTGTGAGTTGCGCAAGCCAAAGTGTGGCGACAAGTCCTGCGCTCTGGCCAAGTTGAGTCAAGACCTACTCCTGTTGAGTCAAGACCTACTCCTGTCTCTACTGTGGCAGAGGTACTTGTCACACAACCCACACTAAAAAGCACTCTGTCCTATAATTGGGGTCCTTGGGCTAGGGAGCCCCATTATATATTCAGGAACCAAAGGAGAATGTTTTCTCCTCTCTTGATTTTCCTGTTGAAGCAGAGTTGCAAGCCCCTGGAGCGGTACCCGATGCCCAGAGTCCTGAAGCGGTACCCGATGCCCAGAGTCCTGGAGCGGTACCCGATGCCCAGAGTCCTGGAGCGGTACCCGATGCCCAGAGTCCTGGAGCGGTACCCGTTGCCCAGAGTGCTGGAGCGGTACCCGATGCCCAGAGTCCTGGAGCGGTACCCGATGCCCAGAGTCCTGGAGCGGTACCCGATGCTCTAGGTTATAGAGGGACATCGAATATTATAGCTCAGGTGTCAATACCAGAAGGGGTTTCAGAAGCTGTTACCCCAGGTAGAGACTTGAAAAGCGCAACTCCAGAGAAGGTGTCTACAACCATAGTTCTAGAAGGGAACTCAAGAAGCAAAACCCCAGAAGGGATCTTTGAAATAATATCCCCAAGTGGGGTCTCGAGAGACACAGCCCCAGAGAAGGGTCTAGAAGTCGTTTCCCCAGGAAAGGACTTAAGAGGCATAGCATTAGTGGAGGTTCTGAAGGTTATAGCTTCAGCAAAAGTCCCGGAAGTCATAGTCCCGGGAGAAGTTTCGATAATTATCGACTCAGAGAGGGAGGCCGATGGCCCGGTCCCTGAGTGGGAGGCCGACGGTCCGGTCCCAGTAAAAGAATCCGAGGTGCTGACCCCAGCGGGGTTCCCGGAGGCCACTGCCCCAGCGGGGTTCCCGGAGGCCACTGCCCCAGCGGGGTTCCCGAAGGCCACTGCCCCAGCGTTGTTCCCGGAGGCCACTGCCCCAGCGGGGTTCCCGAAGGCCACTGCCCCAGCGGGGTTCCCGAAGGCCACTGCCCCGGGTGGGGTTCAGAAAGTCACTGCCCCGGGTGGGGTTCAGAAAGTCACTGCCCCGGGTGGGGTTCAGAAAGTCTCAGCCTCGAGTAAGGTCAATGGTGACCAGGTCCTAGCAAAGCACTCTAGTCAGTCAGACGGGAAGGAAGCAGATCCTGACTCTGTTGATTTTGGAGGGCATGCTGTTCCTTGTAGTGCCAATGGGAGATCCTGGGGGTGGCTCCCGGGTAAGTTAGCTCTCTGTTTGGAAGTGTTTTAGTAAAAGCCTTTATCATGAGGCGTACTGTGACAAATTACATGGCCCTATGTGGGCACTGCTATTATGTAGGTTAGGACTGCTGTATCAGAGAAGCCGTGAAGTGGCCAGCAGCTAAACATGTGTTTGCAAACATTTGTGACGAATTCTCTGAATTTTATTACCAGATAGGTTCAGGGATTGTTACAGGTAATTCTCAGTGTGCGGAAGGGAATTTGGGGGTTGGGGATTTGCACCCCCCTTCCTCTTTGTCTGTTGTTTGTCTGTGACCCCTCCCCCTTCCAGCACCTGATATATAATTACCTCCAGGTATGATTGAGCAGCTTCCTAATTGTTTGTCTGCTTGTGTGCATGAGGCATTGAATGGGAGCAGCATTTGGAGGGCATGCTGTTCCTTGTAGTGCCAATGGGAGATCCTGGGGGTGGCTCCCGGGTAAGTTAGCTCTCTGTTTGGAAGTGTTTTAGTAAAAGCCTTTATCATGAGGCGTACTGTGACAAATTACATGGCCCTATGTGGGCACTGCTATTATGTAGGTTAGGACTGCTGTATCAGAGAAGCCGTGAAGTGGCCAGCAGCTAAACATGTGTTTGCAAACATTTGTGACGAATTCTCTGAATTTTATTACCAGATAGGTTAAGGGATTGTTACAGGTAATTCTCAGTGTGCGGAAGGGAATTTGGGGGTTGGGGATTTGCACCCCCCTTCCTCTTTGTCTGTTGTCTGTTGATATCTCAACATCTATAATCTTTGATGGGGACTTAGTCCAATTTCTGGCGCTTTACAAACACTATTACATCATTATGTTGTCTAGACCATTTCTGGGCGTCACTTCAGAGAACCTTGTGCTCTATCTGATATATTCCTTTAGAGGGGAGCCTTTTGAGTGGGCATCCAATTTAATGAAAACTGAAGATACCATCCTTCAGGATCCCCCAGCATTCAGTGATGCAGTTATTAAAAGATATGGTTCCAAAGAAATTGGTTCAGGTTCCTCTAGGTCACCCGTCTTATCTGCTGAGAGTTCACCGTATACTGTAAACTCGGCACAAGAGTCTCAGCCCGTTGTTTTGACTGCAGGATGTGCTTTTCTGTCTTCTTCTAATTGTAGTACTTTGCCTGAAAGTTCAGCTCCCAAGTTTAAGAAACCAATCTCTGATTTGAACCCAGCCTTGCTGGGAGGTACCATCAGTTCAGACAATGTTTGGGGAATTACCTTGGTCAGACCTCAAGAACTTTGTAAAAGTAAGAAGAAGAAGAAAAAGAAATAATTATTGACTCTTGTCTTGAGATATAAAAAAAGAAAAAAAAAAGATTTTTTTTCCTTGTCTTGTGTCCAGTGGCCACCGTCAAGAGGGGGGCACTGTTACAAGCTGTTGCCACAGCTTGTTTCTGTTTCTTATCTTTGTATGTTTATTCCAGTGTCAGGTTTATTAATGTATACTTTGTTTTGGAAAACCTGAATTTTGGGGTCCTTTGACCCCTCCTCAAGGGGGGGGGGTAATGTTATGAGCCACGGCTGTGGCTCATTCCTGTTTTGCATTTTGGTTATGTATTTTATGTTCTACTTCTGTTCATGTTCCCCGTGGGTGTCATGGGGTGTTCGGAGCTCACCCTTAAGGAAAGGGTACTGTTATGAACCACAGGTAGTGGTTCATTCCTATTTTATGTTTATAGTTGTCTTGCAGGCCAGGTTTTCCCGTTGCTCTGGTTTAAGAATACTCTAGTTTGCTGCCGGTGGTGAGTCTGTGTAATTGCAGCTTGTTCCCATGTGTCCAGCCTCACCTGTCTGTTGATTGCACCTCTTAGTTGTGCAGCAGGGCAGCTGCACGACATAATTAATTAAGACTCTCTGTTATATTCTGGCTCAGTGCAATTCACAGACGCTGGTGATATTTCCTGAGTTCCAGAGTTCTTGAGTTCTGAGCTAGTCTCTGCCAGTTCCTGAGCTCCTGTCTAGCAGTGTCTGTCTAGCTGCTCTGAGTGTCGGTTCCTGAGTTTCGGTTCCTGTGTCGATTCCAGTGTCTGATCCTGTGTCCTTCCGTGAAGCGTTCCTGTCCAGGAGTCCTGTGGCTTTGTCTGTGCCTGGGCGAGTGTCTGGCTTCTTGGTGTCCACCGGTCTGTCGTTTGGGATTCTGCCTGTGCTCCAGTTCTGAGAGTCTGTGTCGGCTGCATTAGGGGTTCCTGTCCATTTGCCAGTATTTGTACCGGTTCCGCGAGTAGCGGCTTTGCCGCGTCCGTCGGCCTAGGCCGCAGTATTCTTTGGTTATATTTAGTTACTGGTGTTTTGCAGAGGGTTCTGCTTATGCTGTCACCGCCGGTACGCAAAAGTATTGTGTCGGCGTGTGGACAGCATTTCCTTTGTTGTTCTTTTCCTTTGGCGGCGTGCCGCACATATATTTAGTTTTAGGGTAGTTAGTAGCCCCTAGCTTTCTGTTGTTTTAGTTAGAGGTCCCCTTGTTATTATCCTGTCTCGGTTCACGCCTTGTCTCACGCTAAGACCTGGGGGCATCGGAGTTGGGCAGACATAATCCGCCCTTCAAACGCGGCTGCCGTGGGCCCAAGAAACCATAGTCACTCAGGTGTGAACTAACCACACGGGTAAAACAACGGAGGTAGGGTGCTAGGGGCTATTTCCACACGACACCTTATTTCAGTGTCACGTTCTGGTGCTCAGGACTCACTACGCAACATCTCCCTTGTTCTGAGCACCAGGAACCTAACATTATCACCAGCCATACAACAAAAAAGAAACAAAGCTAAATAGTAGTTTTTTCTTTTTTGGTCCAGAGTCCTGTCAAGAATCCAGTCCGGTGTTTAGAATCCAGTCCTGTCTAGAATTCAGAGTGCAGAATCCAGTCCGGTGTTAAAAAATCCAGTCCGGTGTTTAAAAATCGTGTCTAGTCTTGTCTTGTCTAGTTTGAAATCCTCCTATGCCTACTATGCAAGCCCTGCAAGCATCTCTCTCAGCCCTGAACTCTGCTTTCAGTGCTTTGAAACCTGAGCGACTGGAAGTTTTGCAGCAATCCTTAAAGCAACTGCAAAACCTTCTGAATAAATTTTGCTTATCTTGCCAGAAGTTATTGAGAGTTCATCTACCTCTAAAGAGACTCTTGTTCACAATATGGTGACAAGAGAATCCTCAGGTTCAGTTGGAGAGAAAAAGTTTGAAATTTTTCTGCGGCCCAGGCTCTCAGAAGAGGAGCGTCTGCATTGCAGAAACTTAGATTTATGCCTATATTGTGGGGGTTTAGGCCACTATCTGCAGACCTGTGAGTTGCGCAAGCCAAAGTGTGGCGACAAGTCCTGCGCTCTGGCCAAGTTGAGTCAAGACCTACTCCTGTTGAGTCAAGACCTACTCCTGTCTCTACTGTGGCAGAGGTACTTGTCACACAACCCACACTAAAAAGCACTCTGTCCTATAATTGGGGTCCTTGGGCTAGGGAGCCCCATTATATATTCAGGAACCAAAGGAGAATGTTTTCTCCTCTCTTGATTTTCCTGTTGAAGCAGAGTTGCAAGCCCCTGGAGCGGTACCCGATGCCCAGAGTCCTGAAGCGGTACCCGATGCCCAGAGTCCTGGAGCGGTACCCGATGCCCAGAGTCCTGGAGCGGTACCCGATGCCCAGAGTCCTGGAGCGGTACCCGATGCCCAGAGTGCTGGAGCGGTACCCGATGCCCAGAGTCCTGGAGCGGTACCCGATGCCCAGAGTCCTGGAGCGGTACCCGATGCTCTAGGTTATAGAGGGACATCGAATATTATAGCTCAGGTGTCAATACCAGAAGGGGTCTCAGAAGCTGTTACCCCAGGTAGAGACTTGAAAAGCGCAACTCCAGAGAAGGTGTCTAAAACCATAGTTCTAGAAGGGAACTCAAGAAGCAAATCCCCAGAAGGGATCTTTGAAATAATATCCCCAAGTGGGGTCTCGAGAGACACAGCCCCAGAGAAGGGTCTAGAAGTCGTTTCCCCAGGAAAGGACTAAAGAGGCATAGCATTAGTGGAGGTTCTGAAGGTTATAGCTTCAGCAAAAGTCCCGGAAGTCATAGTCCCGGGAGAAGTTTCGATAATTATCGACTCAGAGAGGGAGGCCGACGGCCCGGTCCCTGAGTGGGAGGCCGACGGTCCGGTCCCAGTAAAAGAATCCGAGGTGCTGACCCCAGCGGGGTTCCCGGAGGCCACTGCCCCAGCGGGGTTCCCGGAGGCCACTGCCCCAGCGGGGTTCCCGGAGGCCACTGCCCCAGCGGGGTTCCCGAAGGCCACTGCCCCAGCGTTGTTCCCGGAGGCCACTGCCCCAGCGGGGTTCCCGAAGGCCACTGCCCCAGCGGGGTTCCCGAAGGCCACTGCCCCGGGTGGGGTTCAGAAAGTCACTGCCCCGGGTGGGGTTCAGAAAGTCACTGCCCCGGGTGGGGTTCAGAAAGTCTCAGCCTCGAGTAAGGTCAATGGTGACCAGGTCCTAGCAAAGCACTCTAGTCAGTCAGACGGGAAGGAAGCAGATCCTGACTCTGTTGATTTTGGAGGGCATGCTGTTCCTTGTAGTGCCAATGGGAGATCCTGGGGGTGGCTCCCGGGTAAGTTAGCTCTCTGTTTGGAAGTGTTTTAGTAAAAGCCTTTATCATGAGGCGTACTGTGACAAATTACATGGCCCTATGTGGGCACTGCTATTATGTAGGTTAGGACTGCTGTATCAGAGAAGCCGTGAAGTGGCCAGCAGCTAAACATGTGTTTGCAAACATTTGTGACGAATTCTCTGAATTTTATTACCAGATAGGTTCAGGGATTGTTACAGGTAATTCTCAGTGTGCGGAAGGGAATTTGGGGGTTGGGGATTTGCACCCCCCTTCCTCTTTGTCTGTTGTCTGTTGATATCTCAACATCTATAATCTTTGATGGGGACTTAGTCCAATTTCTGGCGCTTTACAAACACTATTACATCATTATGTTGTCTAGACCATTTCTGGGCGTCACTTCAGAGAACCTTGTGCTCTATCTGATATATTCCTTTAGAGGGGAGCCTTTTGAGTGGGCATCCAATTTAATGAAAACTGAAGATACCATCCTTCAGGATCCCCCAGCATTCAGTGATGCAGTTATTAAAAGATATGGTTCCAAAGAAATTGGTTCAGGTTCCTCTAGGTCACCCGTCTTATCTGCTGAGAGTTCACCGTATACTGTAAACTCGGCACAAGAGTCTCAGCCCGTTGTTTTGACTGCAGGATGTGCTTTTCTGTCTTCTTCTAATTGTAGTACTTTGCCTGAAAGTTCAGCTCCCAAGTTTAAGAAACCAATCTCTGATTTGAACCCAGCCTTGCTGGGAGGTACCATCAGTTCAGACAATGTTTGGGGAATTACCTTGGTCAGACCTCAAGAACTTTGTAAAAGTAAGAAGAAGAAGAAAAAGAAATAATTATTGACTCTTGTCTTGAGATATAAAAAAAAAAAAAAAGATTTTTTTTTCCTTGTCTTGTGTCCAGTGGCCACCGTCAAGAGGGGGGCACTGTTACAAGCTGTTGCCACAGCTTGTTTCTGTTTCTTATCTTTGTATGTTTATTCCAGTGTCAGGTTTATTAATGTATACTTTGTTTTGGAAAACCTGAATTTTGGGGTCCTTTGACCCCTCCTCAAGGGGGGGGTAATGTTATGAGCCACGGCTGTGGCTCATTCCTGTTTTGCATTTTGGTTATGTATTTTATGTTCTACTTCTGTTCATGTTCCCCGTGGGTGTCATGGGGTGTTCGGAGCTCACCCTTAAGGAAAGGGTACTGTTATGAACCACAGGTAGTGGTTCATTCCTATTTTATGTTTATAGTTGTCTTGCAGGCCAGGTTTTCCCGTTGCTCTGGTTTAAGAATACTCTAGTTTGCTGCCGGTGGTGAGTCTGTGTAATTGCAGCTTGTTCCCATGTGTCCAGCCTCACCTGTCTGTTGATTGCACCTCTCAGTTGTGCAGCAGGGCAGCTGCACAACATAATTAATTAAGACTCTCTGTTATATTCTGGCTCAGTGCAATTCACAGACGCTGGTGATATTTCCTGAGTTCCAGAGTTCTTGAGTTCTGAGCTAGTCTCTGCCAGTTCCTGAGCTCCTGTCTAGCAGTGTCTGTCTAGCTGCTCTGAGTGTCGGTTCCTGAGTTTCGGTTCCTGTGTCGATTCCAGTGTCTGATCCTGTGTCCTGCCGTGATGCGTTCCTGTCCAGGAGTCCTGTGGCTTTGTCTGTGCCTGGGCGAGTGTCTGGCTTCTTGGTGTCCACCGGTCTGTCGTTTGGGATTCTGCCTGTGCTCCAGTTCTGAGAGTCTGTGTCGGCTGCATTAGGGGTTCCTGTCCATTTGCCAGTATTTGTACCGGTTCCGTGAGTAGCGGCTTTGCCGCGTCCGTTGGCCTAGGCCGCAGTATTCTTTGGTTATATTTAGTTACTGGAGTTTTGCAGAGGGTTCTGCTTATGCTGTCACCGCCGGTACGCAAAAGTATTGTGTCGGCGTGTGGACAGCATTTCCTTTGTTGTTCTTTTCCTTTGGCGGCGTGCTGCACATATATTTAGTTTTAGGGTAGTTAGTAGCCCCTAGCTTTCTGTTGTTTTAGTTAGAGGTCCCCTTGTTATTATCCTGTCTCGGTTCACGCCTTGTCTCACGCTAAGACCTGGGGGCATCGGAGTTGGGCAGACATAATCCGCCCTTCAAACGCGGCTGCCGTGGGCCCAAGAAACCATAGTCACTCAGGCGTGAACTAACCACACGGGTAAAACAACAGAGGTAGGGTGCTAGGGGCTATTTCCACACCACACCTTATTTCAGTGTCACGTTCTGGTGCTCAGGACTCACTACGCAACATCTCCCTTGTTCTGAGCACCAGGAACCTAACAGTAATAAGTAGGGGTAAGGACGATAACCACCTAGGAACATCCACCCTTATACGTCACCTGGTCCGCATTCATCAGAAGTCACTGACAAGTTCAAAAACTTTGGATGACAGCAGAAGCAGTCCACTGACCACTAAATCCCTTCCTCTTGTAACCAAGCTCCTGCAAACCACACCACCAACTCCCTCAGTGTCAATTTCCACCTTACACAGGAAAGCCAATAGTCCTGCAGGCCATGTCACTGGCAAGTCTGACGAGTCCTCTCCTGCCTGGGATTCCTCCGATGCATCCTTGAGTGTAACGCCTACTGCTGCTGGCACTGCTGTTGTTGCTGCTGGGAGTCGATCGTCATCCCAGAGGGGAAGTCGGAAGACCACTTGTACTACTTCCAGTAAGCAATTGACTGTCCAACAGTCCTTTGCGAGGAAGATGAAATATCACAGCAGTCATCCTGCTGCAATGCGGATAACTCAGGTCTTGTCAGCCTGGGTGGTGAGAAATGTGGTTCCGGTATCCACCGTTAATTCAGAGGCAACTAGAGACTTGTTTGAGGTACTGTGTCCCCGGTACCAAATACCATCTAGGTTCCATTTCTCTAGGCAGGCGATACCGAAAATGTACACAGACGTCAGAAAAAGAGTCACCAGTGTCCTAAAAAATGCAGTTGTACCCAATGTCCACTTAACCACGGACATGTGGACAAGTGGAGCAGGGCAGACTCAGGACTATATGACTGTGACAGTCCACTGGGTAGATGTATTGCCTCCCACAGCAAGAACAGCAGCGGCGGCACCAGTAGCAGCATCTCGCGAACGCCAACTCGTTCCTAGGCAGGCTACGCTTTGTATCACCGCTTTCCATAAGAGGCACACAGCTGACAACCTCTTACGGAAACTGAGGAACATCATCGCAGAATGGCTTACCCCAATTGGACTCTCCTGGGGATTTGTGACATCAGACAACGCCACCAATATTGTGCGTGCTTTACATCTGGGCAAATTCCAGCACGTCCCATGTTTTGCACATACATTGAATTTGGTGGTGCAGAATTATTTAAAAAACGACAGGGGCGTGCAAGAGATGCTGTCGGTGGCCCGAAGAATTGCGGTCCACTTTCGGCATTCAGCCACCGCGTGCCGAAGACTGGAGCACCAGCAAACAGTCCTGAACCTGCCCTGCCATCATCTGAAACAAGAGGTGGTAACGAGGTGGAATTCAACCCTCTATATGCTTCAGAGGATGGAGGAGCAGCAAAAGGCCATTCAGGCCTATACATCTGTCCACGATATAGGCAAAGGAGGGGGAATGCACCTGACTCAAGCGCAGTGGAGAATGATTTCAACGTTGTGCAAGGTTCTGCAACCCTTTGAACTTGCCACACGTGAAGTCAGTTCAGACACTGCCAGCCTGAGTCAGGTCATTCCCCTCATCAGACTTTTGCAGAAGAAGCTGGAGACATTGAAGGAGGAGCTAAAACAGAGCGATTCCGCTAGACATGTGGGACTTGTGGATGGAGCCCTTAATTCGCTTAACCAGGATTCACGGGTGGTCAATCTGTTGAAATCAGAGCACTACATTTTGGCCACCGTGCTCGATCCTAGATTTAAAACCTACGTTGTATCTCTCTTTCCGGCAGACACAAGTCTGCAGAGGTTCAATGACCTGCTGGTGAGAAAATTGTCAAGTCAAGCGGAACGTGACCCGTCAACAGCTCCTCCTTCACATTCTCCCGCAACTGGGGGTGCGAGGAAAAGGCTAAGAATTCCGAGCCCACCCGCTGGCGGTGATGTAGGGCAGTCTGGAGCGAGTGCTGACATCTGGTCCGGACTGAAGGACCTGGCAACGATTACTGACATGTCGTCTACTGTCACTGCATATGATTCTGTCACCATTGAAAGAATGGTGGAGGATTATATGAGTGACCGCATCCAAGTAGGCACGTCAGACAGTCCGTACGTATACTGGCAGGAAAAAGAGGCAATTTGGAGGCCCTTGCACAAACTGGCTTTATTCTACCTAAGTTGCCCTCCCTCCAGTGTGTACTCCGAAAGAGTGTTTAGTGCAGCCGCTCACCTTGTCAGCAATCGGCGTACGAGGTTACTTCCAGAAAATGTGGAGAAGATGATGTTCATCAAAATGAATTATAATCAATTCCTCCGTGGAGACATTCACCAGCAATTGCCTCCAGAAAGTACACAGGGATCTGAGATGGTGGATTCCAGTGGGGACGAATTAATAATCTGTGAGGAGGGGGATGTACACAGTGAAAGAGGTGAGGAATCGGAGGATGATGATGAGGTGGACATCTTGCCTCTGTAGAGCCAGTTTGTGCAAGGAGAGATTGATTGCTTTTTTTTTGGTGGTGGCCCAAACCAACCAGTCATTTCAGTCACAGTCGTGTGGCAGACCCTGTCGCTGAAATGATGGGTTCATTAAAGTGTGCATGTCCTGTTTATACAACATAAGGGTGGGTGGGTGGGCCCAATGACAATTCCATCTTGCACCTCTTTTTTCTTTCATTTTTCTTTGCATCATGTGCTGTTTGGGGACAATTTTTTTGAAGTGCCATCCTGTCTGACACTGCAGTGCCACTCCTAGATGGGCCAGGTGTTTGTGTCGGCCACTTGTGTCGCTTAGCTTAGTCACACAGCGACCTTGGTGCGCCTCTTTTTTTCTTTGCATCATGTGCTGTTTGGGGACTATTTTTTTGAAGTGCCATCCTGTCTGACACTGCAGTGCCACTCCTAGATGGGCCAGGTGTTTGTGTCGGCCACTTGTGTCGCTTAGCTTAGTCACACAGCGACCTTGGTGCGCCTCTTTTTTTCTTTGCATCATGAGCTGTTTGGGGACAATTTTTTTGAAGGGCCATCCTGTCTGACACTGCAGTGCCACTCCTAGATGGGCCAGGTGTTTGTGTCGGCCACTTGGGTCGCTTTGCTTAGTCACACAGCTACCTCATTGCGCCTCTTTTTTTCTTTGCATCATGTGCTGTTTGGGGACTATTTTTTTTAAGTGCCATCCTGTCTGACACTGCAGTGCCACTCCTAGATGGGCCAGGTGTTTGTGTCGGCCACTTGGGTCGCTTAGAAACATAGAAACATAGAATTTGTCGGCAGATAAGAACCACTTGGCCGATCTAGTCTGCCCCTTTTTTTTTATATTATTTTTATCTCTAACCTTATTTGATCCTTATTTCTTTGTAAGGATATCCTTATGTCTATCCCATGCATGTTTAAATTGCTCTACTGTCTTAGCCTCTACCACCTCTGATGGGAGGCTATTCCACTTGTCCACTACCCTTTCTGTGAAATAATTTTTCCACAAATTTCCCCTGAACCTCCCCCCCTCCAGTCTCAGTGCATGTCCTCGTGTCCTATTGCTTCTCTTCATTTGGAGAATGTTTCCCTCCTGGACTTTGTTAAAACCCTTGATATATTTGAAAGTTTCTATCATGTCCCCCCTTTCCCTTCTCTGCTCCAAACTATACATATTGAGATTTCTTAGTCTTTCTGGGTATGTTTTGTGATGTAGGCCTGGCACCATTTTAGTTGCCCTCCTTTGTACAGTTTCTAATGTATTAATATCCTTTTGAAGATATGGCCTCCAGAACTGAATACAGTATTCTAGATGAGGCCGTACCAATGACCTATACAGTGGCATTATTACTTCTTTCTTTCTGCTGCTGATTCCTCTCCCAATGCAGCCAAGCATCTGACTAGCCTTCCTCATTGCCTTGTTACATTGCTTACCTGCCTTTAAGTCATCTGAAATAGTGACTCCTAGATCCCTTTCCTCCTCAGTAGTTTCCAGTATAGTGCCATTAATACTGTATTTAGCTTTAGGATTTTTGAGACCCAAGTGCATGATTTTGCATTTTTTGGCATTAAACTGTAATTGCCAGACTCTTGACCATTCCTCTAATCTACCTAGATCCTCAATCATTTGTTTTACCCCACCTGGTGTGTCTACCCTGTTGCATACCTTTGTGTCATCTGCAAAAAGGCATACTTTCCCTTTAATGCCATTTGCAATGTCACCAATAAAGATATTAAAAAGCACTGGTCCAAGTACAGATCCCTGGGGTACTCCACTGGTAACATTTCCCTCATGTGAATGCACTCCATTTACCACAACTCTCTGTTTTCTATCCTTCAACCAAGATCTTATCCATTCAATAATCCTAATATCCAATCCCAAACTTTCAAGTTTATTTAGCTTAGTCACACAGCTACCTCATTGCGCCTCTTTTTTTCTTTGCATCATGTGCTGTTTGGGGACTATTTTTTTTAAGTGCCATCCTGTCTGACACTGCAGTGCCACTCCTAGATGGGCCAGGTGTTTGTGTCGGCCACTTGTGTCGCTTAGCTTAGTCACACAGCGACCTTGGTGCGCCTCTTTTTTTCTTTGCATCATGTACTGTTTGGGCACAATTTTTTTGAAGTGCCATCCTGCCTGATACTGCAGTGCCACTCTTAGATGGGCCAGGTGTTTGTGTCGGCCACTTGTGTCGCTTAGCTTAGCCATCCAGCGACCTCGGTGCAAATTTTAGGATAAAAATAATATTGTGAGTTGTGAGGTGTTCAGAATAGACTGAAAATGAGTGGAAATTATGGTTATTGAGGTTAATAATAATATGGGATCAAAATGACCCCCAAATTCTATGATTTATGCTGTTTTTGAGGGTTTTTTGTAAAAAAACACCCGAATCCAAAACACACCCGAATCCGACAAAAAAATTTCAGGGAGGTTTTGCCAAAACGCGTCCGAATCCAAAACACGGCCGCGGAACCAAATCCAAAACCAAAACACAAAACCCGAAAAATTTCCGGTGCACATCACTAATAATGAGATATCATGGCGATGGGACCTAAGTCTAAGCACAGAATGCACTTATGTTTCATATACACCTTATACACACAGCCTGAAGGTAATTTAATACATCATTTTTAATAACTTTGCTGTGTACATTGAGCCATCAGAAAACAAAGGTTTCACTATCTCAGTCTCACTCAAAAAATTCCGTATTTCGGTATATTCCGTATTTCGGAATATTTGGAGATGGGATACTCAACCTGTACAGCTTATGTTTTTTAATTTGTAACTAGGGATGGGCGGCAATGGTCAGTGATACCCCTTTTCCACTAGCTCAAAAAACACGGGTAAATGCATGGAGGTGCGCATTTACCCTTGTTTTTTGCTAGTGAAAAGGGTCCCTCTGCAAAAACCCGGATCAAGTGACCCGGGAATCCTACTTGGGTAGCTACCTGGCTAGGTCACGGGAATGATCCGGGTAAGGTTGTAGTGTAAATGGAAGCCGTGTCGATGCGATACGGCTCCCGTTTACACTATGGATGGGCAGCGCTGGGAGATCATGTGATCTCCCAGCGCCGCCCCTGCCGCATCACCAGCAGCATCACCAACACGGCAATATGCCGGGACAGTGACTGCTGATGGGAAAGGGGCCATCGATGCAGGTCGCAGCCGGGTAGCACCCGTGTCAGGCTCCCGGCTGCGACCCACATCATAGATGGAAAAGGGGTATAAATTGTGGTGGTTGTGGTGGGGTAACGCTAGTTTTGCTTTATCAGTCAGGAGGCCCTAACATGAAGGGGCTGTGACGTAATGGGGGGTGTCCGATAATGTTGTGCCTAGGGGCGGTCAGACCCCTTTATTCGCCCCTGGATACAGCCACTGTATCTCCCTATTA
The DNA here is from genome assembly GCF_028390025.1 of Pseudophryne corroboree. Taxonomy (NCBI): domain Eukaryota; kingdom Metazoa; phylum Chordata; class Amphibia; order Anura; family Myobatrachidae; genus Pseudophryne; species Pseudophryne corroboree. The sequence goes on from NC_086449.1 coordinate 758,044,462, forward strand.
TCTCACTGTTAAGAAATGTGTTTTTAAACACATCAGTTCATTCATCCCAGGTATCTACAATAGTAAATTACATGGGAAGTTCTGGAGCAGAGCATGCCGCAACTAAAGAACGGGTCATACTGGAGGGTAGGATGTCTAGCTATCTACATGCTATATTAAGCCTATTATGATGAACACGAAGCATAAAAAGAAGATCCCTATCTGTGCATTTGAAGGATTATGCAGATTCCAACCAGTGACTTGTGTCCAAATAAATGAAATTCTGAATATTGCAGATGCTCCCTGCCGTCCTGTGTTGTTTGGCAGTAAACACTTGATGATGCTCTGGAATTGATCTTCAGAGAGCCGAGTTTACTTTTCATTTTCTGAGATAAAATGCTAAGTGATCACCAGGCAATATACGTTCTCACACACAGCCATGTAATTTTATTGCCTGCTTGTACTGGCTGTTTCTTCCCCATAATGTAAAAAAGGATAAACTGGAACATTTACCTTGCTGAAAGTATATATCATTGAGGGGGTGATGTAGCAAGCCTTGGAGAAAAAAATGGAGAGAGATAAATTAACAGCCAATCAGCTTCTAACTGCCATGTTATAGGCCGTGCTTCAAAAATGATAGGAGCTGATTGGCTGGTACTTTATGTTTCTCCAAGGTTTGATACATCTTCGCCTCAGTCTTCATTCTCATGGTTAAATGGCCAATGGGTCATAGTCAAGGAAATAAAGGTAAATTGAGCTGTGAAGATTTAGGATCTTACACTCTCTTTGCATAATGCCTTTTAAATACAGCATTCAAGCAAATCTGAAATGGGTTCTGATTAGAGATGTGCACTTGAAATTTTTCGGGTTTTGTGTTTTGGTTTTGGGTTCAGTTCCGCGGCCGTGTTTTGGGTTCGACCGCGTTTTGGCAAAACCTCACCGAATTTTTTTTGTCGGATTCGGGTGTGTTTTTCAAAAAACCCTAAAAAACAGCTTAAATCATAGAATTTGGGGGTCATTTTGATCCCAAAGTATTATTAACCTCAAAAACCATAATTTCCACTCATTTTCAGTCTATTCTGAACACCTCACACCTCACAATATTATTTTTAGTCCTAAAATTTGCACCGAGGTCGCTGGATGACTAAGCTAAGCAACCCTAGTGGGCGACACAAACACCTGGCCCATCTAGGAGTGGCACTGCAGTGTCACGCAGGATGGCCCTTCCAAAAAACACTCCCCAAACAGCACATGACGCAAAGAAAAAAAGAGGCGCAATGAGGTAGCTGTGTGAGTAAGCTAAGCGACCCTAGTGGCCGACACAAACACCTGGCCCATCTAGGAGTGGCACTGCAGTGTCACGCAGGATGGCCCTTCCAAAAAACACTCCCCAAACAGCACATGACGCAAAGAAAAAAAGAGGCGCAATGAGGTAGCTGTGTGAGTAAGCTAAGCGACCCTAGTGGCCGACACAAACACCTGGCCCATCTAGGAGTGGCACTGCAGTGTCACGCAGGATGGCCCTTCCAAAAAACACTCCCCAAACAGCACATGACGCAAAGAAAAAAAGAGGCGCAATGAGGTAGCTGTGTGAGTAAGATAAGCGACCCTAGTGGCCGACACAAACACCTGGCCCATCTAGGAGTGTCACTGCAGTGTCACGCAGGATGGCCCTTCAAAAAAATACTCCCCAAACAGCACATGACGCAAAGAAAAATTAAAGAAAAAAGAGGTGCAAGATGGAATTGTCCTTGGGCCCTCCCACCCACCCTTATGTTGTATAAACAGGACATGCACACTTTAACCAACCCATCATTTCAGTGACAGGGTCTGCCACACGACTGTGACTGAAATGACGGGTTGGTTTGGACCCCCACCAAAAAAGAAGCAATTAATCTCTCCTTGCACAAACTGGCTCTACAGAGGCAAGATGTCCACCTCATCATCATCCTCCGATATATCACCGTGTACATCCCCCTCCTCACAGATTATCAATTCGTCCCCACTGGAATCCACCATCTCAGCTCCCTGTGTACTTTGTGGAGGCAATTGCTGCTGGTCAATGTCTCCACGGAGGAATTGATTATAATTCATTTTAATGAACATCATCTTCTCCACATTTTCTGGAAGTAACCTCGTACGCCGATTGCTGACAAGGTGAGCGGCGGCACTAAACACTCTTTCGGAGTACACACTTGTGGGAGGGCAACTTAGGTAGAATAAAGCCAGTTTGTGCAAGGGCCTCCAAATTGCCTCTTTTTCCTGCCAGTATAAGTACGGACTGTCTGACGTGCCTACTTGGATGCGGTCACTCATATAATCCTCCACCATTCTTTCAATGGGGAGAGAATCATATGCAGTGCCAGTAGACGACATGTCCGTAATCGTTGGCAGGTCCTTCAGTCCGGACCAGATGTCAGCATCAGCAGTCGCTCCAGACTGCCCTGCATCACCGCCAGCGGGTGGGCTCGGAATTCTGAGCCTTTTCCTCGCACCCCCAGTTGCGGGAGAATGTGAAGGAGGAGATGTTGACAGGTCGCGTTCCGCTTGACTTGACAATTTTCTCACCAGCAGGTCTTTGAACCCCAGCAGACTTGTGTCTGCCGGAAAGAGAGATCCAAGGTAGGTTTTAAATCTAGGATCGAGCACGGTGGCCAAAATGTAGTGCTCTGATTTCAACAGATTGACCACCCGTGAATCCTTGTTAAGCGAATTAAGGGCTCCATCCACAAGTCCCACATGCCTAGCGGAATCGCTCTGTGTTAGCTCCTCCTTCAATGTCTCCAGCTTCTTCTGCAAAAGCCTGATGAGGGGAATGACCTGACTCAGGCTGGCAGTGTCTGAACTGACTTCACGTGTGGCAAGTTCAAAGGGCTGCAGAACCTTGCACAACGTTGAAATCATTCTCCACTGCGCTTGAGACAGGTGCATTCCACCTCCTATATCGTGCTCAATTGTATAGGCTTGAATGGCCTTTTGCTGCTCCTCCAACCTCTGAAGCATATATAGGGTTGAATTCCACCTCGTTACCACTTCTTGCTTCAGATGATGGCAGGGCAGGTTCAGGCGTTTTTGGTGGTGCTCCAGTCTTCTGTACGTGGTGCCTGTACGCCGAAAGTGTCCCGCAATTCTTCTGGCCACCGACAGCATCTCTTGCACGCCCCTCTCGTTTTTTAAATAATTCTGCACCACCAAATTCAAGGTATGTGCAAAACATGGGACGTGCTGGAATTTGCCCATATTTAATGCACACATAATATTGCTGGCGTTGTCCGATGCCACAAATCCACAGGAGAGTCCAATTGGGGTAAGCCATTCCGCGATGATCTTCCTCAGTTGCCGTAAGAGGTTTTCAGCTGTGTGCGTATTCTGGAAAGCGGTGATACAAAGCGTAGCCTGCCTAGGAAAGAGTTGGCGTTTGCGAGATGCTGCTACTGGTGCCACCGCTGCTGTTCTTGCGGCGGGAGTCCATACATCTACCCAGTGGGCTGTCACAGTCATATAGTCCTGACCCTGCCCTGCTCCACTTGTCCACATGTCCGTGGTTAAGTGGACATTGGGTACAGCTGCATTTTTTAGGACACTGCTGACTCTTTTTCTGAGGTCTGTGTACATTTTCGGTATCGCCTGCCTAGAGAAATGGAACCTAGATGGTATTTGGTACCCTGGACACAGTACCTCCAACAAGTCTCTAGTTGCCTCTGCAGTAATGATGGATACCGGAACCACGTTTCTCACCACCCAGGATGCCAAGGCCTCAGTTATCCGCTTTGCAGCAGGATGACTGCTGTGATATTTCATCTTCCTCGCAAAGGACTGTTGGACAGTCAATTGCTTGGTGGAAGTAGTAAAAGTGGTCTTACGATTTCCCCTCTGGGATGACCATCGACTCCCAGCAGCAACAACAGCAGCGCCAGCAGCAGTAGGCGTTACACGCAAGGATGCATCGGAGGAATCCCAGGCAGGAGAGGACTCGTCAGAATTGCCAGTGACATGGCCTGCAGGACTATTGGCATTCCTGGGGAAAGAGGAAATTGACACTGAGGGAGTTGGTGGGGTGGTTTGCGTGAGCTTGGTTACAAGAGGAAGGGATTTACTGGTCAGTGGACTGCTTCCGCTGTCGCCCAAAGTTTTTGAACTTGTCACTGACTTATTATGAATGCGCTGCAGGTGACGTATAAGGGAGGATGTTCCGAGGTGGTTAACGTCCTTACCCCTACTTATTACACCTTGACAAAGGCAACACATGGCTTGACAAATGTTGTCCGCATTTCTGTTGAAATACTTCCACACCGAAGAGCTGATTTTTTTGGTATTTTCACCAGGCATGTCAATGGCCATATTCCTCCTACGGACAACAGGTGTCTCCCCGGGTGCCTGACTTAAACAAACCACCTCACCATCAGAATCCTCCTTGTCAATTTCCTCCCCAACGCCAGCAACACCCATATCCTCCTCATCCTGGTGTACTTCAACACTGACATCTTCAATCTGACTATCAGGAACTGGACTGCGGGTGCTCCTTCCAGCACTTGCAGGGGGCGTGCAAATGGTGGAAGGCGCATGCTCTTCACGTCCAGTGTTGGGAAGGTCAGGCATCGCAACCGACACAATTGGACTCTCCTTGTGGATTTGGGATTTCGAAGAACGCACAGTTCTTTGCTGTGCTTTTGCCAGCTTGAGTCTTTTCATTTTTCTAGCGAGAGGCTGAGTGCTTCCATCCTCATGTGAAGCTGAACCACTAGCCATGAACATAGGCCAGGGCCTCAGCCATTCCTTGCCACTTCGTGTGGTAAATGGCATATTGGCAAGTTTACGCTTCTCCTCCGACAATTTTATTTTAGATTTTTGAGTCCTTTTTTTACTGATATTTGGTGTTTTGGATTTTACATGCTCTGTACTATGACATTGGGCATCGGCCTTGGCAGACGACGTTGCTGGCATTTCATCGTCTCGGCCATGACTAGTGGCAGCAGCTTCAGCACGAGGTGGAAGTCGATCTTGATCTTTCCCTATTTTTGGAACCTCAACATTTTTGTTCTCCATATTTTAATAGGCACAACTAAAAGGCACCTCAGGTAAACAATGGAGATGGATGGATACTAATATACTAGTATACTTATGGATGACGAGCGACTGCCGACACAGAGGTAGCTACAGCCGTGGACTACCGTACTGTGTCTGCTGCTAATATAGACTGGATGATAATGAGATAAAATTAAAATATATATATATATATATCACACTAGTACTGCAGCCGGACAGGTATATATTATGTAATGACGGACCTGCTGGACACTGTCTGTCAGACTCAGCACTGCAGACTCCTAAAGTAAGCTACTAGTATCAAGAAGATAGAAAAAAAAAAACACGGGTAGGTGGTATACAATTATGGATGGACGAGCGACTGCCGACACAGAGGTAGCTACAGCCGTGGACTACCGTACTGTGTCTGCTGCTAATATAGACTGGATGATAATTAGAGATGAGCGGGTTCGGTTCCACGGAATCCGAACCCGCCCGAACTTCAGGTTTTTTTACACGGGGCCGAGCGACTCAGATCTTCCCGCCTTGCTCGGTTAACCCGAGCGCGCCCGAACGTCATCATCCCGCTGTCGGATTCTCGCGAGGCTCGGATTCTATCGCGAGACTCGGATTCTATATAAGGAGCCGCGCGTCGCCGCCATTTTCACACGTGCATTGAGATTGATAGGGAGAGGACGTGGCTGGCGTCCTCTCCGTTTAGACTAGAGTACTAGAGAGAGACACAAATTTTGGGGAGCATATTATTAGGAGGAGTACTACTTGCTGCTGATAGTGTGACCAGTGACCACCAGTTTAATTAATCCGTTCTCTGCCTGAAAAAAAACGATACACAGTGTGACACAGTCACATACCATATCTGTGCTCAGCCCAGTGTGCTGCATCATATGTAATACTGTATATCATTATCTGACTGTGCTGAGTGCTCACTGCTCACACAGCTTAATTGTGGGGGAGACTGGGGAGCAGTTATAGCAGGAGTACATATTTTAAGTACAGTGCACACTTTTGCTGCCAGAGTGCCACTGCCAGTGTGACTGACCAGTGACCACTGACCACCAGTATTGTGATTGTCTGCTGACCACCAGTATAATTGTGATTGTCTGCCTGAAAAAGTTAAACACTCGTCGTGTGGTGTTTTTATAAACGCATTCTGCAGACAGTGTCCAGCAGGTCCGTCATTACATAATATATACCTGTCCGGCTGCAGTACTAGTGTGATATATATATATATTTTAATTTTATCTCATTATCATCCAGTCTATATTAGCAGCAGACACAGTACGGTAGTCCACGGCTGTAGCTACCTCTGTGTCGGCAGTCGCTCGTCCATCCATAATTGTATACCACCTACCCGTGGTTTTTTTTTTCTATCTTCTTGATATTAGTAGCTTACTTTAGGAGTCTGCAGTGCTGAGTCTGATAGACAGTGTCCAGCAGGTCCGTCATTACATAATATATACCTGTCCGGCTGCAGTACTAGTGTGATATATATATATATATTTTAATTTTATCTCATTATCATCCAGTCTATATTAGCAGCAGACACAGTATGGTAGTCCACGGCTGTAGCTACCTCTGTGTCGGCAGTCGCTCGTCCATCCATAATTGTATACCACCTACCCGTGTTTTTTTTTTTTTCTATCTTCTTGATACTAGTAGCTTACTTTAGGAGTCTGCAGTGCTGACAGACAGTGTCCAGCAGGTCCGTCATTACATAATATATACCTGTCCGGCTGCAGTACTAGTGTGATATATATATATTTTTTAATTTTATCTCATTATCATCCAGTCTATATTAGCAGCAGACACAGTACGGTAGTCCACGGCTGTAGCTACCTCTGTGTCGGCAGTCGCTCGTCCATCCATAATTGTATACCACCTACCCGTGGTTTTTTTTTTTTCTATCTTCTTGATACTAGTAGCTTACTTTAGGAGTCTGCAGTGCTGAGTCTGACAGACAGTGTCCAGCAGGTCCGTCATTACATAATATATACCTGTCCGGCTGCAGTACTAGTGTGATATATATATATATATTTTAATTTTATCTCATTATCATCCAGTCTATATTAGCAGCAGACACAGTACGGTAGTCCACGGCTGTAGCTACCTCTGTGTCGGCAGTCACTCGTACATCCATAACTGGGGGTGCGAGGAAAAGGCTCAGAATTCCGAGCCCACCCGCTGGCGGTGATGCAGGGCAGTCTGGAGCGACTGCTGATGCTGACATCTGGTCTGGACTGAAGGACCTGCCAACGATTACGGACATGTCGTCTACTGGCACTGCATATAATTCTCTCCCCATTGAAAGAATGGTGGAGGATTATATGAGTGACCGCATCCAAGTAGGCACGTCAGACAGTCCGTACTTATACTGGCAGGAAAAAGAGGCAATTTGGAGGCCCTTGCACAAACTGGCTTTATTCTACCTAAGTTGCCCTCCCACAAGTGTGTACTCCGAAAGAGTGTTTAGTGCCGCCGCTCACCTTGTCAGCAATCGGCGTACGAGGTTACTTCCAGAAAATGTGGAGAAGATGATGTTCATTAAAATGAATTATAATCAATTCCTCCGTGGAGACATTGACCAGCAGCAATTGCCTCCACAAAGTACACAGGGAGCTGAGATGGTGGATTCCAGTGGGGACGAATTGATAATCTGTGAGGAGGGGGATGTACACGTGATATATCGGAGGATGATGATGAGGTGGACATCTTGCCTCTGTAGAGCCAGTTTGTGCAAGGAGAAATTAATTGCTTCTTTTTTGGTGAGGGTCCAAACCAACCCGTCATTTCAGTCACAGTCGTGTGGCAGACCCTGTCACTGAAATGATGGGTTGGTTAAAGTGTGCATGTCCTGTTTATACAACATAAGGGTGGGTGGGAGGGCCCAAGGACAATTCCATCTTGCACCTCTTTTTTCTTTCATTTTTCTTTGCGTCATGTGCTGTTTGGGGAGTATTTTTTTGAAGGGCCATCCTGCGTGACACTGCAGTGTCACTCCTAGATGGGCCAGGTGTTTGTGTCGGCCACTAGGGTCGCTTATCTTACTCACACAGCTACCTCATTGCTCCTCTTTTTTTCTTTGCGTCATGTGCTGTTTGGGGAGTGTTTTTTGGAAGGGCCATCCTGCGTGACACTGCAGTGCCACTCCTAGATGGGCCAGGTGTTTGTGTCGGCCACTAGGGTCGCTTAGCTTACTCACACAGCTACCTCATTGCGCCTCTTTTTTTCTTTGCGTCATGTGCTGTTTGGGGAGTGTTTTTTGGAAGGGCCATCCTGCGTGACACTGCAGTGCCACTCCTAGATGGGCCAGGTGTTTGTGTCGGCCACTAGGGTCGCTTAGCTTAGTCATCCAGCGACGTCGGTGCAAATTTTAGGACTAAAAATAATATTGTGAGGTGTGAGGTGTTCAGAATAGACTAAAAATGAGTGGAAATTATGGTTTTTGAGGTTAATAATACTTTGGGATCAAAATGACCCCCAAATTCTATGATTTAAGCTGTTTTTTAGTGTTTTTTGAAAAAAACACCCGAATCCAAAACACACCCGAATCCGACAAAAAAAATTCGGTGAGGTTTTGCCAAAACGCGGTCGAACCCAAAACACGGCCGCGGAACCGAACCCAAAACCAAAACACAAAACCCGAAAAATTTCAAGTGCACATCTCTAATGATAATGAGATAGAATTTAAATATATATATATATCACACTAGTACTGCAGCCGGACAGGTATATATTATGTAATGACGGACCTGCTGGACACTGTCTGTCAGCACTGCAGACTCCTAAAGTAAGCTACTAGTATCAAGAAGATAGAAAAAAAAAAAAACCACGGGTAGGTGGTATACAATTATGGATGGACGAGCGACTGCCGACACAGAGGTAGCTACAGCCGTGGACTACCGTACTGTGTCTGCTGCTAATATAGACTGGATGATAATGAGATAAAATTAAAATATATATATATCACACTAGTACTGCAGCCGGACAGGTATATATTATGTAATGACGGACCTGCTGGACACTGTCTGTCAGACTCAGCACTGCAGACTCCTAAAGTAAGCTACTAGTATCAAGAAGATAGAAAGAAAAAAAAACCACGGGTAGGTGGTATACAATTATGGATGGACGAGCGACTGCCGACACAGAGGTAGCTACAGCCGTGGACTACCGTACTGTGTCTGCTGCTAATATAGACTGGATGATAATGAGATAAAATTAAAATATATATATATCACACTAGTACTGCAGCCGGACAGGTATATATTATGTAATGACGGACCTGCTGGACACTGTCTGCAGAATGCGTTTATAAAAACACCACACGACGAGTGTTTAACTTTTTCAGGCAGACAATCACAATTTTACTGGTGGTCAGCAGACAATCACAATACTGGTTGTCAGTGGTCACTGGTCAGTCACACTGGCAGTGGCACTCTGGCAGCAAAAGTGTGCACTGTACTTAAAATATGTACTCCTGCTATAACTGCTCCCCAGTCTCCCCCACAATTAAGCTGTGTGAGCAGTGAGCACTCAGCACAGTCAGATAATGATATACAGTATTACATATGATGCAGCACACTGGGCTGAGCACAGATATGGTATGTGACTGTGTCACACTGTGTATCGTTTTTTTTCAGGCAGAGAACGGATTAATTAAACTGGTGGTCACTGGTCACACTATCAGCAGCAAGTAGTACTCCTCCTAATAATATGCTCCCCAAAATTTGTGTCTCTCTCTAGTACTCTAGTCTAAACGGAGAGGACGCCAGCCACGTCCTCTCCCTATCAATCTCAATGCACGTGTGAAAATGGCGGCGACGCGCGGCTCCTTATATAGAATCCGAGTCTCGCGATAGAATCCGAGCCTCGCGAGAATCCGACAGCGGGATGATGACGTTCGGGCGCGCTCGGGTTAACCGAGCAAGGCGGGAAGATCCGAGTCGCTCGGCCCCGTGTAAAAAAACCTGAAGTTCGGGCGGGTTCGGATTCCGAGGAACCGAACCCGCTCATCACTAGTTCTGATTTGAACTCATTTGACTGGGTAGCCAGCTCTCTTGTCCAATTGCCTGTCCCCCCCCCCTTGTCGTCCACCCATCCCCGCCCCTCCACACTCAGGGGGTAGCGGCTAGGGTTAGCGCTCTAGGGATGTTAGCTATGGGTAACCCTCGGGTGATGGTGGCTAACCCTAACCCCCCCTCCCTAGTGCCTAACCCTAACACTGACTAATTCCTAACTCTAACCCGCCCCCCCTCCCAACCGGGACCTATCCCTAACCCTGAGCCCCGATACTTAACTTGGGATGCCAACTGTCGGTGATCCGGCGCCGGTCTTCTGAGTGGTGTTGGGATTCTGGTGTCGGTCACTTGACTGTCGGCATCCTGTCAGCCGGGATGCTCCCCTCCTGAATAGATTGCCCAACAGTGAATTAAATTACTGTAGGTTGTAAGTTTAATGCACCCGTGCCACTTAGACAATGTATATACAGAATTTTGTGAAATTACAAGAACTTAATAAGCATAATGAATATTACTATATTTCTACTTTCATTAATGTGCTCATCATATATTCCTTGACCCTGATATTCTACAGTGCAAATGTACAATACATTGAATTTGTAATCAATTATTCTATCCCGGTTTAATACAATATACTGTACTTTCTAAACTACTTTTATAAATACACACTGGAATAGTAATATCACAACAATAAAATGATTAGAGATGTGCGCCGACCCAGTGTTTTGGTTTTTGGTTCTAATTTATTAATGTTTTTGGATTCGGTTTTGGTTCTGTTAAAAATTAAAAATCGATAATCATTAATAAAACTCAATAAAACTCAATAAAAAAACTGCTAAAATAATGTAATTTTTGCAATCCAGAACCTGAAAATCCGAACTCTGAACCCCGGTGTCGAAGTCAAAAATATTACATAGAGAGAACATACAGACTCCACACATTATGAGTCGCTATGCTTGCAAATACACGCAGCGAGCACAGCAAATATGGTAACATACGCATTTACACAGACATGCCACAAAGATAGATTCGACACATATTTCATACAGCACATAAATTGAACATACCAAGCACCAGACATCACAAGGTTTTAAATTATATAATGGAGTATCGTCATGTATGTGTATTATTGGAGCGGAGTAAGATGGACATGTCGTGCTTGGTGTCAAAGTAACCAGATTAATGTGTGTATCAATTTGATGCCTTTTATTAAGTTGTAGCACATTGCCATTAGTATTAGTATTACTGGCCGTGTCTGTATTTGAATTAGTTTGTAATAACTGCTTCCTGTGTAAATTGTAACCATGTAACTATATATATACTGTACATTGTAATATATTGAATACATATCCTTTTAATAACAAATATATACATCAATGAGCTTTGGAACTCAGATAATGTGTGGGTGTATTGTTTTCTCTTATGGGATGTAGTGTTTTTGCGATGTATAGCGCACATTCATAGCACATGGTAATAAGATGCGCAGGTGTCCACAGTATATAATAGAGCTGGCATTTTAAATATTTGTTAGAAAATAATTTGACTTGCACAGCAGGAATATCTGAACCGGGACTTAGTTCGGATCGGCTCTTCATTTGTAAATAATATTTTTATATAACTTTCCCTGTCTTAATTATTTCATGAAATTTGTAAAATAATAAATTGTAGGTGGCCGGGTCAGACCTTTATACAACATAATGTTTATGAATATTTCACTACAGATTGATAACATTTTACATAATGTACTGTACTGTACGTTGAAAATTCGTTTTTCATTTAAAAGTAGAAAAAAACAAAACTTTAGAGTAAAAAAACAATAACAAAACATGAATATTTTTTTTTACTTGGCTTTAAAAAAGTGGATTTTGCTTTACTTCATTGATTTCCACCAAATAATATAGTATAATGTTAATAATACATTTTCCTTTGGATTCCTTTGTGGTTTTGGCAGGGGTGATACTAGCACTTTGTGAGGCCCATAACATCTTAATTAAAAACAAAGAAACAGAAGAAGACCTTTCCCCAAAATGTAGAAGAAGAAAAATCCACGTCTGCAGAGGAGTTTACAAAAGAGACCATGATTATAGAACTGCAGGAAAGATATATATATATATATATATATATATATATATATAAAACGGAGTGAGATAGGCGGCACTCAGCAGGCTGAAAACAAACGTAGTTACTTTATTGGCAACAAGCCGACATGTTTCGGAGAAGACCTCTCCATCCTCAGGGCCAGACAAAGATACGAAATGTGCAAAACAGACATATAAAGCATGAAACCCCCACCGTTAACAACCCTAACCATACTCACCTGCTCCACGGCGCACCTGCCCGCCAGCCGTCCCGATCCACTTCCGCGTCTCACAACCGCGACGTCACGGATGCGCCGCGTCGCAGGGGAGCTCCATGGAAACCGGAGCATAAACAAGAAGTCATGTCCCCGGTACCAACTGAAAAGACATATATATAACATTAGTAAACTGGATCTAATAACAACAAAACAAACATGATAAAAACACCTGAAGCAGGGGCTGGGAATAAGCTCTTACGTGACCCGGCTACATGAAATTGTGTATCTATAAAACCTGTGACTAACAATCAAGGTTCACTACTGCTCTTAATAGTCCCATGTCTAACAAAAAGTCCCTGTTAGAGGACTAAACGTCATTTCATGGAGCTTATTAGCAAATAAACATAGATCAATATAATGTACATGCTTCATCGTAGTGCTATTAAAAAAGCTCATGAAAAGGGCCATAGCGAACAGCCGTTTGCTCATCACTGCATGGAAGCCAAACATGGAGTGTCTAGCATTAGTGCCATTCTTATAGATCATGTCCCTAAGTCCTTACGAGGTGGTAACAGGGATAGGCTTCTATTACAGAAGGAGTCCAGGTGAATTTATACCCTGGGGACTATTTTCCCCAAAGGTCTAAATGAGAACCTAGGACTTCAATGTTTTCTATAACAGATTTAAGAGATGAAGCATGTACATTATATTGATCTATGTTTATTTGCTAATAAGCTCCATGAAATGACGTTTAGTCCTCTAACAGGGACTTTTTGTTAGACATGGGACTATTAAGACAAACCGGTGGTTCCTATATTTTACACCATCCCCAAGGTTCATAAGGATGCACAGAGACCCCTTGGCAGACCCATTATTTCTGCCCGTGAGTCTCTGTGTGAACCAGTAGCCATTTTCTTGGACACTTATTTACAACCGTGTGTCCAGGGCATCTGTACATATCTGAAGGACTCCAGTACATTGTTACAGACATTTCGCACTATTGATGAGATTCCAACAGATGTATCTTTGGCCACGGTGGACGTCACCAGCCTGTACACCTGCATTCCTCACCAGCAGGGGTTGCAGGCTGTGAGACATCTAATTGTGGGAAATGTGCTTTACAATGGGCCAGATATTGATTTATTCATCAAGTTCTACAGTTCACCCTGACACACAATTTTTTCATCTTTGACGGAAGGTTCTACAGGCAGCGAATGGGGTGTGCTATGGGGTCTTCCGTGGCACCCTCGTTCGCCAATGCCTTTATGTGGGAAACAGAGCGTGAATTATTTCTGGCTAATAAGGCCATTGCCAATAGATTGTTTGTCTATTACCGCTACATAGACGATGTGTTGATTTTCTGGTGTGGTGAGATACAGGAGTTGGGTTCATTGATTGAATCACAGAACCAGTCTGATAGTCCAGCCAAACTCACAATGACCAGCAGCCCAGTAGAAATCTGTTTTCTTGACATTTTAATCAAATTACAGGAGGGTAAAATTACCACATGCCTTTATAGAAAGCCCACCGATCGCAATACGATTCTGCGATACGACAGTTTTCACCCTACATCCACCATCAGGGGCCTGCCATACTCTCAGTTTTTGAGAGTATGCAGGGCCAACAATAGTGACTCTTTTAGGGCAATTCAGTTGGAGGAGATGGAACATAGATTTCTGGCAAGAGGTTACCCTCGGGCATTGGTACGATCAGCCCGACAGAAAGCAGAGGCTACCTGAAAGACATCTTGGTGAGGCCTAAGCACACCAAAGATATGTCCAAAATCATTCCCTGGGTGTGTGATTATGATGTGGCCAGCAGAGAGATGCAACACCAACTCAGACAGCTATGGCCAATAGTGGCATCAGACCCCGATCTGAAGATGCTACATGACAAGCGCATTATGACTAGTTATATAAAAGGTAAAAGTATCAAAGATATTTTAGTTAAAACTGATATGGCAAAACTTAAAGTAAATTCCACACACTTTTTGTCCAGGCGCAATGGCTGTTTTAAATGTACTGGCTGTACAACATGTTCCCATATGTCACCAGGGACCACCATAGCTCACCCCTTCTCAGGGAAAAATTACAAAATCAAATGGCCACTCACATGTAGTACGAAGTTTGTAATATACGCCATCATCTGCCCATGTGGGCGGTATTACATTGGTAAGACAGAATGCCAGTTCAAAATCAGAATGGCCCAGCACAGACTGGCCATCTGAAATGCTTTGGCATTGGGTAGTGGTGATCAACCTGTGGTCAAACATTTCGTGACATTCAGACATTCAATGGCCACGTTCAAACATCGCATTATCGATCATGTCCCTGATTCAATACGGGGGGGGGGGGGGGGGGGTGACAGGGGTCGAAAGTTATTGCAGCTGGAGTCCATGTGGATCCATAGGCTGAATACTCTGAAACCCGGGGGTCTCAATGAAAATTTGGGGTTAATTAACTTCTTGTGACTGCCTTCAATTTTTCAGCAGCAACTGACCAATAGTGTTCCAGTAAGATTATGCCTGGTGAATAAGTCAGTACTACCATGTTCTGGCTAGGCTTAAGCATTAGAATGTATCTGGGTGGGTGAGTTTGTGCCAGACACGTAAGAAAGGTGAAGCCACGTAGTCTGGGAGCCATGCGCTCGTGCTTTCATCACTCTTCCATAAGCCACGGGTTACCAAAAAATGTTTGAGTTCCCATGTTGTTGCCATATTTGATAGATATTAGTAGGTTATTATAATATTAGAGGTGTAGTGATGAGCGGGTTCGGATCCTCGGAATCCGACCCGCCCGAACTTCACCTTTTTTTTACACGGGTCCGAGCGACTCGGATCCTCCCGCCTTGCTCGGTTAACCCGAGCGCGCCCGAACGTCATCATCCCGCTGTCGGATTCTCGCGAGACTCGGATTCTATATAAGGAGCCGCGCGTCGCCATTTTCACACGTGCATTGAGATTGATAGGGAGAGGACGTGGCTGGCATCCTCTCCGTTATAGTAGAACACAGAGTGACTTAGTTAGTTATAATTGTGGGGAGGATTGGGGACGGGGAGCAGATGTTAGGGAGTACAGTGCAGGGTTTTGATTATACCACCAGTGAGTTTAATCCTTTGTTTCTCTGCCTGAAAAAAACGCTCCGACCACCATATCTGTGCTCACTCAGTGTGCTGCACTGCTGCATGATATATCTGTGCTGAGTGCACTGCTCTGCTCACAGTGCCTAATTGTGGGGACTGGGGAGCAGTTATAGCAGGAGTACAGTGCACAGTTTTGCTGACAGTGACCACCAGTCCAGTATACGTTTGTCTGCCTGAAAAACACTCCTGTGTTTTTTTTTCTTCTTCATACTAGTTTAGCAGTCTGCTGACAGTGTCTACCAGGTCCGTTATACAGTATATTATATATATAAGCAGCAGTACGGTAGGCCACGGCTGTACCTACCTCTGTGTCGTCAGTGCACTCGTCGTCCATAAGTAATATAATACTATACTATCCATCCATCTACATTGTATACCTGTGGTGTTTTTTTTTTCTTCATACTAGTTTAGCAGTCTGCTGACAGTGTCCACCAGGTCCGTTATACAGTATATTATATATATAAGCAGCACTACGGTAGGCCACGGCTGTACCTACCTCTGTGTCGTCAGTGCACTCGTCGTCCATAAGTAATATAATACTATACTATCCATCCATCTACATTGTATACCTGTGTTGTTTTTTCTTCATCCTAGTTTAGCAGTCTGCTGACAGTGTCCACCAGGTCCGTTATACAGTATATTATATATATAAGCAGCACTACGGTAGGCCACGGCTGTACCTACCTCTGTGTCGTCACTCGTCGTCCATAAGTAATATAATACTATACTATCCATCCATCTACATTGTATACCTGTGGTGTTTTTTTTTTCTTCATCCTAGTTTAGCAGTCTGCTGACAGTGTCCACCAGGTCCGTTATACAGTATATTATATATATAAGCAGCAGTACGGTAGGCCACGGCTGTACCTACCTCTGTGTCGTCACTCGTCGTCCATAAGTAATATAATACTATACTATCCATCCATCTACATTGTATACCTGTGGTGTTTTTTTTTTTCTTCATCCTAGTTTAGCAGTCTGCTGACAGTGTCCACCAGGTCCGTTATACAGTATATTATATATATAAGCAGCAGTACGGTAGGACACGGCTGTACCTACCTCTGTGTCGTCAGTGCACTCGTCGTCCATAAGTAATATAATACTATACTATCCATCCCTCTACATTGTATACCTGTGTTGTTGTTTTTTTCTTCATCCTAGTTTAGCAGTCTGCTGACAGTGTCCACCAGGTCCGTTATACAGTATATTATATATATAAGCAGCAGCACGGTAGGCCACGGCTGTACCTACCTCTGTGTCATCACTCGTCGTCCATAAGTAATATAATACTATACTATCCATCCATCTACATTGTATACCTGTGGTGTTTTTTTTTTCTTCATCCTAGTTTAGCAGTCTGCTGACAGTGTCCACCAGGTCCGTTATACAGTATATTATATATATAAGCAGCAGTACGGTAGGCCACGGCTGTACCTACCTCTGTGTCGTCAGTGCACTCGTCGTCCATAAGTAATATAATACTATACTATCCATCCCTCTACATTGTATACCTGTGTTGTTGTTTTTTTCTTCATCCTAGTTTAGCAGTCTGCTGACAGTGTCCACCAGGTCCGTTATACAGTATATTATATATATAAGCAGCAGTATGGTAGGCCACGGCTGTACCTACCTCTGTGTCGTCAGTGCACTCGTCGTCCATAAGTAATATAATACTATACTATCCATCCATCTACATTGTATACCTGTGGTGTTTTTTTTTTCTTCATCCTAGTTTAGCAGTCTGCTGACAGTGTCCACCAGGTCCGTTATACAGTATATTATATATATAAGCAGCAGTACGGTAGGCCACGGCTGTACCTACCTCTGTGTCGTCAGTGCACTCGTCGTCCATAAGTAATATAATACTATACTATCCATCCATCTACATTGTATACCTGTGTTGTTGTTTTTTTCTTCATCCTAGTTTAGCAGTCTGCTGACAGTGTCCACCAGGTCCGTTATACAGTATATTATATATATAAGCAGCAGTACGGTAGGCCACGGCTGTACCTACCTCTGTGTCGTCACTCGTCGTCCATAAGTAATATAATACTATACTATCCATCCATCTACATTGTATACCAGTGGTGTTTTTTTTTCTTCATCCTAGTTTAGCAGTCTGCTGACAGTGTCCACCAGGTCCGTTATACAGTATATTATATATATAAGCAGCAGTACG
Source organism: Pseudophryne corroboree (assembly GCF_028390025.1). Lineage (NCBI taxonomy): Eukaryota > Metazoa > Chordata > Amphibia > Anura > Myobatrachidae > Pseudophryne > Pseudophryne corroboree. The sequence goes on from NC_086449.1 coordinate 758,062,118, forward strand.
GTAGGCCACGGCTGTACCTACCTCTGTGTCGTCAGTGCACTCGTCGTCCATAAGTAATATAATAAGATTTTACTCACCGGTAAATCTATTTCTCGTAGTCCGTAGTGGATGCTGGGACTCCGTAAGGACCATGGGGATTAGCGGCTCCGCAGGAGACTGGGCACAACTAAAGAAAGCTTTAGGACTACCTGGTGTGCACTGGCTCCTCCCACTAAGACCCTCCTCCAGACCTCAGTTAGGATACTGTGCCCGGAAGAGCTGACACAATAAGGAAGGATTTTGAATCCCGGGTAAGACTCATACCAGCCACACCAATCACACCGTATAACTCGTGATACTATACCCAGTTAACAGTATGAAATATAACTGAGCCTCTCAACAGATGGCTCAACAATAACCCTTTAGTTAGGCAATAACTATAAACAAGTATTGCAGACAATCCGCACTTGGGATGGGCGCCCAGCATCCACTACGGACTACGAGAAATAGATTTACCGGTGAGTAAAATCTTATTTTCTCTGACGTCCTAAGTGGATGCTGGGACTCCGTAAGGACCATGGGGATTATATCAAAGCTCCCAAACGGGCGGGAGAGTGCGGATGACTCTGCAGCACCGAATGAGCAAACTCTAGGTCCTCCTCAGCCAGGGTATCAAACTTGTAGACTCTTACAAAAATGTTTTAACCTGACCAAGTAACAGCTCGGCAAAGTTGTAAAGCCGAGACCCCTCGGGCAGCCGCCCAAGAAGAGCCCACTTTTCTCGTGGAATGGGCTTTTACAGAATTAGGGTGCGGCAGTCCAGCTGCAGAATGTGCAAGTTGAATCGTGCTACAGATCCAGCGAGCAATCGTCTGCTTAGAAGCAGGAGCACCCAGCTTGTTGGGTGCATACAGAAGAAATAGCGAGTCAGTTTTCCTGACTCCAGCTGTCCTGGAAACATATACTTTTCAGGGCCCTGACTACATCCAGTAAGTTGGAATCCTCCAAGTCCCAAGTAGCCGCTGGCACCACAATAGGTTGGTTCACATTAAAAAATTATACCACCTAAGGAAGGAATAGGGAACGAGTCCTCAATTCCGCCTTATCCATATAAAATACAGATAAGGGCTTTTGTATGACAAAGCCGCCAATTCTGATACACGCCTGGCTGACGCCAAGGCCCACAGAATGACCACTTTCCACGTGAGGTATTATAGCTCCACGGATTTAAGTGGCTCAACCCAATGCGACTTCAGGAAATCCAACACCACGTTGAGATCCCACGGTGCCACTGGAGGCACAAACGGGGGCTGACTATGCAGCACTCCAATAACAAAAGTCTGAACTTCAGGCAGTGAAACCAGTTCAATTTTGGAAGAAAATCGATAGAGCCGAAATCTGGACCTTAATGGAACCCAATTTTAGGCCCATAGTCACCTCTGACTGTAGGAAGTGCAGAAATCGACCTAGCTGAAATTTCTCCTTTGAGGCCTTCCTGGCCTCACAGTACGCAACATATTTCCGCCATATGCGGTGATAATGGTTTGCGTTCACTTCTTTCCTAGCTTCAAATAGCGTAGGCATAACTTCCTCCGGAATTCCCTCTTCCTTCAGGATCCGGCGTTCAACCGCCATGCCGTCAACGCAGCCGCGGTACGTCTTGGAACAGACAGGCCCCCTGCTGCAGTAGGTCCTGTCTGAGCGGCAGAGGCCATGGGTCCTCTGAGATCATTTCTTGGAGTACTGGTTACCAAGCTCTTCTTGGCCAACCCGGAACAATGAGTATAGTTCTTACTCCTCTCCTTCTTATTATTCTCATTACCCTGGGTAAGAGAGGCAGAGAAGGGAACACATACACCGACTGGTACACCCACGGTGTTACCAGAGCGTCCACAGCTATCGCCTGAGGGTCCTTGACCTGGCGCAATATCTTTGTAACTTTTAGTTGAGGCGGGACGCCATCATGTCCACCTGTGGCCTTTCCCAACGGTGTACAATCATTTGGAAGACTTCTGGATGAAGTCCCCACTCTCCCGGGTGGAGGTTTCTTAGTTGTCCACTCCGGGAATGAACACTGCTGACAGTGCTAACACATGATTTTCCGCCCATCGGAGAATCCTTGTGGCTTCTGCCATCGCCATCCTGCTTCTTGTGCCGTCCTGTCGGTTTACATGAGCGACCGCCGTGATGTTGTCTGACTGGATCAGCACCGGCCGGTGTTGAAGCAGGGGTCTAGCCTGACTTAGGGCATTGTAAATGGCCCTCAGTTCCAGAATATTTATGTGTAGGGAAGTCTCCTGACTTTTCCATAGCCTTGGAAGTTCCTTCCCTGTGTGACTGCCCCCCAGCCTCGAAGGCTGGCATCCGTGGTCACCAGGACCCAGTCCTGTATGCCGAATCTGCGGCCCCCTAGAAGATGAGCACTCTGCAGCCACCACAACAGCGACACCCTGACCCTTGGAGACAGGGTTATCCGCCGATGCATCTGAAAATGCGACCCGGACCACTTGTCCAACAGATCCCACTGGAAAATCCTTGCATGGGACCTGGCGAATGGAATTTCTTTGTAAGAAGCTACCATCTTTCCCAGGGCTCGCGTGCATTGATGCACCGACACATGTATACGTATTAGGAGGTCTCTGTCTAGAGACAACAACTCCTTGGACTTCTCCTCCGGGAGAAACCCTTTTTATCCTGTTCTGTGTCCAGAACCATACCCAGGAACAGTAGACGCGTCGTAGGAACCAGCTGCGACTTTGGAATATTCAGAATCCAGCCGTGCTGTTGTAGCACTTCCCGAGATAGTGCTACTCCGACGAACAACTGCTCCCTGGACCTCGCCTTTATAAGGAGATCGTCCAAGTACGGGATAATTATTTCGGCCATTACCTTGGTAAATACCTCGGTGCCGGGGACAGACCAACGGCAACGTCTGGAATTGGTAATGACAATCCTGTACCACAATATTGAGGTACTCCTGGTGAAGAGGGTAAATAGGGACATGCAGATAATCATCCTTGATGTCCAGTGATACCATGAAATTCTCCAGGCTTGCAATAATCGCCCTGAGCGATTCCATTTTGAACTTGAACCTTCGTATATAAGTGTTCAAGGCTTTCAATTTTAGAATGGGTCTCACCGAACCATCTGGTTTCGGTACCCCAACATTTTGGAATAGTAACCCCGGCCTTGTTGAAGGAGGGGTACCTTGCCTTCACCTGCTGGAAGTACAGCTTGTGAATTGCCGCCAGTACTACCTTTCTCCGAGGGCAGCCGGCAAGGCTGATGTGAGGTAACGGCGAGGGGGAGTCGCCTCGAACTCCAGCCTGTATCCCTGTGATACTATTTGCAGAACCTAGAGATCCACCTGTGGGCAAGCCCACTGGTCCCTGAAGTTCCCGAGACGCGCCCCTACCGCTCCTGTCTCCACCTGTGGAGCCCCAGCGTCATGCGGTGGACTCAGCGGAAGCGGGGGAAGATTTTTGATCCTGGGAACTGGCTGCTGGTGCAGCTTTTTTCCCTCTTCCCTTGTCTCTGTGCAGAAAGGAAGCGCCTTTGACCCGCTTGCTTTTCTGAAGCCGAAAGGACTGTACCTGAAAATACGGTGCTTTCTTAGGCTGTAAGGAAACCTGAGGTAAAATTTTTTCTTCCCAGCTGTTGCTGTGGATACGAGGTCCCAGAGACCATCCCCAAACAATTCTTCACCCTTATAAGGCAGAATCTCCATGTGCCTTTTACCGGCAGCATCACCTGTCCACTGCCGGGTTTCTAATACCCTCCTGGCAGAATGGACATTGCATTAATTCTGGATGCCAGCCGGCAAATATACCTCTGTGCATCCTTTATATATAAGACAACGTCTTAAATATGCTCAATGTTAGCAAAATATTATCCCTGTCTTAGCGTATTAATATTATCTGACAGGGTATCAGACCACGCTGCAGCAGCCCTATTTATGCTGAGGCAATTGCAGGTCTCAGTATATAACCTGAGTGTGTAAATACAGACTTCAGGATCGCCTCCTGCTTTTTATCAGCAGGTTCCTTCAAGGTGGCTGTATCCTAAGACGGCAGTGCCACCTTTTGACAAACGTGTGAGTGCCTTATCCACCCTAAGGGATATCTCCCAACGTGACCTATCTTCTGGCGGGAAAGGGTACGCCATCAGTAACTTTTTAGAAATTACCAGTTTCTTATCGGGGGAAACCACGCTTCTTTACACACTTCATTCATTCATCTGATGGGGGAACAAAACACTGGCTGCTTTTTCTCCCCAAATATAAAACCCCTTTTATGTGGTACTTGGGTTCATGTCAGAAAATGCGTAACACATTTTTCATTGCCGAGATCATGTAACGGATGTTCCTAGTGGATTGTGTATATGTCTCAACCTCGTCGCCACTGGAGTCAGACTCCGTGTCGACATCTGTGTCTGCCATCTGAGGTAACGGGTGTTTTTTGAGCCCCTGATGGCCTTTGAGACGCCTGGGCAGGCGCGGGCTGAGAAGCCGGCTGTCCCACAGCTGTTACGTCATCCAGCCTTTTATGTAAGGAGTTGACACTGTCGGTTAATACCTTCCACCTATCCATCCACTCTGGTGTCGGCCCCACAGGGGGTGACATCCCATTTATCGGCCTCTGCTCAGCCTCCACGTAACCTTCCTCATCCAACATGTCGACACAGCCGTACCGACACATCGCACACACACAGGGAATGCTCTGACTGAGGACAGGACCCCACAAAGTCCTTTGGGGAGACAGAGAGAGAGTATGCCAGCACACACCAGAGCGCTATATAATGCAGGGATTAACACTATAACTGAGTGATTTTTCCCCAAATAGCTGCTTGTATACATATATTGCGCCTAAATTTAGTGCCCCCCCTCTCTTTTTAACCCTTTGAGCCTGAAAACTACAGGGGAGAGCCTGGGGAGCTGTCTTCCAGCTGCACTGTGAAGAGAAAATGGCGCCAGTGTGCTGAGGGAGAAGCCCCGCCCCTTTTTCAACTGACTTTCTCCCGCTTTTTCTGGAATACTGGCAGGGGTAATTTTACATCTATATAGCCTCTAGGACTATATATGATGTAGATTTGCCAGCCAAGGTGTCATATATTGCCCTCAGGGCGCCCCCCCCAGCGCCCTGCACCTATCAGTGACCGGAGTGTGAGGTATACATGAGGAGCAATGGCGCACAGCTGCAGTGCTGTGCGCTACCTTGGTGAAGACCGAAGTCTTCTGCCGCCGATTTTCCGGACTCTTCATGCTTCTGGCTCTGTAAGGGGGACGGCGGCGCGGCTCCGGGAACGAACACCAAGGTCGGGTCCTGCGGTCGATTCCTCTGGAGCTAATGGTGTCCAGTAGCCTAAGAAGCCCAAACTACCACCTGTTAGTCTGTTGCCAGCAGATCTCACTGTAAAATAAAAAACCTAAATATACTTTCTTTCTAGGAGCTCAGGAGAGCCCCTAGTGTGCATCCAGCTCAGCCGGGAACAAGAATCTAACTGAGGTCTGGAGGAGGGTCTTAGTGGGAGGAGCCAGTGCACACCAGGTAGTCCTAAAGCTTTCTTTAGTTGTGCCCAGTCTCCTGCGGAGCCGCTAATCCCCATGGTCCATACGGAGTCCCAGCATCCACTTAGGACGTCAGAGAAAATACTATACTATCCATCCATATACATTGTATACCTGTGTTGTTGTTTTTTTCTTCATCCTAGTTTAGCAGTCTGCTGACAGTGTCCACCAGGTCCGTTATACAGTATATTATATATATAAGCAGCAGTACGGTAGGCCACGGCTGTACCTACCTCTGTGTCGTCAGTGCACTCGTCGTCCATGAGTAATATAATACTATACTAACCTTCCATCTACATTGTATACCTGTGGTGTTTTTTTTTTCTTCATCCTAGTTTAGCAGTCTGCTGACAGTGTCCACCAGGTCCGTTATACAGTATATTATATATATAAGCAGCAGTACGGTAGGCCACGGCTGTACCTACCTCTGTGTCATCAGTGCACTCGTCGTCCATAAGTAATATAATACTATACTATCCATCCATCTACATTGTATACCTGTGTTGTTGTTTTTTTCTTCATACTAGTTTAGCAGTCTGCTGACAGTGTCCACCAAGTCCGTTATACAGTATATTATATATATAAGCAGCAGTACGGTAGGCCACGGCTGTACCTACCTCTGTGTCGTCACTCGTCGTCCATAAGTAATATAATACTATACTATCCACCCATCTACATGGTATACCTGTGGTGGCTTTTAGTTGTGCGCAAAATATGGAGAACAAAAATGTGGAGGTTAAAAAAATAGGGAAAGATCAAGATCCACTTCCACCTCGTGCTGAAGCTGCTGCCACTAGTCATGGCCGAGACGATGAAATGCCATCAACGTCGTCTGCCAAGGCCGATGCCCAATGTCATAGTAGAGAGCATGTAAAATCCAAAACACAAAAGATCAGTAAAAAAATGACCCAAAAATCAAAATTAAAAGCGTCTGAGGAGAAGCGTAAACTTGCCAATATGCCATTTACGACACGGAGTGGCAAGGAACGGCTGAGGCCCTGGCCTATGTTCATGGCTAGTGGTTCAGCTTCACATGAGGATGGAAGCACTCATCCTCTCGCTAGAAAATAGAAAAGACTTGCGGCAAAAGCACAGCAAAGAACTGTGCGTTCTTCGAAATCACAAATCCCAAAGGAGAGTCCAATTGTGTCGGTTGCGATGCCTGACCTTCCCAACACTGGACGGGAAGAGCTTGCGCCTTCCACCATTTGCACGCCCCCTGCAAGTGTTGAAAGGAGCACCCGCAGTCCAGTTCCTGATAGTGAAATTGAAGATGTCAGTGTTGAAGTACACCAGGATGAGGATATGGGTGTTGCTGGCGCTGGGGAGGAAATTGACAAGGAGGATTCTGATGGTGAGGTGGTTTGTTTAAGTCAGGCACCCGGGGAGACACCTGTTGTCCGTGGGAGGAATATGGCCATTGACATGGCTGGTGAAAATACCAAAAAAATCAGCTCTTCAGTGTGGAATTATTTCAACAGAAATGCAGACAATAGGTGTCAAGCCGTGTGTTGCCTTTGTCAAGCTGTAATAAGTAGGGGTAAGGACGTTAACCACCTCGGAACATCCTCCCTTATACGTCACCTGCAGCGCATTCATAATAAGTCAGTGACAAGTTCAAAAACTTTGGGCGACAGCGGAAGCAGTCCACTGACCAGTAAATCCCTTCCTCTTGTAACCAAGCTCGCGCAAACCACACCACCAACTCCCTCAGTGTCAATTTCCTCCTTACCCAGGAAAGCCAATAGTCCTGCAGGCCATGTCACTGGCAAGTCTGACGAGTCCTCTCCTGCCTGGGATTCCTCCGATGCATCCTTGAGTGTAATGCCTACTGCTGCTGGCGCTGCTGTTGTCGCTGCTGGGAGTCGATCGTCATCCCAGAGGGGAAGTCGGAAGACCACTTGTACTACTTCCAGTAAGCAATTGACTGTCCAACAGTCCTTTGCGAGGAAGATGAAATATCACAGCAGTCATCCTGTTGCAAAGCGGATAACTGAGGCCTTGACAACTATGTTGGTGTTAGACGTGCGTCCGGTATCCGCCGTTAGTTCACAGGGAACTAGACAATTTCTTGAGGTAGTGTGCCCCCGTTACCAAATACCATCTAGGTTCCACTTCTCTAGGCAGGCGATACCGAGAATGTACACGGACGTCATAAAAAGACTCACCAGTGTCCTAAAAAATGCAGTTGTACCCAATGTCCACTTAACCACGGACATGTGGACAAGTGGAGCAGGGCAGACTCAGGACTACATGACTGTGACAGCCCACTGGGTAGATGTATTGCCTCCCGCTGCAAGAACAGCAGCGGCGGCACCAGTAGCAGCATCTCGCAAACGCCAACTCGTTCCTAGGCAGGCTACGCTTTGTATCACCGCTTTCCGGAATACGCACACAGCTGAAAACCTCTTACGGCAACTGAGGAAGATCATCGCAGAATGGCTTACCCCAATTGGACTCTCCTGGGGATTTGTGACATCGGACAACGCCAGCAATATTGTGTGTGCATTACATCTGGGAAAATTCCAGCACGTCCCATGTTTTGCACATACCTTGAATATGGTGGTGCAGAATTATTTAAAAACCGAGAGGGGCGTGCAAGAGATGCTGTCGGTGGCCAGAAGAATTGCGGGCCACTTTCGGCATACAGGCACCGCGTACAGAAGACTGGAGCACCACCAAAAACACCTGAACCTGCCCTGCCATCATCTGAAGCAAGAGGTGGTAACGAGGTGGAATTCAACCCTCTATATGCTTCAGAGGATGGAGGAGCAGCAAAAGGCCATTCAAGCCTATACGTCTGCCCACGATATAGGCAAAGGAGGTGAAATGCACCTGTCTCAAGCGCAGTGGAGAATGATTTCAACTTTGTGCAAGGTTCTGCAACCCTTTGAACTTGCCACACGAGAAGTCAGTTCAGACACTGCCAGCCTGAGTCAGGACATTCCCCTCATCAGGCTTTTGCAGAAGAAGCTGGAGGCATTGAAGGAGGAGCTAAAACAGAGCGATTCCACTAGGCATGTGGGACTTGTGGATGGAGCCCTTCATTCGCTTAACCAGGATTCACGTGTGGTCAATATGTTGAAATCAGAGCACTACATTTTGGCCACCGTGCTCGATCCTAGATTTAAAACCTACGTTGGATCTCTCTTTCCGGCAGACACAAGTCTGCATAGGTTCAAAGAACTGCTGGTGAGAAAATTGTCAAGTCAAGCGGAACGCGACCCGTCAACATCTCCTCTTTCACATTCTCCCGCAACTGGGGGTGCGAGGAAAAGGCTACGAATTCCGAGCCCACCCGCTGGCGGTGATGCAGGGCAGTCTGGAGCGATTGCTGATGCTGACATCTGGTCCGGACTGAAGGACCTGCCAACGATTACTGACATGTCGTCTACTGTCACTGCATATGATTCTCTCACCATTGAAAGAATGGTGGAGGATTATATGAGTGACTGCATCCAAGTAGGCACGTCAGACAGTCCGTACGTATACTGGCAGGAAAAAGAGGCAATTTGGAGGCCCTTGCAGAAACTGGCTTTATTCTACCTAAGTTGCCCTCCCTCCAGTGTGTACTCCGAAAGAGTGTTTAGTGCCGCCGCTCACCTTGTCAGCAATCGACGTACGAGGTTACTTCCAGAAAATGTGGAGAAGATGATGTTCATTAAACTGAATTATAATCAATTCCTCCATGGAGACATTCACCAGCAGCAATTGCCTCCAGAAAGTACACGGGGATCTGAGATGGTGGATTCCAGTGGGGACGAATTAATAATCTGTGAGGAGGGGGATGTACACAGTGAAAGGGGTGATGAATCGGACGATGATGATGAGGTGGACATCTTGCCTCTGTAGAGCCAGTTTGTGCAAGGAGAGATTGCTTCTTTTTTGGTGGGGGCCCAAACCAACCAGTCATTTCAGTCACAGTCGTGTGGCAGACTCTGTCGCTGAAATGATGGGTTGGTTAAAGTGTGCATGTCCTGTTTATACAACATAAGGGTGGGTGGGAGGGCCCAAGGACAATTCCATCTTGCACCTCTTTTTTCTTTCATTTTTCTTTGCGTCATGTGCTGTTTGGGGAGTATTTTTTGGAACGGCCATCCTGCGTGACACTGCAGTGCCACTCCTAGATGGGCCAGGTGTTTGTGTCGGCCACTAGGGTCGCTTAGCTTAGTCGTCACACAGCTACCTCATTGCGCCTCTTTTTTTCTTTGCGTCATGTGCTGTTTGGGGAGTATTTTTTGGAAGTGCCATCCTGCCTGACACTGCAGTGCCACTCCTAGATGGGCCAGGTGTTTGTGTCGGCCACTAGGGTCGCTTAGCTTACTCACACAGCTACCTCATTGCGCCTCTTTTTTTCTTTGCCTCATGTGCTGTTTGGGGAGTATTTTTTGGAAGGGCCATCCTGCCTGACACTGCAGTGCCACTCCTAGATGGGCCAGATGTTTGTGTCGGCCACTTGTGTCGCTTAGCTTAGCCATCCAGCGACCTCGGTGCAAATTTTAGGACTAAAAATAATATTGTCAGGTGTGAGGTGTTCAGAATAGACTGGAAATGAGTGTAAATTATGGTTATTGAGGTTAATAATACTATGGGATCAAAATGACCCCCAAATTCAATGATTTAAGCTGTTTTTTAGGGTTTTTTGAAAAAAACACCCGAAACCAAAACACACCCGAATCCGACAAAAAAAATTCGGTGAGGTTTTGCCAAAACGCGTTCGAACCCAAAACACGGCCGCGGAACCGAACCCAAAACCAAAACCCGAAAAATTTCCGGTGCACATCACTAGTCACTATGTACATTTCTCTTTGCACTTTTGGATGTTTTTAATCAATGTTTTTAACTGCTTTGTAGTTTGCACTAGCACTTTGCCATGATATGTCACTTTTAAATTGACCTTTTAAGGTCATCTTACTTTGTCACTCATTTTATGGTTGTGTATTATGTCCATTGACAGCAAACAACGTTACCATGGTAACGCAGCTGGCTTCTGTGATGTGGCTCCAGATCTCGCAGTCCTGGTGGACGTCTGGGCGGAAGTGAGAGAGACGCGGCCAGGAGGAGACGCTCAGACAGTGAGTATGCCTTGAGCGTTTGCCATGGTGACACGGCTCGCTCCCGCGACATCATTTCCGGTCCCGTCGAGGCGCCAGTGAGCCGGGCGGAAGTACTGAGCGGGCGGCCAGAGAGAAACGCTGCAGCATGTGATTGAATGGGGTCAGGGGGTAAGTGTTTCTAACCTTATTTAAACACTGTTGTTTTGCACCGCTGTTATCCTGAAGAAGGGGACTAGGTCCCCGAAACATTGATGTGACCATTTGCACCATTTGCACTATTATATTATTGAAGTGAAAGCCTCTGAGTGCCTCCTCATTTCTTCCACTATATATATATATATATATATATATATATATACACTGCTCAAAAAAATAAAGGGTAATAAATTTGATTTTCATTGATAATTTTTGTGTGATTTTGTTGTCAGCACATTCAACTATGTAAAGAACAAAGTATTTAATAAGAATATTTCATTCATTCAGATCTAGGATGTGTTAGTTTAGTGGGGGTCATTCCGAGTTGTTCGCTCGCAAGCTGCTTTTAGCAGCTTTGCACACGCTAAGCCGCCGCCTACTGGGAGTGAATCTTAGCTTATCAAAATTGCGAACGAAAGATTCTCAAAATTGCGAATAGACACTTCTTAGCAGTTTCTGAGTAGCTCCAGACTTACTCGGCATCTGCGATCAGTTCAGTCAGTTTCGTTCCTGGTTTGACGTCACAAACACACCCAGCGTTCGCCCAGACACTCCTCCGTTTCTCCCGCGTTTTTCCCTGAAACGGTAGCGTTTTTTCCCACACACCCATAAAACGGCCTGTTTCCGCCCAGAAACACCCACTTCCTGTCAATCACATTACGATCACCAGAACGAAGAAAAAACCTCGTAATGCCATGAGTAAAGTACCTAACTGCATAGCAAATTTACTTGGCGCAGTCGCACTGCGGACATTGCGCATGCGGATTAGCGACTATTCGCTCCGTTGCGAGAAAAAAATAACGAGCGAACAACTCGGAATGACCCCCAGTGTTCCCTTTATTTTTTTGAGCAGTGTATATTATTTTAAACAATAGGAACTACACCATTGCAGCCTTCAGCATATATTATATAGGTATTTATGTATGACTGGTACAATATTTCACTTGCCCCACAAGAACAATATATCCTAAAACACTTCATTGCAGTCCTATGACCTTCAAAAGGGACAAAATAATATTACCCTTAATTTCAGTAATAAGTTAAAACAATATATTTCTGTAATAAGTTAAAACAATATATACAAGAACAATGGCCCTCATTCCGAGTTGATCGGTCGCAAGGCGAATTTAGCAGAGTTACACACGCTAAGCCGCCGCCTACTGGGAGTGAATCTTAGCTTCTTAAAATTGCGACCGATGTATTCGCAATATTGCGATTACTAACTACTTAGCAGTTTCAGAGTAGCTCCAGACTTACTCTGCCTGTGCGATCAGTTCAGTGCTTGTCGTTCCTGGTTGACGTCACAAACACACCCAGCGTTCGCCCAGGCACTCCCACCGTTTCTCCGGCCACTCCTGCGTTTTTTCCGGAAACGGTAGCGTTTTCAGCCACACGCCCCTGAAACGCCGTGTTTCCGCCCAGTAACACCCATTTCCTGTCAATCACATTACGATCGCCGGAGCGAAGAAAAAGCCGTGAGTAAAAATACTTTCTTCATAGTAAAGTTACTTGGCGCAGTCGCAGTGCGAACTTTGCGCATGCGTACTAAGCGGATTTTCACTGCGATGCGATGAAAAAGAACGAGCGAACAACTCGGAATGAGGGCCAATATACTGTTTTCTGAGTTTTGGCCGCATTCCTCATATGTACGAAGCTCTGGAATGCGATACTTTCCGGAGCTCAGACCAGTTAGGCAACACTATAGATGGAGTTACCTAATAGAATCCTATGGTCTTCTTTTCGCATTGTGCACCGAGAGGGATCCAATAGGATCCCTCCCAGTGGCGCAGAAGAACACCCGGGTCATAAACCTGGAAGGCTTATTAATTGCAAAGGAAAAATTTTATTGGGAGAGTTGTCCATTGCAATTATAATCGCAAATCTACATACATACCAGTGATATTAACACCTCTATGTATATGTATGCGGTAAGTGGCAGGGTGTATCTCATGCAAAATGCAATGCTTGATACATTCTACCCACAGACACATATATGTAATAACATAACATCAGGCATTTTAAACAACTGTTACAATCTAATCTATAACAAAAAAAGGTGGATCAACCTCTGATGTGAGCTGGATGCAAAAGAGGCAGGCCCCCTAAGGCTTTGGGCCCAATAGCAATGACACCCCATGTACCCAATTCCCACTATAGTTATTCCACTGGGTTATGGGTTCAGTTCCAATCAGGGCACTATCTGTGTTGCGTTTTGGCTGTTCACCTTATGCTTGCATGGCTTTCCTCCAATATTCTGGTATCCTCTAACAGGGTGCTGTTAAGATGCCAGCTGTCAGGATCCAGGCAGTCAGAATACCGTCAGAATGCCAATGCCAGAATCCCGACAGGATCAGGAGCCGACGCCGGAGTCCCAACAGCCAGTATCCTGATTATAAGTATAGCGGGCGGGTTAGGGCCTTGGGGGGTGATTAGGTTCAGGCGCCACCCGGCGACGGGGGGGACGGGGGTTAGGGTTAGGCTGTGTGTGTGTGTGTGTGGGGGGGGGGGTTGGGGCATAGCCAGATTAAGGGGGGATGCAGGGCATACTGTACCCTGACCCCCTTGCCATAGGGCCCCCCGGCCAGAGTACACTGACATCACTAGCTTTTCCTCTTAAGCAGCAGCAGAACCAGCAGCCAGAATGTGAGCCGGACAGTATGCAGTGCAGGCAGAGACACAGGAGTATCATGTTTCATGAGCTACCGATAGAGCTTTCCAACCAGAGGAGAGATAGGAGGGTGGAGAGAGCTGTAAGTGACACGGGGATCCCAGCTTCTCCTCTTTCCTGCTTGGGTGTCAGAGTTTTGTGTAAACTGTTATGCAAATACACAGAGAGTACTCCTGAGTCCTGTCCCAGTGTGTAAGTAGTACAAAGGCTGATGCTATTCTTGCATGTGACATGGTAAATTATTTTATTTTTCTATGTGTATTTTAAGGTTAAGTTGTCTTTCTTCCACTACAAGAACATTTTATATAATAGTTGTCTTTCAATTAGGTGGAGCTATAAACAGTACCCAGGTATTATTAAACTATTAGTTTAAAACTAATATACACCATTGGTTTAGATTTAATATACACAATCCATACCTCCCACTGTCACCCATTCCAGGAGGGACAACATGCTCTCTACCTGGACATCCTTCTTAATTTATGATTGCAATCACCTGTGTTGAAATACCTTTTTAATCAATTAAATACTTCAACACAGGTGACGCCAATCATATATTAAGTTGGAAGTCCAGGTAGAGAGCATTTTGTTCCTCCTGTAATGTGACATGTTGAGAGGTATGCACAATCTAATATACACCCCCCACCTTCCACCGGGGCCCCCCTGTCTTAAGTGCCCCGGGCATTGCCAAGGCTTAATCCGGCCCTGGGTTAGGGTTAGGCTGCAGGGAGGGATGGCTAAGGTTTGGCAACACTGGGGGGGAGGTTGGGGTAAGGCACTACGGGGCTGGGGAGGGAAGGGAGGGTTGGGGGGTAAGGGATAGGGGGATTTCAAACATCGGGATGCTGGCGTCGGTATTGTGACCGCCGGCATACCATCCACCGGTCAAACATACTGAATCCCCTTCCACAATCCAAAAAGATACTGGTACGTTATCTGGCTGCTGACAAAATATTTTAAGAATAACAGTAATGTGTGTGTGTCCAAGTGGTAGGGAATTTTAGTGTTCACTCTAGGAGTGAAAAGGGGCAGGGCGCCTGACTCCGGGGGCACATGGGGGCGCGGCCACGAAAATTAGGGGGCGTGGCCACGCCTCCGTCATTTTAGGGGGCGGTGCGGCCCACAGACGCTACTATAGAGAGCGTCTGTGGCCGGCGACGTCACTGTTGGGGGCGTGCCCAGCACCTCCGTCGGTGCTGGGCTTCCCCCAGCCCTCTCCCAATGCGTGAATGGATGCCACGCGCATGCGCACGGCATCTATACACGCCGGGATGGCAGGGAGCGGGCGGCTGTTCTAGCAGGGCGCCGCAAAAGGGGCAGGGCGGGTTTTGCCTGTTAAAAAACGGGCAGGGCGCGGCGCCCTGCTAAAACAGTCTAGAGTGAACACTAAATTTATGTTGTAAGCTCAGCTGCAGCAGTAAGGTGTGCCCTATATAAATAACTGTTAGTAAACAAAAGAGTAAATACATAAATAAATAAATTAGATAATTATTCTCAGATGTCTATTTTGAAAGGATAGAATAGAATGCATTGAAATTACTAAATGGTTTTACCAGAGAATACAATTTGTTTGAATTATTTTGACTTTTTTGTGATTGTTCTCTGTATTAATTTTTTTTATAGTTTTTATTCTTTCTTATTTGGATGTACAGTACAGGCATGTAAATAAATATGTTTCAATGATGGTACACCATTAATATCACTACAGTAGACATTGGTAAGACACATCTAACACACGGTGTAAGATTGTCTATAATGATGTACATGCGACAGTGACACTACAGTAAATTGAGGCACATCACAAAACATGGCGTTACATTATGCACAAAGAACGCACATACTGTACAGTAGAATGCTCCTAATGATATTGGTTCAATGTTTCTGGAATAAATTGCCTTGGCATTATGCAAGCCGAAAGGGTCTTGGCTTTCTGTAACCTCCTGCTATTTCACTAAAATGTTATTTTTATAACTAAAAGGGTAAAGGATAGAGCAGGTCAGCTCCTCCGTTATCAGATCAATAGGCAGGTTTGTGTTTGTTAAAGGGTGGACAGCAAGGACAGGCCTGGAATGCTGCTCTCTAGCCACATCAGCATCCCACGGGACAAATCAGAAAAGGGCTCAATTGGATTAGTAGATGAGAAATGATAATGACAGCGCTGTATTAGAATTATGGAACAGTTGCATATTTATAGAATTATGTGTCAATCACTCAAAGCTCTTCACCCTTTGTTTGCCTGATATGCCTCATGCTATGGTATTCTCTCAAACAGCGTTAGGTGGCTGCAGTCACCGCATTTTGTGTCTGTTCTAGTCTATTCCACTCAGGGTAATCCTACGTAGTGCTCCCAAGATGGCTGTACTTTCATGGGTGGAATATATAACCTGTGGAATTTATTACCCAAAATGACTGCTCCAACCCTACATTATGCCTAATCTGCCGGTTTTCCCTTTTTTATTTCTGTGTGTTTTTTCAACTTGCTGTAATACTAATCCTTTGTACCATGTTCTATGGTTTTGATGTCTGTAAAGCGCCTTGATTCCTATGGGAGAAAGAGCGCTATATAAATACAATTATTATTACTAATACCCTATCCCAAATACACTAACCCAAACCGCTAAACTTACCCTAATTCTCTAACATCTAACCTGGGGGGTCAATCAGACCCGATCGCACGCTAGCTTTTTTTGCAGCGGTGCAATCGGGTCTCAACTGCGCATGCGTATGCTCCGCAATGCGCAGGCGCGTCGGTCGCAAGAAGATTGACAGGAAAAGGCAGTTTGTGGGTGTCAACTGACCGTTTCTAGGGAGTGTCCATAAAAACGCAGGCGTGCTCAGCCGTTTTGAGGGAGGGGCCCTGACGTCAGCTCCTGGCCGTCATCATCGCAGCGGCTGAGTAAGTCCTGAGCTGTGCAGAGACTGCACAAACTTTTGTTTGTGCAGCTCTCCGCACAAGCATTCGCACCCCTGCACAGCTATTTCTCCCCCCCCCCCGTAGGCGTCAACTACCTGATCGCAGCACTGCAAAAAAACGCCTGCGTGCGATCAGGTCTGAATCACCCCCCTAAACCGCTAAACCAAACCTACAGCCATAACACATACCTCTAAACTAGCCATAATACCCTAACGTTAATCCCCTAGGGGCACTATTCGCCGATAATCTGAATTTTTCAGCACATTTCAATATTCAATTGAAGGGCCATTTTTCCGCCCTGTCGAAAATTCCGACAAGTCAAAAAACACATGGATGAATCTCTGCTCATCCATTTGTTTTTTACTCCGCCGCGGTCGAAAACCGGACCGTTTTCGACCAATTATTTTCGCCCATAAGAGAGGGTGGAAATGAATGGTCGGAAACAGAGGGGAAACGGGCGGAAACGGCCCGCAATAGATTAGTGCAATGTTGGATCCTCAGTGTCAGAGAGGATCCAACAGTAATTGAATATCCCCCCCTTAGCCCTAAAGGGCAGACTGGATGGGCTGTTTTGTTCTTATCTGCCGTCAAATTCTATGTTTCAATCATTGCTTTTCTTTTTCGCTGTTTTCCTTTGTCTTATTCTAGACAAATTTGCATTGGTGAAGTGAAAATTGCACAATTAAAGGGAAAGGGGAAGTGGGAAACCTAAGCACGGGTATCAAGTGACAATAATAGAATAAATTCTAAATGTAGAATTAGCAAGTTATCAAAGAATCCACAATATTCCTGACAGTTGGTTTCTAAGGAAAATCCTTAGTGGTAAATAACTCAGATGGAGGTGCGCCCCGGAGAGTTGAAAATGGGTGTAGTATGGTACGCCAGCGGCCGGGCTCCCGGCGGCCAGCATACCGGCACCAGAATCCTGACAGCCGGCATACCGACAGCGAGCGCAAATGAGCCCCTTGTGGGCTCGCTGCGCTCACCACGCTGCGGGCACGGTGGTGCACGCGCCACACTATCTATTCTCCCCCCAAGAGGGAGAGAAGGTGTCGGTATGCCGGGTGTCGGCAAACTGAAGACCACTCGTTGAAAATGCATGTGACAAAGAACAAAGAACAAGGTACAGTAGGTTTAAAATTAGATAGCTATTCCAAAAAGACAAGGACAGACATCTAAAAACAAGAACTACATACAATAAAACACATATATATATATATATATATATATATATATATATATATATACACATACAGGTTGAGTATCCCATATCCAAATATACCGAAATATGGAACATTCCGAAATACGGACATTTTTTAGTGAGACTGAGATAGTGAAACCTTTGTTTTTTGATGACTCAATGTACACAAACTTTGTTTAATACACAAAGTTATTAAAAATATTGTATTAAATGACCTTCAGGCTGTGTGTATAAGCTGTATATGAAACATAAATGAATTGTGTGAATGTAGACACACTTTGTTTAATGCACAAAGTTATTAAAAATATTGGCTAAAATGACCTTCAGGCTGTGTGTATGAGGTGTATATGTAACATAAATACATTCTGTGCTTAGATTTAGGTCCCATCACCATGATATCTCATTATGGTATGCAATTATTCCAAAATACGGAAAAATCCCATATCCAAAATACCTCTGGTCCTAAGCATTTTGGATAAGGGATACTCAACCTGTATGTATGTATATATATATATATATATATATATATATATATACTGTATATATATATATAATGTTTCACAATGTATCAGACCAAGTGAAATATCACATTTACAGTATGTAATCCAGATGATTTACAGTATAGATACTAAGCGTGAAAATATATATATATCTTAAGCTCACAATGTATCAAGCTGAGCAAAAATATCAAAATGTTCAATTGAAATAATTCAGAGTATTAATACTCAATATAAGTCAGAACTGTAGCGGACTGCACAGCTAACATCTATCATTATAGTATTGGATCATAATTACACCACTAATAGCGACATACAAGGTATTGTGCAGTATGTAAATGCTCTTATAATAGTCAAATAGCTCTGTTAGGGGTATAAACATGTTGACACAGCATTGTATAGAATGATCCAGCACAATATGTCAATGTTTATTGTTTAAGAGAAAATACACAGGTAGAGGTTATGCTTTCTTAGTGTAAAGCTGGATAATAGTATAGATACCTTCAGAGATAGAAAGAAAAACATGAGTTTCTTTTTCTTTGTTCTTTGTCAAGGTGAAAATTGCATAAACAATTGTGAACAATTATGAACTCGGAATTCCTTCCTCTCCCTGAACAACTGTATTGTTCTAATGCCCCAATTGCCTTGCAGCCAGACCTGGATTAATGCATGGCAGTTATCGCTGCATCTCCAGGACTCTTTGCTTTGATCATGTTGAGTAGTTATGTTTGATTCAGGGGGAATTCATTAGTTTTTAGGAGCGTTTTAATAATGGGTGACCAAACAGGTGATATTCAGTTGAACTGAACTTGGGCGCGAGTGTTGCATTTCCCATTTCTTATCACTTTCATTGCGCCCAAATGCACCGGGTTTAGCGGCTAATCATAGCAGCTAAACCCATACAAAGTACTGAGCGTGCTGAGTTTGGGCACCCAAAAGCAGGACTTTGGGTGGCTTTCTACTCGCCATCTAAGGAAGGTGGTAACAGAAATAATGGGCGCCCATGGAACTCACATCCATCGGCAAAAACAATTCAATAGCTTCTGTCATGAGCTGTGCGCGCCCAAAAACATTTGAAATCCCACCTAACAATGTACAGAAGTTTGGAGAATGCTGCCAATGAGTGGATAAGAAGAGTACCAGTGAGCCCCTTTTCAAAAGATATATAAATGGATGTCCTATGGCCAGGATACGCCTTGGGCTGGCCCCTGATGCCTTACACCCCAAGCAAATATGATATCATGAGGTCACAGAAACAGAGGCCAGGAGCAGGAAAGTGGGTGTTGGGCACATCTTAAGGATGGGCCAGGGGTTTTTAAGTGCTGCAGGGTGCCCTGCAGGTCAGATACCCTGCAAGCCTGTCCAGTGGTGCTGAGAGAGGGGGGAAGAGGGTACAAATTACCTGGGTCCAGGTCTGACGGAGGGGCCCAGTGAGGGTCCAGTAGGGGCCCAGGCCCCCTCCCCCCTACCTGGCAGCAGCAGCTGCAGCTCTTCTCCTCAGCCCAGCACACTCTGCTGTGTACTGGGCTGCAGTGTGGTCATGGAGGTGCTTAAAATACTACTTTTTTTTTGTATTTTTTTCTAAGTGTACATGACCACACTTCCTGTGATTAGGCCACGCCCCTTGAAAAGCATCCTGGGCCCAGCCTGGCTCTCAACTGCCCTGAGCCTGTCACAGTTGACCCCGGAGTTGTGACCTTCCATCCCCTTGGCTTTGCACCCTGGGCAGCAGCATGCGGTAAACACCCCTTGTTGTGGCTCTGCCTATGGCACATTTTATTATTACAGATATGATTTCTGAGATAACAGCACTAGATACTGATCATGTTAACAGGGTCTCCATGAGGTCTTCTGCGCCCCGGTAATGGGGAGTGCATAGCTAACCATGTGGGGTAAGCGGCTCTGGCCCTCTGTACATAACATATTAGGGCATGGCAGTGCCTACCAGACACTTGGGCCCCTGGGCATGCAAGTGAGTAAGAAGTGATTCCTGAGTAAATATGGACAGATTGATGAATCAGATGGGTAAAGCACTATACAGTAGGTGAACTGGGCATCACTACAACATTTTTTTTTAAATTGTAGAATCTTTCAATTGAGTTTGTATGAAACCCATAAAATTTATTGAAATAATACAATTATCCAATTAGCTTAGTGTCAGTGGTCAGCTGCCACTGTCTAAGGTAAAAAAACTAAAATAGTAATAAAAAACCCTAAAACCTAAACTAGTGACAACAACAAACAATCAAACAAAAATAACAACCATATACTGTATGTAACTCAGCTGAGAACTCCTATCAGGAACACAGATTAGAAACATTTTGCTGAAATTGTCAATTAAGGTTGACTATGATGATATTACATATGATATTTTACAGCTATAATTGCAACAAATGACTGCACGCATGTGACACATTTTTCTAAGTATTTTATCAAAAACATCAGACAACCAATATTTTTTTTCAGACCCCCCTTTAAAGTGCAAAAAAAAAAATGGAATTAGAGTAGAAATAAGTCAGACAGTACACTTATTACATGTCACTTAGCGTCACGAGTAAAATATATAGTTTGAAATGATTCAGATGGGTCAACACTTCCGTAAGTGGCATTATATGAAATATGGCAATGTTATTTATTTAAGGACTCTGCTTCATGCCAACAGTACTGTAAGAGAAGAAGAAATACAGCAGATCTACAAACTGGGTCATAGAAAGGTCCAATCCCAGGATATTTGGCACCTAACATGCACAGATTTTGATATAACTTGGGCATTAGCGTTGGCCTTATCTATAGGAGAACTCCTAATAATATAACACAATATTGCTCAGTAACTCACAGATGGCAGCCGGGAAACTACTACACCCAAGGGTTCTGCCAGACGTGTCTTCATTGATAAATGAAACAAATAAATAGGGTACATGAACAGGTCACTTTATATGGTCACTGATTTATATGGCTTATAGGGGAAAAAGTGAGGGGAAATGACTTGCGCGGCTTTATTCCATTCTTCCCCTAATAAATCATAAATATTGGAAAAGCACATAGCAGGGGAAAAAATGGTGGCTGGGTAAAATACACATTTTTAAAAGTTATTGTAAGTAAATCTAAAAATGGGCCAAGTTGCAGTGTTCAGAAGTATGGCCGAGTCTGGCGTTCCTTGTCGTTTGTTCCAATGGCCATAAACATTTAGTTTGATTTAGCTTTCAGTGAGAATACTGTACTGTGAAATAAATGTACAGGGTAGGCAGACTCGCGTACAAGAGATCATTTTTACCTAGAATGCAGAAAAAATGGGTTCTAGCTAATCTGCCGCAAACACGGATCCCAGAACCTTCCATAAATTGCAAATATAATATTCCCTAATTGTTAATAAGACGTTTTGAACATTTTTGTTACAATGTTTTTTTCTGTTGAGTTCAGGCAGAAAAATATAATTAAATGTTATATTGGGGGTAATTCCAAGTTGATCGCAGCAGGAATTTTTTTAGCAGTTGGGCAAAACCATGTGCACTGCAGGGGAGGCAGATATAACATGTCCAGAGAGAGTTAGATTTGGGTGTGGTGTGTTCAATCTGCAAACTAATTTGCAGTCTAAAAATAAAGCAGCCAGTATTACCCTGCACAGAAACAAAATAACCCACCCAAATCTAACTCTCTCTGCACATGTTATATCTGCCTCCCCTGCAGTGCACATGGTTTTGGCCAACTGCTATAAAATTTCCTGCTGCGATCAACTTGGAATTACCCCCATTTTTTTTAAAGGATTTGCTTCTGAGCAGAGACTTTCACTGATGTTTATCAAGCAACTACGGGGGTAATTCCAAGTTGATCGCAGCAGGAATTTTGTTAGCAATTGGGCAAAACCATGGCCCTCATTCCGAGTTGTTCGCTCGGTAAAAATCTTCGCATCGCAGCGATTTTCCGCTCAGTGCGCATGCGCAATGTCCGCACTGCGACTGCGCCAAGTAAATTTGCTATGAAGTTAGGATTTTTACTCACGGCTTTTTCTTCGCTCAGGCGATCGTAGTGTGATTGGCAGGAAATGGGTGTTTCTGGGCGGAAACAGGCCGTTTTATGGGCGTGTTGGAAAAAACGCTACCGTTTCCGGAAAAAACGCAGGAGTGGCCGGAGAAACGGAGGAGTGTCTGGGCGAACGCTGGGTGTGTTTGTGACGTCAAACCAGGAACGACAAGCACTCAACTGATCGCAGATGCCGAGTAAGTCTGAAGCTACTCAGAAACTGCTACGAGGTGTGTAATCGCAATATTGCGAATACATCGTTCGCATTTTTAAGATGCTAAGATTCACTCCCAGTAGGCGGCGGCTTAGCGTGAGCAACTCTGCTAAAATCGCCTTGCGAGCGAACAACTCGGAATGAGGGCCCATGTGCACTGCAGGGGAGGCAGATATAACATGTGCAGAGAGAGTTAGATTTGGGTGTGGTGTGTTCAATCTGCAATCTAATTGCAGTGTAAAAATAAAGCAGCCAGTATTTACCCTGCACAGAAACAAAATAACCCACCCAAAACTTACTCTCTCTGCACATGTTATATCTGCCTCCACTGCAGTGCACATGGTTTTGCCCAACTGCTAACAAAATTCCTGCTGCGATCAACTTGGAATTACCGCCTACAGTAGTAAGTTGGAGTCAGCGCCCCTCCATTTACCACGGGCCGCACTTTCCTGCAGTCCCGACTACCTTCTCTCCTTCCCTCAGAAGAAAGGGGATACGAGGCTGGGGTGCGGGTTCAGGGTGACATTAGTATTGCATATGACCATCTCAATACATGCCAGCCTAGATTATTATATATCTTTATATATAGGCAGTACAGACGGTGTAATGGTTAGCATTACTGCCTCACAGCAGTACGGTCATGGGTTCGATTCCCACCATGGCCCTAACGGTGTGGAATTTGTATATTCTCCCCATGCTTGCATGGGTATCTTACCACAATTTAAAAAAATACTGGTAGGTTACTTGGCTCCCAACAAAATTAACCCTAGAGTGAATGTCTGTGTGTACATGTGATAGGGAATATAGATTGTAAGCTCCACTGGGGCAGGGACTGATGTGAATGGGCAAATATTCACTGTACAGCACTGCGGAATATGTGTGCGCTATATAGAAAACTGGTAATAAATAATTATTATATAGATATCTTTTATACTCATCTCTTCCCTTTCGTACTCACTGCAACAGATATTGGGGGTCATTCTGACCCGTTCGCTCACTGCGTTTTCACGCAGCAGAGTGAACGGGTCCCTGCTGCTCATGCACCGGCGCCTTTGTGCGCCTGCGCATGCGGGATGGCCGACGGCCGTAGCAGGACAGCGATCGGCTCTGCCTAATTGACAGGCAAAGGCAATCGATGGGCAGGAAGGGGGCGAAATGGCGGCGTTTGGCCGCCGTTTTATAGGCGTGGGCCGGCCAACGCAGGTGTGGCCGGACTGAACGGGGGGTGGGAGGGGGCGATCGATGGGTGGGAGGGGGCAAAACGGTGGCGTTTGGCCGCCGTTTTGTAGGCGGTCAATGCAGGCGTGGCCAGGCCGAACGGGGAGCGGGCCGCAGCGGCTGCGTGACGTAATACGCAGCCGCTGCGGGCCAGGGAGCGAGGATTAGCTTCCAGCCAGCTCGCTAAAGCTGCGCTGGCCGGGAGCTACTCCTGAAGTGCAAAGGCATCGCCGCTGTGCGATGCCTTTGCAATTCTGCGAGGGGGGCCGGACTGACATGCGGGGCGGACTAGCCCCGTGCAGGGCGTCCCCCCGCATGTCAGGAAAGTTGATCGTAGCTGTGCAAAATTTTGCACAGCTACGATCAACTCGGAATGACCCCCATTGCCAGGTATTTATGTCTGCTTTTCAGTCTTTTGACTTTGTTGAAACAATGTTTCTGTACTCTATTAAGCAAATATTTTGATGTTGCGTTTAAACAATAAAACAGCAGACTAAGGAATAACAAATGTTTGCAATTACGTCTTGTCAGGCTCTATATAGGCCTAGCAGCAACTGAGCTAAGACACAAGAGGGTATGTTTATATTTACTAAACAAATGCTGCTTTTCTGCAGTTTCGGCGATGCAATATTTAAGGACAATCATTTTGAAAGCAAAAGCGGGAATGTTCTGAAAGTAATATTATTGCCCTTTATGCATCACACAGTCAGAACCTTCAAAAAGTAAATGTACCCCAAGGACATCATTCAAATTTTTGTAAAATGATAGAACTCTTTATTAAAAGGGTTAACATTGACTTGAGTATTTGAAATATATTTGGTTTATATATTTATATATATTTTTTAAATGTCTAGAATATTGCTTAGTATTGCAATTTGTGCCGATGCGCGCACGGTTAGTCCCAGCAGTTCTGTACTCAAGAATTCTGACTGGAAAATAATATGTTACCAGATGTCATATTTGATACTAAATGAATTAGTGATAGGGTTGGTTCCAGTCATTAAAGCCTTTCTCAGCTAGTAAAAATAAATGAAACTCACAGCAGCAAATCCTGTTCCTGGTCTTATTTCCCAACAGAAACTGTGCTGTGTACCACTATCACTTACAGTATATACTACGTCTTAGTCACATCATTTTCTTGCCTTATCCTCTATGTATCTACAGTATGATTTAGGTCTTGCCTGTCTGTACAACCTGCAACTAGGAAAGATCATAAACACATAAAGGACTTGGGGCCTAATTCAGACCTGATCGCAACAGCAACATTTTTCTCTAATGGGCAAAACCATGGGGGTCATTCCGACCCGTTCGCACGCAGCGGTTCTTAGCTGCAGTGTGAACGGGTCGGGACTGTGGCTGTGCGGCGCCTGCAATGCACATGTGCGTCATTGCCCGGCGGCAGCGACGCCCCCAGCGCAGAAAGTGATTGCAGGCGGGAGGCGTTTTGGGGTGGATACTCACCGTTTTCATGGCGTGGTGAGGAGAATGCAGGCGTGTCCAGGCGTTTGGAGGGCGGATGTCTGACGTCAATCCCGGGACCTTTGACGCTGGATCTGTCGCACAGGGTAAGTAACTCATACCCTGGTCTTGTTTTGCAGAAAACTTTTTTAGCATAGCAGGGCTGCACAAGCGATCGCAGCCCTGCTATGCTAAAATACACTCCCCCATAGGCAGCGTCAAGTTGATCACACGAGCAGCAAAAAGTTGCTACATACGATCAACTCATAATGGGGTGTGTTCAAACTGAAATCTAAATTGCAGTGTAAAAAATAAAGCAGCCAGTATTTACCCTGCACAGACACAATATAACCCACCCAAATCTAACTCTCTCTGCACATGTTATATCTGCCCCCCCCCCCCCCCCCCCCCTGCAGTGCACATGGTTTTGCCCATTAGAGAAAGATTTTGCTTTTGTGATCAGGTCTGAATTAGGCCCCCTATTCAGGAAAGATTGCAATTTCTGCTAAAATGCAGTTGCTGCGCTCGCCATGTATTGGGCCTAGTGGCTTGCGTCGCTCACCACAGGTTCTATTCCCACTCGGTTGGTGGTGTGGACCCACCAACTTAGTGGGAATTCGAAGTGTTTATTGGGATTCCAGGTTTCGATATTTCAGCGGCTGTCGGGATTCCGGTGTCGGTCTCCCGGATGCCGGGATCCCGACAACCGGGATAATGACTGCATCCCGTACACACTGCATTTGCTGCATCACATCTGCTCGTCAGGACTGTTGCACAGCTCTCCTGATGTCGGAAGCACATGTGTCAGGAATATGGATGACAGTTGGCTTTGTGTGCTATGTACATACCGTGCAATCATCGGACCGACCAGCCGAGAGTCAGGCTCAGTGTATACCTAGTATTACTCTTGAAGGGGTGACAATTGTGCAAGCAACAAGAAGAGCAGGGACCTGTGCTATTCACAATTTCTAGACAGATGATTTGCAATACATATTATTGAAGACTTTAGGTTCTCCTTAAATATAAAACACCAACAATAAATGAATCTGCCTGGTTGGATTGTGCTTTATCCTAAAATGCAGGCCATCTAGGATCACGACACTTTGCTGCCCATCCCCAGATCTTGTGACATTGCAGTTTCTGTAATGAAATAATTGCTTATTTTAAACCCTGAAATCATTTATTTTAGGTTTCCGCTATAAGACTAACCAATCACATCACTATACAGAACAATGACTGTACACCAGGTACAGTAGGGATTACAGAAAACTGGCCCATCGTAATCAGATTATATAAAACATCCCCCATAACCCTTCCATCAACTGGACAGTCCTGACCCTTTAGAACAGTTTCCTTTTAAAGAACCCTAACATTTCTTGAATATGTATCTGCCACCTGTGCAAATTATCTGTATCCTTTGAAGTATATAGATGCAGGGGCGTTTTAAGAGAGGAGTGGGGCCGTGTGCACACTCCGGGGGGTGGTCTTCAGTATGCCGGCTGTCGGGATCCCGCTGCACAGTATACCGGCGCCGGAATCCCGACAGCCGGCATACCGACACTTATTCTCCCTCGTGGGGGTCCACGATCCCCCTGGAGGTAGAATAAAATAGCGTGGCGCGCGCAGCGAGCCGCAAGGGGATCATTTGCATTCGTCACACTGTCGGTATGCTGGCAGTCGGCCTCCCGGCGCCGGTATGCTGGTCGCCGGGAGCCTGACCGCCGGCATACCATACTACACCCCACTCCGGGTGGGCCCCCTCCTCTCCACGGCGCCGTAGGCTCCGGCAATATGCCGGAGTCTACTGCGCATGCACAGGTCTCCTGAAACATGGCGCCTGCCATGTTTTGGAGACAAAAAATTAACTGCGCATGCGCGGCGGCCATTTTTGATATGTTCTTTGGCTGCGACGGCTGCCGCTGCAGCGCCCGGCGGTGGACTTCGGACAGGTGAGTATGAAAATATGGGTGCAATGTGTGCAGTGTGGGCCCCACTGGACTCAGGGGCCCATGTGCACCGCACACATTGCACCCATGATAGAAACGCCAATGTATAGATGTCAGCTTTATGTAGCCAAAAATACATGGACCTACCTACTTGGTTTATTGTTTAGGTTTCACTACAGCACCTTTTACCAAAATTCTTGAATTATAGAGAGGGTTCTACTACGTTATGCTGGCTCTGCTGGGCGCCGGGATCGGACCGCCGGCATGCCGGCAGCGGGGCGAGCGCAAAAGAGCCCCTCTCCCTCCAGGGGTGTTGTGGACCCCCCAAGAGGGAGAATAGTTGTCGGTATGCCGGCTGTCGGGATCTTGGCATCGACAGCCGGCATATCAAATGCCTCCCATAGAGAGTATATTCGCTTATGTATTTAGCTGCATAATGCTTTTCTACAGTATGAGAAGAAAAAAAGACTGTATTGTCGGTGCACCGACAATACAATCTTTTTTTCTTCTCCTACTGTACTTACCATAACTGTAGTTGGTAGAACCCCCACAATAAACGGTAAATACCAACAATTTAATTGGGGTTATTTATTTTGGAGCTTTAGTTCCACGTCTTTATTTAAAAAGTTGTGTGTGTGCAGATACAATCTCGCTTAATGCTTTTCTATAAAGGTCTCAGTTACTTTTGTAACGTTTATCTGCCAGAAATATGAGCGCTATATATTTTTGCTTAAATTGCTTTAAATATCAGACCAACCTCATTTACATGTCATACGATTATGTTTTTCAATGGCAACAATATGTTCCGAAGCTGTTGATTCATAGCTTAACATCCCCAGGGCTCTTTAAGTCAGCAGGGTGTTAATATGTAGCATGTGGGCTCAACAGCTCATCGTTTTGTCCTCATTTTCTGCAGATTAGCCGCCCGCTGCTCCCAGGAGCCCCATCTGGCAGGACCAGATCATGAGAACAGAGAGAAGGGAAAAAAATGAGCATACTCATCCTGGAGGCAAAGATGGAGGAAGGAGGAAGAAGGAGGAAGGAGGAAGAAGGAGGAGTGCTGCCTGTCCCCTAAATGAATAAAGTGTTCCTTTAGAAACAGATTCAGCCTGAGCAGTAAAGCAACAGTTATTACAATCCTGTACAGAGACAAAATAACAGAATTATAAACCAAAGACAATTTCTGATTGGAACTATACTGTATTTAAGGGACAAATACTATTTGCGCAAACCCCTTTGGTTTAGGAGAACGTTAGTTTGGAAAAAGTGGGGAAAAGAATAGTGTGAAGGACAGAGAAAAGTATAAAAGTTATAGAATAGATGATGAGAAAGACCGTAGTGGTCAAGTGTAATGGTTAGCCGAAATGGTGCAGCCGACAGATAAACTAGTACCCTTACTAGCACGAACTGGAGTCAAAAACAAGAAAATACCTTGGCGCACCAGGGGTTATAGAAAGAGTATCAGAAGGAGTAGGTCAGACTGATTATCAGTCTGACCTACTCCTTCTGATACTCTTTCTATAACCCCTGGTGCGCCAAGGTATTTTCTTGTTTTATACTGTATTAAAGTAAGTCTAGTTTTTCACCATTATATGTTTGGAGATGCGGTCTAGAGACAGATGATCAACGTATTTCTTTCATTACTGACATATTAAATGTAGAGGTTCTGTGGTCAAAGAAAGCTGCATCATAGCTACATCCAGGGGTGCAGAAGGATGGGGGGACTTAAATATCCAGGCCTCTCTGAGGGGCCCGAGCCAGATGTGGAAGAGTAGAAATACTGTACCTCCCTCTGGGCCGCATGCCGCTGATTCATGGCAGAGTGCAGAGTCCCTTGGCTTGGCCACACCTCCTAGATTTCGTTGCATCCACTTCATCACCCGGAGCAGCTTCTCTCAGCTGCCCTGGCTACATCACCTGCATACATTACTTGGGTGTGGTATGGAAGTTCGACAGCAACTAGGTCAACAGTGTCTAGGGCGGCCACTATTGGTTGACAGTAACTAGGTCGAAAGGGTCTCTAGGTCGACAGGGTCTCTAGGTCGACATGGTCTAGGTCGACAGGTCAAAAGATCTACATGAGTTTTTGATGTTTTTTTGGTGTAGTTTTCTCCGTACAGTGACCGGGAACCCCAATTAGTGCACCGTGTCCCCTTGCATGGCTCGCGAACTTCAGGCAGGTTACTATTCCCAATCGTAGTCCACGTGGATCATTAAGTATGAAAAAGTTCAAAAAAAGAAAAATATTGTGAAAAACTCATGTCAACCTTTAGACCTGTCAACCTAGAACATGTCGACCTAGAGACCCTGTCGACCTAGTTACTGTCGACTAATAGTGGTCGACTTAGTTACTGTTGACCTAGTTACTGTCGACCTAGAGACCGGATCCCACATTACTTATCTCAGAAATTCAAAAGATGATCTGGATACCTTAGTATATTGCTATTTACTAGCATTGTTCAAAAAACAAAAGTATGAATGTGCACTCATTATTTATTTATTACCAGTTATTTATATAGCGCACACATATTTTGCAGTGCTGTACAGAGAATATTTGGCCATTCACATCAGTCCTGCCCCAGTGGAGCTTACAATCTATATTCTGTATTCTCTACCACATGTGCATACACATACTTACAAGCTAGGGTTAATTTTGTTGGGAGCCAATTAAGCTACCAGTATATTTTTTTGGATTGTGGGAGGAAACCGGAGTACCCGGAGGAAACCCACGCAAGCACGGGGAGAATGTACAAACTCCACACAGTTAG
This sequence comes from Pseudophryne corroboree, assembly GCF_028390025.1. Taxonomy (NCBI): domain Eukaryota; kingdom Metazoa; phylum Chordata; class Amphibia; order Anura; family Myobatrachidae; genus Pseudophryne; species Pseudophryne corroboree. The sequence goes on from NC_086449.1 coordinate 758,091,819, forward strand.
GGCCATGGTGGGAATTGAACCCATGACCTCAGTGCTGTTAGGCAGTAATGCTAACCATTACACAGTCTGTGCTGCAAAGTAATATGTCATTGGCTTTCATTATCTAACTATAAATAGGTTGTTTACGACTAATATGCTGACAGAGCCGTAACAAGGCATTTTGGTGCACTGTGCCAGAGAGAGAATTGCCCACCCCCCCTCCATTTTTTCAATAGGGACATAAGGTGCATGCTCAGCAGCAATGCTGATAATTTTTTCACAAAGTACAAGGTAACCTTCAAATAGAATTCTCTAGCTTAGAATTATCTGGGGTCTATTCAGGAAGCAGTGATAAGAGCGGAGAAGTGAGCCAGTGGAGAAATTACCCATGGCAACCAATCAGCATTGAAGTAACATTTATAATTTGCATACTATACAATTGTATGGAGCAGCTGATTGGTTGCCATGGGCAACTTCTCCACAGGCTCATTTCTCCACGCTTTTCACTGCTTCATGAATAGACCCCTCTATCTTTCTATGTAAGGGCAGATAGCTCAATGAATAGATTGTCACAGGCAATGGGTTCGAATCCCGGGAATGTCAGCATCTTGAAATGTAATAAAGGACTTAGGGGCAGATGTATTAAGCCTGGAGAAGGCATAAAGAAGTGATAAGTGCAAGGTGATCAGGCACCAGCCAATGAGCTCATAACTGTCAATTTACATATTGGAACTAACTGGCTGGTGCGTTATCACTTCTTTATGCCTTCTCCAGGCTTAATACATCTGCCCCAGTGTGACTGAGGGGCAGATTTATTAAGCTCGGTGAAGTGATAAAGTGGAAGGTGATAAAGTACCAGCCAATCAGATCCTAACTGTCATTTTTCAAACCCAACCTGTGACATGGCAGTTAGGATCTAATTGGCTGGTCCTTTATCACCTTCCACTTTACCACTTCACGAGCTTAATAAATCTGCCCCTGAATAACAAAGAAATCAGTTAAGTTAAGATCATAAATGCTGTATAGGTATTAGCGACATTAGGGGTCAGGGTCGGTCAGGGTATGCTGGGCTTAAAAAAAAAGGGGGAAGCTGCAAGTGAAAGTAATTAAAACAGATCATTGGCAACCAACAGCCAACAGTGCCCCCTAACCTGCAGTGCTATGTGCAGTGCCCCCTCTGCAGACACCTAGTTACAGCCCTGCATGCTGATTTGGCTTATTGGAAGGAGCACGTCAGCTAGTGAGGGGAACATTGCAGCCGTACTGAATGCAACGACCTCCCCTTCCCCTTAAGCACCCTGGCCCAGGTGACGCACTGAAAATTTACCCTTTGCTAGCAAATAACCATATTGGATTTTGTTGGAATATGACATCTGTGATTATGTTACCAAAAATCTTTTTGAGAGAAATAAAACGGTTTATGGTGAATACTACACATTGTTTCAATGCAAACAGACATAAGAATATGTGTACACACTAAGAATTTCAATGATGTAATTATAGTTTATGTCTCCCATAATCCCATGACTTCAAAATGCTTGGCAGATTAGATCAGAACAAGTTATTGATATTAAAATTAGCGAGACACAAGTAATTGTATTCTTGTGGTGCTTCCCACGAGAGCAACAATGCTTATAATTCAAATATATTTTGTTCTTTTGTAGCGTGTTTTCTGAAATATAAAACGTAATGTAAAAGATGAAATAGATAGTGATTTATATGAAGCCCACCCAATTACATGTTAGTGGAAGTTTATTGTTTTCTGCAGGTTCCCTTAATGGTTTGGAACGCAGTATGTCCAGCCTTCCCAATGGGAAAAAATTGAGATACTGTATCAGAGTTGAGTTGAAGTTACTTAGGTGAACTAGCAGACGGGAATATACAGTATATGGTTAAGTCACATTATTATGACCACCTCCTACATTTGACGTCGGCAGCACGTAGCCGATGAAATACGTCACGCATCGTGCGCTGGCTTGGTGGGTATATAAAGCGTGCGATAGGCCGTCTGCACACATATCACTCATTGCTGTCATGGGTAAAAGAAAAAGGGATGATTATCGGCTTTTCGGGCCAGTATTTTTGACACGGCGCAGTTTGTGACCTGTTTGCGTGTGGCTGTGGGGAAGGTATATCGTGACTGGAAAAATGCGGAGCATCACGTGCCATTGATGTGAGAGGTGAATGTCGGCGTGAGGACCAACCGACACGCTACAGTGGAGCAGCTCACTGTCAAATGAACCTGCGGTCTACCAGACGTGTGTTCAGCCCGTCTAGCTGCTGTCCGTGCTGCACACGGCGGTTACTCTGGCTATTAGCTGGTGGTCATAATAATGTGACTCGACCGTGTATATCTTCCATGGTCTGTGCTCAGTTGGGAAGCAAAAATATGGGATTTAAAATTGACAATATTAATATTTTCATGTGGAGCTGGTGTCCGTCGGGTGGTCTGCCTGGCTACAGTAAGATAAGATACTAAAGTCACTGGGATTACTAGACAGAGAGGATGCTCTTAAGAAGATCAATTTCCTGAATGACCTGTTAGCTGTTTGCTCTCAGACACTAAATGTATCCTCATTGACCATAGAAAACATATTGTTACAACATTATGGCAGGTTTCTTCTATATAACATTTATCACAGCAGTAAAGGACAATCATGTTTATGAACACACACTATCAGGGCTGGACTGGCCCACAGGGGAACCCCCAGTGGGCCCCACTGCCCACCCCTCCTCATGGGATCAGGGGGGGTAATTCAGACCTGATCGCTAGGCTGCGTTTTCTCACAACCTGCGATCAGGTCTGAACTGCGCATGCCTATGCACCGCAATGCGCAGGCGCGACAGACCACATCAACGGGGATCAATGCATAGCGACGGGATGGTGCGAAAAAAGCAATCGCACGGGCGATCGCAAGGTGACTGACAGGGAGAAGGCGTTTGTGGGTGGCAACTGACTGTTTTCAGGGAGTGTCTGGAAAAACGCAGGCGTGTCCAAGTGTTTGCAGGGCGGGTGTCTGACGTCAATTCCGATCCTGGACAGGCTGATGTGATGGCAGCGGCTGAGTAAGTCCTGGGCTGCGCAGAGACTGCACAAGATCAGTTTGTACAGCTCCGCTACACATGCATTCGCACACTGGCACAGCTAAAATACCCCCCCCCTCCCCCTGTAGGCGGCGACTATCTGATTGCAGGGCTGCAAAAGTTGCTACCCAGCGATCAGGTCTGAATTCGGCCCCAGGTTCTAGACTGTGCAATTGCTTTATACATTATACATAAGTAACATTATACTGCACAGGACTATGGTGTATTTTCTACAGTGCATTGCGGATATTATTCTGGTCCATTATCATGCTTGCACTAGCAGTACTATTTACTGTATATATTTATCTAGGGGCCAGGACTATGTACTCACTAATGGTCTGCCAAGCCTCTAAGCATGGGCCTGTTACCGTATTTCCCTAGTGGGCCCTCCATGCCCCAGTCCGACACTGCACACTGTACATAGGTCACTAACTGCAGAACTAGTCATAGAAATTCCGCCCACTCTTATTTATTCCTGTTTTAAAATTGTAACAACAACCTGCAGCTGTTGTCCATGACCACACATTGCATTGCGGGGGTTAACGTATATAAACATACATGCAATTTTGTATGTAATATATGTGCTGGCAGCAGCGCTGCATGTTTCACAGCTACAGTACCACTGCACCCTGGAGGCAGCATTTAGCTTCACTTCTCCTTCTAAGCCCGCCCCCAGACTCCCATTGGCTAATTTCACAGGATACTAGGGGCAGGCTCACTGCTGCTCCATACAACACTGCATGTATGTTTATATGTGCTAACTGCCCCCATGCAATGTGTGGTGTGCGCTGAAGGCCACAGGCAGCAGCCGCCACTGGTGACAACTTAACATTAGGACATGACCTCTATGGGACTATTTGGGAGCAATTTACAATACACACCTTCGATTAAAAAACAAACTCAACAATCAAAACAAACACATCAAATCCAGTGCATTTCGCCACTGGATAGAGAACAAACGTTTGTCTAATTTTGCAATAAACAAAGTGAGGACAGTGAGACAGAAAAACTAATTTTTATTATTATAATTTTATTAATAATATGTAGAATGTTTTCAGTGCACAAGATCGATCTTGGGCAAACAGAGAGCATGTTATACATTTACACTACGCGTTTCTCTGTAGTTTCCCTGTGCAGTTAATATTGCAGCATTTATACGTGCATGTGTTACACATGTTACATATATTGCAGTAGTACTTGATAAAATCATTTCAGCATTCTGGGGTTCTTGTCCCTCTTGGGTTCAATGCACTGTATGTGACAGAGTGCTTAGTGCTGATGCAAGAACCCAACCTATCCTTTAGGTAATCTCTGCTCCGGTAAGAATGATGGTGCAGCACCACAATGCGAGCCAATCAGAATGGATGAAATCAGCCTTTACAGCAGCTTCACAGGTAAGATGTTATTGGCTGTTACCTCTACTTAACAGTGGTTGTCACCAGAGCCGGATTAAGGGGGTGGCCCTGGGGGTAAGTACACCGGCCCACTCAGTGTAAGGGCATTTTAGGGAAAACAAGCACATTAGTACCACCAAAACCTTGGTGATCTAGAACATTGGCATAAGAGCTATATGAGCATGACTATAAGAACTTACTGTATACTTTGTTTTCATTCCTGTTTGACCTGTATCAGGTTTAAATTGATACTTCTGTGCTCTGTACTTTCCTAGCTTCCAACTGTTCTTATTTCTATCTGTGGAATACGTTTATCAAATTCTACTAGATTTCCATTTCCCACTACAATACAACTCATTTTACTCCTGCAGGACCTAGGCGATTTGATCATTACAATTTAATACCAGAGGTCACACGGATTAGGTCAGGAAGCCTCGAAGTTCATTCAACTCAACATATTTTTTATTTTATATATTTGAGAGGAAAAATCCAGCTACTCGGTTTCTTTTAATTTTGCTCCATGCTGAATGTGGTGAAATTGATACTCCTGGTTGTAATGTTTTTTTTATTTGAAAAAACATTAACTCAGATTTCCTGATGTGAAAAAAAAAAAAATCTCATTTTCTCCCTTTTAGATGATTCATTGGAAATTAGAGTGTTGCCAGTTGCGGCAGATTATTCCTAAGTGCAACTGTATGTTAAAGCTGTGCTTGGCTCATGGGAAACAGGTAGAATAAATTCAGTATATAAACAATGGTAGTCAAGATGGTTCTCGTCCTCCAGGACTTTTTAATCAAGTCAGCAGAAGAATATCAACACTCAATCAAGGAACCAGTCTACAAAGTCAAAACTGCTTTTAAAAATATGTATATGTTCTATGACCCAGCATGGTAACATATACACTAATAAATGGTTAAATGGTTTAAATACTATTTGGTGCATCTTCTGATGAGAATGATTTAACCTTTGTTTTTTTTCTTACATTTGTATGCTGAAGCTCTTTGTGCTGGTATTGTGCTATACATAAACATCAACAAATGACTATGGAAGTGATGGCACAGACTGTGCTGTGTGCTTGGTGATTCAGACGTATTAGGAAGCTCTTCTCACTATGGCTGTCTGTGGTAGGCTTTTGCAGACAGCTGCTTCTTATAGCTGTCCATGTTCAACCAGCACTGATCCTGTATATAGCGGGAGTGTACAGTGTCCAGCATCCCACTCACCAATGTTAATAGTGGCCCACTATCTCTGGACCTGCCTCCAGTGGTACAGAGAGGGGGGGGGGGGAGCAGGTACTATTTACCCGGGGTAGGGGGGTGGGGGAGCAGGTACTATTTACCGGGCCCAAGCCTGATGGAAGGGCTGGGCCCGGTGAGGGGACCCAAGCCCCCCTTCCCTGGCAGTAGCACTTGCAGCTCTACTCCTCAGCCCAGCACACGTTGCTGCATGCTGGACTGCAGTGTGGTCAAGGAGGCACTTAAAGTATTATTCCTTTTGGTTAGTGATGAGCGGGTTCGGTTCCTCGGGATCCGAACCCCCACGAACTTCACCCATTTTACACGGTTCTGAGGCAGACTCGAATCTTCCCGCCTTGCTCGGTTAACCCGAGCGCGCCCAAACGTCATCATCCCGCTGTCGTATTCTCGCGAGATTTGTATTCTATATAAGGAGCCACGCATCGCATTTTCACTCGTGCATTGGAGATGATAGCGAGAGGACGTGGCTGCGTTCTCTCAGTTTCTGTGTTCAGTGTGCTGCAAATATCTGTGCTCAGTGTGCTGCAAATATCTGTGCTCAGTGTGCTGCAAATATCTGTGCTCAGTGTGCTGAAAATATCTAAGTTCTCTGACTGAAAAACGCTCCATATCTGTGCTGCATTGTAGTATATAGTAGGAGGACAGTGCAGAATGTTGCTGTGTCCACCAGTATATATATAGCAGTACGGTACAGTAGTCCACTGCTCTACCTCTGTGTCGTCAAGTATATTATCCATCCATACCTGTGCGGCATTTTAGTTGTGCGCAGTATATAGTAGGAGGGGACAGTGCAGAATGTTGCTGTGACCACCAGTATATATATAGCAGTACGGTACAGTAGTCCACTGCTCTACCTCTGTGTCGTCAAGTATACTATGCATCCATACCTGTGCTGCATTTTAGTTGTGCGCAGTATATAGTAGGAGGGGACAGTGCAGAATGTTGCTGTGACCACCAGTATATATATAGCAGTACGGTACAGTAGTCCACTTATCTACCTCTGTGTCGTCAAGTGTACTATGCATCCATACCTGTGCTGCATTTTAGTTGTGTGCAGTATATAGTAGGAGGGGACAGTGCAGAATGTTGCTGTGACCACCAGTATATATATAGCAGTATGGTACAGTAGTCCACTGCTCTACCTCTGTGTCGTCAAATATACTATCAATCCATATCTGTGCTGCATTTTAGTTGTGCACAGTATATAGTAGGAGGGGACAGTGCAGAATGTTGCTGTGACCACCAGTATATATATATAGCAGTACGGTACAGTAGTCCTCTGATGTGCCTCTGTGTCGTCAAGTATACTACAAAAGTTCAGGAAAATGACCCAAAAATCAAAATTAAAAGCGTCTGATGAGAAGCGTAAACTTGCCAATATGCCATTTACGACACGCAGTGGCAAGGAACGGCTGAGGCCCTGGCCTATATTCATGGCTAGTGGTTCAGATTCACATGAGGATGGAAGCACTCATCCTCTCACTAGAAATCTGCAGTGCCACTCCTAGATGGGCCAGGTGTTTGTGTCGGCCACTTGGGTCGCTTAGCTTAGCCACACAGCTACCTCATTGCACCTCTTTTTTTCTTTGCATCATGTGCTGTTTGGGGACTACTTTTTAAATCTGCCATCCTGTCTGACACTGCAGTGCCACTCCTAGATGGGCCAGGTGTTTGTGTCGGCCACTTGGGTCACTTAGCTTAGCCACACAGCTACCTCATTGCACCTCTTTTTTTCTTTGCATCATGTGCTGTTTGGGGACTATTTTTTAAATCTGCCATCCTGTCTGACACTGCAGTGCCACTCCTAGATGGGCCAGGTGTTTGTGTCGGCCATTTGGGTCGCTTAGCTTAGCCACACAGCTACCTCATTGCACCTCTTTTTTTCTTTGCATCATGTGCTGTTTGGGGACTATTTTTTAAATCTGCCATCCTGTCTGACACTGCAGTGCCACTCCTAGATGGGCCAGGTGTTTTTGTCGGCCACTTGGGTCGCTTAGCTTAGCCATCCAGCGACCTCGGTGCAAATTTTACAACTAAAACAATATTGTGAGGTGTGAGGTGTTCAGAATAGACTGGAAATGAGTGGAAATTATGGTTATTGAGGTTAATAATACTATGGGATCAAAATGACCCCCAAATTCTATGATTTAAGCTGTTTTTGAGGGATTTTTGTAAAACAACACCCGAATCCAAAACACACCCGAATTAGACAAAAAATTTTCAGGGAGGTTTTGCCAAAACGCATCTGAATCCAAAACACGGCCGTGGAACTGAATCCAAAACCAAAACACAAAACCCGAAAAATTTCCGGTGCACATCACTACTTTTTGTATATTTTTGTAAGTGTGCAGGGTCACGCCTTCCATGATTAGGCCACGACCCCTGAAAAGTACCTGGGCCCATCCAGGCTCTCTACTGCTCTGCCTGTTCCTGTACTAGAAGCTACATCAGGAGGAGCTACAGTAGCTTCAAATAAGGATAATACTGTCCAGATTATGGCATAAGACAAAGGGAACCTCCTGCGAAAGGACCATTTCAGGAGCTCATGCAGGATTGATATTTTTTTTTTTTTTTAATAGAAATAAGTGCAAAACATCTATTCAGTTCTAGATTCCAAGGGCAACTTTGTGAAATATCTGCATCCGGTCAAATGGTCGACAGTAATCATATTGACAATAAGGTCAACGCCACAATGTCAAAATCAGAATGTCAACATGGTTTAACTTTAAACTGTCCACAGGCACCAGGTCAAAAGCCTCAAATAGTTTACAGGTTGAAAGTGTTGACATCTGAAATATCACCATGTGAAATGTCAACATTTTGAGGATGCTGAAGCTTAGGGTTAGGTGCTGCAGGGGGGGTTAGGCTGCAGCAGGAGGTTATGGTTAGAGTGCGATGGGGAGGGGGGTATAGATAGGCACAAGGGTAAGGGTTAAGGATTCTGGATTAGGGATAGGGGAAATACTCACCAGAATACTGCAGCATTGAGGGTCTGTTCTGGAAGTGACTGTCACATAGCCACCAGGACACAGAAAAAGCTGCTGGGAAAAGATAAGAAGCCACTAGACCACCAAGGCCACCAAGGACAGTTTGTCAACAGTTCATCATGTCAATATATATTCTTGGTAAACATGATTAATCAAATGCCGACATGGTCACTGTCAAAATGCTGAGCATGCCGACATACTGCATGTTGACAGTTCGACCCTATTGACTTTCTCATGTCAACCTGATGACTACTGACAAGTCATACCACACCCGGAAACATTATAGATGATGAACAAAATAAGTACTAAACAGCACCCAGGCAAGTCAGAAGTCTCGGCAGCCCTACTGAAAATAAAGGCCTCTCCCCAGCACCCGGGCCAGTCAGAAGTCTCGGCATCCCTGCTGAAAATAAAGGCCTCTCATGGGCAAGTGATGACATTGGTTGAAGGTCATTAGAGAACTGGACATATGCTTTCCCAAGGTTGCTTATAAGCTTTTATAAAAACTTCTTCAAGCCTATACTTTAGGAAAATTAGTAAATATACATAAATAACAATCATTATTTTAGTTTAGACCATACTTACTTCCTATCCCAGAGTTTTTGATGACTACTGAAATTTGTGGAGGGCTCTCTGTAAAGTAGACAAACCCTATCTTCTTCCCACTTCTTCAGGACCAATTGTGATGTGAATTGCTGTCAGTAGAGGCATCGCAACCACTCCCCACCTCGCAACGTAATAACACGATTACAAAGTTCCAGATTTCCACCTCTCCCACCTTGACCCTCTTCACCGGATCTTATGGAGCACAGAAAGAAAAAGTTGGTACAGTACAGATGTGTTCTAGTGCTGAACGTCTAACACATGTTCCATACGCTTCGAATGCTTTGCTCTTTTACCAGTGGAATCTATTAGATTGGAAGTGTGAATTAATGCATAAGGAATACTGTAAGCTTTGATTCTACAACTTTAAATGTGGTACATTAACATTTTAGAAAGCAATGGTGGGAATCTGCAAGTTAATAGAAATGTTATATACAGTAGAACATCAGATTAAGAGCTAGGGTTCCACAAAGTAAAAGGGGAGAGGCTTTAATAATTGCACCTGGATGTAGTTATCTTTCTCCAGTGCCGCAGAGAATGGCCACGGGCCTGGGTATGAGGGGACGTAACCAAATCTAATGTGGCCACGTCCTCTTAAAAATAAATTAGAAATAATTTTAGTAAGTACTGGCACTTCAAAGCATTATCCCCGTCAGCGGAACTGTAAAGCAGAAAAATGTCCTCCTTAGTAGTTGAACAGGATCCCCACCGGGACCCTCCAACAACCCTGGTTAATTAGTACCAGCTCTCCCTCCACCCCCTCGGAACCACTACCTTTGCATTTAAAATTGCCTTCTTTCATAGATGGGGGGCATGCTGGTTGTTGCAGTGTCATTTGAAGGATCTAGGAGTGACTCCAGGTGAGTTAGCTCTCAAAGTAGATATACTTTTGTATGTGCTATTTTCATTTAGCATTACAATAAGCAATTATGTGACCCAGAATGGATGCTATTATCATGTAGCATTAGGGACCACCAGCATCAGAGAAGCCTTGACGCGGCCTGGTGGCTTAACCACATCTTTGCAAATATATGCAAATAAGACGTTTGAATTTTCTATTATCATGTAGTGTTCAAGTCTTGTTAATAATACCATTTCATGTGCTGGGGGAAATTTATTTTCTCTTTTTCTTGTTTAGAATATCTCTCCCTTCATGCACCTAAAAAGTTTTAATAAATTAAGCAGCTACAGATTTATATTACTTATCTAACCATACTGCCCCATAAATAGTTTCTGCATTATTTCAGTTAAGTCATAGTTACCAACCATTGAGCTGTCCCTTCCAGGAGGGGACAGCCAGGTCAGCACTGTCCGGCTAAGTCAGTAGTGCCATAGACATGACTGAGCAATCAAGTCATCGTGGCTCCATCACCTGCTATACATAGAAACAAAATTTTGATAGCAGATAAAGACCACTTGGCCCATTTAGTCTGCCCTGGACACACTTGTACATGCACACATTTACACACTAGTGCATTAATTTTTGTCTGGGACCATTTGACCTACCAGTTTATTTTTGGAATGTGGGAGGAAACCCATGCAAACACTGGAAGTATATATGGGGAGAACATAGGGCAGTGGTGGGAATTGAACCATACCCTCAGTGCTGTGAGGCAGTAATGCTAACCATTACACCATCTGTATTACTCTTGCCATGATTACGAGCATTGTGAAGCAGGTGCGGGCAACGATGACGTGGGTATTCGATGATTCAGTGGGTATCGCATCTATACCAGCTGAAATGCCAACTTCAATTAAAAAGTTAAAAAAATGCATCAAACAGCAGTCCCAACACAATGTAGTGCAATATAACATCTTCTGAAGGGTAATACTAATTTTGGAACAGCCCTGCCAGAGAAGTTTTTCATTATTTACCTGATTTTATGTTGAATTGGATAAACTAGCCCCTTGTCAGTTCACCACAGCTGTGAATGAAGAACACAAGCTGCACATTATGAAACCCAAATCTGAGCCAAGGTCAACTGGTGATTGTGGCACATACATGTTTGTGACCATCGGACCTTATTTTGTGTGGTTCAGAACCAGTGGTGGCTCCAGAGGAGGGGCTGCAGCGCAGTCCAAAATTCAAATAGGGGAGCCACACCAACTGCCACCCCAAACACTGCCAAACATCGCCGGCCGGACGCACTGGAAGTTGGTGTGGCTCGCCAATTTGAATTTGGATTGCGCTGCTGCCCTACCTCAGGAGCCACCACTGGTTCTGAACTACAGTGGTGGGTGCATAATGGCCATAAGTGTCATTGTGATATCACAATGCAGGCAGTCAAAGACCAATTAGGGATTTAATGTGGTTCCAGCATTTACTTTGTGAAAGCATGGATAGGGGGTATGGCTGTGCCTCACGGGCATGGCCACGCTTCTTGAGGGCAAGCTGCGAGTCACAGGGGTGTGGTCTCATAGCGTTAGTAACATAGTAACATAGTAACATAGTATCTGAGGTTGAAAAAAGACAATTGTCCATCGAGTTCAACCTATTTGTGGTGTCCTCTGCATGATGATTTGACTAAATAGTAACTATAATGCATGACTATGCACCATACCCCTGGATATCCTTATCCAATAGGAATTTATCTAACCCATTCTTAAAGGTGTTGACAGATTCCGCCATTACAACTCCCTCGGGCAGGGAATTCCAAACACGTATTGTCCTTACCGTGAAAAAGCCTTTACGCCGTATTGTGCGGAATCTCCTCTCCTCTAACCTGAGCGAGTGTCCACGAGTCCTCTGTGTTGATCTAACCAAAAACAGGTCCCGCGCAAGCTCTGAGTATTGTCCCCTTATATATTTGTAGATGTTGATCATATCCCCTCTTAGTCTCCGCTTTTCCAATGTAAACATGCCTAGTCTTTCAAGCCTTTCCTTGTATTCCATCGTCTCCATCCCCTTAATTAGTTTGGTCGCCCTCCTTTGTACCTTTTCAAGCTCCAGGATATCCTTTTTGTAGTACGGTGCCCAGAACTGTACACAGTATTCAAGGTGTGGCCTCACTAGTGATTTATATAATGGGAGTATAATACTCTCGTCCCTAGCATCAATACCCCGTTTTATGCATGCTAATATCTTATTAGCCTTCTTTGCTGCAGTCCTACTTTGGGTACTACTGCTTAGCTTGCTATCTATGAGGACACCTAAGTCCTTTTCCAGTACAGAATCCCCTAGTTTTACCCCATTTAGTAGGTAGGTGTAATTTTTGTTCTTGTTACCACAGTGCATTACCTTACACTTGTCTGTGTTGAAGCGCATTCTCCATTTGGCTGCCCATGCTTCTAATTTAACTAAGTCGTTCTGAAGAGACTCGGCATCCTCCTCTGTATTTATAGCCTTACACAATTTGGTATCATCTGCAAAAATTGACACCATGCTCTCTAGACCTTCTGTTAGGTCGTTAATGAAAATATTTAACAATAGCGGTCCTAATACTGAGCCTTGCGGCACACCACTTAGCACTTCAGTCCAAGTTGAAAAATATCCATTAACCACAACGCGCTGCTTCCTATTATCTAACCAGTTTTTGACCCAAGTGCATATTGTGCTTCCTAGCCCTGATTCTTGTAGCTTGTATATAAGTCTCATGTGTGGTACAGTATCAAACGCTTTGGCAAAGTCTAAAAAGATTACATCCACGTCTTTACCCTGATCTAGGTTTGCGCTTACTGTTTCATAAAAGCCAAGTAAGTTGGTTTGACAGGATCTGTCCTTCATAAACCCATGTTGATTCCTTTTAATGACCTTATTGGTTTCAAGGAACTTCTGAATACTATCTCTTAGAATACCTTCCAATACTTTCCCCACTATAGATGTAAGACTAACTGGTCTATAATTACCTGGTTCAGCTTTACTTCCCTTTTTGAATATAGGCACTACTTCCGCTATACGCCAGTCTTTGGGAACCATACCTGATATAACTGAATCCTCAAAGATCAGAGATAGCGGTTTTGCCAGTTCAGAGTGAAGCTCCATTAGAACCCTTGGATGAATACCATCGGGCCCTGGTGATTTATTAATCTTTAAATGTTTTAATCGGTGACAGACTACTTCCTCGCTTAAATAAGTACCTATCAGTGTGATATTGTCCTTATTGAGATTGTGTGTCAGTCCCTGAATTGGGTCCTCTCTAGTGAATACTGTTGAAAAAAACTCATTTAGTGTGTTCGCTATGTCATTATCATTTTTGCTTAAGACTCCCAACGTGTCCTTCAAAGGGCCTATACTCTCCTTTTTTAATCTCTTGCTATTGATGTATTTAAAGAATTTTTTGGGATTTGCTTTGCTTTCCTTTGCTACTAGTTTTTCAGTTTCTACTTTAGCCGCTCTTATTTCCTTTTTGCAATTTTTGTTACATTCCTTATAGTGCTGAAATGACTCTGCTTCCCCGTCAGATTTGTATTTTTTAAATGCTCGCCTTTTCTTGCCCATAAGTTCCTTAATCTTTTTGTTAAGCCACATCGGTTTATGATTTTTATTCCCTTTTTTGCTACTCATAGGAATATATTTGAGTGTATTTTTAGCTAGCAGGAATTTTAGTACCTCCCATTTCTCCGTAGTATTTTTTTCCTAAAAACAAACCTTCCCATTCAATATCCCTGAAAAATACCCTCATCATTTCAAAATTTGCTTTGCTAAAATTTAAAGTCCTAGTTGAGCCAGTATAGGGCTGTTTGTAGAAACTGATATTGAATGTGACCATATTATGGTCGCTGTTTCCTATGGGTTCCCCTACTATAATACCCGATACCAAATCCTGATTGTTTGTTAATACCAGGTCTAAGATTGCATTGTACCTAGTTGGTTCCTCAATTAGTTGGACTAGGTAGTTATCATTTAGTGTGTTTAAAAACATACTGCCCCTAGCAGTATCACATGAATCGTTTTTCCAGTTTATCTCTGGATAGTTAAAATCTCCCATCACTACTATGTCTCCTACTCCTGCTGCTTTTTCAATTTGCTTTAGTAACAATTCATCATCAGATGCGTTGATACCAGGCGGCCTATAGCATACACCCAATACTAACTTTTTTGTTCCTTTTTCCCCGCATGCAATTTCTACCCATAGTGTCTCAACAGTGTCTACAGTACCCTCCTGAGTATCTTCCCATATATTAGGTTTTAAAAACGGCTTTACGTACAGACACACCCCTCCACCCTTTTTATTTAGTCTGTCTCTCCTAAACAGTGTATAGCCCTCTAGATTGACTGTCCAGTCATGAGATTCATCCCACCAAGTTTCAGTAATGCCTATAATATCATACTGTTTGCTTGCTGCAAGTATTTCTAGTTCACCCTTTTTACCAGTAATGCTTCTGGCGTTTAAATACATACAACTAAGATAAGTATTTTCCCTTGCATTAGGGACATCTTTCACCTTATGTGGCAAGGATGACCTGTAATCGTCATTGGTTAGTGCTTTGGTAAAATCCCTTTTAGTACCCATGTTAATAACCTTACTGCCTGCTCTTACCCTCCCCCCAACTTCTCCCCCATTTTGTTTACTACCGCCATCCCCACTATTCTCACTGCATGACCCGTAGTTTTTAGCTAAACCCTCCCCCCAGGCTCCTAGTTTAAAATCTCCTCCAACCTTCTAACCATCCTTCCCCCCAGCACCGCTGCCCCCTCCTCAGTCAGGTGCAATCCGTCACGACAAAAGAGATGGCGTCTGACTGAGAAGTCCGCCCAGTGTTCCAGGAACACAAACCCCTCTTTCCTGCACCAATCCCTAAGCCACACATTTACCTCCCTAATCTCCCTCTGCCTCCCTGGACTAGCGCGTGGCACGGGTAATAATTCCGAGAATATTACCTTAGATGTCCTTGCCTTCAGTTTCTTTCCTAAGTCCCTATAATCTTTCTTAAGGACATCCCACCTTCCGCTAACTTTGTCATTGGTGCCAACGTGCACCAAGACCGCCGGGTCTTTGCCAGCCCCTCCCAACAATCTATCTACCCGGTCCGCGATGTGCCGTACCCGAGCACCCGGGAGACAACAGACTGTACGGCGATCACGGTCCCGGTAGCAGATTGCCCTATCTGCCTTCCTGATGATAGAATCCCCTACCACCACCATTTGACTAGGTACCTCTCTATCTTTTATCCCAACCGCGCCAGAGGGACCGCACCTCTGGATGCTAGAGGGAGCAGTCTCCTCCGGCACCATAATTTCTTCGCTATCATCCTCCGATTCCTCGTCCAATCGGGCAAATTTGTTCGGGTTTGATAGTTCGGAGATGTCGTGCCTCCCCCTCTTATTCTTCCTTCTAACTGTGACCCAACTGGCTACCTGATCATCATCCTCTTCTACCAGTGACCCCTCCCGCAACTCCTCCACCGTTCTGTCTAAACTACGCTCGAGATTGTGAATCTCCCTCAGTCGCGTAACCGTTTGCTCTAGATCAGTTACCTGGGCTTCCAGGGCAACAGTTCGCACACACCTCGTGCAGATGTATTCACACTGGGCCGGTAGCTCCAGGTGTGCATACATCTTGCACGACATGCACTGAGTGAGGTCCTCAATCACAGCCCCTCCCATATTGTTTGCAAGGTCTAACTCCCTGTTACACTCAAAGAAAAAGCAGCAAAAATAAAAAATAGAAGACAAGCAATATCACTTATACAATAATTAAGCTGGCTTATACTTATCTATCTTTGTGCGGTTCTTGGTCCTTCACTTTTATGCAGCCGTAGTGCTCTCACCTGCGGCACCTATACTCCACTTAGCAGTTGCAGTTGTACCAGCTCACTGCTCCTCCTTTTCACTCGGCTTCCAGCTCCTGCTAAGAAAAAAAATAAAAAATGCCCCTCACACCCGCACAATCACAGCCCCTCTGCTACTCCAAGTAAGAGACCCTCTCACTCACTCACAAGGTCAGCCCCTTGCAGTCTCACCAGAAGTTTAATGGTACTGTAAATGTGTGTTCCTGATTGTGTATTAAAAAACTCACCTTTATCTGTATTCTAACTCACCTTTATACTGTTTCCAACTCACTTAGAAATCCCAGCAGCACTTTGAAGAGACCAGCCCCACCGGAAATTTTTCGGGTTTTGTGTTTTGGTTTTGGATTCGGTTCCGCGGCCGTGTTTTGGATTCGGACGCGTTTTGGCAAAACCTCACCGAAAATTTTTTGTCGGATTCGGGTGTGTTTTGGATTCGGGTGTTTTTTTCAAAAAACCCTAAAAAACAGCTTAAATCATAGAATTTGGGGGTCATTTTGATCCCATAGTATTATTAACCTCAATAACCATAATTTCCACTCATTTCCAGTCTATTCTGAACACCTCACACCTCACAATATTATTTTTAGTCCTAAAATTTGCACCGAGGTCGCTGGATGGCTAAGCTAAGCGACACAAGTGGCCGACACAAACAACTGGCCCATCTAGAAGTGGCACTGCAGTGTCAGACAGGATGGCACTTGAAAAAAATACTCCCCAAATAGCACATGATGCAAAGAAAAAAAGAGGCGCACCAAGGTCGCTGTGTGACTAAGCTAAGTGACACAAGTGGCCGACACAAACACCTGACCCATCTAGGAGTGGCACTGCAGTGTCACGCAGGATGGCCCTTCAAAAAAATACTCCCCAAACAGCACATGATGCAAAGAAAAACAGAGGCGCAATGAGGTAGCTGTGTGACTAAGCTAAGCGACCCTAGTGGCCGACACAAACACCTGGCCCATCCAGGAGTGGCACTGCAGTGTCACGCAGGATGGCCCTTCAAAAAAATACTCCCCAAACAGCACATGACGCAAAGAAAAAAAGAGGCGCAATGAGGTAGCTGTGTGACTAAGATAAGCGACCCAAGTGGCCGACACAAACACCTGGCCCATCTAGGAGTGGCACTGCAGTGTCAGACAGGATGGCACTTCAAAAAAATTGTCCCCAAACAGCACATGATGCAAAGAAAAATGAAAGAAAAAAGAGGTGCAAGATGGAATTGTCCTTGGGCCCTCCCACCCACCCTTATGTTGTATAAACAGGACATGCACACTTTAACGAACCCATCATTTCAGCGACAGGGTCTGCCACACGACTGTGACTGAAATGACTGGTTGGTTTGGGCCCCCACCAAAAAAGAAGCAATCAATCTCTCCTTGCACAAACTGGCTCTACAGAGGCAAGATGTCCACCTCATCATCATCGTCCGATTCATCATCCCTTTCACTGTGTACATCCCCCTCCTCACAGATAATTAATTAATCCCCACTGAAATCCACCATCTCAGGTCCCCGTGCACTTTCTGGAGGCAATTGCTGCTGGTGAATGTCTCCACGGAGGAATTGATTATAATTCATTTTAATGAACATCATCTTCTCCACATTTTCTGGAAGTAACCTCGTACGCCGATTGCTGACAAGGTGAGCGGCGGCACTAAACACTCTTTCGGAGTACACACTGGAGGGAGGGCAACTTAGGTAGAATAAAGCCAGTTTCTGCAAGGGCCTCCAAATTGCCTCTTTTTCCTGCCAGTATAAGTACGGACTGTGTGACGTGCCTACTTGGATGCGGTCACTCAAATAATCCTCCACCATTCTTTCAATGGTGAGAGAATCATATGCAGTGACAGTAGACGACATGTCAGTAATCGTTGGCAGATCCTTCAGTCCGGACCAGATGTCAGCACTCGCTCCAGACTGCCCTGCATCACCGCCAGTGGGTGGGCTCGGAATTCTTAGCCTTTTCCTCGCACCCCCAGTTGCGGGAGAATGTGAAGGAGGAGCTGCTGACGGGTCACGTTCCGCTTGACTTGACAATTTTCTCACCAGCAGGTCTTTGAACCCCTGCAGACTTGTGTCTGCCGGAAAGAGAGATACAACGTAGGTTTTAAATCTAGGATCGAGCACGGTGGCCAAAATGTAGTGCTCTGATTTCAACAGATTGACCACCCGTGAATCCTGGTTAAGCGAATGAAGGGCTCCATCCACAAGTCCCACATGCCTAGCGGAATCGCTCTGTTTTAGCTCCTCCTTCAATGTCGAATACAAGGGAATAAACAGAAAAAGAAAGAAACTGTCCTTATCTGTTATTCTTCCGGCGCTGATAACAATTAGTAATTAATTATATAAAGTGCATCAATAGCAGCTGAGTAGGACAACTTGCTAGGTTGCCAATTAATTGGAAAACAAGAGAAGAATTGTATACTCTGCGCTATATAACCACTGTATCAGAATAAACTATAGTGTGCAGTCTGTCATATAGAATAATTGACTCAGTAGAACTGTGAAAATATAACAATAAATTCTTTATCTAATATTAAAAAACGGTATACATTTTGTACAGAATAAGCAGCATGTATTAAACAACAATTAATCTATAATCACAATTATTATAGCATATAATGAGATAAAATATCTTTGTTGTATTATTAAAAAGATGATGAATGAAAGTACACTGGCGTCCCAGTGATTAGTAAATGTCTCGTAAGAATTAATCACAGCTTTGTTTAATAATGAGCTTTTGTGTATATTGAGGTATATTTACCCATGTGCAGATTTCTGGGAGTATGGATAAACCGGATCCGTTAATATATATGTGCACATCGATGGGTATGCAGTTTAATTAAACTGATTAAAGCTGGTTTTGAGCAGGCCGTATATTTTTCACGGCTACATTCCGGATAAATATAGTTCTTATTAACCTGTGTGAAGATCTCCAAAGAACCCACCTCCTCAAACCGGGTGTTAGACCTCACTGCAGAGGCCAGTAGCAGTCACTCGGTACGGGAGAACGGAAAGCTGGACGTCTGTGGTAATGGCAATCTCCTCAAGCCGGGTGTTAGACCTTCATGCAGCGGCCAATATCACTCACTCGGTACAGGTAGGAGGAGAACCTGACGTCTGCAGCACAGCACTTGGACGGATGTCAGCGTCCTCGCCGAGAGCCGCTGGCCGGAGCGCCCGGCGTGTAACCAAGCCGTAATGGGATGTAGCTGTGGAGATCGTTAGCTGTGAGACGGTTTAGCAAGATGGGTCAGCAAGTAGTGCCGAACAGCTGAACTTCGGAAAGTGGGCTTTCCGTTCTCCCGTACCGAGTGACTGCTACTGGCCTCTGCAGTGAGGTCTAACACCCGGTTTGAGGAGGTGGGTTCTTTGGAGATCTTCACACAGGTTAATAAGAACTATATTTATCCGGAATGTAGCCGTGAAAAATATACGGCCTGCTAGAAACCAGCTTTAATCAGTTTAATTAAACTGCATACCCATCGATGTGCACATATATATTAACGGATCCGGTTTATCCATACTCCCAGAAATCTGCACATGGGTAAATATACCTCAATATACACAAAAGCTCATTATTAAACAAAGCTGTGATTAATTCTTACGAGACATTTACTAATCACTGGGACGCCAGTGTACTTTCATTCATCATCTTTTTAATAATACAACAAAGATATTTTATCTCATTATATGCTATAATAATTGTGATTATAGATTAATTGTTGTTTAATACATGCTGCTTATTCTGTACAAAATGTATACCGTTTTTTAATATTTGATAAAGAATTTATTGTTATATTTTCACAGTTCTACTGAGTCAATTATTCTATATGACAGACTGCACACTATAGTTTATTCTGATAGAGTGGTTATATAGCGCAGAGTATACAATTCTTCCCTCCTTCAATGTCTCCAGCTTCTTCTGCAAAAGCCTGATGAGGGGAATGACCTGACTCAGGCTGGCAGTGTCTGAACTGACTTCACGTGTGGCAAGTTCAAAGGGTTGCAGAACCTTGCACAACGTTGAAATCATTCTCCACTGCGCTTGAGACAGGTGCATTCCACCTCCTTTGCCTATATCGTGGTCAGATGTATAGGCTTGAATGGCCTTTTGCTGCTCCTCCATCCTCTGAAGCATATAGAGGGTTGAATTCCACCTCGTTACCACCTCCTGCTTCAGATGATGGCAGGGCAGGTTCAGGTGTGTTTGGTGGTGCTCCAGTCTTCTGTACGCGGTGCCTGAACGCCGAAAGTGGCCCGCAATTCTTCGGGCCACCGACAGCATCTCTTGCACGCCCCTGTCATTTTTTAAATAATTCTGCACCACCAAATTCAAGGTATGTGCAAAACATGGGACGTGCTGGAATTTGCCCAGATGTAATGCGCGCACAATATTGCAGGCGTTGTCCGATGTCACAAATCCCCAGGAGAGTCCAATTGGGGTAAGCCATTCTGCGATGATCTTCCTCAGTTGCCGTAAGAGGTTTTCAGCTGTGTGCGTATTCTGGAAAGCGGTGATACAAAGCGTAGCCTGCCTAGGAACGAGTTGGTGTTTGCGAGATGCTGCTACTGGTGCCGCCGCTGCTGTTCTTGCAGCGGGAGGCAATACATCTACCCAGTGGGCTGTCACAGTCATATAGTCCTGAGTCTGCCCTGCTCCACTTGTCCACATGTCCGTGGTTAAGTGGACATTGGGTACAACTGCATTTTTTAGGACACTGGTGACTCTTTTTCTGAGGTCTGTGTACATTTTCGGTATTGCCTGCCTAGAGAAATGGAACCTAGATGGTATTTGGTACCGGGGACACAGTACCACAATCAAGTCTATAGTTGACTCTGAAGTAACGATGGATACCGGAACCACGTTTCTCACCACCCAGGCTGCCAAGGCCTCAGTTATCCGCTTTGCAGCAGGATGACTGCTGTGATATTTCATCTTCCTCGCAAAGGACTGTTGGACAGTCAATTGCTTACTGGAAGTAGTACAAGTGGTCTTCCGACTTCCCCTCTGGGATGCCGATCGACTCCCAGCAGCAACAACAGCAGCGCCAGCAGCAGTAGGCGTTACACTCAAGGATGCATCAGAGGAATCCCAGGCAGGAGAGGACTCGTCAGACTTGCCAGTGACATGGCCTGCAGGACTATTGGCTTTCCTGGGTATGGAGGAAATTGACACTGAGGGAGTTGGTGGTGTGGTTTGCGGGAGCTTGGTTACAAGAGGAAGGGATTCAGTGGTCAGTGGACTGCTTCCGCTGTCGCCCAAAGTTTTTGAACTTGTCACTGACTTATGATGAATGCGCTGCAGGTGACGTATAAGTGAGGATGTTCCGAGGTGGTTAACGTCCTTACCCCTACTTATTACAGCTTGACAAAGGCAACACACGGCTTGACACCTGTTGTCAGCATTTGTGTTGAAATAATTCTTCACCGAAGAGCTGATTTTTTTTGTATTTTGACCAGGCATGTCAATGGCCATATTCGTCCCACGGACAACAGGTGTCTCCCCGGGTGCCTGACTTAAACAAACCACCTCACTATCAGAATCCTCCTTGTCAATTTCCTCCCCAGCGCCAGCAACACCCATATCCTCATCCTGGTGTACTTCAACACTGACATCTTCAATTTGACTATCAGGAACTGGACTGCGGGTGCTCCTTCCAGCACTTGCAGGGGGAGTGCAAATGGTGGAATGCGCAAGCTCTTCCCGTCCAGTGTTGGGAAGGTCAGGCATCGCAACCGACACAATTGGACTCTCCTTGGGGATTTGTGATTTCGAAGAACGCACAGTTCTTTGCTGTGCTTTTGCCAGCTTAAGTCTTTTCTTTTTTCTAGCGAGAGGATGAGTGCTTCCATCCTCATGTGAAGCTGGACCACTAGCCATGAACATAGGCCAGGGCCTCAGCCGTTCCTTGCCACTCCGTGTCGAAAATGGCATATTGGCAAGTTTACGCTTCTCCTCAGACGCTTTTAATTTTGATTTTTTTGGTCATTTTACTGATCTTTTGTGTTTTGGATTTTACATGCTCTGTACTATGACATTGGGCATCGGCCTTGGCAGACGACGTTGATGGCATTTCATCGTCTCGGCCATGACTAGTGGCAGCAGCTTCAGCACGAGGTGGAAGTGGATCTTGATCTTTCCCTATTTTTTTAACCTCCACATTTTTGTTCTCCATATTTTAATGTGCACAACTAAAAGGCACCACAGGTATACAATGTAGATGGATGGATAGTATACTTTATGGACGACTTGTGACGACACAGAGGTAGGTACAGCAGTGGCCTACCGTACTGCTATATACAGTATAATGGACCTGGTGGACACTGTCAGCAAACTGCGTTTATAGTATAAAAAAAAAGACACCACAGGTATACAATGTAGATGGATGGATAGTATACTTATGGACGACAAGTGACGACACAGAGGTAGGTACAGCAGTGGCCTACCGTACTGCTATATACAGTATAATGGACCTGGTGGACACTGTCAGCAGACTGCGTTTATAGTATAAAAAAAAAGACACCACAGGTATACAATGTAGATGGATGGATAGTATACTTATGGATGAGTGATGACACAGAGGTAGGTACAGCAGTGGCCTACCGTACTGCTATATACAGTATAATGGACCTGGTGGACACTGTCAGCAGACTGTGTTTATAGTATAAAAAAAAAAAGACACCACAGGTATACAATGTAGATGGATGGATAGTATACTTATGGACGACGAGTGACGGCACAGAGGTAGGTACAGCAGTGGCCTACCGTACTGCTACATACAGTATAATGGACCTGGTGGACACTGTCAGCAGACTGCGTTTATAGTATAAAAAAAAAAGACACCACAGGTATAAAATGTAGATGGATGGATAGTATACTTATGGATGAGTGACGACACAGAGGTAGGTACAGCAGTGGCCTACCGTACTGCTATATACAGTATAATGGACCTGGTGGACACTGTCAGCAGACTGCGTTTATAGTATAAAAAAAAAGACACCACAGGTATACAATGTAGATGGATGGATAGTGTACTTATGGACACCGAGTGACGACACAGAGGTAGATACAGCAGTGGCCTACCGTACTGCTATATACAGTATAATGGACCTAGTGGACACTGTCAGCAGACTGCGTTTATAGTATAAAAAAAAAGACACGACAGGTATACAATGTAGATGGATGGATAGTATACTTATGGACGACGAGTGACGACACAGAGGTAGGTACAGCAGTGGCCTACCGTACTGCTATATACAGTATAATGGACCTGGTGGACACTGTCAGCAGACTGCGTTTATAGTATAAAAAAAAAGACACCACAGGTATACAATGTAGATGGATGGATAGTATACTTATGGACGACGAGTGACGACACAGAGGTAGGTACAGCAGTGGCCTACCGTACTGCTATATACAGTATAATGGACCTGGTGGACACTGTCAGCAGACTGCGTTTATAGTATAAAAAAAAAAGACACCACAGGTATACAATGTAGATGGATGGATAGTATACTTATGGACGACGAGTGACGACACAGAGGTAGGTACAGCAGTGGCCTACCGTACTGCTATATACAGTATAATGGACCTGGTGGACACTGTCAGCAGACTGCGTTTATAGTATAAAAAAAAAGACACCACAGGTATACAATGTAGATGGATGGATAGTATACTTATGGATGAGTGATGACACAGAGGTAGGTACAGCAGTGGCCTACCGTACTGCTATATACAGTATAATGGACCTGGTGGACACTGTCAGCAGACTGCGTTTATAGTATAAAGAAAAAAAGACACCACAGGTATACAATGTAGATGGATGGATAGTATACTTATGGACGACGAGTGACGACACAGAGGTAGGTACAGCAGTGGCCTACCGTACTGCTATATACAGTATAATGGACCTGGTGGACACTGTCAGCAGACTGCGTTTATAGTATAAAGAAAAAAAGACACCACAGGTATACAATGTAGATGGATGGATAGTATACTTATGGACGACGAGTGACGACACAGAGGTAGGTACAGCAGTGGCCTACCGTACTGCTATATACAGTATAATGGACCTGGTGGACACTGTCAGCAGACTGCATTTATAGTATAAAGAAAAAAAGACACCACAGGTATACAATGTAGATGGATGGATAGTATTCTTATGGACGACGAGTGACGACACAGAGGTAGGTACAGCAGTGGCCTACCATACTGCTATATACAGTATAATGGACCTGGTGGTCACTGTCAGCAGACTGCGTTTATAGTATAAAAAAAAAAGACACCACAGGAGTGTTTTTCAGGCAGACAAACGTATACTGGTGGTCACTGTCAGCAAAACTGTGCACTGTACTCCTGCTATAGCTGCTCCCCAGTCCCCACAATTAAGCAGTGTGAGCACTCAGCACAGATATATCATGCAGCACACTGAGCACAGATATGGTATGGAGCGTTTTTTTCAGGCAGAGAACGGATAAAAAACTGGTGGTCACTTATCAGCAAAACTCTGCACTGTACTCCTAACAGCTGCTCCCCAATCCTCCCCACAATAAGCTAAGCAATCAGATCAACTGTGTAGTATATAACTATATAAACGGAGAGGACGCCAGCCACGTCCTCTCCCTATCAATCTCAATGCACGTGTGAAAATGGCGGCGAGGCGCGGCTGCTTATATAGAATCAGAATCTCGCGAGAATCCGACAGCGGGATGATGATGTTCGGGCGCGCTCGGGTTAACCGAGCCATACGGGAGAATCCGAGTATGGCTCGGACCCGTCTAAAAAGGGTGAAGTTCGGGGGGGTTCGGTTTCTCGGAAACCGAACCCGCTCATCACTACATAGCGTGCCCCAGTCAAGGCATGCTAGCCGAGCAGCGTGCCTGGAGGTGGATCTGCTCAGCCAGGCCTCCTCAGGGCCACATCTGACCATCTGGCCATTGGACTTTCTGCCCTGCAGGCAGTAATAAGTCTCACCCTTATTTTTCAGGGCACATATCAAAATGTGGTGCAATGTGACATCCTTTATGTGGTGAGAACATTTTCCATGGATTTGGTCTATTCTGGAAACATACGGAACACAGGAATGACACTGTAGTTTAACATTGATCGTAAAAGCAATTTATTATAATCTGGCTACAGAAAGTATCATATGGTCCCTATTTGATCACCTGCTAATTGCAGGCACAGGCACAATTCAGTCTAGTTAGCCCATATTTTTTTAAGGGGCAGTAATTTATTAGGTAAAACAAGGTTTCAGCTTGCAGGCTATTAAATAAGGCCTATATGTTTTCCTACATACTGTAAGAAAAGGCTAACGCTGCTCCTCACCTCTATGGGGGGAATTTAAGTGTTTTGCGTACCGGCAGCCACTTTAAGTGTTGCTCCATTCAGGCACGCTGACATTACTGTTATGTTTTTCCGTCATTTTGACGGACTGGTAACTAGTAATAAATAACTTATTACAAATATATTATATGTGTCCCTTGCACACTGCACTATTTGGAGACTTGTATAATTCATGCAATATTTTGTTACTGCACATTTCTTGACTTCGCAGATCTGTTGCAAACATTCAATCCATAAGTTTTGTTTGATGTATTATATTTGACAGTCTGTTTTCAGTAATTAATCTTGGGTTAATAAACCTCTTATTTTATGGCTGCAATTTTGCAAGCAGAGGTATTCTGCTGTACATCCATATTGCCAGGCAGTCTGTATATTTTTTTGACTTCATATTGAAAGTTCAGTAATATCTATTTAATTTCCCAGTAGTGGTTTTAATACCACAGAGAACGTAATATTTTCACCTCAAACATATAAATCCTTTTAAGGAAGCAGTACAGTAAGTAATAAAACTAGTCATAAAAAAATCATCACAAGGACTTTTCAAATTTGCAGAAGGAAATCGTTTGCTGCCAGCATAGTCAACGTTTCAGTTGCTGAAGTGGCTTTCATCAGGATGATAGATAGTGTCTAAGTCAATAGTTGACAGGTCAACATCATATGGTCGACATGTATTAGACAATCAGGTTCAAAAGGTTGACATGACAATGACCAACACACAAACCGTAAACACATTTTTGTTTTTTCCCCATGTTTTCACAACAGTTATTTGATTTACTATCCATGTGGACTACAACTGGGAATAGTAACCTTGCCCAAAGCATGAGCAACTAAGTGATACCTGCAAGGGTATGTGTTTTTACTGATCATCATATATTACCAAACATACAAGATTTGACCAAAAAAACTGAAAAACTTATGTCGACCATTTGTGTGTCCATGATTGAAATGTCAGCATTTTGAATCAGTCGACTTTTCATCTGTCAACCTTTTGTATCTTTTTTACCTAATGCATATCGACCATTTGGTGTCGACCTAAGTACTGTAGATCTTCTATAACACCCCCCCGTCAGGAGAGAACACACGCTGTTGTATATTGTATGTGTTGTACCATGGATCAGCCTTCCTTTCCTCCCCTCACCTACCACTTCCCCTCATTTCCCCTACAACCCTTCCATTAACTTTCCATACATGACTGGTGTAGAGACTGTGGTGAGGTGAACGCAATGCCAATATATTCGCAGTTGTGCGATTATATTTGCAAGTTTGCATGTGCAATAGAGCTTGTGGCACAAAACCATGGGTGTGCCTGGGTGGTGACTGGGCGGAGGCCTGCAAAAAAAAGTCAGTTTTGTGGGCATGTTATGGGAGTGTTGCAGCCAATGTCCACAGTCCCTGGAACTATAGAACTGCGGCCTACTCACTGGCCCCTATTGGGCATCAGTGCAATGAACTCTGGGTGAATGGGAGTTTTAAACTCTTCCTGTTCTCAGTGATGAGTTCCTGCTGGATCTGGGCAATCCACAAAACCTGGAATTCCAAAACTCCACTGCAGCTGCAGAAGATGCAGGTCTTGTTTTCTTCTCCCTTGGAGGGAGCTGATCCCACCAGAATGTGGACAACTGTGGTGAGACACAAGCCCACTCACCACAGTGTATTAGGGGAGTGTCAGTGAACGATGCTACTGTACATTCGCAAATGCAGATGCACAGCCACAGAGGTCAGGTTTAGACGAATTTAAGAAGGAAAAACTGAGATTGTCGCAAGTGTTGATGGTGGGAGTGGTGATGTGATGTTAGTGGAGAGCTCAGAACCGCCGACACAGTTGCACTATCTATGGACACTAACAATCGGTGTCTTAGTGCTTGTACTTTCCATCACACGCTGCTGCACAGGGGGAAGGCTGACATAAGCATTTGCATATAATCGCTCCCTGTATTTCGAAGGCAGCCACTATTGTGTCCGCAGCAGAGTCCGCCTCTGAATCAGATCCTGTATGAAAGCAGGGACAGTGGGGTCTATTTACTAAGCCTTGGATGGAGATAAAGTGAACGGAGATAAAGTACCAGCCAATCGGTTCCTAACTGTCATTTTTCAAACCCAGCCTGTGACATGGCAGATAGGAGCTGATTGGCTGGTCATTTATTTCCGTCCATCTTATCTCCATCCAAGGCTTAGCAAATAGACCCCGAGCATCTGGAATCATAACTGTATTGGATGAAAATTAACATAAGATGGGGCTTCTGTAAGGTTATTAGCATTATGTAGGGGCTACTGGCAGTGTTGGTGTTATGTGGGGACTGGTTGGGGTAATAATCGTATGTGCTTTTGGGGTATTACTATTGTGAGTCAGATTTTGGGTTTGCGGGTGATTAATGCTTTATGATTGCTCTATGAAATGTGTGGGCTGATAATGTAATGTGGGGGCTGTTGGTATACAATACTGGCTATTGATGCATAGTAGGGTCACTCTCTATCAAATGTGGGGGCCAATAATTTAATATTGGGGCTCATTGGGTCAGTAGGACTTTATATTAAATGACAATGCCTACTTAATAATACTGTTTATATTAACATGCGAATGCCAGTAAACGACTGCAGAGGCTGGTTGGGGAAATAGAAACCAAATTGTTAAATGTGGATGTTATTGATTTAATGTTGGGGTGGGTAAGGGTTATTGAGGATGCATAATGTGAACAATCGAATGCCAACTTTGGGGCACTGTTCTGCACTGTCAGGTCTTTGTTCTGATTTTAGGGATAGCCAGAAGGAACCGCATGTCTCATTCTGATTTAACTTTGCTCATCTCCAACGTAAAGTTACAGTCCATTTACAATGTTTTCCATGGCCACTTTGTTCCATTGTCTCCTAATGTGTACTATGCTACACAACTACTAGTTTATAGTACAAACGTAAAAGTGCTTTTCCTGCGCCCATGATGCATTCAGTTTGATCTGTAATCAATGGTAAATGCTGTGTCGTAGGTAGTACAATTAGGGCAAAATAGAGTACAGGAAACAGGATGGTGCCATGTTCCTGGCGCTTGGGATGCCGGTGGTCAAATAACTGACAGTGGCATTCCCACCTTCCCCCTCCTGCATCCTAACCCTCCCCGGTGGTGCCTATCCCTAACCACCCGTTCCCGCAGCCTAAACCTAACTGTAACCCTCCTGGTGGGTGCCTAGACCTAAATCCCCTTCCTCTTAGCCTAACCCTAACCCTTTCCCCTTAGCCTAAACCTAACACCCCCCACCCCCCAGGCTTACCTCCCCGCCGACCCAGCAAATCCTCGATCGGGATCCCGGCTGTTGGGATCCCAATGGCGGGATAGTGATCAATGTCGGGATCCCAGTGCCGGCATTCTGAGTAGTGTTGGGATTCCGGCATCGGTATTGCAACTGCTGTGATCCCGACCACTGGTATCCTGACCAGATCCCCATGAGACCTATTGAACAAATTGCAGGCTGTTCTTGTTACAATTCATAGTGATCACAATTACCCAGAAACACAAGAAATCTAGTGTTCAGTCCTTGTGTGTACTGTCAGCACATTCTTCATAGACTTTTGTTAACCCTATCTGCACTACCAAGTGCTCTTACCATGCAAACATAGGGAAAGCACCCCTGTGTATCATTTCACTGTGGTGTCATGCTGTCTATAGATTTTACTTAATACAATATATAGGGTCCCTTTGATTTTCTATAATTCAATTACATTAAGGTCTTTTTTTTTTAATTAAAATACCTGTATATTATTAAAATATATCACTGCTGTGAAATAGGGCTGTGCACTGTAACACACAGTGGGGCTGATTCTAACTCAAATACATTTGCGTCCTAATTTGCATGTTCCAAGCTGCAAAAACTGCAATGTGTGTACAGTTCTGCAGGGGAAGCATACAGCACATACAGTTACAGATACAGTGTGTAATAAAGTTGTACTTGTCACGGTGTGTGTCTCCTGTTTTTATTTGGGTATTTTTTTCCCAGTAGTACTACAGGTACCAGCGGGCCCGGTTTTCCTCCGCATGCTGGTACTTGTGGTTCTCCAAGTACCAACTTGCGGGGGAGGCTTGCTGGGACTTGTAGTACTATTGGAAAAAACAATATTCTGTCATTTTACTCAAGGCTATCAGCCTCCCATCCGCAGCCCTTGGATGGGGGGGACAGCCTCGGGCTTCACCCCTGGCCCTTGGGTGGCTGGGGGGGGACCCCTTGATTGAAGGGGTCCCCACTCCCCCAGGGTACCCCGGCCAGGGGTGACTAGTTGGATATTTAATGCCACGGCCGCAAGGCACTGTATAAAAGTGACCCCCGGCTGTGGCATTATCTGTCCAGCTAGTGGAGCCCGATGCTGGTGTAAAAAATACGGGGGACCCCTACTCTTTTTGTCCCCCGTATTTTTTGCACCAGCACCAGGCGCAGAGCCCGGTGCTGGTTTTAAAAATACGGGGGATCCCCTGTCAATTTTCCCCCCGCATTTTTAGAACCAGGACCAGCTCGAAGAGCCCGAGGCTGGTTATGCTTTGGAGGGGGGACCCCACGCCATTTTTTTTCTGAATTTTACCATTCCATCTAAAAAAAAAAAAAAAATGATTTTAAAAAATATATAAATAATACTTGTGCCTCCAAAAAAGACAAACCAAGTACCTAATCCCTTCTAATATAAATAGATATGCTATTATCAATAAAAAAAAACACAAAAAAAAACATGTTTTAAATTTTTTTTATTAGTTTCACCCACCAAAGTGTGGCGGATTGAAAATGTCGAATTTACTGTCTAAAAGCACTGTTGTCGAATTTCCAAACTTCAATTGAATACACTTTGGTCGAATTGCAGCACTTGTATCATTGCAGAAAAGTCGAATTTGACAAAAGTCGAATTTCAAAAAGTCGAATTTTGAAAGTCCGTTTTTTGGACGGAAAGCACTGAATTGCATTGACGATTTTTTTTTTGGGGCGAAAAATTCCCGAAATTCGACAATTTCGGGAATTCAACCGCAATTGCATATACCCCTTATAAAATGGCTAATTGGAGTGATGAAGAGGTGAGGGAGCTGCTTTAGGATCAGAGGGGATGAGGAAATCTGCTGCCAAATTACTGGGACAGTCAAGGATACCCTCATATATAAAAACATAGCAAAAATGCTTCAAGCTGCTGGGTTCCATCGTACGACTATCCACATTATTAATAATGAATTAATTAATAATTATTAATAATGTGTGGGCCAGAAAAGTCCATTTATAATGACAACCACTGTTTTCTATGGGTGAAACGGGTTCAGTGTGAAAGGTACCAAAACGGTAATGAAATGGTAATTTACTGGTTACAACATGAGATGTGAAAGGGGTTTAACTGCTCAGACCCGTTTTAAGAACCGTTTCAAATACCATTTCAAAAGCTGGTTTTGCGATGTGAAAGCAGCATTACACTTCTGTTTTTAAAACATATTCATATCCACATTCAAGTAACTGTCAGATATAGCCGATACATCTCTGCAACTCATGTACAAATTATATGCACATAAAATCATATAATACTGTATATGCACGAGCATGAAACCTATCAGCTGCAGAGGTGAATTTGCTATCAGCCAATCAGAAACAGCTTTCAAGTGCTGACCACTTTCATCATCAGCATGTATTGACAAATGTTCTCAGGCATCTGCAACTGATACAGCTTTGGCAGCTGAAGACTACCTTATAGCACTGTGGTAGTACATAACGTCAGTGTCAAATTTCCCATTAGGCACATGAGGCATGTGCCTAGGGGCAGCACTTTTTGGGGGGCAGTATGTGGATGCTTGTGTTGGTATTGTCAGCCCAAAAAGTAACTGTAAAATATTTATACTGTACTGTACCACATGCCATCTTAAATGGAGTGTAAACAGGTAGGACATGCACAGACTGCCCTGTAAACTCTCTTGCTTAGTAAATATGCAGGGGCGGATCCAGAAGAAAATGAAAAGGTGGGAACCATGATAGGGGAACGGTAATAGTTATATTTACATGCACCTAAGGCACGCGTGCTCCCAGATAAGGGGTGTGGTATCACAGGGGGTGTGGCCTCATACAATACACCATCAGGTAATGATTGGCTGTAGGAGCGCATCCCTGCTGGTTTATTGCCAATGTTTCACCCTGATGAAAAGGCTGATTGGGCCTTGAAATGTTGGTCACCGGTTCCATTAGTTATGGGAGCCTGGAAGGCACCCCAGCACAATATAATTATTAAAGTTTTTAGCTGGTGGTGGCAGGTGCAGCATGCCTTGTTTTGGGCACTGCACTGAGACTCAGACTGCAGGACACGAACTGCCCATCTTTGATTAGCAGAAGCAGCCAGCTGGATCTCCAACAAGCAGCATAAGACATCTGCGGGACAGCCCTGTCACAATCACACGGGCCGCCTTCTCAAAGCTGAGGCTGAGTGTGACTGCACCTAGCATGGTGGTTAAGGAAGGAGGAAGCGCTGGGAAACTGTGCGGTGCAGTAAGGGCCAGAGAAGCCTTCTGCGCCATCATAAGTAACAGTCACTCAATGCTGGCATTTGAACCCCGCGCCTGGGATGGACTCTGGCCGGCTGGCAGTGGGGGACGTAGGTTGTGGTGTAAGCAGTGGGCCTCCCCATTGGTTATCACACGAACTTGCTGTTAGAGCCGAGGTGGGTCATAGTGCCTGCCGGTTCTTTTATCAAATCTGACTGATGGAAATAGCAGTAGCTGCTGCTGTTCTCCTTTTGAAAAAAAGAAAAGAAATCAGAAATGACAGGGGGGGGGGGGGGGGGCATGTGCCCGAGTGCCCCCCCCCCCCCTGGATCCGCCTATGTAAATATGTATACATAATTAAAAAAAAAAACATATCACATTACTGTTTTTTCTTTATTATTCTATTAAATTGTCTATCAATAAATGAGGGCTTATAACCAATCAATAAAAATAATAAAATAAGGCAAACGAGGGGTGGCTGTTACTGTTGTACCTAGGGCAGAGCCGTAAATAGACTTTTTGGTGCCCTGTACCAGAAAGAGAATTGGCACCCCCCCCCCCCCCCCATTTTTCCAATAGGGACATAAGGTGCATTCCTCGCAGGACTCAAACCCACAAACTGCTGCATCCCAGCCAAACACCCCTCCCACTGAGCCACTTGATCCCGCCTCTGCACAACTTTCCCTCCCTCTCACTACCACTCCTGCTGCAAGCAGGCATCAATGTCAGATATGCACAAGTTTGCATCCGTGCAGATGCATGCATCCTGTGTTCTGGGCAAGCACAATACCAATTTGCACATTTTACACTAGGCAATCTGGTATAAGGCCAATTCGCCCCGATCAGTGATGCTTTCTATGTCATTAAACTACAGTATGAATCTCTCCTGCCATAATTTTGGACTTGCTTAGATACAGTTTTCATGTAACAAAGATCTCCTTGAAAATCTAATTTTTAAAGACAATAATTTATTTTGTTGCAAGTCTGTCATTTATATTTCTTACAGCACATTTATTATGTAAAAGTTTTCTGGAAAAGTCAATATCAATCTTATTTAAAAGGAACTTATTATAGATTTTCCCAAACAGTGGAAACATCTCCCGAGAAAATGTTTCCATGTCCTGTAATATTATTCTGGGTCTGATGCGGACAAATCGGAAGTCATCTTTAGAGTGTGATGTACAAGATTTAAAAACTAACTTTTTCATTCTGCATCAGTTTTTGCTATATCTGCTTATTGCTAGTCCGAGATCTTTTAAAAAGGGGTCTCCGAGGTTATAGAAACCAGTGGCAAACACAGGATTCTAAAGGGGTTTTTTCAAATGAAGTCCACAAGCTATAGAAGAACCTAGTACACTATGGAATACAGTATTAATAGTTAACACTATAGATGGTCTATAGTATAGGCTGTATCAAACATATTTAATATAAAGTGGTCAGGAAAAGGTTAAACATACCATAATAAATAAATACACAAACATAGTTGAACCAGTACTGCACTTTCTAAGCACACATTCTCCCACCTCATGGTATGGCTCCTGTCTCTTCTTCCTGGTAGCTATTCTCTGGTCCAGAACACTGATTGCGGCACACACACAGCAAACTTGGTAGAAGAAGCTGCTACCACTGGGCATGTGCAGCAGCTCTGCTCTGTTCCTTAAACTGCATGATGTGGCGGCAATTCTAGTAATCATATTATATAATATTGCTATTGTTGTCATAATTTAAGGCTCTTGCCAGAAGGAGGGTTGTTTCCGGGCAACCGGAAACCCCTCCTGCATTTGCCTATGGAAATACAGCACTACTGCCGTACTCTTTATCCTTGTTGAAACTAGTTGGTTTCCACTGAGTTTAAGAATTCAAGTTACGCAATTGCTAGCACCTTTCAAGATCGAATATCCCTCTTACCATGCAAATCATATGCAGCCCATGTGATTCTAAGTCAGATACAGCACTGTACAAGGCTGCTAATAACGAGTTTAAGCAAACTACACATGCGCAGAAGCAAATTTTGCCATTTTTACATATCTCTGGACAGTGGTGTAACAAGAGGCTGGGAGGCCCCTGGCAAACACTCAAGCTGGGCCTCCTATTTGATTTCTCTAAACCCTTAGGGCTACATGATTTATCACCTTGGGTATGGTATGCCGGCAGGCAGGATCCTGGCGATCAGTATACCGACACTGGGATCCCGGCCACCAGAATGCCGACAGGGTGGCGAGTGCGCTAAAGCCCCTTGCGGACTTCATTGCCCTAACAGGGTGGTAATAGCCCCTGTTAGCCAGGAATCTGGCTGTAGGCATTGCCAGTGGTCGGGATTCCGGCGTTGGTATCCTAACCGCTGGGATCCTTACTGCCAGCAATGTAACTGCATCCCGTTTTATCATATCTGAATAATTCCAACTACATAGATTGCAGATGCAGCAATGCACCACTGATAGTGCACTGCAGATGCTAAGCTGCACAGGAAGTAGTTTTACACATATACAACAGAACTTGGCATGAGAGAAAGATGCGGCCGCTGCATCGCAGTGCTTTGTATGTAGAGTCAGACTCAGTCGCACACAGATGTACAAAGGTCGCACAGATTGATCAGTGTAATCTAGTAGAGTTGTCACTTCCCGTTGTTTTATTTCTGTAAATAAGATGCACATTTTGAAAGAGAAAGACGCTCGGCGATGGCCAAGTCTCCTGGGACCTGGCGCACCGAGAGGGGCTGTTTGATGCTACTGAAGCCCCAGTGGACATATCAGCATACCGAGACAATGCTGCTTCCTCTTCAAGGCAATAACACATCTTCCTACACAACCAAGTATTCTACTAGTAACTACTTCTCCCAGTGATTTGTAGAGAGGTGCCAAGAGCTGGAGGGAGGAGGTTTGGAAGAGGAAAAGATTTCTGCATGGATCACTGGAGTTATTGCAGATGAAGTTGTGTTTGCAGAAAGTCAGTCTGGTTTGTTGTCTTCAAGTTCCGATGTTGGTGAGCTTGAATCTATAGCAGGGGGCATCATGAAGATTACACTGTCTACAGTGGTGAGTATTGCCTATGGCCGCACTGGTCATCTGGCAATTCTGTCAAATGGCAGAAGCACAGACGGCCTGATGGCATAATGCCGATGGACAGGATGCCGATGGACGGGATGCCGATTGTCAGCATACCGACACTGGCATACCGTCCATCATAATTCCAACAGTCCCCCAGTAAGCCCCCTAACCCTCCCTTGTGGGTGCCTAACCCTAACCCTCCCTTCCACGCTGCCTAAACCTAAGCTTTCCCACTTGATGCCTAACCCTAACCTCCCCTTCTATGTGCCTAACCCTAACCCTCCCTCCCCGGTCCCCAACCCTAACCTTCCCTACGCTTCCACGCTTACCTCCCTTCTTCAGCCTAAACCTAACCAATCCCCCCACCCCTGCGGCAGGACGCCAGCACATACCTCTGTCAGGACGTTCAGGATGCCATCTGTCAGGATTATGATGCCAACATCCCGTTCGGCATTGGTATGTACACGCCGGGATAACGTCCTTCTTCGGGAGACTGTCAACGGTATAGTGACCGCCGGTATCCCGGCCGTCAGTTAGATAACTGCTTCCCAGTAGAACTCCATTCGTTCTGTTTCTTGTTTTCGTGGGTCCCATATTTAATACTTTACATTTAGTGTCTTAAATGTAAGATTTCCCATTAGTTCATTGATCCATTTTCTCTAAATCACCAGCATTTGTTTCTATCCTATTGCAAGCATCTGCCTTGCAAATCTCTATTTCCTGGCAGAACGCACACCTTCCCTAATAGACAATAAGTAATATCAGTAATGAATACATGATATGAAACAGAACTCGGAACTGATCCCACAGGCACTCAATTAGTTAAACACCTTTCATCTGAGCTGACACCACTGATTATAACAATCTGCTGACCTTTAGCCAAATCTTTATCCGTCTCACTGCTGCATCTTGGAGCCAAATTTAAGGTTTTTTTGATGCCTGAATAAATTGAGTGCGTGGAACCCTATTAAAGACATTGTAAAACTGAAATTAGCTATATACACTAAATATATACACGCAATACAATTTATAAAAGCACTCCTTTTATAAAGCTGATGGGATTACAGAGGGCATTAACCACATTGGGGCAGAGGTATTAACGTGGAGAAGTGATAAAGCAGTGATAAGCGCAAGGTGATAATGCACCAGCCAATCATTACGGATTTGAAAAATGACAGGAGCTGACTGGCTGGTGCGTTATCACCTTGCACTTATCACTGCTTTATCCCTTCTCCAGGCTTAATACATCTGCCCCATTGTTTTTAGGATAATGAGGCAGATGTATTAACGTGGAGAAGGCATAAGGAAGTGATAAACCAGTGATTAATGCAATTGCAAGGTGATAAACACACCAGCCAATCAGCTCCAATATGTAAATGAACAGGTAGGAGTTGATTGGCTGGTGCGTTTATCACCTTGCATTTATCACTGGTTTAACACTTCCTTATGCCTTCTCCAGGTCAATACATATGCCCCAATGTAACAAAAACTATTTTAGATGTGGCGCTTTACTGTAATGTTATATACACTTCAAATAGAGGTATAAGTTCTCGCAGATATTTGTCACCGTAGAGATAGCAGCTACAAGGCAAATTCTTATTTTATCGTTAAGGAAATTTATTTAGAGATCATTCATCATTCATGTATTAACCTGGAGAAGGCATAAGGAAGTGATAAACCAGTGATATGTGCAAGGTGATAAAGGCACCAGCCAATCAGATCCTAACTGTTAATTTACATAATGGAGCTGATTGGCTGGTGCCTTTATCACCTTGCACATATCACTGGGTTATCACTTCCTTATGCTGTCTCCAGGTTAATACATCTGCCCCACTAAGAGATTTATTTATCAATGGGAAAAAGTGCATGATATCCCTGAAAGCACCAGTTTTCGGGCTATAGCTGATAGCTGAATCCTCTGAATGTATCTATAGAAGGGGGACCCCAGCAGATATCGGATGATTGACCACGTGCCCCCTTCATTGAGGGGTGGTAATCGTGGTCTTAAACTCCTGCAGTGTGAGGCACGCTGGATATTTCGTTTGGGGACTCTTGCCCCTGGGGGTTTAAATGAGCAGTCGGGGATTAGTATATTAGCTAGTAGTAGTTGATGCTGTACCGCTAGGGGTTAATTTCTTTAATTACCTCTTTTTACTGTGTGTTTTTACATACTATTACACATACATCCTATGTCATTTTATTTAGACCTGGTGGCAATCAGATTTAATAGATGGTCGCATTATTGTTCAGGTTTGGCAACTGCTAGATTGTATTAATATATTACCATGCTATATTTGATATATTGTTATTTAGTAATCCGTTGTATCAATCTGTTTGTAAGTAGCCGCACTGTGTCTGCGCATGGGTGCTAGTAAGTTGTTGTCATCGGTTGTTATGGTGATGGTTTTCACACGACGTTTGGCTTCCTCTTACAGGACGTCATTACGTCATCTTTAGTGCGCTCCCGCCGGGTGTGCAGTCCCGCTGCGGCATTTGGCGCCTCACAGGGTGATATCTGCTATATAAGGTAGGCTGTTTTTAATGTTTTCTTTATATCCTGATGAAAATGCCTAACAAATAAAAGGCATTGAAACGTTGTGATTTACGGAAGTTTCGTGACTGGTTTATTGGAGTGCCGCACCTACCCTCTGTGTATCCAATTCTTTGTGAGGGCACCCAGACCTACATTGATTTTAAGTGGCTGTGCCGGACCCCCATTTGTCGTCTATATATATATATATATATATATATATATATATATATATATACACAGTATATATAAATACCTGAATTACAGTCTGCTGGTGCAATAGTATACTAAAATTTACAGACAATAAAATTACAAAAACGCACTATACAGACTGGGATAGTGAAGTATAAAATTATTTTTCTTTCATTTAAATTTTAAAAGTAACATTATGGGGGTCATTCCGAGTTGATCGCTCGCTAGCTACTTTTAGCAGCCATGCAAACGCATAGTCGCCACCCACCGGGGAGTGTATTTTAGCTTTGCAGAAGTGTGAACGCTTGTGCAGCAGAGCGCCTGCAAAATCATTTTGTGCAAAACAAGACCAGCCCTGTAGTTACTCTTCGTGTGCGTTGATTCTAACGACGGAGGGGCGGCTTTTGATGTCACACACCCGCCCAGCGAACGCCCAGCCACGCCTGCGTTTTTTCTGCCACGCCTGCGTTTTTCTAAGCACTCCCTGAAAACGGTCAGTTGACACCCAGAAACGCCCTCTTTCTGTCAATCTCCTTGCGGCCGGCTGTGCGATTGGAATCGTCGCTAGAACCAGTGCAAAACCACAATAGACTTTGAACCCGTGTGCGTGTGCGCATTGCAGAGCATACGAATGCGCAGATTAGCGTTTTTTTCACTGATCGCTACACAGCGAACAACAGCAGCTAGCGATCAACTCGGAATGACCCCCTTAATGCATTGGTATGAGACCACCACCACACCAGGATTCTCAGCCAAGGGTTTCACAAAGTTACCAATGTACACATGTTGTAGAATTTGTTTTCTGGTCAGCACCAGTGTTTCCTGGATAGCAACTGACAAAAAAGATAGTAAGATAAGTCTTGATAAGATGGGATCAGTACGAGATCCCGGCGGTCGGAATACCGACACCGGTATCCCGACCGGCACAATCCCAACAGGGGGGCGTGCGCAACGCAGCCCCTTGCGGGCTTGCTGCGCTCGCCACGCTGCGGCCATGGTGCCTCGCTACGCTTGGCACACTAATTTATTCTCCCTCTATGGGTGTCGTGGACACCCACAGAGGGAGAATATGTCGGGATTGTGTCGGTCGGGATCCCGGTGTCGGTATTCCGACCGTTGGGATCCCGGTGTCAGTATTCCAACCGTTGGAATCTTGACCGCATCCCGGTAAGATAAGTCACTAAAAACACACTACAGTATATGTAAGGTTTATACATACATAAGTGCAATAGCTAATTGAGATATATATATATTTGCTCAACCATACAGTACTTTATGATGATCCTGATTCCAAGTCACATTTATTGTATCATCTGTTTTCCATTTGCGGCTGCAGCAGGCTACTGAGTTCCATATGCTAATGACAGTACAGTATGTATTTGTTTGTGTATGCCAAAATTCCGTGCGCCTGCATGTGGGAGCCCATCCAGTTCACCAGGTTTTTACATCCTTAGCTGCAGCTGTCACCATTAGTATCGAAGAACACAAAAATGATATGAAGCAGCGCAGTTACACGCACTTTTGAGTCAGAAAATCAATTTCAGCTTAAGTGTACAGTACATATACTCTATATGAAATGTATTCAGACATAAATGTATATCCATAAATATAAAAATATAACAATTTCTCTGATTTATTATTTAAATACAAATTGAGACCGTTTATATATTGTCTTTAGGAAAGGAAAATCCAAAAAAGAAAATGAGGAGGCGACACAGAAAGCTGTCATCTGTGTCCCATCTGAAACAGGCGTCCGATTTCAGTCCTCA
Organism: Pseudophryne corroboree; assembly: GCF_028390025.1. Lineage (NCBI taxonomy): Eukaryota > Metazoa > Chordata > Amphibia > Anura > Myobatrachidae > Pseudophryne > Pseudophryne corroboree. The sequence continues at coordinate 758,131,221 of NC_086449.1, forward strand.
CACTATGATTGTGCATGGAAGCCGATATAACGCTCACCACAACCACTCTGGTACACTACCGTGTGATTGTATAGTTGAGGCCCAGATATTGGGGGTCATTCTGACCCGATCGCATGCTGTGCTTCGTCGCAGTCCTGCGATCGGGTCGGAACTGCGCATGCGCGTCGTTGCCCGGCGACAGCGACGCTGCTAGCGAAGAAAGCGGTCGCAGCAGCGACCGCAAGAAGATTGACAGGAGGAAGGCATTCCGGGGCATCAACTCACCGTTTTCTGGGCGTGAAGATCTGAACGCAGGCGTGTCGAGGCGTTTGGAGGGTAGATGTCTGACGTCAATTCCGGGCCCTGCAATGCTGGATTCATCACACAGTTGTCAAAGTCAGAAAAATATCCCCATACACGTTGCCATATTTGCACCGCACACTGGTCCGTGCTGCGCATGCGTACGCTCTCCCGTGAAGGCGCATACCCGCAATAGCGTGCACTCGCAGGCGCGGTATGCGTATTTACGGTAGAGTTTATGTAGTCGTAGCGTGCGACTCATTCGTTACATATTTTCACAATTAATGTAGTTTATAGATCATGATCCCTTTGATAGTTTCTGAAAGTTGGGTTAATATAGAAGGTCCCTGTTTAAAGTAATCCCTCTTTGTATTGTACGAAGGGTCTAACAGGAATCATACAGCAGTGTTTGGTACCCATCGGAAGAGTATTTAATTAGCAATATTCCGGTGTTGGTTTGGAGCGTATTAATCGCTCGTGCGAATAGTTATGGACATAAGAAGTTTATGTCCATTTCTACTATTTACTCATACTCAGGTATGCGGCGGGAAACTTAGTTCCCCACCCACCTGAGCTGTTTGAAATCGTCACAGCCCACCTGTATGAATCAACCTATGACCTTTTGTTGTGATACAGGGTCGAATTCCTTCATCCAATGGACAATGGGATTGTAGGGACTATGAGATTGCATTGTGTGTGGGGCATAAATAGGCAGGCCGACCACATCCAGCTCTCACTCTTCAACGGTTCTCATTGCTGAAAATCGGGTGCTGGATGTCCAGGCGCATGCGATCGTTTACCCTGTGCGTAAGTTTCTCTCCGTAATCATTGTCTTTCTGTGAGCCAATTTCTCTCATCTCTCTCCGTCTCTCTCTCTCTTTCCCTTCTCTTTCTCTCGTATCTCCCCTAGACTAGTATTGTATTGTATTAGATAGTATTGTATTTTGGTTAGGAAGTCTTTGTTATATTGTAGTGTATCATTTGTACTGTTATCCCCTTTTTACAAGTATACTAGATATAATACAGTTAATAGGCTTTGGACCCTAAACCAGTATCTGTGTATTTCCTATAGTGTCAAGTGTTCACTTGAGCGTCGGTGACGCTCAAGCAGCTTTGTAGTTAGTCAGGTTACACAAGGTTGCACTTACACCCTGTATTCACATTAAGGTATTCCGTGTATTTCATTGGTATAAGGTTTAGACATAAAGGTATAGCGTTGTGAGCGTCTGCGCCGCTGGTGATCTCCTCGTGGTCTCGAGCGTCCGCTACGCCATAGCGAATCATTACTCTAGTCATAGCCAATAACGTGTCCTGTGATCACTGGGCCGTGAGCGAACGTGACGCTTGAGCGTCTCGCCTACGGCTGAGCGATCGTTACGCAACTAGCGTACCATTACGGTACTTCTTAAGTAAACAGCGTACAGTGTTCTTAGACTTCATAAAGGGTTGTTTATACGACAAGGGAAATTAGAATTGTCACAGTGTAAGTCAGTCTTACCCTGGTCTTGCGAATGCACAAGCATTCGCAGCCCTGCTATGCAGAAATACACTCCCCCATAGGCGGTGTCTAGTTGATCGCACGGGCAGCAAAAAGTTGCTACGTGCGATCAACTCGGAATGACACCCCCCCCCCCCACCCAATGTCCAGATAAGCCCAATGTGGTTGGTTGATAGACCGATCAATCTGTATGCACTAGCGACCTATACTGATGGCGTATGCCTGATCTGGCGCCTGAGCAGTCACCGATTTATCCCTTTGGAGCATGCACAGTACGCACATAAATATTCCCCAAGCACCTGATATGCACACTGGATATAAATCAGTGGCGTGCAGTGAGATCAGTGGCTGGTGAGGCACTGCAGCCATAATGTCCGCCGAATCCTAATGATGACCCCTACCGCCGCCGAACCAATGCCCACTACTGCCCCTGAGCCGATGCCCGCTGCCACCGTCAATGGCTTACAAAGTCACCTACCCAGGGGTGTATCTAGGGGTCTGAGCGTCCTTGGCAAAGTAAGGAACTGGCGCCCACCACCTCCCTCACCCAGAGACACATAAGGGGTAGTTACAGATAGGCTGAGGTCAGGGACACTGATGGAGAATTACAGGGAGGGTGCTGGTACAGTGGCAAACGCAGGATTTCTAGAGGGGGGTTTCCAAATGCAGTACACAATCTCCCACTCTGCAGAACGTTGGAGCAATTGTGGGAGTCTGGGGGAGCGGTAGAAGAACCTAGTAAAGACCCTGGAAATTAATGTATACTGTATGGAATACAGTATTATCGTAATATTTAACACATTTAATATAGATGGTCTATAGTATAGGCTGTATCACACATTTAAATAATATAAATAAGTGGTCAGGAAAAAGATTAAACATACCATAATAAATAAATATTACAAACATAATAGAACCAGTCCTGCACTTTTTAAGCATACATTCTCCCACCTCATGGTAAGGCTCCTGTCTTTTCTTCCTGGTAACTACTCTCTTGTCCAGTGTACTGATTGAGGATTCACACAGCAAACTTGGTAGAAGAAGATTCTACCACTGGGCATGTGCAGCAGCTCTGCTCTGTCCCTTAAACTGCATTATGTGGTGGTAGTTCTAGTTATCGTATTATATACCATTGCTATTGCTTTCAAAATTTGAGCCACTTGCCAAGAGGAGGGGGGTTTCCGGGCAACCGGAACCCCCCCCCCCTGCGTTTTCCTATGTAGGGACAGTGAGGTGGAGGGCTTACAGGGAGGCTGAGGTCAGGGACACTGAGGGGGAATTACAGGAGTATGCGGGCAGGGACACTGAGGGGTAATTACGGGGAGGGTACAGGCAGGGACACTGAGGTGGAATTACAGGAGGGTGTGGGAAGGGACACTGAGGAGGGAGTCACAGGGAGGATGAGGTCAGGGACACTAAGGGGGAATTACAGGGAGGATTCGGGTAGGGAAAATGAGAGGGAGGGGCTAAAGGGAGGCTGATGTCAAGGACACTGAGGAGCAATTACAGGGAGGGTGCCGTAAGAGACACTGGCCCTCATTCCGAGTTGTTCGCTCGCTAGCTGCTTTTAGCAGCATTGCACACGCTAGGCCGCCGCCCTCTGGGAGTGTATCTTAGCTTAGCAGAATAGCGAATGAAAGATTAGCAGAAATGCTACTAAATAATTTCCTGCAGTTTCTGAGTAGCTCCAGACCTACTCCTAGACTGCGATCACCTCAGTCCGTGGTTTGACGTCACAAACACGCCCTGCGTTCGGCCAGCCACTCCCCCGTTTCTCCAGCCACTCCTGCGTTTTTACCTGGCACGCCTGCGTTTTTTCGCACACTCCCTAAAAATGGACAGTTACCGCCCAGAAACACCCACTTCCTGTCAATCACACTACGATCACTCGAGCGATGAAAAAACGTCGCTCGAGCTTGTGTAAATCTACAAAGTTTTGTGTGAAAGTACTTAGCGCATGCGCGCAGCATACCAAGCGCATACGCATTTTTGCCATTTTATCACTTAATCGCTCCACTGCGAAAATCGGCAGCGAGCGAACAACTCGGAATGACCACCCCTGAGAGGGAATTATAGGAGTGTGCGGGCAGGGACACTGAGGGGGGAGTCACAGGGAGGCTGAGGTTAGGAACACTGAGGGAGAATTATGTGGAGGGTGCAGGCAGGGACACCGAAATGGAATTATGGGGAGGGTGCAGGCAGGGAGACTGAGGGGGAATTACGAGGAGGGTGTGGGCAGGGACACTGAGATGGAATTATGGGGAGGGTGCAGGCAGGGACACTGAGGGGGAATTACGAGGAGTGTGCGGGCAGGGACACTGAGATGGAATTATGGGGAGGGTGCAGGCAGGGAGACTGAGGGGGAATTACGAGGAGGGTGCGTAAAGGGACACTGGGGGGGAATTACAGTTAGGGTGCGGCATGGATACTGAGAGGGAATTATGGGGAGGGTGCAGGCAGGGAGACTGAGGGGGAATTACGGTTAGGGTGCGGGTAGGGACACTGAGAGGGAATTACAGGGAGGGTGCGGGCAGGGATACTGAGGGGGAATTACAGTTAGGGTGCGGGTAGGGACACTGAGAGGGAATTACAGAGAGGGTGCGGGTAGGGACACTGAGAGGGAATTACGGAGAGGGTGCGGGTAGGGACACTGAGAGGGAATTACAGGGAGGGTGCGGGCAGGGATACCGAGGGGGAATTACGGTTAGGGTGCGGGTAGGGACGCTGAGAGGGAATTACAGGGAGGGTACAGGTAGGGACACTGAGAGGGAATTACGGAGAGGATGCGGGTAGGGACACTGAGAGGGAATTACGGGGAGGGTGCGGGCAGGTATACTAAGGGGGTTTTATGGGAAGGGTGTGGGCAGGGACACTGAGAGGGAATTACAGGAGTGTATGGGCAGGGTCACTGAGGTGGCAGTTACAGGGATGGTGCGGGAAGGGACACTGAGGGAGAATTACAAGGAGGGTGCAGACAGGGGCACCGAGGGGGATATATGCACACATACATACAGTTAAAAACTCCTCTCTAGGTGTGGTGGCACTACATGTCCCAGAAAATCCAGTTGACACGGTGTGCTGGGACTTGTAGTCTCAACACAGCTGGACAGGCAGTCACTGGTCTAGATGTGATACCCAGTATCTGTCCCCTGATCCTTGCTAACAGCAAACGCAACCGCTGTCCCCGCAGGGGTTAACAGATTGGCCGGTTGCTAGGCAACCCCAGCTGGCTGGACGATTTGATGGAAGAATCTGCAGGCTCAAGGGGATTGGCGGCCCAGAGAGCGGGAGAAGAGTAGGTGGGACTGGCGCGAGGAGAGAGGTCCGGGACGAGAGAGCAGGGGAACGGAGAAGCGGCGCGCGCCTGAGACCCCTCGTCGCGGACGGAGACCAGCGGGACCGCTGCTGTCAGCCGTCGGAGAATCGCCGCACAAGAAGGGCGCCGCTGAGTGACGTCACGCCCGGCCGCCGGGCGGAGAAGAAAAAACTGCCGCTGGGCGCCGGGACTGAGCTGCCTCTGGCCACCACCAAGGAGCTGAGAGTCACAATGGGGAAGAGACGGGGGAGTGCGCGCTGTGGAGCGCACGAGTAGAGCTGCGGCCCCGACCGGAGGAAGAACCGCCCAGAGCCCCCACCATTGCCATAGTGAACTCCACGGAGGCAAAGGCTGGAGACAGGTACTCCTCACACTGTATCCCCCCACACACTCCTTACGCCAGGGGACGCTTAGTAGGGGAACTGAGGTATCTTCCCCCCTCTACTCTAATCCCAACTAATTATCTACGCACTTTGACAGATAGGGGAGCCTTAGTTCCTACCGCATCCTAAATCCACACTGTATCTCAACCTGGGCGACCCCTAAGTTGCTACCTAAGTGACCGCCTTAAAGAGACGCACTGACCCACAGGAGTAGTACCACTACGCTGCACCTCAGTTGTCATACGCCCTTCCCCCTTGCCAAGTTGTGTTAAGGGAAGTGATCCCCGGAAAGCAGTCAGAACTGTGTATTGTGTGCCGGACGTATCACCCCCACCAGACGGCAAGCAGGCATACCTGCCCTCAGTTGCTTCGCTGTGCGAATCCATATGTGGACTTCTACGGATTTTGTGTAGGGCCAGAGACTTCCCTTTAAAGAGTCTATAGTGTCGCCTAGTGGCCTACTACTATACTGTTTGAACATTCCCGAACCTTCTTTGTTCTTAAAGGCCTGTTTAGGTATTGAAATTTCGAAAGTACTTATGTGGTTATAACTTGTTTCATTATGCAAATGACCTGTGTTATTTAGTAATGGGCCTTACCGAAATGTGCTAAATATACTGACTAGTAGCTCACGTATCGTAAGTGGTCCAATAAACCTTTGTTACCGTATCCCACTGTAGTGGTCCTTACACACTTGGGGGTGTTGTCTGTACTGGGGTATCTCCGTCCTTCTGCCCAAATCCTATACAGGTGGTCTACGCAGAGCCGGCAGGAGCCACACCTGGGAACGGGTCGACAGACAAGCTGAACAGGACAGACGGGAAACTCAAGGTACGCTTCACCACATATCACATTTGGCGTCCACGAACAGGATACGAACAAGATGACGGATTCACAGGTTCCCGCTACTCCCACATCAGCATCTGGCAGGAGGATGCTACCACTGTCACCTGGACAAAGAAACACGACCACCATGGCGGCATCACCGTTGACTATGCCATACTATTTTGGAGCACCATGGTTACCAACATTTGCAGGAAAACAAGTGCCGGGTTCGAGTACATTCAAAGAATTTAAAGACAAGATGTACTCCATGTTCCGCCTGTACTCACTAACCGAAGAACAGAAAATAGAGATCGTGATGGGTCAATTGACGGATTCGGCACTACGGGAAGTGAAGGGAAAACAGTGAAAAGAAGACCGTCGAAGGCATCTTCAAGAAGCTGGTGACCATATTCGACTGCCAGACCATAGCGGAATTAAAGAGCCGCCTTTATGCGAGGAAACAAAGACCCGATGAATCACTGCGTGACTTCGCGCTGGCTCTACAAGATGCTGCAAAGACTATACAGGCTCTGGATGAACGAGAGGTCGAAGGGATAGACAGAACGTTAACAGACCTGTTTGTGGAAGGGGCAAGAGGAGAGACGATTCGATCGCAAATGCGTATGGAGAGACGACAGCAACCAGGGAGCTCCTTCTCTGAATTCAAAGAGACGGTGCTGCAGATCCTTGGGAAAAATCAGAGTAATAATGTCGAGAAAGACGCGTCTTCAGAGTGGAGTGAAGATGACAGCTACAGAGAAACCACACTGCCCATGAGGTCAGACGGACTAGCCCAAGTGGGAGCGGTTCTCCAGCAAGCACAAGCCCCACCGGGACCAGATCCTATAGAAACGCTCAATCAGAGGCTGACGGAGATGACATTGAATCTCTCCCAAATGAGCCGGAGATTAGAAGAGCTCGACAGGGACCAAGATAGGAATAGACACAGAGAATGGCGTCAAGAGCAAGGTTGGCAGAGTCGTCCTCGCTGGGACGTAGTAAGAGAATCGGGCCGACGATTGACCAATCAATTCCATGCTCCGAAAGGCACTGTATGTCAAGAGACCTCCGAAAGAGTGGAGAGAGTAGATCTACCATGGGAGGAATGACCCAGAAAGCAGGGCCAAGACTGGTGTTGCAGAGTCAAGTCGGAGTGATGGGTGTACCATCTGGTGGGGATGATCGAAGAACCAGAACAAGAAAGACAACAGGCCAAGTATTGTGGTTTAGTGCAACGCGTGGCTATGGCTTCATTAGGAGAACAGACACTAAGAGAACCATATATGTTCACTATACAGGCATTCAGAAAACTCATCGGAACAAGTACTTCCGAAGCCTAGGAAGCGGGGAATGGGTCGAATTTGAAGTGACCAATGGAACAAGGGGCGTAAAGGCCATCAACGTTACAGGTCCGGATGGTGTTCAAGTGCAAGGCAACAGACATGCCACAGAGAGTTACCAGTATTGGCGCTATCCACGTTATAGAAAGCCTCCACTCTACTATCGGCCAGATTACTGGTGCAGCAGAAGCAGAGAGGAACTAAAAGACGGTGATAGTGAGACCGGTAGGCCTAACACCGATACTCCGCGATCTGACCAGATGCCCCGACCACCAGAACCCGAAGTCCCAAAACAAAGAGAACTGCTGGAAACAAGTGAGAGACCAGTTGTGAAGGGTCAGAGTGAGACAGTGCAACAGTGCCTTCGAAAAGTGATCAAGCCTCAGTTTCCTCCTCAACCAAAGCGGGAGTACATCCCAAGAAGCAAAGACGTGGGTTACCGTGCGGCGAATCTCGAGCACACAGATGCCAGTGCGACCGACCAGAAAAGGGGCACTGAAGCAGTGGGCCACAAGGGAGTGACAAAGATAGTGGAGCCCTTGGAATCCAAAACCCTAGAACTAGCTATACCACCGTCTGAACCAAAGACCACGATAGAGACCCCAAAGGCAGCTGAGAAGTCCGAGATCCGTTCCACTGAAGTGAAGCCTGTAACCAATAGTGAGTACACAACTATAACGGGAGAAGAATTCGCCTTCAGGATACAGCAGGCTATACAAAGATCAATGAGACGTGACAAAGGTGTACCACGTGCTCCTTGCAGACTGCACGCCATGATATAAAGTACCAGAGATGGAGGATCCACCTGTGGCAGAAGGGCGGGGATCCTCGGGGGCCATACCCTTAAGTGACTAGGCCTGTAAATATGTTTTTGTTCGGAAATGTATATGTGTGTTGGTACCCAACTTGATTATGATCACCTGTTTACTACTGTACGCGTCCTGAAGGACTGTAACATTGACTTTTGCCATGTTGCTTAATGCGTGAGGACACGCAATCTTCCAGAGGGAGAATATGTGATACCCAGTATCTGTCCCCTGATCCCTGCTAACTGCAAACGCAACCGCTGTCCCCGCAGGGGTTAACAGATTGGCCGGTTGCTAGGCAACCCCAGCTGGCCGGACAATTTGATGGAAGAATCTACAGGCTCAAGGGGATTGGCGGCCCAGAGAGCGGGAGAAGAGTAGGCGGGACTGGCGCGAGGAGAGAGGTCCGGGACGAGAGAGATGGGGAACGGAGCAGCGGCGTGCGCCTGAGACCCCTCGTCGCGGACGGAGACCAGCGGGACCGCTGCTGTCAGCCGCCGGAGAATCGCCACACAAGAAGGGCGCCGCTGAGTGACGTCACGCCCGGCCGCCGGGCGGAGAAGAAAACGCTGCCGCTGGGCGCCGGGACTGAGCTGCCGCTGGCCGCCACCAAGGAGCTGAGAGTCACAACGGGGAAGAGATGGGGGAGTGCGCGCTGTGGAGCGCACGAGTAGAGCTGCGGCCCCGACCGGAGGAAGAACCGCCCAGAGCCCCCACCATTGCCATAGTGAACTCCACGGAGGCAGAGGCTGGAGACAGGTACTCCTCACACTGTATCCCCCCACACACTCCTTATGCCAGGGGATGCTTAGTAGGGGAACTGAGGTATCTTCCCCCCTCTACTCTAATCCCAACTAATTATCTACGCACTTTGACAGATAGGGGAGCCTTAGTTCCTACCGCATCCTAAATCCACACTGTATCTCAACCCGGGCGACCCCTAAGTTGCTACCTAAGCCACCGCCTTAAAGAGACGCACTGACCCACAGGAGTAGTACCACTACGCTGCACCTCAGTTGTCATACGCCCTTCCCCCTTGCCAAGTTGTGTTAAGGGAAGTGATCCCCGGAAAGCAGTCAGAACTGTGTATTGTGTGCCGGACGTATCACCCCCACCAGACGGCGAGCAGGCATACCTGCCCTCAGTTGCTTCGCTGTGCGAATCCATATGTGGACTTCTACGGATTTTGTGTAGGGCCAGAGACTTCCCTTTAAAGAGTCTATAGTGTCGCCTAGTGGCCTACTACTATACTGTTTGAACATTCCCGAACCTTCTTTGTTCTTAAAGGCCTGTTTAGGTATTAAAATTTCGAAAGTACTTATGTGGTTATAACTTGTTTCATTATGCAAATGACCTGTGTTATTTAGTAATGTGCCTTACCGAAATGTGCTAAATATACTGACTAGTAGCTCACGTTACGTAAGTGGTCCAATAAACCTTTGTTACCGTATCCCACTGTAGTGGTCCTTACACACTTGGGGGTGTTGTCTGTACTGGGGTATCTCCGTCCTTCTGCCCAAATCCTATACAGGTGGTCTACGCGGAGCCGGCAAGAGCCGCACCTGGGAACGCGTCGACAGACAAGCTGAACAGGACAGACGGGAAACTCAAGGTACGCTTCACCACATATCACATAGATACCTCTCCATACAGAGCTCTTTGTAAGCTGTGATCCAGACTGCCAGGATAGACCATGCAGTGCAGCTACGGTACCACAGAAAATGTACAGGTATGCTCATACTGTACTGCTGACTGGTGCTGATTGTAGTGGCTGGTGAAAGACCGCGTGGGACCAATGAGAAGGGGAGCGGATGAGGAACAGGAGGTGCCTCGCCCCTTACCTGGAAGTGCCCCGCTCCCCGGCCATATTCACCATCATTTTGACCGTAGTCACAGAGAGTGTCAAAGTGCAATACGCTTCTGAGAGTCCAGCAGTGGATGAGCACTGCTAAGGGATGTTCTCAGTGAGAACTACTATGACATTCTACGCCCTGGCACGGGTGGCACTGCCTGGTGGCACCCCCCCTTTGGCAGGCGCCCCTGGCAAGTGCCATCCTGGCCAATAGGAAGATACACCCCTGCACCCACCATCAACTGACCCAGCCCTCCGCCACTAATTTGCATCTCAGTCCGATGCCGCCAATGCCCGCTGCCTGCCTATCATACTTGTGATGAGCAGGCTGCTATTCTATTGTACATTTTTATAGAAACAAAATAAAAAAATTAGTGTTTGGGAAGGGAGTGGGATGAGGACATGAATGCAATTTTGTTGTCCAGGGCTTCCATTAACTTAATAGCACCGTAGGTGTGGCGCTATTAAGTTAATGGAAGTCCTGGACAACAAAATAGCCAGCAGTGGGTGACAGAGAGAGGGTGACGCCAGAGAGAGGGTGACAGCTGTGGGTGATGCCAGGGAAAGGGTAACAGGAAGAACGTGACGCCAGGGAGAGGGTGACAGGAAGAGTGTGACGCCAGGGAGACGGTGATAGCAGTGGGTGATGCCAGGGAGAAGGTACAGGGAGGGTGATGCCAGGGAGAGGGTAACAGCAGTGGGTGGTGTCAGGGAGGGTGACTTCAGGGAGAGGGTGACAGCAGTGGGTGATGCCAGGGAGAGGGTGACAAGGAGGGTGATGCCAGGGAGAGGGTAACAGCAGTAGCAGCGGGTTAGAGTGTAAAAGAGACGGAAAGAGTGATGGGAATAGACAGTGACTGACAATTATATTGGTATTTACTTACCTGGACCTGGGCCTAGAAATGCGGGGATCACTGGTGACAAGAGCAGCCTTAACAGTAATCCAGGGTCGGAGAAAGAGTAAGAGAAGAGGGGAGGAGCGGGGGATCGTGGCCCCTTTTCCCCTCTGGCCAGACTGGACTCACTGATTGCAGCTCAGTAGTTACTGGTGGCGCGGAATCATAGGGGGAGTGAGGGGGAAGTGGGCTCAAGGAACGGACCTGGGAGCTCCCTGGCTGTGCCACGCTCAGGGAACTTTCTCAGCCTATGTTTCCTTGACCGGCGCCACCCCCCTTTACCAAGGTGCAGGAGCAGTGGTGTAAGTTCATCCCCGTCGCCCGAAGGCAAGTTAGATTTTGGTGCCCCCACCCCGCGACAAAAAAAAAAAGCGAAAATTATATATAATTTGGGGCTAGGATAAAGGTGACAGGGCATGGAGGGACAGTGCCAGGAGAGGTGTGACAGGGCCAGTATTAAGATGAAAGGGACCAATCTGGTGGGGCCAGGACAGAACAGAGGGGGCAAGAGAGATGGGTGACAGGACCAGGACAGAGGGGACAGGGAGAGGACAGGGGTGACAGGGCCATGACAGAGATGACAGCAAAAGTAGAGTGGGGAAGAACAAAAATGACAGGATCAAGTTAGAGGTGACAGTGACAGGACACGGGTGAAAGGATCAGAACCAGGACAGAGGTACCAGGATAGAACTGAAAGGATAGGAGAGAGGGTTAACAGGGCCAGGACAGAGGTGACAGACATGGGACAGGGGTGACATGGATAGCACAGGGGTGGCAGGGACTGGACAGAGGGTACAGGGACAGATCGAAGCGCCAGCACAGGGGAGACAGGGCCAGCACAGAGGTGACCGGGATGGGACAGGACAGGGGTGAGAGGGACAGGAGAGAGGTGAGACAGGGACAGCACAGAGGTGACAGGGATGGGACAGGACATGGGTGAGAGGGACAGGAGAGAGGGGAGACAGGGACAGCGCAGAAATGACAGGGATGGGATAGGACAAGGGTGACAAGGACAGGAAAGAGGTGACAGGGATGGGATAGGACAGGACAGGGGAGACAGGGCCAGCACAGAGGTGACAGGGATGGGACAGGACATGGGTGAGAGGGACAGGAGAGAGGGAAGACAGGGACAGCACAGAGGTGGCGGGGATGGGACAGGACATGGGTGAGAGGGACAGGAGAGAGGGGAGACAGGGACAGCACAGAGGTGACAGGGATGGGACAGGACATGGGTGAGAGGGACAGGAGAGAGGGGAGACAGGGACAGCACAGAGGTGACAGGGGTGAGAGGGACAGGAGAGAGGGGAGACAGGGACAACACAGAGGTGACAGGGATGGGACAGGACATGGGTGAGAGGGACAGGAGAGAGGGAAGACAGGGACAGCACAGAGGTGGCGGGGGTGGGACAGGACATGGGTGAGAGGGACAGGAGAGAGGGGAGACAGGGACAGCACAGAGGTGACAGGGATGGGACAGGAGAGAGGTGAGACAGGGACAGCACAGAGGTGACAGGGGTGAGAGGGACAGGAGAGAGGTGAGACAGGGACAGCACAGAGGTGACAGGGATGGGACAGGACATGGGTGAGAGGGACAGGAGAGAGGGAAGACAGGGACAGCGCAGGGGTGAGAGGGAAAGGAGAGAGGGAAGACAGGGACAGCACAGAGGTGGCGGGTATGGGACAGGACATGGGTGAGAGGGACAGGAGAGAGGGGAGACAGTGACAGCACAGAGGTGACAGGGATGGGACAGGACAGGGGTGAGAGGGACAGGAGAGAGGTGAGACAGGGACAGCACAGAGGTGACCGGGATGGGACAGGACAGGGGTGAGAGGGACAGGAGAGAGGTGAGACAGGGACAGCACAGAGGTGACAGGGATGGGACAGGACAGGGGTGAGAGGGACAGGAGAGAGGGGAGACAGTGACAGCACAGAGGTGACCGGGATGAGACAGGACAGGGGTGAGAGGGACAGGAGAGAGGTGAGACAGGGACAGCACAGAGGTGACAGGGATGGGACAGGACAGGAGTGAGAGGGACAGGAGAGAGGTGACAGGGATGGGATAGAACAGGACAGGGGTGAGAGGGACAGGAGAGAGGGGAGACAGTGACAGCACAGAGGTGACAGGGATGGGACAGGACAGGGGTGAGAGGGACAGGAGAGAGGTGAGACAGGGACAGCACAGAGGTGACCGGGATGGGACAGGACAGGGGTGAGAGGGACAGGAGAGAGGTGAGACAGGGACAGCACAGAGGTGACAGCGATGGGACAGGACAGGGGTGAGAGGGCCAGGAGAGAGGTGAGACAGGGACAGCACAGAGGTGACAGGGATGGGACAGGACATGGGTGAGAGGGACAGGAGAGAGGGGAGACAGGGACAGCGCAGAAATGACAGGGATGGGATAGGACAGGGGTGACAAGGACAGGAGAGAGGTGACAGGGATGGGACAGAACAGGAAAGGGGTGAGAGGGACAGGAGAGAGGTGAGACAGGGACAGCACAGAGGTGACCGGGATGATACAGGACAGGGGTGAGAGGGACAGGAGAGAGGTGAGACAGGGACAGCACAGAGGTGACAGGGATGGGACAGGACAGGGGTGAGAGGGGCAGGAGAGAGGGGAGACAGGGACAGCACAGAGGTGACAGGGGTGAGAGGGACAGGAGAGAGGTGAGACAGGGACAGCACAGAGGTGACAGGGATGGAACAGGACATGGGTGAGAGGGACAGGAGAGAGGGGAGACAGGGACAGCGCAGAAATGACAGGGATGGGATAGGACAGGGGTGACAAGGCCAGCACAGAGGTGACAGGGCTGGGACAGGACATGGGTGAGAGGGACAGGAGAGAGGGGAGACAGGGACAGCACAGAGGTGACAGGGATGGGACAGGACATGGGTGAGAGGGACAGGAGAGAGGGGAGACAGGTACAGCACAGAGGTGACAGGGGTGAGAGGGACAGGAGAGAGGGGAGACAGGGCCAGCACAGAGGTGACAGGGATGGGACAGGACATGGGTGAGAGGGCAGGAGAGAGGGGAGACAGGGACAGCGCAGAAATGACAGGGATGGGATAGGACAGGGGTGACAAGGCCAGCACAGAGGTGAACGGGATGAGACAGGACAGGGGTGAGAGGGACAGGAGAGAGGTGAGACAGGGACAGCACAGAGGTGACAGGGATGGGACAGGACAGGGGTGAGAGGGACAGGAGAGAGGGGAGACAGGGACAGCACAGAGGTGACAGGGGTGGGACAGGACAGGGGTGAGAGGGACAGGAGAGAGGGGAGACAGGGACAGCACAGAGGTGACAGGGGGGAGAGGGACAGGAGAGAGGTGAGACAGGGACAGCACAGAGGTGACAGGGATGGGACAGGACATGGGTGAGAGGGCAGGAGAGAGGGGAGACAGGGACAGCGCAGAAATGACAGGGATGGGATAGGACAGGGGTGACAAGGCCAGCACAGAGGTGACAGGGATGGGACAGGACATGGGTGAGAGGGACAGGAGAGAGGGGAGACAGGTACAGCACAGAGGTGACAGGGGTGAGAGGGACAGGAGAGATAGGAAACAGGGACAGCACAGAGGTGACAGGGATGGGACAGGACATGGGTGAGAGGGACAGGAGAGAGGTGAGACAGGGACAGCGCAGAGGTGACAGGGGTGAGAGGGACAGGAGAGAGGGAAGACAGGGACAGCACAGAGGTGACATGGATGGGACAGGACATGGGTGAGAGGGACAGGAGAGAGGGGAGACAGGGACAGCGCAGAAATGACAGGGATGGGATAGGACAAGGGTGACAAGGACAGGAAAGAGGTGACAGGGATGGGATAGGACAGGACAGGGGAGACAGGGCCAGCACAGAGGTGACAGGGATGGGACAGGACATGGGTGAGAGGGACAGGAGAGAGGGAAGACAGGGACAGCACAGAGGTGGCGGGGATGGGACAGGACATGGGTGAGAGGGACAGGAGAGAGGGGAGACAGGGACAGCACAGAGGTGACAGGGATGGGACAGGACATGGGTGAGAGGGACAGGAGAGAGGGGAGACAGGGACAGCACAGAGGTAACAGGGGTGAGAGGGACAGGAGAGAGGGGAGACAGGGACAGCACAGAGGTGACAGGGATGGGACAGGACATGGGTGAGAGGGACAGGAGAGAGGGAAGACAGGGACAGCACAGAGGTGGCGGGGGTGGGACAGGACATGGGTGAGAGGGACAGGAGAGAGGGGAGACAGGGACAGCGCAGAAATGACAGGGATGGGATAGGACAGGGGTGACAAGGACAGGAGAGAGGTGACAGGGATGGGATAGAACAGGACAGGGGTGAGAGGGACAGGAGAGAGGTGAGACAGGGACAGCACAGAGGTGACCGGGATGAGACAGGACAGGGGTGAGAGGGACAGGAGAGAGGTGAGACAGGGACAGCACAGAGGTGACAGGGATGGGACAGGACAGGGGTGAGAGGGACAGGAGAGAGGGGAGACAGGGACAGCACAGAGGTGACAGGGGTGAGAGGGACAGGAGAGAGGTGAGACAGGGACAGCACAGAGGTGACAGGGATGGGACAGGACATGGGTGAGAGGGACAGGAGAGAGGGGAGACAGGTACAGCACAGAGGTGACAGGGGTGAGAGGGACAGGAGAGATTGGAAACAGGGACAGCACAGAGGTGACAGGGATGGGACAGGACATGGGTGAGAGGGACAGGAGAGAGGTGAGACAGGGACAGCGCAGAGGTGACAGGGGTGAGAGGGACAGGAGAGAGGGAAGACAGGGACAGCACAGAGGTGACAGGGATGGGACAGGACATGGGTGAGAGGGACAGGAGAGAGGGGAGACAGGGACAGCGCAGAAATGACAGGGATGGGATAGGACAAGGGTGACAAGGACAGGAAAGAGGTGACAGGGATGGGATAGGACAAGACAGGGGAGACAGGGCCAGCACAGAGGTGACAGGGATGGGACAGGACATGGGTGAGAGGGACAGGAGAGAGGGAAGACAGGGACAGCACAGAGGTGGCGGGGATGGGACAGGACATGGGTGAGAGGGACAGGAGAGAGGGGAGACAGGGACAGCACAGAGGTGACAGGGATGGGACAGGACATGGGTGAGAGGGACAGGAGAGAGGGGAGACAGGGACAGCACAGAGGTAACAGGGGTGAGAGGGACAGGAGAGAGGGGAGACAGGGACAGCACAGAGGTGACAGGGATGGGACAGGACATGGGTGAGAGGGACAGGAGAGAGGGAAGACAGGGACAGCACAGAGGTGGCGGGGGTGGGACAGGACATGGGTGAGAGGGACAGGAGAGAGGGGAGACAGGGACAGCGCAGAAATGACAGGGATGGGATAGGACAGGGGTGACAAGGACAGGAGAGAGGTGACAGGGATGGGATAGAACAGGACAGGGGTGAGAGGGACAGGAGAGAGGTGAGACAGGGACAGCACAGAGGTGACCGGGATGAGACAGGACAGGGGTGAGAGGGACAGGAGAGAGGTGAGACAGGGACAGCACAGAGGTGACAGGGATGGGACAGGACAGGGGTGAGAGGGACAGGAGAGAGGGGAGACAGGGACAGCACAGAGGTGACAGGGGTGAGAGGGACAGGAGAGAGGTGAGACAGGGACAGCACAGAGGTGACAGGGATGGGACAGGACATGGGTGAGAGGGACAGGAGAGAGGGGAGACAGGGACAGCGCAGAAATGACAGGGATGGGATAGGACAGGGGTGACAAGGCCAGCACAGAGGTGACAGGGCTGGGACAGGACATGGGTGAGAGGGACAGGAGAGAGGGGAGACAGGGACAGCACAGAGGTGACAGCGATGGGACAGGACATGGGTGAGAGGGACAGGAGAGAGGGGAGACAGGTACAGCACAGAGGTGACAGGGGTGAGAGGGACAGGAGAGAGGGGAGACAGGGCCAGCACAGAGGTGACAGGGATGGGACAGGACATGGGTGAGAGGGCAGGAGAGAGGGGAGACAGGGACAGCGCAGAAATGACAGGGATGGGATAGGACAGGGGTGACAAGGCCAGCACAGAGGTGACCGGGATGAGACAGGACAGGGGTGAGAGGGACAGGAGAGAGGTGAGACAGGGACAGCACAGAGGTGACAGGGATGGGACAGGACAGGGGTGAGAGGGACAGGAGAGAGGGGAGACAGGGACAGCACAGAGGTGACAGGGGTGGGACAGGACAGGGGTGAGAGGGACAGGAGAGAGGGGAGACAGGGACAGCACAGAGGTGACAGGGGTGAGAGGGACAGAAGAGAGGTGAGACAGGGACAGCACAGAGGTGACAGGGATGGGACAGGACATGGGTGAGAGGGCAGGAGAGAGGGGAGACAGGGACAGCGCAGAAATGACAGGGATGGGATAGTACAGGGGTGACAATGCCAGCACAGAGGTGACAGGGATGGGACAGGACATGGGTGAGAGGGACAGGAGAGAGGGGAGACAGGTACAGCACAGAGGTGACAGGGGTGAGAGGGACAGGAGAGATGGGAAACAGGGACAGCACAGAGGTGACAGGGATGGGACAGGACATGGGTGAGAGGGACAGGAGAGAGGTGAGACAGGGACAGCGCAGAGGTGACAGGGGTGAGAGGGACAGGAGTGAGGGAAGACAGGGACAGCACAGAGGTGACAGGGATGGGACAGGACATGGGTGAGAGGGACAGGAGAGAGGTGAGACAGGGACAGCGCAGAGGTGACAGGGGTGAGAGGGACAGGAGAGAGGGAAGACAGGGACAGCACAGAGGTGACAGGGATGGGACAGGACATGGGTGAGAGGGACAGGAGAGAGGGGAGACAGGGACAGCGCAGAAATGACAGGGATGGGATAGGACAAGGGTGACAAGGACAGGAAAGAGGTGACAGGGATGGGATAGGACAGGACAGGGGAGACAGGGCCCGCACAGAGGTGACAGGGATGGGACAGGACATGGGTGAGAGGGACAGGAGAGAGGGAAGACAGGGACAGCACAGAGGTGGCGGGGATGGGACAGGACATGGGTGAGAGGGACAGGAGAGAGGGGAGACAGGGACAGCACAGAGGTGACAGGGATGGGACAGGACATGGGTGAGAGGGACAGGAGAGAGGGGAGACAGGGACAGCACAGAGGTAACAGGGGTGAGAGGGACAGGAGAGAGGGGAGACAGGGACAGCACAGAGGTGACAGGGATGGGACAGGACATGGGTGAGAGGGACAGGAGAGAGGGAAGACAGGGACAGCACAGAGGTGGCGGGGGTGGGACAGGACATGGGTGAGAGGGACAGGAGAGAGGGGAGACAGGGACAGCACAGAGGTGACAGGGATGGGACAGGAGAGAGGTGAGACAGGGACAGCACAGAGGTGACAGGGGTGAGAGGGACAGGAGAGAGGTGAGACAGGGACAGCACAGAGGTGACAGGGATGGGACAGGACATGGGTGAGAGGGACAGGAGAGAGGGGAGACAGGGACAGCGCAGAGGTGACAGGGGTGAGAGGGACAGGAGAGAGGGAAGACAGGGACAGCACAGAGGTGGCGGGGATGGGACAGGACATGGGTGAGAGGGACAGGAGAGAGGGGAGACAGTGACAGCACAGAGGTGACAGGGATGGGACAGGACAGGGGTGAGAGGGACAGGAGAGAGGTGAGACAGGGACAGCACAGAGGTGACCGGGATGGGACAGGACAGGGGTGAGAGGGACAGGAGAGAGGTGAGACAGGGACAGCACAGAGGTGACAGGGATGGGACAGGACAGGGGTGAGAGGGACAGGAGAGAGGGGAGACAGTGACAGCACAGAGGTGACCGGGATGAGACAGGACAGGGGTGAGAGGGACAGGAGAGAGGTGAGACAGGGACAGCACAGAGGTGACAGGGATGGGACAGGACAGGGGTGAGAGGGACAGGAGAGAGGTGACAGGGATGGGATAGAACAGGACAGGGGTGAGAGGGACAGGAGAGAGGGGAGACAGTGACAGCACAGAGGTGACAGGGATGGGACAGGACAGGGGTGAGAGGGACAGGAGAGAGGTGAGACAGGGACAGCACAGAGGTGACCGGGATGGGACAGGACAGGGGTGAGAGGGACAGGAGAGAGGTGAGACAGGGACAGCACAGAGGTGACAGGGATGGGACAGGACAGGGGTGAGAGGGACAGGAGAGAGGTGAGACAGGGACAGCACAGAGGTGACAGGGATGGGACAGGACATGGGTGAGAGGGACAGGAGAGAGGGGAGACAGGGACAGCGCAGAAATGACAGGGATGGGATAAGACAGGGGTGACAAGGACAGGAGAGAGGTGACAGGGATGGGATAGAACAGGACAGGGGTGAGAGGGACAGGAGAGAGGTGAGACAGGGACAGCACAGAGGTGACCGGGATGAGACAGGACAGGGGTGAGAGGGACAGGAGAGAGGTGAGACAGGGACAGCACAGAGGTGACAGGGATGGGACAGGACAGGGGTGAGAGGGACAGGAGAGAGGGGAGACAGGGACAGCACAGAGGTGACAGGGGTGAGAGGGACAGGAGAGAGGTGAGACAGGGACAGCACAGAGGTGACAGGGATGGGACAGGACATGGGTGAGAGGGACAGGAGAGAGGGGAGACAGGGACAGCGCAGAAATGACAGGGATGGGATAGGACAGGGGTGACAAGGCCAGCACAGAGGTGACAGGGCTGGGACAGGACATGGGTGAGAGGGACAGGAGAGAGGGGAGACAGGGACAGCACAGAGGTGACAGGGATGGGACAGGACATGGGTGAGAGGGACAGGAGAGAGGGGAGACAGGTACAGCACAGAGGTGACAGGGGTGAGAGGGACAGGAGAGAGGGGAGACAGGGCCAGCACAGAGGTGACAGGGATGGGACAGGACATGGGTGAGAGGGCAGGAGAGAGGGGAGACAGGGACAGCGCAGAAATGACAGGGATGGGATAGGACAGGGGTGACAAGGCCAGCACAGAGGTGACCGGGATGAGACAGGACAGGGGTGAGAGGGACAGGAGAGAGGTGAGACAGGGACAGCACAGAGGTGACAGGGATGGGACAGGACAGGGGTGAGAGGGACAGGAGAGAGGGGAGACAGGGACAGCACAGAGGTGACAGGGGTGGGACAGGACAGGGGTGAGAGGGACAGGAGAGAGGGGAGACAGGGACAGCACAGAGGTGACAGGGGTGAGAGGGACAGGAGAGAGGTGAGACAGGGACAGCACAGAGGTGACAGGGATGGGACAGGACATGGGTGAGAGGGCAGGAGAGAGGGGAGACAGGGACAGCGCAGAAATGACAGGGATGGGATAGGACAGGGGTGACAAGGCCAGCACAGAGGTGACAGGGATGGGACAGGACATGGGTGAGAGGGACAGGAGAGAGGGGAGACAGGTACAGCACAGAGGTGACAGGGGTGAGAGGGACAGGAGAGATGGGAAACAGGGACAGCACAGAGGTGACAGGGATGGGACAGGACATGGGTGAGAGGGACAGGAGAGAGGTGAGACAGGGACAGCGCAGAGGTGACAGGGGTGAGAGGGACAGGAGAGAGGGAAGACAGGGACAGCACAGAGGTGACAGGGATGGGACAGGACATGGGTGAGAGGGACAGGAGAGAGGTGAGACAGGGACAGCACAGAGGTGACAGGGGTGAGAGGGACAGGAGAGAGGGAAGACAGGGACAGCACAGAGGTGACAGGGATGGGACAGGACATGGGTGAGAGGGACAGGAGAGAGGTGAGACAGGGACAGCACAGAGGTGACAGGGGTGAGAGGGACAGGAGAGAGGGAAGACAGGGACAGCACAGAGGTGGCGGGGATGGGACAGGACATGGGAGACAGGGCCAGGCTTAGTAAATAGACTCTGTGAGCAGTGACAGCAGCGAGTGTTGTGGGCAGTTACCTTTCAGTGACACTGTGTTTCAATACTGTACCTAGCAACAGGAAACTCTGCCGCTTCCCAGCCCTGCACCCCGCGCCGTCCCACATCCCATACCTCTGCCTCTCCGCTCCCCGTTAACTTGTCGTAGTCTTCTTTGCTCCCCGCACTGTTTGCAATCAGCTGGCTCCTAGTTGGTCACAGCAGCAGCAGAGGTCGTAAGTCGGGAGGGGTGGAGCCGCTGCCCGGCTATCTGCGTGTTTCGGTGAGAGAAGGAGCCGGTGTACCCCACAGCTGGCAGTGCTGCAGGTAGCAGTAGTGATGGTGGGGAAGCTAGGCTGGGTCATGTTAGTGCGGCGCGGCTCTCTACTGGGCGGCTCCTATCTATACAGCAGGACGGCACGGAACTGCCGGGGGACAATTGAGAAAGTGTCCCCTTCAGAGGCAACCTGGGGGACGGACTGGTCTGGGGGACGAGTGAGCCGGGACGGCCACATATAGTTGACACACCCGCATGATCCAACACTGCCCAATCACCTCCTCCACAGTGACAGGGGCGTGCTTTCTTATGGGTTGAAAGCACGCCCCTGTCTAAGAGGCATTTCCATAAGTGCCGCTTATAGAGCTTTTTTTAAATGGTATTTTTCTTCCCGCTGCTGGCCCCGCCCCCCGCTTCTGGCCCTTTTACATTGTCAGCGGGAAGCACTGAGAGCGGTGCCTCCGAAACACCTTCAACATAGAATTTTACATAGAAAAAAATTATTTAAATAATACAAAGGTTAAAGTTTATACTTATGACACAAAATCTGTGTCATAAGTATCTTTTTGTATTATTTTAATCATTAATGACAGAGGAGGCACTGCCTCCACTGTCTCCCCTGACTGCACGTCCCTCATATATATGTATATAATGGTTACTTGAGTCTCTGTGGATCCTGGCAACACCCCTAAATATGGGACCTTCCTGCCCCAATCCGACACTGTCAGAGGTGTAGAAGTGTTAAAAGGTGTTACATTAATAAGAAGTAGCAGCTAAGTGCTAGAAATGTGTTACATAGGTGAGAAGTAGTAATTAGGGTGTTAAAAAGTGTTACATTAGTAAAGAGCAGTTTAGGTGCTAAAAATATCCTAATAAGCACAAACCTCTAAAAGATCAGTATAGTCAAAAAAATCTTTTAATGTGTATGAGGTAGTTCAAATATTGGAGCCTTCGATCTCCTGAAAAATCGTCCCAATTGTGGGGATGACCCAAAAAATCAGACAGTGCGTTCTTAGCTTTATGCTGCAACGGAAGTTACTAACTGCTTATATTAGGGGTAATTCAGACCTGATCACTCGCTAGCGTTTTTTGCAGCGCTGCGATCAGGTCAGAACTGAGCATGCATACAGTATGCACCGCAATGCGCAGGCGCGTGGCACGGATACAATGCGGATCGTTGCTGTGCGATGAATTTTGCGAAGAATACATTCGCACAGCTGATCGCAAGGAGATGGACAGGAAGAGGGCGTTTATGGGTGGCAACTGACCGTTTTCAGGGAGTGGTTAGGAAAACGCAGGCATGTCCAAGCGTTTGCAGGGCCGGTGTCTGATGTCAATTCCGGCCCCGGACAGGCTGAAGTGATCGCAGCGGCTGAGTAAGTTCTGGGCAACTCAGAAACTGCTAGAGATGAGCGCCTGAAATTTTTCGGGTTTTGTGTTTTGGTTTTGGGTTCGGTTCCGCGGCCGTGTTTTGGGTTCGAACGCGTTTTGGCAAAACCTCACCGAATTATTTTTGTCGGATTCGGGTGTGTTTTGGATTCGGGTGTTTTTTTCCAAAAACACTAAAAAACAGCTTAAATCATAGAATTTGGGGGTCATTTTGATCCCAAAGTATTATTAACCTCAAAAACCATAATTTACACTCATTTTCAGTCTATTCTGAATACCTCACACCTCACAATATTATTTTTAGTCCTAAAATTTGCACCGAGGTCGCTGTGTGAGTAAGATAAGCGACCCTAGTGGCCGACACAAACACCGGGCCCATCTAGGAGTGGCACTGCAGTGTCACGCAGGATGTCCCTTCCAAAAAACCCTCCCCAAACAGCACATGACGCAAAGAAAAAAAGAGGCGCAATGAGGTAGCTGTGTGAGTAAGATTAGCGACCCTAGTGGCCGACACAAACACCGGGCCCATCTAGGAGTGGCACTGCAGTGTCACGCAGGATGGCCCTTCCAAAAAACCCTCCCCAAACAGCACATGACGCAAAGAAAAAAAGAGGCGCAATGAGGTAGCTGTGTGAGTAAGATTAGCGACCCTAGTGGCCGACACAAACACCGGGCCCATCTAGGAGTGGCACTGCAGTGTCACGCAGGATGGCCCTTCCAAAAAACCCTCCCCAAACAGCACATGACGCAAAGAAAAAAAGAGGCGCAATGAGGTAGCTGACTGTGTGAGTAAGATTAGCGACCCTAGTGGCCGACACAAACACCGGGCCCATCTAGGAGTGGCACTGCAGTGTCACGCAGGATGTCCCTTCCAAAAAACCCTCCCCAAACAGCACATGACGCAAAGAAAAAAAGAGGCGCAATGAGGTAGCTGTGTGAGTAAGATTAGCGACCCTAGTGGCCGACACAAACACCGGGCCCATCTAGGAGTGGCACTGCAGTGTCACGCAGGATGTCCCTTCCAAAAAACCCTCCCCAATCAGCACATGATGCAAAGAAAAAGAAAAGAAAAAAGAGGTGCAAGATGGAATTATCCTTGGGCCCTCCCACCCACCCTTATGTTGTATAAACAAAACAGGACATGCACACTTTAACCAACCCATCATTTCAGTGACAGGGTCTGCCACACGACTGTGACTGATATGACGGGTTGGTTTGGACCCCCCCCAAAAAAGAAGCAATTAATCTCTCCTTGCACAAACTGGCTCTACAGAGGCAAGATGTCCACCTCATCTTCACCCTCTGATATATCACCGTGTACATCCCCCTCCTCACAGATTATCAATTCGTCCCCACTGGAATCCACCATCTCAGCTCCCTGTGTACTTTGTGGAGGCAATTGCTGCTGGTCAATGTCTCCGCGGAGGAATTGATTATAATTCATTTTAATGAACATCATCTTCTCCACATTTTCTGGATGTAACCTCGTACGCCGATTGCTGACAAGGTGAGCGGCGGCACTAAACACTCTTTCGGAGTACACACTTGTGGGAGGGCAACTTAGGTAGAATAAAGCCAGTTTGTGCAAGGGCCTCCAAATTGCCTCTTTTTCCTGCCAGTATAAGTACGGACTGTGTGACGTGCCTACTTGGATGCGGTCACTCATATAATCCTCCACCATTCTATCAATGTTGAGAGAATCATATGCAGTGACAGTAGACGACATGTCCGTAATCGTTGTCAGGTCCTTCAGTCCGGACCAGATGTCAGCATCAGCAGTCGCTCCAGACTGCCCTGCATCACCGCCAGCGGGTGGGCTCGGAATTCTGAGCCTTTTCCTCGCACCCCCAGTTGCGGGAGAATGTGAAGGAGGAGATGTTGACAGGTCGCGTTCCGCTTGACTTGACAATTTTGTCACCAGCAGGTCTTTCAACCCCAGCAGACCTGTGTCTGCCGGAAAGAGAGATCCAAGGTAGGCTTTAAATCTAGGATCGAGCACGGTGGCCAAAATGTAGTGCTCTGATTTCAACAGATTGACCACCCGTGAATCCTTGTTAAGCGAATTAAGGGCTGCATCCACAAGTCCCACATGCCTAGCGGAATCGCTCCCTTTTAGCTCCTTCTTCAATGCCTCCAGCTTCTTCTGCAAAAGCCTGATGAGGGGAATGACCTGACTCAGGCTGGCAGTGTCTGAACTGACTTCACGTGTGGCAAGTTCAAAGGGCATCAGAACCTTGCACAACGTTGAAATCATTCTCCACTGCACTTGAGACAGGTGCATTCCATCTCCTATATCGTGCTCAATTGTATAGGCTTGAATGGCCTTTTGCTGCTCCTCCAACCTCTGAAGCATATAGAGGGTTGAATTCCACCTCGTTACCACTTCTTGCTTCAGATGATGGCAGGGCAGGTTCAGTAGTTTTTGGTGGTGCTCCAGTCTTCTGTACGTGGTGCCTGTACGCCGAAAGTGTCCCGCAATTTTTCTGGCCACCGACAGCATCTCTTGCACGCCCCTGTCGTTTTTAAAAAAATTCTGCACCACCAAATTCAAGGTATGTGCAAAACATGGGACGTGCTGGAATTTGCCCATATTTAATGCACACACAATATTGCTGGCGTTGTCCGATGCCACAAATCCACAGGAGAGTCCAATTGGGGTAAGCCATTCCGCGATGATCTTCCTCAGTTGCCGTAAGAGGTTTTCAGCTGTGTGCGTATTCTGGAAAGCGGTGATACAAAGCGTAGCCTGCCTAGGAAAGAGTTGGCGTTTGCGAGATGCTGCTACTGGTGCCGCCGCTGCTGTTCTTGCGGCGGGAGTCCATACATCTACCCAGTGGGCTGTCACAGTCATATAGTCCTGACCCTGCCCTGCTCCACTTGTCCACATGTCCGTGGTTAAGTGGACATTGGGTACAACTGCATTTTTTAGGACACTGGTGAGTCTTTTTCTGACGTCCGTGTACATTCTCGGTATCGCCTGCCTAGAGAAGTGGAACCTAGATGGTATTTGGTAACGGGGGCACACTGCCTCAATAAATTGTCTAGTTCCCTGTGAACTAACGGCGGATACCGGACGCACGTCTAACACCAACATAGTTGTCAAGGACTCAGTTATCCGCTTTGCAGTAGGATGACTGCTGTGATATTTCATCTTCCTCGCAAAGGACTGTTGAACAGTCAATTGCTTACTGGAAGTAGTACAAGTGGGCTTACGACTTCCCCTCTGGGATGACCATCGACTCCCAGCGGCAACAACAGCAGCGCCAGCAGCAGTAGGCGTTACACGCAAGGATGCATCGGAGGAATCCCAGGCAGGAGAGGACTCGTCAGACTTGCCAGTGACATGGCCTGCAGGACTATTGGCATTCCTGGGGAAGGAGGAAATTGACACTGAGGGAGTTGGTGGGGTGGTTTGCGTGAGCTTGGTTACAAGAGGAAGGGATTTACTGGTCAGTGGACTGCTTCCGCTGTCACCCAAAGTTTTTGAACTTGTCACTGACTTATTATGAATGCGCTGCAGGTGACGTATAAGGGAGGATGTTCCGAGGTGGTTAACGTCCTTACCCCTACTTATTACAGCTTGACAAAGGGAACACACGGCTTGACACCTGTTGTCCGCATTTCTGGTGAAATACCTCCACACCGAAGAGCTGATTTTTTTGGTATTTTCACCTGGCATGTCAACGGCCATATTCCTCCCACGGACAACAGGTGTCTCCCCGGGTGCCTGACTTAAACAAACCACCTCACCATCAGAATCCTCCTGGTCAATTTCCTCCCCAGCGCCAGCAACACCCATATCCTCCTCATCCTGGTGTACTTCAACACTGACATCTTCAATCTGACTATCAGGAACTGGACTGCGGGTGCTCCTTCCAGCACTTGCAGGGGGCGTGCAAATGGTGGAAGGCGCATGCTCTTCACGTCCAGTGTTGGGAAGGTCAGGCATCGCAACCGACACAATTGGACTCTCCTTGTGGATTTGGGATTTCAAAGAACGCACAGTTCTTTGCGGTGCTTTTGCCAGCTTGAGTCTTTTCAGTTTTCTAGCGAGAGGCTGAGTGCTTCCATCCTCATGTGAAGCTGAACCACTAGCCATGAACATAGGCCAGGGCCTCAGCCGTTCCTTGCCACTCCGTGTGGTAAATGGCATATTGGCAAGTTTACGCTTCTCCTCCGACAATTTTATTTTAGGTTTTGGAGTCCTTTTTTTACTGATATTTGGTGTTTTGGTTTTGACATGCTCTGTACTATGCCATTGGGCATCGGCCTTGGCAGACGACGTTGCTGGCATTTCATCGTCTCGGCCATGACTAGTGGCAGCAGCTTCAGCACGAGGTGGAAGTGGATCTTGATCTTTCCCTAATTTTGGAACCTCAACATTTTTGTTCTCCATATTTTAATAGGCACAACTAAAAGGCACCTCAGGTAAACAATGGAGATGGATGGATTGGATACTAGTATACAATTATGGACGGGCTGCCGAGTGCCGACACAGAGGTAGCCACAGCCGTGAACTACCGCACTGTACTGTGTCTGCTGCTAATATATAGACTGGTTGATAAAGAGATAGTATACTCGTAACTAGTATGTATGTATAAAGAAAGAAAAAAAAAACACGGTTAGGTGGTATATACAATTATGGACGGGCTGCCGAGTGCCGACACAGAGGTAGCCACAGCCGTGAACTACCGCACTGTACTGTGTCTGCTGCTAATATATAGACTGGTTGATAAAGAGATAGTATACTCGTAACTAGTATGTATGTATAAAGAAAGAAAAAAAAACCACGGTTAGGTGGTATATACAATTATGGACGGGCTGCCGAGTGCCGACACAGAGGTAGCCACAGCCGTGAACTACCGCACTGTACTGTGTCTGCTGCTAATATATAGACTGGTTGATAAAGAGATAGTATACTCGTAACTAGTATGTATGTATAAAGAAAGAAAAAAAAACCACGGTTAGGTGGTATATACAATTATGGACGGGCTGCCGAGTGCCGACACAGAGGTAGCCACAGCCGTGAACTACCGCACTGTACTGTGTCTGCTGCTAATATATAGACTGGTTGATAAAGAGATAGTATACTCGTAACTAGTATGTATGTATAAAGAAAGAAAAAAAAAACACGGTTAGGTGGTATATACAATTATGGACGGGCTGCCGAGTGCCGACACAGAGGTAGCCACAGCCGTGAACTACCGCACTGTACTGTGTCTGCTGCTAATATATAGACTGGTTGATAAAGAGATAGTATACTCGTAACTAGTATGTATGTATAAAGAAAGAAAAAAAAAACCACGGTTAGGTGGTATATACAATTATGGACGGGCTGCCGAGTGCCGACACAGAGGTAGCCACAGCCGTGAACTACCGCACTGTACTGTGTCTGCTGCTAATATATAGACTGGTTGATAAAGAGATAGTATACTCGTAACTAGTATGTATGTATAAAGAAAGAAAAAAAAACCACGGTTAGGTCACTGGTATATACAATTATGGACGGGCTGCCGAGTGCCGACACAGAGGTAGCCACAGCCGTGAACTACCGCACTGTACTGTGTCTGCTGCTAATATATAGACTGGTTGATAAAGAGATAGTATACTCGTAACTAGTATGTATGTATAAAGAAAGAAAAAAAAACCACGGTTAGGTCACTGGTATATACAATTATGGACGGGCTGCCGAGTGCCGACACAGAGGTAGCCACAGCCGTGAACTACCGCACTGTACTGTGTCTGCTGCTAATATATAGACTGGTTGATAAAGAGATAGTATACTCGTAACTAGTATGTATGTATAAAGAAAGAAAAAAAAACCACGGTTAGGTCACTGGTATATACAATTATGGACGGGCTGCCGAGTGCCGACACAGAGGTAGCCACAGCCGTGAACTACCGCACTGTACTGTGTCTGCTGCTAATATATAGACTGGTTGATAAAGAGATAGTATACTCGTAACTAGTATGTATGTATAAAGAAAGAAAAAAAACCCACGGTTAGGTCACTGGTATATACAATTATGGACGGGCTGCCGAGTGCCGACACAGAGGTAGCCACAGCCGTGAACTACCGCACTGTACTGTGTCTGCTGCTAATATAGACTGGTTGATAAAGAGATAGTATACTACTAATATTATATACTGGTGGTCAGATCACTGGTCACTAGTCACACTGGCAGTGGCACTCCTGCAGCAAAAGTGTGCACTGTTTAATTTTAATATAATATTATGTACTCCTGGCTCCTGCTATAACCTATAACTGGCACTGCAGTAGTGCTCCCCAGTCTCCCCCACAATTATAAGCTGTGTGAGCTGAGCAGTCAGACAGATATATAATATATATAGATGATGCAGCACACTGGCCTGAGCCTGAGCAGTGCACACAGATATGGTATGTGACTGACTGAGTCACTGTGTGTATCGCTTTTTTCAGGCAGAGAACGGATATATTAAATAAACTGCACTGTGTGTCTGGTGGTCACTCACTATATAATATATTATGTACTCCTGGCTCCTGCTATAACCTATAACTGGCACTGCAGTAGTGCTCCCCAGTCTCCCCCACAATTATAAGCTGTGTGAGCTGAGCAGTCAGACAGATATATATAATATTATATATAGATAATAGATGATGCAGCACACTGGCCTGAGCCTGAGCAGTGCACACAGATATGGTATGTGACTGAGTCACTGTGTGCTGTGTATCGCTTTTTTCAGGCAGAGAACGGATTATAAATAAAAGTGGTGGTCACTGGTCACTATCAGCAAAACTCTGCACTGTACACTACTGAGTACTCCTAATGCTCCCCAAAATTAGTAAATCAAGTGTCTAAACGGAGAGGACGCCAGCCACGTCCTCTCCCTATCAATCTCAATGCACGTGTGAAAATGGCGGCGACGCGCGGCTCCTTATATAGAATCCGAGTCTCGCGATAGAATCCGAGCCTCGCGAGAATCCGACAGCGTCATGATGACGTTCGGGCGCGCTCGGGTTAACCGAGCAAGGCGGGAAGATCCGAGTCGCTCGGACTCGTGAAAAAAAACATGAAGTTCTGGCGGGTTCGGATTCAGAGAAACCGAACCCGCTCATCTCTAGAAACTGCACATAGTTTTTTTGTACCGCTTGGCTGCACATGCGTTCGCACACTTGCACAGCAACAATTCACACCCGGTGGGTGGCGACTGTGTGAACGCTGGACTGCAAAAAAACACTAGCGAGCGATCAGGTCTGAATTACCCCCATTGTACATGTCAGTTTATATTTGATAGTGGCTATTTGTTTATTTAACCTGAACATACAGTTTTTAAATAAATTTGTTATGTAACGATACTGATCTTTTATAGGTTTTTCCTTTTTAGCATGTGCAGTACGCCGAAATCCACAAAATCCATCCAATAGCTTTATATGGGGCAGTACGGATGGCTTTGACTGTGTGGAGCGCTTGTGTGACTTTCCTCTCATAATAAAGAAATATACTGGTTCTGTAGGTTAATTGCCTTCCTTCAAAACAAAACAAAGAAAACATTGAACCCAAGTGTGTAATTGTGTTGATATACATGTGTTCAGGGAAGACTATATGGGCCCACTGCTTCTTATCTGCTGTCAAATTCTATGTTTATTTTCCATGTTGTCCTTTTCAACATCAATATCATATCCATAAAAGAAGAATTTGCATTGTGGTCATTCAATGTCTCTGGGATGGCTGATACAGTACCTGAAAGAATTTATACCTGTAATTGAAGTTCAAACAACATTAGAGTGAAGTGGCAGAGCTTATATTTGTGTGTTAGGCTATACCTGCTGTTCCATCCTAAGCCATCACTCTAGTTACGGAGTCAGAAAATCCTCTAGATCTCTATGACATGATATCGCAGCAGCAAATGGTAGATTACATTTTATTTGGTTGACTGTATAGAGAGCCTAATTCAGAGTTGATCGCAGCAGCAAATTTGTTAGCAGTTGGGCAAAACCATGTGCACTGCAGGGGGTTAGATTTGAGTGGGGTAACTTCAAACTGAAATCTACATTGCAGTGTAAAAATAAAGCAGCCAGTATTTACCCTGCACAGAAACAATATAACACACCCAAATCAAACTCTCTCTGCAAATGTTATATCTAGAGATGAGCGGGTTCGGTTTCTCTGAATCCGAACCCGCCAGAACTTCATGTTTTTTTTCACGAGTCCGAGCGACTCGGATCTTCCCGCCTTGCTCGGTTAACCCGAGCGCGCCCGAACGTCATCATGACGCTGTCGGATTCTCGCGAGGCTCGGATTCTATCGCGAGACTCGGATTCTATATAAGGAGCCGCGCGTCGCCGCCATTTTCACACGTGCATTGAGATTGATAGGGAGAGGACGTGGCTGGCGTCCTCTCCGTTTAGACACTTGATTTACTAATTTTGGGGAGCATTAGGAGTACTCAGTAGTGTACAGTGCAGAGTTTTGCTGATAGTGACCAGTGACCACCACTTTTATTTATAATCCGTTCTCTGCCTGAAAAAAGCGATACACAGCACACAGTGACTCAGTCACATACATACCATATCTGTGTGCACTGCTCAGGCTCAGGCCAGTGTGCTGCATCATCTATTATCTATATATAATATTATATATATCTGTCTGACTGCTCAGCTCACACAGCTTATAATTGTGGGGGAGACTGGGGAGCACTACTGCAGTGCCAGTTATAGGTTATAGCAGGAGCCAGGAGTACATAATATATTATATAGTGAGTGACCACCAGACACACAGTGCAGTTTATTTAATATATCCGTTCTCTGCCTGAAAAAAGCGATACACACAGTGACTCAGTCAGTCACATACCATATCTGTGTGCACTGCTCAGGCTCAGGCCAGTGTGCTGCATCATCTATATATATTATATATCTGTCTGACTGCTCAGCTCACACAGCTTATAATTGTGGGGGAGACTGGGGAGCACTACTGCAGTGCCAGTTATAGGTTATAGCAGGAGCCAGGAGTACATAATATTATATTAAAATTAAACAGTGCACACTTTTGCTGCAGGAGTGCCACTGCCAGTGTGACTAGTGACCAGTGACCTGACCACCAGTATATATAATATTAGTAGTATACTATCTCTTTATCAACCAGTCTATATTAGCAGCAGACACAGTACAGTGCGGTAGTTCACGGCTGTGGCTACCTCTGTGTCGGCACTCGGCAGCCCGTCCATAATTGTATATACCAGTGACCTAACCGTGGTTTTTTTTTCTTTCTTTATACATACATACTAGTTACGAGTATACTATCTCTTTATCAACCAGTCTATATATTAGCAGCAGACACAGTACAGTGCGGTAGTTCACGGCTGTGGCTACCTCTGTGTCGGCACTCGGCAGCCCGTCCATAATTGTATATACCACCTAACCGTGGTTTTTTTTTCTTTCTTTATACATACATACTAGTTACGAGTATACTATCTCTTTATCAACCAGTCTATATATTAGCAGCAGACACAGTACAGTGCGGTAGTTCACGGCTGTGGCTACCTCTGTGTCGGCACTCCGCAGCCCGTCCATAATTGTATATACCAGTGACCTAACCGTGGTTTTTTTTTCTTTCTTTATACATACATACTAGTTACGAGAATACTATCTCTTTTTCAACCAGTCTATATATTAGCTGCAGACACAGTACAGTGCGGTAGTTCACGGCTGTGGCTACCTCTGTGTCGGCACTCGGCAGCCCGTCCATAATTGTATATACCAGTGACCTAACCGTGGTTTTTTTTTCTTTCTTTATACATACATACTAGTTACGAGTATACTATCTCTTTATCAACCAGTCTATATATTAGCAGCAGACACAGTACAGTGCGGTAGTTCACGGCTGTGGCTACCTCTGTGTCGGCACTCGGCAGCCCGTCCATAATTGTATATACCAGTGACCTAACCGTGGTTTTTTTTTCTTTCTTTATACATACATACTAGTTACGAGTATACTATCTCTTTATCAACCAGTCTATATATTAGCAGCAGACACAGTACAGTGCGGTAGTTCACGGCTGTGGCTACCTCTGTGTCGGCACTCGGCAGCCCGTCCATAATTGTATATACCAGTGACCTAACGGTGTTTTTTTTTTCTTTCTTTATACATACATACTAGTTACGAGTATACTATCTCTTTATCAACCAGTCTATATATTAGCAGCAGACACAGTACAGTGCGGTAGTTCACGGCTGTGGCTACCTCTGTGTCGGCACTCGGCAGCCCGTCCATAATTGTATATACCACCTAACCGTGGTTTTTTTTTCTTTCTTTATACATACATACTAGTTACGAGTATACTATCTCTTTATCAACCAGTCTATATATTAGCAGCAGACACAGTACAGTGCGGTAGTTCACGGCTGTGGCTACCTCTGTGTCGGCACTCCGCAGCCCGTCCATAATTGTTTATACCACCTAACCGTGGTTTTTTTTTCTTTCTTTATACATACATACTAGTTACGAGTATACTATCTCTTTATCAACCAGTCTATATATTAGCAGCAGACACAGTACAGTGCGGTAGTTCACGGCTGTGGCTACCTCTGTGTCGGCACTCGGCAGCCCGTCCATAATTGTATATACCAGTGACCTAACCGTGGTTTTTTTTTCTTTCTTTATACATACATACTAGTTACGAGTATACTATCTCTTTATCAACCAGTCTATATATTAGCAGCAGACACAGTACAGTGCGGTAGTTCACGGCTGTGGCTACCTCTGTGTCGGCACTCCGCAGCCCGTCCATAATTGTATACTAGTATCCAATCCATCCATCTCCATGGTTTACCTGAGGTGCCTTTTAGTTGTGCCTATTAAAATATGGAGAACAAAAATGTTGAGGTTCCAAAATTAGGGAAAGATCAAGATCCACTTCCACCTCGTGCTGAAGCTGCTGCCACTAGTCATGGCCGAGACGATGAAATGCCAGCAACGTCGTCTGCCAAGGCCGATGCCCAATGGCATAGTACAGAGCATGTCAAAACCAAAACACCAAATATCAGTAAAAAAAGGACTCCAAAACCTAAAATAAAATTGTCGGAGGAGAAGCGTAAACTTGCCAATATGCCATTTACCACACGGAGTGGCAAGGAACGGCTGAGGCCCTGGCCTATGTTCATGGCTAGTGGTTCAGCTTCACATGAGGATGGAAGCACTCAGCCTCTCGCTAGAAAAATGAAAAGACTCAAGCTGGCAAAAGCAGCACAGCAAAGAACTGTGCATTCTTCGAAATCCCAAATCCACAAGGAGAGTCCAATTGTGTCGGTTGCGATGCCTGACCTTCCCAACACTGGACGTGAAGAGCATGCGCCTTCCACCATTTGCACGCCCCCTGCAAGTGCTGGAAGGAGCACCCGCAGTCCAGTTCCTGATAGTCAGATTGAAGATGTCAGTGTTGAAGTACACCAGGATGAGGAGGATATGGGTGTTGCTGGCGCTGGGGAGGAAATTGACCAGGAGGATTCTGATGGTGAGGTGGTTTGTTTAAGTCAGGCACCCGGGGAGACACCTGTTGTCCGTGGGAGGAATATGGCCGTTGACATGCCAGGTGAAAATACCAAAAAAATCAGCTCTTCGGTGTGGAGGTATTTCACCAGAAATGCGGACAACAGGTGTCAAGCCGTGTGTTCCCTTTGTCAAGCTGTAATAAGTAGGGGTAAGGACGTTAACCACCTCGGAACATCCTCCCTTATACGTCACCTGCAGCGCATTCATAATAAGTCAGTGACAAGTTCAAAAACTTTGGGTGACAGCGGAAGCAGTCCACTGACCAGTAAATCCCTTCCTCTTGTAACCAAGCTCACGCAAACCACCCCACCAACTCCCTCAGTGTCAATTTCCTCCTTCCCCAGGAATGCCAATAGTCCTGCAGGCCATGTCACTGGCAAGTCTGACGAGTCCTCTCCTGCCTGGGATTCCTCCGATGCATCCTTGCGTGTAACGCCTACTGCTGCTGGCGCTGCTGTTGTTGCCGCTGGGAGTCGATGGTCATCCCAGAGGGGAAGTCGTAAGCCCACTTGTACTACTTCCAGTAAGCAATTGACTGTTCAACAGTCCTTTGCGAGGAAGATGAAATATCACAGCAGTCATCCTACTGCAAAGCGGATAACTGAGGCCTTGGCATCCTGGGTGGTGAGAAACGTGGTTCCGGTATCCATCATTACTGCAGAGCCAACTAGAGACTTGTTGGAGGTACTGTGTCCCCGGTACCAAATACCATCTAGGTTCCATTTCTCTAGGCAGGCGATACCGAAAATGTACACAGACCTCAGAAAAAGAGTCACCAGTGTCCTAAAAAATGCAGCTGTACCCAATGTCCACTTAACCACGGACATGTGGACAAGTGGAGCAGGGCAGGGTCAGGACTATATGACTGTGACAGCCCACTGGGTAGATGTATGGACTCCCGCCGCAAGAACAGCAGCGGCGGCACCAGTAGCAGCATCTCGCAAACGCCAACTCTTTCCTAGGCAGGCTACGCTTTGTATCACCGCTTTCCAGAATACGCACACAGCTGAAAACCTCTTACGGCAACTGAGGAAGATCATCGCGGAATGGCTTACCCCAATTGGACTCTCCTGTGGATTTGTGGCATCGGACAACGCCAGCAATATTGTGTGTGCATTAAATCTGGGCCAATTCCAGCACGTCCCATGTTTTGCACATACCTTGAATTTGGTGGTGCAGAATTTTTTAAAAAACGACAGGGGCGTGCAAGAGATGCTGTCGGTGGCCAGAAGAATTGCGGGACACTTTCGGCGTACAGGCACCACGTACAGAAAACTGGAGCACCACCAAAAACTACTGAACCTGCCCTGCCATCATCTGAAGCAAGAAGTGGTAACGAGGTGGAATTCAACCCTCTATATGCTTCAGAGGTTGGAGGAGCAGCAAAAGGCCATTCAAGCCTATACAATTGAGCACGATATAGTAGGTGGAATGCACCTGTCTCAAGTGCAGTGGAGAATGATTTCAACGTTGTGCAAGGTTCTGATGCCCTTTGAACTTGCCACACGTGAAGTCAGTTCAGACACTGCCAGCCTGAGTCAGGTCATTCCCCTCATCAGGCTTTTGCAGAAGAAGCTGGAGGCATTTAAGGAGGAGCTAACACGGAGCGATTCCGCTAGGCATGTGGGACTTGTGGATGCAGCCCTTAATTCGCTTAACAAGGATTCACGGGTGGTCAATCTGTTGAAATCAGAGCACTACATTTTGGCCACCGTGCTCGATCCTAGATTTAAAGCCTACCTTGGATCTCTCTTTCCGGCAGACACAGGTCTGCTGGGGTTGAAAGACCTGCTGGTGACAAAATTGTCAAGTCAAGCGGAACGCGACCTGTCAACATCTCCTCCTTCACATTCTCCCGCAACTGGGGGTGCGAGGAAAAGGCTCAGAATTCCGAGCCCACCCGCTGGCGGTGATGCAGGGCAGTCTGGAGCGACTGCTGATGCTGACATCTGGTCCGGACTGAAGGACCTGACAACGATTACGGACATGTCGTCTACTGTCACTGCATATGATTCTCTCAACATTGATAGAATGGTGGAGGATTATATGAGTGACCGCATCCAAGTAGGCACGTCACACAGTCCGTACTTATACTGGCAGGAAAAAGAGGCAATTTGGAGGCCCTTGCACAAACTGGCTTTATTCTACCTAAGTTGCCCTCCCACAAGTGTGTACTCCGAAAGAGTGTTTAGTGCCGCCGCTCACCTTGTCAGCAATCGGCGTACGAGGTTACATCCAGAAAATGTGGAGAAGATGATGTTCATTAAAATGAATTATAATCAATTCCTCCGCGGAGACATTGACCAGCAGCAATTGCCTCCACAAAGTACACAGGGAGCTGAGATGGTGGATTCCAGTGGGGACGAATTGATAATCTGTGAGGAGGGGGATGTACACGGTGATATATCGGAGGGTGAAGATGAGGTGGACATCTTGCCTCTGTAGAGCCAGTTTGTGCAAGGAGAGATTAATTGCTTCTTTTTTGGGGGGGGTCCAAACCAACCCGTCATATCAGTCACAGTCGTGTGGCAGACCCTGTCACTGAAATGATGGGTTGGTTAAAGTGTGCATGTCCTGTTTTGTTTATACAACATAAGGGTGGGTGGGAGGGCCCAAGGATAATTCCATCTTGCACCTCTTTTTTCTTTTCTTTTTCTTTGCATCATGTGCTGATTGGGGAGGGTTTTTTGGAAGGGACATCCTGCGTGACACTGCAGTGCCACTCCTAGATGGGCCCGGTGTTTGTGTCGGCCACTAGGGTCGCTAATCTTACTCACACAGCTACCTCATTGCGACTCTTTTTTTCTTTGCGTCATGTGCTGTTTGGGGAGGGTTTTTTGGAAGGGCCATCCTGCGTGACACTGCAGTGCCACTCCTAGATGGGCCCGGTGTTTGTGTCGGCCACTAGGGTCGCTAATCTTACTCACACAGCTACCTCATTGCGCCTCTTTTTTTCTTTGCGTCATGTGCTGTTTGGGGAGGGTTTTTTGGAAGGGACATCCTGCGTGACACTGCAGTGCCACTCCTAGATGGGCCCGGTGTTTGTGTCGGCCACTAGGGTCGCTTATCTTACTCACACAGCGACCTCGGTGCAAATTTTAGGACTAAAAATAATATTGTGAGGTGTGAGGTATTCAGAATAGACTGAAAATGAGTGTAAATTATGGTTTTTGAGGTTAATAATACTTTGGGATCAAAATGACCCCCAAATTCTATGATTTAAGCTGTTTTTTAGTGTTTTTGGAAAAAAACACCCGAATCCAAAACACACCCGAATCCGACAAAAATAATTCGGTGAGGTTTTGCCAAAACGCGTTCGAACCCAAAACACGGCCGCGGAACCGAACCCAAAACCAAAACACAAAACCCGAAAAATTTCAGGCGCTCATCTCTAGTTATATCTGCCCCTTCTGCACTGCACATGGGGGGTCATTCCGAGTTGTTCGCTCGCTAGCTGCTTTTAGCAGCATTG
This sequence comes from Pseudophryne corroboree, assembly GCF_028390025.1. Classification (NCBI taxonomy): domain Eukaryota; kingdom Metazoa; phylum Chordata; class Amphibia; order Anura; family Myobatrachidae; genus Pseudophryne; species Pseudophryne corroboree. The sequence goes on from NC_086449.1 coordinate 758,168,918, forward strand.
CACACGCTAGGCCGCCGCCCTCTGGGAGTGTATCTTAGCTTAGCAGAATAGCTGTTATGCACACCAGTGCCTGCAGGAAAGTACTGGTGTCAGGACTGTTATGCACTCCAGTGCCTGCAGGAATGTACTGGTGTTTGAACTGTTATGCAAAACAAATGGACTTACAGACAGACTGGGGAATATGACATAACGTACACAGAAGTTGATAGGGTAACAAAATACACACAAAGTGAACAGAGAAGCCCAGAGGCTAAGGAACTGTGTATCTCCCTTGTATTAGAACTGCTCAGATGGGAAAAGCAAGATGTTGGGTTTTAATACGTAGAGAACCCGAAATGCTGTTGCTAAGGGCAACAGCAAAACCCTAAAGGGTTACCAACGGGTGTGGCAGTAAACTCCTTGGTCAGAGATGGAATGATAGACACAAGGAGAGTCTCCACAATCCTAATTCTCACTTGCAGTGCACAGGTTCAGCTTACTGCCACTAAACTGACCCCTGACACCTAGCACAGTGAGGCAGGATTAGACAGGCAAGTCTTAGAATTAAGCCGCAAACTTGCTAAGTTTACAGAGTAGTAACAGAACCCCAGCAAGCTAAACGACTGACTCCAGTCTTACTGCTAGGTCTGGATTGGCAGAGTGTAATACCAAATCCCCAGGCCTATTTGCAGTAAGCAACAAACAAATACAAAGCTACACAGTACTGGCTAACTTTCAGAAACTGACTAACCAACAAAGATTCAGCAGCATCTGCTTACCCTGAGAAGAGGCCTTATAAAGCAGGTGCTGTCCACGCCCCACTCAGACCTCACAGACTGTGAGCACAAAAACCAGCACCGGATCCCCTGCCATGCACAGAGCCTATAACCACTGCACAGCAAAAGACCTGAACCGGAGTATCAGCTGCGCTCAGGTCACTCCGCTAGCACTTGTCTCCCGGTTGCCATGACGACGTGGCAGCACAGGGCAGGAGACCCTAACAGTACCCCCCCTCTGACGAGGGGTCAAAGAACCCCTACCACCGGGTTTATCGGGGAACTGCGAGAAGAAAGAGCGTATCAGTCTGGGGGCATGAAGATCACAACTGCGCACCCACGACCGCTCCTCCGGGCCATACCCCTTCCAGTGCACCAAAAATGACAGCCGACCCCGAACCACCTTGGAGTCAAGAATCCTTTCAACAACAAACTCTCTCTGGCCACGTATCAGAAGAGGGGAAGGTCTTCCACTGGAAGAAGGATTACTAATCGCCCGTTTTAAAAGGGAACAATGAAATGTTTTATTGATACCCAAAGAACGGGGCAGATCTAACTGAAATGCCACCGGATTGATAACCCTGGTGATCTTATAAGGGCCGATGAACCGGGGGCCTAACTTATGAGATGGCTGTCTCAACTTCAAATTCTTGGTAGACAACCAGACGAAGTCTCCTAATTTGAAGCTGCAGGGTCTTTTCCGCTTATCAAAAACCCTTTTGGTCACTAATGACACAGACACAAGGGCTTTCTTCACTTTCCGCCAAATACCTCTAAGGACCGAAACCACAGAGGAACCACCAGGCGTGGAGTCCAGGGGGTCAAAAGAATTGGCCTTAGGATGATGCCCATACACACAAAGGAAGGGAGAGATCCCTGTAGCAGAGTGAGCCGCGTTGTTATAGGCAAACTCTGCCATGGACAGATGAGCAACCCAGTCAGTCTGACACTTGGAGACATAACACCTGAGGAACTGCTCCAAGGACTGGTTCACCCTTTCAGTCTGCCCATTAGACTGCGGATGGTAGCCCGACGACAAGTTGACAGAAATCTGGAGATCGGAACAAAATGCCCTCCAGAATTTGGCCACAAACTGGGATCCGCGGTCAGAGACCACATCAAGTGGCAACCCGTGGAGACGCACAACATGCAGCATAAATAATTCAGACAGGCGTCTGGCCGATGGCAGCCCAACCAGTGGAACGAAGTGCGCCATCTTCGAAAACCTGTCAACGACAACCCAGATGGCTGTCATCCCCGAGGATTTGGGCAAGTCCACCACAAAATCCATTGAAATGTGGGTCCATGGCTTAGATGGGATAGAGAGTGGATGTAATGGGCCAACAGGAACCCCCCTAGGAGTCTTGTTTCGGGCACAGATGTCACATGCCCGAACCCACTGATCCACATCCTTAGCCACCGAGGGCCACCACACCGCCCTAGATAGCAACTCCCGAGTTCTGGCAATACCCGGGTGACCTGCAGACTTCTTGGCATGGAATTCCAGGAACACTCGCTGTCTTAAACTAGGAGGCACAAACAAAAGACCTACCGGAAGGTCTGGAGGAGCCTGCTCCTGTGCTCTAAGGACTAATGATAAGAGGTCCTGGGTAATGCCCACTTTAATACATGATGGGGAAACAATGGGCAACGGCTCCTCGGTGGTCTCCTGGATTGGAGCAAAACTCCGCGAGAGCGCATCAGCCTTGATGTTTTTTGACCCAGGGCGATATGTTAGCAAAAAATTAAAGCGAGCAAAAAACAAAGCCCATCGTGCCTGCCTGGCATTGAGACGCTTCGCTGACTCTAAATATGCCAGATTCTTATGGTCAGTGAGAATTGAGACCACAAACTTAGCCCCCTCAAGCCAGTGTCTCCACTCCTCGAGTGCATCCTTAATAGCCAACAATTCCCGGTTACCCACGTCATAATTCATCTCGGCAGGCAAAAATTTACGGGAAAAGTAAGCACAGGGATGAAGGCGATTATCAGACACTCCCATCTGAGAAAGCACTGCCCCAATACCCATCTCAGAGGCATCCACCTCCACCACAAAAGGACGCTCTGGATCTGGGTGTCGCAGCACCTTGGCCGAAACAAATGCCCTTTTGAGACGGGCAAAAGCCGCTTTAGCCTCACAAGACCAGTGAGCAACATCCGCCCCTTTCTTAGTGAGTGCCACCAAGGGCGCCACTATAGACGAAAATCCAGCGATAAATCGTCTATAAAAATTCGCAAAGCCCAGGAAACGCTGAAGCGCCTTCAAACTAGTGGGCTGCACCCAATCCAGGACTGCCTGTACCTTGGGATAATGGTTCCCCGTTTAACCCACAAATCTCAATTTCCGATGCCAAGGGTACTAAGGGAACAAAGTGTTTCAGGGCGAATTGGCGGTCCATAAAAACCCCGTCGGCCCCACTGTCCACAAAGGCCTCAGTCTTGACAGTTTGACCGAGGATCTTCAAGGTCACCGGAATGATAAAAGTCTTCTTGGGAAATTCTGACTTCTGGCCTGACAGGATATTTCCCATCACCCTCAGGCCCTGAAGTTTTCTGGCTTTTCTGGGCATGATACTACCACATGACCTTTATTCCCACAGTACAAACACAACCCCTGCTGTCTCCTCCGCGTCTTCTCACGCGAGGAGAGGCGGGTAGCCCCAATCTGCATAGGCTCCTCGGAAAATTCCTCAGAGTCTGAGGTTCCCTTGGGAAGGAAGGAAATCTCAGTCTCCCTTTCAAGCCTACGCTCTCTCAGCCGTCTATCCACCCGGATGGATAACTGCATGAGCTGATCCAAGCTATCAGGCAAGGGATATTGTACCAGTTGGTCCTTTATCTGGTTAGAAAGACCTCTTCGGTACTGGTGTCTCAGGGCTGGGTCATTCCACTGGGTATCATGGGCCAACCTCCGAAACTCCGTACAGTAAACCTCAACTGGCCTTCGCCCTTGCTTAAGGATCGAAATCTGAGCCTCGGCTGAGGCCGTCTTGTCAGGGTCATCATACAACATGCCCAGTGCCGTAAAAAAAGCATCAACACTTTTAAGCGACGGACAGTCAGGCTGCAACCCATATGCCCAGACCTGTGGGTCTCCTTGTAGCAAGGAAATCACTATGCCCACCCGCTGAATCTCCGACCCAGAAGACTGAGGCCTAAGCCGGAAGTATAGCTTGCAGCTCTCCTTGAAACAAAAGAACTGCGAGCGATCTCCAGAAAAACGATCCGGGAGATTTACTTTCGGCTCCTTAACCCCTGCAGGTGCTGCTGCTGCGGGAGCTCCGCCAGCAGCCTGGGAGGTGTGCATTTTAATGGACAAATCATTAAATTGTCGAGTCAGGACCTGCACCTGATCGACCACCTGTTGCAACGTATTTTGAGGGGTATGCTCCATATTCCCACAAAATTTCAACAGGAGTATTAGGCTGCTGAATATGTTATGCACACCAGTGCCTGCAGGAAAGTACTGGTGTCAGGACTGTTATGCACTCCAGTGCCTGCAGGAATGTACTGGTGTTTGAACTGTTATGCAAAACAAATGGACTTACAGACAGACTGGGGAATATGACATAACGTACACAGAAGGTGATAGGGTAACAAAATACACACAAAGTGAACAGAGAAGCCCAAAGGCTAAGGAACTGGGTATCTCCCTTGTATTAGAACTGCTCAGATGGGAAAAGCAAGATGTTGTGTTTTAATACGTAGAGAACCCGAAATGCTGTTGCTAAGGGCAACAGCAAAACCCTAAAGGGTTACCAACGGGTGTGGCAGTAAACTCCTTGGTCAGAGATGGAATGATAGACACAAGGAGAGTCTCCACAATCCTAATTCTCACTTGCAGTGCACAGGTTCAGCTTACTGCCACTAAACTGACCCCTGACACCTAGCACAGTGAGACAGGATTAGACAGGCAAGTCTTAGAATACAGCCGCAAACTTGCTAAGTTTACAGAGTAGTAACAGAACCCCAGCAAGCTAAACGACTGACTCCAGTCTTACTGCTAGGTCTGGATTGGCAGAGTGTAATACCAAATCCCCAGGCCTATTTGCAGTAAGCAACAAACAAATACAAAGCTACACAGTACTGGCTAACTTTCAGAAACTGACTAACCAACAAAGATTCAGCAGCATCTGCTTACCCTGAGAAGAGGCCTTATAAAGCAGGTGCTGTCCACGCCCCACTCAGACCTCACAGACTGTGAGCACAAAAACCAGCACCGGATCCCCTGCCATGCACAGAGCCTATAACCACTGCACAGCAAAAGACCCGAACCGGAGTATCAGCTGCGCTCAGGTCACTCCGCTAGCACTTTTCTCCCGGTTGCCATGACGACGTGGCAGCACAGGGCAGGAGACCCTAACAATAGCGAACTAAAGATTAGCAGAATTGCGAATAGAAAATTCTTAGCAGTTTCTGAGTAGCTCCAGACCTACTCACAGATTGCGATCAGCTCAGTCCGTTTCGTTCCTGGTTTGACGTCACACACACGCCCTGCGTTCGGCCAGCCACTCCCCCGTTTCTCTAGACACTCCCGCGTTTTTTCCTGGCACGCCTGCGTTTTTCCGCACACTCCCAGAAAACGTCCAGTTTCCGCCCAGAAACACCCACTTCCTGTCAATCACACTCCGATCACTACAACGATGAAAATTCTTCGTTCGGACGTGAGTAAATCTACTAAGTTTTGTGTTAAAATACTTACCACATGCGCACTGCGTACCATGCGCATGTGCATTTTAGCCTTAATCGCTCCGTTGCGAAAATCGGCAACGAGCGAACAACTCGGAATGACCCCCATGGTTTTGTCCAACTGCTAACAAATTTGCTGCTGCGATCAGGTCTGAATTACCCCCAGAGTCAACAAACCTTGTGTTTCAAAAGTGATTCCATTGATTTCCCAACTATTGACGAATGTCTCAAAGATCTATCGTTATTGTATTCTTCATTATTGCCTTTTTATGAAGTGGAAATATTTGATCTGGAATTATACATGTCTGTAGTGATTGTTTAAAAGTTTGACTAATATGGCTGTAAGTACTGCTTTTAGATATTTCTATTATCATGGATGTTGTATACCATCTGGAACCACTGAGTTACAACCTTTTATTTCTGAAAGATCAAGATAATTATAGACATTTCAATACCATGCTGAGCAGTAATAGGCAAGCTGATACTGTACACGTCATGGGCTACACGGGAGTCTGAGCAGGTCCAGGTGCTGGTAGGGGATACGGACAGAGGAGGAGACAGGGCTACTCCCTTATGTATAAGTTCTATTGATCACCACAGGGAAGTGGCATTGACATGTAATGGGGAGTGTAGACATGGAATAGTGGAAGGCATAGCCATGGCATAGTGAGGGGCATAGCCATGGCATAGTGGGGCATGGCTAAGTCTCCTTGCAATCCCAGGTCATTACAAAGACCTGGGCATGGGTACTGATTACTAGCACCACCTTCCTCTGTGCCTGTGGGCAACCCTCTAACCTTCAAAGAAGCCAAACACTGCCAATATTTTCAATATGTTTATTCAAAGAAAATGTGACAATAATGTTGGACGCAGCTGGAGACCACAGTTGAAGACTTGGAGGGCAACGTGTGGCTCTAACGCCACCTACTGTCTATCACTGGCACGGGGCATCGCTAGTTCGCTACCCCTTTAAGTCAGATGATCCTTTTGCAATTTCAGAGTAAAACAGAGCAATTTTATTGTCACTTCCACAATATCTACCCCCTTTAGTGTTTAACCTGTTCCTGTTCCTCCCTCCCTCTGTTTTGCCTTTTACTAATGTATTTATAAAACATTTTTGCACTTCTTTTGTCTGTGTGTGCTTTATCACATTTTATTGCTTATCATGTAGACTAGCCTTATATTATTTTTGTATCCTCTATTCTATTTGTATTCATGTTACAGTCAGCTATGTAATTCAATGTTTATTTAACTGTTTTTACTAGCACAGTATATTAAATATTCTTGAAATGTTACAGTAGGAGAATTCTGTCACTGATGGATATTTGTTTGTCTGCTCTTAAGGTCCATACACACTTAACGATATAATGAGCGACGTCGCTCATTTTCCCCCTCCTTGAGCGACGTCGCTCATTATATCGTTAAGTGTGTATGCCGCCAGCGACGACCGATCCGCGGCCCCGCGGGTCGGCAACGATCGTCGCTGTCGGTAGGGCATGCATGAAGGATGTGGACTGTCGTCCACGACCTTCATGCAGGGCTGGCGGGGGCGTGACGTCACTGAGCGATATGAGCTGTCATATCACTCAGTGCGTACAGGCGGTCGCCGACCGGCCGGCCCGGGAGGGGGAAACGTTAGACGATGTCGCTCACAGAGCGACATCGTCTAATGTGTATGGGCCTTTAGACACGACACTGGGATGGTATTGGGATCCCGGCGCTTGGGATGCCAGCAGTCAAAATACTGACATCAGCATCCCGACGCTCAGGATCCCGACGTGTAGGTGGTAAGTAGACTAACCCTAATCCCCAACCCCCCTGACCCCAAACCCTCCTTACCCACAGACAGTGGTGCAAGTAGAAAAAATGCCTTATAGGTACAGTGCGCCCCAAAAATGGGGGTGGCCAAATGCCACATGGGGCATGGACAATAAAAATGGGGGCGTAATACATATATGGGGGGATGGGCAGATACACATATGACCCCAATAGTGCCAGATACACGTTGCCCCACAGTGCCAGATACACATCGCCCGACAGTGCCAGATACACAAATGCCCCCAGAGTGCCAGATATACATTGCCTCACAGCGCCAAATACACAAATGTACCCACTGTGTCAGATATACATTGCCCCCCAGTGCCAGATACAGAAATGCCCCCACAGTGCCAGATATGCCCCCAGTGCCAGATACAGAAATGCCCCCAGTGCCAGATACACATGTCCCCCAGTGCCAGATATGCCCCCAGTGCCAGATACAGAAATGCCCCCAGTGCCAGATACACATGTCCCCCAGTGCCAGATATGCCCCCAGTGCCAGATACAGAAATGCCCCCAGTGCCAGATACACCTGTCCCCCCGTGCCAGATACAGAAATGCCCCCAGTGCCAGATACACATGTCCCCCAGTGCCAGATATGCCCCCAGTGCCAGATACAGAAATGCCCCCAGTGACAGATACACATGTCCCCCAGTGTCAGATACAGAAATGCCCCCACAGTGCCAGATACAGAAATGCCCCCACAGTGCCAGATATCCCCCAGTGCCAGATACACATGTCCCCGCAGTGCCAGATATGCCCTCAGTGCCAGATACACATGTTCTCCCAGTGCCAGATTTGCCCCCAGTGCCAGATATGCCCACAGTGCCAGATACACATGTCCCCCCAGTGCCAGGTACACATGCCCTCCCCTTCCCCTGCTGCTCACTGCTGCTGCTGTCCTGTGTGTGAGGGGAGGAGAGCGCAGCCTGCACCTCTCCTGCCCCTCAGTCTCCGGCGGCGGTGTGGGTGTCTACCTTCAATTCAGCGCCGATCCGTGAGCCAATCAAAGCTCGCGGCCCGGCAGCCAATCAGGAGCCTTGGCTGCCGGTCCGCGAGCTCTGATTAGCTCACGGGTCGGCGCTGAATTGAAGGGAGACACTGAGGGGCAGGAGAGGCGCACGCTGCGCTCTCCTCCCCTCAAGCAGCAGTGGCGGTGTGCAGCAGCAGAGGGAGGGAGCGGCGACCCGTTGGTGATGGGTACGGTGTACCCACGGCTAAATTCTTAAGGGTACACCGTACGCACCCGTACCCGCCCACTTGCTTTGCTGCCCACAGACTAAACCTACCTCCCCCACAGCCTAACCTTAACCCTCCCCGGTGGTGCCAAACCCTATCCCTCCCCAGAGCCTAACTCTAATCCCACCCCTCCAGCAGCTTAACCCTAGCATCCCCCCCTCCCCCGCACTCCGCGGCTTACCAGTGCAGAGTGATGGCAGACCTTATTCGGGATCCCGGCACCAGCAATTCATGTTGGGATGCCTGTGTTGGCATTACGAACAGTGTCGGATTTCCGGCATCGCGATTCTTACTGCCGAGATCCCATACACCGGAATCCTCACAGGATCTCATGAAACAAAACTAAACTTTTCTGAATTCTGCAAAGGTTGAGTTCTGCTTTATGAAAGTGTGCTTAATGTTGTAAAATGACTCTCGCATTGCTACTTAAAAAAACACAGTTAATTGATAAATATATCTTAATCATATATTAGTGAAACTGGGTTTGTATATATCAGAGCTGACAGAAAGCACAGTCACTATTACAGTCACAATATCGTTGTTACCAATGCTTAGAATTAAAAGGATGCATCTCCAAACTCTAAACTCCAACAAGCTGTAATTGCCAACAACAATATTCACACATTGGGGGGAATTCAATTGTTTGAAAAGTCAGTTGGGTATCTGTTTTTTCCTGTCTATTAGGAAAAATGTCATTGTTAAAATGTCAACATGTTCAGAATAACAACATTTAAATGTATACATTTTTTGTTGATTTTCAGGGTTAGGTTTAGGGTTATGGTTAGGTTTAGGATTAGGGTTAGGTTTAGGGCTAGGATTAGTGTTAGGATTAGGGTTACATTTAGGACTATGGTTAGGTTTAGGGCTAGGATTAGAGTTACATTTAGGAATAGGGTTACATTTAGGGTTAGGTTTAGGGTTAGGACTAGGATTAAGGTTACATTTAGGAATAGGGTTAGATTTAGTATTAGGGTTAGGTTTAGGGTTAGGGCTAGGATTAGGGTTACATTTAGGACTAGGGTTAGATTTAGGATTAGGGTTAGGTTTAGGGTTAGGGCTAGGATTAGGGTTACATTTAGGACTAGGGTTAGATTTAGGATTAGGTTTAGTGTTAGGGCTAGGATTAGGGTTACATTTAGGACTAGGGTTAGATTTAGGATTAGGGTTAGGTTTAGGGTTAGGGATAGGGTTAGGGTTACATTTAGGACTAGGGTTAGGTTTACTGTTAGGGCTAGGATTAGGATTACATTTAGGACTAGGGTTAGATTTAGGATTAGCGTTAGGTTTAGGGTTAGGGCTAGGATTAGGGTTACATTTAGGACTAGGGTTAGGGTTAGTCTTAGGGTTAGTTTTACTGTTAGGGCTAGGATTAGGGTTACATTTAGGACTAGGGTTAGATTTAGGATTAGCGTTAGGTTTAGGGTTAGGGCTAGGATTAGGGTTACATTTAGGACTAGGGTTAGGGTTAGTTTTAGGGTTAGTTTTACTGTTAGGGCTAGGATAAGGGTTACATTTAGGACTAGGGTTAGGGCTAGGATTAGGATTACATTTAGGGCTAGGGTTAGGATTAGGGTTAGGTTTACGGTTAGGTCTAGGAATAGGGTTACATTTCGGACTAGGGTTAGGTATATGATAAGGGTTAGGGTTACATTTAGGACTAGGGTTAGATTTAGGATTATGGTTACATTTAGGTTGAGTGTTAGGGCTAGGATTAGGGTTACATCTAGGACTAGGGTTACGTTTAGGGTTAGGGTTACATCTAGGACTAGGGTTAGATTTAGGATTAGGGTTACATTTAGGGTTAGGTTTTGGGATAGGATTAGGATTAGGCTAAAATAAGCACACACAAAAAACACATGTTGACATTCTGGCGTTGAAATATTAAATGTCAACTTTTTTGAACGTGTTGACATTTAACCATGTCAACCAAATTGCATGTCAACATATTGGTTGCCATATCGACATATTAGTTGTGGACCTAACCACCATGTCGATAGTCTGACTGTTTATATTCAGAGCATGTAGACATTCTAGTGTTGACTTAACATATTAAAACGATGACTGGCTGAAGGTCTGAAAGTCGGCCATGAATCATAAGTGTTAACATAGTATCTCTATTTTCATAAAAAATGAATGCAATTGTTCTACTTTTTTGTATAAGGGTGACATTGGGGCTGATAGTGTCATTGGTTTACATATCCACATGGTATTGGCCACACCCACACAGCACTGGTCACAGATCCTCCTCGTCTCACAATTGGTTCTTCAGCATTTTCAGCCCCAGGCCTATGTGGTACTAAATCAGGCCCAGGCTAACAGAAGACAGTTAAGAATAGAGAATGATGTACAGTAAGAGGTTCAGTAAGGACACATAAGGGAATGTCACCTTTACACTCATACAGTACAAAGTACATGAACCCACATCCTGGGAAACATATGCTATATTTCAAAAAGATTTCCAACAAATGGACAAAAGGTGATAAAGAGGAATTAAAGGCCATGCAAGGCAAGGCAACAACATCCGGGCACTCGCTGAACAGCTAATAAGGTGGACAGCCATAGACCGGAAGTGGATGTATAGCAACACCTACATTCCGAGTATACTTGAGAAGTGTCCTAAGATGTCACTGTGCAGTCTCTCTGTATTGTGCAAATGCACTCTTCACTCTTTTTCCTGTCTTATTCTCTTTCTTATGTTATGAACGTCTTACATATTCTGGTCCTAGTAAAATGTATCCCACAGTTTAGACAGTTCATAGGTCAACACCATATAGTCGACATGAATAAGGAGAAGTGAGCCAGTGGAGAATTTACCCATGGCAACCAATCAGCATTGAAGTAACATTTATAATTTGCATGCTATAAAAGTATACAGAGCGGCTGATTGGTTGCCATGGGCAACTTCTCAACTGACTCACTTCTTCACTCATCACTGCTTAGTACATCTACCCCTAAGGTCGACAAGTACAAAAGGTCGTCAAGACGATGATCATCACACAAATGGTCAACCCATGTAGGTTGGGTTTGTCACATGTTTCCCCAATGTTTGCTTGATTTACTAGCAGACTACAGATGTGTGCCGCTACATTGTTGCTGCGTATAGCAGTCTTCTGTAGCAGTACCGCAATGTGTACGGGTCGCGGCATGCCACTGCATACGCATCGCCATTTCCCATTAGAGTGAATGGGCTCCCATTCTAAAGATGGCATAGCGGCACGTACTGCAACTCTCTCTCTCTCTCTGTGCATTAACATTCAGCCTGAACGTGAGGACCGGCACAAATGTAATGTTTGTTCTCCGCACTTTATATTGCTGTATTACTGGAATTTAACAAATGCACAGCTCTCTGTGTTGCACTCAATTTCTTGTACACTCGGCAAAGAAAGAAACAAGTCTTTAAATCTCTTCTCCCAGACAACCAAAGCTTAACATTATTACTTATAGAATGAGAGACAAGCATCAGCTCTCAGGAGCTAAGTGGTGCTCAGGATGTGTGGTCATACAAAATGCCAGCTTTCTGTGCAGAGGTGGCAGCAATTAGTGTCACCGGTGATTGTTATTTTATTCTACCTGTCCGTGGGGATCTGTACTGCTCATTACATGCCTGGCTATTAGATGTGGCAGGTCTGAGAGTTTTCTCTTACATGGCTGCATGGAAACTACTGTGGGAAGTAACCTTTAAATAAATCATAACTAACCAGGATTCACAAAGGAGTCGAGGCGACATGTGATTTTCTAAATACGGCAAGGTGTTAAAGATATGTCACTAATGCCATTGCTGGAAGCATCATGGAATTAGGAGGCTTAACTTTCTGCAGGAAAATGAAGAGTGTGTTCCCACAAGCTGATGATAACAGGCTCTTCTCCTCATCCTGTCACTGTGAGAGGAGTAAAAACAATAAGGTTTACTGGTTGGTGCTTGTTAAGCTGACGGATGACTGTGGACAGAGAGCTGTTTATATTTGTGCACTTAGCAGCACAGGGAAATATTGCATTTTTTTACAGGTAGTTTTTTGTTATACAGTATATATACTTTTTTTTTTTTTTACCAGAACATCTTGATTTCTTGTGCCACTGTAACACTAGCATCAGTGCTTAGAAGGACATTCAACGTGCAGTACCACTGAAGCCTTGCATGATGTGCAGTTACATCTCTACATGACTATGCTGTTTCTTTGCTGTAACATCCTGCAGTGCTGTTGGAGGCATAGTCTGTGCTGCCTCTGTTTACTGCTGGAAAATTGCCACCAGGCACTATGACCCAGCGGCTCTCCACAGAGGAGCGACCTATGACTTTTGTCTTCTGTGTGTGCGTGGCTCTCCGACGCATTTTGCCTGCACACTGCGCTGCTGCAAGGACGAGGACCGCAAAGAGAAAAAGGTAAACTGGAGGGGGCAAGGAAGGGGGTTGGCTCTTGAGGTGATATAAAAGGCTGGAGTGACAGGGGTCAGGAAGGTAGAGTGACACAGGTAATGCGACTGGAAAGACAGGAGGCTGGAGTGACATGGGTCAAGAGGCTGGAAATGGAGTCTGGAGTGACAGGAGGTTGGAGAGATGGGGCAGGAGGCTGGAAAGACAGGGCAGGGGAGACATAGTGGACAGGAGGCTGGAGTTACAAGGGGAAGGAAGGTAGAGTGACATGGGGCAGGAGGCTGGAGTGACAGGGGGCAGGAGGATTGAAAGAGAGGAGTCTGGAGTGACAGGAGGCTGGAGTGACAGGGCAAGAGGCTGGAAAGACAGGGCAGGACAGACATAGTGTACTGGATGCTGGAGAGACACAGGGCAGGAGGTGACACAGGGGACACAAGTGGGCGTGAACCTCTGTTGTATGATGATGATGATGATGATGATGATGATGATGATATTGGCTATATTCCTACACAAACATCTTTTGGACCATGTGATCTCCTACATAAATAGTGAATACTGACTGAAGAAACTCATGTGTGCATAGTGAGGATCAATTTCTTCAGAGGTTCCCTGTTGCAGGGAAACCACCATATAAGCTGTATTTTTATTTAGTCCACACACAAAAAAATCAGTATAGATTTTATTTTTTGTTAAGGAGAGCACCAAAGGGAATTTTCACCCTGGGCTCTACTTAGTCTAGAAGAACCAAGCCTGGATAATCAGATATAGGGGTCTATGTACTAAGCCTTGGAGAGAGATAAAGTTGACGGAGATCAGCTCTTAACTGCCATGTTACAGGCTGTGTTTTAGAAATGATAGTTTGGAACTAGTTGGCTGGTACTCCTTCCAGTTTATCTGTCTCCAAGGCTTAGTAAATTGACCCCAGAGGCACAAAAAGAGAGCAACATATGAATGGAAGGAGTATTTGTGTAAGGGAAGCGAAGGGGTAATTTTCAAAAGTGCTTTTGGTCATGCTGTGCAGAGATGTATATACACATTGGGCAACCAGTGCTGCTGCCCATGGTAGAAGGCTGAGGAGCAGTACCAATGATAATGTGTAGGGCCAAAACTTGGGTTATGTGGCTGGTGCTATTGTCCTGGACACAAAGCTGAGTTGATGGCCACTCAGCTGCCCTGGTTGTGATCTTTCTGAATGGGCACCATGCTGAGAGACGCCCATCCTCCTGCTCGACACTCTTATTTCTGTGACATCATGACATCACATGTGCTGGGGCAGGTACCGGCTCATGGCGTAGAAGTGGCCTGCTATGGCTTTGGTGCTGTGTGTTTCAATTTGCGCAGGACACTATGGAAGCTTGTGTGACAAAAGTTGTTTTAGAAAGAAACAAGTGTTTTATGTGATGTGTGTGCCTGATAGCTTGCACCTGCGGATGTTAAGAAAATTTATGTTAGCACACTCTGCTACCAGCTGACATGTATCTTTTTTATTGGGATGGTATCGGGATTCCGGCACTTAGGATGCCAGCAGTCAGGATCCTGACACCTACTAGGTAAATATACTACCCCTAATCCCTAACCATAACTCTCCTTACCCACAGCCTTATCCTATTCCTAACCACCCCTTCCCGCAGCCTAGACCTAACCCTCCGACCTCCGCAGCCTAACCTTCACCCTCCTAACCCTAACCCATCCCCTCCCTCCGAGGCCTAACTATAACCTTCCCCCAAAAGCCTAAACCTACCCCCCCTCCACGTGCTCCCCATACCTTACCTCTCAGTACTTTTGGCAGATGTCTGCTGGTGCACGTGCATAGGACAGCAGAGGGGGCAATAGAGGAAGTAATGCTATCGCAATCAGTTTACTCCTTAGTGATCACTGGGTCGAGCTCCTGTCTGAACATTTGTCCTGTCAAATTACCCATAGTACATCTGGATGAATCAAGATTACTTATTGTGGTGATAAGTAGTGATGAGCGGGTTCGGCTCGTCGGAATCAGAACCCCCCCGAACTTCACCCTTTTTACACGGGTCCGAGGCAGGTTCGAACCTTCCCGCCTTGCTCGGCTAACCCGAGCGCGCCCGAACGTCATCATCCCGCTGTCGGATTCTCGCGAGATTCGGATTCTATATAAGCAGCCGCGCGTCGCCGCCATTTTCACTCGTGCATTGGAGATGATAGGGAGAGGACGTGGCTGGCGTCCTCTCCGTTTATTGTAGAAGTTGATTGGTTTATTGCTTAATTGTGGGGAGGACTGGGGAGCAGCTGTTAGGAGGAGTACAGTGCAGAGTTTTGCTGATAAGTGACCACCAGTTTTTATCCGTTCTCTGCCTGAAAAAAACGCTCCATATCTGTGCTCACAGTGTGCTGCATAATATATCTGTGCTGAGTGCTCACACTGCTTAATTGTGGGGACTGGGGAGCAGCTATAGCAGGAGTACAGTGCAGAGTTTTGCTGACAGTGACCACCAGTATACGTTGTCTGCCTGAAAAACACTCCATATCTGTGCTCAGTGTGCTGCTTTATTGTGGGGACTGGGGACCACCAGTATAATTAATATTATATAGGAGGAGTACAGTGCAGAGTGCACTGCTGTACCTACCTCTGTGTCGTCATCCATTAAGTATACTATCCATCTACATTCTATACTTGTGGTGCATTTTAGTTTTGCAGTTTGCTGACACAGTGTCCACCAGTATACTATATATAGCAGTACGGTAGGCCACTGCTGTACCTACCTCTGTGTCGTCA
The DNA here is from genome assembly GCF_028390025.1 of Pseudophryne corroboree. Classification (NCBI taxonomy): domain Eukaryota; kingdom Metazoa; phylum Chordata; class Amphibia; order Anura; family Myobatrachidae; genus Pseudophryne; species Pseudophryne corroboree. The sequence goes on from NC_086449.1 coordinate 758,184,540, forward strand.
CTCGTCATCCATTAAGTATGCTATCCATCTACATTCTATACCTGTGATGCATTTTAGTTTTTCAGTTTGCTGACAGTGTCCACCAGTATACTATATATAGCAGTACGGTAGGCCACTGCTGTACCTACCTCTGTGTCGTCACTCGTCATCCATTAAGTATACTATCCATCTACATTCTATACCTGTGATGCATTTTAGTTTTTCAGTTTGCTGACAGTGTCCACCAGTATACTATATATAGCAGTACGGTAGGCCACTGCTGTACCCACCTCTGTGTCGTCACTCGTCATCCATTAAGTATACTATCCATCTACATTCTATACCTGTGGTGCATTTTAGTTTTGCAGTTTGCTGACAGTGTCCACCAGTATACTATATATAGCTGTACGGTAGGCCACTGCTGTACCTACCTCTGTGTCGTCATCCATTAAGTATACTATCCATCTACATTCTATACCTGTGGTGCATTTTAGTTTTGCAGTTTGCTGACAGTGTCCACCAGTATACTATATATAGCAGTACGGTAGGCCACTGCTGTACCTACCTCTGTGTCGTCATCCATTAAGTATACTATCCATTTACATTCTATACCTGTGGTGCATTTTAGTTTTGCAGTTTGCTGACAGTGTCCACCAGTATACTATATATAGCAGTACGGTAGGCCACTGCTGTACCTACCTCTGTGTCGTAACTCGTCATCCATTAAGTATACTATCCATCTACATTCTATACCTGTGATGCATTTTAGTTTTTCAGTTTGCTGACAGTGTCCACCAGTATACTATATATAGCAGTACGGTAGGCCACTGCTGTACCTACCTCTGTGTCGTCACTCGTCATCCATTAAGTATACTATCCATCTACATTCTATACCTGTGGTGCATTTTAGTTTTGCAGTTTGCTGACAGTGTCCACCAGTATACTATATATAGCAGTACGGTAGGCCACTGCTGTACCTACCTCTGTGTCGTCACTCGTCATCCATTAAGTATACTATCCATCTACATTCTATACCTGTGGTGCATTTTAGTTTTGCAGTTTGCTGACAGTGTCCACCAGTATACTATATATAGCAGTACGGTAGGCCACTGCTGTACCTACCTCTGTGTCGTCATCCATTAAGTATACTATCCATCTACATTCTATACCTGTGGTGCATTTTAGTTTTGCAGTTTGCTGACAGTGTCCACCAGTATACTATATATAGCAGTACGGTAGGCCACTGCTGTACCTACCTCTGTGTCGTCATCCATTAAGTATACTATCCATTCACATTCTATACCTGTGGTGCATTTTAGTTTTGCAGTTTGCTGACAGTGTCCACCAGTATACTATATATAGCAGTACGGTAGGCCACTGCTGTACCTACCTCTGTGTCGTAACTCGTCATCCATTAAGTATACTATCCATCTACATTCTATACCTGTGGTGCATTTTAGTTTTGCAGTTTGCTGACAGTGTCCACCAGTATACTTTATATTGCAGTACGGTAGGCCACTGCTGTACCTACATCTGTGTCGTCATCCATTAAGTATACTATCCATCTACATTCTATACCTGTGGTGCATTTTAGTTTTGCAGTTTGCTGACAATGTCAACCAGTATACTATGTATAGCAGTACGGTAGGCCACTGCTGTACCTACCTCTGTGTCGTCATCCATTAAGTATACTATCCATCTACATTCTATACCTGTGGTGCATTTTAGTTTTGCAGTTTGCTGACAGTGTCCACCAGTATACTATATATAGCAGTACGGTAGGCCACTGCTGTACCTACCTCTGTGTCGTCATCCATTAAGTATACTATCCATCTACATTCTATACCTGTGGTGCATTTTAGTTTTGCAGTTTGCTGACAGTGTCCACCAGTATACTATATATAGCAGTACGGTAGGCCACTGCTGTACCTACCTCTGTGTCGTCATCCATTAAGTATACTATCCATCTACATTCTATACCTGTGGTGCATTTCAGTTGTGCGCAGTAAATATAGTAGTGGGCCATTGCTATTGATACTGGCATATAATTCCACACATTAAAAAATGGAGAACAAAAATGTGGAGGTTAAAATAGGGAAAGATCAAGATCCACTTCCACCTCGTGCTGAAGCTGCTGCCACTAGTCATGGCCGAGATGATGAAATGCCATCAACGTCGTCTGCCAAGGCCGATGCCCAATGTCATAGTAGAGAGCATGTAAAATCCAAAACACAAAAGTTCAGTAAAATGACCCAAAAATCAAAATTAAAAGCGTCTGAGGAGAAGCGTAAACTTGCCAATATGCCATTTACGACACGGAGTGGCAAGGAACGGCTGAGGCCCTGGCCTATGTTCATGGCTAGTGGTTCAGCTTCACATGAGGATGGAAGCACTCATCCTCTCGCTAGAAAAAAGAAAAGACTTAAGTTGGCAAAAGCACAGCAAAGAACTGTGCGTTCTTCTAAATCACAAATCCCCAAGGAGAGTCCAATTGTGTCGGTTGCGATGCCTGACCTTCCCAACACTGGACGGGAAGAGCTTGCGCCTTCCACCATTTGCACGCCCCCTGAAAGTGCTGGAAGGAGCACCCGCAGTCCAATTCCTGATAGTCAAATTGAAGATGTCACTGTTGAAGTACACCAGGATGAGGATATGGGTGTTGCTGGCGCTGGAGAGTAAATTGACAAGGAGGATTCTGATGGTGAGGTGGTTTGTTTAAGTCAGGCACCCGGGGAGACACCTGTTGTCCGTGGGAGGAATATGGCCATTGACATGCCTGGTCAAAATACTAAAAAAATCAGCTCTTCGGTGTGGAATTATTTCAACACAAATGCGGACAACAGGTGTCAAGCCGTGTGTTGCCTTTGTCAAGCTGTAATAAGTAGGGGTAAGGACGTTAACCACCTCGGGACATCCTCCCTTATACGTCACCTGCAGCGCATTCATCATAAGTCAGTGACAAGTTCAAAAACTTTGGGTGACAGCGGAAGCAGTCCACTGACCACTAAATCCCTTCCTCTTGTAACCAAGCTCCTGCAAACCACACCACCAACTCCCTCAGTGTCAATTTCCTCCTTACCCAGGAAAGCCAATAGTCCTGCAGGCCATGTCACTGGCAAGTCTGACGAGTCCTCTCCTGCCTGGGATTCCTCCGATGCATCCTTGAGTGTAACGCCTACTGCTGCTGGCGCTGCTGTTGTTGCTGCTGGGAGTCGATGGTCATCCAAGAGGGGAAGTCGGAAGACCACTTGTACTACTTCCAGTAAGCAATTGACTGTCCAACAGTCCTTTGCGAGGAAGATGAAATATCACAGCAGTCATCCTGCTGCAAAGCAGATAACTTAGGCCTTGGCAGCCTGGGCGGTGAGAAACGTGGTTCCGGTATCCATCGTTAATTCAGAGGCAACTATAGACTTGATTGAGGTACTGTGTCCCCGGTACCAAATACCATCTAGGTTCCATTTCTCTAGGCAGGCGATACCGAAAATGTACACAGACCTCAGAAAAAGACTCACCAGTGTCCTAAAAAATGCAGTTGTACCCAATGTCCACTTAACCATGGACATGTGGACAAGTGGAGCAGGGCAGACTCAGGACTATATGACTGTGACAGCCCACTGGGTAGATGTATTGCCTCCCGCAGCAAGAACAGCAGCGGCGGCACCAGTAGCAGCATCTCGCAAACGCCAACTCGTTCCTAGGCAGGCTACGCTTTGTATCACCGCTTTCCAGAATAGGCACACAGCTGACAACCTCTTACGGCAACTGAGGAAGATCATCGCAGAATGGCTTACCCCAATTGGACTCTCTGGGGATTTGTGACATCGGACAACAACAGCAATATTGTGCGTGCATTACATCTGGGCAAATTCCAGCACGTCCCATGTTTTGCACATACATTGAATTCGGTGGTGCAGAATTATTTAAAAAACGATAGGGGCGTGCAAGAGATGCTGTCGGTGGCCCGAAGAATTGCGGGCCACGTTCTGCATTCAGGCACCGCGTACAGAAGACTGGAGCACCACCAAACATTCCTGAACCTGCCCTGCCATCATCTGAAGCAAGAGGTGGTAACGAGGTGGAATTCAACCCTCTATATGCTTCAGAGGATGGAGGATCAGCAAAAGGCCATTCAAGCCTATACATCTGCCCACGATATAGGCAAAGGAGGGGGAATGCACCTGACTCAAGCGCAGTGGAGAATGATTTCAACGTTGTGCAAGGTTCTGCAACCCTTTGAACTTGCCACACGTGAAGTCAGTTCAGACACTGCCAGCCTGAGTCAGGTCATTCCCCTCATCAGGCTTTTGCAGAAGTAGCTGGAGACATTGAAGGAGGAGCTAAAACAGAGCGATTCCGCTAGGCATGTGGGACTTGTGGATGGAGCCCTTAATTCGCTTAACCAGGATTCACGGGTGGTCAATCTGTTGAAATCAGAGCACTACATTTTGGCCACCGTGCTCGATCCTAGATTTAAAACCTACGTTGTATCTCTCTTTCCGGCAGACACAAGTCTGCAGAGGTTCAAAGACCTGCTGGTGACAAAATTGTCAAGTCAAGCGGAACGTGACCCGTCAACAGCTCCTCCTTCACATTCTCCCGCAACTGGGGGTGCGAGGAAAAGGCTACGAATTCCGAGCCCACCCGCTGGCGGTGATGCAGGGCAGTCTGGAGCGAGTGCTGACATCTGGTCCGGACTGAAGGACCTGCCAATGATTACTGACATGTCGTCTACTGTCACTGCATATGATTCTCTCACCATGGAAAGAATGGTGGAGGATTATATGAGTGACCGCATCCAAGTAGGCACGTCAGACAGTCCGTACGTATACTGGCAGGAAAAAGAGGCAATTTGGAGGCCCTTGCACAAACTGGCTTTATTCTACCTAAGTTGCCCTCCCTCCAGTGTGTACTCCGAAAGAGTGTTTAGTGCAGCCGCTCACCTTGTCAGCAATCAGCGTACGAGGTTACTTCCAGAAAATGTGGAGAAGATGATGTTCATCAAAATGAATTATAATCAATTCCTCCGTGGAGACATTCACCAGCAGCAATTGCCTCCAGAAAGTACACGGGGACCTGAGATGGTGGATTCCAGTAGGGACGAATTAACAATCTGTGAGAAGGGGGATGTACACAGTGAAAGGGGTGAGGAATCGGAGGATGATGATGAGGTGGACATCTTGCCTCTGTAGAGCCAGTTTGTGCGAGGAGAGATTGATTGCTTCTTTTTTGGTGGGGGCCCAAACCAACCAGTCATTTCAGTCACAGTCGTGTGGCAGACCCTGTCGCTGAAATGATGGGTTCGTTAAAGTGTGCATGTCCTGTTTATATAACATAAGGGTGGGAGGGCCCAAGGACAATTCCATCTTGCACCTCTTTTTTCTTTCATTTTTCTTTGCATCATATGCTGTTTGGGGACAATTTTTGGAAGTGCCATCCTGTCTTGATTGACACTGCAGTGCCACTCCTAGATGGGCCAGGTGTTTGTGTCGGACACTTGTGTCGCTTAGCTTAGTCACACAGCCACCTTGGTGCGCCTCTTTTTTTCTTTGCATCATGTGCTGTTTGGGGACAATTTTTTGGAAGTGCCATCCTGCCTGACACTGCAGTGCCACTCCTAGATGGGCCAGGTGTTTGTGTCGGCCATTTGTGTCGCTTAGCTTAGTCACACAGCGACCTTGGTGCGCCTCTTTTTTTCTTTGCATCATGTGCTGTTTGGGGACAATTTTTTGGAAGTGCCATCCTGTCTTGATTGACACTGCAGTGCCACTCCTAGATGGGCCAGGTGTTTGTGTTGGACACTTGTGTCGCTTAGCTTAGTCACACAGCCACCTTGGTGCGCCTCTTTTTTTCTTTGCATCATGTGCTGTTTGGGGACAATTTTTTGGAAGTGCCATCCTGTCTTGATTGACACTGCAGTGCTGTTTGGGGACTATTTTTTAAATCGGCCATCCTGTCTGACACTGCAGTGCCACTCCTAGATGGGCCAGATGTTTGTGTCGGCCACTTGGGTCGCTTAGCTTAGTCATCCAGCGACCTTGGTGCAAATTGTAGGACTAAAAATAATATTGTGAGGTGTGAGATGTTCAGAATAGACTGGAAATGAGTGGAAATTATGGTAATTGAGGTTAATAATACTATGGGATCTAAATGACCCCCAAATTCTATGATTTAAGCTGTTTTTTAGTTTTTTTTAAAAAAAACACCGAATCCAAAACACACCTGAATCCGACAAAAAAATTTCGGTGAGGTTTTGCCAAAACGCGTCCGAATCCAAAACACGGCCGCGGAACCGAATCCAAAACCAAAACACAAAACCCAAAAAATTTCCGGTGCACATCACTAGTGATAAGCAATCTTTATTTTCAGGGGCTGACCGCAAATAATAATAAATAGAGCCCTAAAAGTTTTATTTCATGAGTTAGTGCACTACTTTAAAACAACTACTTCTCTCTTCTCTCTTCTTTACATAAGACACAGCCGCAGACCCTGTAACAGCTAATACCCCTTTCAGACTAGCAAACATTTCCCAGGTTATTACACGAGAACGCACATCAACCAGGGATTTTGCTTAGTCTGAAAAGGTCCTAAAGAAACATCCAGGGATGAGCGTCCCGGCATTTCATCCGTCACGACCTGAGTTGAAGCTGGAATTGACCCGGGATGCGTGCAGTGTGAACGGGTAAGCTTGGTCAAGGCGACCCGGCACCCAGCCTTGGTACAAGAGGAGGCCTCCTGTAGCGTTGGTGGTGACATCACCAATCTGCCAATATGCCGGGTTGGGCCGCAAGTCTGAAAGGGGTCTCAAGCCGGGTCACACGTGGGGAGCACCCCTGTACAAATTCCTGGGTGCGACCTGGCTCTATAAATTTGAAAGGGGCATAACTGTATACAGCTACACACAGCAGAGATAAGACGCTGTGATGTGCCATGCTCTGCTGCCGTTACACATTCCAGGACTCTGCAGCTACAGGTTTTGCTGGGGAGCCACTAAGGGGCACTGCAGAGAAAAGTCATCAGTGACTTCAGAAAATCACTTATGAAATGTGTGGATAGAGATCTGTTATTGCTCAGCAGCCCCCTTTAAGGTCTACCATCAAACTCCTGGACCCCCCCCTGACAGCTCGTGCCCCAGAGGTCAATGCTTCCACTGCCTCCAGGAGTTATGCAACTGCATTGCACTCAGTCATACAGTATCGTGCCATATTATAGTGCCCAAAGTTAACAATATGCCTTATTGTACTGCCACCAGTACATACTCAACACAGTCCCACCTACCTAAGTGCAGCTGAGTAAGGCTCCAAAGGTAGGTCCCCCCCCTAAGACTCTGGGCCCCATAGCAATGGCACCCGCTGCAACCATTATATTACACCCTTGTGCATGTCCAAGCTCAAGTTCTAATTTGCAGTGCAAGAATAAAGCATACTTGCCTACTTTACCAGAATGCCAGGGAGACTCCCTGAAATAGTAGCAATTTCCCTGACTCCCTAAAGAGTCTAGCAATCTCCCTGATTGCACCTTACTCACATTATGTAGCTGTTATGTATTTGGGGGAAACAAAAAATCAGAGATCTATAATCAAATGGAACCATCAGCGCCATTTCCCTGCATTGTTTATAAGGCACAAGGGGCCTAATTCAGACCTGATCGCTGCTGTGCGTTTTTGCACAGCAGCTGATCAGGTCAGCACTGCGCATGCGCCAGCGCATGCCAGACAGCCGACGGCTATCTCAGCCCTGCGATCGCGTCTGCCGGTGCACATCACTAGTGATAAGCAATCTTTATTTTCAGGGGCTGACCGCAAATAATAATAAATAGAGCCCTAAAAGTTTTATTTCATGAGTTAGTGCACTACTTTAAAACAACTACTTCTCTCTTCTCTCTTCTTTACATAAGACACAGCCGCAGACCCTGTAACAGCTAATACCCCTTTCAGACTAGCAAACATTTCCCAGGTTATTACACGAGAACGCACATCAACCAGGGATTTTGCTTAGTCTGAAAAGGTCCTAAAGAAACATCCAGGGATGAGCGTCCCGGCATTTCATCCGTCACGACCTGAGTTGAAGCTGGAATTGACCCGGGATGCGTGCAGTGTAAACGGGTAAGCTGGGTCAAGGCGACCCGGCACCCAGCCTTGGTACAAGAGGAGGCCTCCTGTAGCGTTGGTGGTGACATCACCAATCTGCCAATATGCCGGGTTGGGCCGCAAGTCTGAAAGGGGTCTCAAGCCGGGTCACACGTGGGGAGCACCCCTGTACAAATTCCTGGGTGCGACCTGGCTCTATAAATTTGAAAGGGGCATAACTGTATACAGCTACACACAGCAGAGATAAGACGCTGTGATGTGCCATGCTCTGCTGCCGTTACACATTCCAGGACTCTGCAGCTACAGGTTTTGCTGGGGAGCCACTAAGGGGCACTGCAGAGAAAAGTCATCAGTGACTTCAGAAAATCACTTATGAAATGTGTGGATAGAGATCTGTTATTGCTCAGCAGCCCCCTTTAAGGTCTACCATCAAACTCCTGAACCCCCCCTGACAGCTCGTGCCCCAGAGGTCAATGCTTCCACTGCCTCCAGGAGTTATGCAACTGCATTGCACTCAGTCATACAGTATCGTGCCATATTATAGTGCCCAAAGTTAACAATATGCCTTATTGTACTGCCACCAGTACATACTCAACACAGTCCCACCTACCTAGGTGCAGCTGAGTAAGGCTCCAAAGGTAGGTCCCCCCCTAAGACTCTGGGCCCCATAGCAATGGCACCCGCTGCAACCATTATATTACACCCTTGGGCATGTCCAAGCTCAAATTCTAATTTGCAGTGCAAGAATAAAGCATACTTGCCTACTTTACCAGAATGCCAGGGAGACTCCCTGAAATAGTAGCAATTTCCCTGACTCCCTAAAGAGTCTAGCAATCTCCCTGATTGCACCTTACTCACATTATGTAGCTGTTATGTATTTGGGGGAAACAAAAAATCAGAGATCTATAATCAAATGGAACCATCAGTGCCATTTCCCTGCATTGTTTATAAGGCACAAGGGGCCTAATTCAGACCTGATCGCTGCTGTGCGTTTTTGCACAGCAGCTGATCAGGTCAGCACTGCGCATGCGCCAGCGCATGCCAGACAGCCGACGGCTATCTCAGCCCTGCGATCGCGTCTGCCTGATTGACAGGCAGAGACAGCCGCTGGGTGGGAGGGGGCGGGCCAGTGGCGTTTGGCCGCCGTTTAGGGGGGCGGGGTCCAGGCAACGCAGGCATGACCGGACCATTGGGGGGGCAGGCTGCGGTGGCTGTGTGATGTCACACGCAGCCGCTGTGACCCTCAAAGCGACGAGTAGCTCCCTGCCAGCGCGCAGGAGTTGTGCTGACAGGGAGCTACTCTTCAAGTACAAAAGCATCGCCACTGTGTGCAGCTTTTGTACTTGTGCGGCGGGGTCGGGCCTGACATGTGGGGTGGACTAGCCCTGTGCTGGGCGTTCCCCCGTATGTCTGTGTGACTGATCGCAGATGTGCTAAATTTAGCACATCTACGATCAGGTCTGAATTAGGCCCAATGATCCCTATAACTACTTGAGTTTTCTTATAAGGTTTCTCGTGACCACAGAATAAAACCAATTCTTTCTTATTTTGTAAGAATTGGATTTATAATGTAGTAGAACACAATACATAACAAACCTTGAAATGTAACAGTGTCTTTTTGTCGACAAGTAGATCTTAACTGAGCAACAATGCTCATACGTTTTGCTCTTACAATCTCCATATTGTAGTAAGGAGCCATTATCATGTGGCTCCTTGCTGGCTAATCATAGACCCAAATTGGGGTAATGGAGGTGTGGGGTGTGGTGCCTCTGGACTGGCTGAGCTGGATAGCTTTACTGTGGCTTACCCTTACATTCTATTAACACTTTTCACTTATTAATTTTTTAACACTATTTCTCTATTTTAATTGCATTTCATTTTTGTATCACCTTCTCTATAGCTTCGGCTTCCTAAATACTAATTTATTAACACTATAGTTTTTTCTCTGGTATGCTGCCCTGGGCTTTCTGGCTTATGCTGGTGCTTTAGGGTGCCACACCCTGCCCCTAGATATAGCGCTAGGGACCCCAAATATACAGAGACGCCTTGATGCGGCTTTGGGGCTTATTCACACATTTGCGCAAATATGTGTAACCAAGATCTCTGAATTCTAATATTATGTGGGATTTATATCTGGTTACTGTTATCATTCAGGGTGCTGGAGGAAACAATGTCTCCCTTTTTTTCTTGCTTAGAAATACCCCTCCCTTTCGAGCACCTGAATGATATCATTAAGCTGATTAAGCATCTACCGTTATATAAAACTCCTTGAAAGGCTTTTTCAATTAATTAAAACTGTCCGGCATTTGTGGGCTATGCACTAAAGCAGCCTGTATTTACCCTGCATGCAAAATAAATACAGTAAATAGAATAAATCAATAAATCAATAAATGCAATTGCTCCCCTTGCAGTGCACCATAGTTTGTACAAGTGCAAAGTTACTTGAATGTTTTGCTTTGCTCCAAGCTGAGAACCAGCTCCTACATGCAATTTTATTTTGTTTAATGGGGGAGATGTACTAAACCTGAAAAGTGATAAATATCAATGTGATTTTTATTATTATTTATTACATTTTATTTATAGGGCGCCACAAGTGTTTCGCAGCGCCGTACAAAGGACAGTACAGGGAGACAAAACTTAGCATAACAGTAAATAAATAACAAAATTGGAGTGCAGGTAACAAAGAGCAACAGCCAATCGGCTCCTAACTGTCATGTCACAGGCTGTGTTTGAAAAATGACAGTTAGGAGCCGATTGGCTGGTACTTTATCACTGTGATATTTATAACTTTTCAGGCTTAGTACATCTGGCCCAATGTGTGATACTGTATGTCAAAACGTAGGAGATTTGAGATTAAACAATTTGCTGTGACTTGCAACCCTGGAATCGGAACAGTCTATTTATTAATCAAATAAAGTGACTAAAGATGTGCCCAAAGCTTTTATTAAAAAAATAGCAACATGTTGTAGACTTCTGAATAATTCAAATAAAAACAAAGTTTATCCGATATTCAAGTAAAATAAATATGTGAAAGATCTCACTTAGGGATAACATATGAAATAATATTTCCTACAGTTATGTTACTTTTAAATCAGGTTACAATAAATGCATTTGTGTCTGTACAAACACAGAGCGCATCCTATACAAAGCATTACACACAATATTTCACATGCGTGACATGATGGAATGAAATTGCTATGCCAAACAGTTGTGTTTTTTAAACAAAGAGTTAAATCGTGTTATATAACTGAATGAATAAATAAATAACATGATGGAGCGATTTTTGGTAAAATGAGAGAGAACTGTTGAGTACAGATGTAGTAGCCTTTGGGCCTAATTCAGACCTGATCGTTAGGCTGCATTTTCGTACAGCCTGCGATCAGGTCTAAACTGCGCATGCGTATCCACCTCAATGCGCAGGTGTGTTGCACGGGTATGAAGCGGATCGCCGCTCGGCGGTGGGTTTGTGCGAAGGATCCATTCGCACGGGCGATCGCAAGAAGATTGACAGGGAGAAGGCATTTGTGGGTGGCAACGGATCGTTTTCTGGCAGTAGTTGGAAAAATGCAGGCGTGTCCAAGTGTTTGCAGGGAGAGTTCCTGACATCAATTCCGGTCCTGAACAGGCTGAAGTGATCACAGCGGCTGAGTAAGTCCTGGGCTGCGCAGAGACTGCACAAGATCTGTTTGTACAGCTCCGCTACACATGCGTTCGCACACTTGCACAGCTAAAATACACTCCCCTGTGGGCGGTGACAATGCGAATGCAGGACTGAAAAAAAACCCTAGGGAGCGATAAGGTCTGAATTAGCCCCCAAATTGGTTTTAACATTGTGCCCCTATAAAGGAAGGCGTATGGTATGCTCTAACATACTAAATGAAACTGCGGTTGGCATTCCTCATTTCATCCTTACCAGTGTTCTGAGAATGTGTGTGTAGTACTATTGTAGAACTGTCATAGTACAAGTCTCATTTTAAATTAGATTGACAACAAACTAGTGTGATACAAGTGTCAGTGCGACAATGTGGAACATGATATTGGAAAATACATTCTGCAGACTATTTACGTTTTTGTCAGGTTATCTCGGCTCAGAACGCCATGCAGAGAACAGGAAGCACAGCAGAGCCGCAGCCATGGTGGTGGCCATGGTGGTGGCCCAGAGCCCACACATGTGACATCATGACGTTATGAAAAAGGGGTCTGGGAACTGAGCTGCTGGTCCCTGCAAGCCAAACAGAGGTTGCCACTGGGGCAACGATAGTGCCACACCACGTTGGCCTTGTGCACTGGGGAGTGGCACTACTTCCATCTCACTAGTTCTGGCCCTAACTAACATACATTATGGGCAAACTCACATCTTATTATTTATTTATTACCAGTTATCTATATAGCGCACACATATTCCGCAGAGCTTTACAGAGAATATTTGCTCATTCACATCAGTCCCTGCCCCAGTGGAGCTTACAATCTATATTCCCTATCACATGTACACACATTCACGCAAGGGTTAATTTTGTTGGGAGCCAATTAACCTACCAGTATATTTTTGGATTGTGGGAGGAAACCGGAGTACCCGGAGGAAACCCACGCAAGTACGGGGAGAACATACAAACTCCACACAGTTAGGGCCATGGTGGGAATCGAACCCATGACCTCAGTGCTGTGATACAGTAATGCTAACCATTACACCATACGTACTGCCCCGTTTTGAATTGATTAGATACTGTAGTTTAGTTAAATTGACCTCATCAGTTTCATGATGTTTAATCTACCAGGCAGGTCATCAAAATTTATTGGTCCTGACTCCCCAAAAATCTGAATGCACACATACCGAACTATGGGGGAGATGTACTAAGTGGTGATAAAAGTGGAGAAGTGAGCCAGTAGAAATTGAGCCAGAAGTGAACCAGTAAAATTTGCATACCATAGACGTATACAGAGCAGCTGATTGGTTGCCATGGGCATCTTCTCCACTGGCTCACTTCTCCGCTTTTATCACTGCTTAGTACATGTCCTCCTAAGGCCCTGATTTATTAAGCCTTGGAGAGTGATAAATTGCATGGTGATAAAGTAACAACCAGCTCCTAACTACTATGTTACAGGCTGTGTTTGAAAAATGACCGAAGCTGATGTTGTTCTTTTATCACCGTGCTAAGTATAGCAATAATTTATTGGTTAGATGACAATATATTCAGGGGCTGATACTGTACATCCTTTTTGTTGATATTTTTTTTATCCACTTTGCATTATACGTGAAAGGGTTACCACCGGCTATAACACTGCCATCACCTGCGGTAATTCCCACTGATTGCACCAATGCAATAACTGTTCTTTTATTGCTATCCAGTGGCGTCACTTTCCCATCTGTAACCTGGTGCGGCTGCCGATACAAAGGGGGTGTGGCTTCACAGAACAGGGGAGTGGCCGCTAAAAATGAGTGTGGCTTCACAGGACGTCCTCTAAAGGGGGCACGGCTTCTTGGAACGGGGCAGGGCTACGCGTCCTGATCCCTGTTTCCGTCACTCTGGTAGTCCGGGAGGTGCGGGCTGCCCCCCTAGACTGCCTTGTCTGCCTTGTCTTCTTACACAGTGACAGGAGCCGAGTGCTGCACATAATGTTACAGTGCAGCACACGGCTCCTGTGACTGAGCAGGAGCCAGCACTTTGGTGTCACCCCTCGGCGGGGCGACACCAAACACCAGGGTGCGCGCCGCACCCCCCGCACCCACCTTGTAACGTGACTGTTGCTATCTTTGGGTGTTGATAAGAAAATAAAATCATTTAAAAATGCTTTATTCATGAAATAAAGCATTTTTAAAAAGAAACTAGGTTATAAAATATTTAAACTTTTATTAAAATAAGATTTCTAATTTTTTTTAACTCCGCCCTCCCCCCCAAAAAATAAGCATGAGCCTATACACTGCATAGAGGTCCTTATTCATGTTTGTACACAAATGAATAGGAAGCTGCGTTTTTCTAGGTTATGGACCTGCTATTCAACGCAAGTGAAGCTGCCGCCCAGGAGAGAGGATAGCGCTGAGATGACACTTTCCGCACCAGGGCGTGATTCAGAGATGGACGCAGTTTACAACATTGCTGCTGCATCCGCGATATGAAAATATGCTGATGCAGGAGGCGTCTTGTGTAAATAGACGCCTCCTACCCGCTTCTGTGACCCCCTGCTGCATCCAAAGACAAAATCATCGGGCACCTAAATGAGTCAGAGGCTACTCAGATTGGGCTTCGCAGCTCCATAACTAAAGCCAGGGAATCTATATTGGAAGACATAGACCATGGCCTCAGCACTCCCAGAAAATGGGGGCAACATGCCTTCAGTTTTGGGAACGATGGCCATCCTCCCCCAGGACCATACTTGTCTAGTCTCCCAAAATGGACAGGAGGCCATCGAAATTAGGGTGACCCTCCCGGACCCCAGGCAAGTCTTCCGATTTTACTGGTCCCCCCTGCTCAGCCGCCCACTTAGTGAGTAAAGAGGGTGGTTCAGGCTGTCGATGACGTGATTCTTGTTGAATCGCGTCATCATAGCCATGCCCCCTGCAGTATAATGCTGGTAATGTCGGCATTACAGAGCGGGGGAATGGCTTAAATGGTGCAACACATTAACCACGCCCCCATACCACCTCCACCCCACCCCCGTTCCACCTCCGCTCCGCCCTCTCTGCTCATCATTGCCCTGCCCCACCCCCCTGCTGAGCCACCTGGCTGCTCTCTCCCGGAGAGAGCAGCCAGGAAGTCGGTAAGTATGCCCAGGTCCCACCTCAAAATGGCTGCAGGATGTCTGCTTCGGCTTTAGGGAACTGAGAGATCTCGCAGTAGAAGACTGCCGCATGTACAGACTCTGCGCATATGCCAATCTTATAACACTGAGTTTGCTTACTACTCTGAATCAGGTTCCAGAACAACAGCCCCAAGGCAGCTGAGTATCACACAGTTGCCCCTGAGGATAGATCTTTGGTAAATTGCGTGACAATGGAGATCTTTTTGCCACTGTGATAAGCAGCGATAAAAAATCCTTCCTTCATTTACACAGTACATAGAATCCCTACAACCATCATACCCAAATAATGGCCCTCATTCCGAGTCGTTCGCTCGGTAATTTTCATCGCATCGCAGTGAAATTCCGCTTAGTACGCATGCGCAATATTCGCACTGCGACTGCGCCAAGTAATTTAACAATGAAGATAGTATTTTTACTCACGGCTTTTTCTTCGCTCCGGTGATCGTAGTGTGATTGACAGGAAATGGGTGTTACTGGGCGGAAACACGGCGTTTTATGGGCGTGTGGATAAAAACGCTACCGTTTCCGGAAAAAACGCAGGAGTGGCCGGAGAAACGGGGGAGTGTCTGGGCGAACGCTGGGTGTGTTTGTGACGTCAAACCAGGAACGACAAGCACTGAACTGATCGCAGATGCCGAGTAAGTCTGAAGCTACTCTGAAACTGCTAAGTAGTTTGTAATCGCAATATTGCGATTACATCGTTCGCAATTTTAAGAAGCTAAGATTCACTCCCAGTAGGCGGAGGCTTAGCGTGTGCAATACTGCTAAAATCGCCTTGCGAGCGAACAACTCGGAATGAGGGCCAATGTCCCACAGTAAGGCAAACAATGCCGCTTCAGTCTGGAACCTGTTGCACCGCCAAACTTCCTGTTCTAAAAAGCAAATAGACAGAACGGTAAAAGACAATTTAGAACTGTTAACAAAATAAAACAAATCAGTTGCCGCAGAATGATTGCTTTTTTTTTTATCCTGTCCTTACATTTCCCCTGAGAAAATGGTTTTGATGAGTACACAGCAGTTTTAGCATGGTACGGAGGAAAAATACTTCAGTGATGACAAGTTGGGCAAATGAAGCAGTAAAACAATTGATCCAAATCTACTGATACACTTGTCGGGGAATACATCATTCCTAGTCTATAACACGTTGAGCATGGAGTGGCAAGATTGAAAACAATGTGAACTTTCAACTGTTATTTCGATTCAGGATCTAAAACCTCTGCTACAGTACATTAATGAAAGCAGATAAATGTTCAAACTTGGGATTATTTATTGAGCTAATATATTTCACTTAAATAAAAGTTGTACTTGATCATTATTCATTTTGCTTGATACATATTGATAATATATTATTTTTTTAAGCAATAAATGTCATTTATATCCATTTATCGGGATCAGTATGATTTACCTACAATCAAAATCCCGACTGTCAAAATACAGACTACAATTGACCGGTGGTCAAAATACCGACAAGGTTAAAATACCGACATGGTCAAAATACTGACATTTAGAATGTCAACACAGCCAAAATACCGGCATGTAAAATGTGGGCAGATCAAAAAGTTGACAGGGTTTTAAAAAAATTGTTGTGTATGTCGACATAGGTTGACATGGGCACCATATAAGTGTACCGTGTCGACTCGCTTCGGGCACGGTGCCTTGCTGCTCTCGGCACACTATTATTTTCCCCCTCCGCGTCCTCTGGGATGGTAAAGTATGAACAAGTCGGTTTCAATGACAAAATCATGAAAAACTCATGTCGATTTTTTGACCTGTCGACATTTTAAATGTCTGAATTTTGACTGTGTCGACATTTTTAATGTCGGTGTTTTGACCATGTTGGTATTTTGACCTTGTCGGTATTTTGACCATCGGTCAATGGTTGTCGGTATTTTGACTATCGTGATTCTAATTGTCACAAGGGGTGTAGTAATTGTGGCCAGCAGTCGGGATCCCGGCGCCCAGCATACAGGCAATGGAATCCCGACCGCCAGCATGCCGGCAGCTGAACGAGCGCAAATGAGCCCCTTGCAGGCTCGCAGTGCTCACCATGCTACGGGCACGGTGGCGCGCGCCACAATATTTATTCTCCCTCCAGGGGGGTTGTGGACCCCCAAGAGGGAGAATAGTTGTCGGTATGTCGGGTGTTGGGATTCCGGCGTCGGTATACTGAGCGGTGGGATCCCAACAGCCGGCATACTAAATACCACCTGTCACAAGACCCTTTTAAGTCTTAGAACCGAGTATATTGGTTTCTTGCCTCAGTTCATCTGCTTGATGATGGGATATTTGTTTTTTCCTAAGATTGTTGTAGATGACTTTGTTTATAGATTTGTTGTAGATGACTTTGTTTATTTTGGAGATCCTGTTCATCGCTGCTGATCTAATTATTACTTTCATTAATGTGGTTAATTAATGACTAGAGAAGCAAGCTTCTTTTAGTCTTTTGTGCTTCAGATTGCCGGCTGGAGCAAGGAGTACACACCAGGTCACTAATTCTCCACTTGTCCTCTTTAGAAGGTTTGGTAGATAGGAGAAGATGTATCACATCTTGTAGAGAGATAATGGAGATTGTGCCAACCAATCAGCTCCTAGCTGTCATTTTTCAAACACAGCCTGTAAAATGACAGAGGAGCCGGTTGGCTGGTATTTTATCCCTCTCCACTTTATCTGTATCAAAGGCTATATATATATATATATCCCCCATAATCTCCCCACAGATAGGATGTGGAAAGACTGGGGCCAGGACACGTCAACTTTCCCTTATGGTACTTATCTGTTATCAGTCTTGTGACGGTATTTAGCCTTAGATGGAGTTTACCAACCCGGCTTTGGGGAGACTGGGTCCCTGCTGCACCGGGGGCCTCCACCGGTCCCCACCAGAAGAAAGTGTCAAAATAGTTAAAAGAACTCGATTACAACTTGGATTTACCCTGAAAGTTGTGTAAAACTGTCCATTGGGCTTGACCTACATATGTTTACCTATGGTTCCTAATGATTTCGTACCTGTGTCAGTAGGGATGTACTGGGGCCTCTTTCCGGCCCTGGCATATGTGTGCGCATGCACGTTTGTGCACGTGCGACTAGCAAGTGGAACGTGTACACTGCAAATGGGGGCTAGCAGCGAGTCAGGGGGCGTGGACTCAAGACACCCCCCCCCCCCCATATTGGTAAGCAAAGTTCAAGCAAATAGACTTCTCAAATAGCGTAACGACTGTACATTCACATTAATTTTTTTTTTTAAACATATACTGTACATCTTACACTTGCCACACGGTGCTTTCCTATAATGCTTAGGATGAAAATAGCAGATTTCCCTAATGTTTTATTTTAAGACGCATTTGGGGATAGTTCTTCTTTCTCATGTATTTTCTCTTTATATTCAAGGCCCTCCTATTAATGTTAAAAAAATAAATAAATAAAAAACGGAAAAAAAAGTAATTACACATTATGGGCCTGCCGTATGTTTATGGTCTGTCCCAGATTCCCCTATCAGAATAATGAAATATCTGAGAGCGGCTGATAAGAAGAACAGGCTGCTTTTATGACAACAACATAAAAAATACACATTGTTTCCAGTCCTTACTAGCTTATTTACTCTTACTTATTTAATTTTGTAACTTTTTCCGCACCACGGAGACATTCGGCTGGCTGCATGGAATGAGGTATTTGAGAAATTAATTAAGACAACAGAGGCCTACAGAAAGAAAAAGTTAATTAGTTGCGGCAATCATTTAGATGTGATCCAAGGGAAAGAAACAAAGGATTAAACGCGTTTCAGAGGGAGGAAGGCTTCTCTAGAAAAAGGGATTACTCAAAGATTTCAACCAAAGGGAAAGCTATGTGTGGTTGCTCCTATTGTAATTGGGGATTTACAACAAACACATAGACTCATTAACATGAAATTTCTTTGTGGTGAGGAGTGAGAAAGAGCGAGAAAAAAAAAATCACAATCCGGGAGGCGGCGGGAGCGACGGACCGAGATAAGTCAAGAGAGGTGTCAAGGAGAGACCTCTTTTAGTCATTGTCTGTAAGGGGCTTACTAAAGCCCGATAGGCCTGCCGAGACTAAGAAGTGTAGATTTGACGAGAAAAAGAAAAAAGATATCTTAGTAGACAAAGCCCTGGGGCCTGCTGTTGACTTGGATGCTCATTTAACTGCTAAATGATGTATTTACTTATATAATTAGAAACTGGTTTCCTGCACCGCAAAAAGGATTGATTCAAGCCATTAAAAAAGTAGTCAGTAAACAGTAAAGTCAGCAACAATGGGAATAAAACTTCACTATTTGAAGCAAAGGGAAAACTATTCTGGAAATACTGCTTTCCAGTGGAGCTTGCAGATAGAGGGGGTCATTCAGCCCTGATCGATCGCTTGCGTTTTTTGCAGCAATCAGGTCACAACTGCGCATGCGTATGCACCACAATGCGCAGGCGCGTCACACAGGTACAAAGCGGATTGTTGCTGTGCGATGGATTTTACGAAGAATCCATTCGAACAGCCGATCGCAAGGAGATTGACAGGAAGAGGGCATTTGTGGGTGGCAACTGACCGTTTTCAGGGAGTAGTTGGAAAAATGTAGGCGTGTCTAAGCGTTTGCAGGGAGGGCTCCTGACGTCAATTCTGGGCCTGGACAGGCTGAAGTGATCGCAGCGGCTGAATAAGTTCTGGGCAACTCAGAAACTGCACAAAGTTTTTTTGTACCGCTCGACTGCACGTGCATTTGTACACTTGCAAAGCAAAAATACACTTCCCTATGGGCGGCGACTATCTGATCGCAGCACTGCAAAAAAACCCTAGTGAGCGATCAGGTCTGAATGAGTCCCAGAGTGTCTGTAACTTACTGCAGGAAAACAACAAAGGCAGGTCGGGCACTTCTATACTTACTTATAAACTCAAGTACAGTATGCAGGCAATTCATTATTCTTATGGTGTGTACACACGGTGAGATTTTTTCTTTCGATTTTGACTATATAATCAAAATCGCAAGAAAAGTTAGTTCAAATCACAAGGTGTTATGCCACTTGCGATCCCGATTCGATCCCGATGCGCAGTCCCGCCAGGTCGGTATCGCAAGAAAAGATAGACTGTGCAGGCAAGTCAATCCTTGCTAGATCGGTGTACTATCTAGTTCATCTCACATGTCAATGACATCTCACATAAGCCAAAATCGTAAGCACACATAGGCCCTCATTCCGAGATGTTCGCTCGGTAATTTTCTTCGCATCGCAGCGATTTTCCGCTAATTGCGCATGCGCAATGTTCGCACTACGACTGCGCCAAGTAAATTTGCTAAGAAGTTTGGTATTTTACTCACGGCATTACGATGTTTTTTCTTCGTTCTGGTGATCGGAGTGTGATTGACAGGAAGTGGGTGTTTCTGGGCGGAAACTGGCCGTTTTATGGGTGTGTATGAAATAACGTTGCCGTTTCTGGGAAAAACGCGGGAGTGTCTGGAGAAATGGGGAGTGTCTGGGCGAACGCTGGGTGTGTTTGTGACGTCAAACCAGGAACGAAACTGACTGAACTGATCGCAGTGGCAGAGTAAGTGTCGAGCTACTCTGAAACTGCAAAGAAATTTCTAATCGCAATTTTGAGATTCTTTCGTTCGCAATTTTGCTAAGCTAAGATTCACTCCCAGTAGGCGGCGGCTTAGCGTGTGCAATGCTGCTAAAAGCAGCTTGCGAGCGAACAACTCGGAATGAGGGCCATAGTACATAGCTCAAGAAAACTTAGTCAAAATCTGTAGTGCTGGACTCCAGGGAGTTCAGGGGAAATCGCAAAGTGAAAATTGGGCATAGCAAGGATCTCACCGTGTGCACACACCATTATAAACACTGGACTATCTCATGCAAACTCGCAATCAAATCCAGTATATTATATACTAATATTTATTTTGCAAGCAAAACGTCACATTAGTATTTATTTACAGTATTTCCAAATAAAAAAATAAAAGAAGGCATAGATGCATGTCAATGAAATAAAAAATAAATATATAATTGATTCCGAAGTTTACAGCATAAACAGCAAGGCCTAATGCAAATCGGGCGTAAATGCTTCTTAATTGGAAATAAATGGGTATGTGATGTGTGTACTGGGCTTACTACTCAACATCATCATCAGTACACACCTGTGCCAGTAAAACATGCATATTAATGATTCCTTCCAATCTGCTTAACCTGCAGTTACTTTGACACGCCCCCGCGGAACTTTGTCTATGTACGAAGAGCCCCATTACAGTCCAGCCTCTTCATTCACAAGATACAATTGTAGTGTGTATGGCTCTGCATCCAGAGCTTGCACAGAGAGAACACAAGATGCTTTCTATACCCCAGTGTACATGCAGCGCACATCAGAGACATGTACAGCACTAAAAGCTGAGAGTCTGCAAGAAAAACATTGCTGCATGTGCGCAAGAGAGAAACATAACCTGCATGATGTTAGGTGAAATCCAAATAGCTTAATGGTCCTGATTAGATGTGGGTGCTAATTCATATGCGGCTGTGGCTTTTTGCAATAATATACAGATACTAGTTTTAGCCTTCCCCTTGTGTTCTAGGGAGCGCTGACTGTTTAAACCCAGAGATTCCCACTGCCACTGCCCGTGGACAGTGTAACTCTGCCAGTGTTTCTGAACACTCCACCATTGGCGCACCATTGACCAGCCTATGGCAGGCGCCTAGTGTCTCCTTATGAAATTCCTCTAAGCATTCCCTCTGTGGCTGGGGATCTGCATCTGGGAACGCAGCCGTTTTCACTGCCTCACTGTGACACTCCCACAACAAGCCCATGAGACAGCCTTTTTACATGCTACGCTGCTACGGCTACTCTCACTCTGCTACTCTGCTACTCTCACTCTGCTACCATCACTCTGCTACTCTGCTAATGCTACTCTGCTACTCTCACTCTGCTACTCTCACTCTGCTACTGCTACTCTGCAACTCTCACTCTGCTACTCTCAGTCTGCTACTCTGCAACTCTTACTCTGCTACTCTGCTACCCTCACTCTGCTACTCTGCTACTCTCACTCTGCTACTCTGCTACCCTCATTCTGCTACTCTGCTACTCTCACTCTGCTACTCTGCTACTCTCACTCTGCTACTCTGCTACTGCTGCGCTCGGCACAGGTTACTATTCCCAATTGTAGTCCACGTGGATGGTAAATTAGGAAAAAGTTGAAAAAAGTGAAGAAAAAACAACAAACTTGCGTCTTTTGAACTGTTGACCTTTTGACCCTGTCGACCCAATGCATGTCGACCATTAGTGGTCGACCTATTGATTGTAGACCTTTTAGTGTAGATCTATAGTCCGGATACCATCAGGCCCAATATATCTCAAGGTTAGGTCTATATGCTCTATATGATTTACAGTATTTACTAACCACAAAAGTTGAAAAGCATACATACATGGGGCCCGATTCAGCCCCGATCGCTGCTCTGCGTTTAGTGGGCGATTATCGAACTACTGCGCATGCGTATGCACCGCAATGCGCACTCGCGTCACCAAACAGCGACAGGATGGTGCGAAAATTTCAATCGCATGGCTGTTTGTAAAGTGATTGACAGGAAGAGGACGTTTGTGGGTGGTAACTCGCCGTTTTCTGGGAGTGTCTGGAAAAACGCAGGCATTCCCAAGCGTTTTCAGGGAGGGTGAGTGACGTCAGCTCCAACCCCCATAAGCCTGATTTCTTTGCAGTGGAGGAGTAAGTCCTGGGCTACACACAGACTGCACACACGGCACAGAATGGGAAAAACATTAGATGGTGAGAACGGTTTTGCAGCTGTCTGCTGACTGAGGGGAATAATTTGCACCGCGTACACATGCAATCACACACTTGCACAGGGCGAATTTTCTCCTTCACCCTAGGCGGCGACTATCTGATCACAGGACAGTGTAATTTGCAGCACAGCGATCAGGTCTGAATTAGGCCCATAATTTGCACATCCCTGATTTACAGGTAAGTTAGGGGCCTAAATGAAGGAATCTGCTGGGCTGAAGCATTTTCACTGTTCTCGAATGCACCATTTTTGGCATCGATGTAATGGAATGATGTTTATTGTTATTGGGATTATTATTTTATTGGAAAGGACAGATGTATGGGAGATTCCCTGCTCATACATTCTTTTATATCCCATAAGAACAGTCTGAAATTCTCCAGCTCCAAGCTCCTAGGCTCCAGGTTGTGCCCTTATACAGCTTATCATTGCCGTAACTAGAAATTTTAGCACTGTGTGCATAAAACAGCATCGAAATTATTAGAAATAGGGACAGTGCGCGCCATAGGCACACGTAACAAATATAGGGACGTGGCTTCATGGGAAAGGGGCGTGGCCACAATAATAGGAGTGTTATGGTAGACTTACCATGGTTAACACTCTTTCTACGAGGAACATTGGGTTCCACAGGGAAACATTGGTGTAGAGTGGATCTTGATCCAGAGGCACCAACAGGCTAAAGCTTTAGGCTGTCCCAGGATGCATTGGGGCCTCCTCTATAACCCCGCCTCCAGGCACTGAGAGTTCAGTTTTTTTAACCAGTCCAGGAGCAGGCAAGCGAGAAGGCAGATGTTTATTCACAGAGAACCACATTCTCATGACAGGAGAAGGTACCAGCGGCTAAAGCTATACAAATCCATAGAAGTTAGGTGCATCAGGGTGGGTGCCCTGTGGAACCCAATGTACTCGCAGAAAGAGTGTTAACCATGGTAAGTCTACCATAACACTCCTTTTCTGCAGTAGGGTGCATTGGTTTCCACAGGGAAATATCGGGGGTGTCCTAAAGCAGTTCCTCATGGCAGATATGAGAATCCATCGTCCAAAGGAAGCATCCTGGGATGCGAATGTATCAAAGGCATAGAACCTAAGAAACGTGTTCACTGAGGACCACGTAGCCATCTTGCACAATTGATCTGGGGATGCACCACAGAGGGTCGCTAAAGAAGGTCCAACAGACCGAGTAGATTTGCCTTTAAAAGCAGGAGCTGGGAGGTCAACCTGCACATAAGCTTGTGCAATCACCATTCTAATCCATCTGGCCAAGGTTTGCTTATTTGCAGGCCAGCCATGTTTGGGGAAACCAAACAATACAAACAGGGCATCTGACCTCCTGATGGAGGCAGTCCTTTCTACATAGATACAGAGAGCCCTAACCACGTCCAAAGAATGTTCTTTGGGAGACAAATCCGAAAAACTAAAGGCCGGGGCCACAATCTCTTGGTTAAGGTGAAAAGATGAAACCACCTTAGGTAGATAATCTGGTCGAGTTCGTAGGACTGCCCGGTCACGCTGAAATATTAGAAAGGGTGGACGACAGAACAAAGCGTCTAAGTACAACACCCTTCTTGCAGAGGCAATAGCCAGCAAGAACAGGACCTTGGCTTTGAGCCAATTAAGGTCCACTGACTCAAGAGGTTCAAAAGGAGACTCTTGCAGGGCATTCGGCACAACAGTCAGGTTCCATCGAGCCACAGGAGGGACATAGGGAGGCTGAATTCGAAGAACACCCTGAGTGAAAGTATGAACGTCAGGTATAGACGCAATTTTTCTCTGAAACCATACCAACAAGGCAGATATGTGAACCTTGACGGAGGCCAGACGAAGACCTCGTTGCAGAAAAGCCAGATTTCTGAAAGATCTGAACCAATAGGCATCATAATTCTTATCAGCACACCAGGTGAAGTAAGAATTCCAAACCCTATAATAAATCTGGGCAGATGCCGGCTTAAGGACCTTCAACATAGTCTGAATAACCACCTCAGAAAAACCTTTGGCCGCCAGGAGTGATACTTCAAGAGCCACGCCGTTAAAGCCAGTCTGGCCCTATTGCTGGCAGATGGCGTTCCGCCCAATGAAGGATTTTTGACACTTTCATCATTGCCATGCGGCTTCAAGTGCCGCCTTGATGGTATATGTATGCCATCAAGGTGGCATTGCCTGATCGTACTTGAACAGGCCTGTTCTGTACCAGAGGCAGGGCGAGAGATAGTGAATTGAACACTGCCCTCAGCTCCAGAATGTTTATCAGGAGTAGTGATTCCTCCTTGGTTCAGCAACCCTGGAAAAAGTGTTGATCCAACACCACACCACATCCCCTAAGACTGGCATCCATTTTTAGCAGGACTCAGTAGTCGGAGATCCAGAAGGGATGGCCACTGCATAATTGCTGGTCCTGTAGCCACCAAACCAGCGACAAAATAACCTCTGGAGTCAAAGTGATCATGTGAGATCTGATCCTCTGAGGTAGACCATCCCACTTGGAAAGAATTAACCTCTGTAGAGGGCGGGAATGAAATTGAGCGTACTCTACCATGTCAAATGCCGACACCGTTAAGCCAAGTACTTACATCGCCGAGTGTATCGACACTCTGGGGCGACAAAGGAAGCATCTTAGCCTGTCCTGAAGTTTCAGGACTTTGGAGACAGAAACACTCTCCCCCAGGTGCACCATGCTTTGAGCTGGAGCCAGCGAGGACTTCTTCCAATTGATAGGACACCCGTGGGCTTGCAGGAAGTTTACCGTCAGTTGCATATGACTGATGAGGACATCATGGGAATATGCCAGAATCAGCAGGTCGTCCAGATACGGCAGGATTCTGACTCCCTGGCGATGGAGATGGACTGTCATCACGGCCATGAGCTTGTTGAAGATCCGAGGAGCCGTAGCCAATCCAAATGGCAGAGCCTGGAATTGATAGTGGAGTTTGCCAATAGCAAACTGCAGAAACTGCTGATGCGACTTGGTAATAGGAATATGCAGGTATGCATCCTGTATATCCAGGGATACCATATAGTCTCCTGGTTCCATAGCCAGTACAATAGAGCGGTGTTTCCATACAAAACTTGGACACTCTCACAAACTTGTTCACAGATTTGAGGTTGAGTATAGGCCGGATGGACCCATTTGGTTTCGGGACTAGAAACAGGGTCGAGTAATAACCTCTGCCTCTCTGGGACTGAGGTACTGGTACATCCACTCCTGTACTCAGGGGAGAACTGACAACTGTTTGCAATGCTTTCGCCTTTAACGGATCTGAAGGCAGAACCGTGGTGCAAAACTGGAGAGGGGGATATCTCTTGAAAGACACCGCGTGCCCGTGAGAGACAACTTCCAGTACCCATGCATCTGAAGTGGTCTTTAACCAAACTGTAGAAGTCGGCTTCCCACCTTGGGCTCCCCCGGGGGAGGCCCGCCCCGTCATGCAGCAGGCTTGTCTTGTTTAGAAGCAGGCTTGTTTCGCCTTGGGCTTAGTGGTTTGAGAGCACGAGATTGTCTCGGGTATGCCTGACATTTTGCTTTCCCTTGAGGCCGAAAGGAACGAAAAGTGGTACCTTTTGCCTTCTGTGCAGAAGGATTAGTATTTGGGAGAAAAGCAGACTTAGCAGCTGCCAATTCAGACACAATTTTATTTAGGTTTTCCCCAAACAAAATGTCCCCGGTAAAAGGGAGTACCTCCAAAGTCCTTTTGGAGTCTACGTCCACTTTCCAGGACCTCACCCACAGAATATGGCGAGCCAGGACTGACGTGGTTGACGCCTTGGCTGCCAATATTCCTGCCTTAGAGGACACCTCCTGAATGTAATAGGTGGCGGTGGTAATGTGAGACAGACATTGTCTGGCATTATCGGATATATCCTCAGGCAGCTCTTCCTCTAATGCCTGAACCCATGCTTCAATACCTTTAGCAGCCCAGGAGGCAGCAATAGTGGGTCTATGCACAGCTCCTGTAAGGAAGTAAATAGACTTCAGGCATCCCTCCACATGC
The DNA here is from genome assembly GCF_028390025.1 of Pseudophryne corroboree. Taxonomy (NCBI): domain Eukaryota; kingdom Metazoa; phylum Chordata; class Amphibia; order Anura; family Myobatrachidae; genus Pseudophryne; species Pseudophryne corroboree. The sequence continues at coordinate 758,211,164 of NC_086449.1, forward strand.
TTATCTGTTAGTTCTTTCAGTGAAGTGACAGTGGTGACAGGCAGAGTGGACGACACCACGAGGCGGGTGACGTGAGAATTCACCGGTGGTGAATTTTCCCATTTGTTACATAACTCTGCAGGGAGAGGAAAGCGAGCCAAAGCCGTTCAGACAGCGAGAATTTCTTCCCTGGAGTAGACCAGGGTTCTTGTCTGATGTCTACTAAATGGCCAGAATGGGGTAATACAGTATTAACCACCTGCTGCTGTTTAAACTTATCAGTTTTCTTTGCCACAGTAGTGGAATACTCCTCATCAGAGATTTGCAGGATATACTTAATAGCAACCACTAGGGCAGGGACATCAATCTGCAAGGGAGAATCCTCATCAGAAACACCTGATTTAGTGTCTGACAGGACAGTATGCTCCCCCTCCTCTTCAGATGAAACATCAGAGAGGTATGTGGATTGTGAGGAGGAATCAGCCCACATAGATGACCCAGAGACATGGGAGTGACCTGGGACAGTTTTTTGTCTAACCAAGGACTGATTTAATTGCTGAAGCTGGTTAGCTAAATTATTCGCCCAAGGCGGATTAACCATAGGGACAAATTGTGGCTGTATTGGCACGGGTGGCCCCATAGGGGGCATAAGGCGTTCCACCAGTGTAAGCAGTAGGTTGGTGAATGCAGCCCATTGTGGTTCCTGGGTAGGTACAGGAGCTGCGGAATGACTAGGAGGTGCATGACATGCAGTACACAGACCATCATACAACACTTCCCCCTCTGGTAAATCCTTGGCACATACTTTGCATGCTGCAGGAGAGTCCACAGATTTACCGCCCTTTCTGTTAGACATTGTGTATGAATGAAAAAAAAGAGGGACTCAGTAAGATAAAGCCAGACAAAGTACAATACCTGCGAATAAATATGGTATTATTTGACTGAGTTCACAGTAGAATATATGTATTGGATAAATACTGTGACGCACTATATTAACGGACCCAGACAAACCTGGTCCCTAAGGGTACAGAATATAGTGACAGTTATATCTGGGAAACATTGAGAGTGAAACCACACAGCAGATACAGGCACACACAGTCACAGGCAAAGCAGAAATTATTATTACAATAAAGCTGCACTGGACTAGTATATATATATATATATATATATATATATATATACAATTAATATATCTCAGCGCATTCAGTAACTGGACGATATATCAGAATAGTCATACAATATATTCTTATACAGGCGGCTTTACAAGGGAGACCTTGCTCTGCAGTCTCGGAGACCAGCCACAGCTTAGAAGATGGCGCCCATCGTCTCAGTCAGGGAGTGAGGGAGAGTGTGAGGAAGCTCCAGGGTGGGAAAATCTGCAATAGATAGCGCCCTGGGCCGGGGGAAGGGGCTACAGGTCAAGCGCCACCTCTCCTATGATGGTCTTCCACTCCAGGAGACCCCTGGAGTCTAGTGGGGTCTCTGCTCGGTGACAGTGTCCACGCCAGCATTGCGACCCTTTTCCCTAGGCCGCGGTCAGAACGCGATTTAATGGCGTGGACCCTCTTGCCTCCTCCCCGTAGCAGCCACACAATCCAGGAGAGCAGTCTGCGACTGTATGCCTAAGCCGGGACGTCTCCGCCGCTAGTACCCGGGAACAGGCCGTGGGAGTATGCAACGCCACTTGAGAGGTGATGGAGCTGCAGCGCTGAAGTGTCACCCTGACATACAGTGCTGCTAGCCCTTGAAGAAATCTTCTTTCAGAAAAGCTTTTCAGGGTTGCCCAGAGCAGCCCCCCTGTTAAGTGACCTGCTTATAGGCGGGGTTATAGAGGAGGCCCCAATGCATCCTGGGACAGCCTAAAGCTTTAGCCTGTTGGTGCCTCTGGATCAAGATCCACTCTACACTGATGTTTCCCTCTGGAAACCAATGTACCCTGCTGCAGAAAATAGCAATTTATATATTACGATGTATGGGTAAGGACCGTGTTGCCGGCAGCCGGGATCCCGGCGGTCAGCATCCCGACGCCAGGATCTCGGCTGCAGAATGCCGGCGGTGAGGGCGAGTACAACAAAGCCCCTTGTGGGCTCGCTGCGTCCGCCACGCTGCGGGCTTGGTGGCACTCGCCACAGGTTCTATTCCCACTCTATGGGTGCCGTGGACTCCCACGTGTGGGAATAGTCCCTGCCAGTTGGCATACCGACTGTTGTGATTTTCAGGGTTCAGGATGTAGTAGTCGGTATTGTGACCGGTGGTCTCCTGACTGCTGGTCACATAACTACAGCCCCGCTGTACATTAGTCTCCATTATTCAAATTATGCCACATAGTAGTGCCACTTATACACATTACACCAGGTAGAGCACCTGTTACATATTACGCCAGGTAGAGTCCCCTTTTACATATTACAGCAGCAGAGTCCCTCTTTCTACATATTACAGTAGCAGAGTCCCCCATTTTACACATTAGGCAGGCAGAGTCCCCTTTTTACACAGTACGGCAGGCAGAGTCACCCTTTTACACATTACGGCAGCAGAGTCCCCCTTTTTACACATTATGACAGGCATAGTCCCTTTTTACAAAGGGAGGGAGGGAGAGAGAGATAAAGAGAGACAAAGAGAGTGTTGTACTTATGTTTTCTCCGGGGCAGCAGCATCCACAGGCCAGCAGTCCTCTTGTCCTTCCTACGTCGTGGCTCTTTGCAGTGCAGGGCACTGTGGGTGGGATGGGGATGGGCTGGGAGAGATGACATCTCTCCCAGAAGACAGGGGCAGAGGAGGGGGACCAGGGAGGTGGGGATTACAAACTGCAGCACTACCCGGCTTTATGTGAGAGAGGTAGCTGCAGCTGAGCGGCGGCGCGGGTGATATACACAGCGGGCGGGTGGACCCCACGCAGAGCAGTGGCGGCGCGGGCCAGTGGGTGTTGCCAGTGGTGGATATGTGCTGTGTACCAGGCACCACTGGCACACACCTAGTTATGGCCCTGCAGCTCATAATCACATATACAGTATATTGCATCTACCAGTTGCACTGCTGTGCTAAAGTGGATTTCTAGGTACAGTACACATTGAGTAATGTGCAAAAAAGTATGAAACACAGAAAGGTAACAAGTAATAAATACAGAAGATTTTTAATTAGGTGGACTGGTCCTAAATTGTTAGTTACCAGGGCGTTGATGTCTCTGTACTGAAGCATCCCCCAAAACTGAAAGTGAACTGATTTTATGAAATGGTTTCCAAAGTCTGTGTGCTGGCAGGGCCATCTTTTCGTATGTGCTTAATGGGCACTTGCCCAAGGGCCCCAGGAATATAAGAGCCCTAGGCTGATAAATTGGCCCTGGGGAACCAGAGAAATCCGACTTCAAAGCAGTGGTCCCCATCCAAGCCTGTTAATTGCTCTTCCCAGCCAGATAACTCAGGTTCTGTCCGACATAGAGTTTTTCTGAGGGTATATTCCAAATACTGGGACTCTCCCCTTTCAGTGGACACTGGCAGCTTGTCTTTGCTATGCCCAGAACCAGAAATATCAGCCTTCAAGAAGCTGGTCCCTGCTCCAGCTCCACATGCCTGATACGCAGTTTTATATTTTCATCGGTGGATTGCTCTTGCTCCTCTACTCTGATCCCCAGGTCCCCAGTACACCCTGAAAGGTGGGACTTTCTTGTTTTTTATATCCTATTCAAAGCTAAAAAATCTATTTCCAGACACTTGAGATATCTGCAGTCAAGCTATCTGCCCTCACACCAGAAAATTATGAATATTAAGCCCACTCCACTATCCACCCCTCTCCTACATATTAAACACCCCCTACCAGCCTGGAAGTCATGTACCAGGGCCCTGTCATTCAGCCCAATGCCCCATTCTACAGTTTAGTGTTCTCCCTCACGCCTCATCCGTGCAGAAAAGGGTAATTAGTAGAGATGAGCGGGTTCGGTTTCTCTGAATCCGAACCCGCCAGAACTTCATGTTTTTTTTCACGGGTCCGAGCGACTCGGATCTTCCCGCCTTGCTCGGTTAACCCGAGCGCGCCCGAACGTCATCATGACGCTGTCGGATTCTCGCGAGGCTCGGATTCTATCGCGAGACTCGGATTCTATATAAGGAGCCGCGCGTCGCCGCCATTTTCACACGTGCATTGAGATTGATAGGGAGAGGACGTGGCTGGCGTCCTCTCCATTTAGATTATAAGAGACTGAGAGAGATTTACTGGAGCTGACTAGGAGGAGTACTGTTACTGTAGAAGTGTAGAGACTGAGTGGAGAGAGTTTACTAGTGAGGACAGTGCAGTTTACTTTATAATCCGTTCTCTGCCTGAAAAAAGCGATACACAGCACACAGTGACTCAGTCACATACCATATCTGTGTGCACTGCTCAGGCTCAGGCCAGTGTGCTGCATCATCTATTATCTATATATAATATTATATATATATCTGTCTGACTGCTCAGCTCACACAGCTTATAATTGTGGGGGAGACTGGGGAGCACTACTGCAGTGCCAGTTATAGGTTATAGCAGGAGCCAGGAGTACATAATATATTATATAGTGAGTGACCACCAGACACACAGTGCAGTTTATTTAATATATCCGTTCTCTGCCTGAAAAAAGCGATACACACAGTGACTCAGTCAGTCACATACCATATCTGTGTGCACTGCTCAGGCTCAGGCCAGTGTGCTGCATCATCTATATATATTATATATCTGTCTGACTGCTCAGCTCACACAGCTTATAATTGTGGGGGAGACTGGGGAGCACTACTGCAGTGCCAGTTATAGGTTATAGCAGGAGCCAGGAGTACATAATATTATATTAAAATTAAACAGTGCACACTTTTGCTGCAGGAGTGCCACTGCCAGTGTGACTAGTGACCAGTGACCTGACCACCAGTATATATAATATTAGTAGTATACTACCTCTTTATCAACCAGTCTATATTAGCAGCAGACACAGTACAGTGCGGTAGTTCACGGCTGTGGCTACCTCTGTGTCGGCACTCGGCAGCCCGTCCATAATTGTATATACCACCTAACCGTGGTTTTTTTTTCTTTCTTTATACATACATACTAGTTACGAGTATACTATCTCTTTATCAACCAGTCTATATTAGCAGCAGACACAGTACAGTGCGGTAGTTCACGGCTGTGGCTACCTCTGTGTCGGCACTCGGCAGCCCGTCCATAATTGTATATACCACCTAACCGTGGTTTTTTTTTCTTTCTTTATACATACATACTAGTTACGAGTATACTATCTCTTTATCAACCAGTCTATATATTAGCAGCAGACACAGTACAGTGCGGTAGTTCACGGCTGTGGCTACCTCTGTGTCGGCACTCGGCAGCCCGTCCATAATTGTATATACCACCTAACCGTGGTTTTTTTTTCTTTCTTTATACATACATACTAGTTACGAGTATACTATCTCTTTATCAACCAGTCTATATTAGCAGCAGACACAGTACAGTGCGGTAGTTCACGGCTGTGGCTACCTCTGTGTCGGCACTCGGCAGCCCGTCCATAATTGTATATACCACCTAACCGTGTTTTTTTTTTTCTTTCTTTATACATACATACTAGTTACGAGTATACTATCTCTTTATCAACCAGTCTATATATTAGCAGCAGACACAGTACAGTGCGGTAGTTCACGGCTGTGGCTACCTCTGTGTCGGCACTCGGCAGCCCGTCCATAATTGTATATACCACCTAACCGTGGTTTTTTTTTCTTTCTTTATACATACATACTAGTTACGAGTATACTATCTCTTTATCAACCAGTCTATATTAGCAGCAGACACAGTACAGTGCGGTAGTTCACGGCTGTGGCTACCTCTGTGTCGGCACTCGGCAGCCCGTCCATAATTGTATATACCACCTAACCGTGGTTTTTTTTTCTTTCTTTATACATACATACTAGTTACGAGTATACTATCTCTTTATCAACCAGTCTATATATTAGCAGCAGACACAGTACAGTGCGGTAGTTCACGGCTGTGGCTACCTCTGTGTCGGCACTCGGCAGCCCGTCCATAATTGTATATACCACCTAACCGTGGTTTTTTTTTCTTTCTTTATACATACATACTAGTTACGAGTATACTATCTCTTTATCAACCAGTCTATATATTAGCAGCAGACACAGTACAGTGCGGTAGTTCACGGCTGTGGCTACCTCTGTGTCGGCACTCGGCAGCCCGTCCATAATTGTATATACCACCTAACCGTGGTTTTTTTTTCTTTCTTTATACATACATACTAGTTACGAGTATACTATCTCTTTATCAACCAGTCTATATATTAGCAGCAGACACAGTACAGTGCGGTAGTTCACGGCTGTGGCTACCTCTGTGTCGGCACTCGGCAGCCCGTCCATAATTGTATATACCACCTAACCGTGGTTTTTTTTTCTTTCTTTATACATACATACTAGTTACGAGTATACTATCTCTTTATCAAATAGTCTATATATTAGCAGCAGACACAGTACAGTGCGGTAGTTCACGGCTGTGGCTACCTCTGTGTCGGCACTCGGCAGCCCGTCCATAATTGTATACTAGTATCCAATCCATCCATCTCCATTGTTTACCTGAGGTGCCTTTTAGTTGTGCCTATTAAAATATGGAGAACAAAAATGTTGAGGTTCCAAAATTAGGGAAAGATCAAGATCCACTTCCACCTCGTGCTGAAGCTGCTGCCACTAGTCATGGCCGAGACGATGAAATGCCAGCAACGTCGTCTGCCAAGGCCGATGCCCAATGTCATAGTACAGAGCATGTCAAATCCAAAACACCAAATATCAGTAAAAAAAGGACTCCAAAACCTAAAATAAAATTGTCGGAGGAGAAGCGTAAACTTGCCAATATGCCATTTACCACACGGAGTGGCAAGGAACGGCTGAGGCCCTGGCCTATGTTCATGGCTAGTGGTTCAGCTTCACATGAGGATGGAAGCACTCAGCCTCTCGCTAGAAAAATGAAAAGACTCAAGCTGGCAAAAGCAGCACAGCAAAGAACTGTGCATTCTTCGAAATCCCAAATCCACAAGGAGAGTCCAATTGTGTCGGTTGCGATGCCTGACCTTCCCAACACTGGACGTGAAGAGCATGCGCCTTCCACCATTTGCATGCCCCCTGCAAGTGCTGGAAGGAGCACCCGCAGTCCAGTTCCTGATAGTCAGATTGAAGATGTCAGTGTTGAAGTACACCAGGATGAGGAGGATATGGGTGTTGCTGGCGCTGGGGAGGAAATTGACCAGGAGGATTCTGATGGTGAGGTGGTTTGTTTAAGTCAGGCACCCGGGGAGACACCTGTTGTCCGTGGGAGGAATATGGCCGTTGACATGCCAGGTGAAAATACCAAAAAAATCAGCTCTTCGGTGTGGAGGTATTTCACCAGAAATGCGGACAACAGGTGTCAAGCCGTGTGTTCCCTTTGTCAAGCTGTAATAAGTAGGGGTAAGGACGTTAACCACCTCGGAACATCCTCCCTTATACGTCACCTGCAGCGCATTCATAATAAGTCAGTGACAAGTTCAAAAACTTTGGGTGACAGCGGAAGCAGTCCACTGACCAGTAAATCCCTTCCTCTTGTAACCAAGCTCACGCAAACCACCCCACCAACTCCCTCAGTGTCAATTTCCTCCTTCCCCAGGAATGCCAATAGTCCTGCAGGCCATGTCACTGGCAATTCTGACGAGTCCTCTCCTGCCTGGGATTCCTCCGATGCATCCTTGCGTGTAACGCCTACTGCTGCTGGCGCTGCTGTTGTTGCCGCTGGGAGTCGATGGTCATCCCAGAGGGGAAGTCGTAAGCCCACTTGTACTACTTCCAGTAAGCAATTGACTGTTCAACAGTCCTTTGCGAGGAAGATGAAATATCACAGCAGTCATCCTACTGCAAAGCGGATAACTGAGTCCTTGACAACTATGTTGGTGTTAGACGTGCGTCCGGTATCCGCCGTTAGTTCACAGGGAACTAGACAATTTATTGAGGCAGTGTGCCCCCGTTACCAAATACCATCTAGGTTCCACTTCTCTAGGCAGGCGATACCGAGAATGTACACGGACGTCAGAAAAAGACTCACCAGTGTCCTAAAAAATGCAGTTGTACCCAATGTCCACTTAACCACGGACATGTGGACAAGTGGAGCAGGGCAGGGTCAGGACTATATGACTGTGACAGCCCACTGGGTAGATGTATGGACTCCCGCCGCAAGAACAGCAGTGGCGGCACCAGTAGCAGCATCTCGCAAACGCCAACTCTTTCCTAGGCAGGCTACGCTTTGTATCACCGCTTTCCAGAATACGCACACAGCTGAAAACCTCTTACGGCAACTGAGGAAGATCATCGCGGAATGGCTTACCCCAATTGGACTCTCCTGTGGATTTGTGGCATCGGACAACGCCAGCAATATTGTGTGTGCATTAAATATGGGCAAATTCCAGCACGTCCCATGTTTTGCACATACCTTGAATTTGGTGGTGCAGAATTTTTAAAAAAACGACAGGGGCGTGCAAGAGATGCTGTCGGTGGCCAGAAAAATTGCGGGACACTTTCGGCGTACAGGCACCACGTACAGAAGACTGGAGCACCACCAAAAACTACTGAACCTGCCCTGCCATCATCTGAAGCAAGAAGTGGTAACGAGGTGGAATTCAACCCTCTATATGCTTCAGAGGTTGGAGGAGCAGCAAAAGGCCATTCAAGCCTATACAATTGAGCACGATATAGGAGGTGGAATGCACCTGTCTCAAGTGCAGTGGAGAATGATTTCAACGTTGTGCAAGGTTCTGATGCCCTTTGAACTTGCCACACGTGAAGTCAGTTCAGACACTGCCAGCCTGAGTCAGGTCATTCCCCTCATCAGGCTTTTGCAGAAGAAGCTGGAGGCATTGAAGAAGGAGCTAAAAGGGAGCGATTCCGCTAGGCATGTGGGACTTGTGGATGCAGCCCTTAATTCGCTTAACAAGGATTCACGGGTGGTCAATCTGTTGAAATCAGAGCACTACATTTTGGCCACCGTGCTCGATCCTAGATTTAAAGCCTACCTTGGATCTCTCTTTCCGGCAGACACAGGTCTGCTGGGGTTGAAAGACCTGCTGGTGACAAAATTGTCAAGTCAAGCGGAACGCGACCTGTCAACATCTCCTCCTTCACATTCTCCCGCAACTGGGGGTGCGAGGAAAAGGCTCAGAATTCCGAGCCCACCCGCTGGCGGTGATGCAGGGCAGTCTGGAGCGACTGCTGATGCTGACATCTGGTCCGGACTGAAGGACCTGACAACGATTACGGACATGTCGTCTACTGTCACTGCATATGATTCTCTCAACATTGATAGAATGGTGGAGGATTATATGAGTGACCGCATCCAAGTAGGCACGTCACACAGTCCGTACTTATACTGGCAGGAAAAAGAGGCAATTTGGAGGCCCTTGCACAAACTGGCTTTATTCTACCTAAGTTGCCCTCCCACAAGTGTGTACTCAGAAAGAGTGTTTAGTGCCGCCGCTCACCTTGTCAGCAATCGGCGTACGAGGTTACATCCAGAAAATGTGGAGAAGATGATGTTCATTAAAATGAATTATAATCAATTCCTCCGCGGAGACATTGACCAGCAGCAATTGCCTCCACAAAGTACACAGGGAGCTGAGATGGTGGATTCCAGTGGGGACGAATTGATAATCTGTGAGGAGGGGGATGTACACGGTGATATATCGGAGGGTGAAGATGAGGTGGACATCTTGCCTCTGTAGAGCCAGTTTGTGCAAGGAGAGATTAATTGCTTCTTTTTTGGGGGGGGTCCAAACCAACCCGTCATATCAGTCACAGTCGTGTGGCAGACCCTGTCACTGAAATGATGGGTTGGTTAAAGTGTGCATGTCCTGTTTTGTTTATACAACATAAGGGTGGGTGGGAGGGCCCAAGGACAATTCCATCTTGCACCTCTTTTTTCTTTTCTTTTTCTTTGCATCATGTGCTGATTGGGGAGGGTTTTTTGGAAGGGACATCCTGCGTGACACTGCAGTGCCACTCCTAGATGGGCCCGGTGTTTGTGTCGGCCACTAGGGTCGCTAATCTTACTCACACAGCTACCTCATTGCGCCTCTTTTTTTCTTTGCGTCATGTGCTGTTTGGGGAGGGTTTTTTGGAAGGGACATCCTGCGTGACACTGCAGTGCCACTCCTAGATGGGCCCGGTGTTTGTGTCGGCCACTAGGGTTGCTAATCTTACTCACACAGCTACCTCATTGCGCCTCTTTTTTTCTTTGCGTCATGTGCTGTTTGGGGAGGGTTTTTTGGAAGGGCCATCCTGCGTGACACTGCAGTGCCACTCCTAGATGGGCCCGGTGTTTGTGTCGGCCACTAGGGTCGCTAATCTTACTCACACAGCTACCTCATTGCGCCTCTTTTTTTCTTTGCGTCATGTGCTGTTTGGGGAGGGTTTTTTGGAAGGGACATCCTGCGTGACACTGCAGTGCCACTCCTAGATGGGCCCGGTGTTTGTGTCGGCCACTAGGGTCGCTTATCTTACTCACACAGCGACCTCGGTGCAAATTTTAGGACTAAAAATAATATTGTGAGGTGTGAGGTATTCAGAATAGACTGAAAATGAGTGTAAATTATGGTTTTTGAGGTTAATAATACTTTGGGATCAAAATGACCCCCAAATTCTATGATTTAAGCTGTTTTTTAGTGTTTTTTGAAAAAAACACCCGAATCCAAAACACACCCGAATCCGACAAAAAAAATTCGGTGAGGTTTTGCCAAAACGCGTTCGAACCCAAAACACGGCCGCGGAACCAAACCCAAAACCAAAACACAAAACCCGAAAAATTTCAGGCGCTCATCTCTAGTAATTAGCAGAAATCACTGCTCTAGGTCCTACATGCTGAGCGGAAGATAGAACACCCCCTACCGCCCACGGAACATCAAAGCTGCCGCTGACAGCACCCCCCACCCCTACCGCTGGAGGATGGGTAGGGGCCCCAGTGCATTACTGTGCCCAGGGGCCTACACTGCTGTTAAGACGTCCCTTGGGACAAGCAGAGGTCAGGAATCCAGAATGCAGAATATCCAAAATGCAAACCAAAGAAAGGTGCCTCAGATCAGCATATTCAATGGAAGCCAACAATCATAAACAGGAGTCATACATGCTGAACTCACTTGTGGACATAGGGCCTGACTTAGAAATTTACGTACTGCAAATTTGATATTTCCGTAAATCTCCAATGTTTAGTGACCTGCACATGTGCAGAAGCCACACTGCATATGTGCAGATCAGGCCCTGCGATGATGCTCCCAGAGCCCAAAAGTATTCGTATTTGGAGGCAGCAACTGAGAGCTTTCCTCTTAGAAGCTCTGCTCTCCATTCATCCAGACTGTGGCAGACTTTACAATCAATCTAAAATCCTCACAGCAAAGCACCGCTTAACAATCAGTGCTTTGCCATTGGAATCTTAAGCTGGGTACACACCTAAAGATTTATCTGTTCAATCTGTCTGGTGAGAACAAAAATCTGGCAATATATGACAGCAAATGAGAATCAACCATTTACTCCCAAACGCTGGAAAACAGACAGTGGTCATTCAGACAAATTGGTTAAATCCATTTGATTCCTTCCTACCTCTATGTCTGTCTGTTTTTACCCAGATTTGTTCTATTACTGTTGTTTTAATTGGAAAGCGCAAAGGAATATGCTGCGCTATATAAGAAACTGTTTATAAATAAAAAAATAAATACATTTGATTCAACAAATTTATCTGAACAATCGTTTTTCTCCATTTTCCAGCGTTTGGGAGCAAATGGTTAATTGCTATTTGCTCCCATTCATTACCAGATTGTTGTTCCCACCAGACAGATTGGTCAGATAAAACTTAGTACCCAGCTTTAGATTGACTGTAAAGTCTGCCGCAGTCTGAATGAATCAAGCGCTGAACAAAGCACATAGCATTTAGGGGCAGTGGGTTGCTGTGTGCAGGGACCTGTTCTTGGATCGTGCCTGCCACTGCCCAGGGAGCTGGGTGCTGTGACCACTGACAGACGGCATCTGTGACAAAGTGTGTGGTAAGTATATACTTGGTTTAATGGCCATTCCAAGCATGGTCTTTCTCTCTACTCCTATCTCTTCTCTCTCCCATCTCTCTCTCTCTGTCACCCCTTTCTCTCCTATCTCCCATCTCTATCTCTCTCACCTCTCTCTCTCTCTATCCCCCATTACTCTTGTTGTCACCCCTCTCGCTCTCTCTTTTTGTCACCCTTCCCTCTCCCCTCTCTCTCTGATCTCTTTCTCCCATCTCTCTCTCCGTCACCCCTCTTTTTTCTCCCCCTCTCTTTCCTCTATCCCTCTCTCCCCTCCCTCTCTCCCCATCTCTTCTCTCTCTCCCCCTCTATGCTTCTCATCTCTACCTCCACCCCCCCTCCTCTCTTTCTCCCTCTCTCTCTCTCTCTCCTCCCTTTCCCCCTCTCCCACCCCTCGCTCTATGTTTCCCCTAATTTTTTTATTTTTATGGGTGGGGCACCAAATTACAGCCTTGTCCCGGGTGCCGAAAATCCTAATTTCACACTGCCCATAGCAACCAGATTGTATTTCTCTATTACATTCTAGAAAATGCAGCTACAGGACAATCAAATTGCCATCCACCACAAAATGGGGACCACAATGTAAAAATGTATACAGCACACAACCTGTAACATCCTCGGGATTTAAAGGCCATCGGCTTATTTCACTCCTCCTTTAATCAACTCATGGCAACTATCAGGATACACTCTGATTTGTGGATCGTGTTGCCTCCGCACCAGTTTTTTTTCATACATGTCGTGCAAGAAAATATTTTTGTTCGTGAGAACTGATCACAGACTTACTACGTAGTTAAACCTGACACGTAAGAGCAATCACATCTTTCTGAACACCATTCACAGCTAAGAAGTACTAATACGATATATTTCCAGGTGTATGATTCACTGACAGCTCAGTTATTTTGGGACATTTTGATGATTCAGTCACACTGATTAACACGGCATAAAGTTTTATTTTTACACAAACAACATCTCGTGATGTTTTAAATCCATTCCACAATTTCTAATTTGCATAAATATATTGGACATCTTACACTTACATGTTTTCTGTGTAAAAGACATTAACGGAGCACTTTTTTTTTTTTAACTAAAACTGTAGAACTGTTACTGCACATGTTCAAGCAAGACCTATGCCGCATCTGTTGCTATACACTGAGGGACATTTTTAAACCGCAAAAAGTTCTGACCAACAATTCAACGTTACACGTTCCATTGTGTCTTCATGTCTTCGGAGCATCTTTCAGAGAGCATGTGCACTGAAAATCAGTCTGCAAAATTACCAAAATATCCGAAATGGTTGGGTATGAAAAGTTGACAGTTATAAGTTGACAAACATCATGTCAACATGAGAATGTCGACATAGTCAATATTAATCATGTAGACAGTGATAGAATGTTGACATTTGGTCCTGGTTGCCCAGTGGTGACTTAAGTTCTCCTGGCGGCTGCAGCCGCATCTTCCAAGTCCCGGTGGTCATGTGATTGTGTCTTCTGGGTCATCCCTCCAATCCTCCGACATTTCGGTAAGTTTTTATCCGCTATCTAATACCTAACCCTCCATCTAATGCCTAACCCTCGAGTGCCTAACCTCCCCCTAACAACCCACCCACAGCCTAACCTTAAAGTTGATATTCTGATAGTGAAGTGAGTGTCAACATTTGGACAATGTCACCACATTGCCTGTCGACAATTTTTAACAATGCATAACATTGTGGTGTTGACAATATGACTACATCCTACCTGACTTTGCATCATACTTGCCGACTTTATGGCTGCTCTCTCCAGGAGAGAGCAGCCATGGGGGCGGGCAGTAACGTGACGTGCAGAGCAGAGGGGGGCGGACCAGAGGCGGAATGGGGCGTGGTGGAGGCAGAGTGGGGGCGTGGCTGTGGATCGCGTCATGTAAGCCCCCCCCCCGCTGTGTAATGCCGCTATTAATGGCATTATACAGCAGGGGGGCGTGGCTATAATGATGCAATTCAACAAGAATCGCACCATCGTCTGCCCGGACCGCCCACTTTACTCGCTAAGTGGGTGGCCGGGCAGGGGGGACACCCTGAAATTGGGAGACTTGCCTGCTCTTCCGGGGGGCCGGGAGGGTCACCCGATTTTCGGGAGCCTCCCGGCCATTCCGGGAGAGTAGGCAAGTATGCTTTGCATATGATGAAATACATAACAGTGTTACATTCAAATTCCAGCCTGCTTTCATCTTAGAACCATATTTCATCAATTAAAATGTTAATTCTTTTCTGTGAAAATTCTGATAGAAACAACAGCTGGATTTCACTTATAGTGCAGGCAGTAGCGGTTCTTGCCGTGGGCAATCAGAACTTTTGCCCGGGGTGCCGCCCTCCGGAGGGCGCCGCACCATGGCAAGATCTGCTACTGTTTGGCAGTGTCCCCCGCTGTGAAGGGAACTAGACGCTACCCGTCTAGTTTCCCTTCGTGGAGAGGACCTTTGCTGTGAGGTGCGCGATGACATCATCGTGCACCGCACAGCATTGTGGGACTGGCACAGACACTAGGGGTCATAATTGACCTCTAGTGTCTATCTATGCTGTGCTATGGGTGAGACGTCATGACATCTCTCCCATATATCAGAGGAGAGGAGCGGCGCCAGCGGAGGTCTGCAGCGGACAGGAATCAGGAGCGGGGATAGTAAGTATTCATTTTTTATTTTTTTTTGTAAGCGGCGCTACTGTACAGGGGGCACAAATGGGGGCACAACTACAGGGGGCGTAACTGACCACGCCCCTGTATGAAGCCACGCCCCTATGTTTCGCCCGGGGCGCCACAAGGGCTAGAACCGGCCCTGAGTGCAGGTACCAAATGTAACAGCTTGCAATTTGCGAGAGCCAATGCCATTCCGGCAAAATAGTCAATACTTTTAAACGTCAATTTAAATACAAAAAACAGGTTTTGCCTTTAACCTCCTGTAATTGCCGCTTTTAATCTAGTGAGTATCCCTCCGGAAGCACGCCAACTCCCTCAAATCGCGGCTATTACATTTCACAGTCTGTATCGGATCTTTCCTGCCACTCAAAGGTGAGTGGAAGCAGTCCCTGCACATAAAATAAATTGTAGGGGTCCTATTAAATATATACAGTACATACACATATATTTTTATTTTGAAAAGGATACTTAAATATGGTGGATTAATGCCCATTTTAAACCTCTCTTCTTAAATCGTGACTCTGGTTTTTATGGGTTATCCTTATGGACAGGACCTTATTCAGAGATGAGAGAAGATCGCTGCATACGCAGCCAGATCTGCGTTCATCTCCTCGCATGCCGGGGGCCGCCCAGGACAAGGCAAGGCCACCTAGCATGTGTAAGGCCGCCTCATGATAAGTTCGCAATTAGACTTCGGATGCATCGGAACTAAGGTTGAAACCTGGCGCGGCTGCGTGTGCCGTCATGCAGCCGCCCACGAAAACAGTCCCGGCCCACCCCCTGTTCGGAATGCCCCGCCCCCAAATGATGTGATGACGCCCCCCCCAACGGCCATCACTGTCAATCACACTGCGGCCACGTACTTCCTGGATGCGGCTGTAATGTGTAATGTCACGCATGCGCACAACAGCCGCTGTGTGTGAGCGCTCGGCTGCGTCCGTGTCTGAATAACCCAGAGAATTCCCAAAAAGCTCTCTAACGTCTGTCAGCTCAATGAATAATGAAAGTGTAACTTTTTATGGTATTCAGCAAGTAAAAGGCACAGAAGACAGTTAAGTAAGTTGTGGAGAGGGCACATATGGACAGAAATGTGCCCGCAGAGGGGTCATGGCCAGCATATGGGTGCATTCCAAGTGAGGTAAAAATAATCCTCCTACTGGGGAATGAATGACCCAATGGAGAACCGCCACGGTAAGGGTCTGTGAAATAGCGCCAATAAAAGGGAAATGGGTAGAGGCAAGAGGGAGTGAGATCTGAGCTGTTAACACAACCATTGGTCCCAGGTAGTGAAGTAGGCATGACCAAGTTCTGAAGGAATGACACCCCTTTCCCAAAAAATTGATGGTAAATACTATGCACAGTGGTGGGAAGTGGCCCTGCTTGAAACAAAGGGGAACATTTTTCTCCCTCAATAGCTCGCCAGTTTCCTCCCTCTCTTGGCGCCACTGAGTGTGATCAGCCCACACGCGACATGCTGGACTTTTTTAGTTCTACAACCCTGAAGGGCCAGAGGCAATTATAGAACTATAGTGTCATTGATTTAAGGCTACCTACCCTGAAGTTTATGTTCTGGCTAGTCTTCCCCTTTGTATCTACTCCAGCACAGTACAGGGAACAGAATCTACTATTCAAAGCATATATGCTATGTAATCACAAGTCTGAGATTTTAAGGTCTTTTAATATACCAAATATCAAAAGGAGTACATTTTCAAATATATTATTTGTTATTTGTGTCTTTATATCAATATAATTTTGAAAGTGCATTATAAAGATGGACAGAGAGCTTAATGTTCTAAGGGGATCATTCCGAGTTGATCGTAGCTGTGCTAAATTTAGAACAGCTACGATCTTCTTCCCTGACATGTGGGGGGACGCCCAGCACAGGGCTAATCCATCCCGCATGTCAGTCTGGTTCCCCCTCGCAGAAGTGCAAAGGCATCGCACAGCGGCGATGCATTTGCACTTCAAGAGTAGCTCCCGGCCAGCGCAGCTTTAGCGTGCTGGCCGGGAGCTACTCATTGCTCCCCAGCCCACAGTGGTTGCGTGTGACGCTGCGGCCGCCCACCGTTCGGCCGGACCAAACCCACAAAAAATGGGGGCCAACGCCGCCGTTCCTCCCCTCCCGCCCAGCGATCGCCTCTGCCTTTCAATCAGGCAGAGGCGATCGCATCCCTGCTATGGCCTTCGGCCATCTGACATGCGCTGGCGCACTACGGCGCCAGCGCATGCGCAGCAGGGACCCGTTCGCTATGCTACGTAAAAACGTAGCGAGCGAACGGGTCAGAATGACCCCCTAAGATCGCCCAAGAAAACTCTTCCCCTCCCTTCTCTGAACTACTACACCCTGCATTTGGTTGTATTGCTTTATTATATTTTTCTCTATCGTCCTAGTGGATGCTGGGGTTCCTGAAAGGACCATGGGGAATAGCGGCTCCGCAGGAGACAGGGCACAAAAAGTAAAGCTTTAGGATCAGGTGGTGTGCACTGGCTCCTCCCCCTATGACCCTCCTCCAAGCCTCAGTTAGATTTTTGTGCCCGGCCGAGAAGGGTGCAATCTAGGTGGCTCTCCTAAAGAGCTGCTTAGAAAAGTTTAGCTTAGGTTTTTTATTTTACAGTGAGTCCTGCTGGCAACAGGATCACTGCAACGAGGGACTTAGGGGAGAAGAAGTGAACTCACCTGCGTGCAGGATGGATTGGCTTCTTGGCTACTGGACATTAGCTCCAGAGGGACGATCACAGGTACAGCCTGGATGGTCACCGGAGCCTCGCCGCCGGCCCCCTTGCAGATGCTGAAACGAGAAGAGGTCCAGAATCGGCGGCAGAAGACTCCTCAGTCTTCTAAAGGTAGTGCACAGCACTGCAGCTGTGCGCCATTTTCCTCTCAGCACACTTCACACGGCAGTCACTGAGGGTGCAGGGCGCTGGGAGGGGGGCGCCCTGGGAGGCAAATGAAAACCTTTTTTGGCTAAAAATACCTCACATATAGCCTCCGGGGGCTATATGGAGATATTTAACCCCTGCCAGAATCCATTAAGAGCGGGAGACGAGGCCGCCGAAAAAGGGGCGGGGCCTATCTCCTCAGCACACAGCGCCATTTTCCCTCACAGAAAGGCTGGAGGGAAGGCTCCCAGGCTCTCCCCTGCACTGCACTACAGAAACAGGGTTAAAACAGAGAGGGGGGGCACTAATTTGGCGTTAAAAATATATAAAAAAGATGCTATAAGGGAAAACACTTATATAAGGTTGTCCCTATATAATTATAGCGTTTTTGGTGTGTGCTGGCAAACTCTCCCTCTGTCTCTCCAAAGGGCTAGTGGGTCCTGTCCTCTATCAGAGCATTCCCTGTGTGTGTGCTGTGTGTCGGTACGTGTGTGTCGACATGT
The DNA here is from genome assembly GCF_028390025.1 of Pseudophryne corroboree. Classification (NCBI taxonomy): domain Eukaryota; kingdom Metazoa; phylum Chordata; class Amphibia; order Anura; family Myobatrachidae; genus Pseudophryne; species Pseudophryne corroboree. The sequence goes on from NC_086449.1 coordinate 758,229,271, forward strand.
ATGAGGACGATGTTGGTGAGGAGGCGGAGCAATTGCCTGTAATGGTGATGTCACTCTCTAGGGAGTCGACACCGGAATGGATGGCTTATTTAGGGAATTACGTGATAATGTCAACACGCGCCAAGGTCGGTTGACGACATGAGACGGCCGACAAACAATTAGTACCGGTCCAGACGTCTCAAAAACACCGTCAGGGGTTTTAAAACGCCCGTTTACTTTAGTCGGTCGACACAGACACAGACAGGGACACTGAATCCAGTGTCGACGGTGAATAAACAAACGTATTCCTTATTAGGGCCACACGTTAAGGGCAATGAAGGAGGTGTTACATATTTCTGATACTACAAGTACCACAAAAGAGGGTATTATGTGGGATGTGAAAAAACTACCGTAGTTTTTCCTGAATCAGATAAATTAAATGAAGTGTGTGATGATGCGTGGGTTCCCCCCGATAGAAAATATGGGCGGTATACCCTTTCCCGCCAGAAGTTAGGGCGCGTTGGGAAACACCCCTTAGGGTGGATAAGGCGCTCACACGCTTATCAGAACAAGTGGCGGTACCGTCTATAGATAGGGCCGTCCTCAAGGAGCCAGCTGACAGGAGGCTGGAAAAATATCATAAAAAGTATATACACACATACTGGTGTTATACTGCGACCAGCGATCGCCTCAGCCTGGATGTGCAGAGCTGGGGTGGCTTGGTCGGATTCCCTGACTAAAAATATTGATACCCTTGACAGGGACAGTATTTTATTGACTATAGAGCATTTAAAGGATGTATTTCTATATATGCGAGATGCACAGAGGGATATTTGCACTCTGGCATCAAGAGTAAGTGCGATGTCCATATCTGCCAGAAGATGTTTATGGACACGACAGTGGTCAGGTGATGCAGATTCCAAACGGCACAAAGGTGTATTGCCGTATAAAGGAAGAGGAGTTATTTGGGGTCGGTCCATCGGACCTGGTGGCCACGGCAACTGCTGGAAAATCCACCGTTTTTACCCTAAGTCACATCTCTGCAGAAAAAGACACCGTCTTTTCAGCTTCAGTCCTTTCGTCCCTATAAGAGTCATATCTGCCCAGGGATAGAGGAAAGGGAAGAAGACTGCAGCAGGCAGCCCATTCCCAGGAACAGAAGCGTTCCACCGCTTCTGACAAGCTCTCAGCATGACGCTGAGACCGTACAGGACCCCTGGATCCTACAAGTAGTATCCCAGGGGTACAGTTTGGAATGTCGAGACGTTTCCCCTGCGCAGGCTCCTGAAGTCTGCTTTACCAAGGTCTCCCTCCGACAAGGAGGCAGTATGGGAAAAAATTCACGAGCTGTATTCCCAGCAGGTGATAATTAAATTACCCCTCCTACAACAAGAAAAGGGGGTATTATTCCACACTATATTGTGGTACTGAAGCCAGAAGGCTAGGTGAGACCTATTCTAAATCTAAAAAAATTTGAACACTTACAAAGGTTCAAATCAAGATGGAGTCACTCAGAGCAGTGATAACGAACCGGGAAGAAGGGGACTATCTGGTGTCCCGAGACATCAGGGATGCTTACCTCCATGTCCCAAATTTGCCCTTATCACTAAGGGTACCTCAGGTTCGTGGTACAGAACTGTCACTATCAGTTTCAGACGCTGCCGTTTGGATTGTCTACGGCACCCCGGGTCTTTACCAAGGTAATGGCCGAAATGATGGTTCTTCTTCGAAGAAAAGGCGTCTTAATTATCCCTTACTTGGAAGATCTCCTGATAAGGGCAAAGTCCAGGGAACAGTTGGAGGTCGGAGTAGCACTATCTCGGATACTGTTACAACAGCAGGGGTGGATTCTAAATATTCCAAAATCGCAGCTGATCCCGACAACAAGTCTCCTGTGCTTAGGGATGATTCTGGACACAGTCCAGAAAAAGGTGTTTCTCCCGGAAGAGAAAGCCAGGGAGTTATCCGAGCTAGTCAGGAACCTCCTAAAATCAGTGCATCATTGCACAAGGGCCATGGTAAAAAAATGGTGACTTCCTTCGAAGCAATTCCAGTCGGCAGATTTCATGCAAGAACTTTTCAGTGGGATCTGCTGGACAAATGGTCCGGATCGCATCTTCAGATGCATCAGCGGATAACCCTATATCCAAGGACAAGGGTGTCTCTCCTGTGGTGGTTACAGAGTGCTCATCTTCTAGAGGGCCGCAGATTCGGCATTCAGTTTTGGATGTTGGTGACCATGGAGGCCAGCCCGAGAGGCTGGGGAGCAGTCACACAAGGAAAAAATTTCCAGGGAGTGTGATCAAGTCTGGAGATTTTTCTCCACATAAATATAGCTAAGGGTAAATTTATAATGCTCTAAGCTTAGCAAGACCTCTGCTTCAAGGTCAGCCGGTATTGATCCAGTGGGATAAAACATCACGGCAGTCGCCCACGTAAATAGACAGGGCGGCACAAGAAGCAGGAGGGCAGTGGCAAAAACTGCAAGGACTTTTCGCTGGGCGGAAAATCATGTGATAGCACTGTCAGCAGTGTTTCATTCCGGGAATGGAAACTGGGAAGCAGACTTCCTCAGTAGGCACGACCTCCACCCGGCAGAGTGGGAACTTCATGGGGAAGTTTTCCACATAATTGTAAACCGTTGGGAATTACCAAAGGTGGACATGATGGCGTCCCGTCTGAACAAAAAACGGGACAGGTATTGCGCCAGGTTAAGAGACCCTCAGGCAATAGCTGTGGACGTTCTGGTAACACCGTGGGTGTACCAGTCGGTGTATGTGTTCCATCCTCTGCTTTTCATACCTAAGGTACTGAGAATTATAAGACGTAGAGGAGTAAGAACTATACTCATGGCTCCGGATTGGCCAAGAAGGACTTGGTACCCGGAACTTCAAGAGATGCTCACAGAGGACTTATGGCCTCTGCCGCTAAGAAGGGACTTGTTTCAGCAAGTACCATGTCTGTTCCAAGACTTACCGCAGCTGCGTTTGACGGCATGGCGGTGGAACGCCGGATCCTAAGGGAAAAGGCATTCAGGAAGAGGTCATTCCTACCCTGGTCAAAGCCAGAAAGGAGGTGACCGCACAACATTATCACCACATGTGGCGAAAATATGTTGCGTGGTGTGAGGCCAGGAAGGCCCCACGAAGAAATTTCAACTCGGTCGATTCCTGCATTTCTTGCAAACAGGAGTGTCTATGGGCCTCAAATTGGGGTCCATTAAGGTTCAAATTTCGGCCCTGTCGATTTTTCTTCCAGAAAGAATTGGCTTCAGTTCCTGAAGTCCAGAAGTTTGTCAAGGGAGTATTGCATATACAACCCCCTTTTGTGCCTCCAGTGGCACTGTGGGATCTCAACGTAGTTCTGGGATTCCTCAAAACACATTGGTTTAAAACCAGTCAAATCTGTGGATTTGAAGCATCTCACATGAAAAGTGAACATGCTCTTGGACCTGGCCTGGACCAGGCGAGTGTCAAATTGGTGGTTTTTTTCTCAAAAAAAGCCCATATCTGTTTGTCCATTCGGACAGGGCAGAGCTGCGGACTCGTCCCCAGTTCTCTCCCTAAGGTGGTGTCAGTGTTTCACCTGAACCAGCTTATTGTGGTGTCTTGCGCCTACTAGGGACTTGGAGGACTCCAAGTTGCTAGATGTGGTCAGGGCCCTGAAAATATAGGTTCCAGGACGGCTGGAGTCAGGAAAACTGACTTGCTGTTATCCTGTATGCACCCAACAAACTGGGTGCTCTTGCTTTTAAGCAGACTTTTGCTAGTTGGATGTGTAATACAATTCAGCTTGCACATTCTGTGGCAGGCCTGCCACAGCCAAAATATGTAAATGCCCATTCCACAAGGAAGGTGGGCTCATCTTGGGCGGCTGCCCGAGGGGTCTCGGCTTTACAACTTTGCCGAGCGGCTATTTAGTCAGGGGCAAACACGTTTGTAAAATCCTACAAATTTGATACCCTGGCTAAGGAGGACCTGGAGTTCTCTCATTCGGTGCTGCAGAGTCATCCGCACTCTCCCGCCCGTTTGGGAGCTTTGGTATAATCCCCATGGTCCTTTCAGGAACCCCAGCATCCACTAGGACGATAGAGAAAATAAGAATTTACTTACCGATAATTCTATTTCTCGGAGTCCGTAGTGGATGCTGGGCGCCCATCCCAAGTGCGGATTATCTGCATTACTTGTACATAGTTACAAAAATCGGGTTATTATTGTTGTGAGCCATCTTTTCAGAGGCTCCGCTGTTATCATACTGTTAACTGGGTTCAGATCACAGGTTGTACAGTGTGATTGGTGTGGCTGGTATGAGTCTTACCCGGGATTCATAAATCCTTCCTTATTGTGTACGCTCGTCCGGGCACAGTACCTAACTGAGGCTTGGAGGAGGGTCATAGGGGGAGGAGCCAGTGCACACCACCTGATCCTAAAGCTTTACTTTTTGTGCCCTGTCTCCTGCGGAGCCGCTATTCCCCATGGTCCTTTCAGGAACCCCAGCATCCACTACGGACTCCGAGAAATAGAATTATCGGTAAGTAAATTCTTATTATCCTAGGTATTAATATACAATTAGATTATAATATTAACCCCTATAAGCCATTGCGGATACCCTGTATGCATATAAATAAATTCTTTGAGCTGGCTTGCCAAGTTTGAAAATTAATTTCCACGGAAAAATGGTAAAAAATTTCAAAGCAATGAGAAAAAATTTAAACTATATTACAAAAAAAATGCAAGAATTATTATTTTTTAATTTAGCCAATGCTTTATTTTAAAGAATAAATCAATTATATATATATATATATATATATATATATAAACATTTTTATGTTTTTTACCAGTCCTTTTAGTATATAGGTTCACATATATAAATCCACCCCATACCTTTTATGATATATGTGTCTGTGTGTTGAAGTTATGTTTTTAAAAAAAAAACTTTTATATGTCTCTTGAAAATACATTTATTGTCAAAAAGAATGTTATACAAAAATGTTTTCTCTGTCCCTATTTTCAATTATATCAAGTCTTCTAAATACACTTTTTAACACCGTTGGTCACCAGAACCCCTGTAGAGTGTTCTCTACATCCATGCACTGTTGGTCCAACAATAGTGTTGGCCTTTTTATACCACAGTTTCTTCCAAGGATTATTTTCAGTTTGAAGAATCTTATCTGAAATCTTTACTGTTTTTTATGTGCATTACATCAATTTGTTTCCAGATTGCTTCAAGTCGGCATTTCTAGCGATATATCTCTGTATACCATATTTTTTCACAATAATTGATAATGTACCCCTGAGGAAGTCCTTTGAGACGAAACACGTTGGGTTCTATGCTTTTTCTCTTTGCTATCCATTGAAGCAATATTCTGGCTTATTCACATCCAACTGGAGTGATTTACCTTGCATTTTTATGAAAATTTGTAATTGTATTCGTATATATATATATGAGATGAGCGGGTTCGGTTCTCCGAGATCCGAACCCCCCCCCCCCCCCCCCCCGAACTTCACCTATTTTACACGGTTCCGAGGCAGCCTCGGATCTTCCCGCCTTGCTCGGTTAACCCGAACGCGCCCGAACGTCATCATCCCACTGTCGGATTCTCGCGAGATTCGTATTCTATATAAAGAGCCGCGATTCGCCGCCATTTTCACTCGTGCATTGGAGATTAAACGGAGAGGACGTGGCTGCATTCTCTCCCTGAAAAGCTCCGTAATCTGTGCTCAGTGTGCTGAAAATATCTACGTTCTCTGCCTGAAAACGCTCCATATCTGTGCTGCTCAGTGTGCTGCAAATATCTGTGCTCAGCTCTATGTCAAGTATACTATCTCTGTGCTGCATTATTGTGAGCAGTATATAGTAGGACAGTGCACCATTTTGGTGACCAGCAGTATACATATATAGTACAGTACAGTAGGCCATTGCTGTATCTTGCAGCTCTGTGTCAAGTATACTATCTCTGTGCTGCATTATTGTGAGCAGTATATATATAGTAGGACAATGCAGTATTTTGGTGACCAGCAGTATACATATATAGTACAGTAGGCCATTGCTGTATCTTGCAGCTCTGTGTCAAGTATACTATCTCTGTGCTGCATTATTGTGAGCAGTATATAGTAGGACAGTGCAGCATTTTGGTGACCAGCAGTATATATATAGTACAGTACAGTAGGCCATTGCTGTATCTTGCAGCTCTGTGTCAAGTATACTATCTCTGTGCTGCATTATTGTGAGCAGTATATAGTAGGACAGTGCAGCATATTGGTGACCAGCAGTATACATATATAGTACAGTAGGCCACTGCTGTATCTTGCAGCTCTGTGTCAAGTATACTATCTCTGTGCTGCATTATTGTGAGCAGTATATAGTAGGACAGTGCAGCATTTTGGTGACCAGCAGTATACATATATAGTACAGTACAGTAGGCCATTGCTGTATCTTGCAGCTCTGTGTCAAGTATACTATCTCTGTGCTGCATTATTGTGAGCAGTATATAGTAGGACAGTGCAGCATTTGAGCGACCAGCAGTATACATATATAGTATAGTAGGCCATTGCTGTATCTTGCAGCTCTGTGTCAAGTATACTATCTCTGTGCTGCATTATTGTGAGCAGTATATAGTAGGACAGTGCAGCATTTTGGTGACCAGCAGTATACATATATAGTACAGTACAGTAGGCCATTGCTGTATCTTGCAGCTCTGTGTCAAGTATACTATCTCTGTGCTGCATTATTGTGAGCAGTATATAGTAGGACAGTGCAGCATTTTGGTGACCAGCAGTATACATATAGTACAGTACAGTAGGCCATTGCTGTATCTTGCAGCTCTGTGTCACTTCTAGTATCCTGATCAGTGCTCAATATCTGCTGCATTGTTGTGACCAGTATGTATACTGTACTGTGCGACGTGTGTTATACACCTGGTGATTTTATACATCCTGTAATCTGTACTGAGCGATGTGTGAGATACACCTGGGGATTATACACCCTATATACTGTACTGTGTGATGTGTGAGATACACCTGGGGATTATACACCCTATATTATTATTATGATTATTATCCTTTTTATATGGCGCCACAAGGGTTCCGCAGCGCCCAATTACAGAGTACATAAATAATCAAACAGGAAAACAGCAACTTACAGTTGATGACAGTATAGGACAAGTACAGGGTAAATAAACATAGTTACATCAGCAGATGACACTGGAATAAGTATCAGGTGGCAGAAGACTGCTGGATGTGGTACAGTTGAAGATTATTAAAGTAAGACAAAGGATAAGCACATGAGGGAAGAGGGCCTTGTTCGTGAGAGTTTACAATCTAAAGAGGAGGGGTAGACAGACATGGGTGACACAGATGGGGTACATAGAGAACGTGGAACAGAGGGTTAGGATGAGATTTGGCTGGGTTTGGTGAAGAAGTGGACCCCCAGAAGGCACAAGTCAATACTTAACATTGCAACATTTTACTGGGCTATGCAGGAGAAAATTAAAAATAGGGGAAAATAAAAATAAAAAAGAGAATCGATAACTTCTACTGGTTTCAAAAAGATCAATGGAAGCTGAAATAATGGACAACTACCTTATGGATGCCAGATACAATATACCAAACAGTACTTAGCAGAGTTAGGAATGAGTGCTTATGAAATACAGTAACATTTTGTCATAATATTTCAGAAACTGCATGGCTGGTCTCTTGCACTCTTTTGCTCTAATACACCACCTGCTTTAGGATTTATATTCAAAAACATTATGTCTCCATAATCCCAAAAACGTCAGTCTTCTTGGAAAGTGGTTTGGTCCTTTGTAAGGGAAAGAGAACAAACGTTCTCAAACAACGGTTTTTCAATTTCTTTTTCCTCTGGGAAGGTATTGTGGATTCGCAGGAATATCTGAGCATTTCTGTAATCAGAAAGCAGCGACTTTCTACAAATGTTTACGAATAATTCCATTGATTTTGTCATTTTCTTCCAGTGATTTGGACCAATAATACCATTGATTAGAACGAATAATTCCAGTGATTTTGTCATTTTCTTCCAGTGATTTGGACCAATAATACCATTGATTAGAACAAATAATTCCAATGATTTTGTCATTTTCTTCCAGTTATTTGGACCAATAATACCATTGATTAGAACGAATAATTCCAGTGATTTTGTCATTTTTTTCCAGTGATTTGGACCAATGATACCATTGATTAGAATTAATAATTCCTGTGATATTGAGGTGTTTGTGTCGCTTAGCTTGGCCGTCCAGCGACCACAGTGCACCTCTTTTTCTCTTTTCTTTGCATCATGTGCTGTTTGGGGCCAATTTTTTGAAGTGCCATCCTGTCTGACACAGCAGTGCCACTCCTAGATGGGCCAGGTGTTTGTGCCTCCCTCTTGGGTCGCTTTGCTTAGTCATCCAGCGACCTCGGTGCAAATTTTAGGACTAAAAATAGTATTGTGAGGTGTGAGGTGTTCAGAATAGACTGGAAATGAGTGGAATTTGTGGTTATTGAGGTTAATAATACTATAGGATCAAAATGAACCCCATATTCTATGATTTAAGCTGTTTTTGAGGGATTTTTGAAAAAAAAAAACCCCACCCGAACCCAAAACACACCCGAATCCGACAAAAAAATTTCAGGGAGGCTTTGCCAAAACCAAAACCCGAAAAATTTCCGGTGCACATATCTATATTATATGTAAAATGTATTATTTTATTATTATTATTATTATTATTATTACAAAACAAGGAAACAGTTGCTTATAGTACAAGACATAACAGGACAAGGTTTATAAAAATTGCTGTAGCCACAGTCATAATACTCAAAGTAGCAGCAGGGCCAAAGACGGATTACAGACAAAGCAAGTACAAAAAAGTGTAGCGCAGTGTCGCCCCCCCCCTCCCCCATCTCTTCCTAAAGTACAGGGCGGTGTCTAGGGCCTGGTGCAGGCCCAGCACCCACCTGCTGCCACCATCATTCTACTGTTGGGCCAACGTGATGCTGTGTGCAGGGTCCCACTCCCAGAGCCTGCATACCACCAGCACATTGGTGGAGTTTGTGAGAACCTGCTCCCAAATCCTGACTGCATGTCTAATCCACTTTATTTTTTTAATTAGTATTGTAGACCCCTACTCGTCCGGCAGGCACACTGGTGGCTGGGAGGCAATCCAGATCACTCATTATGTGACCTAGACCTGCCGGCTGAGTGGGGTCCACAATACTAATTGAAAAAAATAAAATGGGTAATCCGAGTAGGTGTCACCCACCAGCAGAAGATCGAAGTCAGCCTAGGCCATAGAGTTAAGGGGGGGGCGGTACCACTGTGCTCCGGGAGGACATCCCAATTTCACACCTGTTCCTAAAACTCCGTGCCCCTCCCTTCTCCTCTACCCAGCTGCGTGCAATTTTCTTTACCTCCAGCTAAGTCAGCCACCCTGATGATGATCCTCTCATCCGCTACTGACACCAGAGAGGTAAGGTAAGTATTCATGTGTGTGTGGTGATCTATTAATGTTTTTCAGGAAGTGTGGTAGTGTGTAATGGGGGTGTATTAATGTTATCTAGGAGGGGGTAGTGTGTAATGGGGGTGTATTAATGTTATCTAGGAGGGGGTAGTGTGTAATAGGGGTGTATAAATGTTATCTAGGAGGGGGTAGTGTGTAATGGGGGTGTATAAATGTTATCTAGGAGGGGGTAGTGTGTAATGGGGGTGTATTAATGTTATCTAGGAGGGGTAGTGTGTAGTGGGGGTGTATTAATGTTATCTAAGAGGGGGTAGTGTGTAATGGGGGTGTATTAATGTTATCTAGGAAGGGGTAGTGTGTAATGGGGGTGTATGAATGTTATCTAGGAGGGGGTAGTGTGTAATGGGGGTGTATGAATGTTATCTAGGAGGGGGTAGTGTGTAATGGAGGTGTATTAATGTTATCTAGGAGGGGGTAGTGTGTAATGGGGGTGTATTAATGTTATCTAGGAGGGGGTAGTGTGTAATGGGGGTGTATGAATGCTATCTAGGAGGGGGTAGTGTGTAATGGAGGTGTATTAATGTTATCTAGGAGGGGGTAGTGTGTAATGGGGGTGTATGAATGCTATCTAGGAAGGGGTAGTGTGTAATGGAGGTGTATTAATGTTATCTAGGAGGGGGTAGTGTGTAATGGGGGTGTATTAATGTTATCTAGGAGGGGGTAGTGTGTTATGGGGGTGTATTCATGTTATCTAGGAGGGGGTAGTGCGTAATAGGGGTGTATTAATGTTATCTAGGAGGGGGTTAGTGTGGCAGTAATATATAGTAATGTTCTTTGTAATGGGGTAGTGTGTGGAGGTATTTGTGTTCTCCACAATGGGATAAGGAGTTTATTCATTATTCCTTAATTTCTACAAAACAACTTTTGTAGAAATTAAGTATTGGGGCCATTCATTATATTCTGCAGTTCTTTACAGAGAATATTTTTTCCCATTCACATGAGTCGGGTCCTGTGTTAAAATTATCTCTAAGCTATATTGAGGTAGGAGTGTATTAATGTTATGGGGGTGTATTACAGCTTACAGTCTAAAGGAGAGAGGCAGACAGACAGTTAATAGAACAGATATTGCGGAAGTACAAGTGCCACCAGTATACTTGTGTCGTTCACACAGGTAAGCCTTTGTTGATGGAAGCAGGAAAATGTTACCGCAATCAGGGTTTTTTCGCAGACGGTAAGATTCATCTTCTCTACAGAACAATTATGAATAATAGTAAACGACAGTAGTAAGTAAGGGGACAAAGCCAACTATTGTAAAACCTGTGTCAACAGTATTTCAATACAAACCATAGTGTACGAATAATCTATAGCCTGATATAATAGCCTTTATAACAATTGCTAGCAGAATATAGACACTGTTCTCTTTGAGAAACCTGTCTGAGCTGATGTTCATAGGAAGATATTTAGGAAAAAAATGCTAAACCTGTGGCACACTTAAATACTTTTGGATTATCTTAGTTTTTAATTTTACCATTTTAGGGGGAACCCATTACCTTGCCCACTTTGTTTGGCATGCCCCTCATTTCACTCTTCTGTCCACACCTCAAACTAGCCTATTGTATTGTTTACTGGCCATTGTTGTATAATTTGTATGTTCTTTGCCTTATATATTATATATCTTATATATGTTGCAACCATTCTGTGATTTGAGAAAGCTGCCTGGAGCAGCGAAACGCGTACGTGACCTGAATAAGCCAGCTATACTTGGAGAGTGCACTTTGGTTTAAAAGCACAACGCGCTCAGAATCTAATTTCCAGCATAAAACAATCCAGTTGGGATTCCTAACTAACTGCGATGGATGCCCAATAGCCCTGGACCATTGCTAAATGGATTGCACCCACTCAGCATATTATGCTAGAGGAAGAAATATGCTGATGCACACTCATTAGCACTAAGACCACTGATAGTAAAAATTATTTTGCTAAACCCTCACAATTAACATGGAGTATAAGTGAAGTTCTTAGCATACATTTGCGCAAATATATGGGCCCATGCACCGTGACCAGATGATTTCATTACATGCCCCCTTGAGACACGTTTTATTTATTTATTAACAGTTTCTTATATAGCGCAGCATATTCCGTTGCGCTTTACAATTAGAACAACAGTAATAGAACAAAACTTGGTGAAAACAGACAGACATAGAGGTAGGAAGGCCCTGCTCGCAAGCTTACAATCTATAGTTCTTCCAGCATAGTATTAGAAGCCATAGCATGGTAGCACCTCTTAATGGGGGTCATTCTGAGTTGATCGCTCGCTAGCAACTTTTTGCAGTGCTGCGATCAGGTCAAAACTCGGCAAACCTGCGCATGCGTATGCATCGCAATGCGCAGGCGCGTCGTACGGGTACAAAGTGGATCGGTGCTGGGCGATGGATTTAACAAAGAATCCATTCGCACAGCCGATCGCAAGGAGATTGACAGGAAGAAGGCATTTATGAGTGTCAACTGACCGTTTTTTGGGAGTGTTTGAAAAAACGCAGGCGTGTCCAAGCGTTTGCAGGGCTGGTGTCTGACGTCAATTCCAGGTCCGAAAAGACTGAAGTGATCGCAGCGGCTGAGTAAGTCCAGAGCTACTCAGAAACTGCACATACTGTTTTTGAAGTGCTCGGCTGCAAAAGTGTTAGCACACTTGCAAAGCTAAAATACACTCCCCTCTGGGCGGCGACTATGCGTTTGCACGGCTGCAAAAACTTGCTAGCGAGCTATCAACTCGGAATTACCCCCAATATCTTTAGTAATTGGGTGTGCAGTCAGGTCCCCCCACGCCCACCTTTTACCCACTCAGCATACTGCTGGTAAATATATATATACAGCTGGACTAGTGGGATAAGAGCATGTCCATTAAAGTATAGTCTATATTATAGATATGCGGCGGGCACTTTTCGTGTTTTGTGTTTTGGATCTGGATCCCCGCTCGTATTTCGAATCTGGATTGGTTTTGCCAAAACCACCTTTTCGGGTTCGGTTTTGATTTTAGATCTGGATGATTTTTGAAAAAAACATAAAAACACTTAAATCACAGAATTTGGGGGTAATTTTGAGCCTACGGTATTATTAACCTCAATAACAATAATTTCCACGCATTTCCAGTCTATTCTGAACACCTCACAATATTGTTTTTAGGCCAAAAGGTTGTAACGAGGAAGCTGGATGACTTTGCTAAGCGCCACAAGTGTGCGGCACAAACACCTGACCCATCTGACACTACAGTGTCAGACAGGATGGCACTTTTAAAAACTAGGCCCCAAACAGCATATCATGCAAAGAAGAATAAGAGGTGCAATGAGGTAGCTGGGTGACTTTGTTAAGTGACACAAGTGTGCAGCACAAACACTTGGCCCATCTAGGAGTGGCACTGCAGTGTCAGACAGGATGACAGATTCAAAAACTAGGCCCCAAACAGCACATCATGCAAAGAAAAAAAAGCTGCAGTGAGGTAGCTGGATGTCTAAGCTAAGCGACACAAGTGTGCGGCACAAACACCTGGCTTATCTAGTAGTAGCGCTGCAGTGTCAGACAGGATGGCCCATCTAGGAGTGGCACTGCAGTGTCAGACAGGATGGCAGATTCAAAAACTAGGCCCCAAACAGCACATGATGCAAAGAAAAAAAGAGGTGCACCAAGGTTGCTGTATGGCTAAGCTAAGCATGAGAAGCTGAGCCACCAGTCATGAACATAGGCCAAGGCCTTAGCCTTTCCTTGCTACTTCATGTAGTGAATGGCATATTGCCAATTTTATGTTTCTCATCAGATAAAAAAAAATTCTGATTATTAATTTTTGCTTCTTGGATTTTACACGCCCTCTATGACATTGGGCTTCGGCCTTAGCAGATGACGTTGATGGAATTGCATCGTCAATGTCATGACTGGTGGCAGCAGCAGCAGCTTCACCACTAGTACTAGGAACTGGAAGTGGTTCCTGATCTTCCACTATTCTTTCCTCCAAATTGTTGTTCTTCATTTCACAGGACCCCTTTATTATTACAGCACACAGAACAGTGCCCCTTTATTTTCACAGCACCCTTGTATTCTTACAGCATACAGAAACAGTGTAATGTTATTTTAACAGCAGTAGCACCCCTGAATATATACAACATACAGGGCCAGTGTAATGTAACTGAGCGCTATGTACATGTGTGCAATATGAAGGAAAAGAGGGAGGAAATATAGTAGAAGTGAAGAGAGAAGCTGGAGAGTGCAGTGGGTGCAGTAAAAGAAATGAGAGAAAGGGTTAAGAATGGACACTAGAAGTGGTTAAAAAATGTAAAAAAAAAAAAAAAACATGTGAAACACATGTATGACATAAAAAGACATAGGTCTAGTGACCCAATGTTTACAGCCCCTTCTGGGTGTTTGGTGTGGAGCTGGTTGGAGAAACAAATAGTCCCGCTTCAAGTGCTATCCTTGGCTTACCCTAAGACAGGTCCAGCTGTGTGCGCTATGCGCTCTGGCTGGAAGTTCGTGTTCTTTGGCTTCCGATGATGTCAGACGCTGGTGGTGGCGGTGCGGTGCTTTCTCGTTCTCTTGTGTCTGCTCCCACACTGTATCCATCGCGTTTCAAATCCTGTTGGATTCTTTCTCAGGGATGAAGTGTGATTTAGCTTCTTTTATTGATAAAAAAAGCCAGGACAGCACCCCTAACACAGCACAGATACACCACAGTGACTGCAGCAGCACCTCAAAAGCGCACACACTGACCCCATTCCATGACCCATAGAGAGACAGAGGTCTGTCTCCCTCAATCTCCAAGTCCGGAGTGAAAATGGCTGTGACGCGTGGCTGTTTATATGGGATCCAAAGCCTGCGAGAATCCGACAGCAGGATGATGACGTTTTGCCTTGTTCTGCCGGATCCGGGCTCGGGACGTGATGTTCGTTAGGGTTCGGTTCTCAGGGAACCGAACACGCTCATCCCTACTCTATATAAGCCTCCAAGCAAAAATTGTACCGTTTGCCCCACAATTGACTACATTTTGAATGTTCAAACCCATCAGCATCAATATATTCCTGACGAAGATTGTAATAAACCGAAACTGCTGAAGTCTTTCTTGTGGTCGGGTGACCCTAATTGAAAAAAGTCCATGAGTGCCACCATTCATTTTATGATTTTATATATATATATATATATATATATATATATATAGTAACCTCTTTTTAATATTATATACCAATTGTCTGTTATAATTTTTCTGTGTTATTGAACTGTGATAAATTGTTTTAGAACTATATGTTTTTTAATCTATATCATCAAACTATAGAGTTGTGTACCGCTTTTTTACATTCTATGATTATGCAACAGTTTTTTTTTTATTATTTATTATAATTTATTTATATATTCCACACTTATTTCACAAAGCTTTATCAAGAATATTTTACCATTCGTATAGTCCCTGCACCAGTGGAGCTTACAATCTATATTCCCTACCACATGTACGCACACACAAGGGTTAATTTTTGTTGGGAGCCAGTTAAACTGTCAGTATATTTTAGGGGTATGGGAGGAAACCGGAGCACCCGGAGGAAACCCTTGTAAGCACAGGGAGAATATACAAACTCCACACAGGTAAAGTTGTGGAATTAAACCTAAGACCTCAGTGCTGTGAAGCAGTATTGCTAACCACTATGCCACCAAGCTGCACAGATGCCACACCCAATTTTTTTTAACCTATAAATCATTTTAAAACAAACAACTGATTGTCTGGCTAATTAAAACTAACACCAAAACACTTGGTTGAGCACTTGAGGAAAATCTGTTAATTTATGTTTGAAAATGTTAACACTTTTAAAAATGAAAATGTCCTTGATTCGAGGGTGGCATATATATTAGCAATATAGCCTTCGATTTAAGATAATTAATTTTGCTAAATTTGCGTCTCGTGTGTGCAGATCATTAAAATTTGCAATCAAGTTTTGGGTTTGTGAACACCATAAAAAAATTGTTAAATTTAGGGCGCTGTCCTATTAGCAGTGGTACTTTACCACTGCTAATAGGATCGCCTGGGGCTTTCCTATTAGCCTTCATGCCAGAATCCTCTTCACCCGATGCTTCTCCCCGATCCCATGTGTTTTCGTTCGATTGCAAGTCCAATTTTGCCTGATCAAAATGGCCTCTAATGGGATACGGTGATGTGAACTGGGCTTGTTCATGGTGGAACCTTACAGATCAGTGCTTTAGCATGAGTCATTAACATCCTGTTAACACTGTTAAACTACACACTAACTAGAACCTCAGATTGTAATCCTTTATACCCAAGATTTACCTTTCGCTACGGTTTTTTTTTATACAAGGCGTATAAATTAGAGATGAGCGCCTGAAATTTTTCGGGTTTTGTGTTTTGGTTTTGGGTTCGGTTCCGCGGCCGTGTTTTGGGTTCGAACGCGTTTTGGCAAAACCTCACCGAATTTTTTTTGTCGGATTCGGGTGTGTTTTGGATTCGGGTGTTTTTTTCAAAAAACACTAAAAAACAGCTTAAATCATAGAATTTGGGGGTCATTTTGATCCCAAAGTATTATTAACCTCAAAAACCATAATTTACACTCATTTTCAGTCTATTCTGAACACCTCACAATATTATTTTTAGTCCTAAAATTTGCACCGAGGTCGCTGTGTGAGTAAGATAAGCGACCCTAGTGGCCGACACAAACACCGGGCCCATCTAGGAGTGGCACTGCAGTGTCACGCAGGATGTCCCTTCCAAAAAACCCTCCCCAAACAGCACATGACGCAAAGAAAAAAAGAGGCGCAATGAGGTAGCTGTGTGAGTAAGATTAGCGACCCTAGTGGCCGACACAAACACCGGGCCCATCTAGGAGTGGCACTGCAGTGTCACGCAGGATGTCCCTTCCAAAAAACCCTCCCCAAACAGCACATGACGCAAAGAAAAAAAGAGGCGCAATGAGGTAGCTGTGTGAGTAAGATTAGCGACCCTAGTGGCCGACACAAACACCGGGCCCATCTAGGAGTGGCACTGCAGTGTCACGCAGGATGTCCCTTCCAAAAAACCCTCCCCAAACAGCACATGACGCAAAGAAAAAAAGAGGCGCAATGAGGTAGCTGACTGTGTGAGTAAGATTAGCGACCCTAGTGGCCGACACAAACACCGGGCCCATCTAGGAGTGGCACTGCAGTGTCACGCAGGATGTCCCTTCCAAAAAACCCTCCCCAATCAGCACATGATGCAAAGAAAAAGAAAAGAAAAAAGAGGTGCAAGATGGAATTGTCCTTGGGCCCTCCCACCCACCCTTATGTTGTATAAACAAAACAGGACATGCACACTTTAACCAACCCATCATTTCAGTGACAGGGTCTGCCACACGACTGTGACTGATATGACGGGTTGGTTTGGACCCCCCCCAAAAAAGAAGCAATTAATCTCTCCTTGCACAAACTGGCTCTACAGAGGCAAGATGTCCACCTCATCTTCACCCTCCGATATATCACCGTGTACATCCCCCTCCTCACAGATTATCAATTCGTCCCCACTGGAATCCACCATCTCAGCTCCCTGTGTACTTTGTGGAGGCAATTGCTGCTGGTCAATGTCTCCGCGGAGGAATTGATTATAATTCATTTTAATGAACATCATCTTCTCCACATTTTCTGGATGTAACCTCGTACGCCGATTGCTGACAAGGTGAGCGGCGGCACTAAACACTCTTTCGGAGTACACACTTGTGGGAGGGCAACTTAGGTAGAATAAAGCCAGTTTGTGCAAGGGCCTCCAAATTGCCTCTTTTTCCTGCCAGTATAAGTACGGACTGTGTGACGTGCCTACTTGGATGCGGTCACTCATATAATCCTCCACCATTCTATCAATGTTGAGAGAATCATATGCAGTGACA
Organism: Pseudophryne corroboree; assembly: GCF_028390025.1. Taxonomy (NCBI): domain Eukaryota; kingdom Metazoa; phylum Chordata; class Amphibia; order Anura; family Myobatrachidae; genus Pseudophryne; species Pseudophryne corroboree. Next base: position 758,246,605 of record NC_086449.1, read on the forward strand.
GTAGACGACATGTCCGTAATCGTTGTCAGGTCCTTCAGTCCGGACCAGATGTCAGCATCAGCAGTCGCTCCAGACTGCCCTGCATCACCGCCAGCGGGTGGGCTCGGAATTCTGAGCCTTTTCCTCGCACCCCCAGTTGCGGGAGAATGTGAAGGAGGAGATGTTGACAGGTTGCGTTCCGCTTGACTTGACAATTTTGTCACCAGCAGGTCTTTCAACCCCAGCAGACCTGTGTCTGCCGGAAAGAGAGATCCAAGGTAGGCTTTAAATCTAGGATCGAGCACGGTGGCCAAAATGTAGTGCTCTGATTTCAACAGATTGACCACCCGTGAATCCTTGTTAAGCGAATTAAGGGCTGCATCCACAAGTCCCACATGCCTAGCGGAATCGCTCCCTTTTAGCTCCTTCTTCAATGCCTCCAGCTTCTTCTGCAAAAGCCTGATGAGGGGAATGACCTGACTCAGGCTGGCAGTGTCTGAACTGACTTCACGTGTGGCAAGTTCAAAGGGCATCAGAACCTTGCACAACGTTGAAATCATTCTCCACTGCACTTGAGACAGGTGCATTCCACCTACTATATCGTGCTCAATTGTATAGGCTTGAATGGCCTTTTGCTGCTCCTCCAACCTCTGAAGCATATAGAGGGTTGAATTCCACCTCGTTATTACCACTTCTTGCTTCAGATGATGGCAGGGCAGGTTCAGTAGTTTTTGGTGGTGCTCCAGTCTTCTGTACGTGGTGCCTGTACGCCGAAAGTGTCCCGCAATTCTTCTGGCCACCGACAGCATCTCTTGCACGCCCCTGTCGTTTTTTAAAAAATTCTGCACCACCAAATTCAAGGTATGTGCAAAACATGGGACGTGCTGGAATTTGCCCATATTTAATGCACACACAATATTGCTGGCGTTGTCCGATGCCACAAATCCACAGGAGAGTCCAATTGGGGTAAGCCATTCCGCGATGATCTTCCTCAGTTGCCGTAAGAGGTTTTCAGCTGTGTGCGTATTCTGGAAAGCGGTGATACAAAGCGTAGCCTGCCTAGGAAAGAGTTGGCGTTTGCGAGATGCTGCTACTGGTGCCGCCGCTGCTGTTCTTGCGGCGGGAGTCCATACATCTACCCAGTGGGCTGTCACAGTCATATAGTCCTGACCCTGCCCTGCTCCACTTGTCCACATGTCCGTGGTTAAGTGGACATTGGGTACAACTGCATTTTTTAGGACACTGGTGAGTCTTTTTCTGACGTCCGTGTACATTCTCGGTATCGCCTGCCTAGAGAAGTGGAAACTAGATGGTATTTGGTAACGGGGGCACACTGCCTCAATAAATTGTCTAGTTCCCTAGTTGCAGTAGGATGACAGCTGTGATATTTCATCTTCCTCGCAAAGGACTGTTGAACAGTCAATTGCTTACTGGAAGTAGTACAAGTGGGCTTACGACTTCCCCTCTGGGATGACCATCGACTCCCAGCGGCAACAACAGCAGCGCCAGCAGCAGTAGGCGTTACACGCAAGGATGCATCGGAGGAATCCCAGGCAGGAGAGGACTCGTCAGAATTGCCAGTGACATGGCCTGCAGGACTATTGGCATTCCTGGGGAAGGAGGAAATTGACACTGAGGGAGTTGGTGGGGTGGTTTGCGTGAGCTTGGTTACAAGAGGAAGGGATTTACTGGTCAGTGGACTGCTTCCGCTGTCACCCAAAGTTTTTGAACTTGTCACTGACTTATTATGAATGCGCTGCAGGTGACGTATAAGGGAGGATGTTCCGAGGTGGTTAACGTCCTTACCCCTACTTATTACAGCTTGACAAAGGGAACACACGGCTTGACACCTGTTGTCCGCATTTCTGGTGAAATACCTCCACACCGAAGAGCTGATTTTTTTGGTATTTTCACCTGGCATGTCAACGGCCATATTCCTCCCACGGACAACAGGTGTCTCCCCGGGTGCCTGACTTAAACAAACCACCTCACCATCAGAATCCTCCTGGTCAATTTCCTCCCCAGCGCCAGCAACACCCATATCCTCCTCATCCTGGTGTACTTCAACACTGACATCTTCAATCTGACTATCAGGAACTGGACTGCGGGTGCTCCTTCCAGCACTTGCAGGGGGCGTGCAAATGGTGGAAGGCGCATGCTCTTCACGTCCAGTGTTGGGAAGGTCAGGCATCGCAACCGACACAATTGGACTCTCCTTGTGGATTTGGGATTTCAAAGAACGCACAGTTCTTTGCGGTGCTTTTGCCAGCTTGAGTCTTTTCAGTTTTCTAGCGAGAGGCTGAGTGCTTCCATCCTCATGTGAAGCTGAACCACTAGCCATGAACATAGGCCAGGGCCTCAGCCGTTCCTTGCCACTCCGTGTGGTAAATGGCATATTGGCAAGTTTACGCTTCTCCTCCGACAATTTTATTTTAGGTTTTGGAGTCCTTTTTTTACTGATATTTGGTGTTTTGGTTTTGACATGCTCTGTACTATGCCATTGGGCATCGGCCTTGGCAGACGACGTTGCTGGCATTTCATCGTCTCGGCCATGACTAGTGGCAGCAGCTTCAGCACGAGGTGGAAGTGGATCTTGATCTTTCCCTAATTTTGGAACCTCAACATTTTTGTTCTCCATATTTTAATAGGCACAACTAAAAGGCACCTCAGGTAAACAATGGAGATGGATGGATTGGATACTAGTATACAATTATGGACGGGCTGCCGAGTGCCGACACAGAGGTAGCCACAGCCGTGAACTACCGCACTGTACTGTGTCTGCTGCTAATATATAGACTGGTTGATAAAGAGATAGTATACTCGTAACTAGTATGTATGTATAAAGAAAGAAAAAAAAACCACGGTTAGGTGGTATATACAATTATGGACGGGCTGCCGAGTGCCGACACAGAGGTAGCCACAGCCGTGAACTACCGCACTGTACTGTGTCTGCTGCTAATATATAGACTGGTTGATAAAGAGATAGTATACTCGTAACTAGTATGTATGTATAAAGAAAGAAAAAAAAACCACGGTTAGGTGGTATATACAATTATGGACGGGCTGCCGAGTGCCGACACAGAGGTAGCCACAGCCGTGAACTACCGCACTGTGCTGTGTCTGCTGCTAATATATAGACTGGTTGATAAAGAGATAGTATACTCGTAACTAGTATGTATGTATAAAGAAAGAAAAAAAAACCACGGTTAGGTGGTATATACAATTATGGACGGGCTGCCGAGTGCCGACACAGAGGTAGCCACAGCCGTGAACTACCGCACTGTACTGTGTCTGCTGCTAATATATAGACTGGTTGATAAAGAGATAGTATACTCGTAACTAGTATGTATGTATAAAGAAAGAAAAAAAAACCACGGTTAGGTATATACAATTATGGACGGGCTGCCGAGTGCCGACACAGAGGTAGCCACAGCCGTGAACTACCGCACTGTACTGTGTCTGCTGCTAATATATAGACTGGTTGATAAAGAGATAGTATACTCGTAACTAGTATGTATGTATAAAGAAAGAAAAAAAAACCACGGTTAGGTGGTATATACAATTATGGACGGGCTGCCGAGTGCCGACACAGAGGTAGCCACAGCCGTGAACTACCGCACTGTACTGTGTCTGCTGCTAATATATAGACTGGTTGATAAAGAGATAGTATACTCGTAACTAGTATGTATGTATAAAGAAAGAAAAAAAAAACCACGGTTAGGTGGTATATACAATTATGGACGGGCTGCCGAGTGCCGACACAGAGGTAGCCACAGCCGTGAACTACCGCACTGTACTGTGTCTGCTGCTAATATATAGACTGGTTGATAAAGAGATAGTATACTCGTAACTAGTATGTATGTATAAAGAAAGAAAAAAAAACCACGGTTAGGTGGTATATACAATTATGGACGGGCTGCCGAGTGCCGACACAGAGGTAGCCACAGCCGTGAACTACCGCACTGTACTGTGTCTGCTGCTAATATATAGACTGGTTGATAAAGAGATAGTATACTCGTAACTAGTATGTATGTATAAAGAAAGAAAAAAAAACCACGGTTAGGTGGTATATACAATTATGGACGGGCTGCCGAGTGCCGACACAGAGGTAGCCACAGCCGTGAACTACCGCACTGTACTGTGTCTGCTGCTAATATATAGACTGGTTGATAAAGAGATAGTATACTCGTAACTAGTATGTATGTATAAAGAAAGAAAAAAAAACCACGGTTAGGTGGTATATACAATTATGGACGGGCTGCCGAGTGCCGACACAGAGGTAGCCACAGCCGTGAACTACCGCACTGTACTGTGTCTGCTGCTAATATATAGACTGGTTGATAAAGAGATAGTATACTCGTAACTAGTATGTATGTATAAAGAAAGAAAAAAAAACCACGGTTAGGTGGTATATACAATTATGGACGGGCTGCCGAGTGCCGACACAGAGGTAGCCACAGCCGTGAACTACCGCACTGTACTGTGTCTGCTGCTAATATATAGACTGGTTGATAAAGAGATAGTATACTCGTAACTAGTATGTATGTATAAAGAAAGAAAAAAAAAACACGGTTAGGTGGTATATACAATTATGGACGGGCTGCCGAGTGCCGACACAGAGGTAGCCACAGCCGTGAACTACCGCACTGTACTGTGTCTGCTGCTAATATATAGACTGGTTGATAAAGAGATAGTATACTCGTAACTAGTATGTATGTATAAAGAAAGAAAAAAAAACCACGGTTAGGTGGTATATACAATTATGGACGGGCTGCCGAGTGCCGACACAGAGGTAGCCACAGCCGTGAACTACCGCACTGTACTGTGTCTGCTGCTAATATATAGACTGGTTGATAAAGAGATAGTATACTACTAATATTATATATACTGGTGGTCAGGTCACTGGTCACTAGTCACACTGGCAGTGGCACTCCTGCAGCAAAAGTGTGCACTGTTTTAATATAATATTATGTACTCCTGGCTCCTGCTATAACCTATAACTGGCACTGCAGTAGTGCTCCCCTGTCTCCCCCACAATTATAAGCTGTGTGAGCTGAGCAGTCAGACAGATATATAATATATATTATATAGATGATGCAGCACACTGGCCTGAGCCTGAGCAGTGCACACAGATATGGTATGTGACTGACTGAGTCACTGTGTGTATCGCTTTTTTCAGGCAGAGAACGGATATATTAAATAAACTGCACTGTGTGTCTGGTGGTCACTCACTATATAATATATTATGTACTCCTGGCTCCTGCTATAACCTATAACTGGCACTGCAGTAGTGCTCCCCAGTCTCCTCCACAATTATAAGCTGTGTGAGCTGAGCAGTCAGACAGATATATATAATATTATATATAGATAATAGATGATGCAGCACACTGGCCTGAGCCTGAGCAGTGCACACAGATATGGTATGTGACTGAGTCACTGTGTGCTGTGTATCGCTTTTTTCAGGCAGAGAACGGATTATAAATAAAACTGGTGGTCACTATCAGCAAAACTCTGCACTGTACTGAGTACTCCTAATGCTCCCCAAAATTAGTAAATCAAGTGTCTCTCTAATCTATTCTAAACGGAGAGGACGCCAGCCACGTCCTCTCCCTATCAATCTCAATGCACGTGTGAAAATGGCGGCGACGCGCGGCTCCTTATATAGAATCCGAGTCTCGCGATAGAATCCGAGCCTCGCGAGAATCCGACAGCGTCATGATGACGTTCGGGCGCGCTCGGGTTAACCGAGCAAGGCGGGAAGATCCGAGTCGCTCGGACCCGTGAAAAAAAACATGAAGTTCTGGCGGGTTCGGATTCAGAGAAACCGAACCCGCTCATCTCTAGTATAAATAAGGTGTAATGTCAATAATTTATATAAACTGATGTTATTAAAAATATTCAAGGCTTTTCTTTCTAATCGGTACTTTGAGGCACAGGGCGCAAGTCCAGCCACATCTGAAGCAGGCCCAATGTGTGCATGTCCATACAGTAGATTGTTGAAAAAAAATGAAATAATATGAATAAAAAAATGAAAAAAGAAATAAATATGAGTTCTTGGCTTCAATCTCATTCAGGATGATGATTCAAGGAAAATAGACACCATGGGGTATATTTACTAAGGTGTTGGTATTTAGAAGTGGAGGTGTTGCCGATAGCAACCAATCAAATTCTACTTATTATTTATCTAGCACCTTCTAGAAATGAATAGCTAGAATCTGATTGGCTGCTATAGGCAGTATCTCTACTTCAAAAAAACCTGCACCTTAGTAAATATATCCCCATGAATCAATACATTAAACTTTTGCACTTATCTGTTATATTGCAGTTCATTATTTAGGCTGAGATGTATTAAAGTGATCTCCTGTATGTATCATCAGTTTCTGCAGCAGATCTCTCCAATATCTCCTGGAGATATTGCCAATAGGTTTCTATGGGCCAGGCCAGCGATCTGGCCATATGTATCATGCACAGGAATGCGTACCTTTAGATGGTGCCCTTTGGCCATTGTATCCTATGATAAATGCTATCTCCTCCACTCCCCTTAGTACAAAGTTTGAACTGTTTTAATACATTTACAATATAGGAATTGGGTGTAAGTCATACTTTATGTATTAGATATGTGTTTCTGCACCGCACATGTTAACCAAACATGCAAACCAATCGTTTGTATGTAGATTTGTACATATTTTAAATTTGTACATTTTTTGTGACTTTGCAAGTTTGTTAATGACATTGTCAAGACATAGGCCCTCATTCCAAGTTGTTCGCTCGCTAGCTGCTTTTAGCAGCATTGCACACGCTAGGCCGCCGCCCTCTGGGAGTGTATCTTAGCTTAGCAGAATAGCGAATGAAAGATTAGCAGAACTGCTAATAAATAATTCTTTGCCGTTTCTGAGTAGCTCCAGACCTACTCACAGATTGCGATCAGCTCAGTCCGTTCAGTTCCTGGTTTGACGTCACAAACACGCCCTGCGTTCGGCCAGCCACTCCCCCTTTTCTCCAGACACTCCCACATTTTTCCCTGACACGCCTGCGTTTTTTAGCACACTCCCGGAAAACGCTCCGTTACCTCCCAGGAATGCCCCTTTCCTGTCAATCATTTACCGATCAGCAGTGCGACTGAAAAGCATCGTCCGAGCACCAGCAAAACTGCTAAGTTTTTAGATAAATAACTTAGCGCATGCCGCTGCGTACCATGTGCATTTACCAGCAAATTGCAGCATAGCGAAAATCGGCAACGAGCCAACAACTCGGAATGACCCCCATAGGCCCAAATGTATTAAGCCTTAACAAGTGATAAAGTGGAGACGGATAAAGGGGCAGATGTTTTAAGGGTGGAGAAGTGATAAAGCAGTGATAAAGAAGTGATAAGTGGAAGGTGATAAGTAATGCACCAGCCAATCAGCTCTAACTGTCATTTTTCTAACCGTAATGATTGGCTAGTGTGTTATCACCTTCCACTTGTGAGGGGACGCCAGGCTGGGGGGACGAGGGAGGTTTCTCACCTCCGTCTTCCCCGGACGGACAGCGGCAGGACGCGATGAGAGACGGCGTCGCAGCGAGGTACTGGCACGGAGGGGCTTGCATCCGCTGGGATTCAAGCCCCTCCAATCGTGACGTGGCTACATGAGTGTGGTCAGCCAATGGGAACGGGCCGCGACGAGCCAATCAGGGCTCGTCGCGTCATAGCGCCGCCCCCTCCCAGCATCATATAACAGACGCTGCGGAGCGGGAGCGGTCAGTCGGCGCCGGACCCGGAGCGGTGAAGAGCTCCAGAAGAAAGAAGAAGCGGCGGCCGAGGAGAAGAGGCGGCGGGGCGGAAGAGAAGAAGAGGCGGCGTCCAGGAAGAAGAAGAAGCCGCGGCGGCTGGCGAGAAGAAGGAGCCCGGGAGTCGACGCGGAGGTCCGGTGGAGAGTGCAGCAGTGTGTGGGAGGCAAAAGAGCAAACGAAGCTCCCCACTGCAGCCTCTCCCTACGGTCCGGTAAGCGGCCTTGAGCCGAGAGTGTTTATCCCCTCCCTAGACAACCCGGGTATCGGGCATTAGGCCCGTGGGCACGGACGGGCAATAGGCCCGAGCGCAGATAGGAGTTTGGGGGTCATTATCTGGTTCGGTGGTTTAGGCATTAGGCCCAAGCCACCCTCTTCCAGCGCAGTAGGCGGGCACTAGGCCCGAGCGGCACGTCAGGGAACCATAGAGGGCATTAGGCCCTAGGGAATTCCGGTGGCTTAGGGATATAAGGTGACCCCGGGCTTTAGGCCCCGGTCGCCCAACAAGTGACCAGTTAGGCAGGCACTAGGCCGGAGGCTGCAGTCAGGCACTAGGCCTGTGCCACAGCAAGGATAAACGGGGCCACCGTTTGAATAAGTGGTCTTGGCATTAAGTCAGGACTGCCCACCACTTGACTGACAGGCGCTAGGTCTAAAGGGGAATATCGGCGTAGGCCGTGGAAAACCTAGGGTCCGACTCGTAATCTCGGCTGTGGGGACCTTTGTTTCAGGGTAGGCACGCCAGGGGAGGAGTCCCTGGTACAGGCTGAGTCCCTCTCTTTAGTTGGGTACTCCGGCGAGTGGGCTGTGTGGCAGTTTGCTTGGGGCCCGTTGTAGGTCGGGTACGGAGGGTCGGCTGACCCTCGTATCCTGGACGCCCCCTTGGTGCTCGGAGAGGCTGTGGAGAGATCGCCCGGTTTCGCACGGTCTGTACCCGGGCGCCAGAGTGAACGGCGATCCCCGTAGGGAGTTAGGGTGTACCAGTGATTATCCTCTTGGCACGAAGCAGTAGAGATGAGCGGGTTCGGTTTCTCTGAATCCGAACCCGCACGAACTTCATGTTTTTTTCACGGGTCCGAGCAGACTCGGATCCTCCCGCCTTGCTCGGTTAACCCGAGCGCGCCCGAACGTCATCATGACGCTGTCGGATTCTCGCGAGACTCGGATTCTATATAAGGAGCCGCGCGTCGCCGCCATTTTCACACGTGCATTGAGATTGATAGGGAGAGGACGTGGCTGGCGTCCTCTCCATTTAGATTAGGGTTGAGAGAGAGAGAGAGAGATTGACCTGAGGCTGTGATACTGTAGAAGAGAGTGCAGAGTTTAGTGACTGACGACCACAGTGACCACCAGACAGTGCAGTTGTTTGTTTTATTTAATATATCCGTTCTCTGCCTGAAAAAAACGATACACACAGTGACTCAGTCACATACCATATCTGTGTGCACTGCTCAGCCCAGTGTGCTGCATCAATGTATATATATATATCTGACTGTGCTCAGCTCACACAGCTTATAATTGTGGGGGAGACTGGGGAGCACTGCAGTGCCAGTTATAGGTTATAGCAGGAGCCAGGAGTACATAATATTATATTAAAATTAAACAGTGCACACTTTTGCTGCAGGAGTGCCACTGCCAGTGTGACTAGTGACCAGTGACCTGACCACCAGTATATATAATATTAGTAGTATACTATCTCTTTATCAACCAGTCTATATTAGCAGCAGACACAGTACAGTGCGGTAGTTCACGGCTGTGGCTACCTCTGTGTCGGCACTCGGCAGCCCGTCCATAATTGTATATACCACCTAACCGTGGTTTTTTTTTCTTTCTTTATAGTCATACTAGTTACGAGTATACTATCTCTTTATCAACCAGTCTATATTAGCAGCAGACACAGTACAGTGCGGTAGTTCACGGCTGTGGCTACCTCTGTGTCGGCACTCGGCAGCCCGTCCATAATTGTATATACCACCTAACCGTGGTTTTTTTTTCTTTCTTTATACATACATACTAGTTACGAGTATACTATCTCTTTATCAACCAGTCTATATTAGCAGCAGACACAGTACAGTGCGGTAGTTCACGGCTGTGGCTACCTCTGTGTCGGCACTCGCCAGCCCGTCCATAATTGTATATACCACCTAACCGTGGTTTTTTTTTCTTTCTTTATACATACATACATACATACTAGTTACGAGTATACTATCTCTTTATCAACCAGTCTATATAATAGCAGCAGACACAGTACAGTGCGGTAGTTCACGGCTGTGGCTACCTCTGTGTCGGCACTCGGCAGCCCGTCCATAATTGTATATACCACCTAACCGTGGTTTTTTTTTATTTCTTTATACATACATACTAGTTATGAGTATACTATCTCTTTATCAACCAGTCTATATATTAGCAGCAGACACAGTACAGTGCGGTAGTTCACGGCTGTGGCTACCTCTGTGTCGGCACTCGGCAGCCCGTCCATAATTGTATATACCACCTAACCGTGGTTTTTTTTTCTTTCTTTATACATACATACTAGTTACGAGTATACTATCTCTTTATCAACCAGTCTATATTAGCAGCAGACACAGTACAGTGCGGTAGTTCACGGCTGTGGCTACCTCTGTGTCGGCACTCGGCAGCCCGTCCATAATTGTATATACCACCTAACCGTGGTTTTTTTTTCTTTCTTTATACATACATACTAGTTACGAGTATACTATCTCTTTATCAACCAGTCTATATATTAGCAGCAGACACAGTACAGTGCGGTAGTTCACGGCTGTGGCTACCTCTGTGTCGGCACTCGGCAGCCCGTCCATAATTGTATATACCACCTAACCGTGGTTTTTTTTTCTTTCTTTATAGTCATACTAGTTACGAGTATACTATCTCTTTATCAACCAGTCTATATTAGCAGCAGACACAGTACAGTGCGGTAGTTCACGGCTGTGGCTACCTCTGTGTCGGCACTCGGCAGCCCGTCCATAATTGTATATACCACCTAACCGTGGTTTTTTTTTCTTTCTTTATACATACATACTAGTTACGAGTATACTATCTCTTTATCAACCAGTCTATATATTAGCAGCAGACACAGTACAGTGCGGTAGTTCACGGCTGTGGCTACCTCTGTGTCGGCACTCGGCAGCCCGTCCATAATTGTATATACCACCTAACCGTGGTTTTTTTTTCTTTCTTTATACATACATACTAGTTACGAGTATACTATCTCTTTATCAACCAGTCTATATATTAGCAGCAGACACAGTACAGTGCGGTAGTTCACGGCTGTGGCTACCTCTGTGTCGGCACTCGGCAGCCCGTCCATAATTGTATATACCACCTAACCGTGGTTTTTTTTTCTTTCTTTATACATACATACTAGTTACGAGTATACTATCTCTTTATCAACCAGTCTATATTAGCAGCAGACACAGTACAGTGCGGTAGTTCACGGCTGTGGCTACCTCTGTGTCGGCACTCGGCAGCCCGTCCATAATTGTATATACCACCTAACCGTGGTTTTTTTTTCTTTCTTTATACATACATACTAGTTACGAGTATACTATCTCTTTATCAACCAGTCTATATATTAGCAGCAGACACAGTACAGTGCGGTAGTTCACGGCTGTGGCTACCTCTGTGTCGGCACTCGGCAGCCCGTCCATAATTGTATATACCACCTAACCGTGGTTTTTTTTCCTTTCTTTATAGTCATACTAGTTACGAGTATACTATCTCTTTATCAACCAGTCTATATTAGCAGCAGACACAGTACAGTGCGGTAGTTCACGGCTGTGGCTACCTCTGTGTCGGCACTCGGCAGCCCGTCCATAATTGTATATACCACCTAACCGTGGTTTTTTTTTCTTTCTTTATACATACATACTAGTTACGAGTATACTATCTCTTTATCAACCAGTCTATATATTAGCGCAGACACAGTACAGTGCGGTAGTTCACGGCTGTGGCTACCTCTGTGTCGGCACTCGGCAGCCCGTCCATAATTGTATATACCACCTAACCGTGGTTTTTTTTTCTTTCTTTATACATACATACTAGTTACGAGTATACTATCTCTTTATCAACCAGTCTATATATTAGCAGCAGACACAGTACAGTGCGGTAGTTCACGGCTGTGGCTACCTCTGTGTCGGCACTCGGCAGCCCGTCCATAATTGTATATACCACCTAACCGTGGTTTTTTTTTCTTTCTTTATACATACATACTAGTTACGAGTATACTATCTCTTTATCAACCAGTCTATATATTAGCAGCAGACACAGTACAGTGCGGTAGTTCACGGCTGTGGCTACCTCTGTGTCGGCACTCGGCAGCCCGTCCATAATTGTATACTAGTATCCAATCCATCCATCTCCATTGTTTACCTGAGGTGCCTTTTAGTTGTGCCTATTAAAATATGGAGAACAAAAATGTTGAGGTTCCAAAATTAGGGAAAGATCAAGATCCACTTCCACCTCGTGCTGAAGCTGCTGCCACTAGTCATGGCCGAGACGATGAAATGCCAGCAACGTCGTCTGCCAAGGCCGATGCCCAATGTCATAGTACAGAGCATGTCAAATCCAAAACACCAAATATCAGTAAAAAAAGGACTCCAAAACCTAAAATAAAATTGTCGGAGGAGAAGCGTAAACTTGCCAATATGCCATTTACCACACGGAGTGGCAAGGAACGGCTGAGGCCCTGGCCTATGTTCATGGCTAGTGGTTCAGCTTCACATGAGGATGGAAGCACTCAGCCTCTCGCTAGAAAAATGAAAAGACTAAAGCTGGCAAAAGCAGTAGCACCGCAAAGAACTGTGCGTTCTTCGAAATCCCAAATCCACAAGGAGAGTCCGACTCCAATTGTGTCGGTTGCGATGCCTGACCTTCCCAACACTGGACATGAAGAGCATGCGCCTTCCACCATTTGCACGCCCCCTGCAAGTGATGGAAGGAGCACCCGCAGTCCAGTTCCTGATAGTCAGATTGAAGATGTCAGTGTTGAAGTACACCAGGATGAGGAGGATATGGGTGTTGCTGGCGCTGGGGAGGAAATTGACCAGGAGGATTCTGATGGTGAGGTGGTTTGTTTAAGTCAGGCACCCGGGGAGACACCTGTTGTCCGTGGTAGGAATATGGCCGTTGACATGCCTGGTGAAAATACCAAAAAAATCAGCTCTTCGGTGTGGAAGTATTTCACCAGAAATGCGGACAACAGGTGTCAAGCCGTGTGTTCCCTTTGTCAAGCTGTAATAAGTAGGGGTAAGGACGTTAACCACCTCGGAACATCCTCCCTTATACGTCACCTGCAGCGCATTCATAATAAGTCAGTGACAAGTTCAAAAACTTTGGGTGACAGCGGAAGCAGTCCACTGACCAGTAAATCCCTTCCTCTTGTAACCAAGCTCACGCAAACCACCCCACCAACTCCCTCAGTGTCAATTTCCTCCTTCCCCAGGAATGCCAATAGTCCTGCAGGCAATGTCACTGGCAATTCTGACGAGTCCTCTTCTGCCTGGGATTCCTCCGATGCATCCTTGCGTGTAACGCCTACTGCTGCTGGCGCTGCTGTTGTTGCTGCTGGGAGTCGATGGTCATCCCAGAGGGGAAGTCGTAAGCCCACTTGTACTACTTCCAGTAAGCAATTGACTGTTCAACAGTCCTTTGCGAGGAAGATGAAATATCACAGCAGTCATCCTGCTGCAAAGCGGATAACTGAGGCCTTGACAACTATGTTGGTGTTAGACGTGCGTCCGGTATCCGCCGTTAGTTCACAGGGAACTGGACAATTTATTGAGGCAGTGTGCCCCCGTTACCAAATACCATCTAGGTTCCACTTCTCTAGGCAGGCGATACCGAGAATGTACACGGACGTCAGAAAAAGACTCACCAGTGTCCTAAAAAATGCAGTTGTACCCAATGTCCACTTAACCACGGACATGTGGACAAGTGGAGCAGGGCAGGGTCAGGACTATATGACTGTGACAGCCCACTGGGTAGATGTATGGACTCCCGCCGCAAGAACAGCAGCGGCGGCACCAGTAGCAGCATCTCGCAAACGCCAACTCTTTCCTAGGCAGGCTACGCTTTGTATCACCGCTTTCCAGAATACGCACACAGCTGAAAACCTCTTACGGCAACTGAGGAAGATCATCGCGGAATGGCTTACCCCAATTGGACTCTCCTGTGGATTTGTGGCATCGGACAACGCCAGCAATATTGTGTGTGCATTAAATATGGGCAAATTCCAGCACGTCCCATGTTTTGCACATACCTTGAATTTGGTGGTGCAGAATTTTTTAAAAAACGACAGGGGCGTGCAAGAGATGCTGTCGGTGGCCAGAAGAATTGCGGGACACTTTCGGCGTACAGGCACCACGTACAGAAGACTGGAGCACCACCAAAAACTACTGAACCTGCCCTGCCATCATCTGAAGCAAGAAGTGGTAACGAGGTGGAATTCAACCCTCTATATGCTTCAGAGGTTGGAGGAGCAGCAAAAGGCCATTCAAGCCTATACAATTGAGCACGATATAGTAGGTGGAATGCACCTGTCTCAAGCGCAGTGGAGAATGATTTCAACGTTGTGCAAGGTTCTGATGCCCTTTGAACTTGCCACACGTGAAGTCAGTTCAGACACTGCCAGCCTGAGTCAGGTCATTCCCCTCATCAGGCTTTTGCAGAAGAAGCTGAAGACATTGAAGGAGGAGCTAACACGGAGCGATTCCGCTAGGCATGTGGGACTTGTGGATGGAGCCCTTAATTCGCTTAACAAGGATTCACGGGTGGTCAATCTGTTGAAATCAGAGCACTACATTTTGGCCACCGTGCTCGATCCTAGATTTAAAGCCTACCTTGGATCTCTCTTTCCGGCAGACACAAGTCTGCTGGGGTTGAAAGACCTGCTGGTGACAAAATTGTCAAGTCAAGCGGAACGCGACCTGTCAACATCTCCTCCTTCACATTCTCCCGCAACTGGGGGTGCGAGGAAAAGGCTCAGAATTCCGAGCCCACCCGCTGGCGGTGATGCAGGGCAGTCTGGAGCGACTGCTGATGCTGACATCTGGTCCGGACTGAAGGACCTGACAACGATTACGGACATGTCGTCTACTGTCACTGCATATGATTCTCTCAACATTGATAGAATGGTGGAGGATTATATGAGTGACCGCATCCAAGTAGGCACGTCACACAGTCCGTACTTATACTGGCAGGAAAAAGAGGCAATTTGGAGGCCCTTGCACAAACTGGCTTTATTCTACCTAAGTTGCCCTCCCACAAGTGTGTACTCCGAAAGAGTGTTTAGTGCCGCCGCTCACCTTGTCAGCAATCGGCGTACGAGGTTACATCCAGAAAATGTGGAGAAGATGATGTTCATTAAAATGAATTATAATCAATTCCTCCGCGGAGACATTGACCAGCAGCAATTGCCTCCACAAAGTACACAGGGAGCTGAGATGGTGGATTCCAGTGGGGACGAATTGATAATCTGTGAGGAGGGGGATGTACACGGTGATATATCGGAGGGTGATGATGAGGTGGACATCTTGCCTCTGTAGAGCCAGTTTGTGCAAGGAGAGATTAATTGCTTCTTTTTTGGGGGGGGTCCAAACCAACCCGTCATATCAGTCACAGTCGTGTGGCAGACCCTGTCACTGAAATGATGGGTTGGTTAAAGTGTGCATGTCCTGTTTTGTTTATACAACATAAGGGTGGGTGGGAGGGCCCAAGGACAATTCCATCTTGCACCTCTTTTTTCTTTTCTTTTTCTTTGCGTCATGTGCTGTTTGGGGAGGGTTTTTTGGAAGGGACATCCTGCGTGACACTGCAGTGCCACTCCTAGATGGGCCCGGTGTTTGTGTCGGCCACTAGGGTCGCTTATCTTACTCACACAGCTACCTCATTGCGCCTCTTTTTTTCTTTGCGTCATGTGCTGTTTGGGGAGGGTTTTTTGGAAGGGACATCCTGCGTGACACTGCAGTGACACTCCTAGATGGGCCCGGTGTTTGTGTCGGCCACTAGGGTCGCTTATCTTACTCACACAGCTACCTCATTGCGCCTCTTTTTTTCTTTGCGTCATGTGCTGTTTGGGGAGGGTTTTTTGGAAGGGACATCCTGCGTGACACTGCAGTGCCACTCCTAGATGGGCCCGGTGTTTGTGTCGGCCACTAGGGTCGCTAATCTTACTCACACAGCTACCTCATTGCGCCTCTTTTTTTCTTTGCGTCATGTGCTGTTTGGGGAGGGTTTTTTGGAAGGGCCATCCTGCGTGACACTGCAGTGCCACTCCTAGATGGGCCCGGTGTTTGTGTCGGCCACTAGGGTCGCTTATCTTACTCACACAGCGACCTCGGTGCAAATTTTAGGACTATAAATAATATTGTGAGGTGTGAGGTATTCAGAATAGACTGAAAATGAGTGGAAATTATGGTTTTTGAGGTTAATAATACTTTGGGATCAAAATGACCGCCAAATTCTATGATTTAAGCTGTTTTTTAGGTTTTTTGGAAAAAAACACCCGAATCCAAAACACACCCGAATCCGACAAAAAAAATTCGGTGAGGTTTTGCCAAAACGCGGTCGAACCCAAAACACGGCCGCGGAACCGAACCCAAAACCAAAACACAAAACCCGAAAAATTTCCGGCGCTCATCTCTACGAAGCAGCGGAACCTTCATCAGACCGGACTGGAGAGGTAACTTCCATTTTGTTTTATATTCATACTGCTATCCTGTATCTGCTTGTACTGTTTGCTGGAGTTAGATGAAGTAGCCAACCAAGTTACACTGTTTGAAGTTCATAGTAAATAGGCTCAGTTCCGTTGTTTGCCATTTATTAGTTCGTAGGGAGGCTGCTGTCATTCTCTTTCCAGGAGCAGGGACTCGCAGCAAGCAAGCTGACAAGAGTACCAGTGTGAGTATACTCTGTGGGTGTGTGTCCTTGTCTGCGTTGAGCGCTGGTCGCGAGACCCCGCTAGGCCTAGCGGGCTCGCTCCCACCTAGGTGCGCAAGTGCCAAGTAGGTGACAATTTGGGTGGCTGAGGCCCACGGGCCAATGATGACATTCACCTAACCGGTGAACGTCGCGGCCACCCCGGTGTGCCCCTCTTACCCCGGCGTGGAAGGGGTGAGCACACGGTGATAGTGTCTCTTTTTCCTCTAGCCGTCGGTTCTCCAGGTCGAGCCCCGGGTAGAGACCCTGAAGAAGAATTTTTGTTTGGACAAACCGAAATAGAGCGGTCTGAAAACGAGGAGAAGCATTTTGAGGTAAGGAACGGTACACCTGCACGGCCGCAGACATTACACCGTATCAGCACCCTTACACACTTATCACTGCTTTATCACTTCTCCAGGTTTAATACGTCTGACCCTATGGGGGGAATTCAAATGTTTGAAAAGTCGGTTGGGTGTCTGTTTTTTCCCTGTCTATTAGATAGGAAAAAACACCCAAATGACTTTTCAAAAAATTGAATATCCCCCAATGAGTGATAAGTACCAGCCAATCAGCTTCCTACTGTAACTGCCATGTCACAGGCTGTGTTTGAAAAAGGACAGTTAGGAGCTGGTTTGCTGGTACTTTATCACTCTTTATAACTCTCCACTTTATCTCTTGTTAAGGCTTAATACATTTGGGCCATAATTCTTACTTGTATATGTGCCGCTTAATTGCATTATTATATTGTGCACAAATAGGGTAATACGGCTTTAACACTGCCAAGATGTGTCTCTGCTGTCCTGTTGTAACACGTGTTACATGTGATGCACATCTGGTGTACATGCTGCTGCTTTTGAGCAAGTATACTTCTTTTAATATGTACATTCCAAGCTCAACTAAGTCAGCCTCCAAATCAGCACCATAGCATTACCCTAGTAAAAACCTACAGTAGTACCAGTTACAGGGAGTAGAAGAAACAGAGGGATAGTTTCCAAACACAATTACATAGACCGTTATCTGTGCTCATATACTTCAAAAGAACAAGGATGTTACTGATTTGACTCTCAAGGAACCACTTCCACAACTTACATCTCCTCACATAAGTGCGCAGCGGCTGTGCAGAAGACGTCTTGTGTAAATAAACACCTGCTGCCGGCTTCTGTTATCCGGCGCTGTGTCCAAAGACACAGCATCTGATTGCTCTGTCTGACCATCGGTCATCTGCGTGACCCTCAGATTACTCAGGACGGCCATGGTTTGCACGCAGCTGGGTCCAGTGAAGCTATGTCCAAGGATGCAGCCAATGGCCTTGACATGATGCCCAGAAAACATGGCCCCATTTTTAGGAACGCTGATTTCCTGCCTCGAAAAACATTGGCGATGTATACAAACCATCGGGTTAGCATACATCTCCGAAATAGACCGGACATCCTTTAATTTTTGTGGACCAATTCTATGTCACCTTACCAATGTTATTACCAGTTACTGTCAGTGCTTAGGGTCCTTCCCACCCTTATTCTTTGTATATAACTGTGCTCACTTACGTCAGTCATTCCATATGCATAGTGCACTAGCTGAAGCAAAGCACGGTAAGGGCACAATGATGAGATCTTTGCATTATCTTATTCCCCAGTTCATCTATCGATGGGTGCTGAGAGAATGAGGAGGGTGTTACTGAGTGGAGGGGTGTAAAGGGAGGACTGAGCAGCTACTGTAATTCTCAGTTTTCTGGTTGAACTGTCACCTAAAGCTCCCCCTCCTTATCTCCTCCTTCTGTTTCACAGTGTACAACTTTTAATTATTTTGTGCGATTCCGAGGCTCCATTTCCTTCTGAACGGTGTGAACGGCTGTCTGCTCTGGATTAAAAAGCCCAAGATGATATCCAAGGCAGTCAATAAAGGCTGTCAGTGAGTGCAGGCCCCTTTGGGAATACGCAGCCCTGCAAGATAGAGTGGAGGTGGGAAGTCAGTAAAACACAGACGTACGAGAGCAGTTGGCATCGCACTTTGTTAGCTGTGCAATATTCAAATGATCTTCCACAGTTACCGAGAAAAAAAAAATCAATTTCAAGTTGCAAGATTGCACTGCAGAGGTAGTTTCATCAGTACTGCTGCCTTAATATGCTCCGTCGCCTGCAAATGAACCTTTTAATAGAGAAAAGCATCTTTAAATGGGTATTAATGTACTCCACACAGATACGTATGCTGAGGTAATGAAGCACTTTTTCTGAAACACTGAAATAAGTTACATGCACTTAGAGCAGAGATTACACTTATAGCACCGTGTTTTCAAAATACCATTACAGTATTCCTGTGCAATTAGGAAGAATTAACCTAATTTTACTGCCAGTTGTGCTGGATCCTGTTTCTCTGAGTGAAAGTACCTTTCAGTGGTATATATTCTCCTTGTACTGTAACACATTCCTGTAACAGGGCTACTGTGTGTCCTGGTCCCTGGCGCATGTGATGTAATGACGACACACAGCAAGTGTTGGGCAGGGATGGATCTAGACTTTTCTTTAGGGGTGGCGGTTTACTGTTTAATCTTGACTCCTCCCTCTACAGTCCCAACTCCTCCCATCTGCAATCCTAACTCCTCCTCTCTCAATTTTGACTGAACTTTTTGAGTGAGACTGAGAAAGAGCTTTGTGATTGTTCTATGTACATGTGACTGTGCTATGGAGTAATTGTATTTATTAGCCCTAGTACCCACACACCAGCAAGTGAGGGGCAAATGCTCTGTAACCCTTGCTCTCCTGGCTCCTCTGTGCTGCTGTGGTATAAGGTGCAGCACATCGTTCTGCCTCAGGCTCTCCCTGGAGAGCTCTCTTCTGCTCAAAAGTGGGCATGGCTATGACTGTGTTAGGGGGGGTGGTCGCCCCCTTTGCACCCCCCTAGATCCGGCCCTGGTGTTGGGGGAGCTCAGGAGGAACAGGAAAGGGGGCTGCCGTGTCCTGTGGCTTTCCTTGCATTGGGGTGCCTTTCTAGGTCCCTCACAAGGCAGAACAGCAAAGCGGGGAGCCACTGGGTTAGTGACCATGCTGCCCAACTTGGCATTGCACAATGGGCAGTAGCACAAGTTGCATACCCCTCACTATGACTCTGCAGTAACAAACATGAGTGGTAGAGATCACAAAGATACAGTAGAAGAAAGAATCTACAGAGGGATGCCCCATAAAGCGTCTGAAATCTGTAATTAGCATGGATATTGTAACAGGTGGCTCAGGTCGGTGTAGTACCATTCTCTTACTGATATTGCAAGTATAGATAATTGGGAATGGTGTTGCGCTCAATCCGGGTGATTGGTCTGTTTATCCAATTAGTTGGTTAATAAGATATGAGCCCTTGATTTCTTCAAGTATGGATAAGGATAAATAAATAATAAATGAGTAATTGGATGGTTAATGGTTAATTGAATATAAACCCTTAAATTCAGCAAATACTGGTGCGTATGTGATAAAATGATCAATGCATATAAATTTGAATGAGAAACGAATATAAAATAAAAATCAAATAAATGATGTATCAATTGGGTGCTTGGTGGTCCTATGTTTCAGATTGAAATGTATTGAAATCAATGATGATCATAAAAATTAGGTAACAATGTAACAATTTATTGTATTTAACTAAATAACTAAATAATGTGAAGAGGAGTGCTGGATGGCACTGATACGTAATGTCACTCTTGGTCAGCAAATAGTTTCAAACTAGCGGCGTCCCGCATGCATTTATTACTGTCTCTGTTAGAGTGCACTCTAGTTTTTCAGTCTCACAAATAGCGCTTATTCTGTATGTGCCACACTTGGAATCTTCACGGTGTGGGTATGGGGCAATTACACATGGAAGGTATGATAGGGAGGCTCTGGACTAATCTTACAGGCCGGCCTCAGCTTCCCGTGGTGCGCCTTGGAACAGACACCCCCTGAGAGCCGAGGCGCCGCACCGGTAATCTCGTCTGGGGCGAGGGAAAAATCAGAGAGCGCTCTCCGGAGCCGCCTAGTGAGTGACCCTCGCCGCAACAGAGGCTCGCTTCCTACCTTCTCTCCGCGTCCACATCTAACAAGACCCGGTCACGTGATCGTGAGAAACCCGGAAGCGGACCAGGTTGCTGAGCAACAGAAGACGGACAAGCCGGTGACGGGACTTGGCAAACACAGGAGAAGGTAGGAAGCGAGCCTCTGTTGCGGCGAGGGTCACTCACTAGGCGGCTCCGGAGAGCGCTCTCTGATTTTTCCCTCGCCCCAGACGAGATTACCGGTGCGGCGCCTCGGCTCTCAGGGGGTGTCTGTTCCAAGGCGCACCACGGGAAGCTGAGGCCGGCCTGTAAGATTAGTCCAGAGCCTCCCTATCATACCTTCCATGTGTAATTGCCCCATACCCACACCGTGAAGATTCCAAGTGTGGCACATACAGAATAAGCGCTATTTGTGAGACTGAAAAACTAGAGTGCACTCTAACAGAGACAGTAATAAATGCATGCGGGACGCCGCTAGTTTGAAACTATTTGCTGACCAAGAGTGACATTACGTATCAGTGCCATCCAGCACTCCTCTTCACATTATTTAGTTATTTAGTTAAATACAATAAATTGTTACATTGTTACCTAATTTTTATGATCATCATTGATTTCAATACATTTCAATCTGAAACATAGGACCACCAAGCACCCAATTGATACATCATTTATTTGATTTTTATTTTATATTCGTTTCTCATTCAAATTTATATGCATTGATCATTTTATCACATACGCACCAGTATTTGCTGAATTTAAGGGTTTATATTCAATTAACCATTAACCATCCAATTACTCATTTATTATTTATTTATCCTTATCCATACTTGAAGAAATCAAGGGCTCATATCTTATTAACCAACTAATTGGATAAACAGACCAATCACCCGGATTGAGCGCAACACCATTCCCAATTATCTATATAGTCCCATCAGGTCAGTCACCTGAAGGTGTAGCAGCTCGTCCACACAAATAGATCCCAGTGCGCAGGTTATCACATTTCTACTGATATTGCAAGTAGTAGCTGTGTACATATTGTAACTATACCAGCTCCTGCTGTGAGTGCTAAGCCCATCTTGGGTGACTGTAAAGTAGAACCTGTAGACGCAACTGTACTTCTCAATAGCTTATCAGAAATGTGCGATGTTATCAAAATAAAAAGAATACATAGGAATGGCCAGCCAGTCAGGAGTGGTCTCTTATCTATAATGGATGAGAGATTGCTCTTGATTGCCTGGCCTTCTGTGACATGGGCCGACACAGTTCTGGTATGAATGGTCGACCGTGTTAAGGTCGACAGTCATTAGGTCGACCGCTATTGGCCGATATTGACATGGTCGACATGGACAAATAGTCGACACATGGAAATGGTTGACATGGGACATGACGACACCTGAAAAAGGTCGACATGGATTTTTGAACTGTTTTTGGTGTCATTTTTCCGTAACATGACCAGGAACCCCGATTACTGTACCCCAATTAGTGTACCACATCCCCTTGCATGGCTCGCTTCGCTTGCCATGCTGCGGGCAAGGTGCCTCGCTCCACTACCGCTGCGCTCGGCACAGGTTACTATTCCCAATCGTAGTCAACGTGGATGGTAAAGTATGAAAAAGTAAAAAATATATATTTGATAACCATGTCGACATTTTTATGTGTCGACCTGTCCTGTGTCAACCATTTTCATGTGTCGGCCATGTCAATGTTGACCAATAGTGGTCGACCTAGTGACTGTCAATCTATGTAGGGTCGATCTGCCAAACGGATAGCGGCCGACACATGGCCATTACTTCATTCTGGGCCTGATTCAGACACAGTGAAGTATTTTTTTCATATGCGCATTCATCGGAGCTGCACCGTGCATAAAACCCAATTTAGCATGTACAGAGTCGCAGTACAAATTTGGATACATGGCATCAGAAATGTAAGTGATATGTGAGGGGAGGCTGTCTATAAAGAGATATTGCATCTTGTCGCAGACGTGTCACCGGAAGCAGTTGCGTATAAAGCCACTGAAATCACATAGGAGGCCATACTAAGATGGAGAATCTGCTATACAGCTGGTGCAAGATTTGATGTTGCAACTGATGGTGTGTTTAAGGAGCCAGGGTCTACAGACGCTGACAGTGACCATCTCAGTCATCGGAAGCACTGACTTACACCAGGGAATTACTTTGCAGCGTCATCGGCATAAAGACGCAGACATCTGACTCAGAATCTACGTCAGGCCGCTGACAGGCTCGTTCCACGACGGTGAATGTGTATTTTTAAAGTCTCAATGGATTATGGGGCTAATTCAGCTAGCACCACAGAAGTGCGTAAATCGCTATATGCCGATTTCCGCATTTCTGTGCATGCATGCACGGCGATGCGCGCATGCGTGAGGTCTTAAACGGCGATCACACAACGCATTTTATGGGCGTCAATGCACCTTTTCGGGGGGGGGGAGCTGTTTGCGGGGTGTACTGCAGCGGATGCGTGACATCACATGCCCAAAAGATGGATTCCCTCCGAATGCATTTGCAGCTAGGCTGCGTATTCAGGTGACAACCCTAAACATTCAAGCGGGGGGGAAGGAGGGGGGGGGTCAGGACCTGGCATGCAGCGCGGACTTGTCCTCTGCTGGGTGTCCCCCACTTGTTAAAGAAAAGGGTTGTGCAATTTGTCGCACAACTGCAACCCATGCTGAATCGGGCCCTTTGTCTGATGAAGATGAGGTATGTACTACGCTACATAAAATTGTCAAGGGGCAATTAGACCTACAAAATAAGATTTACAATATAAATATATAACAATAATGTTTTAAGCTGAAAGCTGGGACATTATTATGTATAAGAATTAGAGATGAGCGCCTGAAATTTTTCGGGTTTTGTGTTTTGGTTTTGGGTTCGGTTCCGCGGCCGTGTTTTGGGTTCGAACGCGTTTTGGCAAAACCTCACCGAATTTTTTTTGTCGGATTCGGGTGTGTTTTGGATTCGGGTGTTTTTTTCAAAAAACACTAAAAAACAGCTTAAATCATAGAATTTGGGGGTCATTTTGATCCCAAAGTATTATTAACCTCAAAAACCATAATTTACACTCATTTTCAGTCTATTCTGAATACCTCACACCTCACAATATTATTTTTAGTCCTAAAATTTGCACCGAGGTCGCTGTGTGAGTAAGATAAGCGACCCTAGTGGCCGACACAAACACCGGGCCCATCTAGGAGTGGCACTGCAGTGTCACGCAGGATGTCCCTTCCAAAAAACCCTCCCCAAACAGCACATGACGCAAAGAAAAAAAGAGGCGCAATGAGGTAGCTGTGTGAGTAAGATTAGCGACCCTAGTGGCCGACACAAACACCGGGCCCATCTAGGAGTGGCACTGCAGTGTCACGCAGGATGGCCCTTCCAAAAAACCCTCCCCAAACAGCACATGACGCAAAGAAAAAAAGAGGCGCAATGAGGTAGCTGACTGTGTGAGTAAGATTAGCGACCCTAGTGGCCGACACAAACACCGGGCACATCTAGGAGTGGCACTGCAGTGTCACGCAGGATGTCCCTTCCAAAAAACCCTCCCCAAACAGCACATGACGCAAAGAAAAAAAGAGGCGCAATGAGGTAGCTGTGTGAGTAAGATTAGCGACCCTAGTGGCCGACACAAACACCGGGCCCATCTAGGAGTGGCACTGCAGTGTCACGCAGGGTGTCCCTTCCAAAAAACCCACCCCAATCAGCACATGATGCAAAGAAAAAGAAAAGAAAAAAGAGGTGCAAGATGGAATTATCCTTGGGCCCTCCCACCCACCCTTATGTTGTATAAACAAAACAGGACATGCACACTTTAACCAACCCATCATTTCAGTGACAGGGTCTGCCACACGACTGTGACTGATATGACGGGTTGGTTTGGACCCCCCCCAAAAAAGAAGCAATTAATCTCTCCTTGCACAAACTGGCTCTACAGAGGCAAGATGTCCACCTCATCTTCACCCTCCGATATATCACCGTGTACATCCCCCTCCTCACAGATTATCAATTCGTCCCCACTGGAATCCACCATCTCAGCTCCCTGTGTACTTTGTGGAGGCAATTGCTGCTGGTCAATGTCTCCGCGGAGGAATTGATTATAATTCATTTTAATGAACATCATCTTCTCCACATTTTCTGGATGTAACCTCGTACGCCGATTGCTGACAAGGTGAGCGGCGGCACTAAACACTCTTTCGGAGTACACACTTGTGGGAGGGCAACTTAGGTAGAATAAAGCCAGTTTGTGCAAGGGCCTCCAAATTGCCTCTTTTTCCTGCCAGTATAAGTACGGACTGTGTGACGTGCCTACTTGGATGCGGTCACTCATATAATCCTCCACCATTCTATCAATGTTGAGAGAATCATATGCAGTGACAGTAGACGACATGTCCGTAATCGTTGTCAGGTCCTTCAGTCCGGACCAGATGTCAGCATCAGCAGTCGCTCCAGACTGCCCTGCATCACCGCCAGCGGGTGGGCTCGGAATTCTGAGCCTTTTCCTCGCACCCCCAGTTGCGGGAGAATGTGAAGGAGGAGATGTTGACAGGTCGCGTTCCGCTTGACTTGACAATTTTGTCACCAGCAGGTCTTTCAACCCCAGCAGACCTGTGTCTGCCGGAAAGAGAGATCCAAGGTAGGCTTTAAATCTAGGATCGAGCACGGTGGCCAAAATGTAGTGCTCTGATTTCAACAGATTGACCACCCGTGAATCCTTGTTAAGCGAATTAAGGGCTGCATCCACAAGTCCCACATGCCTAGCGGAATCGCTCCGTGTTAGCTCCTCCTTCAATGCCTCCAGCTTCTTCTGCAAAAGCCTGATGAGGGGAATGACCTGACTCAGGCTGGCAGTGTCTGAACTGACTTCACGTGTGGCAAGTTCAAAGGGCATCAGAACCTTGCACAACGTTGAAATCATTCTCCACTGCACTTGAGACAGGTGCATTCCACCTACTATATCGTGCTCAATTGTATAGGCTTGAATGGCCTTTTGCTGCTCCTCCAACCTCTGAAGCATATAGAGGGTTGAATTCCACCTCGTTACCACTTCTTGCTTCAGATGATGGCAGGGCAGGTTCAGTAGTTTTTGGTGGTGCTCCAGTTTTCTGTACGTGGTGCCTGTACGCCGAAAGTGTCCCGCAATTCTTCTGGCCACCGACAGCATCTCTTGCACGGCCCTGTCGTTTTTTAAAAAATTCTGCACCACCAAATTCAAGGTATGTGCAAAACATGGGACGTGCTGGAATTGGCCCATATTTAATGCACACACAATATTGCTGGCGTTGTCCGATGCCACAAATCCACAGGAGAGTCCAATTGGGGTAAGCCATTCCGCGATGATCTTCCTCAGTTGCCGTAAGAGGTTTTCAGCTGTGTGCGTATTCTGGAAAGCGGTGATACAAAGCGTAGCCTGCCTAGGAAAGAGTTGGCGTTTGCGAGATGCTGCTACTGGTGCCGCCGCTGCTGTTCTTGCGGCGGGAGTCCATACATCTACCCAGTGGGCTGTCACAGTCATATAGTCCTGACCCTGCCCTGCTCCACTTGTCCACATGTCCGTGGTTAAGTGGACATTGGGTACAGCTGCATTTTTTAGGACACTGGTGACTCTTTTTCTGAGGTCTGTGTACATTTTCGGTATCGCCTGCCTAGAGAAATGGAACCTAGATGGTATTTGGTACCGGGGACACAGTACCTCCAACAAGTCTCTAGTTGGCTCTGCAGTAATGATGGATACCGGAACCACGTTTCTCACCACCCAGGATGCCAAGGCCTCAGTTATCCGCTTTGCAGTAGGATGACTGCTGTGATATTTCATCTTCCTCGCAAAGGACTGTTGAACAGTCAATTGCTTACTGGAAGTAGTACAAGTGGGCTTACGACTTCCCCTCTGGGATGACCATCGACTCCCAGCGGCAACAACAGCAGCGCCAGCAGCAGTAGGCGTTACACGCAAGGATGCATCGGAGGAATCCCAGGCAGGAGAGGACTCGTCAGACTTGCCAGTGACATGGCCTGCAGGACTATTGGCATTCCTGGGGAAGGAGGAAATTGACACTGAGGGAGTTGGTGGGGTGGTTTGCGTGAGCTTGGTTACAAGAGGAAGGGATTTACTGGTCAGTGGACTGCTTCCGCTGTCACCCAAAGTTTTTGAACTTGTCACTGACTTATTATGAATGCGCTGCAGGTGACGTATAAGGGAGGATGTTCCGAGGTGGTTAACGTCCTTACCCCTACTTATTACAGCTTGACAAAGGGAACACACGGCTTGACACCTGTTGTCCGCATTTGTGGTGAAATACCTCCACACCGAAGAGCTGATTTTTTTGGTATTTTCACCTGGCATGTCAACGGCCATATTCCTCCCACGGACAACAGGTGTCTCCCCGGGTGCCTGACTTAAACAAACCACCTCACCATCAGAATCCTCCTGGTCAATTTCCTCCCCAGCGCCAGCAACACCCATATCCTCCTCATCCTGGTGTACTTCAACACTGACATCTTCAATCTGACTATCAGGAACTGGACTGCGGGTGCTCCTTCTAGCACTTGCAGGGGGCATGCAAATAGTGGAAGGCGCATGCTCTTCACGTCCAGTGTTGGGAAGGTCAGGCATCGCAAACGACACAATTGGACTCTCCTTGTGGATTTGGGATTTCAAAGAACGCACAGTTCTTTGCGGTGCTTTTGCCAGCTTGAGTCTTTTCAGTTTTCTAGCGAGAGGCTGAGTGCTTCCATCCTCATGTGAAGCTGAACCACTAGCCATGAACATAGGCCAGGGCCTCAGCCGTTCCTTGCCACTCCGTGTGGTAAATGGCATATTGGCAAGTTTACGCTTCTCCTCCGACAATTTTATTTTAGGTTTTGGAGTCCTTTTTTTTCTGATATTTGGTGTTTTGGATTTGACATGCTCTGTACTATGACATTGGGCATCGGCCTTGGCAGACGACGTTGCTGGCATTTCATCGTCTCGGCCATGACTAGTGGCAGCAGCTTCAGCACGAGGTGGAAGTGGATCTTGATCTTTCCCTAATTTTGGAACCTCAACTTTTTTGTTCTCCATATTTTATAGGCAGAACTAAAAGGCACCTCAGGTAAACAATGGAGATGGATGGATTGGATACTAGTATACAATTATGGACGGACTGCCACGGTTAGGTGGTATAAAAAAACCACGGTTAGGTGGTATATATTATAATAATAATACAATTATGGATGGACGGACTGCCTGCCGACTGCCGACACAGAGGTAGCCACAGCCGTGAACTACCGCACTGTACACTGGTTGATAAAGAGATAGTAGTATACTCGTAACAATTAGGATGACACTATGACGGTATAAAGAATGAAAAAAAAACCACGGTTAGGTGGTAGGTATATAATAATAAATAATACAATTCTGGTCGGACGGACTGCCTGCCGTGTGCCGACACAGAGGTAGCCACAGCCGTGAACTACCGCACTGTACACTGGTTGATAAAGAGATAGTAGTATACTCGTAACAATTAGGATGACACTATGACGGTATAAAGAATGAAAAAAAAAACCACGGTTAGGTGGTAGGTATATAATAATAAATAATACAATTCTGGTCGGACGGACTGCCTGCCGTGTGCCGACACAGAGGTAGCCACAGCCGTGAACTACCGCACTGTACACTGGTTGATAAAGAGATAGTAGTATACTCGTAACAATTAGGATGACACTATGACGGTATAAAGAATGAAAAAAAAACCACGGTTAGGTGGTAGGTATATAATAATAAATAATACAATTCTGGTCGGACGGACTGCCTGCCGTGTGCCGACACAGAGGTAGCCACAGCCGTGAACTACCGCACTGTACACTGGTTGATAAAGAGATAGTAGTATACTCGTAACAATTAGGATGACACTATGACGGTATAAAGAATGAAAAAAAAACCACGGTTAGGTGGTAGGTATATAATAATAAATAATACAATTCTGGTCGGACGGACTGCCTGCCGTGTGCCGACACAGAGGTAGCCACAGCCGTGAACTACCGCACTGTACACTGGTTGATAAAGAGATAGTAGTATACTCGTAACAATTAGGATGACACTATGACGGTATAAAGAATGAAAAAAAAACCACGGTTAGGTGGTAGGTATATAATAATAAATAATACAATTCTGGTCGGACGGACTGCCTGCCGTGTGCCGACACAGAGGTAGCCACAGCCGTGAACTACCGCACTGTACACTGGTTGATAAAGAGATAGTAGTATACTCGTAACAATTAGGATGACACTATGACGGTATAAAGAATGAAAAAAAAAACCACGGTTAGGTGGTAGGTATATAATAATAAATAATACAATTCTGGTCGGACGGACTGCCTGCCGTGTGCCGACACAGAGGTAGCCACAGCCGTGAACTACCGCACTGTACACTGGTTGATAAAGAGATAGTAGTATACTCGTAACAATTAGGATGACACTATGACGGTATAAAGAATGAAAAAAAAAACCACGGTTAGGTGGTAGGTATATAATAATAAATAATACAATTCTGGTCGGACGGACTGCCTGCCGTGTGCCGACACAGAGGTAGCCACAGCCGTGAACTACCGCACTGTACACTGGTTGATAAAGAGATAGTAGTATACTCGTAACAATTAGGATGACACTATGACGGTATAAAGAATGAAAAAAAAACCACGGTTAGGTGGTAGGTATATAATAATAAATAATACAATTCTGGTCGGACGGACTGCCTGCCGTGTGCCGACACAGAGGTAGCCACAGCCGTGAACTACCGCACTGTACACTGGTTGATAAAGAGATAGTAGTATACTCGTAACAATTAGGATGACACTATGACGGTATAAAGAATGAAAAAAAAACCACGGTTAGGTGGTAGGTATATAATAATAAATAATACAATTCTGGTCGGACGGACTGCCTGCCGTGTGCCGACACAGAGGTAGCCACAGCCGTGAACTACCGCACTGTACTGTGTCTGCTGCTAATATAGACTGGTTGATATTTAAAGAGATATTAGTAGTATACAACAATACTATACTGGTGGTCAGGCACTGGTCACCACTCCTGCAGCAAAAGTGTGCACTGTTAATTAATATAATTGTACTCCTGGCTCCTGCTAACAACCTGCAGTGCTCCCCAGTCTCCCCCACAATTAATTATAAGCTTTTAATTTATACATTGATGACTGTGCAGCACACTGGGCTGAGCTGAGTGCACACAGACTGAGTCACACTGTGTGACTGACTGTGCTGTGTATCGTTTTTTTTTTCAGGCAGAGAACGGATATAGCAGAGAGAAGTGAACGGATATATTATATTAAATAAAAGTTAACTAGCAACTGCACTGGTCACTGACTGTGGTAAACTAACTCTGTCTGCGACTCTGCACAATCTCTCTCTCTCTATCTAATCTATCTCTATTCTAATGGAGAGGACGCCAGACACGTCCTCTCCCTATCAATCTCAATGCACGAGTGAAAATGGCGGCGACGCGCGGCTCCTTATATAGAATCCGAGTCTCGCGATAGAATCCGAGCCTCGCGAGAATCCGACAGCGTCATGATGACGTTCGGGCGCGCTCGGGTTAACCGAGCAAGGCGGGAAGATCCGAGTCGCTCGGACCCGTGAAAAAAAACATGAAGTTCGGGCGGGTTCGGATTCCGAGGAACCGAACCCGCTCATCTCTAATAAGAATGCATTAGAGGCTCATTATTTCTTTTAGGTTTTATATTATAAGCAAGACAATGTAATCTGAATATAATAGGGGGCATCACTATTTATTCTGATTATAGTAGGAAGCACCAATATTTATTCCAATTACAATAGGGGTACCATTATATATTCATTACATTAAAGGGTGAGGTATTATTGCGATTATTAAAGGGAACACCGTTTGTTTTTTTCTTAATATAATATGGAGCACAATTATTTACTGTGATTATTTAAGAAATGCAAAAATGTATTCTGAATATAATAGGAGACACTAAAGGGGAGATTCAATTGAACCCAGTGCCCGATTCCGTTAGCTGCGGGAACCCCGCGTACTATGCCCCCAAAGGTGGGTTTTCCTCGCAGCCTCAGGATCTGCGAGGAAACATATGCGTTAAAATTCCAGCACTCTATGGGTTAGTGTGCTTGAAACCCAGAACTTTTCCCCTGAACCTCAAACCCCCAAGCCTAATTGAATCTCCCCCTATATTTTATAATAACATATAGGGGGCAATGTATTATTTATTTCCATGTATTCTGCTAACACATTTTATTTTAAATACTGTATCAGGCCATTGGGGTTGTAGGTAGAGATGCTATACATTCTGGTTTTTCCCAGGATCGTACAGGTTTTTGGCCATCCATCTTGACAATTGTATTTGGGACACCTAAATGTTCCAGTTATCTTCAGAAGGTTTTCAAAACCCCTGCTTGATAAATCTGATGATTTTGATTCTTCTTGGGGAAAAATGCTGCATTTTTGCCTTTAGTAAATCCTGCTATTTTAAGAATTCCTGAAATAAGACCAAAAAATAAAAAATGTCTGGTTGTGCATACCGCCCTTTAGTAAATTTCCCCCTAGGTCTGGTATAGAGAATTACTGTAACAAGAGGTGGTATTTTTGGTAGTGTCATTGTTTTTAGTAATGTCATTACTTGTGAGGAACAGTCCAGGCGTTTCCACACCACTCTGGATTTTAGATGGGTCACCTGGCATTGATGTTAATCGCGAGCCTTCATGTTGATGGGAGCTGATAACATGTTATACCTGCCTGCCTGAAATTGCCTGAAAGATTGCAAAGCGAGCGCCTTTATTATTGCTCACCCTATGTTCCAATAACTTTAGTCAGCCACAGCTGAGCTTGCTAACATTGACTCCATGGGCTGTAGCCAACTCATTTGGCTTTGAAATGCAGTGCTTGAGAAAATCACTTGGAAATTGTATGTATTCTCCGCTACTGCTCTATCTGCGTTGCCTTATGTAGTTGCAAAGCACTTCTTCCCAGAAAGTTGTCCCTCCTCGTTTGCTAAAACTATGCTGCCAACCCATCCGTGCCCCCTGCTTCACACACCCAAACACTCATCTGCAAAAGCACTTTGGAATGTTTTGTATTGAGGATGCTTAGGCAGTTCCCTATTGCAAACACATGCTATGCCAAACCTAAACTACCAGATAAACTGCTACTATGGGAAAAGCTGTATTATGCATGGCAGAATAACAGGAACAAAATAAAACCTGTCTAAAAAAGTACAATTTCATGTTGGCTGTTGACACGCATATTGTTGAAATTAATACTTTCACATCGCACTAAAAACCCGGTATCGACGCGGCATATTGCCGTGTCGAAACGGGTCCATGTGCGATGTGAAAGGTCCTTTGGTGAATTAGTGGGTCGCCTGACCCGGTAATTCAACCCGGTAAAAAAGAAGGGTTATTACCGGGTTGATTACCGGGTCAGGCGCAGTGTGAATGGGAGCCGTTCCGATGCGACACGGCTCCCATTCACAGCATAGGCAGAGGCGGCGCAGGAGATGAGCTCATCTCCCGGCGCCGCCTCCACCCCCGCCCCTGCTGCTGCTGCGCCCTCCGCTGCTATGGCAACCGACCCGGTATATTGCCGGGTCGGAAAGCCAGCAACGGAGCGCAAATGCCGGATCCCACCCGGTAAGTAAGTACACGTTTCTCTTACCGGGTAGGATCCGGCATTTGCGATCTGAATGCAGCATTCAAGATTGGCAAATGCACATTTATCATAATAATCTATTAACTCTAACATTGTTCATGGCTCCTACTAACATTGGTCAGCTAGAAAGAAAAAAAACATATTCTTAACCAATATCACCATACAGATAGATCCACGGTTATCTTGGCTTCTTTGCTGCGCCTAGTCACACCATGGTTTATTTACATAAACCCTTCATCTGTTGTTCTCAGCTGCAATACAATACAGAGAACAATACAGCAGCGGATTATGTAATTACAGCAGGGGATTAAGTCCGACTGCCCAGTCTCAGTTAATCCTATTAAAGGCCAAAATAATCGTGGACCCATCTGTATGTGATTAATTTGAAGTCATCTCTTCCAGGAGATCAAGCGTGAGATGTGTGGTTTGCATGGCATGATGAATTATGTAATCGTTGGCTCCATTTCCAGACGTATTGGGATTTGTGGCATCGCGAATCACGTCATGAAGTCTCTGGACCTTCCACTTTACTGGCAAACAGTTTTTAACAGGTGCCCTATCTCTCATCGGAAGTACCAGTAACTTGTAGTACCCAGCATCAGGGGAAGATTAGGGAAATGTATTGGCCCTGAAAAAATGACAGTGGCCTCATGTACTGTAGGTCAGACCACAACAACATTTCACTTAACACAAAAGTAAGCAGGGTTCATATATACCTTACATAGCAATGTCAAAGTAAAAAATAGGTCCTATTGTCTCTGCCTACTGAGGCACAATATTTAAACAATACATAGGGCATTCTATTCATCTATACAGTAGTATCAGATATAGATATTTAATACAGATAGCCTACTAGTGCCACATTTTCAATACTGAGAACATCCTAGTTACTGTCATATAATTCACAGAGGATCCAGAAAGCTATACAATACAGAGAGCATCACAGTAACCAATATATAATACAGAGATAATTCTAGTTAACACAAGTACTTACCTGCATGATATATCTTAATTCATCCACACTTTCTCTTCTCCATATGCAAGTAATCTCTTCTTCCTCCCCTATAATGGATCTGTCTGCAGTCTCTACCATGACTGATGCCTGGTCATTCATTGGGAACTGAGAGTCTAAGGATGAAGATAAATTCCTGTTATCATTATGCTTCCTTCCTCCAATATGCCACTCGTTCATCCTTCTCCTCCATCTTTTCTTCAATCCTCTCCTCCTTTTCCATACTCCTCTTCCATTCTATCCTCCTCTTTTTCCTTCTTCTCTGTTCTCCAGCCTCCATGACTCATTGGATTGTGAGCTCCACTGGGGCAGGGACTGGTGTGAATGGACAAATATTCTCTGTAAAGCGCTGTGGAATATGTGCGCGCTATATAAATACTGATAATAAATAAATAAATAAATAAATAATAAATTCATATGAGGCTGAACATCAAAGAAATGTGTGTTGAGCACTAATTGGGGGAGTTCAGAACACATACTGTAAGGGGACATTTATCAAAGTTTAAAGAGAGATAAACAGGAGAGACAAAGTAATATACAACCCAACAGTCTCTTATCCAAAATTAGGACAGTTGTCAGTCTGTCCTGCTCTCTCTTTTTGATCACTTGCTAGTTGCTATTGCTTCTGATATCTTAAACTCAATTGCTACATGTATGGGAATGTTAAGACCTTGGGCCTAATTCAAACCTAATCGCAGCTCTGCAAATTTGCCGAGGACTGCGATAAAAGAGTCATCGCCCATAGAGAGTGAAAATCCGCCCCGTGCTAGTGTGCGAATGCATGCGTACGCCATGCGAAAACCTCGCCAGATAGCGGATATCTGCAAATCCGTTCGAAACTCACCATCAAATGATTTTTGCAGTCTGTGCGTAACCCAAGACATACTCCTACAGTGCGATAGAAACAGACTGACTGGTGCCGGAGCTGACGTCACACACCCTCCCAGAAAATGCTTGGGAACGCCTGCGTTTTTCCTGACACTCCCAGAAAACCGCCAGTTACCACCCACAAACGTCCGCTTCCTGTCAATCCCCTTGTGTATACCTATCAATCAAAATTTTCGCCCCATTCTGTCGCAGTTTAGGCTTACGCCAGAGCATTATGGTGCATAGGCATGCGCAGTCATTCGATAATCGGCCGCTGTGAGATTTCGCACAACAGCGATCAGGTCTGAATTAGGACTGACTGAATGCTATAGGCCTGCCACCGTGCAACCAGCCCTGACATTAATTTAATAGCATTCACACTTAATAAATATATCTTTCTCCCACAAAGCAAGACATTAAATAATACAATTAAAGAAAAAAATCCCTCCTTTTCCAACATTCAATTAATTGACCCAATCCATTATTCCAGCATTAAATTAATAGTACTATCACCTCACAGTGCAGTCACCCCACATTAAATTAATAGGCACCACATAATACCACTATTACATAAATAAACCCCCACTGACACATAAAAAGCCCCAACTAATAAATATATAACTTCCTTGCCATTAAATAAATTAACAACAGCACTTGATGTTTCTGGGGATCGTTGGGCAGTCCAGTGACAACACCTCATGGCTGAAAATCTACAAGCTAAGTTTGTTTTATGAGGCAAACGTTGAGCATCAGACTACAGTAAGTGCAGACATGTGTACAGAGCCTA
This sequence comes from Pseudophryne corroboree, assembly GCF_028390025.1. Taxonomy (NCBI): domain Eukaryota; kingdom Metazoa; phylum Chordata; class Amphibia; order Anura; family Myobatrachidae; genus Pseudophryne; species Pseudophryne corroboree. Next base: position 758,281,653 of record NC_086449.1, read on the forward strand.
ATGATATTGCTATTCTGACTTATACCGCTTTCACATCGCAATGCCGGGTCCCACCCGGGAATTGGAAATGGGTCCTTCCCAGGTGGGACCCGGCATTATGCTGGGTCGGGTTGCCATTCGGGAGGCGGAGACAGAGCCAGCATCGGGGGCGGGGGCCTAGGATGCGCTGGGAGATGACATCATCTCCACACCGTCTCTCCCTATACGGTGAACGGGTTCCGGGTCGCATCGATCCAGGTAACCCGTTCACACTGCGCTTGACCTGGTAATAACCTGGGAATAACCCTTCTTTCAACCTGGATTGAAATACTGGGTCAGATGACCTGGGATTTCTGGAGTGACCCTTTCACACCGCACAGCGAACCGCGTCGGCCTGGCAATATACCTGGTCGATACCAGGTTATTTGTGCGGATTGAAAGGGGTATTATAGGGTTGTCAGTATTAAACATATTAAGCTAATGGCACAGTATAACGCTGCAGGTTTTAGTTAATTAGTATAGGGAAGTGTGCATCTGTTTAGTAAACTGGCTCTGTCATGTAAGAGTGTATTAATTACAGATTAAATATATTTTTTGTGCTTCACTAATAGTTGTTGAAGGCAAAATGGTAGTACTCTCTCAACTTAGACTTTTTTATTTTTAATTTCTGGGCCTTTCTGTGAGTTGATTACATATTGTATGTAAAATAACATATTCGACTGATTAGCTATTATTTTATTACTTTTGAAAAATAATAGTTAATGTGAGTTTTGATTTGCTTTTCAAAATGATGTGCCACATAAGCTATTGTACAGATTTAGGCATTATCTTACAGAAAATCATTATAGAAAAATATTGAAACAATTAATGGGATTAGAATGTTAATAATAATAATAATAATACTAAAAAAAACTGAATTGTTTGCAAAGCATGTTCTTGTGAAATATGCATACAGTACTTCCTTAATTAACTTCAGCATGCGTCTGTGCACTGCACTCAACAAAAGCTCTTTTATATACATTTGCACTTTTGTTCGACATCCCTCATGTCCTTTATCTGTTCTAAGAGGCTTCGGCGCTGAAAGGGCTCTGCAGAGCTTGCGAATCACAGCATCATAATGCTCGACCTTGATGGTTTTCTTTCAGCAGGTTTTTGAACAAATGCGAAAGCATGGCGCCTGGGTTTTGTTTCTGTTTTATTTTTTTACGGCTCTTTGTTTTATTTTTTGATACTGAAGGTTTTGGAGAGTTTAGGTTTATTTTTCTACATGTTGCAGAGTTAAAGCCGGTAGCCACAATTTTTTTTTTTTAACTTGTCAATATGTGAGAGCTACACCAGCCCAGGCCAACCTGTGGCTCTTTAGTGTTGTGAAACTACAAGTCCCAGGATACACACTCTGGGGCTAATTCAGACCTGATCGCTGCTGCGCTTTTTCGCACAGTGGGAGATCAGGTCTGAACTGCGCATGCGCTGGCGCTGCAGTGCGCCGGCGCATGCCAGAGATGCAGACGGCATCTCTGGCCAGCGATCGCCTCTGCCTGATTGACAGGCAGAGGCGTTCGCAGGGCGGGAGGGGGGAAGGCGACGTTGGGCCAACGTTTTGGGGGCGCAGCCTGGGCAGCGCAGGCGTGCCCGGACCGTGCTGGCGGTGGGCCATGGCGGCTGCGTGTTGTCACATGAAGCCGCTGCAACCCGGAGAGCAACAGGTAGCTCCCTGCCAGTGTGCAGGAGCTGCGCTGGTAGGGAGCTACTCTTCAGGTACAAAAGCATCGCCACCATTCGGTGCTTTTGTTCCTTTTCCAGGGGGTGGCAAGGCTATACAGGCGGGGTAGACTAGCCCTGTGCTGAGCGTCCCCCCGCATGTCAAGGTGGCTGATCGTTTTGCGCGGCTACGATCAAGTCTGAATTAGGCCCTCTAAGCACTAAGGGGCCTATTTATTAACATTAATTTAACCAAAAAAAATGTGAAAAAGAGTTTTTCACACCCTTTTCACATTATGTTAGTATAACTCAGATGTATTAAAGGGCTTTTGGAACAGTTTTCACAGGGCAGCACTGCGATAAGCAGCCTTTTGAACAGCTTTCTCTGCCACCCGGCAGAGAAAGCTGTGCAGGACCCGGCCAGTGTGATCAGCTCTGTGTGTCTGATAGAAACACAAGCTGATCACCTTTAAAAATAAATAAAATAAAAATAACAAACCCACGTACCTGTCCCAGGAGCCGGGGATCAGTGCTCCGGTGAGCGCTACCAGGCGCCGAGTCCTCCAAGTGCTGCGCTGTGACCCCTGTGCAGTAAAGTGATGCTGCAAAGTGGCAGCTCACTTTACAACACCGGGGGTCACAGCACAGAAGCAGAATCCGACACCTAGCAGCCTCCTAGAGGAGCAGACACCGGCTCCTGGGAGTGGTAAGTATAAATTCAGGGAAGGGGGAGCTTTTTGCGGCTCGGGGGTAGTCTCGACAGGGGGGGTGATCCCGGCGGCGACGGTAGCATCGGGCGATGATGCATGCGCAGCAGGACAGTGGTGTATTTTTTATGAAAAATACCCCGACGATGCTGCGGAGACGCATCGCAGGGACAGAGACTTCTCGCAAGCTTTGACCCTGCATGCGATAATTGATACATCCATGCAATGTACTCATTTATCGCAGTGCGAGTTTGGCTGATATTATCACACCACATCCGCATTTTCCTTACTCCTGCATGGTACTAGAAGCCTTATCATGTTGGCCCCTCTTAATATGGTTAAAAATAGGGTGTGCACACATCCAGAACCCCCCCTTTCCTATATTTGTGTATATATTGTACACTTGAAGGTCAGGCTCCTTCAATCTGGTATTGGCACTCCTTCCATCTACCCTCAGGTGTTTTCATTTGCACAGGTTCTTCCTACATTGCTGACTACTTATTAATAAGGGCTCTATTTTAAGGTAAGACCTAGATAAATTTGTATAATATGATAGTGTTAGATAGGGACCCATCTAACAGGTCCGTAACCAGGTGTATGCAGAGTCTGCTTTGCACAAAGCGCACTTGTGATGGAAGCGCATTGTGCGATGTGTTCCCGATTGACTGCCCTGGTTGTGTGACAGTTCAATTGCGGCAGCACTGGCAATGGTGATTACCCCGGCGTGCTGCTGTGCAGGAGACAATGCGGGTGGGGACACACACGTCTTGCTCACACACACTCTACACCTTTCTCACACACACACACACACACACACACACACACACACACACACACTACTCCTTGCTCACACACACATACACTACACTTTGATCTCACACACACTACACTTTACTCGCACACACTCTCTGTTATTCTGTAGCGGCTCTGCCTGGCATAATATATAAGGGGCTCTAACTGTACAGTGTAACATTTATAAAGGGCTCTTACTGTGGTGTAACTAGAATAAGGGGCTCTTACTGTGCAGTATAACATGTATAAGGGGCTCTTACTGTGGGGTGTGATGTGTATAAGGAACTCTTACTGTGGTGTAACGTGTATAAGGGGCTCTTACTGTGCGGTGTATCATGTATAAGGGGCAATTACTGCTGTTTAACAAGTATAAGGGGCTCTTACTGTGGTGTAACATGTATAAGGGACTCTTACTGTGTGCTGTAATGTTCATAAGGGGCTCTTACTGTGGTGTAATGTGTATAAGGGGTACTACTGAGCAGTTTAATTTGAATAACGGACACTACTGTGCAGTAGCGAATTTAAGGGTCAAGCTGCCCTCAGGCACAATTGCATTGCCCCCCCCCCCCCCGCACACACACCTAATTTAACATGCTGCAATTGCAGCAGTGCAGGCAGTGGCGATTTGACAGCAAAGGAGGAGCTCCTGGCAGCCCTGGTTAGCTGATGATTGATGTCCCCCTGCGAGGCTGTGAGTGGCACCACCAGCGTGGGTACTCCCAGCTCGCTTCTCCTCTCTGCTGCTAATTGACAGCAGAGAGGAGGAGTGAGCGGCGAGTGCCCGCGCTGGCGGCGCCGCTCACAGCCTCACAGGGAGACATCAATCATCAGCAGTGGCAAATTGACAGCAGGAAGGAGGAGCGAGTGGCAAGCCCCTGCGGCGGCGGCACCGCTCACAGCCTCACAGGGGGGACATCAATCATCAGCTAACTAGGGCTGTTACTAACCAGGGCTGCCAGGAGCAGCAGCCCCTGAACCATTCCCTTCATCATGGCACTGGCTGGATCAGAAAGAAGTGCCGCTTATAGCACAGGGGGACATCAGCTTCTCCAATGGGATGGGGGAGTTAGCATGCCGCCCCCAGCAGGTGCCACCCCTAGGCACATGCCTCACGTGCCTAGTGGGAAATTCGTCTCTGCTACTCTGCGGTCTAATGTAAATTGGTACTTTTCAGTGGCCACACCCCTGAGGCCACACCGCTATATTTTTGACACACACTTAAATATAAAGGGGGGGGGGGGGGCACCAATTATATTTCTGGCACAGGGCACCAAAATGTCTAGGTATGGCTCTGCCATCTAATGAAGTTCACCTGGACGTGGTGGATGGGCCCACATATTTGCGCAAATGTGTTAAGAACTTCACTTATACTCCATGTTAATTGTAAGAGTTTATTAAAATTATTTTTACTATCAGTGCTTAGAACGTGCATCAGCACTTTCTTTTACCATCTAAATGGCATCATCCATTGTAGCCTGTTGACTATACATTGCAGCCTTTACCAGGAGAGGTCCCTCCCCTGCCAATGGCTGTTGGCACATGCGTGGTCTGATGACCGTGTATGCCAAGCCCCAAACCAGAAAGTAAAGTGATCACATTAGCTATAACTTTACTTATACACATAGCAGGAATGTGTTCCTACCAGATCCCCTGTACCTGCAGGAGTTTTTTTAATACATCTGGGGGAACTTTAATTTCCTATTGCTACGATTATAGTTATTTGGTCTAACCCAATAATTAATAAGTAGGCTAACCCTCGGGATGGGGGGCAGCTAGATCGGTATGGATTGGTATAGGGGGCGGAGAAGGGGCATGACAGTGCAGAAGAGGCTTTGGGAGGAGTCGTGGCTGCATCTTGACATCATCATAGCCATGCCCCCTGCGGTACAATGCCAAGATTACAACATGGGGCGTGGCTACAATGATGTGATTCATCACAAATCGCATCATCAGCCAGCCAGTCCGCATACTTTACTCAGTAAGTGGGCGGCTGGGTGGCGGGGGTAGTGGGAGTGCGGGGTTATCTGGGAGACTTTCCACTTTTCCAGGGGACTGAGAGCACCACACGAGATTCGGGAGCCTCCAGGCAGTCCTGGGAGATTAGGGGCAAATGCAGGATTTGGAGGAAGGGGTTTCCATAGGGGGTGGAGCCAAACACGAGGGTGGAGACTGATATATATATATATATATATAATGTATATATGTAATTTATATAATAATTTATATATATACTGTATGGGTGGTATTCATGTGACCGGCGGTCTGCTGACCGACAGTCACATGACCTCCTCCACTATCCCGCTGGCTCAGTATCCCGATGGTCGGCATGCCGACCAACAGGGACTATTTCCACTCGTGGGTGTCCACGACACCCGTACAGTGGGAATAGAACCCGTGGCGACCGCAGGTCGCCACCGAGCCTGCAAGGGGCTTGCTGCACTCGCCCCTCCCCGCCGGGATCCCTGTGTCGGTAAGCTGACCGGCGGTCAGCCATACTACATCCTACTGTATATATGTAATAATTATAATATATATATATATATATATATAAATATATGCAGACGTATATCTGTGTGTGTGTATATACCGTGTATATATATATATATATATATATATACATATATATCTATATATATAACTATCTATATATATATATATATATATATCTCCTATATAATAGCCCAGATCTGTGACTTTGTGACTCATTTCCTAAGCTGGGCAGAGTCACAACACTGGGCGGAGTTAGTCAAATGAGTCACAGATCTGGGCAAATCTATAGGAGACTAGGAGCAGAAGCAGATGGTATGGGCATGGCACAGGCAGGGGTGCATACCTCCCAACTTTCTTCAAGCAGAAGGAGTGACACACATGCGGCGAAAAGGGGGCATGGCCGGCGAAAATGGGGCGTGGCTTCACGGGAGGGCCCCCGTTTTCGTCAGTGAGGGGGCATGCCGAGCGCTCTGTGAGCTGCTGGCATGCCCCCAGGGGCTGATTATGAGTCCGGGGGGCCCAGGGCACTTGAGACAGGGGGGCCCTATCTCATTGCTGTGCCTGCTGTGGAGTTGGGGGCATGGCCTAATCGCGGGACGCAATTTTTTTCCGGGATTTTTTTTTAATGGAATTTTGGCCCCTCAGCTAGGGCTAAATCCAGAGGAGGTGGTCGCTCCCCCCTACACACCCACACAGGCAGAAGAAAGCAGGGAGACTGCTGCCTCCCTGCAACACCACAGACCTGCCAACACGCAGCAGCGTGTGCTGACCGTAGCACAATGCTGCCGCTGTTGCTGGCAGGACGGGGGAGCTTCTGAGCTGGGACAGAGCTACTCCAGTTGGGGGGCCCCCTAAAACTGTGGGGCCAACGGTATGTACCCCCTGCCCCTCTCCCCCATAATCCGGCTCTGCTGCCGTAACCCCCCTCTTAATCCGTACCCCCTGATGCCCCCTCTCCCTCTGTCTCCACTATTCACCGCTGCTAAGCAGAACAGCGAGTACAGGAGCTTTCCAACTGCCCCCCCACCCCCCACCCCCACCGCGGGACACTGCGACCCCCGGGTGGGACAGCGGGACAGACCCAAAAAAATTGGACTGTCCCGCGAAAATCGGGACAGTTGGGAGGTATGGGGGTGTGTGAGGGGGTATGCCGTACAGACAGACGGGCACCGGCTCACTGTGTGCTTGTCCCCCCACATCAGCATACTCAGCAGGGTCTCTCTGGCACACTCCACGCTTCTTAGCTGCAGTTTTGTGGGGCACCTGCCGCTGTGCAGGGTCCGTACTGCTTCTGTTATCTCCAGCCCCGGCAGCCCCACCGCTAGCTGCAGCGCTGCTGCCCGCAGTGAGGTGCGCCCAGCTCCTTCTCACACTTTAGCCGGCGGGCAGCGCTGCAGATGTCCACGCTGCTTGCAGGCTCCGACCCCCTCCTCCCTCCAGCCGCAGCGTCTCCTGGGAGCTAACCAGTCACTCCCAGTCTCCCCTTACCACAGTGCCCAGCAGCCGCGAGGTCCGCGCCGCGTGCATGCTATGACTCCCTCCAGCCGCAGCGTCTCCTGGGGGCTAACCAGTCACTCCCAGTCTCCCCTTACCACAGAGCCCGGCAGCTGCGCGAGGTCTGCGGTGTGTGACTGAGGAGGGGGGGAGGGATGCGGACGGGCAGGAAGCAGGACCCCAGCCTGAGAGAGTCAGCCATGCCAAGTCTCCGCCAACAGCAGATCCCAACAGGTTGGAGTGGAACAGCAGCAGCCAGCAGCAGTGACTCCGGTAAGACACATCTGTCTGTCACCACTGTTTTGTCCCTAATACCAATCTCTCCCATGCCCTGTGTTCTGTCATGTCCCTGTCACCCCTGGCCTGGCCCTGTCACCCCTGGCCTGGCCCTGTCACCCTTATCCTGGCCCTGTCACCCTTATCCTGGCCCTGTCACCCCTATCCAGGCCCTGTCACCCTTATGCTGGCCCTGTTACCCCAGTGCTTGCCCTGTCAACCCTATACTGGCCCTGTCACCCCTGTCCTGGTCCTGCCGCCCCTACCCTGGCCCTGTCACCCCTATCCTGTCCCTGTCATTTCTGTCCTGGCCCCGTCGCCCCTGTCCTGGCCCCGTCACCCCTGTCCTGGCCCCGTCACCCCTGTTCTGACCCTGTCACCCCTGTCCTGGTCCCCTCACCCCTGTTCTGACCCTGTCACCCCTGTCCTGGCCCTGTTACTGCATACCCTCCAACTACCTTTTTGGCAGGTACAGTACCCGCAGCGCCTCCAGACCCCTCCCCAATGCACCACACCTCCGCACCTTCCCCTCCACCACATGCGGCACTCCACCCCTCCCCCACACGCTGTGCCTCCAGACCCCCTACACCACCCTCGGCTCCCACTCCTCCGCCCCTTCACCATCCACAGCACCTCCAGTCCCCCTCCACCATCCACCCCCCATATATGTCTCCCCCCACACCTGCCCTCCTCCACCGGCAGCATCTGCAGACACCCTCCTCCATCCACGGTGGCAGCTATATGTCTCGGGTCTGTGCCTGCCAGGATAGTGGGACATACAGTACAGTACGGAGAGGGGTTTGACCTGTCTAGCTGGCTTCTTGATTAAGTACATATAACTTATTGCAGTGGTTCCCAAGCTGGGTGCTGCAGGACGGGGGCCACAGGTGGGTTTTTGTCTGGGAGAAAGGCTACCAGGAATTTGACACTGTGGTCAGCTCTGTAACATCCAAAGTGAAGGGAGTTGCTGTGAAAAACACGTCAGACCTAGGTTTTAGGATCTGGGATGCTGCTGATTACATCATACCAGCTCAGGAAGAAAATGCCGTCTTTGTGATGACCAATGTCATTTTAACGCAGAACCAAACACAAAGCCGTTGTGCTGAGCACAAGTAAGCCACGTGTAAGCTGACACTATCCAACCATTCTGGCAATATTTGGGAATTTTTGGGGAGAAGGAATTTAGAAAGAAAAAGATACCGTTATGTGCATGAAACCATTTGTTTGATGTAAGCTAAAAAGTGAGCACAATATATCAACACGTCAACTTGGGTGATCCTCTAATATAGACTGACACACAAAGTGGTAATACATTTTATAGGACCCCAATTTTTTTTCCAAATTGATCTACTCTTTCCGATTGCTAAAAAGACTGTACTACACATTGGACTCTCTTTTTGTTTGTCTTTTTGCCTTCCCGCTCTTCGCCACCCACGATACCCGTCCTGGGAGGAAACACTTGGGTTTTCCAACCGAAAGGAAGGACGTAGGAGAATTGGCTTTTGGACTTGCTACATGAGAACTCTTATTTTGAATAAGTATCTGTTATACCTTATCCAATGTTGGGCGCATTAGATATCTAATCTCATTGTGTATATTCCTCCAAACATGATGCCTGGCATTCACGCCAAAGAGTTCAATCTTTGTCTCATCAGACCAGAGAATTTTGTTTCTCATAGTCTGAGAGTCCTTCAGGTGCATTTTAGCAAACTGCAGGTGGGATGCCATGTGCTTTTTACTAAGGAGTTGCTTCTGTCTGGCCACTCTACCACATATGCCTGATTGGGGGATTGCTGCAGAGATGGTCGTCCTTCTGGAAGTACTCCTCTCTCCACAGAGGAATGCTGTAGCTCTGACAGAGTGACCATCGGGTTCTTGGTCACCTCCCTGACTAGGGCCCTTCTCCCCTGATCGCTCAGTTTTGACAGCCGGCCAGCTCTAGGGAGAGTCCTGGTGGTTCCAAACTTCTTCCATTTATGGATGATGGAGGCCACTGTGCTCATTGGGACCTTCAAAGCAGCAGATATTTTCCTGTACCCTTCCCAAGATTTGTGCCTTGAGACAACCCTGTCTCGGAGGTCTACAGACAATTCCTTTGACTTCATGCTTAGTTTGTGCTCAAACATGCACTGTCAAGTGTGGGACCTTATATAGACAGGTGTGTGCCTTTCCAAATCATGTCCAATCAACTTCATTTACCAAAGGTGGACTCCAATTAAGTTGTAGGAACATCTCAAGGATGATATACGTGGTTTTCGCCAGTGCTGGTTTTTTTGACCAGTACCTGGAGGTGTAGCACTGCTTTTCCTTGTTCCAGCAGCTGCAGCTGTCTCCAACGTCTTCTTCCAGGTCCCGGTGGTCAAGTGATGATCTGTTATGGAGGCAATGTCTCTGCAGTGGCGTTCTGATGAGTATTGTCCTCAATATCCCTAATTCAAATCCCTACACCTAACCCTCCCCTTAGTGCCTATACCTAACCCCCAGCCTAACCCTTTTCTCCTCGCATCCTAACCCTAACGCTCCTGATGAAGCCTAACCCTAACAGTCGGCATCCTCAGACTGTTAACATTCTATGTGGCAACAGTTCAGATGTTGACCTATTGAACATTCTATCATGATGGTGTCCATTCACAGTTTGAACCATGTCATCATTGTGGTATTGACATTATGAATGTGTACATGGTTACTGTCGAATCTTCTGACCACATAAATTAACTGTTTCAAGAAGGATCTTTTTCACAAAAGACAGAGCTGGTGCAAGTGTGCACTGAAAATAGTGATGGCTATGACGATGACGTGCAAATAGGTGACAGCAGTCCAGCCACAGAAACCTTTACAACTCTATACATGTAGTTCTATGCATCAGCCTATATATGTAATGTGTTCCATTTCAATGTGTATCAAAATTAGGCAACATTTATTATTGTACAAAATTAGATAAAATCAGTAGTGGATTAAGGGTGATAGGATAGTGGGAGACACCTTAATCTAGTATTAAAACTTATACCAAACCAATGCAATTCTTGATGTTTTGATTCTCTTCTGGTTTCTAAATGTTGCAATTTCTCACAGGCAAGTGCATGAAAAACAAGAATACTGAAATAAAAAAACAATGTGTAGTACTTTCATGAAAAGAAATGAAGCCAAGTCTATCTCGTGTTCAGGAAACAGAGGGAGGTGATCCAGTTTCTTATAATGGGTGACAGAATAGAGCCTCGCCACCACTATACACAGATAGATAAGCATACCGAAAACTCACTTGGACTTTTTGGTGCAAATATACATAAAGGTTTCTTTTATACCAGAGACTTGATAGTAAAGACTTGACCACAGAATCAATAAATACTGCGTACCCAACTCACCATACCTGACCCTATCCATGAGGGAGAAAATACTCTGTTCCTGGACTTTCCTGGTAATGTATGATTGCCATCACCTGTGGTGAGCTAGTTAATTGATAAGAAAGGTGTTTCACCACAGGTGATGGCAATTATACATTACCAGGAAAGTCCAGGAACAGAGCATTTTCTCCCTCATGGATAGGGTCAGGTAGGCAAGTATGCAACTCACTTGTAAGGCGGTTGGGATACACATATAACGGTTTTCTTTCTAAAGGCAATCCCACACAGTGTAATCGTAGTAAAAGCAGATTAATTCCAAAAAACACGATTAAAATAAATGAGTAGGTACATCAATACAGTTCTATATTTCAGACAGATTTCGAACAAAATGTAGAGTGTCTAATAGAATCAAAACAGGAGAAATAGTCCTTTAGGTATTGAAGGACTGTTGGCCTTTATAGGACAATCACAGAGACTATATTCCAGCCGTGTGGAGGTATGCTAGAGTTTTCATTCAGGTGTTAAGTTCGGACCTTTCTCCTAATCGTGTTTTTTGGAATAAATCTGCTTTTACTACGATTATCCTGTGTGGGATTGCCTTTAGAAAGAAAACCGTTATATAACATCAAGAATTGCATTGGTTTGGTATAATTTTTAATATTAGATTAAGGTGTCTCCCAGTATCCTATCACCCTTAATCCACCACTGATTTTATACTTATCTTTCTGTCTGGTTGGGCAGATTGTTAGTGGGTTGGCTTGGGCTGACGGGTAATTGCGCCAGAGTTCATTCTTGTATTCATTAATCTCAACATTTATTATTGTATTCTGTAGATATAATTATTTATAAGGTTGAATATTCAGTTTATAAAAATAGAAGTTCAGTATAGAGGCACTTCAACATAAAGTCTACCATGTATTTGATTACTGGACAATTTGCTGTCAGCATCCATCCCTTGTTATACTTCATGGTGCTTCATCAGGTGTGTCTTCAGAGAAACAAAACAGCAGAAAAGCAAAGCTGGAAAAGCGTAACTAACATCTGTAACAATAATGGTGGGATATCCTCTCTAGACTAATGTACAAATATTAGGATCCATTGATCATATGGGCCCATTTGCTAACATGACTGTGTACGTAGGAGCTTGCAGCTGACGGCAGATACACGCCCTGAAAATGACCATAACATGCCTGCGTTTTTCCAACCACTCCACGGTAACACCTCCTAACGGTCACTTCTTGTCAATCACTTTTTCTATTAAATCCTTTTCTATTAAATCCTCATTGTGAGCGCGATTGCAGTGTCACTTTGGCGCATGCACATTGCAATTGCAGCACATGCGCAGTCTGCCAATAATTGCATGAATATCGGCCACAGAATACAAACATGAATTAGGTCCTAAGTGCGGTCTGAAATTAGCATAGTATATATCTGTATGCCCCATATTTCTTTTACATTAGGAAAGTCATACATTTTACTTGCAAATGGGGTTTAGCTTTATAGTTTTGCCCATGGCTATGGGGTATATGCAATTCCGGCCGAATTGCGGCAATTTTTCGCCCGTTTTTTAATTCAACACAATTCGACCGTCGAATTCCGGCAGGTGGGTGCCGGAATTTGACATATTCAATAAAAAACGAATTCGACAGTCCCGCTGTCGAAAAACGGCCGATTTGACGGATTTTGATTAGATTTTTAAAAATGTAAAAAAAACGGGAAAAAACTGTAAAAAACCCGAAAAAAAAATGCGTGGGGTCCCCCCTCCTAAGCATAACCAGCCTCGGGCTCTTTGAGCCGGTCCTGGTTGCCAAAATACGGGAAAAAAAATGACAGGGGATCCCCCGTATTTTAACAACCAGCACCGGGCTCTGCGCCTGGTCCTGGTGCAAAAAATACGGGGGACAAAAAGAGTAGGGGTTCCCCGTATTTTTTGTACCATTTTTTGTATGTATTTTGGCAACCAGGACTGGCTCAAAGAGCCCGAGGCTGGTTATGCTTAGGAGGGGGGACCCCACACATTTTTTTTTCCAGATTTTTACCATTCCATTAAAAAAAATAATTATAATAATATTTTTAAGAATATATAAATAATACTTGTGCCTCCAAAATAGACAAACCAAGTACCTAATCCTTTCTAATATAAATAGATATGCTATTACCAATAAAAAAAACACAAAAAAAAACATGTTTTTGAAATTTTTTATTAGATTCCGCCAGCAAAGTGTGGCGGATTGAAAATGACGAATTTACTGTCAAAAAGCACTGTTGTCGAATTTACAATCTTCAATTGAATATACTTTTGTCGAAATGCCGCATTTGTACCATTGCAGAAATGTCGAATTTGACAAATGTCGAATTTCAAAATGTCGAATTTGGAATGGCCGTTTTTTTGGCGAAAAGTACTGTATTGCATTGTCGAAATTTTTTTTTGGCCAAAAATGTCCCGTTTTTCGACATTTTCGGGAATTCGACCGCAATTGCATATACCCCTATGTCTTTTAGCAGAATGTCCTGATGGATTGGTGGCTGAGGATTTTGGTGTGGGGTATTGTCCTACTGATCTCATTGGCAATGTTGCAAGTATGGGGAAAAACATGAGTTCTATTTCATATCTATTCAGTTAGAGATACAGTATACTGGTTTCAGAAAGAAAGGGAGTTGAGAGATTTAGATATTAAGGCATGGGTGGGGGTTACTGTTGCAGACTGACTTGGCATTCCAAAGAGTGCATGAGAAAGAGAAGGATGTATGAGGGTTGGATAAGGTTAGAAGGGTTGCAGAAGCATTGGGAATGGATGGGTTTGAGGTGTGTGGACTGAGAGGGGAGAGGGAATGGATGGGATGTTGGTAGGGCAGGAATGTGGAAGAGATAAGAGGGCAGGCAAGGAAATAAGAACATGGTGAGTCATGATGAGGTGGTAAAATTTGGTGGTGGAAGTAAATGGAGGCTCAAAAATATTCTGTAGATGGCATTACACTTCTAGCACATAAACTCTGATGTATTATATTACCAAATCTAAATGTTGGAGGAGATGTCTTGAAAAGAACACTTTCTTACATATTTCGTAGCCATGTCTAAAAATAGTAGCATTCTGGAATACAGTCTATAACTCATAAAAGTGCTTCTCCTATGTTTGATAATTAGAGACTCTTCGACCTTTTCTACTATGCCATCCAATCCAAGAGATAATCAATGGATTAATCTAGCAAATTATGTTTTATCTATTGATTGCTAACTGTTGAAAACAATTGGATCCCACCCATACATGCATGAATGGAAAACCTATAATCGTCATGACAATGACAGTACCTTTGCTTTGGTCTGATCCTCTTAATTATTTATCGAAAAACATTCCAAACAAATTTCCTCCACATCTTAGTGTGGCACCTTTGCCAATTTAACCTCCTACAAAATATTTGTAGACATAAATTTATCACTGTGTAAAAATAAAATTTTTAGCGCTGGGTGAAATCTTTGCCCCAGGTGAAAGAAAGCCTACTGTAGCTTTGTCTCTGAGTAGTCTAGAATTCAGCAACCTGCATGGTACACTTATGTTGGAAGCTTCTGCAGGCATGTGCATACTGTCCTATACTGTTTATTTATTAACAGTTTCTTATACAGCGCAGGATATTCTGTTGCGCTTTACAATTAAAACAACAGTAATAGAACAAAACTGGGTAAAAACATACAGACATAGAGGTAGGAACACCCTGCTGGCAAACTTACAATCTATAGGGAAATAGGCATTGATACACAAGGATAGATGCTAGCTACTGCATAATGGTCCACCAGATTGCTAGGTTCTTAATGGGTTATATGATATGATCACCCAGCAATGTTGGCCAAGGGTCAGGAAGGTGTGAGAGTAAAGAAAGACAAAATACTGTATGTGAAGTTATGTGTACTGTACAGAGAGGATGTAATTAGATAGGGAAGCATTGAAGGTTATGTGGGTGGGTCAGGAATTTGAGAGGCTTGTCTGAAGAGGTGAGTTTTCAGGGAACATTTAAAGGTTTGGAGACTAGAGGTGAGTCTTATTGTGCATGGGAGCACATTCCACAGAGTGGGTGAAGCCCAGATAAAGTCCTGTAATTTTGAGTGGGAACAAGTAAGACGTGTAGATGAGAGAGGCATATCTTGTGCACAGCGAAGCGATCGGTTAGAAAAATATCTTGAGATGAGTGAAGAGATGTATGTTGGTGCAGTTTGGTTAATAGAATACCGGTAACCAATGGAGGGACTGACAGAGCGGATCTGCACATGATGAACGTCTAGCGAGCAAGATTAGCCTTGCAGCTGCATTCAAAATGGATTATAGTAGTGATAGCCTATGTTTGGGAAGACCAGTCAGGAGACTATTACAATAATCAATGCGGGAGATAATGAGAGCATGGATCAGAGTTTTTGCTGTGTTTTGGGTAAGATATGGTCGTATTTTGGATATGTTTCTTAGATGTACAGTATGTAACATTATTTTGAGACAGATTGAATGTGGGGAACAAAGGACAGTTTAGAGTCAAGAATGACACCTAGGCAGCGAGCTTGTGGGATAGGGATGATTGCCGAGTGATCAACAGTGATAGAGATATCAGGTTGGGAACTACTATTGGCCAGTAGAAATATAATTAATTATATTTTGGAAATATTAAGTTTAAGGTGGCGAAAGGAATTCAGTGACACGGCCCAATACAGATGGTGACAAATCTGTGGAGGATAAGTAGATTTGAGTATCATCTGCATACAGATGATACTGAAATCCAAAAGAGCTGATTAGTTTGCCAAGAGATGTGGTATAGATAGAGAAAAGCAGAGATCCTAAGACTGAGCCTTGTGGTACTTCAACTGAGAGAGGTAGCAAAGAAGAGGTGGAATCAGAGAAACGAACACTGAAGGAGCGATTAGATAAGTAGGATGAGAACCAAGAAAGGGCTGTGTCCTGAAGACCTAGGGATTGTAGTGTTTGTATGAGAAGAGAGTGGTCAACAGTGTCAAAAGCAGCAGAGAGATCAAGGAGAATAAGTAGTGGGTAATGGCCTTTAGATTTAGCAGTGACCAGAGCATTCACTACCTTAGTAAGTGCTGTCTCTGTGGAGTGTTGGGCACAAAATCCTGACTAAAGTGGGTCCAGTAAGCTGTGTGAGTTATGAAAGTGTGTGAGGAGAGTGTAGGCAAGTCTCTCAAGTAGCTTGGAGACGCATGGGAGCTGAGAGATAGGACGGTAGTTTGAGAGAGTGTTTGGTTCAGAATTTAGTTTTTTTCAGAATGGGAGTTTTCACTTCCTACTTGTACAGAGAAGGAAAGATACCAGTAGACAGAGAGAGATTACAGATTTTAGTTAAGGTTGGGATGAGCACAGCAGACAGAGCTTTACTAATTTGTGAGGGTACAGAATCAATAGGCGAGGTAGTATAGTAAGCAAATATGAAGAGTGCAGATACTTCATTTTCATTTGTGGGATCAAATTAAGCGAAGGTGTTAGAGCAGTGATGGCTAACCTTGACACTCCAGCTGTTGTTGAACTACACATCCCAGCATGCCCTGCTACAGTTTTGCTATTTGGCCATGCTAAAACTGATGCAGGGAATGCTGGGATGTGTAGTTCAACAACAGCTGGAGTGTCAAGGTTACCTATCACTGTGTTAGAGTGTTCAGGAAGGGAATTGAGCAGGTCACTGGTTGTGGAAGAGCATACCGTTTCATTTTTGGATCTTATTAATCTTGTCCTTGAAATAGGACGCAAGATTTTGCACACTGATAGTGGTTGGTGGGTTGGGTGAGGGAGGGACAAGAAGTGATTTAAATGTATTAAAAAGTAGAGATGAGCGCCGGAAATTTTTCGGGTTTTGTGTTTTGGTTTTGGGTTCAGTTCCGCGGCCGTGTTTTGGGTTCGACCGCGTTTTGGCAAAACCTCACCGAATTTTTTTTGTCGGATTCGGGTGTGTTTTGGATTCAGGTGTTTTTTTCCAAAAAACCTAAAAAACAGCTTAAATCATAGAATTTGGCGGTCATTTTGATCCCAAAGTATTATTAACCTCAAAAACCATAATTTCCACTAATTTTCAGTCTATTCTGAATACCTCACACCTCACAATATTATTTTTAGTCCTAAAATTTGCACCGAGGTCGCTGTGTGAGTAAGATAAGCGACCCTAGTGGCCGACACAAACACCGGGCCCATCTAGGAGTGGCACTGCAGTGTCACGCAGGATGGCCCTTCCAAAAAACCCTCCCCAAACAGCACATGACGCAAAGAAAAAAAGAGGCGCAATGAGGTAGCTGTGTGAGTAAGATTAGCGACCCTAGTGGCCGACACAAACACCTGGCCCATCTAGGAGTGTCACTGCAGTGTCACGCAGGATGTCCCTTCCAAAAAACCCTCCCCAAACAGCACATGACGCAAAGAAAAAGAAAAGAAAACAGAGGTGCAAGATGGAATTGTCCTTGGGCCCTCCCACCCACCCTTATGTTGTATAAACAGGACATGCACACTTTAACCAACCCATCATTTCAGTGACAGGGTCTGCCACACGACTGTGACTGATATGACGGGTTGGTTTGGACCCCCACCAAAAAAGAAGCAATTAATCTCTCCTTGCACAAACTGGCTCTACAGAGGCAAGATGTCCACCTCATCATCATCCTCCGATATATCACCGTGTACATCCCCCTCCTCACAGATTATCAATTCGTCCCCACTGGAATCCACCATCTCAGCTCCCTGTGTACTTTGTGGAGGCAATTGCTGCTGGTCAATGTCTCCACGGAGGAATTGATTATAATTCATTTTAATGAACATCATCTTCTCCACATTTTCTGGATGTAACCTCGTACGCCGATTGCTGACAAGGTGAGCGGCGGCACTAAACACTCTTTCGGAGTACACACTTGTGGGAGGGCAACTTAGGTAGAATAAAGCCAGTTTGTGCAAGGGCCTCCAAATTGCCTCTTTTTCCTGCCAGTATAAGTACGGACTGTGTGACGTGCCTACTTGGATGCGGTCACTCATATAATCCTCCACCATTCTTTCAATGGGGAGAGAATCATATGCAGTGACAGTAGATGACATGTCCGTAATCGTTGTCAGGTCCTTCAGTCCGGACCAGATGTCAGCATCAGCAGTCGCTCCAGACTGCCCTGCATCACCGCCAGCGGGTGGGCTCGGAATTCTGAGCCTTTTCCTCGCACCCCCAGTTGCGGGAGAATGTGAAGGAGGAGATGTTGTTGACAGGTCGCGTTCCGCTTGACTTGACAATTTACTCACCAGCAGGTGTTTGAACCCCAGCAGACTTGTGTCTGCCGGAAAGAGAGATCCAAGGTAGGCTTTAAATCTAGGATCGAGCACGGTGGCCAAAATGTAGTGCTCTGATTTCAACAGATTGACCACCCGTGAATCCTTGCTAAGCGAATTAAGGGCTCCATCCACAAGTCCCACATGCCTAGCGGAATCGCTCCGTGTTAGCTCCTCCTTCAATGTCTCCAGCTTCTTCTGCAAAAGCCTGATGAGGGGAATGACCTGACTCAGGCTGGCAGTGTCTGAACTGACTTCACGTGTGGCAAGTTCAAAGGGCATCAGAACCTTGCACAACGTTGAAATCATTCTCCACTGCGCTTGAGACAGGTGCATCCCACCTCCTATATCGTGCTCAATTGTATAGGCTTGAATGGCCTTTTGCTGCTCCTCCAACCTCTGAAGCATATACAGGGTTGAATTCCACCTCGTTACCACTTCTTGCTTCAGATGATGGCAGGGCAGGTTCAGTAGTTTTTGGTGGTGCTCCAGTTTTCTGTACGTGGTGCCTGTACGCCGAATGTGTCCCGCAATTCTTCTGGCCACCGACAGCATCTCTTGCACGCCCCTGTCGTTTTTTAAAAAATTCTGCACCACCAAATTCAAGGTATGTGCAAAACATGGGACGTGCTGGAATTGGCCCAGATTTAATGCACACACAATATTGCTGGCGTTGTCCGATGCCACAAATCCACAGGAGAGTCCAATTGGGGTAAGCCATTCCGCGATGATCTTCCTCAGTTGCCGTAAGAGGTTTTCAGCTGTGTGCGTATTCTGGAAACCGGTGATACAAAGCGTAGCCTGCCTAGGAAAGAGTTGGCGTTTGCGAGATGCTGCTACTGGTGCCGCCGCTGCTGTTCTTGCGGCGGGAGTCCATACATCTACCCAGTGGGCTGTCACAGTCATATAGTCCTGACCCTGCCCTGCTCCACTTGTCCACATGTCCGTGGTTAAGTGGACATTGGGTACAGCTGCATTTTTTAGGACACTGGTGACTCTTTTTCTGAGGTCTGTGTACATTTTCGGTATCGCCTGCCTAGAGAAATGGAACCTAGATGGTATTTGGTACCGGGGACACAGTACCTCCAACAAGTCTCTAGTTGGCTCTGCAGTAATGATGGATACCGGAACCACGTTTCTCACCACCCAGGATGTCAAGGCCTCAGTTATCCGCTTTGCAGTAGGATGACTGCTGTGATATTTCATCTTCCCCGCAAAGGACTGTTGGACAGTCAATTGCTTGGTGGAAGTAGTAAAAGTGGTCTTACGACTTCCCCTCTGGGATGACCATCGACTCCCAGCAGCAACAACAGCAGCGCCAGCAGCAGTAGGCGTTACACGCAAGGATGCATCGGAGGAATCCCAGGCAGGAGAGGAATCGTCAGAATTGCCAGTGACATGGCCTGCAGGACTATTGGCATTCCTGGGGAAGGAGGAAATTGACACTGAGGGAGTTGGTGGGGTGGTTTGCGTGAGCTTGGTTACAAGAGGAAGGGATTTACTGGTCAGTGGACTGCTTCCGCTGTCGGCCCAAGTTTTTGAACTTGTCACTGACTTATTATGAATGCGCTGCAGGTGACGTATAAGGGAGGATGTTCCGAGGTGGTTAACGTCCTTACCCCTACTTATTACAGCTTGACAAAGGGAACACACGGCTTGACACCTGTTGTCCGCATTTCTGGTGAAATACTTCCACACCGAAGAGCTGATTTTTTTGGTATTTTCACCAGGCATGTCAACGGCCATATTCCTACCACGGACAACAGGTGTCTCCCCGGGTGCCTGACTTAAACAAACCACCTCACCATCAGAATCCTCCTGGTCAATTTCCTCCCCAGCGCCAGCAACACCCATATCCTCCTCATCCTGGTGTACTTCAACACTGACATCTTCAATCTGACTATCAGGAACTGGACTGCGGGTGCTCCTTCCATCACTTGCAGGGGGCGTGCAAATGGTGGAAGGCGCATGCTCTTCACGTCCAGTGTTGGGAAGGTCAGGCATCGCAACCGACACAATTGGAGTCGGACTCTCCTTGTGGATTTGGGATTTCGAAGAACGCACAGTTCTTTGCGGTGCTACTGCTTTTGCCAGCTTTAGTCTTTTCATTTTTCTAGCGAGAGGCTGAGTGCTTCCATCCTCATGTGAAGCTGAACCACTAGCCATGAACATAGGCCAGGGCCTCAGCCGTTCCTTGCCACTCCGTGTGGTAAATGGCATATTGGCAAGTTTACGCTTCTCCTCCGACAATTTTATTTTAGGTTTTGGAGTCCTTTTTTTACTGATATTTGGTGTTTTGGATTTGACATGCTCTGTACTATGACATTGGGCATCGGCCTTGGCAGACGACGTTGCTGGCATTTCATCGTCTCGGCCATGACTAGTGGCAGCAGCTTCAGCACGAGGTGGAAGTGGATCTTGATCTTTCCCTAATTTTGGAACCTCAACATTTTTGTTCTCCATATTTTAATAGGCACAACTAAAAGGCACCTCAGGTAAACAATGGAGATGGATGGATTGGATACTAGTATACAATTATGGACGGGCTGCCGAGTGCCGACACAGAGGTAGCCACAGCCGTGAACTACCGCACTGTACTGTGTCTGCTGCTAATATATAGACTGGTTGATAAAGAGATAGTATACTCGTAACTAGTATGTATGTATAAAGAAAGAAAAAAAAACCACGGTTAGGTGGTATATACAATTATGGACGGGCTGCCGAGTGCCGACACAGAGGTAGCCACAGCCGTGAACTACCGCACTGTACTGTGTCTGCTGCTAATATAGACTGGTTGATAAAGAGATAGTATACTCGTAACTAGTATGTATGTATAAAGAAAGAAAAAAAAAACACGGTTAGGTGGTATATACAATTATGGACGGGCTGCCGAGTGCCGACACAGAGGTAGCCACAGCCATGAACTACCGCACTGTACTGTGTCTGCTGCTAATATAGACTGGTTGATAAAGAGATAGTATACTCGTAACTAGTATGTATGTATAAAGAAAGAAAAAAAAAACCACGGTTAGGTGGTATATACAATTATGGACGGGCTGCCGAGTGCCGACACAGAGGTAGCCACAGCCGTGAACTACCGCACTGTACTGTGTCTGCTGCTAATATATAGACTGGTTGATAAAGAGATAGTATACTCGTAACTAGTATGTATGTATAAAGAAAGAAAAAAAACCACGGTTAGGTGGTATATACAATTATGGACGGGCTGCCGAGTGCCAACACAGAGGTAGCCACAGCCGTGAACTACCGCACTGTACTGTGTCTGCTGCTAATATATAGACTGGTTGATAAAGAGATAGTATACTCGTAACTAGTATGTATGTATAAAGAAAGAAAAAAAAACCACGGTTAGGTGGTATATACAATTATGGACGGGCTGCCGAGTGCCGACACAGAGGTAGCCACAGCCGTAAACTACCGCACTGTACTGTGTCTGCTGCTAATATATAGACTGGTTGATAAAGAGATAGTATACTCGTAACTAGTATGTATGTATAAAGAAAGAAAAAAAAACCACGGTTAGATGGTATATACAATTATGGACGGGCTGCCGAGTGCCGACACAGAGGTAGCCACAGCCGTGAACTACCGCACTGTACTGTGTCTGCTGCTAATATAGACTGGTTGATAAAGAGATAGTATACTCGTAACTAGTATGTATGTATAAAGAAAGAAAAAAAAACCACGGTTAGGTGGTATATACAATTATGGACGGGCTGCCGAGTGCCGACACAGAGGTAGCCACAGCCGTGAACTACCGCACTGTACTGTGTCTGCTGCTAATATAGACTGGTTGATAAAGAGATAGTATACTACTAATATTATATATACTGGTGGTCAGGTCACTGGTCACTAGTCACACTGGCAGTGGCACTCCTGCAGCAAAAGTGTGCACTGTTTAATTTTAATATAATATTATGTACTCCTGGCTCCTGCTATAACCTATAACTGGCACTGCAGTGCTCCCCAGTCTCCCCCACAATTATAAGCTGTGTGAGCTGAGCACAGTCAGATATATATATACATTGATGCAGCACACTGGGCTGAGCAGTGCACACAGATATGGTATGTGACTGAGTCACTGTGTGTATCGTTTTTTTCAGGCAGAGAACGGATATATTAAATAAAACAAACAACTGCACTGTCTGGTGGTCACTGTGGTCGTCAGTCACTAAACTCTGCACTCTCTTCTACAGTATCACAGCCTCAGGTCAATCTCTCTCTCTCTCTCTCAACCCTAATCTAAATGGAGAGGACGCCAGCCACGTCCTCTCCCTATCAATCTCAATGCACGTGTGAAAATGGCGGCGACGCGCGGCTCCTTATATAGAATCCGAGTCTCGCGAGAATCCGACAGCGTCATGATGACGTTCGGGCGCGCTCGGGTTAACCGAGCAAGGCGGGAGGATCCGAGTCTGCTCGGACCCGTGAAAAAAACATGAAGTTCGTGCGGGTTCGGATTCAGAGAAACCGAACCCGCTCATCTCTATTAAAAAGTTGCTTGGGGTTAGAGGCTTGAGCAGAGATGAGAGATTGGAAATATGTTTGTTTGGCACTGTCCAGATAACTACGATAAGAGTGGTACACGGTCTTGTATGTAAGAAATTCACTTGAACTATGAGATTTACGCCACTGGCGTGCTACTTTGCGTGAGAGTTTTTGTAGGTGTCTTGTGTATTTAGAGTGCCACGGTCCACATTTAAGTCTACGTGGAGTGTAATGGGTAGCCGGAGCCACTTCATCAAGTGCTGTTTCTAGAGTTTGGTTAAGGTGTGATACAGCTGTCTCAGGAAAGGTGAATGTGGAAATTGGTGAGAGCAGTGGTTGCAGAGAGGTAGGCAGTTGTTGAAAATTAATAGCGTTAATATTTCTGCGGGTTAGAGGAGGCTTGGTAGACATCAGGTACATTGAGTTTGAAGTAATGGAGGAGAGCATGCAGGTGATAAGGTTGTGACCTGAGAGAGGGAAAGGAGTGTTAGTGAGTTCAGAAACAGAGCATAGTCTGGTGAATACAAGATCAAGGCAGTGGCTCTACTGATGAGTAAGGGAGTCAGTCCATAGGGAGAGGCCAAGAGAGGAGGTTAGAGAGAGTATTTTGGAGGCATGGGGAGATTGTGTACTGTCAATAGAGATATTGAAATCACCCAAAATGATGGTGGAGATGTCAGAGAATAAAAAGTGAGGGAGCCAAGCAGAAAAATGTTCCAGAAACTTTGTGGGTTGCCCAGGTTTGTTATAGATATCTGCAACACGCAGAGAGAAAGGGATGAAAATCCTAATAAAATGTACTTTAAATTATGTAAATGCAAGAGAAGGAACAGGTGGTAAAACTGTGTGTGTGTGTAAGATTTGGACAGTAATATTTCAACCCCACCTCTTTTACTTTTACCAGGCCTGGGGGTGTGCGTGAAGTGGAGGCCACCATGTGACAGTGCTGCAGGGGAGGCTGTTTCTGATTGTGTGAGCCATGTTTCTGTTATAGCTAGCATATTAAGTTTTTTTAAATGAAGAGGTCATGAATAGATGTTAACTTATAGTAAGTGGATACCATATGTTCTTCCTTATTTTCTTAGTGTTTCATAGCCCTTCGGTACCTTATATTAAATTGAACTTGTCAGTACCTACAGATGGGTCCTCCATTATCTTGACTGTTTCTGCGCCTAGACAAAGGTTTAGTCACACCTAGGCGATAGCTTTGGTTGCTGAGTTTAATCACGGACAGGCGCGTTGAGGTGCGACTAGATACTCAGCATGCAATACACATCTCCACCACTGGGTGGCTAATGCTACACTAATCCAGTACTTTAGTTTGAATAGCGGTGGATTGATCTACAGTACAAGCTCTGGCAAATGGTCAGTGACGACTGTAATGTTAATATACAGTCCTGTACTGCATAGTGTACACACAGTTGTTGACCAATGGTCAGACGGAGAGAGTTTAAAAAAAAAGTTTATTCAGATGCAAATGAATGTGTTAAAACACTTGTGTGTGCAGACGCAATTAATGTGTGAACACTTGTGTATGCAGACGCAACTGTGTGAAAGGAATAATGTAGCTCATTGACTTTACAGTATGTACAGTGCACTAAATGAGCGTCCGAGTCCCCTAACTACATAAACGAACACCAATGGGAAGGAATTGCTGCTTGCATTACTTTTACACATGAACTTGTGTTTCTTCCATACAGTGACGTAGGCTAGCGGTAAAGGCTCCCACCTCCCTTGCTGAGGGTCCCGGGTTCGATTCCCAAAGTGCCAATCTATATTTTTTTCCCCCCTAACATTCACTTTATACATTTTTTTTTCTGTGTAATCCATTGTAAAACATTTAATGGAAGGGTGCACACAGGTTTCACATAAATCAGGATAAATCTGCAGGAGCGACTCATTCCATTATATAATATACACAGTGGTAATGAGCAGCTGTAGACATACCAGTAAATATAAATTAGTGTATTCTGAAGCAACTAACTGCTCGAGTAAAAAAAGGAGTTTTCAAATAGACCTGCTTTTTGCTGGCGTGTTCAGATAGTCATGTATGGATCAGTGAGATCTGTGCATGCTTCTCTGTGGAAAAGGGTCAGAAATAGTTAAAAATGTCAAAAATAAATTTGCGTGGGGTCCCCCCTCCTAAGCATAACCAACCTCGGGCTCCGTGAGCTGGTCTTGGTAGTTTAAATACCGGGGGGAAATTGACTGGGGTCTTCCTGTATTTAGACAACTAGCACCGGGCTCTTGGGCCGGCTCTGGTTCCAAAAATACATGGGACAAAAGACGTAGAGGTCCCCCGTATTTTTAAAACCAGCCTCGGGCTCCACTAGCTGAGAAGATAATGCCACAGCCGGGGGACACTTTTGGAAGGGGAGACAATTAGCTACCGGAGGATACAACCCCAAGTTTCTGTGACCCCCACAAGGCTCATGGCAAGCGTTGGAACCAAAGGTGGGTCTGAATTAACGGGCCCATTATAGTCTATGGGAAAATGGGTCCACTTTGCATACTGATATCTCTGGTTCTGGGTTTCCCAGAGACTCGGCACTGGTACCATACAAAAGAGGAGACTCTTGGCTTTCGGGTCAGACCAACCAATAGTTTGTGTGACAATGCAAAGGGAAACGGCAAGCAACCATGTGTCAGGTTCGCTCCAGTTGTCCGCCAAGCTTGCACGGGATGCAGGGTTTCTGGCTAGATAGGAAATACTGCACAGAAATGCTAAGCATGGTAATTTGGAATCCAGGAACTTAGGGAGGAGCTTTTATCTCTCTCCATTATACATAGAAAGATTAAACTTGCCTCTGTATGTTACAAGCTGTTCGTGCTAATTAGTACACTAAAAGAACATACTGTACAGAGATACTAAGGACGGTGATTTCGCATCCAGGAACTTAGGGAGGAGCTTTTATCTCTCTCCATTGTAATCTTTCTAAATATAATGGAGAGAGATAAAAGCTCCTCCCTAAGTTCCTGGATGCCAAATCACTGTACTTAGTATCTCTGTACAGTATGTTCTAGTAGTGTACTAATTAGCACGAACAGCTTGTAATGTACAGCGGCAAGTGGACCCATTTTCCCATAGATTATAATAGGCCCGTTAATTCAGACCCACCATGGGTTCCGACGCTTACCATGAGCTTTGTGGGGGTCACAGAAACTTGGGGTTGGTATCCTCCGGTAGCTAATTGTCTCCCCTTCCATAACAACCTAATTCTGAGCCAATTGGACCCTCAGAACCGGAGACATTAAGCTTTAAGCCCATGTTAATTGAATTTAATTTAATAGCTCACATAAACCGAACATCAATGGACCATTGCTTTAACACGTTCATTTGTATCTGTCCACACTACTTTTATTTATTGATTTATTGGTTTCTTTTTTTGGGTCCAGACAATTAATATTTTCGACAGCATCTCTGACCTCCGCAGGTTAATCCCCCCCTCCCCCCCTCACCCTTCCCCCTCCCCTTTATGCTGTTAGGGGACTCGGATACTCATATCGCAAAACACTGTATTTTCCACAGCCTCCCCCTACCCCCATTCCCCTTCCCACCGCCTCCCCCTACCCCCATCTCCCATCATTGTGTTATACCGGACATAACACAATGAAGCCCGGCCGGATCAGTATCCATGCAGGGCTTCATTGTGTACAGTATTAAAAGAGTTAAGCATAACCAGCCTCGGGCTCTATGAGCCGGCCCTGGTTGTTTAAATACTGGGGGAAAATTGGACAGGGGTTCCCCGTATTTAGCCAACCAGCACCGGGCTCTGCGTCCGGTCCTGGTTCCAAAAATATGGGGGACAAAAGACGTAGGGGTCCCCTGTATTTTTAAAACCAGCACCAGGCTCCACTAGCCAGAGAAATAATGCCACAGCCAGGGGACACTTTTATACTGGTCCCTGCGGCCGTGGCATTACCCCCCCAACTAGTCACCCCTGGCTGGGGTACCCTTGGGGAGTGGGGACCCCT
This sequence comes from Pseudophryne corroboree, assembly GCF_028390025.1. NCBI lineage: Eukaryota > Metazoa > Chordata > Amphibia > Anura > Myobatrachidae > Pseudophryne > Pseudophryne corroboree. Next base: position 758,308,206 of record NC_086449.1, read on the forward strand.
TATATTAAGGGGTCCCCCCCCCTCCAGGCACCCAAGGACCAGGGGTGAAGCCCGAGGGGGGCTGATAGCCTTTGTTTGTGTAAAATAAAGAATATTGGGGGTCATTCCGAGTTGTTCGCTAGCTGCCATTGTTCGCTGCGCAGCGATCAGTGTAAAAACTTTCTAATCTGCGCATGCGTAGGCACCGCAATGCACACACGCGTCGTACGGGTACAGTGTCCATTGTGGTTTTGCACTGGTTCTACCGACAATTCCAATCGCACAGATGGCCGCAAGGTGATTGACAGAAAGAGGGTGTCAACTGACTGTTTTCAGGGAGTGCTTAGAAAAACGCAGGCGTGTCGGGGAAAACAAAGGCGTGGCTTGGCATTCGCTGGGCGTGTTTGTGACGTCAAAAGCTGTCCCTCCGTCGTTAGAATCAACGCACAGGATAAGTAACTACTGGGCTGGTCTTGTTTTGCACAAAAAGATTTAGCAGGCGCTCTGCTGCACAGGCGATCGCACTTCTGCAAAGCAAAAATACACTCCCCGGTGGGCGGCGACAATGCGTTTGCACGGCTGCTAAAAACTGCTAGCGAGCGAACAACTCAGAATGACCCCCATTGTTTTTTGTCGTAGGACTACAAGTTCCAGGAAGCCTCTCCGCAAGCTGGTACTTGGAGAACCACAAGTACCAGCATGTGGGGAAATAACGGACCCGCTGGTACCAGTAGTTCTACCACAAAAAAATACCCAAATAAAAACAAAACACACACACCTTGAAAGTATAATTTTATTCAAACACACTTACACACTCATACATACTTACATAACATCCCACGCTGAGAATCACATACACTTTTCCAGTAGAATCCATGGGGTACCTGTAAGGAATAAAATTATACTTACAGACCATCCGGTGAAGCTCGGTCCTCTTTGTTCATGTAGTAATCCAAAGGGTCGATTAAAAAACAAAAATGAAATCCCGCTCCACGCAACTAAAGGGGTTCCATGTGGACACATCGAACTCCTTTCCCCGAATGCCGGGACCCTCGTGACTCCTGTCACTGGAGATCCCAGCAACCAATCAGGGAGCGCACGTCATGGCGCTCTCCTACTTGGCTGTGCGCTACTAGCCTGTCAATCAGGTGGAGCACATCGGCTAGAGTCAGTGTCGGACTGGGGCATGAAGGGCCCACCAGGGAAATGCAATCACAGGGGCCCACTAAGGGGCGTTGCCATATGCTGGAAGGGGTGTGTCCACGTGACTAGAGAGGAGTGACCAGCCATTATAGGTGCCACCTAGCAAAGTATATAAAGAAAAAGAGGTCTACCTCGCTGCCCATTTCAAGCTGTTGTGTATATGCCTGGGTTACACCGGGAGAGAACAGTAGTATATGTGCCTGGGTTACACCGGGAGAGAACAGTAGTATATGTGCCTCAGTTACACCGAGAGAGAGCAGTAGTATATGTGCCTGGGTTACACCAGGAGAGAACAGTAGTATATGTGCCTGGGTTACACCGGGAGAGAACAGTAGTATATGTGCCTCAGTTACACCGAGAGAGAGCAGTAGTATATGTGCCTGGGTTACACCAGGAGAGAACAGTAGTATATGTGCCTGGGTTACACCGGGAGAGAACAGTAGTATATGTGCCTCAGTTACACCGAGAGAGAGCAGTAGTATATGTGCCTGGGTTACACCGGGAGAGAACAGTAGTATATGTGCCTGGGTTACACCGGGAGAGAACAGTAGTATATGTGCCTCAGTTACACCGAGAGAGAGCAGTAGTATATGTGCCTGGGTTACACCAGGAGAGAACAGTAGTATATGTGCCTGGGTTACACCGGGAGAGAACAGTAGTATATGTGCCTCAGTTACACCGAGAGAGAGCAGTAGTATATGTGCCTGGGTTACACCGGGAGAGAACAGTAGTATATGTGGCTGGGTTACACCAGGAGAGAACAGTAGTATATGTGCCTCAGTTACACCGAGAGAGAACAGTGGTATATGTGCCTGGGTTACACCAGGAGAGAACAGTAGTATATGTGCCTGGGTTACACCGGGAGAGAACAGTAGTATATGTGCCTCAGTTACACCGAGAGAGAGCACTAGTATATGTGTCTGGGTTACACCAGGAGAGAACAGTAGTATATGTGCCTGGGTTACACCGGGAGAGAACAGTAGTATATGTGCCTCAGTTACACAGAGAGAGAGCAGTAGTATATGTGCCTGGGTTACACCGGGAGAGAACAGTAGTATATGTGCCTCAGTTACACCGAGAGAGAGCAGTAGTATATGTGCCTGGGTTACACCGGGAGAGAACAGTAGTATATGTGGCTGGGTTACACCAGGAGAGAGCAGTAGTCTATGTGCGTGTGTTACTCCGGGAGAGAACAGTAGTATATGTGCCTGGGTTATACCGGGAGAGAACATTAGTATATGTGCCTGTAGTGTTCACTCTAGGATCTGGGCAGGGCAGGGCGCCGGACTGTGAAAAGCAGGTTCTCACTGAGCACATGTGACAGACGTGACAGTCTAGAGACGCCAAGGAGAATGTTCTGCTGCCTGCAACATCCTCCAGCATGACTGGTTTGGCAGTGGGTCTGTAATGGTGTGGGGTGGCATTTCTTTGGGGGGCCGCACAGCCTTCCATGTGTTCAGAGGTAGCCTGACCGCCATTAGGTACCGAGATGAGATCCTCAGACCCCTTGTGAGACCATATGCTGGTGCGGTTGGCCCTGGGTTCCTCCTAATGCAAGACAATGCTAGACCTCATGTGGCTGGAGTGTGTCAGCAGTTCCTGCAAGACTAAGGCATTGATGCTATGGACTGGCCTGCCCGTTCCCCAGACCTGAATCCAATTGAGCACATCTGGGACATCATGTCTCGCTCCAACCACCAAAGCCACGTTGCACAACAGACTGTCCAGGAGTTGGAAGATGCTTTAGTCCAGGTCTGGGAGGAGATCCCTCAGGAGACCATCTGCCACCTCATCAGGAGCATGCCCAGGCGTTGTAGGGAGGTCATACAGGCACGTGGAGGCCACACACACACTACTGAGCCTCATTTTTACTTGTTTTAAGGACATTACATCAAAGTTGGATCAGCCTGTAGTGTGTTTTTCCACTTTAATTTTGAGTGTGACTCCAAATCCAGACCTCCATGGGTTAATAAATTTGATTTCCATTGATAATTTGTGTGATTTTGTTGTCAGCACATTCAACTATGTAAAGATCAAAGTATTTAATAAGAATATTTCATTCATTCAGATCTAGGATGTGTTATTTTAGTGTTCCCTTTATTTTTTTGAGCAGTGTATATTTTACATTCACTTCTATTCAGACCTTCCAACCATGCAGTAAATCTTCCTCAACACATACTCTCCCAGTGTTCACCAGGAAGATGGCTATTTTCTGACAAAATACAGTTTATAACCTAATGGTATATTCAATTAAAGTCGGATCCATTCCGATATGAATTTGTCGTAATGGATCCGACAGGACCTATTCAATGACCATCTCAATCCAACTTTTAAAAAAAAGTCAGATTGAGATGAAGGTGCTGAAAGGGGGAGAGCAGCGTCTACAGCAGCATAGCCAGAGGATGGGGCACCACCACTAGACCTCACAGCAGTGTCCTCCCGGCTCCAGCAAGCGGGAACGCGCTTGCTGGAGCCGGGAGGATACTGCCGTGAGCGGCGATGATGCCCCCTCCTCCTGCTACGCTGCTCTCCCCCGTCTTCCTGCTGCTATCCCCGTCTCCTCCTCTCAGCACCGTCATCTCCATCCGACTTTTTTGAAGTCTGATTAAGATGGTCGGAAATGGGGCCAAAACCCATCGGATTTGGCCCCATTTCCAACAGAAGCACGCGGATCGGCAGCTATTTCGCCGATCCACGTGCTTTCCGACAAGTCGAATTCCCCGACTTGGCAGATAAAAAAGCTGCCAATTGAATAGGTCAGAATCTTTCAGTGTAATATTTCAGTGTGTAGGGCCCATTAGTCTCTTTCTCTGAAATAATAGACTTGCATTCTCTGAAAGGGGCAGGATGAAAAGACAAGAGGAGGCGATAAACTGTAACAGGTTACTGGCTCAGGTGACTTTGTATAGCTGGTGCAGTGGTAAATCATTGGCGAGCATGCCTGACAGTGACGTGCGGTGGGGTGAGGCAGGTGAGGCAGAGCCTTTCCTGTCATACTTACGTTTAAACCAGAGTTTTGACTGACTAAAGTATATGAAAAATACTGATAATTTGTTTGAAATATCTTTGCATTATTCTAATAATTTTTATAGCATAAACTATGGGGTAAAAGGTCTATGGCAGGTGAGGCAGTGCCTCCCCACCCCCCACCTACACAGTGCCTCACCTGTGTATCTTTTCCGCACATCTCTGATCAAACCTCACCAAATTTCCAGGAGTTTATAATGCTGCACCTGTGTATAATGCCCAGATGTATATACTGCTGCACCTGTGTATAATGCCCAGATGTACGCTTTGGCTCATATATTGCATGTAAATCTGGCTCTGGGGTCAGCTAGTGACTCCAGATCCATTTAGCTCACCGCACGTCCCTGATGCCTGAGTAGGTTTAGATTAGAAATAGGAATTATATGGCCTAATCTTTAATAAAACCTGAAACTGTCACATAGTAAGAACAGTGCTTTAGCATGTGGATATAGTGCCCGGAGAAAGTGTGTGCTACAGCACAGCACCCGCCTCTATTCTGGAGCAGGTGTTCGTAGCGATCCTCAGTTTTTTAGCATACCCCCCTGCACACCAAGATGGTCCCTATACATATTCTCCCATGAGTCTGACCAACCCCTGCACACAAACATGACCCCCCACCTCACTGCTGTATTGGCTGCACTATGCAGGGACGTGCAGTGAGCTAAATGGCTCAGGCGGCACCAGAGCCAGAAGCAGAGCCAGATTTACGCGCAATATATGAGACAAATGGTGCATCTGGGCATTATACACAGGTGCAGAGGTATAAACTCCTGGAAATTTGCTGAGTTTTGATCAGAGATGTGCGGAAAAGATTGGCAGCCATACAGAGTTTTGGATATAAAAATGAATAGAAAATACAATGAAGATATTTCTAACGTATTCTTTGCATTTTTCATATACTTTATACAGTAAAAACTCTGGCACAAACTTAAGCATAGCAGGAAAGGCTCTGCCTCTCCTGCCTCACCCCACCGCACGTCACTGCTATACAGGGAGCCAGGGCCCACCTGCTGCCATTCACTGTATACTGGCCGCACTATGCAGGGAGCCAAGCAGGCCCGCCTACTGCCGTTCACTGGATACTGGCTGCACTATACAGGGAGCCAGGGCCCCCCTGCTGCCGTTCGCTGTACACATGCCGCACTATACAGGGAGCCAGGGCCCCCCTGCTGCCGTTCGCTGTACACATGCCGCACTATACAGGGAGCCAGGGCCCCCCTGCTGCCGTTCGCTGTACACATGCCGCACTATACAGGGAGCCAGGGCCCCCCTGCTGCCGTTCGCTGTACACATGCCGCACTATACAGGGAGCCAGGGCCCCCCTGCTGCCGTTCGCTGTACACATGCCGCACTATACAGGGAGCCAGGGCCCCCCTGCTGCCGTTCGCTGTACACATACCGCAATATACAGGGAGCCAGGGCCCCCCTGCTGCCGTTCACTGTATACTGGCTGCACTATACAGGGAGCCAGGGCCCCCCTGCTGCCGTTCACTGTATACTGGCTGCACTATACAGGGAGCCAGGGCCCCCCTGCTGCCGTTCACTGTATACTGGCTGCACTATACAGGGAGCCAGGGCCCCCCTGCTGCCGTTCGCTGTACACATGCCGTACTATACAGGGAGCCAGGGCCCCCCTGCTGCCGTTCGCTGTACACATGCCGCACTATACAGGGAGCCAGGGCCCCCCTGCAGTTCACGGATTTTCATGGGGGGAAGGGGGGTGGGGGGGTTCACACATACACACACACTGTAGCTTTAGCAAAAATGGTGTACGGCACTCTAAGGGGAGCATCACAGCATGTCACCTAACAACACATAGCAAACATGTAACACACACACACAAACACATGACATACTTACAAATGCACCCACACACATAACATACAGCAAGTGTACATACATCTAGAGAGACACACACACACAGCAGCATCCAAACACACAGCAGACACAGCCGACCACACACACACACACACACACACACACACACACACACACACACACACACACACACACACACACACACACACACACACTACACATACTTTATATCACATGCATTGGGTGACCAAAGCATGGTTACAGGATATCACTACACAGCGGCACAGCTTAAATAAAATGGTCATAACTATTGGACAGATTTTGTGCTGTCCTATATGATGTCACTGGGTCATAAAGACTGCCACTTAGGTACAACAAACTGTGCATAGTGGTGTGGGGTGCAGGAATCTAGAAAAAGATTCCTTAACCCTTCAAAGCTTACTTAGCTGACAAAATAAACCCATCCCTTTCATAACAGCCAGCCACCCGGACCACCCACAATCAGATCAGATAGCACTTCACGGCCGGCCAGCATAATTTATAACAGAGACACCCACATGATGCAGCAGCCATCCCTGATCCCCCAGGGCCCCACCTGACCTGCCATCACCTCCGGCACCCCCTCACAGACGTCGGACGCGGCCAGCCACCCGGGAAGGAAGGGAAATGTTACCCGCCCGCTGCCCGCCAATGCACGCACTTACTAGCTCCGCTCCGCTCTCCAGGCGTGCCTTCTCCTCTGCCGCTCTGCGATCCTTCTCCTCCAGGCGGCCAGGCGGGATCCTGCAGACGGCGGGCGCAGTGCGGCGCAGCATGACCTGACGTCAGGCCGCTGCTTCCGCACATGATCATCTTTAAACTGACGGCCAAACCACGCCCCCCCGGCAGAAGTGGGCGTGGCTAAAGATGAGCTTGACCCACCGGCGTAACCCCCGGAACCCCGGCAGGCCAGTCCGAGCCTGGCTAGAGTGGAGGATAGCGGTCCTCCATTCTAGCCTATGGTGGGAACTTTGCGGTCTGCGGCTATCCGCGAAGTTAATTGGGGTCACCCACAAGAGTGACCCCAATTAACCCCCGCAGTTAGCCGCAGACTGCAAAGTTCCCATCATAGGCTAGAATGGAGCTGCGCTAAGCTCCATTCTTGCCGCTGCGCTCTGCCTGATTGACAGGCCAGGAGCGCACAGCCAATCAGTAGAGCGCCATGACGTGATGCTCCCTGATTGGCTGCTGGGATCTCCAGTGACAGGAGTCATGGGGGGTCCCGACATTCGGGAAAAAGGGTTTCATGTGTAAACATGGAACCCCTTTAGTGCGCTGGAACAGTTTTTTTTTAACCCTGTGGATTCTACATGGAACGAAGAGGACCGATCATCATGGGAAAATAGGTGAGTATTTTGGGCTTTTTTTTTTTACAGGTTTCCAATTGGATTCTACGTTGACAAGGGGACCGATGGGCTCCGTGGGACACTAGGTAAGTATGTGTGAGTGTGTAAGTGTGCATGTATGTTAATTAAGTTTTACTTCCACAGTGTGTGTGTTCTGTTTTTATTTGGGTATTTTTTGTTGTTGTAGAACTACCGTTACTAGCGGGCCCGTAATTTCCCTGCATGCTGGTACTTGTGGTTCTCCAAGTACCAGCAAGTGGGGAGGCTTGCTGGAACTTGTAATTCTATGACAATAACCAATATTCTTTTTTTACACAAACAAAGGCTATCAGCCCCCCATCCACCGCCCAGGGATGGGGGGGACAGCCTCAGGCTTCACCCCTAGACTTTGGGTGCCTGGAGGGGGGACCCCTTGATTTAAGGGGTCCCCACTCTCCGAGGGTACCCTGACCAGGGGTGACTAGTTGGGGGGGTAATGCCACGGCCGCAGGGACCTACACAAATGTGTCCCCCGGCTATGGCATTATCTTCTCGGCAAGTGGAGTCCGGTGCTGGTTTTATAAATACGGGGGACCCCTACCTCTTTTGTCCCCTGTACTTTTGGAACCAGGGCCGGCCCAAGAGCCCTGTGCTGGTTGTCTAAATACAGGGGTACCCCAGTCAATTTTTTCCCGGTATTTAAACTACCAGGACCGGCTCAAGGAGCCTGAGGCTGTTTATGCTTAGGAGGGGGGACCCCACGCAAATTTATTTTTGACATTTTTAACTATTTCTGACCCTTTTCCACAGAGAAGCATGCATGGATCTCACTGATCTGTGCATGACTATCTGAACACACCAGCAAAAAGCAGGTCTATTTGAAAGCTCCTTTTTTTTACGAATTCTATGCTTTCCCTGCAGTGTTTGGCTATTGTCGGCAGTGCTTGAGAATACAAATTCTTAGTAAATTACTGAGTTGTATAAAGTAGAACAGAGATTCTCTAACGCCTACGATCTACAATACTGTATTGCTCAACCATTTTACACAGTTCCGAGGCAGCCTCGGATCTTCCCGCCTTGCTCGGTTAACCCGAGCGCGCCCGAATGTCATCATCCCACTGTCGGATTCTCGCAAGATTCGTATTCTATATAAGGAGCCGGGCGCCGCCACCATTTTCACTCGTGCTTTGGAGATGATAGCGAGAGGACGTGGCTGCGTTCTCTCAGTTTCTGTGTTCAATGTGCTGCAAATATCTGTGCTCAGTCTGCTTGCAAATATCTGTGCTCAGTGTGCTGAAAATATCTACGTTCTCTGCCTGAAAAATGCTCCATATCTGTGCTGCATTGTAGTATGTAGTAGGAAGACAGTGCAGAATTTTGCTGACCACCAGTATATATATAGCAGTACGGTACAGTAGTCCACTGCTCTACCTCTGTGTCGTCAAGTATACTATGCATCCATACCTGTGCTGCATTTTAGTTGTGCGCAGTATATAGTAGGAGCACAGTGCAGAATTTTGCTGACCACCAGTATATATATAGCAGTATGGTACAGTAGGCCACTGCTCTACCTCTGTGTCGTCAAGTATACTATGCATCCATACTTGTGCTGCATTTTAGTTGTGCACAGTATATAGTAGGAGGACAGTGCAGAATTTTGCTGACCACCAGTATATATATAGCAGTACGGTACAGTAGTCCACTGCTCTACCTCTGTGTTGTCAAGTATACTATGCATCCATACCTGTGCTGCATTTTAGTTGTGCGCAGTATATAGTAGGAGGACAGTGCAGAATTTTGCTGACCACCAGTATATATATAGCAGTACGGTACAGTAGTCCACTGCTCTACCTCTGTGTTGTCAAGTATACTATGCATCCATACCTGTGCTGCATTTTAGTTGTGCGCAGTATATAGTAGGAGGACAGTGCAGAATTTTGCTGACCACCAGTATATATATATAGCAGTACGGTACAGTAGTCCACTGCTCTACCTCTGTGTCATCAAGTATACTATGCATCCATACTTGTGCTGCATTTTAGTTGTGTGCAGTATATAGTAGGAAGACAGTGCAGAATTTTGCTGACCACCAGTATATATATAGCAGTACGGTACAGTAGTCCACTGTGTCATCAAGTATACTATGCATCCATACCTGTGCTGCATTTTAGTTGTACGCAGTATATAGTAGTAGGACAGTGCAGCATTTTGCTGACCACCAGTATATATATAGCAGTACGGTACAGTAGTCCACTGCTCTACCTCTGTGTCGTCAAGTATACTATGCATCCATACCTGTGCTGCATTTTAGTTGTGCGCAGTATATAGTAGGAGGACAGTGCAGAATTTTGCTGACTGCCAGTATATATATATATATATATATATAGCAGTACGGTACAGTGGTCCACTGCTCTACCTTTGTGTCGTCTAGTATACTATGCATCCATACCTGTGCTGCATTTTAGTTGTGTGCAGTATATAGTAGGAGGACAGTGCAGAAGTTTGCTGACCACCAGTATATATATAGCAGTACGGTGCAGTAGTCCTCTGCTCTAACTCTGTGTCGTCAAGTATACTATGCATCCATACCTGTGCTGCATTTTAGTTGTGCGCAGTATATAGTAGGAGGACAGTGCAGAATTTTGCTGACCACCAGTATATATATAGCAGTACGGTACAGTAGTCCACTGCTCTACCTCTGTGTCGTCAAGTATACTATGCATCCATACCTGTGCTGCATTTTAGTTGTGCGTAGTATATAGTAGGAGGACAGTGCAGAAATTTGCAGACCACCAGTATATATATAGCATTATGGTACAGTAGTCCACTGCTCTACCTCTGTGTCGTCAAGTATACTATGCATCCATACCTGTGCTGCATTTTAGTTGTGCGCATTATATAATAGGAGGACAGTGCAGGATTTTGCTGACCACCAGTATATATATAGCAGTACGGTATAGTAGTCCACTGCTCTACCTCTGTGTTGTCAAGTATACTATGCATCCATACCTGTGCTGCATTTTAGTTGTGTGCAGTATATAGTAGGAGGACAGTGCAGAATTTTGCTGACCACCAGTATATATATAGCAGTACAGTACAGTAGACCACTGCTCTACCTCTGTGTCGTCAAGTATACTATGCATCCATACCTGTGCTGCATTTTAGTTGTGCGCAGTATATAGTAGGAGGACAGTGCAGAATTTTGCTGACCACCAGTATATATATAGCAGTACGGTACAGTAGTCCACTGCTCTACCTATGTGGCGTCAAGTATACTATGCATCCATACATGTGCTGCATTTTAGTTGTGCGTAGTATATAGTAGGAGGACAGTGCAGAAATTTGCTGACCACCAGTATATATATAGCAGTATGGTACAGTAGTCCACTGCTCTACCTCTGTGTCGTCAAGTATACTATGCATCCATACCTGTGCTGCATTTTAGTTGTGCGCAGCATATAGTAGGAGGACAGTGCAGGATTTTGCTGACCACCAGTATATATATAGCAGTACGGTATAGTAGTCCACTGCTCTACCTCTGTGTTGTCAAGTATACTATGCATCCATACCTGTGCTGCATTTTAGTTGTGCGCAGTATATAGTAGGAGGACAGTGCAGAATTTTGCTGACCACCAGTATATATATATATATATATAGCAGTATGGTACAGTAGTCCACTGCTCTACCTCTGTGTCGTCAAGAATACTATGCATCCATACCTGTGCTGCATTTTAGTTGTGTGCAGTATATAGTAGGAAGACTGTGCAGAATTTTGCTGACCACCAGTGTATATATACCAGTACGGTACAGTAGTCCACTGCTCTACCTCTGTGTCATCAAGTATACTATGCATCCATACTTGTGCTGCATTTTAGTTGTGTGCAGTATATAGTAGGAAGACAGTGCAGAATTTTGCTGACCACCAGTATATATATAGCAGTACGGTACAGTAGTCCACTGTGTCATCAAGTATACTATGCATCCATACCTGTGCTGCATTTTAGTTGTACGCAGTATATAGTAGTAGGACAGTGCAGCATTTTGCTGACCACCAGTATATATATAGCAGTACGGTACAGTAGTCCACTGCTCTACCTCTGTGTCGTCAAGTATACTATGCATCCATACCTGTGCTGCATTTTAGTTGTGCGCAGTATATAGTAGGAGGACAGTGCAGAATTTTGCTGACCGCCAGTATATATATATATATATATATAGCAGTACGGTACAGTGGTCCACTGCTCTACCTTTGTGTCGTCTAGTATACTATGCATCCATACCTGTGCTGCATTTTAGTTGTGTGCAGTATATAGTAGGAGGACAGTGCAGAAGTTTGCTGACCACCAGTATATATATAGCAGTACGGTGCAGTAGTCCTCTGCTCTACCTCTGTGTCGTCAAGTATACTATGCATCCATACCTGTGCTGCATTTTAGTTGTGCGCAGTATATAGTAGGAGGACAGTGCAGAATTTTGCTGACCACCAGTATATATATAGCAGTACGGTACAGTAGTCCACTGCTCTACCTCTGTGTCGTCAAGTATACTATGCATCCATACCTGTGCTGCATTTTAGTTGTGCGTAGTATATAGTAGGAGGACAGTGCAGAAATTTGCAGACCACCAGTATATATATAGCATTATGGTACAGTAGTCCACTGCTCTACCTCTGTGTCGTCAAGTATACTATGCATCCATACCTGTGCTGCATTTTAGTTGTGCGCATTATATAATAGGAGGACAGTGCAGGATTTTGCTGACCACCAGTATATATATAGCAGTACGGTATAGTAGTCCACTGCTCTACCTCTGTGTTGTCAAGTATACTATGCATCCATACCTGTGCTGCATTTTAGTTGTGTGCAGTATATAGTAGGAGGACAGTGCAGAATTTTGCTGACCACCAGTATATATATAGCAGTACAGTACAGTAGACCACTGCTCTACCTCTGTGTCGTCAAGTATACTATGCATCCATACCTGTGCTGCATTTTAGTTGTGCGCAGTATATAGTAGGAGGACAGTGCAGAATTTTGCTGACCACCAGTATATATATAGCAGTACGGTACAGTAGTCCACTGCTCTACCTATGTGGCGTCAAGTATACTATGCATCCATACATGTGCTGCATTTTAGTTGTGCGTAGTATATAGTAGGAGGACAGTGCAGAAATTTGCTGACCACCAGTATATATATAGCAGTATGGTACAGTAGTCCACTGCTCTACCTCTGTGTCGTCAAGTATACTATGCATCCATACCTGTGCTGCATTTTAGTTGTGCGCAGCATATAGTAGGAGGACAGTGCAGGATTTTGCTGACCACCAGTATATATATAGCAGTACGGTATAGTAGTCCACTGCTCTACCTCTGTGTTGTCAAGTATACTATGCATCCATACCTGTGCTGCATTTTAGTTGTGCGCAGTATATAGTAGGAGGACAGTGCAGAATTTTGCTGACCACCAGTATATATATATATATATATAGCAGTATGGTACAGTAGTCCACTGCTCTACCTCTGTGTCGTCAAGAATACTATGCATCCATACCTGTGCTGCATTTTAGTTGTGTGCAGTATATAGTAGGAAGACTGTGCAGAATTTTGCTGACCACCAGTGTATATATACCAGTACGGTACAGTAGTCCACTGCTCTACCTCTGTGTCGTCAAGTATACTATGCATCCATACCTGTGCTGCATTTTAGTTGTGCGCAGTATATAGTAGGAGGACAGTGCAGAATTTTGCTGACCACTAGTGTATATATATATATATATATATATATATATATATAGCAGTACGGTGCAGTAGTCCACTGCTCTAACTCTGTGTCATCAAGTATACTATGCATCCATACCTGTGCTGCATTTTAGTTGTGCGCAGTATATAGTAGGAGCACAGTGCAGAATTTTGCTGACCACCAGTATATGTATAGCAGTATGGTACAGTAGGCCACTGCTCTACCTCTGTGTCGTCAAGTATACTATGCATCCATACCTGTGCTGCATTTTAGTTGTGCACAGTATATAGTAGGAGGACAGTGCAGAATTTTGCTGACCACCAGTATATATATAGCAGTACAGTACAGTAGACCACTGCTCTACCTCTGTGTCGTCAAGTATACTATGTATCCATACCTGTGCTGCATTTTAGTTGTGTGCAGTATATAGTAGGAGGACAGTGTAGAATTTTGCTGACCACCAGTATATATATATATATATATATATATATATAGCAGTACGGTATAGTAGTCCACTGCTCTACATCTATGTTGTCAAGTATACTATGCATCCATACCTGTGCTGCATTTTAGTTGTGTGCAGTATATAGTAGGAGGACAGTGCAGAATTTTGCTGACCACCAGTATATATAGCAGTACGGTACAGTAGTCCACTGCTCTACCTCTGTGTCGTCAAGTATACTATGCATCCATACATGTGCTACATTTTAGTTGTGCGCAGTATATAGTAGGAGGACAGTGTAGAATTTTGCTGACCAGTATATATATAGCAGTACGGTACAGTAGTCCACTGCTCTACCTCTGTGTCGTCAAGTAAACTATGCATCCATACCTGTGCTGCATTTTAGTTGTGCGCAGTATATAGTAGGAGGACAGTGCAGAATTTTGCTGACCACCAGTATATATATATATATATATATATATATATAGCAGTATGGTACAGTAGTCCACTGCTCTACCTCTGTGTCGTCAAGTATACTATGCATTCATACCTGTGCTGCATTTTAGTTGTGCGCAGTATATAGGAGGACAGTGCAGAATTTTGCTGACCACCAGTATATATATATATAGCAGACGGTGCAGTAGTCCACTGCTCTAACTCTTTGTCATCAAGTATACTATGCATCCACACCTGTGCTGCATTTTAGTTGTGCGCAGTATATAGTAGGAGGACAGTGCAGAATTTTGCTGACCACCAGTATATATATAGCAGTACGGTACAGTAGTCCACTGCTCTACCTCTGTGTTGTCAAGTATACTATGCATCCATACCTGTGCTGCATTTTAGTTATACGCAGTATATAGAAGGAGGACAGTGCAGAATTTTGCTGACCACCAGTATATATACCAGTACGGTACAGTAGTCCACTGCTCTACCTCTGTGTCGTCAAGTATACTATGCATCCATACCTGTGCTGCATTTTAGTTGTGCGCAGTATATAGTAGAAGGACAGTGCAGAATTTTGCTGACCACCAGTATATATATAGCAGTACGGTACACTAGTCCACTGCTCTACCTCTGTGTCGTCAAGTATACTATGCATCCATACCTGTGCTGCATTTTAGTTGTACGTATGCAGTATATAGTAGGAGCGCAGTGCAAAATTTTGCTGACCACCAGTATATATGTATATAGCAGTACAGTACAGTAGTCCACTGCTCTACCTCTGTGTCATCAAGTATACTATGCATCCATACCTGTGCTGCATTTTAGTTGTGCGCAGTATATAGTAGGAGAACAGTGCAGAATTTTTCTGACCACCAGTATATATATAGCAGTACGGTACAGTAGTCCACTGCTCTACCTCTGTGTCGTCAAGTATACTATGCATCCATAACTGTGCTGCATTTTAGTTGTGCACAGTATATAGTAGTAGGACAGTGCAGAATTTTGCTGACCACCAGTATATATATATAGTAGTACGGTACAGTAATCCACTGCTCTACCTCTGTGTCGTCAAGTATACTATGCATCCATACCTGTGCTGCATTTTAGTTGTGTGCAGTATATAGTAGGAGGACAGTGCAGAAGTTTGCTGACCACCAGTATATATATATAGCAGTACGGTGCAGTAGTCCACTGCTCTACGTCTGTGTCATCAAGTATACTATGCATCCATACCTGTGCTGCATTTTAGTTGTGTGCAGTATATAGTAGGAGGACAGTGCAGAATTTTGCTGACCACCAGTATATATATAGCAGTACGGTACAGTAGTCCACTGCTCTACCTCTGTGTCGTCAAGTATACTATGCATCCATACCTGTGCTGCATTTTAGTTGTACGCAGTATATAGTAGGAGCACAGTGCAAAATTTTGCTGACCACCAGTATATATATAAAAGCAGTATGGTACAGTAGTCCACTGCTCTACCTCTGTGTCGTCAAGTATACTATGCATCCATAACTGTGCTGCATTTTAGTTGTACGCAGTATATAGTAGGAGCACAGTGCAAAATTTTGCTGACCACCAGTATATATATAAAAGCAGTATGGTACAGTAGTCCACTGCTCTACCTCTGTGTCGTCAAGTATACTATGCATCCATACCTCTGCTGCATTTTAGTTGTGCACAGTATATAGTAGGAGGACAGTGCAGAATTTTGCTGACCACCAGTATATATATATATATATATATATATATAGCAGTACAGTACAGTAGTCCACTGCTCTACCTCTGTGTCATCAAGTATACTATGCATCCATACCTGTGCTGCATTTTAGTTGTGCGCAGTATATAGTAGGAGAACAGTGCAGAATTTTTCTGACCACCAGTATATATATAGCAGTACGGTACAGTAGTCCACTGCTCTACCTCTGTGTCGTCAAGTATACTATGCATGCATAACTGTGCTGCATTTTAGCTGTACACAGTATATAGTAGTAGGACAGTGCAGAATTTTGCTAACCACCAGTATATATATAGCAGTACGATACAGTAATCCACTGCTCTACCTCTGTGTCGTCAAGTATACTATGCATCCATACCTGTGCTGCATTTTAGTTGTGCGCAGTATATAGTAGGAGGACAGTGCAGAATTTTGATGACCACCAGTATATATATAGCAGTACGGTACAGTAGTCCACTGCTCTACCTCTGTGTCGTCAAGTATACTATGCATCCATACCTGTGCTGCATTTTAGTTGTGCGTCGTATATAGTAGGAGGACAGTGCAGAAATTTGCTGACCACCAGTATATATATAGCAGTACGGTACAGTAGTCCACTGCTCTACCTCTGTGTCGTCAAGTATACTATGCATCCATAACTGTGCTGCATTTTAGCTGTACACAGTATATAGTAGGAGGACAGTGCAGAATTTTGCTAACCACCAGTATATATATAGCAGTAAGATACAGTAATCCACTGCTCTACCTCTGTGTCGTCAAGTATACTATGCATCCATACCTGTGCTGCATTTTAGTTGTGCGCAGTATATAGTAGGAGGACAGTGCAGAATTTTGCTGACCGCCAGTATATATATATATATATATATATATATAGCAGTACGGTACAGTGGTCCACTGCTCTACCTCTGTGTCGTCTAGTATACTATGCATCCATACCTGTGCTGCATTTTATTTGTGTGCAGTATATAGTAAGAGGACAGTGCAGAAGTTTGCTGACCACCAGTATATATATATATATAGCAGTACGGTGCAGTAGTCCACTGCTCTACCTCTGTGTCGTCAAGTATACTATGCATCCATACCTGTGCTGCATTTTAGTTGTGCGCAGTATATAGTAGGAGGACAGTGCAGAATTTTGATGACCACCAGTATATATATAGCAGTATGGTACAGTAGTCCACTGCTCTACCTCTGTGTCGTCAAGTATACTATGCATCCATACCTGTGCTGCATTTTAGTTGTGCATCGTATATAGTAGGAGGACAGTGCAGAAATTTGCTGACCACCAGTATATATATAGCAGTATGGTACAGTAGTCCACTGCTCTACCTTTGTGTCGTCAAGTATACTATGCATCCATACCTGTGCTGCATTTTAGTTGTGCGCAGTATATAGTAGGAGGACAGTGCAGAAGTTTGCTGACCACCAGTATATATATAGCAGTACAGTACAGTAGACCACTGCTCTACCTCTGTGTCGTCAAGTATATTATGTATCCATACCTGTGCTGCATTTTAGTTGTGTGCAGTATATAGTAGGAGGACAGTGCCGAATTTTGCTGACCACCAGTATATATATAGCAGTACGGTATAGTAGTCCACTGCTCTACCTCTGTGTTGTCAATTATACTATGCATCCACACCTGTGCTGCATTTTAGTTGTATGCAGTATATAGTAGGAGGACAGTGCAGAATTTTGCTGACCACCAGTATATATAGCAGTACGGTACAGTAGTCCACTGCTCTACCTCTGTGTCGTCAAGTATACTATGCATCCATACATGTGCTGCATTTTAGTTGTGCGCAGTATATAGTAGGAGGACAGTGTAGAATTTTGCTGACCAGTATATATATAGCAGTACTGTACAGTAGTCCACTGCTCTACCTCTGTGTCGTCAAGTATACTATGCATCCATACCTGTGCTGCATTTTAGTTGTGCGCAGTATATAGTAGGAGGACAGTGCAGAATTTTGCTGCCCACCAGTATATATATAGCAGTACGGTACAGTAGTCTACTGCTCTTCCTCTGTGTCGTCAAGTATACTATGCATCCATACCTGTGCTGCATTTTAGTTGTGCGCAGTATATAGTAGGAGGACAGTGCAGAATTTTGCTGACCACCAGTATATATATATATATATATAGCAGTACGGTGCAGTAGTCCACTGCTCTACCTCTTTGTCATCAAGTATACTATGCACCCATACCTGTGCTGCATTTTAGTTGTGCGCAGTATATAGTAGGAGGACAGTGCAGAATTTTGCTGACCACCAGTATATATATTGCAGTACGGTACAGTAGTCCACTGCTCTACCTCTATGTCGTCAAGTATACTATGCATCCATACCTGTGCTGCATTTTAGTTGTGCGCAGTATATAGTAGGAGGACAGTGCAGAATTTTGCTGCCCACCAGTATATATATAGCAGTACGGTACAGTAGTCCACTGCTCTTCCTCTGTGTCGTCAAGTATACTATGCATCCATACCTGTGCTGCATTTTAGTTGTGCGCAGTATATAGTAGGAGGACAGTGCAGAATTTTGCTGACCACCAGTATATATATATATATATATATAGCAGTACGGTGCAGTAGTCCACTGCTCTACCTCTTTGTCATCAAGTATACTATGCACCCATACCTGTGCTGCATTTTAGTTGTGCGCAGTATATAGTAGGAGGACAGTGCATA
Organism: Pseudophryne corroboree; assembly: GCF_028390025.1. NCBI lineage: Eukaryota > Metazoa > Chordata > Amphibia > Anura > Myobatrachidae > Pseudophryne > Pseudophryne corroboree. Next base: position 758,326,653 of record NC_086449.1, read on the forward strand.
ATTTTGCTGACCACCAGTATATACATTGCAGTACGGTACAGTAGTCCACTGCTCTACCTCTGTGTCGTCAAGTATACTATGCATCCATACCTGTGCTGCATTTTAGTTGTGCGCAGTATATAGTAGGAGGACAGTGCAGAATTTTGCTGACCACCAGTATATATATATATATATATATAGCAGTACGGTGCAGTAGTCCACTGCTCTACCTCTTTGTCATCAAGTATATTATGCACCCATACCTGTGCTGCATTTTAGTTGTGCGCAGTATATAGTAGGAGGACAGTGCAGAAGTTTGCTGACCACCAGTATATATATATAGCAGTACGGTGCAGTAGTCCACTGCTCTACGTCTGTGTCATCAAGTATACTATGCATCCATACCTGTGCTGCATTTTAGTTGTGTGCAGTATATAGTAGGAGGACAGTGCAGAATTTTGCTGACCACCAGTATATATATAGCAGTACGGTACAGTAGTCCACTGCTCTACCTCTGTGTCGTCAAGTATACTATGCATCCATACCTGTGCTGCATTTTAGTTGTACGCAGTATATAGTAGGAGCACAGTGCAAAATTTTGCTGACCACCAGTATATATATAAAAGCAGTATGGTACAGTAGTCCACTGCTCTACCTCTGTGTCGTCAAGTAAACTATGCATCCATACCTGTGCTGCATTTAGTTGTACGCAGTATATAGTAGGAGCACAGTGCAAAATTTTGCTGACCACCAGTATATATATAAAAGCAGTATGGTACAGTAGTCCACTGCTCTACCTCTGTGTCGTCAAGTATACTATGCATCCATACCTCTGCTGCATTTTAGTTGTGCACAGTATATAGTAGGAGGACAGTGCAGAATTTTGCTGACCACCAGTATATATATATATATATATATATATAGCAGTACAGTACAGTAGTCCACTGCTCTACCTCTGTGTCATCAAGTATACTATGCATCCATACCTGTGCTGCATTTTAGTTGTGCGCAGTATATAGTAGGAGAACAGTGCAGAATTTTTCTGACCACCAGTATATATATAGCAGTACGGTACAGTAGTCCACTGCTCTACCTCTGTGTCGTCAAGTATACTATGCATGCATAACTGTGCTGCATTTTAGCTGTACACAGTATATAGTAGTAGGACAGTGCAGAATTTTGCTAACCACCAGTATATATATAGCAGTACGATACAGTAATCCACTGCTCTACCTCTGTGTCGTCAAGTATACTATGCATCCATACCTGTGCTGCATTTTAGTTGTGCGCAGTATATAGTAGGAGGACAGTGCAGAATTTTGATGACCACCAGTATATATATAGCAGTACGGTACAGTAGTCCACTGCTCTACCTCTGTGTCGTCAAGTATACTATGCATCCATACCTGTGCTGCATTTTAGTTGTGCGTCGTATATAGTAGGAGGACAGTGCAGAAATTTGCTGACCACCAGTATATATATAGCAGTACGGTACAGTAGTCCACTGCTCTACCTCTGTGTCGTCAAGTATACTATGCATCCATAACTGTGCTGCATTTTAGCTGTACACAGTATATAGTAGGAGGACAGTGCAGAATTTTGCTAACCACCAGTATATATATAGCAGTAAGATACAGTAATCCACTGCTCTACCTCTGTGTCGTCAAGTATACTATGCATCCATACCTGTGCTGCATTTTAGTTGTGCGCAGTATATAGTAGGAGGACAGTGCAGAATTTTGCTGACCGCCAGTATATATATATATATATAGCAGTACAGTACAGTGGTCCACTGCTCTACCTCTGTGTCGTCTAGTATACTATGCATCCATACCTGTGCTGCATTTTATTTGTGTGCAGTATATAGTAAGAGGACAGTGCAGAAGTTTGCTGACCACCAGTATATATATATATATAGCAGTACGGTGCAGTAGTCCACTGCTCTACCTCTGTGTCGTCAAGTATACTATGCATCCATACCTGTGCTGCATTTTAGTTGTGCGCAGTATATAGTAGGAGGACAGTGCAGAATTTTGATGACCACCAGTATATATATAGCAGTATGGTACAGTAGTCCACTGCTCTACCTCTGTGTCGTCAAGTATACTATGCATCCATACCTGTGCTGCATTTTAGTTGTGCGTCGTATATAGTAGGAGGACAGTGCAGAAATTTGCTGACCACCAGTATATATATAGCAGTACGGTACAGTAGTCCACTGCTCTACCTCTGTGTCGTCAAGTATACTATGCATCCATAACTGTGCTGCATTTTAGCTGTACACAGTATATAGTAGGAGGACAGTGCAGAATTTTGCTAACCACCAGTATATATATAGCAGTAAGATACAGTAATCCACTGCTCTACCTCTGTGTCGTCAAGTATACTATGCATCCATACCTGTGCTGCATTTTAGTTGTGCGCAGTATATAGTAGGAGGACAGTGCAGAATTTTGCTGACCGCCAGTATATATATATATATATATATATATATATATATAGCAGTACAGTACAGTGGTCCACTGCTCTACCTCTGTGTCGTCTAGTATACTATGCATCCATACCTGTGCTGCATTTTATTTGTGTGCAGTATATAGTAAGAGGACAGTGCAGAAGTTTGCTGACCACCAGTATATATAAATATAGCAGTACGGTGCAGTAGTCCACTGCTCTACCTCTGTGTCGTCAAGTATACTATGCATCCATACCTGTGCTGCATTTTAGTTGTGCGCAGTATATAGTAGGAGGACAGTGCAGAATTTTGATGACCACCAGTATATATATAGCAGTATGGTACAGTAGTCCACTGCTCTACCTCTGTGTCGTCAAGTAAACTATGCATCCATACCTGTGCTGCATTTTAGTTGTGCATCGTATATAGTAGGAGGACAGTGCAGAAATTTGCTGACCACCAGTATATATATAGCAGTATGGTACAGTAGTCCACTGCTCTACCTCTGTGTCGTCAAGTATACTATGCATCCATACCTGTGCTGCATTTTAGTTGTGCGCAGTATATAGTAGGAGGACAGTGCAGAAGTTTGCTGACCACCAGTATATATATAGCAGTATGGTACAGTACTCCACTGCTCTACCTCTGTGTCGTCAAGTATGCTATGCATCCATACCTGTGCTGCATTTTAGTTGTGCACAGTATATAGTAGGAGGACAGCGCAGAATTTTAATGACCACCAGTATATATATAGCAGTATGGTACAGTAGTCCACTGCTCTACCTCTGTGTCGTCAAGTATACTATGCATCCATACCTGTGCTGCATTTTAGTTGTGCGTCGTATATAGTAGGAGGACAGTGCAGAAATTTGCTGACCACCAGTATATATATAGCAGTACGGTACAGTAGTCCACTGCTCTGCCTCTGTGTCGTCAAGTATACTATGCATCCATAACTGTGCTGCATTTTAGCTGTACACAGTATATAGTAGGAGGACAGTGCAGAATTTTGCTAACCACCAGTATATATATAGCAGTAAGATACAGTAATCCACTGCTCTACCTCTGTGTCGTCAAGTATACTATGCATCCATACCTGTGCTGCATTTTAGTTGTGCGCAGTATATAGTAGGAGGACAGTGCAGAATTTTGCTGACCGCCAGTATATATATATATATATATATATAGCAGTACAGTACAGTGGTCCACTGCTCTACCTCTGTGTCGTCTAGTATACTATGCATCCATACCTGTGCTGCATTTTATTTGTGTGCAGTATATAGTAAGAGGACAGTGCAGAAGTTTGCTGACCACCAGTATATATATATATAGCAGTACGGTGCAGTAGTCCACTGCTCTACCTCTGTGTCGTCAAGTATACTATGCATCCATACCTGTGCTGCATTTTAGTTGTGCGCAGTATATAGTAGGAGGACAGTGCAGAATTTTGATGACCACCAGTATATATATAGCAGTATGGTACAGTAGTCCACTGCTCTACCTCTGTGTCGTCAAGTATACTATGCATCCATACCTGTGCTGCATTTTAGTTGTGCGTCGTATATAGTAGGAGGACAGTGCAGAAATTTGCTGACCACCAGTATATATATAGCAGTACGGTACAGTAGTCCACTGCTCTACCTCTGTGTCGTCAAGTATACTATGCATCCATAACTGTGCTGCATTTTAGCTGTACACAGTATATAGTAGGAGGACAGTGCAGAATTTTGCTAACCACCAGTATATATATAGCAGTAAGATACAGTAATCCACTGCTCTACCTCTGTGTCGTCAAGTATACTATGCATCCATACCTGTGCTGCATTTTAGTTGTGCGCAGTATATAGTAGGAGGACAGTGCAGAATTTTGCTGACGGCCAGTATATATATATATATATATATATAGCAGTACAGTACAGTGGTCCACTGCTCTACCTCTGTGTCATCTAGTATACTATGCATCCATACCTGTGCTGCATTTTATTTGTGTGCAGTATATAGTAAGAGGACAGTGCAGAAGTTTGCTGACCACCAGTATATATATATATAGCAGTACGGTGCAGTAGTCCACTGCTCTACCTCTGTGTCGTCAAGTATACTATGCATCCATACCTGTGCTGCATTTTAGTTGTGCGCAGTATATAGTAGGAGGACAGTGCAGAATTTTGATGACCACCAGTATATATATAGCAGTATGGTACAGTAGTCCACTGCTCTACCTCTGTGTCGTCAAGTATACTATGCATCCATACCTGTGCTGCATTTTAGTTGTGCATCGTATATAGTAGGAGGACAGTGCAGAAATTTGCTGACCACCAGTATATATATAGCAGTATGGTACAGTAGTCCACTGCTCTACCTCTGTGTCATCAAGTATACTATGCATCCATACCTGTGCTGCATTTTAGTTGTGCGCAGTATATAGTAGGAGGACAGTGCAGAAGTTTGCTGACCACCAGTATATATATAGCAGTATGGTACAGTACTCCACTGCTCTACCTCTGTGTCGTCAAGTATGCTATGCATCCATACCTGTGCTGCATTTTAGTTGTGCACAGTATATAGTAGGAGGACAGCGCAGAATTTTACTGACCACCAGTATATATATAGCAGTACAGTACAGTAGACCACTGCTCTACCTCTGTGTCGTCAAGTATACTATGTATCCATACCTGTGCTGCATTTTAGTTGTGTGCAGTATATAGTAGGAGGACAGTGCCGAATTTTGCTGACCACCAGTATATATATAGCAGTACGGTATAGTAGTCCACTGCTCTACCTCTGTGTTGTCAATTATACTATGCATCCATACCTGTGCTGCATTTTAGTTGTGTGCAGTATATAATAGGAGGACAGTGCAGAATTTTGCTGACCACCAGTATATATAGCAGTACGGTACAGTAGTCCACTGCTCTACCTCTGTGTCGTCAAGTATACTATGCATCCATACATGTGCTGCATTTTAGTTGTGCGCAGTATATAGTAGGAGGACAGTGTAGAATTTTGCTGACCAGTATATATATAGCAGTACTGTACAGTAGTCCACTGCTCTACCTCTGTGTCGTCAAGTATACTATGCATCCATACCTGTGCTGCATTTTAGTTGTGCGCAGTATATAGTAGGAGGACAGTGCAGAATTTTGCTGCCCACCAGTATATATATAGCAGTACGGTACAGTAGTCCACTGCTCTTCCTCTGTGTCGTCAAGTATACTATGCATCCATACCTGTGCTGCATTTTAGTTGTGCGCAGTATATAGTAGGAGGACAGTGCAGAATTTTGCTGACCACCAGTATATATATATATATATATAGCAGTACGGTGCAGTAGTCCACTGCTCTACCTCTTTGTCATCAAGTATACTATGCACCCATACCTGTGCTGCATTTTAGTTGTGCGCAGTATATAGTAGGAGGACAGTGCAGAATTTTGCTGACCACCAGTATATATATTGCAGTACGGTACAGTAGTCCACTGCTCTACCTCTGTGTCGTCAAGTATACTATGCATCCATACCTGTGCTGCATTTTAGTTGTGCGCAGTATATAGTAGGAGGACAGTGCAGAATTTTGCTGCCCACCAGTATATATATAGCAGTACGGTACAGTAGTCCACTGCTCTTCCTCTGTGTCGTCAAGTATACTATGCATCCATACCTGTGCTGCATTTTAGTTGTGCGCAGTATATAGTAGGAGGACAGTGCAGAATTTTGCTGACCACCAGTATATATATATATATATATAGCAGTACGGTGCAGTAGTCCACTGCTCTACCTCTTTGTCATCAAGTATACTATGCACCCATACCTGTGCTGCATTTTAGTTGTGCGCAGTATATAGTAGGAGGACAGTGCAGAATTTTGCTGACCACCAGTATATATATTGCAGTACGGTACAGTAGTCCACTGCTCTACCTCTGTGTCGTCAAGTATACTATGCATCCATACCTGTGCTGCATTTTAGTTGTGCGCAGTATATAGTAGGAGGACAGTGCAGAATTTTGCTGACCACCAGTATATATATAGCAGTACAGTACAGTACAGTAGTCCACTGCTCTACCTCTGTGTCGTCAAGTATACTACAAAAGTTCAGTAAAATTACCCAAAAATCAAAATTAAAAGCGTCTGATGAGAAGCGTAAACTTGCCAATATGCCATTTACGACACGGGGTGACAAGGAACGCTGAGGCCCTGGCCTATGTTCATGGCTAGTGGTTCAGATTCACATGAGGATGGAAGCAAAATGACCCCCAAATTCTATGATTTAAGCTGTTTTTGAGGGTTTTTTGTAAAAAAACGCCCGAATCCAACAAAAAATTGTCAGGGAGGTTTTGCCAAAACGCGTCCGAATCCAAAAAAACACGGCTGCAGAACTAAATCCAAAACCAAAACACAAAACCCAAAAAATTTACGGTGCACATCACTAATTTATATTTACTGGTATGTCTACAGCTGCTCATTACCGCTGTGTATTTTAGATAGCGGATGAGTCACTCCTGCAGATTTACCCTGATTTATGTGAAACCTATGTGCACCCTTCCATTGAATGTTTAAAAATGGATTACACAGAAAAAAAATTAATAAAGTGAATGTCAGGGAAAAAACAACAACATAGATTGGCACTTTGGGAATCGAACCCGGGCCCTCAGCGTGGGAGGTGGGAGCCTTCACCGCTAGCCTACGTCACTGCATGGAAGATACACAAGTTCATGTGTAAAAGTAATGCAAGCAGCGATTCCTTCCCATTGGTGTTCGTTTATGTAGTTCGGGGACTTGGACATTCATTTAGTGCACTGTACATACTGTAAAGTCAATGAGCTACATTATTCCTTTCACACATTAGTTGCATCCACATACACAAGTGTTTTAACACGTTCATTTGCGTCTGTATAAACTATTCACACAGTGATTTGGCATCCTGAAACTTAGGGAGGAGCTTTTATCTCTCCCCATTATACTTAATACTACGGGATTTGGACGCTCACATATCCCTAACATCAGTAGACCATACTGTATCTGTAACACGTTCATTTGCATCTGTAAATGCTGTACTATTTGCATCTGTACTGTATATACTGTTATACAGGTTGAGTATCCCTTATCCAAAATGCTTGGGACCAGAGGTATTTTGGATATCGGATTTTTCCGTATTTTGGAATAATTGTATACCATAATGAGTTATCATGGCGATGGGACCTAAGTCTAAGCACACAATTCATTTATGTTTCATAGACACCTTATACACACATCCTGAAGGTAATTTTAGCCAATATTTTTAATAACTTTGTGCATTAAACAAAGTGTGTGTACATTCACACAATGCATTTGTTTCATATACACCTTATACACACAGCCTGAAGTTCATTTAATACAATATTTTTAATAACTTTGTGAATTAAACAAAGTTTGTGTACATTGAACCATCAGAAAACAAAGGTTCCACTATCTCACTCTCCCTGAAAAAATTCCGTATTTCGGAATATTTGGATATGGGATACTCAACCTGTATACTATATGACATACTGTAGCATAATGTAGCGTAATGAGACGCACCAGTAAAGTAGTTCTTACGCTGTAGTTCAGTATTGTATTTTAATGGAGACCACACGCTTGCGCATTGGTGATTTTAAAAAGCGACATCTAGTGGATGATCTTAGGTATTACACTCAAAGGTAACGCCAAACACTATGTGTGCCTCCCTTCGACTAGGCGCGCCTCCTTGCGCCTAGTCACGCTGTGTATTCCTGATCGCGACTAACGCCTCAGTCAGCCAAGATAACGGAGGACCCATCTGTATCTCCAACTCTTCCTATTTCATCTCAGTCATCTGTTGCTATAATTATTGCAGATACTCTGATGTAGCTGGACTATGTAAATGAGGTGTTTCATGTAAAGGATTAATGAGTCAGAAAAAGGTGATTTAGAAAATAAGGGGCCTATTTACCAAGACTTGGAAGGAGATAAAGTGGCCTGAGAAAAAGTACCAATCAATCAGCTCCTAACTACCATGTCACAGGCTGTGTTTGAAAAATGACAGTTAGGAGGTGATTGGCTGGTACTTAATCTCCGTCCACTTTATCTCCACCTGAGGCTTAGTAAATAGACCCCTATATATAATTTAAACAACATATTAACATATTTTTTTACATTTTTGATTTGACACAAATTGCTTATGTTACATTCAGTTAAAATATATATATATAGGTTTCAGCCTTAAAGAATGGAAAACGACAACATTTACATTAATTATAAAGGATGATGCTAATACAGTAGGTGTACGTGCAGTTTTCTAGGTAATGACAAGGATTAAATTATTACTTAAATCGATCTGTGTCAACGCTGATAGAAGAAAATGACTGCTCGTTATTAATGTGTTTAGAAAACAGCAATTCTTATTAAATACACTGTCCACTAATAGTCTTCAATTAGTAGAGGAATGCAAATTTGCTGAGAGAATTTCTGCTCATTGCAACAAATATCTGCCAGTTGACTGAAATAATAACACCGGGCACCTTTACCGCCAGTTACAGCGAATTTTGATTAATTGACACTGATAACTGACATGCAATTAAAAATTAATTGCTAATTGTTGGATTGTCAAAATTTTCTGTTGATTCAGAAATGATGTGCGTTATTATGTGTGGGGGGCATTTTTTTTAGCATAATGTCTAATAAATCTGTGTGCTGAGACGTAAGGATGTAATATGCACCCAGCACAAAACTAATTTGATAGCTCGGCTACAGTTTGAATAACTGCAGACCTGAGGTCACAGGATACTGTGCCCCTATTTAGTTCTTGAGAGAAGTGACCTGTGGTGTTGATGTAAGAAGTTGAATTATTGATGCATGTCAAATGTGAACATGAAAAATAATCTCGAAATGTCCTTTTTTGTTATAACGGAGCTGAGTACTTCTTTTTTCTTTTTTTTTACAGCAATCTTGTTTATTCAGAATGGAAATGAGACTTGCAAGATGATCCATAATATTTACAAATAGAATCACAAAGAAAAAATAAATGATCTAGAAGATTATTTTCTATAGGATAGCTATGGATTACCAATAGCAAAACAGTGGCTAGGGTAACATTTGTTAGATTGCTATTACTTAAGCTCATTCTGCTAGACATGACAAGACTAGGAAACGTATAATAACTGTTACATTATACTAGTACTTTTCTCCATGCTTGATAGATTTCTGGAATATATATTGCTGATGTAGGGGATGTGGGTAGTGAAGGGGATATGACAGCATTATGGCTATTAGCCCCATACTGTACAATGCCACAGTAAATAACATTGTGAAGGGGCTTAGTATGGGATCCCGACAGTCAGGATGCAGGCAGTCTAAATAAAGACGCATCTCAATGGTTAGAATCCTGACACACGTAGGTAAGCATGCTAACCCTCCTCCTTCCCCTTCCCCTTACCTTCCCTACCTGCAGCCTAACCCTAACCCTCCATTCCTACAGCCTACCCCTAACCCACCCCTCCTGCAGCCAGGGCCGGAGCTTCCACTAGGCAGCTGCCTAGGGGCGCCGGGACCTGAAGGGGCGGTCTGCTACAGCTGCATGAAAAAGGTAGTGTGGTCATACATCTCATAGCAATCTCCCTGGCACTCGTATCTACAGTAGCCGCGACTGCCAAGCTCCTGTATTGCAGCATCCAGCTCCACCTGGCACAGGCAGTAACCTTGACAGCTCCTGGAGACTTGGCGGGGGGTGACATGCGGCGCTGCTCTTCATTCCAGGCTCCTCACAGACTACTCAGTCCCAACTCCTCATCGCAGCCTTCAGGTAAGGTGGCTACACAGTGCACTCTCTGCATTTAATAAGAAAAGAAGGGGAGGGCATCAGTCTCTGGGGAGGGGGGGGGGGGCGCAGAGATGAGCAGCTGGCATGCACACAGATGGTGGAGGGGATAGAACAGAAGACATTTGAAAGAGTAGGGCTGGGGGGGGGGCAGCAGGAGACCACACAGACTGGCGAGATGGGGAGAAGAGAGAGCAGCCATACAACAGACGGGGTTGGGGGAGAGCAGCAGTATCCCTTTCTCCTGAAGATCGGGTAGGGGGAAGGGGCAGTAGGCAGAAGTTTTGCCTAGGGTGCTGAGAAACCTTGCACCGGCCCTGCCTGCAGCCTAACCTTAATTCTCCACTAGAGCCTAACCCTAACCCCCCCCCCCCCCAGCCTAATCCTAACCCTCCCCGACATACTTAAAGTTGGGATGCTGATTTTTGGATTCTGGTGTTGGGATTCTGAGCAGTGTTGAGATTCCGTCTCCGGTCTTCTAACCGCCGGCTGCTAAAGTGTCGGTATGCCAACTGCATGCCTTGTGAAGGGGTGGGAGGAGCTCCAATGATGCAATTTGGCACAAATAGCATCATCGGTCACCTGGACCACCCACTTCACTTGGGAAGTGGGTAGCCACTGACTGACTTGGGTAAACTTGCCCTCTCTTCCAGGTGTCCAAGATATTCATGCGGCATTGGGTAGACTCCTGGAGTATTTATAGTAAGATGGGTAGCAGAAGTGGACATTTTTAGACTGGTAATTTTGGTTACCACTTTCTGTCACACCATGGCCAGTATTTACTAAAAAATCGAGTTTGTCCGATTTGTGTTTTTTTTTCTAAGTCCCAATCCGGGAATTCACTAAGCACCAATTTCGGCAGTGTTTGGACTATTCGTAATGGTTTGATTTGCAAAGTTCCGAAATATGAATGAATAGACCATCGGTCAAACGCGGCTGATATTTCATACAATACGGGCATTCACTATTCATTCGTATTTGGGTGTTAGTTTCTGAGTGCTCAAGTGCGGGTCTGTTTTTTTTTCGAATCGTTAAAAAAAGCAGCAAAAAAATAGACCTGCTGTTTCCAGTCGAGTTTGGATAACCATGCACTGAGATCTGTGCATGGTTATCTATGGGAAAGGGTCTGTTTAGTGTAAAATCTGAAAAAAAATTTTGCGTGGGGTCCCCCCTCCTAAGCATAACCAGCCTTGGGCTCTTTGAGCCGGTCCTGGTTGAAAAAATATGGAGAAAAAAATGACAGGGGTTCTCCCATATTTAATCAACCAGCACCGGGCTCTGCGCCTGGTCCTGGTTCCAAAAATACGGGGACAAAAAGCGTAGGGGTCCCCCGTATTTCTGAAACCAGCACCGGCTCCACTAGCTGGGGAGATAATGCCACAGCCGGGGGACACTTTGATATCGGTCCCTGCGGCCGTGCCATTAAAGCCCCAACTAGTCACCCCTGGCCGGGGTACCCTGGAGGAGTGGGGACCCCTTCAATCAAGGGGTCCCCCCCTCCAGCCACCCAAGGGCCAGGGGTGAAGCCCGAGGCTGTCCCCCCCACCCAAAGGGCGGCGGATGGGGGTCCGATAGCCTTGTGTGAAATGGTGAATATTGTTTTTATTGGGGTATTTTTTTAGTAGTTATACTACAGGTACCAGCGGGCCCGGTTTTCCACCGCATGCTGGTACTTGTGGTTCTCCAAGTACCAGCTTGTGAGGGAGGCTTGCTGGGACTTGTAGTACTGCTACTAAAAACAATATTCACCATTTCACACAAGGCTATCAGCCCCCCATCCGCCGCCCTTGGATGGGGGGGACAGCCTCGGGCTTCACCCCTGGCCCTTGGGTGGCTGGAGGGGGGGACCCCTTGATTGAAGGGGTCCCCACTCCTCCAGGGTACCCCGGCTAGGGGTGACTAGTTGGGGTTTTAATGGCACGGCCGCAGGGACCGATATCAAAGTGTCTCCCGGCTGTGGCATTATCTCCCCAGCTAGTGGAGCCCGGTGCTGGTTTCAAAAATACGGGGGACCCCTACGCTTTTTGTCCCCCGTATTTTTGGAACCAGGACCAGGCGCAGAGCCCGGTGCTGGTTGATTAAATATGGAGGGACCCCTGTCATTTTTTTCCCCATATTTTTTCAACCAGGACCGGCTCAAAGAGCCCGAGGCTGGTTGTGCTTAGGAGGGGGGACCCCACGCAATTTTTTTCAGAATTTTAAAGACTTTAATCAACTTTTTAAGGTACACAATGAAGCCCTGCACGGATCTCACAGATCCGGCCGGGATTCCTTGTGTTTTGTCAGGCAGTGTTTTACTCATCACTCCAGTAAAACACTGCCTGATATTACGAATCACATCGACATCGGAAAAAACGATTGTGTAAAACTCGGCAGCTTAGTGAATGATCGTATCAGGATTCAAAAAGTTGCAGCAAAATGCACCCGATACCATTCGAGTTCAAACACCCTTCAAAACGGCCAAAACACGAATCTTTGTAAATATACCCCCATGAGTCTAACCCCCTAAAACATAAATCCATCTCCTTCAAATATTGCTTGTTGCATTTTTTCGATAGACACTAGAGGAAGAAGACAATCATCACTAAAAAAAACATCTTGGATACTGTCTCACAAAGCAGATAAAATGCATCAAATTCTTTAAGAGAAGAACCATTTCAATTCAGTTTTATTGGGAGAGCAGTACTCTGTGCTGTCTCCGCTGCTCCATACACTCTGGCACTAGGACCCAGAGTCTGCAAGTCAGTGCGATCTCTAACCTGATGTGCTACTGCACATGTGCAGACTGCAGCCATCTTTACTGTATAAGAGTGTCACAGTACAGCACTTAGTGATTGCGATGAGACACCTATTAGCTGCAATACCTTGTGTTTGATACCACTGCTATTTACCCCTGCTTTATTATTGTGTTTATGCATTACCAAGTACCTGCTGTTTACCAGTATAAGCAGCATCTGTGTTAAGGACTGTCTGTGTGACCTAACAGTCACTTTCGCATCCACTGTGCTACCTATTTTGACCACCATTCACAATATACAAAATCAACAACTTACCTTTTACACCTCAGTGGGACATATTCTGTATTTTACCAGAGGACACTAGAGTATCCAGGGAGGGAAACAAATGCGCTATTGTCCATATCGTAAGTTGTGAGATAATGTTTCATCCATACAGAACGTACATTAAGAACTTTCTTCCAGTTATTTTGGGAGAAATTACTTTATATCTTCCGCTCTTGATTAGTCAGGGGCATATTTTCTTAAATACAGCAACTACGCATAATAAAAAGTTGCTCAGCCAAATACATAAGGGGATACATATTGAGTCCATGATCTCCAAACACATGATCAAGCTGTAATTATTTAATAAGACTACAATGAGATCTTTGTTTAGTATACTGAGATAATGGTACTTCAATACAAATATACTTTTTGATACCCTTTTATTGGCTAGCCTGACGAAATCATTAGAGGATGTGAACCTGTAGTAAACAGTAAATTCTCTGGTTAATATTTTTAATGTCAAAGTGTTTTTTTTTTATTGTATGAATATGAAACTGCATTGTGATTACAGTGCAAATGCATTGCAGTATACACTGAGAATGTCAATGCTTCAATAAAGGATAAAATGGTTCAGCAATACTAATCAACTCAGGGCTATTTCTAGCCAATTTGACTCACCCCGCCCATTGACATTAGAAAAATACACCCCCCCACCAGGGCCAGATTTACACACAACATAAGTTTCTGTGGGCATTATACACAGGTGCAGCAGGATATACATGTGAGTATTATACACAGGTGCAGCAGTATATACATGTGGGCATTATACACAGGTGTAACAGTATATACATGTGGGTATTATACACAGGTGTAGCAGTATATACATGTGTGTATTATACACAGGTGCAGCAGTATATGTATGTGGGCATTATACACAGGTGCGGCAGTATATATACAGTATACATGTGGGCATTATACACAGGTGTAGCAGTATATACATGTGGGCATTATACACAGGTGTAGCAGTATATACATGTAGGCATTATACACAGGTGCCGCAGTATATACATGTGGGCATTATACCCAGGTGCAGCAGTATATACATGTGGGCATTATACCCAGGTGCAGCAGTATATACATGTGGGCATTATACACAGGTGCAGCATTATATACATGTGGGCATTATACACAGGTGCAGCAGTATATACATGTGGGCATTATACACAGGTGTAGCAGTATATACATGTGGGTATTATACACAGGTGCAGCAGTATATACATGTGGGCATTATACACAGATGCAGCAGTATATACATGTGGGCATTAGCAGTATATACATGTGGGCATTATACACAGTTGTAACAGTATATACATGTGGGTATTATACACAGGTGTAACAGTATATACATGTGGGTATTATACACAGGTGCAGCAGTATATACATGTGGGTATCATACACAGGTGCAGCAGTATATACATGTGGGCATTATACACAGATGCAGCAGTTTATATATAGTATACATGTGGGCATTATACACAGGTGTAGCAGTATATACATGTGGGCATTATACACAGGTGCAGCAGTATATACATGTGGGCATTATACACAGGTGCAGCAGTATATACATGTGGGTATTATACACAGGTGCAGCAGTATATACATGTGGGCATTATACACAGATGCAGCAGTTTATATACAGTATACATGTGGGCATTATACACAGGTGTAGCAGTATATACATGTGGGCATTATACACAGGTGCAGCAGTATATACATATAGGCATTATACGCAGGTGTAGCAGTACATACATGTGGGCATTATATCCAGGTGCAGCAGTACATACATGTGGGCATTATACACAGGTGCAGCAGTATATACATGTGGGCATTATACACAGGTGCAGCAGTATATACATGTGGGCATTATACACAGGTGCAGCAGTATATACATGTGGGCATTATACACACGTGTAGCAGTATATACATGTGGGTATTATACACAGGTGCAGCAGTATATACATGTGGGAATTATACACAGGTGCAGCAGTATATACATGTGGGCATTATACACAGGTGCAGCAGTATATACACGTGGACATTATGCACAGGTGCAGCAGTACATACATGTTTGCATTATACACAGGTGCAGCAGTATATACATGTGGGCATTATACACAGGTGCAGCAGTATATACATGTGGGCGTTATACACAGGCGCAGCAGTATATACATGTGGGCATTATACACAGGTGTAGAAGTATATACATGTGGGCATTATACACAGGTGCAGCAGTATATACACAGGGACATTATACACAGGTGCAGCAGTATATACATGTGGGCATTATACACAGGTGTAGCAGTATATACATGTGGGCATTATACACAGGTGCAGCAGTATATACACAGGGACATTATACACAGGTGCAGCAGTATATATATGTGGGCATTATACACAGGTGCAGCAGTATGTACACGTGGACATTATACACAGGTGCAGCAGTATATACATGTGGAGGGATCAGTATGAAATCCTGCAGGACGGGATCCCGGCTGTCAGAATCCCGACATCGGATCCCGACTGGCACAATCCCAACAGGGAGGCGAGCGCAACGCAGCCACAGAGGGGGAATATGTCGGGATTGTGTCGGTCGGTATTCCAGTGTCGGTATTCCGACGCCAGGATTCCGTCCGGCGGGATCTTGACCGCATCCCCATGTGGACATTATACACAGGTGCAGCAGTATATACATGTGGGCATTATACACAGGTGCAGCAGTATATACATGTGTACATGATTATATACAGGTGCAGCAGTAGATACATGTGGGCATTATACACAGGTGCAGCAGTAGATACTGCTGGAAATTTGGTGAGTGTTGATCAGAGATGTGCGGACAAGGTAGACAGGGGGTCACTGCCGCACCTGCCATTGACTTTTTACTTCAGAGTTTCTTTTGACTATAAAAATGATTACAGTAATACAAAGAAGATATTTATAATAAATTCTTTGTATTTTGTATATACTTTATATAGCCAAAACTCTGTCATATACGAAGCTCTGGTCAAGCCCCCAGCATCATGAAAATGGGGGACGTGTCTCACGGGTAAAGCATTTCTTGCAAGGCCATGCCGCCTTGTCACGAGTCCATGCCCTCTTTTCGGGCGCTGCATGTGACTTGCGCAAAGGTTCCGATCTCTACATAATGAAAGTTGGGAGGTATGATACAACAAATACAAAAAAAAACTGAAGACAGAACACTTCCAAAAATACACACAAGCTTATTTCAATTCCTGTTATGTTTTAGGCATAAATACACATAAGACTCCCATCTGTTTGTCTTGCAGTTCAGCGACAACAAACATGCAGGAACCGAAGTGGTTCATTGCATTCATTCAGTTTTGGCCCAGAGCAGAGATTTGAATGTGTCCACCTAGTCTCTCGCAATCTGCGTAAGATGTGAGTGCTTGTATTCCATAATGATTTGATTAACAGACTGGGGAAATATTTGATTGTCTGCCTTTCTGCCAGTGCGGGGCTGAGTAATTGTCCCTTGTAATCAAGCTGCTAGTGTAATAATGAAACATATTTTTTTTTTTTATTCCAGACCTCATTATGAGACACAAGGCTTTAGGGAGTGATGTAAACAGCAGGAACATCACCTTCTTGTGAACTTCATCCAAAATTTTGAAGAATAAAAAAACAAACAAGCAACTTTGCTGCTCAGGATTTTCTGTGGCTGACACCAAACTAACATATTTTATAAAGAAATTAAGTTGGTTTCATACAGTATGAACATTTTAATATCATTTATCAACAGTTTCAGCAATTTTACAATCTCAAACATACATTAAGACTTAGGGGCCAGTGTAAAAAGCTTATTAGCCCCTTCAGTCATTTGATTAAAGTATGCTTGAAACTTATCAATAGTTGAATGATATCAAAGCTATCTTACGCAGGATAACACAGTCCAGATTATTCGGATATTTAAAACATTAGCATTAAAAAGGACCATCCGAGATAGCTGAAATAACGGTGCGCTGGTAAACTTTGATGAGAAAAATTTAATCCTGACCTCTAATACTCTGAGCTAGTCCGGTTCTGTGTTTATCCCTGGCTTCCTCTTCACAGTGACAGATCAAGCTAGACTCTTTGGAACTTGCTTCGAGAGGCTCCCGTTCTAGAATCCACCAAAACAGACTCAAGAGTTTCCTGTTTACTCAATCTTTCCCTTAATGGGGGTCATTCCGAGTCGATCGCACGCTGCCGATTTTCGCAGTGCAGCGATCAGGTGAAAAAACTGCATTTATGTGCATGTGTCGCAATGCGCACGCGCGTCGTACGAATACAAAGTTCGTTGTGGTTGTGCACAGGTTCTAGCGAAGTTTTTCTTCGCACTGACGGCCGCAAGAAGATTGACAGGAAGGGGGCGTTTCTGGGTGTCAACTGACCGTTTTCAGGGAGTATCCAAATATTCCAGTTATGGGAGAGCTAAAACTGTCACCACTGCTGGAGAGTGACCCGCACCAAGAAAGAACTATTTTCAAAATGCAGTATTACAATTGGGGTGCCTTTTGTATATGTAGTATGATTCTGGTTGCTAGGAATATAAATATGTCCACTAGAATAATATGCCGAGGCTCAAATGGTGCTACCAACTGGTTAAAGTAAGGATATATTTAGATCAAATCCCCATAGAAAGGGAAAAGGAAAAAAAAAACAGTTATCTCGGGTGCACACAACCCAATCAAATTATTAAAATATAAACTTTATTAAGGATGTATATATCCCCTACAATATTATCAGAAAATGGATTTTAATGCCTCATTGTATTATAATTAAAAATCAAATCTATTGTAATTATGGAACTCCTTACGTCTTGTGGTAAATATCGAGCAAAGTATTAAAATCAAAAGAAAAAATAAGTGTGAAGAAAAATAAGCAAAAAGTGAATAAAGATTTAAAAAGAATTAGCAAATGTGCTATGTCCTTTGCGTATTTTAAGATATTCAATTCAATTGCATATGAACCGTGGTTATTAATTATTTGGCACTATATTAGTGCTGAATGTGTGTGGAGATCAATGAATTGGAGCTACTACAATCAGTAACCAAAGGGACTCTGTCACTATTGCAATAGACTGATTTATTATTGCTTAGAAATTGTGCCTATATTGTTACACAATAATAACATGTACTGACTACCTAGATTTGTATAAAGCACTGTATCAGTGCTAGATTTATTTGGGAGCCAACAAATATTGTGTCAGCAAAAGCTGTAACACTATATTGTGAAGGAGAGTGTTTGCAAGGCGTGTCTGAAAAAACGTAGGCGTGGCTGGGCGTTCGCTGGGCGGGTGTATAATGTCAAATCCGGACACAAATAGGCTGAAGTGATTGCAAGAGCTGAGTAGGTTCAGAGCTACTCTGAAACTGCACAAACTGGTTTTGCAGAGCTCGGCTGCACAAGCGTTCGCACTTCTGCTAAGCTAAAATACACTCCCCATTGGGCGGCGGCATAGCGTTTGCACTTTGCACAGCTGCTAAAACTAGCTAGCGAGTGATCAACTCGGAATGACCCCCAATATTCCTTTAGTACCTCCTTGTTCTCTGTGTTTTCTGAAAAGATTTTGTATCCATCATTGTGTCTGCTGCACTGTATTATGTTCATTCTATCTATTAAGTGCCTTGATCACAACAATCACACACTGTGCTTTAAATAGGGCACCCATTTAGAGAGAAAGGTCCCCATTGGAGCAGAGCAACCCCCTAAGGTTTCTAAACCAGCTTCAATAAGATGGCAGCCATTAAAGGTAGAAGTGGGGAAGACACCAGCAAAGATGGTGGAACCCAGCGAGTGTCATGGGAGCAGACAAAAACTGTTACCATGGAAACCAGCACAAATGGTAAGGGACGCTAGCTTGGACCCCAAGGATGCAAGGCAGCTTGGACAGTGATTTTATTACTTGGGCTTTATTATAGCGTGAGGGATAATCAAGATATAAAAAGTTGAAGATAGCAAGAAACCTACTATATGCATGTTTAAGCAGGTATCTTATGAGCGCAATACCTCGGTGGTGTCAGCACAATGCATAATACATGTCCTGAACTCATTTTTGGGGTCCCATCTAGAATCAAAACCTTTTTGTTTGTATGATCACAAGGGGTTGAATATATTCATTATCATTACAACACTATAATGGTATCTTTCTTTATTGTATACAATATGTCATCTTGGGTAGAGAATTCAGTGGAGGTAGAATCATACATCAGGAACTCATTATGATAAATGGACATACAGTATTTGGGACTTATACGTTTCTTTATACAATATATCTAAATACAACATTTGTTGTTTTTAGTTATATTGTAAGCATTTGTCGAGCCAGGATAGGTTACCTTTTTACCAATTCCTTCATTATCCAGTCTAGGGGAATCTTACGGTAATATCTCTTTTTACACTATTAGCGCAATAGAACTGAGCTCAATGACTTTCAATGCATCACTGTCATAGGATGCCACTTTTCCAGCAACTCAGTTCATCAAATTTCTCATCCACTAGAGCTGCGCAAGTCAACTGTAAGTACTTCTCCTGTGAAGTGGAGAGGTCTAGAAGCAACACCAGCTCACAGAACAGGACTGCTGAACGTTTAAGAGCATAAGGCCCTCATTCCGAGTTGTTCGCTTGAAGCTAATTTTAGCAGAATTGCTAATAGGCTAAAATCCGTCAGTTCTGCGCATGCGTATGCACAGCAGGGCGCACGCGCTAAGCAAATTTACACAAAACTATGCTATTTTACTCACAGGCGAACGAAGATTTTCAATCGCTCTGCTGATTGACAGGAAGTGGGTGTTTCTGGGCGGAAACTGGCCGTTTTCAGGGAGTGTGCTAAAAAACGCAGGCGTGCCAGGTAAAAACGCAGGAGTGGCTGGAGAAATGGAGGAGTGGCTGGTCGGAGGCTAGGCGTGTTTGTGACGTCAAACCAGGAACTAAACAGACTGAGGTGATCGCAATCTAGGAGTAGGTCTGGAGCTACTCAGAAGCTGCAAGGAAATTGCTTTCGTTAGCAATTCTGCTAGGCTAAGATTCACTCCCAGAGGGCGGCGGCTTTGTGTTTGCATTTTTGCTAAAAGTAGCTAGCGAGCGAACAACTCGGAATGAGGGCCCATGACTTCCAGGAGAACGGTTCCTTGGTGAGTGCATGCTACCCAACTGTAATGTCTGGTGGAGGAGGAATACTGGTTTGGGCATGTTTTTCATGTTTTGGCCAGGGCCACTTACTGTATACAGCATACAATGACATCAATATAGAAAGCATACTAGTGACCACCATAAAACACAGCATAATAGTGACAACAGTGCAATGCAGAAAACATAACAGTGACCCTGTTGCTACACAGCGATCATCCTAGCAACAGTCACACATTAAAGAGAGCATCTTAGTATATTTGTACAATCAGGGCTGTCGAGAGCTGAGACATGCTCAGGTATGGGGGGCGTACCAGTTCTTGGGAGGTGTGGCCATGCCTCCTGCCTCCCCAAAAAGGTAAAAATATAGGAGGAAAAGCTGATTGGATAGATTCAGTGAGAAATACTCCTGGGAGAGAGTCAGGCAGAGAGCTGGGCTCGGAGCAGCAGCACAGAGAGACCAACATCTGCCAGAGCACCGAGATCCCAGCATACATTGCCTCCTCTCCCTAACAATGAGTGGCAGGTCTCATGTGAGGAGTCAATGACTCTGGGCACTACTGTCCTTGGTGAGGACCATACATCCGGCTCTGGGGCAGAAGGATTATCACTTTGGGTTTGAGCTCAGCAGCTGAGAGCTGACCATACGCTGCAAATAGGGAAAACAGTTGACCAGGGCCCCTCCAACAAGCCCGGGCATGAGTAATTAGTACCCCCTCTCATCTCAGTGCCCCTGCATACCATACAGAGTGCAAGCCAGTGTGGAGATGTGGCCAACAGAGAGGAGGTAGGGATTGTGGTTACCAGGTCAGTCGCTTATCAGGAGATATGTGTGTCCAGTACCAAATTATTTCATAGTATGGGCAAATTGCATCAGACACTTGAAGCATATCCAGAAAGTACAAAATGCTTAAAAAGAATATGGGGGATAGGATTCCCATCATCTCACTGCTGGTACAAAAATCAAGGCTTTAGATGAGTGGCAGTATGTCTTCTTAAAAAATGTTCCCCTTTCCACACCTTTGCATCATTTCACAAGTTAAATCTTGTTTTGGCAATGTTCTGCAAAATCAGCCACAGGTTCACCTGCTCCTACTGTACTTAGCAACTCCTCCCTTTGGCCAGTGCAAACTTCTGTTCCCTTGAAACTACAGCCAACTTGCACCACTTTGGCATAAATACAGGCACATCTGTGCAAATGGAGACACAGCTGCCACGGCAGCCATCAGGGGGAAACTGCAGGGACTAGAGTCCCGGGCCATTATAGAGAGGGGGACCCTCCCCTGATCCTACAGCCAGTACCTAGAGAGATACACAGGCAGCGCAACAACAGCAGGCTGATGCGCAGGGAGGACTTAAAATAAGCCATCCCTGTGCATCAGCTCTGTGAATCGTTCCTACAGGTCCGCAATTCTCCACCTATAGGTAACGTCATGAGGTGAGACATCATATAGCGGTGGAACGGTGTGGCAGAATCTTTTTATTATGGTGGGAGGGCCCTGTCTATTTTGTCAGTCCTGGGCCCCACAATTTCTTATGGCAGCCCTGACAGCAGAACCAGCAATAAGGATTTTATCCTATGCCTCTGCAGTGTCGCACTGACATTTTTTAATGAGCCCTTTGTTTAAGAAATCCTATCCTGGATAGGAAATGGTTACTTTTAAAAGAGTGATCAAATGTTTACTTGCAGTTATTTGGTATTCTAATCTCCACTTTCAATAATTTTAATGTAGAAAACTTATTATAATGAAATGCATTGTAAAGAACTGTAATTTTATTCAGCAACTTACTTCGCTTTGAGCACAATGCAAACTCATTTACCCTGTTAACATTGAAGACATCAAACACAAAACTAGTCAAATTCAACAAATAAAAAGTCTGCCTGGGTGTTGTGTTTTTATTTTTATATATATATTTTTTTTAAATTAGCATTTTAGTTAAAGCACACGAAAAAAAAAAATACTCTAACCATCTGTTCTGTGCTTGGACCCCTGAAGATCTGCACCTAATTAACTGTCTGGCAAATATAAATTCAAAAATGTTTATTTAACATACTGTTTATCCAACAATATTTGTAAGATAAGCGCAATGTTCTAATTAATTAAGTTAAAAATGAAAATGGCACAGACATAAACAAATCCTCCAGCAACTTAAAAGCAGTTATTAATATTTTACTAACAGAATTATTGACAGGTGGAATGCCTATGATGGGAGTGTTAGCTGTCATTTTCCTAAATTGCAGGACCAGTATGTTTATAATCATGACATCTGAAAAAGGACTGAATGAGAGATAAACAACAGGAAGCTATTGAAGTGCAAATGTACCTTCATATAGTATTTCAGATTAATTCATTTTCTAGTTACCTTCTCTCCTAATAAAACCAGTAACTTTTGTGGGTGCTGCCAGTTTTCTGGGGATCGCTGTTCACGCTTGCCTCTAGTAGATGTCCTCCCAAAAATGGCCCCGCTGCCTCCTCTAGCATCATTCATAACTGTACCCTCTGAGATGGTTACCATTTTGGAAGGGACATTGTCAACAGTATTCCATGCGGACGGTCAGACCGCATGGAATACTGTGCAGACACTGGCCGCAGGTGCCCCTTGCGATTATATGGTTCACCCGGCCCTAAAAACAGCCCTGGATACTGGGAACCTGGGGTAATGGGTTTGCTGTACATTCTTGCCTACCATTCTGGAATGTCTGGGAGACTTTCATGGAAAGTAGTCCATGCTGTAAATACTTCCCCAGTCCCGAGGGCAGGACAGGGGTGTGATGGTGACATTTGAGGCAAATTCAGTCTTATAGCCCAGCCCTCCACAATGTGATTCTGCCAATCACAGTTTCTTCGCTGTGGGAGGTGGGGCCATGATGGCACAAATTACATCACCACACCCTTCACACTTGCCTCCTGGATCACCAACTCCTATTACATATGTACAGGGACATTGGGGCTGATAGTGTAGGGGGTGTACACACTGTCTCACATGGCTCTGGCCACACCCACACAGCCCTGGCAACACCTCCTCCATTTCATATTTTCAGCCCCAGGCCCATGTGACCCTAAGTTTGGCCCTGCTCTCACTCACATCAGTTCCTCAGTTCAGGTACTTTACTTAAAAAAAATCTAATTCAATTACTTCAGCTATTGGCATTACATACCCTCCACCATGATCCATTCCATTAGGCACAAAACATTATGTTCCTGGTCTTCCTTGACAATGGCAGTTGCAGAGGTGGGGCTGCAGCACAGTCCAAAACTCAAACAGGGGAACCACACCAACTGCCACCCCAAACACTGACAAAGATTGCCAGCTGGGACTCACTGTCAGTTGGCGTGGCTCCCCTATTTGAATTTTGGACTGCGCTGCAGCCCCACCTCTACATCTTCCGTTGGCAAGGAATTCCAGGTACAGAGAATTTTGAACCTAATGGAATGGGTCATGTTGGAGGCTCAGGCATTCTATTGGAGGAGACTACGGAAGTGTAAGGGGAAGGTTATCAAATTTTCTGTGTGGTTTTAAAGCCATCTCACATTGCATGTGAGTTTCACCCACAAACTGTAAGCCAGTGCCGTAACTGGGGGGTGCGGGGAAGGATTTTAGGGGGCGTGGAGACAATAGGAGTGGCATGTGAGTGGCAGAGTGCAGCACTGGTGAAGGCACTTCTGTTGAGTTGGACTACATGTAAGGAGAGGAGGCAAATACAATATCATAGAGATTTCTGCAAAAAATAATACAATTTAAGTTTCACAAATCAGGACATGCCTACTCTTCCAGGACTATCTTGTTATAAATTTAAAGAGTAAACTGATTAATCACAATCCAAATGGCCATTGGCAAGTATAGGAGATGCATCCTTTATCGCACACTCCACAGAGCCTCGTGGTTTGTGCTGTGCAGTAGCATTCACCAAACCATGATGGGTGGGAGAATCATAGATTCGTATTTGATTGGTCCTTCTCATAACTTTCCTCTACTGCCAGTAATCTAGGATATAAGTGATTTGCTGGTTTAATATTAGAGGTTGAAGAGACCGTAACATGCAGACCTTTCTCCTCAGGCTATGATTATATGGGATTTGGATGCACCTATAGATGAAGCAAGCACCCTTCCCAAATTGGGAGAAGCCAGTAAAGCAATGTGAGTGCATATGTTCCACCATTCTTGAAATCCTTCCCTGCTTGCTTTGGAGTCTCAAATCTGCTATCTACCACAGAGTACTTCTACAAAATATTTTGTGCTGGTAAAACAAATGAGGAGTCAGAATCATGCCATGGTGGGGGTAGGCTTCAGAGGGTAGGACATGCACAATAAAGTTTCTTCCTACAGTATCTGCACTGCGCACGTGACGTTGTCGAAGTCGAAAAATATTGCAGTACACACATCACTTACAAACTACACACAGATGGCCTCCGTGCGCGTACTTGTTCTGCCGTGCGTGCACATATTCGCAATTTGCGTATGGACGCTCCCGTGGTCCTGCGTATTAGCGCGTGCTATGGGTAATTACGGTAGAGTTTGTGATCGCATGGAAAAGCCATAAAAACACATTCCATATTTAATCCAAATAGTGCACAATGTACACATAGTCTCCCTGCAGCACACCAGCAAGTTACAATAGTGTAAATGGTATCAGAACAAAGGGATTCACCTTTACAGGATAGGAGGGGACAGAATTAGGTTATAAGGTGGTGTTTGGTATCCAGCTGTAGGGTACTTTAAGGGCAATATTCCGGTGTTGGTTTGCTGAAGATCGCACGCTCCTGCGAATAGTTATGCGCAGGAGCAGAATATAAATATTAACTAAATTTACTGTACATTTGGTATGCGGCGGGAACCCAGAGGAGAACATCTGCAAGTGCACCTGGAACAGACATCGCCCACCTATTCAAACCGACCTATGACCTCTCCTGTACTGTAAATGACCATCCCTGTGACCAATGGACAAAGAGATTACAGTATCCATTGTGTTAGGTTTTGGACTATTGTATAAAAGAGCCAGCTGCATGCCCGGTCACACACAGACTCTGAAGGTCATCTACCTTGATGACTGAGGACCAGACTGGGACGCGCAGGCGAAACCAAAAACGTATGTACCATTGACTGTAGCCATTATTCTATTGTATTGTATTGTATTGTTATTGTAAACCCCTTTTCAGTAATTATATGTTGGTGTGTCGGAACCCGGCATTTTAAATACAATCTGGTGTCGTGTCTCCTTTCCCTGCTAAGGTTATAAGTGTATTACAGTCGGGATCCGGTCTGAAGATCGACAGTGTCTAGGTCGACAATGTTTAGGTCGACCACTATAGGTCGACAGTCACTAGGTCGACATGGATGGAAGGTCAACAAGGTTTCTAGGTCGACATGTGCTAGGTCGACAGGTCTAAAGGTCGACATGAGTTTTTCAATTTTTTTTCTTTTTTTGAATTTTTTCATACTTAACGATCCACGTGGACTACGATTGGAACGGTAAAGTGTGCCGAGCGAAGCGAAGGCATCATGCCCGAAGCATGGCGAGCGAAGCGAGCCATGCGAGGGGACGCAGTGCACTAATTTGGGATCCCGGTCACTCTACGAAGAAAACGACACCAAAAAATAATAAAAAAATCCTCATGTCGACCTTTAGACCTGTCGACCTAGCACATGTCGACCTAGAAACCCTGTTGACCATCCATCCATGTCGACCTAGTGACTGTCGACCTATAGTGGTCGACCTAAACATTGTCGACCTAGACACTGTCGATTTGATGAACCACACCCATTACAGTCACACGTGTAGCTGCTAAGTGCTCACGGAGTATCCTTGGGTGTGTACGCATTGCGTGTACAATTGTACGGCCAGCGCGGCGTGTTTACGCATAGTATGTACACGGTACGGGGCTCTGTACGCTAATAGGTGTAAAAAGTACATAGGTTAAGAATTGAGTACAGCGGCGGCAGCAGCTCCATTTAAAGTGTATTAATGTCTTTTTAAAGTAGTGCTTTTAGTCCTGTAAGTAAACCGACGTTTACAATTGGGGGCTCGATCCGGTTTTCACATTCTCACAACCTAACAGGTCATAGCAGACTTAATCTATCAGCAAAGGGGGGAAAGTTATCTTACGTAGCCTTTTCCTGGTCGATAGATGTTCTGAAAACCCTATTTGTGTGCTGTTAGACTGCTCTGTCTGGTCTGCAGAGGTGCTGATAGAACCCGTAAAACAGGAAAAAAGCTATTTAAAAATCTGTGAATTTTTTTTGGCGCCAAAAGCGTACACAAAGGGCACCAATACTTTGCATACCCTCTCACATTGTTGCCGCAAGATTTAGATTGCTAGACTTGTTTAGATCTGTGTGAAATCGGATACGTTTGTTGCTATATAGGTAAATTTGAAATAACAATAATTAAGGAAGTAAGTGTAAAGACACAAACACAGGTCTGGCCCAGTTATAAAGGGTTACACAGAACAAGTTGTGTCTAGTGGGCAATAGTAGTTAGTATTGCTCACATTTATAGAGTTGTGTGATTTGTTTTATTGCCTACGCACATTGTTACATGTGGTACGGAACGTGAGGACAGCGTACAAAAATGTGCACGTGGTGCAAGGCCGCACACGTGGCATAAGGGTACGCACGGTTGCCTAATTACGCAAGCTTGCGTAGAGTTGTGTGCGCATAATAAAACCACATGATAGTTGTTCAATTAACGTGGGATAGTAGCCATGCTACAATAGCACATAACTATCCGGTTTCAAAAGCAAATTAGTAGAAAACTTTTGTTTAAACTGTGTTGCCTCTGGGGGTAAAGCTGCCGACCAGAACGAGTGGAAATTTTCTGTACAGAAAAACAAAGCATATTTGAGTGAGTGAAAGCAGGAGTGAGTGGATTGAACCCCGAGAATTCGTGATCCCGTAGTTGGTACACCAAATAAGTGGAGGCTTGGTGGCGTGAGGCGGCTGACTCACGTTAGTATAGATTGGAATACGCAAATCATGAGGAGATTTGCAGAGGAGTGTAATAGGGAATTGTGCATTGTGTAGTATTGAAGTAAAAAGGTTTTTGTTACACTCCAGCTGAGGGTCGCAGTTTGTACATCGACTCGTGGTCGTACGGCAGCTAGGTAACAAGTACCTATACGCCATGCGATTGGACTGCATGTTTGTGGGTGCGATACATAGTGCAACTTGATACCCCTTTTACGAGCTTTTGCATAGAATTGCTGTATCATTAGCGCCGTGTAGAGCATACGCAAGCGTGATTTGTGTATAAGTGTATAGGGAGGTTTCGCTGGTCTCTCTCAGGAAAATATCCAGCGGTGGATATTTGCTGGAAAAAGGTAAGTCACTACTAACACTTCCAGTAAATAGAAACCTTAGGGACCTCACTGGGTACGCGGTGGTCACTATTGGAGTGAGTCGTGGTACTCAGTGGACAAGGACTGGGTGAAAGCACTCTGAGAACTTTCACCGTCTATTCGTGTTGTGCATTGGGGATTGCGTAAAAGGAAAAAGTCTGCAATGGGATCCAATTGTACAAGCGGTGGACGTATAGTAGCCAGGGTTCAGGTTGAAGAGCCGCGGCCCAAGGGGTCAGCGAGGTTTATTATGTGTGGAAAATATGATCCACACGCTGAAGACTTTTTGTCTGAATGGGTACGTATGACTGATAAAGATAGGGTTTCATTCCCTAGGGTGGGCAGTTTTGAACCAGAGGTATTACAGAACTTAAGGATAAGGATATGTCTGATAAAATCCAGAAAACAAAGGATTAGACATACAGATTGCTTAAATCTATGGCAGCAAGAGGGGGATGTGCAAAGGGAATTAGCTCGCACAGCAGGTTCCAAACCTAGCGGGAAAACAATGGCGACCGCACCACCACCACCATATATTGATGGGGAGAAAGTGGCTACAAGCAATAGTGCATTGGTACAGGATAGGAAAGTGATTGATAAATGTACTAACGCCAACTCTTGCCAGCTGTATCCCATTTTAAATTTTCCCCAGGATTGTGAGCAGGAAGATGAGCCCAGCACGATATCGGCACTCTATCTAGCAGCCACCATACAGGATACTGAGGTGGGCATGGCCCAACCACCAAGGGTTGTAGCAAGGCCCCCTAGCGGAGGGATAAGTGAGGTTGTGTCCACAGGTAAGTACGGCACCATACACTATGCAGAAACAATAGCTCCTCACATTATAGAGTCAAACCAGAATGATGTAATTGAATTAAATCCTGTCAGGGTGATTGCAGTCCCCAATGGGAAGACTGATGCTCAGGGAGTCACTCCCATCAGGAACATTGCCATGCATTGTCCTTGGTCCCGAGCAGAGTTAAGGTCAATTATGTCAGAATTTTCCGATCCCAGAAAAGATCTAGTCGGATGCCAGAAATTTGTTAAAGAGTTAGGTAACGCCCATGAGCCCACAAATAAAGATTGGCGAACAGTGCCACGGGTGTGTTTACCCTCAAATATTGACACCACGAAATTCATAACAGATGGTAAGTTAGACGCAGAGGTACCTCTCGCTGATGAATACAATCAGGAGAATGTACGGCAAATCAATCTGCAATTAGGAGTGTATTTCCCTACTGTTGTAAAATGGAATAAAATCTTCTCCATAAGACAAAAGGAAGGTGAAATGGTATCCGAATATTTCCATCGAGCACTGCAGGAAATAGCTAGATACACTGGGATTGAGGAAATTAAAGATATGCACACCATAGGGAGGTAGCTGTTTCTATATTAATGGACGGGTTAAAGGAGGCACTGAGAACAAGAGTACAGACCTCTCTACCTAACTGGAGAGGTATCTCGGTGGCTGCATTGAGAGAGTCCGCTATCGAGCACGACCGGAACATCAGTAAGCACAGGGAGTCTCAGGGGGATAAGCTGATGACATTAAGTATACATGCTCTTACAACAAAACCACATCAACCAAAACCCCAGACCCCTGATGGTAAGTCACGTGTAGTAATATGCTATATTTGTCGAAAGGAAGGACATTACGCAAGGGAATGTATGAATAAAGGTACACATAATGTATACCGACCCCCTAGACCAGGATACGAACCACACTACAATTCACATAATTGGGATCAGGGACCACATAGGAGAAATTACGAGCCACATGCAGGGGAAACAAGGAGGTACACACCAAGGAGAGACTGGCAGACCTCCGAAAATTCTCAACTACCCCCCTCACATATCATAGCTGCCAATGCGCTGTGGGATAGTCCCACTACACAATAGGTGTTGGGCTACACCTGTAGTCTGCAGCCAGTGAAGTTGATTGCTAGCCTTGGTAGTGAACCTGAGGTCACGGTTGATGTAGCTGGTGTACCATTACCTTTTCTTGTAGATACAGGGGCGGCCAGGTCACTGTTGAATTCCACATCAGGCGTAAAGACCACGGGAAAAATGATTTCGGCAATGGGAGTAACAGGAACGGTGCAACAATACCCTTTGAGTAGACCTGCAGAGATTACGATAGGGCCCTTGCAAACCAAACATTAATTTCTGCTGGCTGCATCGGCTCCGACTAATCTACTCGGCAGAGATTTATTGTGTAAAATGCGGTGTGTCATATACTGTACTCCTGAGGGTGTCTTTTTAGATATACCTGAGAACCATGCTCAAGAAGTACAAGATATACTAGACACCCCTCAAAGGCTAATGTCGCATTCTACTTTTATAGACAAGTGTCCATCAAAGGTAGAGGAAATGATCTCGCAAATACCGGGTTCCCTTTGGACCAAAGATGGACAGGACACTGGATTGATGGCGAATGTAGCTCCAGTAGCAGTACAAGTAAAAGATGGTAGGATAGCTCCAAAAATCCCTCAGTATCCTCTGAAGCCAGAGGTAGAGTTAGGAGTGTACCCTGTCATAGAGCGGCTGTTACAGCAGGGCATCCTAGTCAGGACATCCAGCACCGCCAATAGTCCCATCTTCCCTGTGAAAAAAAGTGGGGGGAGGGGTTACAGGCTAGTGCAGGGTCTAAGGGGGATAAACAAGATAGTTGAGAGCCAATTCCCCGTAGTGCCCAATCTAGCAGTCATCCTCATGCAAATTCCCTCTACTGCAAAATTCTTCGCTGTCATTGACCTCTGTTCTGCTTTATTTTCTCTCCCTCTTCACACTGACAGCCAATACCTTTTTGCCTTTACATACAGGGGAGTACAGTTCAAAGATACAATTTGGTGGTTACAGTGATTAGGCGCCAACCGCAAATGACAAACTGAAAAATAACAGAATATGGATTGGGAATTCAAAATCATACAACATCCATAAATTAGATAATGGGGTACATTCCTTAACAGTACTTGAATTCAGGCGTGTAGAGAGACCTCTGATTTCCTTATGGATAAGCGGACACTTGTTGTCGGGATCTCCAGTTGTCAAAAGTCATAAAAAACAAGAGGTATAGAACATCTCGTGTAACACAGTTTTATTTCTTTTTCCACAACAATTTTTTTTTCCCCTTAAAAAAACATCTAAAACATATCTCCTTATCAAAAAAAACCAGAGCACATGCAGTTGGTACACAGCTTAACTGAGTGTAGAGATAGATAATTACCAGATGGTTAGAGGAAACAAAGTCCTCGTTATGGCAAGTTCTTATGTACCAGTCAGCCTCCCAGGAAATGGCGTTCTGGGTTTTGCGGCAAACACTTCTCCACAGACAGCAAGATGTGACCTCCAACTGCGCCGACGCGTTTCAGGCCTTACTAGGCCCTTTTTCAAGGCAGATGTGCTCTCTCCTAAGATTTAGCCCCTTTTATTCCTAGACTGACCAATCACAGATCGACTTTAAGAAGTCCCTCTGGTCTGAATTAGAATCAGGACCTCCAAGTTTGAGGAGTAGAGGATGCTGCCTCCATCTCTCACCTGTCTTTTCACTAGGAATTTCCAGGGCTGTGACAACTAGGGCTGTGTGAGAAGACCACTGTGGAATCAGATGAGTTCATGCAGAGAATCAAAAGGTGTTGGATTCAGTACACCTGGACTCGTCTACCCCAAGGTTTCATTGACAGCCCGAGTATTTTCTCTCAGGCCTTGCATGACTGTTTACAATCCTTTCAACCTGAGAGTGGATCAGTACTAATACAGTATGTCAATGACTTATTGCTGTGTTCTGACTCACTCGAATCGTCCTTGAAAGACACGAAACAGCTTCTGTTTCATCTTTCCCATACAGGACACAAGGTTTCAAAGGATAAGTTGCAGTTGTGCCGGACCAGGGTCAAATATTTGGGACACTGCTTGACTCAAGGACTTAGACACCTCACCGCTAATAGAATACAGGCGATTCGCGACATGACTCTGCCACAAACACAGCAACAGATCCGCACTTTCCTTGGAATGTGTGGGTACTGTCGAAACTGGATCCCAGGGTTCTCTGTACAGGCTTTACCTTTGCAAGAAATAGTCTCTTCGAACAAACCGGAACGGATCTCTCACACAGATGAGTCCGAACTGGCATTTGAGAGACTCAAACAGTGTTTATCACAGGCACCTGCATTAGGTATGCCAGATTATGAGAAGCCCTTTGAATTGTACGGTACTGAAAGTGCTGGGTGCGTGGCAGATGTCTTAACTCAGAGACATGGTGATGCCAGTAGACCGGTAGCTTACTACAGTGCACAGTTGGACACGGTAGTGCGGTCTCTCCCCACTTGCTTGCGAAGTGTTGCAGCGATAGCTTTGCTGGTAAGTAAAAGCAAGGACGTAGTGTTAGGACACGACCTGACCATCCATACACCTCATGCAGTATCAGCCTTACTGAACTCCACCCAAACCAGACATGTCTCATCTGCTCGGTGTAGATATGGTATCCCTAGAATGATTGAAAGTGATATGGGTACCCATTTTACAGGTGAAGTCTTTCAGGTCATGTGCAAACTGATGGGAATTAATAGCAAGCTGCATACTTCGTACCGGCCACAGGCGAGTGCAAAGGTAGAGAGAGTGAACAGCACTATTAAGAACAAGCTGAGCAAAGTAATGGCTGAAACTGGATTGCTGTGGCCAGAAGCTTTGCCACTAGTGTTGTACAGCATCAGAACCACTCCCAGGTCTCCACTTAACTTATGACCCTTTGAAATTCTTTTTGGTCGACAACCTCATGTAATGATAGACCCCCAGGATGATTTGAAATGCAATAATGAAGTGACTGTGAAATATTTGGTTGGGATGAGCCAGCAGCTGAGAAATCAACAAAGAAATCTAAAGCTGGTGATTCCTGACCTACCGAACAGTAATTGTCATGACATTGAGCCTGGGGATTATGTGATGATTCAAAATTTCTTACGCACAGGTTGCCTCATAGACAGGTGGGAAGGACCATACCAAGTCTTGTTAACCAGCACGACAGCACTAAAGGTCGCCGAAAGAGAGACTTGGGTCCACTCGTTCCACTGCAAGAAGGTCGCTGACCCGGAGAGAACTAGTGACAAAGCAGGGTGTGGAGAACCTCGTATCACTGGAGTGTTTGTTCCTGGAAAGTTGAGAGGCAGGACTGTTGAAAGGCATTTGAGCACGGAGAGCAACAAGATCTAGGACGGTTGTCGCACCATTTTCTTTTTTCATTTTCCTACCTTTTCTCCTTCTTATTTTCCTTCTTTCCCCTAACGAAATGGATCTATCACTAGAGACTGCCTTTCGGGTTCTACTAGTAATTCTGTTTTTGATCAAGACAATTTGTTTTGGTGAGGGTACCAGAGAGGTCGAGCAGGGATCTGGAATGGGTTCTGATGGTGAGTACGAATTTGTAGGATTTCAGGAGCAGCACATCACTCGAGTAAAGGCTGGTATCAGTAAGCTCTCTGGTAGTCATGGAGCTCGGAGGCACTGTGTGTTAGACGCGGCGGTCCGTGGCGCCGCTCCGACTGTTGCCAAGCGACGGTCACGGCCGCCGCACCTCCCTCTTCGCCCGCCCGGCGCCTAGCAACGCCAGGACACCGTGCGTGCTGTAGCCGTCGGGTCCCTGGCAACGCTAGGACGCCGGGCATCCACAGCCGCCAGGTCCATGGCAATGGGGACGCCACTGGTGAACCGCGTTCCCCGTTTCCAGATACTGATTGCACCTGATTAGTTGTTCGTGCAGCAGGGCAGCTGCACGACAACTATCAATTAGGGTCTGGGGGCTGGTCTTGCTGGCTCTCCTGTTATTGGCCAGCAGGGCCTTTTTATTGGAACCAGCACATTGCAGCCTCGCCGGTGATAGCTTCCTATATGCTGTTCCTGCCTTGCAGAGTTCATTGTCCAGCGTGTTGTTATCTGGTCGATCCTGCTCCCTGTGGTTCTGAGTCCAGGAGTTCAGAAGCCGGTCGTGGGAATCTTTCCAGTACTCTAGTCGAGTGTACCTGTAACAGTCATCTC
This sequence comes from Pseudophryne corroboree, assembly GCF_028390025.1. Taxonomy (NCBI): domain Eukaryota; kingdom Metazoa; phylum Chordata; class Amphibia; order Anura; family Myobatrachidae; genus Pseudophryne; species Pseudophryne corroboree. The sequence goes on from NC_086449.1 coordinate 758,360,447, forward strand.
GGGGTTCTAGCTCGTTGGGGTTCTCTCCCGGTTTCGTGAGTAGCGGCTCCTGCCGCGTCTTGCGGCCAAGGTCGCTGAGTCCTTGTGTTTATTATGTTACTGGTGTTTTGTGGAGGTTTCCTCTCTCACTGTCCTCCCCGGTACACGACGGTGCCGTGTAGGGTGTGGACAGTGGAACCTTTGTTGTCCTTTTTCTTTGGCGGCGTGCCGCACATATATTTAGTTTTAGGTTTCTTAGTAGCCCCTAGCTCTCTGTTTTGTTTAGTTAGAGGTCCCCTTGTTATCATCCCGTCTCGGTTCACGCTTTGTCTTACATTAAGACCTGGGGGCATCGGAGTTGGGCAGACCTAATCCGCCCTTCAAATGCGGCTGCCGGAGGCCCAAGAAACCATAGTCTCGCAGGCATGAACTGACCACGCGGGTGAAACAACGGAGGTAGGTTGCTAGGGGTTACCATCACACTTGGCCATTACTTCAGCATCACGTTCTGGTGCTTTGGAGTTGCTACACTACACCTCTTTGTTCAGAGTATCAAGAACGTAACACTGTGAAGGGTTATTGTCTGATGAATATTGTATATGTAGGAATTGTGAGAATATAGTCGAGGATGGGTACATCCAGAGATGTCAATCCAACCTTAATATCGACATGGACCGCCATCCGTTGAGTGATTACCACTCACTAGTGGGTAAGGTCTTAAACCAGACAGAATGCTGGGTGTGCTCACGGGTACCTCAAGGTCAGAGTAAGTCAGGATTAGTACCATACCCTTTAGCAATAGATGAGGTACTCAAATTACGGGGTGGGAGACTGGTGGACAAGAAATTCAATATCTCTAGGCCCCCTAGTTTGAAACTCCACCAGTATCATGTAGACAGGTCCTTATTGTGTTTTAATATTTCCAATTACCGAAAACCAGGAAATTGGGAAGTGACGTGGAATAACCAGACAATGACATTTTCACACAGAGCTGATAAGATACCCATAGACTCTGAACTTGTACGCCAAATAGCCAACAGTGGGAGGTATTTTTGGTATAGGTATACCCGTGGAAGCAAGACCATGTGGGTTGGAAAAGTATCATCAGGGTATTGTGCCCATATTATTCAGCCCGATACTTGTATTGAGCAGATGGGAGAACTAGGGATTTGTTTCTTTACTTGGAAAGTTTGCAATATGGTGATGTTACATTTTGTCCCCTATGTTCTCCCAGATGATGCCTATTTCATATGTGGGAGGAAAGCGTACAAGTGGCTTGCCCCGAGCTCTGAGGGATTGTGTTATATTGGGAGAGTACTACCGGAGGTCATGACCATAACCCACGATAAAATGAAAGATGTTCACCGCAGTGCTCAAGCTCCTTATACTCATACTCACTATGAACACATCATCAAGAGACACCTCATAGATAGGGCAGAGCACGCAGCCTCTGATTTGATCCACGAATCCACCGGGATTCAGTTCCTTCTCGCCTTAGACATCACCCGTACTGCCAGAGGAACAAGAAATTATAGGTATATCCATGCGCTAGCGAACTTGATAGATAATATCACTGAGATGTATGATGACACCTTCAGGTATACAGGAAGGGAGTTACAAGCCTACAAGAAGGAACTGATCCAGCACAGGTTAGTCCTTAATTATGTTACAGCCGTGACAGGTGGGTACTGTGTTACTCTGGCAACTCAATATGGTGTTAAGTGCTGTACGTATATTACGAACAGCACTGACGACCCCACGGAGATCATCGATCAGAAGATGGACGAGATCTTGCAGTTGAAGTGGGAGTTCAAGAGGAAGCACAACCTTACCTTAGCGACTGTGGGTAATGAACTGACCGGCTGGGTTTCATGGTTGAACCCACGCAAATGGTTCTCAGGTTTAGGAGAGTGGGCTCAAATTGTCATTATGAGTGTGGGGAAGTTTCTCCTTTGTATTCTGGGAGTCATCATAATTATTGGTTTGATATTTAGGTGTGTTCAAATTCTAATGCGGCACAAGCACGGCACAAATTTGATGAGTCTAAGGAGCGAGGGCACTGTTACAGCAGCAGATTTAATTTATGATCCATCCATAGAGACAGCGTTATGATAAGGATTGCAAATGAATTTCATGGCCTGTTTCTTTCACCCGTTTTTCTTTGTCTCCCCCTCTGCCCAGATACATCCAACTGGAAAAGACGTCAGCCCTACCCAAAATGTTTATGTGAATGTATTTTTATATATGTGTCTTATCTTCATCTCTGCAACCTCCAGTTTATGGAACACATAGTCGACAGGTGATATCCACATATACTAGCACTCACATATGTTCCCCCTCCATGTATCATCAACTAAATGTGCACCCCATTTGTTGGAACAAGATGCCGAAAAGAGCTCGGTAGTGTTTGTTGGCCCATTTACAGACCCTTAATACGGGATGAGAAGGATTTAATGTATACTTCGCAATACCTCGAAGCTTATTTAGAACATATACGGCCCCTCAGACATGGATTCATACATACATGCTTTTTACTATCCCACTAGGTCATACCTTTCCCACCTACAACTCTCCTCCGATCATCCAAGCTTCTGTATATATTGTATAGATATTTTTCTGTTTAGTGATTAGTTAGTGGCAGTTATTGGTGACTGCCAAAGGGTGGACTGTCGAAGTCGAAAAATATTGCAGTACACACATCACGTACAAACTACACACAGATGGCCTCCGTGCACGTACTTGTTCTGCCGTGCGTGCACATATTCGCAATTTGCGTTTGGTCGCTCCCGCGGTCCTGCGTATCAGCACGTGGTATGGGTAATTACAGTAGAGTTTGTGATCGCATGGAAAAGCCATAAAAACACATTCCATATTTAATCCAAATAGTGCACAATGTACACATAGTCTCCCTGCAGCACACCAGCAAGTTACAATAGTGTAAATGGTATCAGAACAAAGGGATTCACCTTTACAGGATAGGAGGGGACAGAATTAGGTTATAAGGTGGTGTTTGGTATCCAGCTGTAGGGTACTTTAAGGGCAATATTCCGGTGTTGGTTTGCTAAAGATCGCACGCTCCTGCGAATAGTTATGCGCAGGAGCAGAATATAAATATTAACTGTATTTACTGTACATTTGATATGCGGCGGGAACCCAGAGGAGAACATCTGCAAGTGCACCTGGAACAGACATCGCCCACCTATTCAAACCGACCTATAACCTCTCCTGTACTGTAAATGACCATCTCTGTGTCCAATGGACAAAGAGATTACAGTATCCATTGTGTTAGGTTTTGAACTATTGTATAAAAGAGCCAGCTGCATGCCCGGTCACACACAGACTCTGAAGGTCATCTACCTTGATGACCGAGGACCAGACTGGGAAGCGCAGGCGTAACCAAAAACGTATGTACCATTGACTGTAGCCATTATTCTATTGTATTGTATTGTATTGTTATTGTAAACCCCCTTTCAGTAATTATATGTTGGTGTGTCGGAACCCGGCATTTTAAATACAATCTGGTGTCGTGTCTCCTTTCCCTGCTAAGGTTATAAGTGTATTACAGTCACACGTGTAGCTGCTAAGTGCTCACGGAGTATCCTTGGGTGTGTACGCATTGCGTGTACAATTGTACGGCCAGTGCGGCGTGTTTATGCAAAGTATGTACACGGTACGGGGCTCTGTACGCTAATAGGTGTAAAAAGTACGTAGGCTAAGAATTGAGTACATCGGCCGCAGCGGCTCCATTTAAAGTGTATTAAATGTCTTTTTCAAGTAGTGCTTTTAGTCCTGTAAGTAAACCGACGTTTACAATGTCATGATGTAATGCACACTGTAGAACAGTGTGTGTGTAAGGAGCTGGCCGCCACCACTGCCTGAAGGGGGAGCAAGGAGAAAATACAGGTAAGTGGCTGTGGTGGTGTGTGGGGAGGGGGCAAATTACTGCCTTGCCCAGGGTGACAAAAATTCTAGTTTTGGCCCTGTGTAAGCGATGTGTGTTGTTGATTGGCTGCCTGTCTGTAAAGAAGGCGGGCTTACCGGAATAAATGTATTCGGCATCAGGCCACCAGAGCAGTCCGATTTGCCTGTATTGGGTTTTTTCTTTTCAAATGAAAATAATATTGTATTCAAGTAATTCATTTAACCAATAAAGTACAAGAAATATCAGGGGTAATAAAAATGTGTAAATATAATCTTTACATCTAAATTATTACATTAAGGTCTCTATTTGTCAATATAAATCATTACCAGTGGTATATACCATTCAGTATATCTGCCACTTGCAAATACTATTATATCGCTGGTATTTAGCAATTTGCACCAACAATGATCATTGGTGTCTTCTTCCACTGTGGTGTCCTCTTTTGTGTTGCTGGTAGCCTAACACAGTCGCGTGAAGAGAAAAATGTGAAATACAAATGCGCTGCTCTTTACCCAAACCTGGTTCTAGCGGATCTGGAAAGGCCTTGCTGGGTTCCCTTTGCCTACAAGAGGGCCTTATTGGTAATGCCAAATATAAATGGCGCATTTATATCACATTTGGATCTGAGGAGAGGAACGAAGAATTGCAGAAAATGAGCAAAGTAACAAAAACACAAAAGCCAAGACAATGGGGGGAATACAATGAAGTACAATTCTGGAAACTCAATGCAAATCTCACTTGATTTTGGCCTCCAAGCACCAGATTTACAAAGCAGTGATTTGGAGGGCTCAATGGCACATTGTCGTTGAAGTATGACGACTTGCGGCTGGTTACAAAACGACAAAGTTGGCAGAAATTCGAGTTAAAAACTACCTAAAACTGCATGTCAAATGCAAGCTCAAATTACAGTATGCATTAATTGTCACTAATTAACAAATAAGGACCAAACAATAAAAAAGAAACATGTTTATGGAGCACAGTTATTAAAAATGAGTAGAAAATAATAGTGTTTTAATTGCGTGCTCAATATAATCAAATCAATATTATTTAATCAATTAATTAGGATAAACATGTTACTGGTCCCATTACTTAATTTAAAAAGTATATTGCCCCTTAATATTTATTAAGAATTCTATTGTCTGTGCAATTCTGGTACAATATTTTTATGTTTTTATTTATTAATAACTTGCTCCTAATAATAAATTAATCACTCAAATGTGCCCTATATATATATATATATATATATATATAAATATATATATATATTGTTTGGGAACAATTAGTTAATTGTTCATCAGTCACAAATAAATACTGTACATAAATTTACTGTGCATGTTAATTATGGCCTAGCCAGTCAGATAGTCTAAACTGCATGCCGTTTGAGCAATCTTACCAGCAAGAGGCAACTCTAGTGTTTGACAATACAGGTTGAGTATCCCTTATCCAAAATGCTTGGGACCATAAAGTATTTTGGATATCGGATTATTCCGTATTTTGGAATAATTGCATACCATAAGGAGATATCATGATGATGGGACCCAGGTCTAAGCACAGAATGCATTTATGTTTCATATACACCTTATACACACAGCCTGAAGGTCATATAATACAATATTTTTAATAACTTTGTGTATTAAACAAAGTTTGTGTACCTTGAGACATCAGAAAACAAAGGTTTCACTATTTCACTCTCACTCAAAAAATTCTCTATTTCGGAATATTCAGTATTTTGGAATATTTGGATAAGGGATACTCAACCTGTATTTTAATGGTGTGATTTGCGTATGACATTTAAAGATTTGCATTCAGAACGCTGAAAACAACAGTAAGCATTTTGAAAGATTTTGTATCAGAAAAATGGCGACTTATTGCGATTTTCTGCGCGTGAAACTATCTTAAGTAAATAATACTCTTTTATATTTTACACAAAATATTGTTATGTCTAGAAGGTAAATTTACTAAAGTGTGAGGGTTTTTTTTAGAAGTGGAGATGTTGCCCATAGCAACTAATCATATTCTTGCTATCCGTGGCAGCTCCAGAGGTGGGGCTGCAGGTCAGTTCAAATTACAAATACGGGACACACCAACTGCCATTTCAAACTCACTCACTGGCAGTTGGTGTGGTGCCCCTATTTGTAATCTGAACTGAACTGCATCCCCACCTCTGGAGCCACCCTGCTAGCTATTATATTCTAGAGGGGCAGGGCTGCCATCAGAAATTGTGGGACCCGGGACTGACAAAATAGGAAGGACCCCTCCTCCCCGAAAAAAAAAGTTAATAAAAAATTAATATATATATAAAAAAAACAAAGAAAATTCTATGCAGACACGAAGCCACCCCCTCAAGTCTCAAGTCTGTTTATTTAAGGTAGGAATGTTTGTTTATTTATTTATTTATTTATTTTAGTTGAAATGTTTACATTCGCCATCAGATACCTTAAGATCTCACCTCATTTTTGTTTTTTTATATATATATATATATATATATATTATATACACATGCATACATACATGTGCTGCTGTCTGGGGGGCCCAAGATGCTCAGCTCTGTCCTCGCTGTTCTGCTGCTGTCCTTCGTCCTCCTGCAGCTCTGTATTAAAAATGTCCCTCTCAAAATGGCCGCCTCCTCAAAGGAGACAGTTATTAAAGATACTAGAGGGCTCCTCTAGTATCTTGAATAACTGTCTCCTCTGTTGCAGTGGCCATTTTGGGAGAGACATTTTTCAATACAGCTGCTGGAGGATTGGTGGACAGCGACAGAACAGCAGGGATGACAGCGGGACGGCGGCGGGCGGGCAGGCGGCTGCATGAGCATCCCGGGCCCTCCTCTCTCTTCAGAGAGGCCGGGCCCGGGACAGCTGTGCCCCCAGCACCCCCCTGATAGTGGGCCTGTAGAGGGGTATAGATAAATGTAAAGTAGAATCTGATTGTTTGCTATGGGAAACACCTCTTCTTCTAAAGAACTCAGACTTTAGTAAATCTATCCCTCTGTCTTTAGAAATATAAATTTTGGATAAGTACTACCGTATGACAATTACAGTGTGACTTATGCTTTGATTAAAAAAGTTAAAAGCAGGGAGAGTAAGCTTTCATTTATTTTATTTTTTCATTTTTTTTCTTTTACATTTATACAGAAATGAGTTTTGATGACATTTCATTCCTCGATGAAATTAGTCACTGAGGTTTTACATTTTTGTTTAAAAAGCAGTCACCCCTTGAATTGAGGCCACTTTGGAAATGTAATCATAAAGCAGAAGGGGTCTGAGCAAGGGGTTTCAATTATGGTTCACAGGGGCAGTTAATTAACAGTCAGGGAGGCGTGCGTCAGTAACATGTCACACACAGAGCTGTAATTCCGCACTGTCTTCTGTACAAATACAATACTGATGAAGAAGAACGAGAAGCTCCGATATCACAGAGCGTGATTAAATGTTAAGCTATGTACTGTACTCATAATGTTTACTTCACTTTCCTTCTTTTTTCTCTATCAATACTGTAGTTGAACACCATTTGTGCAAAGCATAAGAAAGTGTTTATGTTCCCAGTAGTTCAGAGCAAGGCACTATGCATGTTGAAAGACAGAAGGCATTTTATATGCCTGGCAGGAATTCAAACCTTGAGGGCAATGGCATATTTATAATGGGTGCAGGGTGTGCGGGTGAAGGGGGGCCCACAACTCACTCCCTGCATAGGCAAACGCAGGGGGGTTTCTGGTTGCCCAGAAACCCCCCTCCATTTGGCAAGTGGTTCAAATTATGACAACAATAGCAATGTGAGAGCCGCTGCTACAACATGCAGTGTAAGGGGCAGAGCAGAGCTGCTGCACATGCCCAGTGATAGTAGCTTCTTCTACCAAGTTTGCTATGTGTGTGGATCTGATTCCTCAGTCATTGCACTGGACCAGAGAGTAGTTTCCAGGTAGACGAGACAGGGGCCTTACCATGAGGTGGGAGAAAGTGTGCTTAGAAAGTGCAGTACTGGTTCTATTATATTTGTGTATTTATTTATTATTGTATGTTTAACCTTTTCCTGATGACTTATTTATATTATTTAAATATGTTTGATACAGCCTATACTATAGACCATCTATAGTGCTAAATATTAATACTATATTCAATACAGTATCCAGTGTATAAAAAGACCAATGTGTACTGTAATGTCGGTTCTTCTACCGCTCCCCCAGACTCCTGCACTGGTGCTTATTTTCCACTGAGTAGAGATTGTGGATTGCATTTGGAAACCCCACTCTAGAAATCATGCATTTGCCACTGCCCTGCACCCATATATAGTTATACGGGCTACATACATTATACCAGCGGAAGGGATGCTGGCTATCAATATCGCGACAGTGGCATCCCGTCTGTCAGAATGCAGGCAGCGGAGTGAATGCTAAGAGTCACCTTGCGGGCTGACCGCCCTACCCACGCTGCGGGCTTGGTGCGCTCGCCACAGGATCTATTCCCACTCTATGGGTGTCGTAGACCCCCACGAGTGGGAATAGCCCTGGTGAGCCGGGATTCCGTCTGTCAGCATTATCCTGAACGCTGGGTTTCTGACAGCCGGCATTTTAACTGCATCCCGGTTATACTTACCTCTTCGCCTTCTCCAGGGTCTCATGTCTACTACTAGCAGCCAGGTACTGCAGAGCAGAAGAAATCACAGGGAAAATGGTGCTGCCAGAGATGAGTGGTCCCGCACAGAGCCTGCACATGGACCATCTACTCTCTTAGGGAGGGATGTACTAAAGAGAAAATGTGGCTAAAACCCCATTTTTGGACTTTGGCCGCATTTCCCATATGTACTAAGCACTGGGCTCTAGTGTGGTGGGTAATGCCATCTTTTGGTGGTGTTACCCTATAGAAACACACAAGTAGAAGAGTGCTGAGTGCACAATATAGCAGCTGAAGTAAGTGAATAGCCTAAACGGGTTCCCTCGTTCCTTCACCATCAATATGCAAACAAAAGATAAGGCAATCACTAATTCAAGTGCTGGTTTTCATGATATAAATAATACACAGATAATGGTCACCATCTCCTTTAAGGGCTCAATAGATATCCCGCTGTGGGCTTTGCAAAAATCACTCATACATTCATAGTATAGCTCCCCAAAAAAGAGGGAAAAAGCTAATATAGTGAACACAATTTACTTTAATACAATTTAAAATAGACACAACTAAAAACAATATCCAAAGAAACAGGGATCCACATATGGCTGACATAGGGTAACAATTACCGGTTGTTGGATAGAACTGTCAATCAGAGAAGCTGTGAAGTGGCCCAGTGGCTTACCTTGTGTTTGCAAATGCATGCAACAAATATATCTGAATTTCTATTACCATATAGTTTTTCAAGTACTGTTGCAAGTACAGTACTATTTAGTGTGCATGGGGACACCTGGGGGGACAACCTCCCTTTCTATTTTCTGATTGGTATGACCCTCCCTTTCATGCACCTAAAAAGTACTGCCAGATTGATTTGAGCAGCTTCCACTGTGTTTGTTTGCTGTTGTGAGAGGCATGGATGGGATCGTCATTTGGAAGGCATGCTGGTTCCTGTAGTGCTACTTGGAGATCCCAGGGGTGGCTCATAGGTAAGGTAGATCTCAATTTGGGTGTATTTCTGCATGTGACTTTATCATGAGGCGTTACAATAGACAATTACATGGTCCAGAGTGGGTACTGTTATCATGCAGTGTAGGGACTGCCAGTATCAGAGAAGCTGTGAAGTAGCCTGGTGGCTTGCCATGTATTTGCAAATACATGCAACAAATATCTCTGAATTTCTTTACCATATAAGTTTTCTAATATTTTTGCAAGTACTATTTAGTGTGATGGGGGACACCTGGGTGGACAACCCCCCTTTCTGTTTTCTGCTTGGTATGACCCCTACCTTTCATGCACCTGGAAAGTACTGCCAGGTTCATTTCAGTGCCTTCCACTGTGTTTGTTTATCAAATAAATCCTGCAAGGTGGATAAATGGCAGCTGATACAATTACCAGGTGTAGGCAGCCAGCACTGTCCATGGTGGATAACCACACAATTGTACAGTGAGAGACGCTAGTTGATATCCTGAAAGATGGACAGCTCCATGAGGATGGCTTAGTCCGCACTAGTATCCAGGTGGGAGCCGGTGAGTGGAAAAGCTGCGGCCATTGCAGGAGTACAGACACCATTCTGGTAGATAAGTTGTGGGTGTTCCCAAAGGTGAGTAGAAGTGGCACAAACAGTGAGAGGTCACCACAATTAACACTTTCCCTTGTTTTGGTGCAACTAATGCCCCTGTCAGTAGTGTTTATAATATCACAATAAAGAAGCCTATGGGACTGTGGGGTTGGGTATGCGGGACTGGCGATCAGGCGGTCAGCATACCTCCACTGTGATCCTGGCAATGGAATGCTGGCTGGGGGACGAGCACAACAAGCCCCTTGTGGGCTTGGTGGTGATCTGCGGTCACCACAGGTTCTATTCCCACTCTATGGGTGTTGTGGACTATTCCCTGATAGTCGGCATCCCGACTATTGGGATTCTCAGGGGGTGCGATGTAGGGGAGGGTGTTGTGACCGGCGGTCTCCTGACTGCCGGTCACATAACTACTTCCCGGTGTGTGCTATTGGCAATGTATGGTATATAGAGATAGAATATGCTGTCAGTGAGGGGTGTGGCCAGGTGTAGAAAAGACACAAAAATATGACAGAGAGCTAGACACAAACACCTTCATTTTTCTTACAACCAAATCAGGGTGGAATTTCACTCTGTGTCACCCCGGGTTCCCAAATTTGTGCAGTCCACTGCCATGACCAATAAAGAGAAGAGCGCCTGGAGCACTCTGGGTGGTTCTGGGTGGTGCAGGATAGCCCTCTGGACTGCAGGTGCTGTTCTACACATTCTGCAAGCCAACTGCTGGAGCTATGGACAGCAACTTTCTTAGAAAAAGTTTGATTTTGATTTCACAGCTGTGAGGCTTCATGGCATCTTCTCATGATGACAATTCTAACCCAGTTACCTTAGCCGGACAGTCTGAATTTGAGCATGTTCAGCTTAGTCAGAAAGGAAAAGGGATGAATTTGTCTCAGTAGTTCAGCGGAAGAGGATGGAGGCAGCCATCTTAGGTGCACTACAGTGAGTACAGTGGCTGAGTACAAAATATGCTATACCAGGTAGAAAGAGAATCTTCAGGTCTACAGATTAATCATTCTACCCACGAAAGTACCAGGAGCGGCAGCCATCTTGGGCGCAATACAAAGATTAAAAAGGGAGGGGGGTGAGAGTGGAAAGTGATATTTGGTGATATAATGCATTGAATCAATATTGATAGACATTGGGGAAAATAAAAAATCTAATATATAAAATTTAGGTTATACACTACATAGAATCTTTCGATTCACAAATTGTTCATCCTACCCACCGAAAGCACCAGGAGTGGTAGACATCTTTTGCACACTACATGGGTTACAATTTGTTGGATAAGTTACTACATACATGGAGATATAACACTCTGTGGACACAATGCAAGAAATCTAATATGCGAACAACAAGATGCGCACAAAATCATCAGTTCCTCTGATTGTTCGCTCTACCCACAAAAGTACCAGGTGAGGCAGCCATCTTGGGTGCGCTACAAAGGTTAAGAGAGTGGGATAAGAGATACAGTAGGTGCAGATATGTAGATGCAGCACTGATTGACCTTGGGGAAATATAAAATATGAAACACAGGTTACCTATAGCAATATATAATCCACAAAATTATCATTCCTACCTACAAAATTGCCACACAAGATACTGTTATAAGACAGAAACAAAATGGAACAGGTAATGGTTGGATACTGTACTCTCCTGATCTGTAGGGGACTGTAGCATGAGATCTCACAGTTTTACTATCTGGAGGATGTGGATGCTTGCCCTAAAACAATTATAGATTTGAATTAGAGAAATATTATTAATATTCCCTAATTAAGCTGAATGTTTAGGGGGAACTAAGTTTTTCTGCTCCTTTCCTCCCTGGCCTTAGACTCAGGCCTGTCATTCGTTCTCCTCTGTAATAGCATTGCCAGACTTGTTCCCATTTGTATGTGAGTACAGGTTAAAATTTGAGACATTGAAGCAATAAAATACATAATACAATTAGCTACATGATGGTCTGTCTCTGCTAAAGATCAATGGGCTTACAGTAGTCGTGTTGTTTAATTTCTGTAGACTTAGTGACTGAATGATCACTTGCCACTGTTTTATAAGAAGGCTGCACAATTGTTTGTAGATTTTTATTTTGCCACAGAAGAAGACGACAACAGCATTAATAAAAAAAAAGTTTTATTGAAAGAAACAGCCTAAAATAATGTTTAAAAATGTATATCACATCAGATATAAGTCAGGGTGATTACCATTATCTAGTATTTATCATTGGTGGCAGTGGTGTTCAGTAAACTCTCAGTTCTTATCGCCGCATATTGCAATGTCAAGAAATTTTATTTGGGAGAGATTTATGAGAAATACTCTCTTGCTTCTGTATATGGGACCTCATTCAGTAATACAGAATGGGCGGACCCCAGCATGCGAGTCAAAGGATTGCAAATTCTTGTGAGTCAAAGGATTGCATATTCTGCTAAAAATCAGAATTTACAATCCTTTGACTCGCATGCTGGGGGCCTTCTATCACAGGGCAAGGACGCCCCGGCATGCTACCCACTGCCTCGCATCTGTGATCACGCACTAATTGCAATCGCACCGCAATGAGTACGCGGTCACAGAAATTAGGGAAGCCTCCTGCTAGCGCAGCCTGGCTACGACGGGAGTAGGCCCGCCGCCATCTTTTTGATCAATAATGAGGAGGTTGATGATAAGGGTGTTAATTATATTATAATCTTGTAAAATAAAATAAATGAACTCACCACAAATTATGGAACTTGGAGGAGGTGTCTAGATGGTTAATGCACTTGCCTTCAAAAATGTAGCACCTGTCATTACAAGGTAGCACCTCTCATTACATGTAGTAAGGGTGTGCAGTCTAGAGTCTCCCTATATATCAATAATTGTGTATTTATATGTAGCATCACTCCCCACCTGTCCCTGATTGTTTTAAGTAGGGATCCTAGCATTTTTTTACTGCACATTGAACAAGGCACAGTAAGATCTATAAATGTAAGTAGTATTTCAGTTGTGGGGTGATTTTTGGGGAGTGGGTCCCCCTGAATGACTGTGTCTGGGCTGGGCAGGGCATCAGAGTATAACACTTATTCTAGCACTGTGTAGTACTCTGTTTGTTTTTATATACAGTATGCAGTAGCTGCTCTTATCTAACACTTCTTTAACACTTTACTTGCTCCACTAGTGTGATGCCTTGGGGTGGTTTGGATGGGATGGTTTGGGGGTGTCCCATGCCCTAGACTTGAACCCTTAGAATGTTAGGGATTTACACAATGAGATTACCTGGATGTGGTGGGTAAACCCATAACCTTGGCCATGATTGCGGTGTGCTAAAAACTTCTATTTATTGCAAAACATATAGCAAAATGTATTATAATTCCAATTAATAAAGTTTGAACAGCGCACCCGCATTTTTTTTTCTCATTGTGTTTGGCACTATAATCCTTAGCAAGGTAGCACCTCTCATTACAAGTAGTTAGGGTGTGCAGTCTATAGCCCCACCCTATATATGCATTCACAAATATTGTCAGGATTTGGGTAAAAGTAATCCCACACCCAAGAGGTGGCTTTTTTGGTCTTATGCCCAGGCATCACAATCACTTTCTTTTCATTAGAGGCAAGAACTGCAGCTACTGTTGGCTGACTAACAACATCATCCTCATCCTCCTCATTAGTGTCAGATGGTAGTAGTACACCGTTATTCCCCTCATCATGTTTCACTTCCACACAACCCTCCCTTAATTTTTATTATGTTCGCATCACCATCTTTACTTGTACTGATGTACAGATGGTGCAGAAATAGAGGATGGAGGTGAAAGAGACTTCACTATGAGGACAGTGTGAGAAATGTCAGACTCACACATAGCTAACGTGGACACCCCTAGAATCTCCTCAGGGATTTCTAAACACGCAGCTTTTTCTTTTTTGGGAGGAACTGATCAGTCACTTTTTAAAGGTGACACCTATTTTTTAACATTGTGGAAGATTTTAATTTCACAAACTTTATGCCCCTTAGACCACCTTTAGTAGATGTTTTACTACCATGTCTGGCAGCAGCTGCAGCGCTAGTTGTTGGTTGCTGCTCCTGCTCTTATCGTTATCCATATCCATATCAATGAACTCAACATCCACAAGTTGTACAAACTGCAATTATTATTTAATTTTTTGGAAAATGACAACTCACAGTTGTGAGTCACACTGCTTGTATTTATTATGTCAACAAAGGTGCATTGGAGCCAATTACTTTTTACTTTTTTTGAAAATGAAAACTCACAGCAGCAAATAACACCAATTATACTTATGTCAATAAAGGCGCAGTGGCGTACAGCGCACACAGGGCCTAATTCAGATGTGGTTTTTCTTGCTACTGCTGTTGCTATACTTTGCCTTATGCAATTCCAATTATATGCTAATATGGAGAGATGCTAATCTGAGTATAGGGAAGCTCACTGCTATCGCATCATTTCTGTCCAACGGCATATAATTGCTGATACACCAGTACCATTGTCAGGGCCGTCTTAACAGCAGTGTGGGCCCCTGGGCACAACAATGCACTGGAGCCCCTACCTATCCTCCAGCGGTAGGGGTTGGGGGTGCTATCAGCGGCAGCTTTGATGTCCCGTGGGCGGCAGGGGGTGTTCTATCTGTCGCTCAGCATGTACTGTAGGACCTGGAGCAGTGATTTCTGTTAATTAATCCTTTACTGCACAGATGGGTCAGAAGTGAGAACACTAAACTGTAGAAGGTGACATTGGGCTGAATGAAGGGGCCCTGGTACATAACTTCCAGGATGGTAGGGGGGTTTTAATGTGCAGGGGAGGGGTGGATAGTGGAGTTGGCTTAATATTCATCATTTTCCGGTGGGAGGACAGCTTGCTTGACTGCAGATATCTCCAGTACCTGGAAATAGATTTCTTAGCTTTCAATGGGATAAAAACACTAGAGAGTCTCACCTTTCAGGAGGTACTGGGGACTTGGGGATCAGAGTTCAGGAGCCAGAGCAATCCACCAACGAAAATATAAAACTGTATACTAGGCGTGTGGAGCTGGAGCAGGGACCAGCTGCCGGAAGGCTGATATCTCTGGTTCTGGGCATAGTAGAGACAAGCTGCCAGTGTCCACCAAATGGGGAGAGTACCAGCTTTTGGAGCATACCATCAGAAAAACTGTAAGTCAAACGGAATCTGAGATATCTGGCTGGGTAGAGCAATTAACAGGCTTGGATGGAGACCACTGCTTTGAAGTCGGATATCTCTGGTTCCCCTGGCCCGATTTTCAAAAATCTGGTACCCCTGGAAAGAGGGGACCCTCAGCTATCAGCCTAGGGCCCTTATACTCCTGGGGCCCTTGGGCAAGAGCCCATTGAGCCCATACGGAAAGACGGCCCTGACCATTGTCACAAATCAGGTCATGTCTCAGAGTCTGAGTGACTTTGTAGATGCGCAAGCTGAACTGCTCTCTAGAAATGCAGAGGGCTCTCCAGTAGCAAGTACGATTGCAGCTACTAATTTATGCAAGCCCAGAAAATGCCATCTGAATGGCTATGACATGCCTGTGTTTACCCGACCACTCCCCGTTACCACTCCCAAATGCTGTCTTCCTGTCACTCACTTTGCAACTTATTCCTCAGTGGGACCGCATTTCACTCACTGCACATGTGCACTGCGGCTCAGATGCATACTTAATAAGAAACATCAACTTATTTGCACACAATAGCCACTTTACGTTCGTATCCGAATTAGGCCCCCCAGTGTGCATAAAAAAGAGTAATTTAGTTTTTTGAAAATGGCAGCACAAAGCAGTGAGTCAATCCACTTTTATTTTTTATTATGTCAACAAAAGCGCAGTGGGGTCATGGCTGAAACTAGGATTTTCACCACCCGGGGCAACACAGTAATTTGGTGTCCGTCCCCCCCCAAAAAAAAACAACAACAACAAGAAAACGAAAACAAACAAACCCTGTCACATTAAAATAATCAGATTATCAAAAATGTTGAAAAAAAGGGATACTATTGGACAATATTCCCCTATCTGCCTCAAATGCCCTATGCGTCACATGCTCTGCCAGCATGCTCAACTACATGCTTCTCTGTGTGTTCCCATACATTGCACTATGGTGGTCATTCCGCGTTGTTCGCTCGCTAGCTGCTTTTAGCAGCCGTGCAAACGCTAAGCCGCCGCCCTCTGGGAGTGTATTTTAGCTTAGCAGAAGTGCGAACGAAAGGATCGCAGAGCGGCTACAAAATAATTTTGTGCAGTTTCAGAGTAGCTTCAGACCTACTCAGCGCTTGCGATCACTTCAGACTATTCAGCTGCTGTTTTGACGTCATGAACACACCCTGCGTTTCCCCAGCCATGCCTGCGTTTTTATCTGGCACGCCTGCGTTTTTCCGCTCACTCCCTGAAAACGGTCAGTTGACACCCAGAAACGCCCACTTCCTGTCAATCACTCTGCGGCCAGCAGTGCGACTGAAAAGCTTCGCTAGACCTTGTGTGAAACGACATAATTCGTTGTAATAGTACGACGCGCGTGCACATTGCGCTGCATACGCATGCGCAGAAGTGCCTTTTTTTGCCTGATCATTGCGCTGCGACCGAAATCTGCTGGCGAACAACTCGGAATGACCCCCTATATCATAACACTTCATTGTTGCACTACATTCCCCTATCCCCTGCACTGCATCACTATACTACATCCCCTACACACTGAACTACATCACTACACTACATGCACTGCACTACATATCCTATAATGCTACACTACATCACTACACTACATCCCCCTATATGCTACACCACATCAGTGCATTACATGTCCCTATATACTGTAATACATTACTACACTACATACCCTATATAGTACACTACATCACTACACTACATCTCCCTATAAGCTACACCAAATCCCCCCCATCTGGGAGGTAAAGCAGGTAAAGTGGAGGTTGATACTGCTAACTGGGAGCACAGTGCGCTTCTGTAGCTTGTACAGCGTACCTCATGCTAGTCGCAGCACTTCATTGCAAAGAAGAGCGTTTAAGACAGTAGCCAGCATAGCAGAGATCCCAGGTACTGGAGCTCACCCGCACAGCGTCGGAGCCAGCTGCGGGCAGACAGGTGGGTCAGATACATTGCCCCAGGAGCCATCTGCTGTCTCACTGGGACAGCACTGCTTTTTTTTTTTTTTTTAAAAACCCTTGCTCCTCTGTAACTCGTGGTGCCCCCTCAAATCCTGCACCCAGGGCACATGCCTCCTTAGCCCGACCACTCCCAGAAAACGGTGAGTTGCCACCCACGAATGCCTTCTGTCTGTCAATCTTCTTGCGATTGCTGGTGCGATCGCTTTATTCAATCCTCTCGTCCCTGCCTGGCGACGGCCATTGCCGGCCAGCGATGCGCTTGCGCATTGCGGCCCGCACGCATGCGTTCTTCAGACCCGATTGCACGGCTGCAGAAAACTGCAGCTTGCAATCGGATCTGAATGACCCATGCCTTGTTAAAGACTGCTGCTTTAAAAAAATATCGGAGTTCAGCCGACATTCCGCACCTCCAGCAAACTCGGATGCCATTACATCCCGCCTCTGGTGTCTTGTGAGGAAAAATCAATAGCTCCCTCTCTGGTGATTCTCTCTCCATAGGGACAGATTGCCTAACACCTTTAATCTTAATGGGGCACAGAGTGCACCTAGCAATGTACATAAAGGCATTGCTAGGCACACTTTAACAAGTGCAATGTAATGATGCTTGACTACCACAATAGATATACAGGTGAAACTAATTATTCCTGAGGATACCTTGAAAACATGCACTGCTAGGGTACCCCCACACCGAGTTTCAGAAACACTGAGTTATGCCAGTCTTAGCTACACATTCACATTGCAATACTGTAATGTTACTGTCTAATACCCCTTTCACACCGCACAAATAACCCGGTATCCAGCCGGCATATTGCCTGACCCAGTATTTCAACCCAGGAATAAAGAAGGGTTATTTTTGGGTTATCACCGGGTCAGGTGCAGTGTGAACGGGTTGCCGGGCCTATGCGACCCAGGACCCATTCACAGTATAGCCAGAGGCGGCGTTGGGGATGATCTCATCTGCCAGCGCCGCCTCCGCCCCTGATGTCGTCAGTGCCAGCTCTGCCCCCCGCCCATGATGGCAACCCGACCCGGCATATTTCTGGGCTGGGAAGCCAATGTGAAAGGGTCCAAAGCCGGGCGCACCCGGGAAGGACCCGTTTCCAAATCTCGGGTGCAACCCTGCATTGCGATCTGAAAGTGGCATAAATCAACATGAACAATTTGCATATAGTACCAGTAGCGGCTGATTGAGGGACTTTTACTGCAGCGTGACAGTTATCCATCATAAAACCCAATTTTTCATTGAAAATAAATACATTAAAACTAGTGATGAGGGGGTTCGGATCCTCGGGATCCGAACCCCCCCGAACTTCACCCATTTTACACGGGTCCGAGGCAGACTCGGATCCTCCCACCTTGCTCGGTTAACCCGAGCGCGCCCGAACGTCATCATCCTGCGGTCGGATTCTCGCGAGATTTGTATTCTATATAAGGAGCTGCGCGTCGCCGCCATTTTTCACTCGTGCATTGGTGATGATCGTGAGAGGACGTGGCTGGCGTCCTCTCAGTTTCTATGTTCAGTGGGCTGCAAATTGTGCTGCAAATATCTGTGCTCAGTGTGCTGCAAGTGCAAATATCTACGTTCTCTGCCTGAAAAACGCTCCATATCTGACTGTGCTCAGTGTGCTGCAAATATCTGTGCTCAGTCTGCTAATTGCTTTATTGTGGGGACTGGGGACCAGCAGTATTATATAGTAGGAGGACAGTGCAGAGTTTTGCTGACCAGTGACCAGTGACCATCAGTATTATACGTTCTCTGGCTGAAAAACGCTCCATATCTGTGCTGCATTGTAGTATAGTAGGAGGACAGTGCAGAATTTTGCTGACCACCAGTATAACTATATATATAGCAGTACGGTACGGTAGTCCACTGCTCTACCTACCTCTGTGTTGTCAAGTATACTATCCATCCATACCTGTGGTGCATTTCAGTTTTGCACAGTTTGCTGACCACCAGTATATACTATATAGCAGTACGGTACAGTAGGCCACTGCTCTACCTACCTCAGGGCCGGTTCCAGGACTTCTTGCGGTGCGGGCGGCATTAGGGGGCGTGGCTTCATACAGGGGGCGTGATCAGTTACGCCCCCTGTACTGTAGTAGGATGTGCGGTGGTCCTCTCCACGAAGGAAAACTAGACGCTAAGCGTCTAGTTCCCTTCGTCGAGAGGACCTTTGCTGTGCGGTGCGCGATGACGTCAACGCGCACCACACATCATTATAGTTAAGGTCCTCTCCAGGAAGGGAAACTAGACGCGTAGCGTCTAGTTTCCCTTCACAGCGGGCAGCCCACGAAGGGAAACTAGACGCGTAACGTCTAGTTTCCCTTCACAGGACAGCGGGCAGCGGCAGCGGGGGGCACCACAGCAGCAGCGGATCTTGTCATGGTGTGGCGCCCTCCGGAAGGCGGCGCCCCGGGCAAAAGTCCTGTACTATCCATACATACCTGTGGTGCATTTCAGTTTTGCAAAGTTTGCTGACCACCAGTATATAATATATAGCAGTACGGTACAGTAGGCCACTGCTCTACCTACCTCTGTGTCGTCAAGTATACTATCCATCCATACCTGTGGTGCATTTCAGTTTGCGCAGTATATATAGTAGTAGGCCATTGCTATTGATATATTACTGGCATATAATTCCACACATTAAAAAATGGAGAACAAAAATGTGGAGGGTAAAATAGGGAAAGATCAAGATCCACTTCCACCTCGTGCTGAAGCTGCTGCCACTAGTCATGGCCTAGACGATAAAATGCCATCAACGTCGTCTGCCAAGGCCGATGCCCAATGTCATAGTAAAGAGCATGTAAAATTCAAAAAAATAAAGCTCAGTAAAATGACCCAAAAATCTAAATCAAAATCGTCTGAGGAGAAGCGTAAACTTGCCAATGTGCCATTTACGACACGGAGTGGCAAGGAACGGCTGAGGGCCTGGCCTATGTTCAAGGCTAGTGGTTCAGCTTCACATAAGGATGGAAGCACTCAACCTCCTGCTAGAAAACTTAAAAGAGTTAAGATGGCAAAAGCACAGCAAAGAACTGTGCGTTCTTCTAGATCACAAATCCCCAAGGAGAGTCCAATTGTGTCGGTTGCGATGCCTGCACCTCTTTTTTCTTTCATTTTTCTTTGCATCATGTGCTGTTTGGGGACTATTTTTGGAAGTGCCATCCTGTCTGACACTGCAGTGCCACTCCTAGATGGGCCAGGTGTTTGTGTCGGCCACTTGGGTCGCTTAGCTTAGTCACACAGCTACCTCATTGCGCCTCTTTTTTTCTTTGCATCATGTGCTGTTTGGGGACTATTTTTTTGAAGTGCCATCCTGTCTGACACTGCAGTGCCACACCTAGATGGGCCGGGTGTTTGTGTCGGCCACTTGTGTCGCTTAGCTTAGTCACACAGCTACCTCATTGCGCCTCTTTTTTTCTTTGCATCATGTGCTGTTTGGGGACTATTTTTTTGAAGTGCCATCCTGTCTGACACTGCAGTGCCACACCTAGATGGGCCAGGTGTTTGTGTCGGCCACTTGTGTCGCTTAGCTTAGTCACACAGCTACCTATTTGCGCCTCTTTTTTTCTTTGCATCATGTGCTGTTTGGGGACTATTTTTTGGAAGTGCCATCCTGTCTGACACTGCAGTGCCACACCTAGATGGGCCGGGTGTTTGTGTCGGCCACTTGTGTCGCTTAGCTTAGTCACACAGCTACCTCATTGCGCCTCTTTTTTCTTTGCATCATGTGCTGTTTGGGGACTATTTTTTTGAAGTGTCCCCAAACAGCACATGATGCAAAGAAAAAAAGAGGTGCACCAAGGTCGCTGGATGGCTATGCTAAGCGACCCAAGTGGCCGACACAAACACCTGGCCCATCTAGGAGTGGCACTGCAGTGTCAGACAGGATGGCAGATTTAAAAAATAGTCCCCAAACAGCACATGATGCTAAGAAAAAAAGAGGTGCACCAAGGTCTCTGGATGGCTAAGCTAAGCGACCCAAGTGTCCGACACAAACAACTGGCCCATCTAGGAGTGGCACTGCAGTGTCAGACAGGATGGCACTTCAAAAAATAGTCCCCAAACAGCACATGATGCAAAGAAAAATGAAAGAAAAAAGAGGTGCAAGATGGAATTGTCCTTGGGCCCTCCCACCTCCTCCTCATCCTCCAATTCCTCACCCCTTTCACTGTGTACATCCCCCTCCTCACAGATTATTAATTCGTCCCCGCTGTAATCCACCATCTCAGGTCCCTGTGTACTTTCTGGAGGCAATTGCTGGTGAATGTCTCCACGGAGGAATTGATTATAATTCATTTTGATGAACATCATCTTCTCCACATTTTCTGGAAGTAACCTCGTACACCGATTGCTGACAAGGTGAGCGGCTGCACTAAACACTCTTTCGGAGTACACACTGGAGGGGGGGCAACTTAGGTAAAATAAAGCCAGTTTGTGCAAGGGCCTCCAAATTGCCTCTTTTTCCTGCCAGTATACGTACGGACTGTCTGACGTACCTACTTGGATGCGGTCACTCATATTATCCTCCACCATTCTTTCAATGGTGACAGAATCATATGCAGTGACAGTAGACGACATGTCAGTAATCGTTGGCAGGTCCTTCAGTTCGGACCAGATGTCAGCACTCGCTCCAGATTGCCCTACATCACCGCCAGCGGGTGGGCTCGGAATTCTTAGCCTTTTCCTCGCAGCCCCAGTTGCGGGAGAATGTGAAGGAGGAGCTGTTGACGGGTCACGTTCCGCTTGACTTGACAATTTTCTCACCAGCAGGTCTTTGAACCTCTGCAGACTTGTGTCTGCCGGAAAGAGAGATCCAATGGCTGGTGATAGCTTCATGTCCAGTATTGTACCTGTATGTTCCTGGTTAGCTTCCTGCAAACCTGTTCCTGGTCCTTGTCTGTAATTCCTGGTTCCATTCTGAACTCCTGGTGCCCTGGTCCTGGTTTCTGTTTGGATCGTGTTCAATCAAGAGTCTTGTTCGGTTTCCAGTGCATGCATGGAGTCAAAGTAACGCATGTGCAGACTGACCCCAAATGAAGACATTAAAGATATGTCTTTAGTTTTTCGTTGGGAATTTCTGGATATACCTCCTATAAGGATGATACACACAGAATAATCCCATCTATTATCCTGTTGACGACTTCTGGATATACCTCGTATGAGGATAATACTCACTGATAAAAGTTTCTCTATGTGAGTGGAACCAATAAAAATACGCCTTGGATATTTATCAGTACATATTACACTATTGTGTTTATTTCTTTTTATTGTTCTAAAATCCAGTACTATTTATGTAAGTGGATCATACTCTGGTCTTTTGTAAATCCTCGACCACCTCTCTGAATGTGTTTGTGGTTACGGTAGCGCCACGAGTTCTCATTTTGGTTTTCATATGGTGTATAGATAAAGTCTTGGTGAAGGCTTTTTTGTAGGAACACGGGCTGTCATCATAACCTGTAAGCGCGGTTCTGGGATACAATCTATATTTTCTTCTGCAAAAGCCTGATGAGGGGAATGACCTGACTCAGGCTGGCAGTGTCTGAACTGACTTCACGTGTGGCAAGTTAAAAGGGTTGCAGAACCTTGCACAACGTTGAAATCATTCTCCACTGCACTTGAGTCAGGTGCATTCCCCCACCTTTGCCTATATCGTAGGTAGCTGTATAGGCATGAATGGCCTTTTGCTGCTCCTCCATCCTCTGAAGCATATAGAGGGTTGAATTCCACCTCGTTACCACCTCTTGCTTCAGATGATGGCGGGGCAGGTTCAGGAGTGTTTGCTGGTGCTCCAGTCTTCGGGACACGGTGGCTGAATGCCGAAAGTGTGCCACAATTCTTCGGACCACCGACAGCATCTCTTGCACGCCCCTGTCGTTTTTTAAATAATTCTGCACCACCAAATTCAATGTATGTGCAAAACATGGGACGTGCTGCAATTTGCCCACATGTAATGCACGCACAATATTGGTGGCGTTGTCTGATGTCACAAATCCCCAGGAGAGTCCAATTGGGGTAAGCCATTCTGCGATGATGTTCCTCAGTTTCCGTAATAGGTTATCAGCTGTGTGCATCTTATGGAAAGCGGTGATACAAAGCGTAGCCTGCCTAGGAATGAGTTGGCGTTTGCGAGATGCTGCTACTGGTGCCGCCGCTGCTGTTCTTGCTGCGGGAGGCAATACATCTACCCAGTGGGCTGTCACAGTCATATAGTCCTTAGTCTGCCCTGCTCCACTTGTCCACATGTCCGTGGTTAAGAGGACATTGGGTACAACTGCATTTTTTAGGACACTGGTGACTCTTTTTCTGAGGTCTGTGTACATTCTCGGTATCGCCTGCCTAGAGAAATGGAACCTAGATGGTATTTGGTACCGGGGACACAGTACCTCAAGCAAATCTCTAGTTTCCTGTGAATTAACGGTGGATACCGGAAACACGTTTAACACTGCCCAGGCTGCCAAGGCCTGAGTTATCCGTTTTGCAGCAGGATGACTGCTGTGATATTTAATCTTCATTTCAACTGTTGGACAGTCAATTGCTTACTTGAAGTAGTACAAGTGGTCTTCCTACTTCCACTCTGGGATGACGATCGACTCCCAGCAGCAACAACAGCAGCGCCAGCAGCAGTAGGCGTTACACTCAAGGATGCATCGGAGGAATCCCAGGCAGGAGAGGACTCGTCAGACTTGCCAGTGACATGGCCTGCAGGACTATTGGCTTTCCTGTCTAAGGAGGAAATTGACACTGAGGGAGTTGGTGGTGTGGTTTGCAGGAGCTTGGTTACAAGAGAAAGGGATTTAGTTGGCAGTGGACTGCTTCCGCTGTCACCCAAAGTTTTTGAACTTGTCAATGACTTCTGATGAATGCGCTCCAGGTGACGTATAAGGGAGGATGTTCCTAGGTGGTTAACGTCCTTACCCCTACTTATTACAGCTTGACAAAGGCAACACACGGCTTGACACCAGTCGTCCGCATTTCTGTTGAAATAATTCCACACCGAAGAGGTGATTTTTTTTTTGTAATTTGACCAGGCATGTCAATGGCCATATACGTCCCACGGACAACAGGTGTCTCCCCGGGTGCCTGACTTAAACAAACCACCTCACCATCAGAATCCTCCTTGTCAATTTCCTCCTCAGCGCCAGCAACACCCATATCCTCATCCTGGTGTACTTCAACAGTGACATCTTCAATTTGACTATCAGGAACAGGACTGCGGGTGCTCCTTCCAGCACTTGCAGGGGGCGTGCAAATGGTAGAAGGCGCCACCTCTTCCCGTCCAGTGTTGGGAAGGTCAGGCATCGCAACCGACACAATTGGACTCTCCTTGGGGATTTGTGATTTAGAAGAACGCACAGTTCTTTGCTGTGCTTTTGCCAGCTAAGTCTTTTCATTTTTCTAGCGAGAGGATGAGTGCTTCCATCCTCATGTGAATCTGAACCACTAGCCATGAACATAGGCCAGGGTCTCAGCCGTTCCTTGCCACTCCGTGTCGTAAATGGCACCTACCTACCTACCGCAGAGGTAGGTAAAGCAGTGGACTACTGTACCGTACTGCTATATATTATATACTGGTGGTCAGCAAAATTATGCACTGTCCTCCTACTATATAAACTGTGCGCAACAACTAAAATGCACCACAGGTATGGATGGATAGTATACTTGACGACACAGAGGTAGGTAGAGCAGTGGACTACTGTACCGTACTGCTATATATTATATACTGGTGGTCAGCAAAATTATGCACTGTCCTCCTACTATATATACTGCACACAACAACTAAAATGCACCACAGGTATGGATGGATAGTATACTTGACAACACAAAGGTAGGTAGAGCAGTGGACTACTGTACCGTACTGCTATATATTATATACTGGTGGTCAGCAAAATTATGCACTGTCCTGCTAATATATATACTGCGCACAACAACTAAAATGCACCACAGGTATGGATGGATAGTATACTTGACGACACAGAGGTAGGTAGAGCAGTGGACTACTGTACCGTACTGCTATATATTATATACTGGTGGTCAGCAAAATTATGCACTGTCCTCCTACTATATATACTGCGCACAACAACTAAAATGCACCACAGGTATGGATGGATAGTATACTTGACGACACAGAGGTAAGTAGAGCAGTGGACTACTGTACCGTACTGCTATATATTATATAGTGGTGGTCAGCAAAATTATGCACTGTCCTCCTACTATATATATTACGCAAAACTAAAATGCACCACAGGTATGGATGGAATGTATACTTGACGACACAGAGGTAGGTAGAGCAGTGGACTACTGTACCGTACTGCTATATATTATATACTGGTGGTCAGCAAAATTATGCACTGTCCTACTATATATTAGTGATGAGCGGGTTCGGTTCCTCGGAATCCGAACCCCTCCCGAACTTCACCCTTTTTACACGGGTCCGACGCAGACTCGGATCCTCCCGCCTTGCTCGGTTAACCCGAGCGCGCCCGAACGTCATCATCTCGCTGTCGGATTTTCGCGAGATTCGGATTCTATATAAGGAGCCGCGCGTCGCCGCCATTTTTCACTCGTGCATTGGAAATAATAGTGAGAGGACGTGGCTGGCGTCCTCTCACTTTGTCTCAGGGGGCTGCAGTGAAAATATCTTTATTCTGGAGACCAGCAGTATTATAGGATGAGTACAGTGCAGAGTTTTGCTGACCAGTGACCACCAGTATTATACGTTGTCTGCCTTAAAAACGCTCCATATCTGTGCTCAGTGTGCTGCATATATCTGTGCTCACACTGCTTTATTGTGGGGACTGGGGACCAGCAGTATTATATAGGAGGAGTACAGTGCAGAGTTTTGCTGACCAGTGACCACCAGTATTATACGTTGTCTGCCTGAAAAACGCTCCATATCTGTGCTCAGTGTGCTGCAAATGTCTGTGCTCACACTGCTTTATTGTGGGGACTGGGGACCAGCAGTATTATACAGGAGGAGTACAGTGCAGAGTTTTGCTGACCAGTGACCACCAGTATACGTTGTCTGCCTGAAAAACGCTCCATATCTGTGCTCAGTGTGCTGCATACATCTGTGGGGACCAGCAGTATTATATAGGAGGAGTACAGTGCAGAGTTTTGCTGACCAGTGACCACCAGTATTATACGTTCTCTGCCTGAAAAATGCTCCATATCTGTGCTCAGTGTGCTGCATATATCTGTGCTCACACTGCTTTATTGTGGGGACTGGGGACCAGCAGTATTATATAGGAGGAGTACAGTGCAGAGTTTTGCTGACCAGTGACCACCAGTATTATACGTTCTCTGCCTGAAAAACGCTCCATATCTGTGCTCAGTGTGCTGCATATATCTGTGCTCACACTGCTTTATTGTGGGGACTGTGGACCAGCAGTATTATATAGGAAGAGTACAGTGCAGAGTTTTGCTGACCAGTGACCACCAGTATTATACGTTCTCTGCCTGCAAAACGCTCCATATCTGTGCTCAGTGTGCTGCATATATCTGTGCTCACACTGCTTTATTGTGGGGACAGGTGACCAGCAGTATTATATAGGAGGAGTACAGTGAAAAGTTTTGCTGACCAGTGACCACCAGTATTATACGTTCTCTGCCTGAAAAACGCTCCATATCTGTGCTGCATTGTAGCATATAGTAGGAGTACAGTGCATAATTTTGCTGACCACCAGTATATAATATATAGGAGTACGGTACAGAAGGCCACTGCTCTACCTACCTCTGTGTCGTCAAGTATACTATCCATCCATATCTGTGGTGCATTTCAGTTTTGCACAGTTTGCTGACCACCAGTATATAATATATAGCAGTACGGTACAGTAGGCCACTGCTCTACCTACCTCTGTGTCGTCAAGTATACTATCCATCCATACCTATGGTGCATTTCAGTTTTGCACAGTTTGCTGACCACCAGTATATAATATATAGCAGTACGGTACAGTAGGCCACTGCTCTACCTACCTCTGTGTCGTCAAGTATACTATCCATCCATACATGTGGTGCATTTCAGTTGTGCGCAGTATATATAGTAGTAGGCCATTGCTATTGATACTGGCATATAATTCCACACATTAAAAAATAGAGAACAAAAATGTGGAAGGTAAAACAGGGAAAGATCAAGATCCACTTCCACCTCGTGCTGAAGCTGCTGCCACTAGTCATGGCCGAGACGATGAAATGCCATCAACGTCATCTGCCAAGGCCGATGCCAAATGTCATAGTAGAGAGCATGTAGAATCCAAAACACATAAGTTCAGTAAAATGACCCAAAAATCAAAATTAAAAGTGTCTGAGGGAAGCGTAAACTTGCCAATATGCCACTTACGACACGGAGTGGCAAGGAACGGCTGAG